>NC_141689.1:1636569046-1638001546 GCF_964263255.1 Lissotriton vulgaris
GTACCTTCATTGCTGCACTCTCTGCTCAGCCCCCCCATCCAGGCTGCAGCCCTCACTCCTCCACTGCACCATCACTCACTGCTGCACTCTCTCCTCAGCCTCTTACGGTACCGTCCCTACACTGATGCACTCTGCTCAGCCTCCCTGCACCATACCTTCACTCTCTCCTCAGCTCCACTATACCGTCCCTTCGAACTCTCTCTCACTACCTCACTCTCTCTCTCACTACCTCACTCTTTCACTAACTCACTATCTCTCTCACTACCTCACACACTACTACACTATCTCTCATTCACTCTCTCTCTACCTCAATCTCTACCTCACTACTCAACTCTCTCTTTCTCACAGCATCACAATATCACTACCACAGTAACTATCTCTCTAACACACTACTTCACAACTTCACTCTCTCTATCTCACTACCTCACTCTCTCTACATCACTACCTCACTCTATCTATTACTATCTCACTATCTCACTCTCACTGCCTCACTATATCACGACACACTCTCTCAAATTCACTACAACACTCTCTCACTACCTCACAACTTCACTCTCTCTCTCTAACTTACTGCTTCACTCTCTATCTCACTACCTCACACTCTCTCTATATACTACCTCACTCTGTTTCTATCCCACTATCTCTCACTATATCACGACACACTCTCTCTAAAGTTCACTACATCACTCTCTCACTACCCCACAACTTCACTCTCTCTCTAACTCACTACTTCCCTCTCTCTCTCTCACTACCACACTCTCTCTCTCTCTCAAATACACTAACTCACTTTCACTCTCTCATACACTACCTCACTCTCTCTCTAGCTCACTACTTCACAACATCGCTCTGTTTCTATCTCAATACAGCACAACAACTCTCACTCTCACTACCTCATTCTTTCACTACCTCACTCTCTCTATCTCTCACTACCTCACTCTATATCTACTTCACTCTCCCACAAAACAAAAATAACTACATCACTACTCAAATTATATCTATAAAACTATCTCACTCTCTCTCTCACTAACTCTCTCCATAACATCACTCTATTTCGATATCACTCTCACTACCTAACTATAACACAAGTCACTCACTCAAAAAATAACTACAACACTCTCTCGCTGACTCACTCTCTATCTCACTAGCTCACAAGTTCACTCTATCTCTCCAACTCACTACGTCACTCTCTATCTCACTAACTCTCTCTTTCTATCTCACTAAGTCACTTTAACTCTCTCTTACACTACCTCAATCCTTCTCTATCTCACTACGTCACAACATCACTCATTGTTTCTATCTCCCTACCACCAAAAATCACTCTCCATCACTAACTCACTCTCTCACTACCTCACTCTCTCTCTTTCTATCTCACTAAGTCACTTTCACTCTCTTTCACTACCTCACTTTCTCTCTATCTCACTACCTCACAAACTCACTCACCGTTTCTATCTCACTACCTCAGAACATCCCTCTACCTCACTCTTTCACTACCTCACTTTCTCTGTCTCTCACTACCTCACTCTCTATCTACCTATCTCTCACTACATAACTCTCTACCTCACTACTCCACTCTATCTCACTACCTCACTATATCACAACTTCTCTCTCTCAAAACATCACTACCTCACTCTCTAGCTCACAACCTCACAACATCACTCTTTCTCTAACTCACTACCTCAATCACTCTCTATCTCACTACCTCACTCTTTCTATCTCACTAACTCACTTTCACTCTCTTTCAATACCTCTTTCTCTATCTCACTACATCACAACATCACTCTATGCTTATATCTCACTACCTCACAACATCCCTCTTCCTCACTACCTCACTCTTTACTACCTCACTCTCTATCTCACTACCTCACTCTCTATCTACCTCACTCTCTCTCACTACCTCACTCTCTCTCTATTTCAATACCTCACTCGCGCTCTCTATCTCACTACCTCACTCTCTCTCTGCTAATGCAATAGGTATCACATATGCAAAAAACAAAGCTAATGCCAATACAAATGACAATGCCATTTATTTAGGGATACAAAAAAGATACAAAAATAATGAGCAATTCCAATAGCTCTACCTATAATATTGCCGAGACCATTGCATTGTAAATGCTTGTTATAGCAATGAACCCTAGGTATTACAAAGCAAAACGCAATGTGAAAATGATACATTTTAAATCTTTTTTTTGTAAAACACTTCCTGCCATCATCTTGTGGAGTCATAGTGTTGCAAGCAGAAAGAGTTACTTAATAAAGTTTAAATCTGATACCCTACATTTGTTCAAAGATTTTCAGGACCGGATGCATTAATTTGAGAAGATCTTATATTCCCTGTACTTAGAACTCAGAAAGGGACAGATTTAACGAGCATTTACAAATGCTTCTTTTTGTTTTTTAGTTTACCGTTCCAACATGGCTGTTGACCTTATTAGAAAGGTAAAGAAAAAAAAAGTCAGCTTGCCACCACACTTCACGGCTTATGACTGCAGATGTGTTGTGATGCATGTCCACGTTTGTGCGCACACTCAATGAATTTTGAAATGCCATACCACAATGGACCCGGTATGTGCACATAGTTCACAACACATGCTCAGATATGCCTCATGACGCATGCACACTAGTATATTGAGACACTATATTTTGGCTTTTTTAGGTCTCAGCCTGATGTCAGCAGCGCATGCGCTGCTCTCGTCATACGAGACTTCTTGGAATCAATACGATTCCAGAAGCCTCGTCCCAGCTCTGCCTTCCAGCTTTCATTTGTGCACATTGTTTGGCGTCACTAATTATGCCTAAAGCAGTGCAATGATTGCACTGAAGGCATGCCAATCATTCCTTGTTACCACCCTTTCTCTTTTTAGGCACGCCCACAGGGATTGGATCATTCACGGGCGGATTTACACTCTTTCCTTTAAAGGACTCGAAGCACTTTTTTTTCTAATTTGCAGCGCAGTCCACACGCTTGTAATGACCGCTGACAGCCTCTCCTGCTTCAGCCCCCCACACTCGCAAAATGTGGAATTCTGCTGCATCATCAACGCACCTTATCTCTCTGGTGTTTAGCTTTTAAAAGCAATCTATTCATGCATTCATTTGCGCATTATGATGAGCTGACGAAGATATTTTGTGTGAGGCAGGGTTGGACTACAGAGGTATGTTTGAATTGTCAGAGCCTTTAGAGCCAGAGAACTAGGTCAGCAGAGCTGCTTTAGAGCCAGAGAACCAGGTCAGCAGAGCCGTTGTAGAGCCAAAGAACCAGTTCAGCAGATCTGCTCTAGAGTCTAAGAACCAGGTCAGAAGAGCTGCTCTAGAGCCAGAGAACCAGGTCAGCAGAGCTGCTCTCGAGCCAGAGAACCAGGTCAGCAGAGCTGCTCTAGAGCCAGAGAACCAGGTCAGCGGAGCTGCTTTAGATGGAGAGAACCAGGTCAGCAGAGCTGCTTTAGAGCCATAGAACCAGATCAGCAGAGCTGCTTTAGAGCCGGAGAAACCAGGTCAGCGGAGCTGCTTTAGAGCCAGAGAACGAGGTCAGCAGAGCCGTTGTAGAGCCAGAGAACCAGGTCAGCAGAGCTGCTTTAAAGCCAGAGAAACCAGGTCAGCAGAGCTGCTTTAGAGCCAGAGAAGCAGGTCAGCAGGGCCATTGTAGAGCCAGAGAACCAGGTCAGCAGAGCTGCTCTAGAGGCAGAGAAACCAGGTCAGCGGAGCTGCTTTAGAGGGAGAGAACTAGGTCAGCAGAGCTGCTAAAGAGCCAGAGAATGAGGTCAGCAGTGCCGTTGTAGAGCCAGAGAACCAGGTCAGCAGAGCTGCTTTAAAGCCAGAGAAACCAGGTTAGCAGAGCTGCTTTAAAGCCAGAGAAACCAGGTCAGCAGAGCTGCTTTAGAGCCAGAGAACCAGGTCAGCAGAGCTGCTTTAGAGCCAGAGAACCAGGTCAGCAGAGCTGCTTTAGAGGGAGAGAACCAGGCCAGCAGAGCTGCTTTAGAGCCAGAGAACTAGGTCAGCAGAGCTGCTTTAGAGCCAGAGAACCAGGTCAGAAGAGCTACTCTAGAGCCAGAGAACCGGGTCATCAGAACTGCTTTAGAGCCATAGAACCGGGTCAGCAGATCTGCTCTAGAGCCAGAGAACCAGGTCAGCAGAGCTGTTGTAGAGCCAGAGAACTGGGTCAGCAGAGCTGCTATAGAGCCAGAGAAACCAGGTCAGCAGAGCTGCTCTAGAGCCAGAGAACCAGGTCAGTAGAACTGCTTTAGAGCCAAAGAACCGGGTCAGCAGTGCTGCTTTAGAGGGAGAGAACCATGTCAGCAGAGCTGCTTTAGAGGGATAGAACCAGTTCAGCAGAGCTGCTATAGACCCAGAGAGCCAGGTCAGCAGAGCTGCTTTAGAGCCAGAGAGCCAGGTCAGCAGAGCTGTTCTAGAGCGAAAGAACCAGGTCAGCAGTCTGCTTTAGAGCCATAGAACCTGGTCAGCAGAGCTGCTTTAGAGCCTAAGAACCAGGTCAGCAGAGCTGTTGTGAAGCAGAGAACTAGGTCAGCATAGCTGCTCTAGAGCCTAAGAACTAGGTGAGCAGAGCTGCTCTAGAGCCAGAGAACCAGGTCAGCAGACCTGCTGTAGAGCCAGAGAAACCAGGTCAGCAGAGCTGCTTTAGAGGGAGAGAACCAAGTCAACATAACTGCTTTATTGCCAGAGAACCAGGTCAGCAGACACTGACTGACTAACTGACGCTGACTGACTGACACTCACTGACACTGACTGACTGACACTCACTGGTTGACACTGACTGACTGACTGACACTGATACTGACTGACTGACACTGACTGACAGCGGCTGACTAACACTGACTGACTGACACTGACTGACACTGACTGACTCTGACTGACACTGACAGACTGACTGACACTGACTGACACTCATAGTCTGACACTGACTGACACTGACTGACACTGACTGACTGACACTGACTGGATCTGGCTGACTGACACTGACTGACACTGGCTGACTGACTCTGACTGACACTAACTGACTGACAATGACTGACTAACACTGACTGACTGACACTAACTGACTGACACTGAGTGACACTGACAATGACTGACTATCACTGACTGACACTAACTGACTGACACTGAGTGACACAGACAGACTGACTGACTGACACTGACTGACTGACTGACACTGACTGACACTGACTGACTGACAATGACTGACTAACACTGACTGGTTGACACTGACTGACTCTGACTGACACTGACTGACTGACTCTGACTAACACTGACTGACATGACTGACACTGACTGACTGACACTGACTGACTGACACTGACTGACTGACACTGACTGACATGACTGACACTGACTGACTCTGACTGACTGACACTGACTTACTGACAATGACTGACTGACACTGACTAACTGACTGACACTGACTTACTGACACTGACTGACACTGACTGACTCTGACTGATTGACACTGACTAAAACTGACTGACTGACACCGACTGACTGACACTGACTGACTGACACTGACTAACATGACTGACACTGACTGATTGACTCTGACTGACACTGACTGACTGACACTGACTCTGACTGACTGACAATGACTGACTAACTATGACTGACTGACACTGGCTGACTTACTGACACTGACTGACTGACACTGACTGACTGACACTGGCTGACTGACACTGACTGACTGACACTGACTGACTGACACTGACTAACATTTAGTCTCACCTTTCATTAAGTTAAAGCCATTTTCTTTGCTATACAATGCCATTCAAAGGCGAGACCTAGTGCATTTTCAATGCTTGTTTTATTTTACTGTCCCAACGTAGCTGATTGTCATGGCAGAAATGTAACTTCAAAATAAAATATAAAGTGCAGGGAGCACTTAAAAGTAAGCAGACCTGCTTTAGAGCCAGAGAAACCAGGTCAGCAGAGCTGCTTTAGAGGGAGAGAACCAAGTCAACATAACTGCTTTATTGCCAGAGAACCAGGTCAGCAGACACTGACTGACTAACTGACGCTGACTGACTGACACTCACTGACACTGACTGACTGACACTCACTGATTGACACTGACTGACACTGACTGACTGACTGACATTGATACTGACTGACTGACACTGACTGACACAGGCTGACTAACACTGACTGACTGACACTGACTGACTCTGACTGACACTGACAGACTGACTGACACTCACAGTCTGAAACTGACTGACACTGACTGGATCTGGCTGACTGACACTGACTGACACTGGCTGACTGACTCTGACTGACACTAACTGACTGACAATGACTGACTAACACTGACTGACTGACACTAACTGACTAACACTGAGTGACACTGACAGACTGACTGACTGACACTGACTGACTGACTCACACTGACTGACACTGACTGACTGACAATGACTGACTAACACTGACTCTGACTGACTGACTGACTGACACTGACTGACTGACACTGACTAACACTGACTGACACTGACTGACTGACACTGACTGCCTGACTGACTCTGACTAACTGACACTGACTAAAACTGACTGACTGACACCGACTGACTGACACTGACTGACTGACACTGACTAACATGACTGACACTGACTGATTGACTCTGACTGACACTGACTGACTGACACTGACTCTGACTGACTGACAATGACTGACTAACTATGACTGACTGACACTGACTGACTTACTGACACTGACTGACTGACACTGACTGACTGACACTGGCTGACTGACACTGACTGACTGACACTGACTGACTGACACTGACAAACATTTAGTCTCACCTTTCATTAAGTTAAGGCCATTTTCTTTGCAATACAATGCCATTCAAAGGCGAGACCTATTGCATTTTCAATGCTTGTTTTATTTTACTGTCCCAACGTAGCTGATTGTCATGGCAGAAATGTAACTTCAAAATAAAATATAAAGTGCAGGGAGCACTTAAAAGTAAGCAGACCTGCTTTAGAGCCAGAGAAACCAGGTCAGCAGAGCTGCTTTAGAGGGAGAGAACCAAGTCAACATAACTGCTTTATTGCCAGAGAACCAGGTCAGCAGACACTGACTGACTAACTGACGCTGACTGACTGACACTCACTGACACTGACTGACTGACACTCACTGATTGACACTGACTGACACTGACTGACTGACTGACATTGATACTGACTGACTGACACTGACTGACACAGGCTGACTAACACTGACTGACTGACACTGACTGACACTGACTGACTCTGACTGACACTGACAGACTGACTGACACTCACAGTCTGAAACTGACTGACACTGACTGACTGACACTGACTGGATCTGGCTGTCTGACACTGACTGACACTGGCTGACTGACTCTGACTGACACTAACTGACTAACAATGACTGACTAACACTGACTGACTGACACTAACTGACTGACACTGAGTGACACTGACAGACTGACTGACTGACACTGACTGACTGACTCACACTGACTGACACTGACTGACTGACAATGACTGACTAACACTGACTGACTGACACTGACTGACTCTGACTGACTCTGACTGACTGACTGACTGACACTGACTGACTGACACTGACTAACACTGACTGACATGACTGACATTGACTGACTGACACTGACTGCCTGACTGACTCTGACTAACTGACACTGACTAAAACTGACTGACTGACACCGACTGACTGACACTGACTGACTGACACTGACTAACATGACTGACACTGACTGATTGACTCTGACTGACACTGACTGACTGACACTGACTCTGACTGACTGACAATGACTGACTAACTATGACTGACTGACACTGACTGACTTACTGACACTGACTGACTGACACTGACTGACTGACACTGGCTGACTGACACTGACTGACTGACACTGACTGACTGATACTGACTAACATTTAGTCTCACCTTTCATTAAGTTAAAGCCATTTTCTTTGCTATACAATGCCATTCAAAGGCGAGACCTATTGCATTTTCAATGCTTGTTTTATTTTACTGTCCCAACGTAGCTGATTGTCATGGCAGAAATGTAACTTCAAAATAAAATATAAAGTGCAGGGAGCACTTAAAAGTAAGCAGACCTGCTTTAGAGCCAGAGACACCAGGTCAGCAGAGCTGCTTTAGAGGGAGAGAACCAAGTCAACATAACTGCTTTATTGCCAGAGAACCAGGTCAGCAGACACTGACTGACTAACTGACGCTGACTGACTGACACTCACTGACACTGACTGACTGACACTCACTGATTGACACTGACTGACACTGACTGACTAACACTGACTGACTGACACTGACTGACTCTGACTGACACTGACAGACTGACTGACACTCACAGTCTGAAACTGACTGACACTGACTGACTGACACTGACTGGATCTGGCTGACTGACACTGACTGACACTGGCTGACTGACTCTGACTGTCACTAACTGACTGACAATGACTGACTAACACTGACTGACTGACACTAACTGACTGACACTGAGTGACACTGACAGACTGACTGACTCACACTGACTGACTGACTCACACTGACTGACAATGACTGACTAACACTGACTGACTGACACTGACTGACTCTGACTGACTCTGACTGACTGACTGACTGACACTGACTGACTGACACTGACTAACACTGACTGACATGACTGACACTGACTGACTGACACTGACTGCCTGACTGACTCTGACTAACTGACACTGACTTACTGATAATGACTGACTGACACTGACTAACTGACTGACACTGACTTACTGACACTGACTGACTCTGACTGACTGACACTGACTAAAACTGACTGACTGACACCGACTGACTGACACCGACTGACTGACACTGACTGACTGACACTGACTGACTGACACTGACTGACACTGACTGACTCTGATTGACTGACACTGACTAAAACTGACTGACTGACACTGACTAACATGACGGACACTGACTGATTCACTCTGACTGACACTGACTGACTGACACTGACTGACACTGACACTGACACTGACACTGACTGACTGACAATGACTGACTAACTATGACTGACTGACACTGACTGACTTACTGACACTGACTGACTGACTGACACTGACTGACTGACACTGACTGACTGACACTGACTAACATTTAGTCTCACCTTTCATTAAGTTAAAGCCATTTTCTTTGCTATATATACAATGCCATTCAAAGGCGAGACCTATTGCATTTTCAATGCTTGTTTTATTTTACTGTCCCAACGTAGCTGATTGTCATGGCAGAAATGTAACTTCAAAATAAAATATAAAGTGCAGGGAGCACTTAAAAGTAAGCAAGCATCCCCTTAACACTTTCGAGTTCATGGACCCTTGAAAAAAAATCATTCAAATAAAGCGGAGCAGGACCTGGTTGTGCAGGGAGCAACAGAAGAAATGGACAAGTGGACAGTGGGGAGTTGAAGGATGGAGGAAGGAGTTTAAGCACATATATATTAAAAGTGATGCACTGGCGGCGCAAGGGTGCTTGTGAATAAGCCCCAGAACGTGCATGGGATCTCCCAGTTTAAAAAATGAAAAACAAAATGAGCACCGAGCAGGACTAAGGTGGGTGAGGAATACAACATGAAATAAAAGAGATGGCCTGGGCGGAGGAGGGGGGGGGGTTTAGCGCACAGTGGGGCGATGGGGGCCCTCCAAATGAAAAACAAATAAAGCAGAAGTAAAAATAACGATGTTGATGCCAATGTGTGTATGGGCAACTTGTTCAGCATCTGCACACCAGGGAAATAAATGCTTTTGGCAGACTCAATTGAGGCGGCCTATCAGCCAATGCCTAAAACCAGCTGAACAACAGTAGCCAATGACAGAAAGGGGCTACAGTAGCTGTTGCTGTGTGTATGTTTTGTGTTGTGTGGTGTTTCATAGTGTGTGATGTATGATCTATGGTGTGTGTTTTGTGATGACATGAGCTCTCGTTAGACGGCTAAATGTGTCTGTACACAAGACCTAAAAACATGAGAACAATTCATACATTTCATTGGAATACTTTCCACTTTATATTACACTGTATCAGCAGTATGTTGCATTTCTTCTATTGCATGGCGATAATTGCAAATACATTGATGTATGCAATAAGTATAAGTATAGTTAAGACTTGTAATGATATACTTATCTTGCAATGCAGTGGTAGGCGATGGAGCGGATATAGTGTTGAACATCCTATGTAATGTATTATTTGTTTCAGAATTATTAATAGCATAACAAGACCATTCAGAGTTGTACATTAACATATGAGAAAACACAATTCCAATACACAGTTTATCCACCACCAACACTACTAACTCCAGTTAATGCACTCCCATAACAACATGGTGGGCAATGGATGAGCCAATTAACCTTAATTGCAATTGAAACACTTTTAGCAGTAGCTCTGACCACACCCATTGAAATGCATAATCCATTGATCTATCTATTAATTAGTAGGACACACCTACTGAAACAACAGAAGCACCAATATACTAATTCAATCAAACTTTAATCAAGCTAGACCAGTTTGTCAGAATCATGAAGATCAGGCCTTATGGCAGAATCTACACCAAATAAATACCTCAAACATGAGATAAAATACAATTAATTTCCGGTAAATACCCAGCTGGTCCAATTGCAATTTCTCATACTTTATTTGGTTTTCACAAGTCTGTTTAGCTGTCTTTTCCGAATCAAGGAAGGCCAGTGATTAAAGCTTCTCTTGTAATGGTGCTTCTTGGTGTATTGGTCCCAACACTGTTATTTGAAGATGCTCTTACAGTACCTGGAGTATCAACTCAAATGTATGACTTACATGCTGCAGAACAATGGAGAAAAAGATCTGCCAATGGCACTAGGTCAGCTATCACGTGGCGATGGATTTTGGAGTCTACAAAGCATAATATATTAGCTGCTGTGAGACTCTCTCTTTTGCTTCTTTTTTAGGTGACGTGGACGCTGCAGTGGATCTGATGCTCATCAATGTCCTTCCTTTGGTGTCCAACTCAGAGACATCTCTCATCTGCATTGGCCCCAGTTGGAGCCGCTATGACTCTATCAACATTGGACGAGATGTAGACCCCCAGAAGAACAAATACCCTTTTCAAGCTGTGCAAGACAAGAGGTGGGCATCAGCCAAACAGGTGCTGTGGACAAGAGAGAAAGCAAGTGAGTCCATTGGGGACTACTATTGTGAAGGAAAGATCAAACAGGAAGTGACGAGAATCCATACCATGAAGATGGCAGAGCAAGGTACCATAAACAGTTACTTTCTACTCGAATATATCTTATCCAAACACCACTATGTAGAAAGGCATAGGGTCAGATTAGCCTTTGACAAGCCTTTTGATACTTAATTGCCCTTTTAGCAGTGTGATGTTCACAGTTTCGGGAAATTAAAAGCCTGACTTTTACTGTAAGCAAGAGGATAGTTGACTTTCAATGTAGTAACGTGTCTTTTGTCTTACAAATAAGGAAGCACATTTTTAAATACATACACCCTCTTCTTCGACTGCTAGAAAACAAGTCACTCTGCTGTTAAAGCTTATCCTAGTGATTTTGAAGTACACTAAACTCTCATCTATAACACTAGATATATTTAGATTGCAGCAAAAACCGCAGGTATCTATTTGTTTCTATAGAACTTTAGGACTGGAGAGATCGATGGCTTGTGATAAATGGGGAGACAAGATGAACAGAAGGCGAATTAAGAGATCATAGCCAATATGTCTGGAAAAAATAGCATTTCTTACGCACCGAATCACTATTTCAGGGCGTTAAAAATGCAAAAGTGCCTTTCGGTATGTAAGAAAGACATATGTGGCATTGCAAAATGCAATTCCTACCCAGTAGAAATTGAATTTTGCAATCCACAAAATAGGAAATCGCAAATAGGGATTGCCTATTTGCGATTCGGAAACCACATGTATGTGGCATTTCCAAATTGCGACTGTTGTGCTAGATGTATCTACCTACCTTTCTCTTTCTCACTCTATCCCTATTCCTTATCTCACTCTCCTCTAACCTATCACTATCCTTCCCTTCTTTGACGTATCCTCTTTTTCACCCCTCTATCAATATGGTGTAATGGAATGTTTAGGATTCCATACTGAGAGACGCTTCTGGTCAGTGGCAAGCTTCCCACCTGCGTGTGGGCCTTATAGCTATGAACTTGTGAAATAAATATTATTTTATACTTGATTGGACTCCGTGTCTCAACAAATTGGCGATGAGGATGGGATAGAGTGAGAAAGAGAAAGGTAGGTAGATACATCTAGCACAACAGCGACTAGTCACAAAATTGCCATTTAGGAAATGCTATTATTATGGATTTGGATCTGATGGTAACCAGGTGCGAACTTTAAACAGGCACCCAAATGCCCTAGGATCATTCCCAATAATGACTTCATATATTCTGGCAAGGAGGATGAGGATTTTAGTGGCGAGGCAGCGAAGGAGGGAAAAATCTGAATTGCGGACCACTAGGGTTAAAGTGAGGTGTGTGTGGCGTAAACCTCTTGTTAAGTTAAGCGATCCCAGGTATCGTAGTGGGCAGCCACTAAGCTAATTCTTCTGTGAGTCATTGCACCTAATTAGTTCTATTTAAACACACAAGTGTGTGTTTAAACTAGTGGATTGAGCAGTGCAGGTGAAAGGACCAGTGTCGTGAGACTGTACATTCAACAGTGCTTGCAGCACAGAACAGATGGTATTTGTATTGCTCCATATTGGATGTGAGTGGCGCGGGGTCCTGTATGAAGTGCCATGCACTGTGATGAGGGGCTCGGTGGTGCTCTTACCTTACTCACTTTCCCTCCCTCCCTCCTGCACAGACCATCTCCAAGCCGAGGGAGCCAGCTTCATCCCCTGACACTCAGGCCTGATGAACCTCAGGTGGTGAGACATCACTGCCAGGATCTATGCTATCAGAGCAGATAGCACAACCCAGGTAGTAATCCACAAAAGTTTAGCACAGGCCAACAGTGGCTAAGGCACAGCAGACAGCATTGAGCACATCCTTTCTTACCAATCACACATATCAAATTTTCTCTTCTGCTGCTAACTCCAAACCTCACCTTTCCACCTATGGGGTCCCTCAGGGCTCTATTCTTAGCCCGCTGCTTTTTAATATCTACGTCAATCCACTGGCGACCATTGCAGAGGAGGCCGGGTTGTCCCTTTTTTCATACGCGGACGACACCTAGATTATCTTCTCCCTTTTATACTGAGAAGGCTTCTGGTCCACCAGTTCTTCAGGACGGCCTAAGACATATCGCAGCATGGATGCAAATTAATATGCTCAAAGACTGAGGTTCTCATTTTGGGGAAAAATGAAGATCTATGGGGTCCCCAGCATTGGTCTACCGAAATGGTAGCCCCACCTCTACCCACCGTAATTTGGCATTCATTATTGATGATCAGCTGTCTATGAGACAGCAAGCGGTAAAGGTTGTGGCTACCTGCTTTACTGTATTGAAATGGCTTAAAAAAATTGTCTGGATGCTTCCTTACTCCACCCGAAGAACTCTGGTCCAGGCTCTTGTGACCTCAAGAATAGACTATGGTAACATCCTCTATCCAGGGGCTAACAAGGATGTATTACGGAGGCTACAGATGGTACAGAATGCTGCGGCTAGATTACTATCTGGAATTCCCAAAGCTACTTCCATCTGTAGCTATCTACGCGATCTTTACTGGCTGAAAGTGGAAAGCCTAGTCAAGTTCAAAACCTGGAGCTTTCTATTTAAGATCAAGTTCGGCATTGCTCTCCAATATCTGCAAGCCTTAGCCCAGCCCTACCAACCTTCATGCCTGTTACGTTCCACAACCCAGGAATACAGTTTGGTTCCCATGGTTAGACTTTCACGGATGGGCAGCCGCTTGTTTGCCTTTCTCGGCCCTACTCTGTGGAACACTCTTCCCGCGTCCCTTCGTCACGAAAAAAGCTTTGCAAACTTTCGCAAAGGTTTAAAGACATGGTTGTTCAACCAATAATACCATCACATTCTTTTTCACTCTTCAGGCTGGCGCTGGGAAACCCTTTTTGGGTAGCTGTGCGGCCTACAAAAATAATTTAACATAACATAACATAACATGCTCTAACAATTTTTTTCCAAATGGAAATTCCCAGGAAGCAATGCAGACACAAGTTAAATGCTTGAGTGTGTTTCTACTGTGTAGCACCGAGCATGGTGCTGGCAGAGCCAAAAAGCATTAAGGATAGCACCATCCCAAAGCACAGCCCATTCACATAGTGGAGAACACTACATGCATAGTGATACGTCTGAGGGGCTGTAATTTACTTAGCCTCCAGCACCAAGCACATGTATCCTGAGTTGCTCGGTGTATCGGTCTGCTGGAATGTTACAGTTGTGCAAAGATGGGCTTTGAGGGAACTGAGGTGTATGCCATTGGCACCTTTGCTATTGACTCTGCTTCAGCCCATCGGGAACCCACAGTGAAATCTGATAGAGTTCACTGCTCTACTTCTACAAGGCTTTTTTGCATTGGAACACCCATCCAGCATACATTATACCTGACACAGGTATAATGTGGGGCAGGTCTTTACAAGGTGATGCATCTGCCTAGATGCGTTGCCTTGTAAATATGGCACAACGTGGCGCATTGTTTATGCCACCTCAGCGTAAAAGTGTTGCAAGGGTCCTCTTAAATAAGCCCCACAGTGCCCAGTAGCATTTAGTGATTTCATTAAATATATTTTCATTTTTTTCTTTTGCTTTCATCTCTTAGCTCACACTAATTAACAACCATTGTCAAACCCAACAGGTCTTGGTCTATTGGCTTTGTCAATGCTTCCAAGATGCATGTACAAGCATGGCTGGTAATCTTCCAATGGGGTTTGTGCTAATGCAAACCCATTCCAAGAAGACCACTATTATGTATGTGTGTGTTGTAATTCATGCACACTCCTGAGTGTGAGCATGCATATGCATGCATTGTGACACATGCCCTGTAACACACAGAGGCCATTGTTATTTACTGTTCTAACATGTCAGGCTGCTATGTTACAACAGTAAATAAATTGAAATAAATGAAAGCTGCCTGTAGCCAAGAGCTAAAAAGCTGCAGGTCAAAGTGCAGTGGGTGTAGAATTTTATGCAGGTCTTGAAGTTGAGTCTTATGTGTACCTTTACCCAGAGTGGATTGACCAGTGGACCATATGTGATGCATCGTTTTGACTCCCATAATTAAAGTGGATCCTGCAAGTGGGGGTAACATTTAACATTACCAGTGGGGCATTTGGGTATAGCAGTCAGAGAGGGATTCCCTAAGTTAAGGGGATGTAATACTAGGTCCCAATGGTTCAATTTAGAGCCCAGACTGAATCGTAGTGTAGTGTATTTCCATTTGGTCTTAATATTGGCTTGAATCCAAAGGTGTTTGTCATTGGACCCATTTTGGGATAATAATGGGTAGTGTCCTGTACAAAAGAGCACAAAGTCACTCTACGCTGGGTAAAATTGCAATTAGAACCATACCATCTAGATTATGTAGAGCATGTTTCACCTGTGCAACAACATCAGAAGTCATCAACTTCAAGTAAGCTGGGTGTCAAATTACTCTATCCTTTTAAGGTATTAGCAATCCTAGCAGCTTCATGCAGATGTTAGGCATGATAGGGGATAATGACCAAATTCAGGCACTTCCCGTGACGGTGTTAGTTAAGGTGATTGGTTTGAGGGTGATAGGCTGTGGAGAACTGGTAGGGTAGACTATACTCATCCCACATGGACTTCATTTAGTATGACATGAAGTTTGTGCCATCAGACAACCCTTCTGTGGGGAACCCCACTCAGGTGAAAATCTCTATCAGGGCCCTAACCACTGCAAGTGTGGTCACATACCTCAGGGGGATGGCTTCAGGGTATCTAGTGCCACAGACCACCAAAACCAGGATGAACCTGTTGCCTATGGCAGTTTTGACGTCTAAGGGTCCAACAATGTCAATGCCCACCTTTTTAAAGGGGGTGCCAATGACAGGTAAGGGATTAGGGATGCCAATGACAGGTAAGCTATTAGGGAATGTCTGGACAAGGGCGGCAGAGCAGCTCTGATTTAATTGGACCTCTATGCCGCCTTTGATACGGTTCCCCACCAACTCCTCCTGGCGCGCCTTACATACATCGGCCTCACCGGGTCAGGGCGGTCCTGGCTGGAATCTTTTCTAGACTCCTGCTCCCAGCAAGTTTGGATGCCCCGTACTTCTCCTCAGCCAGGGAAGTTCAGACGGGGGTCCCACAGGGCTCAACATTGAGCCCGCTCCTCTTTAACATCTATATGACCCCGCTGATCTTCCTTGCTGAGGAGCTGGGTGCCAAAATTATGGCCTACGCCGATGACACCCAGCTCCTGTTCACCTGGGGCAACTCGATGGTGGAAACGGACGCGGCACAAAAATGCCTTGCTGCCGTATCCACATGGCTGGCTCAGGCCAAACTAAAATGCAATGAAGGAAAATCCGAAATAATATTATATGGGCAATTCCCTGCCCTGTTCACAGAATCAATATGGCCAACTGATTTCCTACGTCCCCTTTCGGTGGGCGGCCCAGCCAAAAATCTTGGCATCTGGTTTGATGATGATCTGAGGTTCTCTGAGCATATAAAAAGACTTACGGGCGTTTGCTTTGGGACCCCCAAATCACTAGGCAGATTTTTTCCTCTGCTTCCCCAACTGGCGAAAGAGACGGTCGCCCGAGCCCTCATACTGTCCTGCCTGGACTATGCCAACGCTCTCTATCTGGGCTCCCCCTCATTTCTGGTGAATAAGTTGCAACTTATCCAGAACGCGGCTGCGAGACTTCTGTTGGGCATCCCTTAACGCACCAGCATAAGATCTCAATTGGCCACACTCCACTGGCTGCCGGTGGCCCAAAGAGTCCAGTTTAAGGCCCTGGTTCTAACTCATAGAGCCCTGCATGAGACTGGCCCCGCCTACCTAAAGAAAAGAGTGGCCTTTTACCTCCCCAGCCGATCACTTAGGTCGGCCTCCCAGGTGCTGGTGGTAATCCCCCATTTCCGACAAACCAGGCTGGGCGGCCAATCGATTTCGGTGAAAGCAGCCACTCTCTGGAACTCCCTCCCACTAACACTCCGCCACACTCGGGACCTAAGGAGTTTTAAAAAACTCCTCAAAACCCACCTATTTAGTCAGGCCTACTAAAATGCTTCTCTCTCGCTGTCTATGTAGTATTGCTCCGCGCCAGGATACTCAAGAGTAGTTGTGTGCGCTACAAATACCAATATAACATAACATAACATAACATTCAGGGGAGCCTTGAGCTTATATGAGGCTGTCTTCATCTAGGGTCAATACAAATTGGAGACAAGTATTGCAAAGGTCTTTCCTGCCGCAGATGTCCTATCAGGGGTATCTCAGGAGCCAGTCCCAGTAGGAAGGCCCTGTACCACTGGGGAACCACCAATTCTCATGGTACCTTAGGCTCTCTATACAGGTCATTTATGAGATGATCTCTAGAGGTGTCCCATCTGCCTGGGCCTCAGCATATCACCTCTAGCCCTCTAGGGTAGAGCATTCCTTCTGTGCCTTGCAGAATTCATCCCTGGTGGACACACCCTCAACTTACCATCCAGCAAGCTCATGTAGGTCTCCAAGTGAGGCAATGTCATCCCCAGTGCGTCAACCACCTGTACCGTGGGAGTTTTAGGTGCTTGTTTCCCACAACCCCTTCCCCTCCCTTTCTTGGTAGGTACCTGGGCTATTTTTCCAGATTCCAGTCTTCCTTTAATCCCCTCTTGGGCAGCCTTGGACCATGAGGTCATGCATTCCCACTCAGGCAACCTTAACATCTCCAGATGTGATTTGATTTCCACTACCTTCCAGGCAGTGTGCTCTAAGTCATTACCTAATAGTTACCTTAAGAGAACCTGAGACTCCTCACCCCCACTCAAGGGGAATCGGAGCCACTAGGTTGTGACTCTCATAGTTGTGTGCTACTAAAACCTGGTGTAATATATTTGGTGTTACCTACTTTGAGGACATCAGATGATACCTTACCGTACTTATGCAGGCTCCGGTATCCTTCAGAGTCTCCACATATTGATGGGTGACTCACTGCATACACCTATGATATTGGAAGACATGAGGCTATGGGTACCATCTCTTTGTCACCCACGGATACGAGGCTAACCTCAACTGTTCCCCCATACCAACTGGAGCCATCTCTTTCCAAGCGGTACACCAGCGAACCCTTGGGTATGCCCACCAGCAGGGGGCTTGTGCCCTTTGGTGTGCCAACACTTAATTCATAACAATCATACCACTTAGGGACAAACTTACCATTGTTCTTATCTGCAACCCCATTTTTCTTGTGGTCAGATTGGGATGGGTCTCCTTCCCTTGTGAATTATTTTGGGGGCCTTGGGAGAAATCCTTCCTATTTTTATCCCCCCCTTTCTTCTGGTGGGAACCCTAACCACCCTTTTGGGAGTCCCTCATCCCAGATACCTTATTGGACACTGGTATTGACCCAGAGGTACGCCTAGTTAGCAAGCTCCCTGGGGTCAGTGATCTTACTATCAGTCACGTGTTGATGCAGCTCTATAAAACAGGTAATTAGCATGTGCTCCCTTAAAATTATGTTGTACAGCCCAGAAAAGTCATGCACCTTGCTGCCTACACCCAACCACTCAGTACCTTGTTGAAGTAGTACAGATAACACACCCAAGACTGATTTGGAAGTTTCTTGCTGTCCCTGAATTTATTGTGATGCTTCTCAGAAGACAATCCAAACTTGGAGAGAAGAATGGCTTTCATGGGAGTGTACCTCATCTGATCCTCCACCTCTAATGTAAGATAGGTGTCCCTCCCCACTAAGGGCATATCTTTCCACAGGCTAGCTCCCAAATCCCATTAATTTAAATCACCCCCACCACATAACTGGGCACCAGGTTTTGGGGTATACAGACCCTCATCTCTCCATAGGGCACTGGACTGCTGCCATCACGGCTGCTACATTCTGTTGCTTGCTTGGCTTTCAGTTCTAGCTCCTTCATTCACTTCTCATGAGCCAGCCTCTTTTATTCTAGTGCCAGCATCTTCTCCATTTTGAGCTTGACCATTTGTAGTTAGACTGCCCTCTTAGCCTTCCTGTCTGCCACCTCCTCAGGGGACACGTTGCTGGAGGACAAATTGCTCCCTGGCTTGGCATGGGGCTCCCTTCCTGTAGGCAAGTTGTCCTCCTCCTCAGGAAACTCCAGGTCAGGGTACGAAGGCCGACCCTCCTCCTAATCTGAGTCTACTTCCTCCCCCTTAGAATTGTCATCCTCTATCTCCTCCTCCTGTGGACTGCATCGTCTTAATCCCCTCGTAGGCATGAGGCTACCTTGAGGTACACCTTTGGGGCCTTCTTACCCACATTTAGCCCCCTCTCCTTGCAGAGCTTCTGCAGCTCAGCCTTGCCAATGTCATCAACTTTGAGCAGTTCCATCACTATTGTAGGCAAAAAAGAGGTGGGAAGAGCTTACATTTTGAAAAGGAAGGAAAATATCCAATCAAAAATCAAGAAGAATTCTACTCTGGTGTCAAATAATTTACCTGTGATTTTAGTGTTACACTAATCACTATGGTACTGCACAAACACAAGTACTGGATCCCACAACTGAGCACCAATGTGAGAAAGTCTGTTGTTGGTTGAAGGCAGTGAAACCCTACTCAAGCAACAGCCATAATGCGTGTTAGAGTGAACTACAAAAAAGTCACAGTTTGGGAAAATGGCAGTTAGGCCTAACTTAGAGGCAATGTGTAAAGTTTTTATGTAGCACTCAAACAGTAATAAGGTGAAAACACAACACAAGAAAATCCCACACCAATTTAGAAAAATAGGGACATTTTTAATACATCATTTGATACCAAAAGGACAAAAATCCAATCACTAGGATCGGAGTTATGAATTTTTAATGTGAGAAATAACACCTAAATGATCAAAGCGCCAACTGCAGGCATCTAATTGCGGACATCTAGACCTCTCAGTTCTCAGAGCTCTTTTTGGTTGAACATTTTCAAAGTCCAGATTTGGGATTTGGGCTATCTGGTCACCTTTAGCATCTATTCCAAGGATCCAGGACTGGACAGCACCACTTGTAGGTCAGAACTCACTCAGGCTGGGTCCAGGTGTGGTTACAAGATGGTTGGAGCCTTTTCTGAACCTGAGGGTCTAAACAGGAGGCCAGACAACTAGTACTTGGAGTCACTCTGGAAGTCCTGGGTTTAAGTAAAAGAGCAGGGCTCAAGCAGTAGGGCAGACTTCTAGGGGCTCAGAGCAGGCTTCAGGCAACAAGGCAATTTTTCATAGTGTAGTAAAGCAGTCTTCTGAAGTACACAGTAGGCCACAGGCAGCAGGCATTCCTCAGAGAGTCCTTCCACCGGACCAGGAGTAAACTAAAGAGTGAGTCTAATGGTCCTATTTTTAGGTCTCGCTGAGCCAGCGCATGCGCTGCAAAACATTTAGTGTGTGGCTCCAGAAAATGCCACCACACACTTTTCCTTGTGGTAGCCTAGAGCTTGCGATCACGCGCACAAGCGCACGCGCGCACGCGCGCCTCTTTCCGCCTCTCCAATGCTGTCTATGCCTCTCCTTCTTCCTTTTTTCTTAAGGGTACAACGCAAAGAGGCTCGAATATTTCTGAGGGGCGCAACATGTGTGAGCATGGTTGCTTTTGTGGACGATCGGGGACGGGCAGAGAAGGAAAAGGACTCTGTCTCTTCCTTACTGCCCAGAGAAGACACGGACAATGTCCTCTTCTTTTCTGTGTTGGCAGCTGACACCCCCCTCTTCCTCATATTCCCTCTCTTTTTGTCTTGCTCGTCACTTACTGAAACCCGTGCCTTGAAGAAACAGTTCACAACCTCTCTTTCTTTCTTTCTTTCATTTAGTTGCTTCTCTGTGAAATGGATCCCAAAAACAAAAAACACTCTTGCAGGAAATGCCCTTTTTCTGACATTTTTCTATTCCAAAGTGCAGCCTCGGGATAGAGAGAAATAAAAGGTTTTAAATATAAAAAATAAATACAAAAACAAATAAACCAAGACAGAGTGGTTGCAATGTGGCCAGATTGGTTTTATTCACATCCAAACACATCAGCCTCACTTTACAGACTTTGCAGTGAAGTGCTACTTTTCTTTTCTTGTCTTTCTTTGAACAGCATTGTTGTCCCCAGGTGGAGAAGTGCACCATTCCTGGATGTATTGCAATACCTGGTTCATGGGTGGATTGGAAAACAAAATGTGTACCTCTGTGTTTATGGATGTGGTCTTTTTAAACCATACTGTTTATGTTTATTAAGGATATAAGCAATGAACATTGAAACGGTTCCCTTCAGGGCCCTGTAGTCATGTCCTTAACTTTTCAGGTAAAACCACTCGCTGATTTCTGAATAGTGAGTGAGAGATCGTTAAGGTAACCATGTTGTTTCTGCTTACATTTCACATGCTTTACTTAATTTTGGCCTCCCTATGAGTGTTTGCATTTACTTTTTTTTTCAGGCAGCATATTACTCTTATCAAATGTATAATTTGAAATAAGTCGCATCCCAGTGTTTATAGTGGGCACAATTGGGTTGTAGCTGAAGGCAGTGTGAGTTTTTCTCAATGGGGTAGTATGGTGTTCAGTGGGGGAGAGGATGTGGCACTATGGCCAGAGCTGTCAAATTTGAAACCGGGGAGCCGGGTTCAGCCTTCATGACCAGTCCCCAGACCACTCTCCTCAGGGAGCACATTCCCATGCTAGACCTTAGAAAGCCCCACTAGACCTAAGACGGACAGGTGTCTTAGCACCAGCAGGTGGACCTTTGCAGTAGCAAGCGTGTGTTAACCTTGAAGGCCTGTCCACCACAATCCATACTGATGTTCACCTCCAGCCTTGCGGGCAGGCCTACGAAGCAGCACACCCTAGAGCAACAGTGATCCAGTCACTCTGTCACTGAGATCACATGAACCTTGAGCAGGTTAGGGCGGTGCCAACAGTGTGACCGCATTGGGTACCTATTTCAGGTGGGCGCATAGTGTTTGCAAGTATATTATGGTTTTTAAAAAAACTTGCTGCCTCCTTCCTGGCCTCCAGCAACTTTCAGCAACAATAAAAATGTCATGATTACTTCGGTGAATAATGTTCTTCCTACAGAGAGATTGAAGTTTTGTCTAGTGGAAGGGTTGACTCCTGGAAAGGTGGCACTGAGGGTTAATGTGCCTGCTGCAAAGAACATGTACCACGCAGATCACAAAGTGCACATAATGTTAATTAGGTTAGTAGGTTACTGCTTGTGTCAGAGAGATCCTTTTGTTACTTGCACTTTATAAGTTAAAATCCTAACATAGAACAGTGAGCTATTAAACTATACTGCCTACTAGTATGGTTGTCATGTGGCTTCTACACCTTATAGTCCTTTGTCTTATGTAACATTTCCTATACAGTGATTTACACACGTATAAATGATTGTCTCTGTTTAGTGTCTGAGGTGTAGGTGATCTTTGGGGGCACCAATAAACATTGTTGGTTACGGTGCCACCAGCACTAAAGCCGGCCCTGCCATCGAGGCCAGTCTGCATCACCCATTGTTACCTCCATTGGCCTTGTTTCAGCAGTAGTAGCTGCAACTCACCAAGGATCGGCAATGCAGGTTTTTGCACACACACCAAACTTAGTTTGCAAACTTCATACTCTCTGCTTCATACACAAGCACTTTTAATATGTGCTACCTGCTCTGGAGCCACTGGAATTATGCAGCAATGGGGGACAAAATGATGCCACAGCGTTGACTAAAATATGCAACAAAAAAAAGGCTACAGCATCTGTGGCATTGTCTGTCTAAAACACACACACTAATCTGTCTCCGTTTACCTGTTTCCTCCACCCACCCCGAAACTCTTGCCTTTTCTTCCCTATCAAGTACTGTTTGAACGACGCAAGAAAAATATGATATCTTTATTTAAGGTGTTAAGAATATCGTAACATTTACATCCAGCAAATCAGATTAGAATTATTTTTTCCTTTAAGGGAAATAAAAAGTTTTATTTACATCTATATCCCTAGAAAACATTATAATTTCTAATACTGAAAAGTCTTTTCTCCTAATGGAAATTAACTGTTAATGTTTCTGATCAAAGCATGTATTTTCAACACGCGCTTTTTAATCGATGTGTGTAATTTTTAGCTCCATTTAGCTTCAGAGCCTTGTGGGTGCAATACAGATTCCATATGCTTTTCTCATCTGTTTCTGGCAGCCTGCTGTAAATTGTGTAGACAACTTGTCCCCAAATGGAGCTAATCACCCGGGACACCAACTCTTATTCCTTACAAACTTGTCACAGACAGTCTCAAAGCGCTCCCTGCAATGCCCCTTGACCTGCCTTGATGTTCTGCTCGCTCGGTAAAAAGACAACAATTCGAACAGCTAAACATGTCAAGGCTGACTCGGGTACAACGGGGCATGTGTTTGCCAAGGACAACTGTCTGGCTTCTCAGGAGAATAGCAGTAACTCATTTGCCTGGCCAGTTTTGCATGATTTTCTTGTCTTGGCAAGTGGGACTGTGCACACCTCTGTCCCCCATCCTGCCTGAGATGGCCCACCAAGCACACCTAGTTCCTCTATAGTGTGGCTGTCTGGAAGGACTATACAAAAGAAAACTGCCAATCCGTATGCCTACCCTTGTCATATTCTTGTATTTTGTAAAATGCTAAACATACGATAAATAAAGGTTGCAACAAAAAAAAGCCAACTACACCAAGTCATGTCACCCAGAAACAGACTGCAGGCAAATGGCTAGGACAGGGAAATGTTAACTTTATAAAAGTGGCATTGTCAAAATTGTGACTTAAAATCCGACTTTACCATTAAATAAGATTTTAAATTACAATTCCTCAGACACCAAATGTGCCCTTCCTAACTCCTCCCAATCAAAAGTAGTTTATTATTAAATGTAATAAGGTAACCCAGTGTTATCCAATGAGAGAGACAGGCCTCACGGTATTAAAAATGAATTTTGAAGTTTTTTACTATCAGGATATATAAAAATTAAAAGTACTTGCCTAACTTTTTAATTACAATACACCCTGCCTTATGGGCTGTCTAGGACCTACTTTATGTGTGATTTAGATGTAATAAAAAGGGATTTTAAGGCTTGGCAAGGAGATTTTTTTTTAAGGGGATACTTAAGTAGGTGCTGCAGGATCAATAGTTGCATTTATTTTACCAACCCTGGTTATCTGGTATGCCACTTTCCAAGGGACTTATAAGCAAATTATATGCCAATCAGGTGTATGCCAATTTTACCACGTTTTTGGTCAACACATTAGAACTGGTTAACAGTAGTGAAGTGCACAGATTCCTATGGCTAACAAAATTAATTCAGAAAAACAGGAGGGGGCGGCATAATGATTGGGGGAAGACAACGCTAAGGCTGACAGCTCTAAACGATATACATTGCATTCTTGTTTTTCCTGTACTTAATATCTGAATCAGAGGATGGCAGGTATAACAGATACACATTGCATTGTTTTACTGGACTTAACATCTGAATCAGAAGGAAAAACACCCTCTATTCAGATCCTCAGCAATGTAAATAACTCTGGAATCACCAGCTTACCCTGGGCAGGACCCACAGGAACAAGCAGGAACCCAACAAGACCAGAGGCCAGACCAAAAGATCATCAAGAAGGACCCAGGGAAAAAAAACAGAGACTGACCAGTGAAACAAATCCGAGTCTGCCACTCTTTGTCTTTTTATAATCTTCTACCTCTCCCCAGATAGGTCAGGGGATATACTGAATTAAAGCTTTATTTGGATATTTAGTTTGTCTAGGTTTAAAATGCAACAAAACAGAAGGACCTCTTCACTTCTTTAAAGGTATTAATTTGAAGGGAGCACTTGCACCATCTGACTGTATAAGCGAAACTTTGCTTGGTCTTTCGGCATTTATCCTTCAGTGCCTGAACACAGAAAATATTGGCAGCAACAGTGATACCATAAAAACAGGAGGTTTAGTCACCACTGTAGTTTAGTCTCATGCAATTCATACTTTCCCAAACAATAAGTACGATGATTCATTTTACTTAATTTCAGAGGTCCAGGATGTGAATAGACAGTTCGTTCATGTCACAGTGCCATTCTAGTCTAAGTTCAAACATATCCCCAGACAGCCTCACTGGGTGTATCAACAGTGTACCTTAGCAAAGCCCTGGTCACTTCAGCAAGACTTGTAAAACGTGGAGCACTGCCAGCTCTGGTTCACTTGCAGTGAACAGTGTTTGATGCCGCAAAGCAGTTAATACTAATTAAATGTCCTAATTAAAAAATACGCACTCCTTCCCTTACATGAACATATGAAGTAATTTCTATATCTACGTCATATATTGATCATCAATACAACACACAATCTATGCATGGTCAAGACCAAAAGACACCCATCTTGATTTCTTGTCGCCAGGCCTGTAAAAGAAATACAAGTTGCTGGAAGACTAGGACCTGCGCTGAACACCAACTAACTTACTCACAATTATTATCACTTTTACAGCATAGTGAACATTTAAAATCCATTACAGTGTGAACACCAACTAACTTACTCACAATTATTATCACTTTTACAGCATAGTGAACATTTCAAATCCATTACAGTGTGTACACCAACTAACTTACTCACAATTATTATCACTTTTATAGCATGGTGAACATTTAAAATCCATTACAGTTTGCTGTTGATTTAACAGCAAATGGATTACGATTTCGATATGGGAGGCCCTATCAGAGACCTGCACCTTTCACCATATTAGCAGTGCAGTCATTGCTATACTGTTTAAGTATAAAACCTAGATGCTCATCTTGGTTGAATTCTTTGGCTCTGGCACTTCCTCTGCTACTAGTTCCCCTGGAGTCTAGAACACAAGAGGAGTTGATAGCCTCTCGTGTTCTAGAGGCCCCACACCCTAAAAACCAAGAACCCCTTTTAGCACTTGGGACCAGATTTATCATAGGATTGCGTTGCCCTCGTGTCATGCAAGGTGACACAAGGTCAATGCAATCCTTAAGCCAGATTTACCAAGCCACACAAGGCCACCTTGCATGGTCCTGCGTTGCTTAGGAAACCTGGGGAAAAGTAAGGCAGCACAAGTTGCTGTTTTGCATTACTCTGCGCTGGGAAGGTATTGCATGTGTGGAGAGTGGGTGTTCCCACACATCCATCCACGTGTTTTGGTGCCATCCCAGATTTGCCAAGACAGGTAAACCTTGCAATGTGTCAAAATACTATGCCTTAAAGATAGAGGCGCACAATGAGAAATATCTATATTTCTCCTCATTTTTTCATCTTTCTTAAGTTTGATGCATTTTGTGGCACACTTAGAAAGAGGAAAACAACTCTAAGGATCCTTTTTGTGCAGGAAGGTGCTCCTTCCTGCACACAAAAAAATCTGACTGCAACGCAGGCATCCTTGCACAATAACACAAGGGTGTCTGCATTGGTGCTAGGCTGCATGGAGTGCACCAGCGCAGAGAGAGCCTATGTTAGTAAATATGGTACATTCCTGGTCTCTTCATTTGATATAGTGCTGTGCAGCAAGTTGTCTTGCTGCATTGCACTGCATCAGATAATGGTAAATCTGGCATTGATTCTTAGGGTCATGATGCACACCAGTCCAAGGTTGACTCAGGTAAGAATTCTGGGCTAGAAACTCAGAAATAAGCAGTGCACACGGCATGGGGTCTTGCTCCTCTCCCTAACTAAACCTGACAGGGATCAACTGCTCTACATTCTTACCGACCCTTGGTCTCGGTCAACACCAAATATAAAATACTGGGAAAAGTCCTCACAGACCGCCTGGCACCCTTGGTCCTGTCTCTCGTACACTCTGATCAGAACAGGCTCCGGCCTGTAATATCTTGTTAAATTTGTAACACTTCTTCTAGGTCTCAACATATTCCTCACTTCGATTGGCCACACTCTGGGTGTTTGGTACTCGACCTCGAGAAGGCCCTTGATTCCCTGGAATGGGATTTTCTGTTTGCCACCTTGACCCGCTACAGTGTTGGGTGCTGTTTCTTCCGCCTGATCCGGCTATTGTACACAGCGCTGATGGCTAGAGTGAAGACGGGGGCCTACGTATCAGATCCAATCCCTATCTGCAGAGGTACCCGTAAAAGATGCCTGCTATCCCTGTTACTCCTCTCCTTAGCCACAGAACCACTTGCCTTGGTTATCCGGGCACACAGTGCATTCCGCTGGGAGACTAAACCCACACGTTCTCTCTATATGCTGACAACCTTCTCCGGTACATCCAGGACATGCCCTCCTATCCTGACATACTGGCCCGAATGTTCAACAACTTTGCTGCCTTCTCTAGTCTGTGTGTGAACAGGGCCGAATCGGGTTTGCTTCCATTTACCCCTACATGCCCTGAACCTAACTTTGTCCTTAGTGGTCTTCCCATATTATGGTAACCAAATGCGTTTTGTTACCTAGGTGTCAGAGTATATCATCAGTCAGCTGACCTGTTAGAGGGTAACCTTGGAAAGCCATCAGATCCCAGATGTCCTTCTGGTGCACACACCAGCTGTCTGTCATGGGTCGCATAGCTCTTCTCAAAATGTTGGTCCTACCTCGGATACTCTATTATTTCACCAACTTGTCAGTATATTTTGCACCTCCCTTCTTCCACTCTTTTGAAGGTACCATGAGAGAGTTCATCGGAAACAACTCACACTGGCAAGGTGGCACTATCTAAACTTTATTTACCTAGAGACCAAGGCGGGCTTCCAGTACCAAATATGGAACAAAATTATCTTGCCTTCCAGCTCCAATAGGTGGCCAAATGGATGGCGGGAGGCGGCTCTCTGACACTGCCATGCTGTCACCGTCCTGGACATTCTCGGCAATACTCTGACTATTTCATCCCTGCACTTGCGGAAAGCCGCCGGAGTCACTGCTTCTCGGAGTCGCATATCAGGGTTACCATGGTGCCTGTACCTCACACGTTCCATGGTCCAACATGCACTGGCGCTAGCCCTGCTCAGCATGCCTAAAGGTTGTACCACCACCACCACGTCTGCGGTGATCTGCACCTGGCTGGCAGCTGGTCTGGACACCGAGGGGACCTCTACCGGGACGGTGCCCTAATACCTTATGACATGCTAGGTAAGAAGAAGTTCTTCTTCTGGGCCAATTTCTGCTGCATACTTCACTAATTGAGGCACAGGGCGGCAAATGGGCAGACATGTTAAGGGAGCGCCTGACACACCTTACAATCCAATATCTACATGTTATGGGGTCAGGCAGGCCTCTCATGAGATGGTTTGCGGCCTCACTGCACCAACACAGGGCAGTAGCCCCGCTCTTATCTCTGAGGCTGCACAGGGAAGAAGATCTGGCCCATCCCTGAACGGATAAAGAGCCGATGCCATACTAGAAAGCTCAATCAGGGTCCCTCAGAATGCTAGATTTCACCTCATACAGTACTACATTGTCCAGAGGGCTTACCTCACCACCACTAAGAAAAAACAATACTTTCACGATATTGACGCCAACTGCCCCAGTTGTCACATGCCAGACGCTGATTCCATCACATGTTATGGACTTGTCTACTTTTTAACACTTACTGGCAAGGCGTTACCACCCAATTGTTAGGTTGTTCGGGCACACTGTAACACACACATGAGAAACGTGCATCTTGGGTCTCTTTCGCAAAAGTAAGAGACAGAGGGTCACTTCCAGCTTTCTTGATCTGGGTATGCTGGTAGCCTAGCTTTTAATCCCGAGACCCTAGAAGTTACTTGAACCCCCCCTCCGGCGGTCTTGAGACAGTCGCTTGTTGTGTGGGCCCAAGCCGAGAACATTGCGTTACATGAAGAGGAAACTCTAGGGCTACGTAAGATCCCTATAGTTGCCTACTGGGACACTATATTACGACTTTCAAAACAAACCCCGTCCAGAATTGGATCACCTGGACGCTACAACGAATGTAGCGGCAGTAGGTGTGGAGATTCACCCTCCCAAATCGTGCAAGACGATAATCAACATCTTTATGCTCACCTCACATCTAAATTAACCACTTGTGTGCTCAGGACAGCCCCCAGCCGTCCTACGTCACGCTGGGCGTGTGCTCAGGACGGCCGGGGGCTGTCCGAACGCCGCCGATTCCCCAGCGCAGTACGAATTCCGTGCCTGCGCTGGATAATTAATTAGTGGGTGGAGTTCGGACGGCCCCAGGCCGTCCTGCGCACACGCACAGCGTGACGTAGGATGGCTGGGGTCCGTCCTGAGCACTCAAGGGGTACGCCCTCTAATTAAATCCCCGCACGTGGCGAAATTCGCGCCGCAGTGAAGGGGTTAATGTTTGCTGGGTTCATTGTTTGGAAATGTGTGTATTGTTGATACATTCGACGGATCAGGGGGATGAGGGAGGGCTGGGGAGACCTAAGTTGGTCCAGTGTGTCCCTTTATTTTTTTTCTTCGCACACCCCCGTTATGTTTTTTCCTTTCCTTGATGCCTTCCATTATTGTTGAATCTGAAAAGGAATTGCACTTTACCAACACTGCATGCCATTGGCCTTGCAGTAGGACTTCAATGAGCGCTCAGTAGCGACCCCCATGCACCGAGATAGTCATGCTCACTGTCCTTTATATAAGGCAAATGCCTGTTTATTGTTACATGTTCAAATTCTGTTTACTACACAGTTTGTGCTATAATAATGCTCCCATGTGTTTTACATGTGATGTTGATGTAAGCTTGGCAATGTAACTTGTCCTGACATGTTAACTCCTAAACCCTGTTTATACTTGAATAATAATAAACCAGTTCAAACAAAGAGGGATATAACAAATGAAACACTTGCATATAGGCTTTAAAGTAGAGTATTAACAGACAAACAATAACAGCTGTTTTCTTTTTCACAAAAATTAAATAAAGGCATACTGCCTTTGGCACACCATAAGGTCTCTCATTGGAGAATCCAACCATTCCCACCCGACATGCAGTCTCACATTTTATAACAATGAGCTTCTGACTGAATAAGCCAAATACCCTACTGACCACACCTAAATTCAATACCATGATGTATTTTCCATGAAAGACCAGAGCAAAGTCCAGCCAGACTCAAACTGTATATCATAAAGTCTCTTACTAGCGAGACATGGTAAACTCAGACTCAATGTTATTACTATTGCCTGGAAACCCAGATGTTCAGTGCTCGCATCTCAGAGTAACTACGTGCACTCGGGTCTGTATAGCTGCTATACCCTGTGCGTTTCTTTTGGGCCCACACTTAAATTGTTGCCCAATGTAATGGTGGACATAGAAAAAGCCCACTTCTCGCCCCTTAGCAGCTGTGCATTCTCCTCATACATACAAGAGATTTTCAAAGGCGCGTATCATGGCAAGAGTGTTTTAAAGCCCAAAACTTTAAATGCCCATAATGCAACAGCAATTTCATACGTATGGTTTTTATCACTGTCACACAACTCTGGTGGGCTACTCACAGAGCCAGGGGGAATATGACTTGGTAAACTAAGGCTCCAGCAAAGCTGGAATTCAATCTTGGATATCAATAGCATCATTGGGCACATTTTAACAGGCATTTTTAATGGGGTTTGGAGTGTTTTGCTAAAGGCAACCGTGGCTCCTCCCAGAGAAGCTGTCTCAGGCACACCTGGATAGGGCAAAGGGGACTTACAACAACCAAGGCAAGTGCTACTCTTTCCCCTCACACCCATATACTTAGAGGAGGATTTTGTCCTTGCACAGACTGGGTCTCTGCTTCCACCTCCTGGAAAACAACAGTTCCTCTAGTAGGGCTTTTGACTACCTTCCTGCCCAGCCCTACTGTTCTCCCAACCTGAGGCAACACAAGCTCCACAGCATCTTCCCACAAGTCTTCAACAGCAGATAGTTCTAACAATCTCCAGCCGTTCAGGTCCAACCCCTTTGCTTTGGTGGTACTGGTCAGGAGTCAGCCAAGCACTACTACCCAATGGCAATTGACACTGGACAACCAGCAGAACTGGTCCTTTGCCTTTCTTTGATGTCTCCACAATTCATCATGCTTGTGCAGGAGGTTATAAAGTGAGGTAAATCATTCTGTCAATTTTGGGTTCTTCACCCAATCCTATGTCACCACATAATCTGTCCACCTATAATTCACATTGTCAAGAGTCAGTCCACCAACTTTTCAACTCCTACAGAGGATACTGGAAGAAATCCAAGATGGCGGAAGTCTCCAACACAAAGTCAGATCAACTCTGCTGTGTTTCTCCCCACCCCTCCAGTTCCCCATACCTCTCAAATTTTAAAGGGATGGATTGTGGCATGAGTCGCCCATCTCTCCTTTGTCCCAGCTGATAACAGCAACTGATCTAACAGGAGGAGGATGCAGTAAGCCTATGATGTTCCCAACACCACCCCATCACTCCAGAAACAGGAATTAATCCCTTTTTAGATGGGGTTTATTGTCTAAAGGGCCTTTGATTTGCCAGGCCTAGGCATAGTAATTTACTCTGCCTATCTCGGCAGATCAAGAGCAAATCGCAATAACCGTGAACTCAAAGAAATATAACTCATACGCATACATGTGAAGGGACTCATAAGGAGTAAATCTGATACTAAATATGGACCTGTCAAAAAATGTATTTTAAAAAGTTGCTGGCCTCTGTACCATGTGCCAATAAAATGGTAGGATTTCACATGTTTTAGATAAAAAAGTGTGCACTGTAAAATCCTGCTGCCTAAAAGTAATAGCTACAGTTCAGCATTACTGTCGAGTATCCCTCATGAAATGTTATCTTGTGTCCCATCTGCCAATAGGTCCGCTTGTTCCAAGATGGCAGGGTGAGTGAGACAATAGTTTTCTTCACTCAGCTTTCGTGTGTACATGTCCAAGTTACGCACAACCTATATATAGCTCCTTACCGTAGCTGTCCACAGGTGTCTGACTTTACAGTCAAAGGTCGACACTGGAGGTTGCAGTTCAGATACAAATTTCCATTAAGTTTTACAGTAAATGAGACTCAATTCGGAATTCTCGCACCAAGATGTAAACCAACAGAGGTGCAAAAAGGAAAACAAAATGGATTTTATGGGTCGAACCCACATCACTACAGAGTGTGTTGACAAATGTTCCAAGGAAAGTTCTGATCTAGGCGGAGTTCACGGCAGTCAACATTATGACAGGGTAAGAGAATTCTAGTTCCCCCAAATGTAATGTTTTTTAAATACATTTTTTCCAAATTTAATGTTTTTCAATTTTATTTTTATCACATTAAAAAAGAAGGAATCAAACTATTTTGAGAACAATATAAATAACTGTAAATACTAAATTAAAGCGAAATGTAGTGGAAAATCAGGAAAATAATGAGATATTACAAAACACAATAGAGAGCATAATATATACTGCATAGGTAGTCGTTCACAATCAGGATTGTGAGAAATCTATATCTTATGCTTCATCTACATTAAGTCTTAATATATTTCAGTCCCCAGTCATGTTCTGCGCTCTTGGCATTCTTCAAGACAAGATCTTTAGGGCCAGGTATTGCCTTGGCAGGCAGGCCGCCATCCTGTCAAGTCAATGGAGGGATGTCTTCTGCTCCACTGGTAAAAGACTGGGGGCATATTACCAACGATTAGCGATATTTATCGCTAACTAGGCTTAGCAACACATTTTTGATAGTTAAGTATCGCCGGAAATTATCGCTGAGATAACTTGCTATTAGCAAGGTTTATCTCAAAAGCAATAAAAATCAGGCGAAATGCGGGAATATCGCTGAGAATACAGCGATATTCACACATTAGCGACAAAATGCTCTTAGCCATGTTATCCACCTCTCATTGGATAACATGGCTAAGAACTGGTCTGAGCAGGCGTTAGTTTTTGGCGATAGTGGGAATATTTCCATCGCTATGCCCGCCTTGCTAATAGGCGATAGCGACGTTAGCGACTGCTTTCAGTCGCTAACAGGTTGGGTACGCCCACTTTGCATGTCATTAGCGATGAATATCGCTGCCATGTAAAGCGGGCCCCAAACCGCTCGCTATCGCCTAAAGCTGTCGCTAACTGCTGTTCACGACAGCTTGCTAATAGAGCAGCCGAAAACGGCTGCTAAACCGGCGATAATTGCCTATCGCCCTGCTTGGTAATATGCTCCTGCCTGTCTTATTTAAAGATCCTCGTCTGCTTGGCAAGAAGCTCTGTGCCTTCAGTGGAGCCGCTTCTGTGATGGCGTCGCGGAATGGACTGAAACTTTGCCAAGTGGATTCCATGTTAAAAGTGCCTCCTTGGAAAGTAGGAGTCTTCTTCTTGAAAACAAGAAAACAAAAGGGCAGCGTGCACGGAGTTTTAAACTTGCATATGAAGGCCAGTCTGCATTTTCTTTTTCCCTTATCTGCTATACATCGCCTGGTAGACATGGGCAGGGAAGATGACTGATGGGTATCTTGTCCATATGAGGGAGGAACAACCATGAATGTGAACTGATGGCCCCTTGCTGGAGGTTCTGTCAGGTTAGAAGTTTACACTGGTGGAACCAGCAGAGGCTCTGCCGGTGTATACTTGGCGCTTCCTCCAAGTCTATATAGAGCAGGGGGACCTTAACTTCAGTGGAGCAGGTGTCACTGCCAATTGACAGAGGTGCTCCCGCTGAGCCAGACTCTAATTTAGGCCCTTAGGTTTCACAAAAAAGGTAAACACAGGCTAAAAGCTGCCATAAAAATGAATTTAGAGCTTCCATAACAAAATGATTCAACTCATGTTCTATCATGCAGAATTCTAATCTGAAAGTCATTTGAAGTAGATTAGAGATCTTTCACAACCATTAGATTCTTCTAAGAAGAGTAATACAATAAAAACCTAAATCTGTCTGATAAAAACCACATGGGCAAATATTACTAAGTCCTTCTGTATCATACATTTCAGGATTCTGCTTGAATTGGATGATTAATTAAAATACAACTTCTGATTTGTGGCTGATAGACACAAAGTTATCCAGAGCCAATTCTTGCCCATAAAGACATATGTAACAGTGCTGGGAAGGATGACAACATATGAGATCATTTAGATCCTGGTGGGTGGCTGCCAGTCTGACAGGGTGGCAAAAATCAATGCATCCGTTTCAGAGATCCTAGACTTTAGGTTGGTGATCCCTGTGCTATAAAGGGAACCACCATCACGGTATGTATGATGTTACAAAGCATGAATTTACCATGCATGCCTCTAGGATCCCCCCTCCAGAAGAGATGGGGGCAGGGTATCCTTACCTTGCCCTCTTATATCTTTCTTTACTCATTTTCAAAACAGTGTACTAAGTCCCCAGAGTCCAGTTATCATCACTGAAACATTTATGTTCATGCTGGCCAGCCAATCAGAGCAGTTGCTCCTGCAGGACCTTCACTTTGCGGAAGCAAGATGGGCCAAGGGAAAGATAGGCCCTAGGCCAATCCGAACACTCGATTGTTTTTGATGAATTGCTTGTGGGACTGTCATGAGAGTCCCTCAAACCCAACCGTCCCGGCCAGACATACACATATTTTTTAATCTTAATTTCTCAAAACCTATTGAACAGATTTTCATCATATCAACAAAGCACAGTTTCTATTCCAAGATCTAGCTTCCTGTCAAATTTAGTGTAATTCTGTTCAGCAGTTTTGGCTCTACCACTGTTCAAAAATCGCTATGGAATCTGCATGGGTAGTTAGCATTTTGGGACTCCTCCTTTTTTCTCAGCCCCTGCTTGATGAGCACCATTCTATGACAAAACTAAGCAAAGAAGAGCACTCTTTTGGAATGTTTTGTGAAGATTCATAAAACGATGCCATAGTTATTAGCAAACAAAAAAAGGTACTTCTTATGGAAATTCAGACCTAACTATAACTACCTAGTGGCATTAGATAGATTCCATGTTTTGTTAATATACCCTTAAAAGCGTTGCACGCTGCTTGGCAAAGATCTGACTAATTATCCAAAGTGAGGAATACATGCTCAATATTCTAATGTCAATATTATTTAATCTATTTTCATTTTATAGCTTGTTTGCAGATTTTTTTTTAAATGTTTCTTAACAAAATCTTTTAACCTTTTTTGTTTACCTTTTTTAACAGTATCCGTATTACATGCACATAACCAGCTAATCTTGCTTGGTTTGAGGTTGATGCTAACAACTTCTCGGGTGTGCATTATTTCCTGTAAAATTTTAAGATTGTTACGGTAGTCAAAGGTTTTATTTATATGACATTGCTGACACGAAGAACATGTCCAATGTTCAGTGGCGGCTGCCTTGGAATGGGGGCGATGAGGCGGAGGAGGAATGGATAAAAAAAACATACTTTCTCTGCCTCCGCCGCACGCCTTTCCTCCGTTTTCATCTCTTTGCGATGGCAGCACCGGAAGGCACTCAGGCTCCCTAACTCTCCCAGCCAATCACAACGCTGCTCATGCAGCATTGTGATTGGTCTGAGCGTTCTGTTTGGCTACTCAGGCAGTGCCTGGGAGCCTGAGCATGTTCTCCACCAGGCTGTGCAACACAGCTAGGTGGAGAACATGCTAAGTGCACATGATGTTTGGCCGGCCAAACAGTCATGCGCACTTAGGGAGTGCAAACCACTCCTCACTCTTCTCTGGCGAGCCCAGCCCCACCCTGCCCCAACCTGGCTCCAGTCCCACACAGAAAAATAAAATTATAATAATGTCTAGTCATTATCATTCTATTTGTATTTTTGCACTGCTCAAATAGAAGTTGGGCGACGCTCCTTCGCCTTAACAGAGGAGCCGCTACTGCCAACGTTTCCTAGCTATGTGAACCAATAGTAATGGACGAATAGCCATTTGCACGAGCACATGAGTCCTATGTCTACAACATGCTAACCTGCTCACCCTATACTTCCTCTCCCTCACACCCTTAACTGCATCCTTTAACCCTTCATCCTCCATTTGCGCCAAATCCCTCTTGAATGTTTTTTGCTGTCACTGCAATGGCGGCGTTAGATCTGAGAGAAGGACAAACTGTTTGTAACATGACTGTTTCTTTCTTTTTTTACACCAAGCATCCTTCGTTCCTGTCTCTTTAACGGTTACTGCGAATAAAGGGGATAATGTCACTCTTTCCTTCTGGAAGAAGAACCCTACCCAGGAAGATGCACTGATCTACAAGAATGGTCAGTGTTATGACAAAGATGCTCTCTGGGTTGGTTGCACATCATTTGTGACAAAAGCATGACAGTAGCGCGTCTCTTCAAGTCTTGTGTGATATAATTTTGTTTGCTTTGTACACAAACATTTTGATGACTGTTGTGCTATGCCACTGATAGGGGACTGAAACCCATCGACGAGTTTACTTGCATTTGCTTCTTATGAACATGCATTGCATTGATGTGTTACCTACTTGTACTTTGTTATGTTAACTGGGGACTGTCAAGTTAGATGGCGCTGTACCTACCCTATGTATCCATGATGTACATAAGGTAAGGCAAAGCAGTTAACATGCAGCTGTATCTCCATAGAGTATTTGATTGTTCCTCTGTGCTTAATGCCTCTCTCCAGGCTCTTTTATCCATTCGGTTCCCAAACATGAAGTGCCCCAGCTGTTGGACGTCGTCACGTACAATGTCCAGCCAAAGGACACAGCCCTGTACACAGCCAAATACATTGGAGGGAACTACTTCAACTCAGCGGTCACCAGGCTGATAGTGAGAAGTAAGTGCTCTGCTAGACATGGCCGCTATACACCAGAACAGCAGCATCAAGATAGCTGCATACCCTGTGCACGAGCCATTAACAAGGATGCAGTGTTTGCTTAGTCTCTTCTGTTGTACTGTTATGATTTATGTACTTACATTTTGCTCTGGTGCAGGCCTGTAGTGGGAGATTCATGGGGAAGCCCCTTGGACAGGAGGAGATAAGGAAAAGAGGTGAGAAAAGGGGGGCTTAGGAAGGACCCTAGGAGTAGGGGTGATGTAGAAGGTGGGGATCCAGAGCTGCATCAAATGAATGCTAGCATTGGTACCTACGCAACTTATTTATGTGCCCATTGTTTTAGAGCCAGTATACACCCATGTGGTTAGATTGATATAGCCATGGGCATGGTGTAGACTATTTCAGCCCCCGAAGTGTGTGGGCCACACACTTTATAAGAGACCCGTACAGGCCAAGGCCACCTTATATCTGTGAGGCATCCAACTTAAGTAAAATGTTAAAATCTGTCATGTTTCCCACAGAAATACTGCTAAACCCTACGCGAGAAGGGAAGGTGGTCACCTGCCTAGGATAAATTATGAGCGCCAAGCGTCTCTAAATTAGAACAAAAAAGTTCCCAAGAAGGGGAACAGAGATTGCCAACAAATCAAAAGTAAATTCTCTCAGTCTCCAAAATTATATCAATAAAGATTAATTGCATTTTACTTGAAAACTTATTTTTATATACGTTTTTTTGAAATAATTTGTTATATACACAATGTAATAAGCAAGGGAACGTAGTCATTGTCAATACAGTAATGGTACTACCCCCTATGGCTAGTAAAAGATCCCAAAAAACATACAAAACATACTGTAAATAACCCGCAGTCAACCATTTCATCAACCATACTTCATTCATACCCATACAACTGGCATAATACAGACACAAACAAGGAAAAATCGTGAACATGGACAGGAACCACAAGAGGGGCAAAGAGTGGCAGCTCAGGGTGAATGTGTTGAGCAACTTAATGTAAAGCAAGTGCCAAACGATTGTTGTGGGCACGTGTAGTCACACTGAGGTGTATCAGTATTAGATGTTTGCAGTTATTACTGCCTTTTAATTTTATAAATGCGATTTTCCTCTTGTACCTGAACACTTGTCTTCTTTCATTGGATTGAGTTTATATCTGTATAACACATCCAACAATTCATTAGCAGTAGGAGCACCACTGAGTAGTTCCTGTCATCGGTTGTGTTTCCCACAGAAGCCTGCCATAATTCTGCTTCACAACACTGTAGCATACATGTAAAGAGGTGTATGGTCAGATACATGGCTTTCAGGACCAGCCCCTGTCCAAATTTGTTTTGATAAATGTTTTTCACACCATAGGCCCTTTTGTTTTAAAAGAGGGAACTGCATTGGTTCTGGTACTTTTCAAAGTACTCAGACACATGACAATGTACATTATTGATTAAGAAGGAACTCTGAAGTTCACTTTCAAATACTATTCTCATCTGTATATCCCTGCTGGAGAAGAATTAGATCACAATTGTGAGGGTGGTTGTTTAGCCGAGAAGCAACACCTGCATTATCCTGTATTCTACACAAAAAGAGAGTCCAGGGAAAGTTCCTCTACCAGATACGGTCATGAGGTTTTGAGGGTTAAAGGCGGGGAGAAGGAATCATATCCAATTTCTTGATGTCTGCACTCATAGCAGGAAGAATTGCCAGTGTTCCAGTCAATACCCTCGATTTTGAACTATGCATATTTTCTGTTGAAATCAGAAACCGTACTAAAAACAGATTCCTGATCAGATGTAGAATATTATTTTCAGAACGAATTCATGTGTTTTCCAAATAACATTAGCTTTTTGCACATTGTTTTTGTCAGGAATGTTTACCTCGAACTATATAAAACATATTTGTGTTTTTTATTAACAGTTGCCAGTAGATGTTTAGATGTTTTGATGCATATTGTTATAATGCTGTTAAATACAGTTAAAGCCCACAATAATACTAAGACATTAATACGCAGCAGTCAGCAGCAAACCCTAACTTATATTTCTTACATTCACATAAGATATATCTGATATGAGGGTTGCCCATCACCAGTACTGTACAACCAAAAAATAGACATCATCAAATGAACAGGCATGGAATGAATAACTGAAGAGTTCTGTCACACTATGCTGGAAAATTTGGAGGACTTTGATTTAGTCCACCACCTAGGTCCCAAATATCAATAGACTCTGACTCTTTATATCTCACGATTAAACTCAGATATGAGATGATAATAACAATGTCTACCCAACAAATCTCTCGACTTCTCTCACCCTCCAACCATGACAGCTCTGGGACCACAACTATACACAAAAGCTCAAATTGGACACCCCAATGCAGTAACCAGCTAAACTGACTATAATCATAAGAAATACCATATCAGGGCCTGCAGAGCTGTTGAAGCTGCTAGCATAGTGAAAACGATAAAACCGAGTGTCTATCTCTCACACTTCATCACCTGCAGAGCTGTTGAAAGCTGCTAGCATAGTGAATACCATAAAACCGAGTGTCTATCTCTCACACTTCTTCATCCACCACACAGCTATGCACTGTTTCATACAATAACCACACCTTTGTGGTCATCATGCACGACATAGAAATACTTCCCACATAGGATCAAAGCAAGGACTTTATCCTTCCAATCACACACCATACATGGTTTAGCGTGCTACCTATATAGGCAAACAAAAAAACAACAATATCTCAACCAGTATTATTGAGAGAATTAATTATCAAGTATGTCCACGACATTACAGGAAAAGAAAGTAGGGAGACTCTTAATTTGCTTTAAATGTGCTCAAGGCATCATATATTTGGATAAGTACAAGAAAATAGTGGATCAGTAAACTACAGTGATTGTTGTATCAGCACTGTAAAACAATTATTGTATAGGCAGCCCAAAAACTTTGTGCACGCAAGTGCTCGTGACACTCAAAGGTGACAAGTGGCAAAAACAGCGAAGGAGCAATGCGAAAAAGTGACTAATATATACAGAATAACTTATGGTTCAAGCAGGATTATTTACAAGGATTTATCATATATTCCAGACATTTTTAGTGAACCATAGTAGAGATAGGCACCGGAGGTAACACTGGTATGTCGACGGTGTTTTGATCCTAGTTACTTGGGATCATTATCAGGACTGGGTTGCCAGTTGAAGGTGCCAAACAGGGGAGGGAAAGGGGAAATTTAGATATGGGAAAGGGGAGGCATGAAGAGACAGCAAGTGTGTGGGAGGGAGAAGCAGGTGTCGAGGCCCACCTGAAGAACGAAGAGGGGATGCGGATAGGTTAGCAAGGCTGGTCCCAACCTATATAGGCAGGCGCTATAGCGGGGTAGTAAGCGCTATATAAATGCTGCAATGCAATACAAATATACAACCAGAATTGGTAACCTCCTGTATATTTTAATGCACTAAAATTAATCTCCTCTACTGAACCAGTTTATTCTTTTGTTGAAGGACTCCTTCATAAAGTACATTGAAAAGAAACAGGCATCTTGATTTTTCTCATAAATTGAGACTATCCCTTTATCATTGACTTATTCTTTGAACACATAATAACAGTACATTAATAGTAAAGTGGTAATAATCAAACTAGGTCCAGCTGTGTGGTGGAGTAGTAGCGCTGTGTGTTATTGGAGTCCAAAGGTGTTGGTTGGTTTCACTTGGTCTAATAATTTAATCTATTGTATTGCCCTTATGTTTTTTCTCATGGGCACATATTATTCAATGTCTAAATCCCTGCATACCATTGGGTATGTCCAACTCCAAAATTTGGTATATAAGTGATTAAAGACACAGGGAATATAATTTAGACAAAGGACATAGTCTCAATGTGGTCTGTGATTGAGCTCTCATAAGACCCAAACAAACTGACCCACACAAATATGTGGTTTCTAATAAACATTTTTGTCTGACCTTTGGTACCTTTGGCCGAGCAAATGTCCTCAGAGAAATTGTAACGTCTAGTCAAATAACAACATAATTGATATATGTATATTTTAAAGTTCCGAATCACGTCAAAAGGGTAAATAATTTGTTTTAACGCAGTCAAGTTACAAAGTAGGGAAAATGGTGTAAAATTAGGTAAAATTAACATCTCAAAAAATATTTAAAAAATCAAGAATAAAATGATCGAAAAATAGTCTAAGTTAATTAAGATTTTGAGTTCAGTTTGAATTCAAATTAGCGTGCAAGCTGCGCCGTCTTACCATCTGAACAGGTGTTGAGTTAAAAGTGCATTAACTAAAAAATGCAGGAGAAGGTGCTGGATTGCTGGCTCGAAGAAGTCAAACTCTTGTTTTGAAAGGATTAGGTCAATAGGTAGGAAAGCTTAAACAAAATGCAGACTGAAGGTACTGGCCACAGGTCAAAGCTGGTTCAGTGGATTTGGCTAGGCTTTAACGGCTGTCTGATGTAGTGGGCATTGAGGTACAAAATTCAAGCACAGAGAAACTGAAAAATTCCATGTTCCAGTTGATGGTTTCTACAGGGCTAGTTTCACTAAATGAAGCCTGTTTGTCAGTGCCCCTGATCAGCCTCCCCTGGAAACAGGCTCATCTCAATCCTCATAACACTGAGGCTCGTCTCAGCAAGTTTTATTCAGCAGGACATAACCTTCCATCAGACAGCCTCTTCTCAGCTCCCCAACTCCCAGGCTTCTTGGAGCATCCAGTGTCTTGGAAGAGGGATGCAAATATACCTGTACATCCCAAGGCAGAAAGAAGTGCTCCTACTTCTGAAAACACGTGTTAGAAATATACCTTGGTGTCAGCAAGGAACTCTAAGTGAAGCTTACAAGTAAGTCTTCTTTTATTCTTCAACTCCAAAAGGTTCTGTCATTTCACTTGCTCTAGTACGTTGTTTTGAAGGTAGTTAGCTGTAGTATCAATAGTAATCTATAAGCTAATCATACTATGAGGTATAACCTCCCATACCTTCCCTCATTTCAGCAAAATGATAAAAGTATTGCTGTAGGATGCCTTTTGGCATCCACTCATTCAAAAACTTCAGTGCACATAATACCTTGCCAATGCAGTTTTTTAAATGATGATACCTTGTTCATTCAGAGTTCTCCTCTATCTCCCAACTATACCTATGCCAATCCGTATACAGTTTCTTGAACTACAAAGACAAACACCTCCTTATTCTAACAGTTGGCCTAGGCCTGCCATGGGGAAAAGGAAACAGCAAATCTTCTTTGACCAGTTTTTTTTAAAAAGAGAAAGGTGTTTACCTTGCAGATATGTCAATGCCAAAGAACCATTGTCATATGCTTTGTGTGCAAGCCTTTTGAAGTGGTGGCTTGAGAGCTGAGAAATTACCAAGTGTGAATGGCTGAATGACAAAGATGATTTCCATTTTAGTTAAAATGGCGTTTTGAACACAAATGTGGCTTATTTAGCATATACTTAGAAAACACACTTCTACACATCATAGAAAACTTGCTTCAAAAGTAATCACATTAAATCAGTTTGTATGTGTGGAGTAATGTGTAAATGCATACTGCATAGCCATCTGAGGGACGCACTCCTTGGCTGAATATAAGATGGAACGTAAGATGATCTAAGACTATAATCACCACTCCAAAAATACTCAGGGCCCAATTCACAAAAGTAATCTGAGACAAAATCCTAACTTTACGACTCTCGGTATTCACAAAGTGCATTTAGGTGTAGTAAAGTTAGGATTTACCAAATTCAAAAAGATACAATTTATGTTCAATGAACTACAAGTTATGTTCACAGAGAAAGAACTTATGCCCACTGAAATGGAAGTTAAGTTTACAGACATACGACTTAAGTTCAAATAGATATAAGTTACGGTCTGATACATACAAGTTCATTTCATAGAGATAGAATTTATGATCACTGAACTACAGGTTAAGTTCACGGAGATGCAAATTAAAGTGTGAATTTATATGTTGGTGGCAGGGATACTCTTTTGCAACAGCGATTGAGTATCCTTACTGCCAAATATAATTGTCTGCCTGCCCAATTTAAATGCAGACGGACCATAGGTTTAGTTATGGTGGTGACTACTCCTTCATCGCCATAGCCAAACCTCTCTAATGGAGTAAGTATTGTCAGAGAAGTGGCTATATGTCTGCCCACCAAATCAGGATGGGCAGATATACAGCTGTTTTTTTCTGTCCGCCACATGTTATGTGCAATTGGAATCAAGTTTAGTTTGCATAGATAAAACCTAAGTTCACTGAGTCATAAGCCAAGTTCACAAAGATAAAATTGACCTTAAATGAAAGAAGTGACGTTCAAAGAGCCTAAGTTTAATGAGCTACTAGAACGTCACTTAGTCAGAGATGCCATTCATTAATATATATGCTAGGATCAAAAAGATACAACTAAATTACAAATTATGTTCACAGAGAAAGAACTTAAACTCACTGAAATTGAGATTGAGGTTACAGAAATACAACTTGAGTAAAATTAGATAAATGTTAGGTTCTCAGATATACATGTCAATTTTATAGAGCTATAACTTACCCTCATTGAATTGCAAGTTAAGTTCACAGAGATACTAATTAAGTTCACAGATAAAGAACTTATGTGTATTGTGATACGTGTTTAATTCACATATATAGAACCTACGTTCACTGAAAAACACAGAACTAAAATTTACACTTAATAAAACAAGTGATGTGCATAGAGCCCAAGTTCAATGAGACAGAAGAAAGTCGCAGGGACACAGAGAGATTACATTTATTGAGATATGTATTTGGTTCATAGCAATACAACGTAGGTTCATGGAGATACAATTTAAGTTCACAGAGATGCATCTAAAGTTCATAGAAATAGAATGTATTTGCTTTGAGATACCAGTTAAACTCCATGAACTCGAACTTAAGTTCACCAAGATACAAGCCAAATTTAGATATACTGCATTTATATTAACCTAATGAAATTCATGTTACGTTAATATAAACTAAACTTGCAAGATACAATTTAGCTTCACTGAAATAAAAGTTATGGTATCAGCGATACAATTCATGATGCAAATTAAACATGTTGCAAGTCAAGCTGCTTTACGTTGACTCCTCTGAAGGAGCAGAGTATGAGACAAGTGTCTGTCTTAAATTGGTTCATCAATCCAGATTTCATTATTAACAAGCATTTGCATTGCAACAGGTCTCGCATCTACGAGAGTTTGAGCTATTGGCATTGTAAATGACAATAGCTGAAATTCTCGCAAATGCGAGACCTATTACATTGCAAATAATTGTTGTTTGCAAGCGCCTCATGCCACGCTTTTAAGTTAATAGAGGCCACGCCCCTTTCTTACGATGGCCTGCATCTAAAGAATGGGGCGCGGCCGCCATTAAAGTGAAAGCACGGTATGGGTTGCTTTTACAAAAAATGCATTTGTTTGTCAAGTTGACAAACAAATGTCATTTTTTGTAAAAGCAGCCCATGCCGCACTTTCACTTTAATAGCGGCCGCAGACCTTTCTTTAGACGCAGCTCGTCTAAAGAAAGGGGCGTGGCCTCTATTAACATGACAGCGCAGCATGGGGCACTTGAAAACAACAAAAAAGTTAATAAATATTTTTAATAAAACACGCAGCCGTGTTCAGTGCAGCAAATAAACCAAAGGTGCAGATGCTACGGTGGTGTACCATGCTATAAAAAATAAATTAAGTGTTAGGAGAGATCGTGTCTAGCCTGCAACAACCGGTAGGTGAAAACAATTTAAGAAAATTGTGCTCGGAGGCTGTAAATAACGCCTCCCGAGTACCAACACACATAAGAGGGCCAGTTCTTATGGGAGGTTACAAGATGAGACAAGGTGGTACTAAGGAGGGACTACTAAGCCTATTGACCAATGAAAAGCCACAGTTTACCGAAGGACAATGACACAAGCCAATGAAAAATATGGGCAGAAATTGAGCGGAGCTTCAAATCCATATCTGACTACAGCATGCCTCACAGAGCAGCACATGCACTGCCCAGGCTTGACCTAAAAATACACACCTTGCAGGCCACTTGCAGGTGAAGCCCAGAGCTCATTGAACTATTGATGTAGATTAGTTCAAGATGTCCTGCTGGAAGAGCTATAAACATGCTTTGAGCATGAAAAATATTCATGGCCACTGGAATTATGAGGTCTTTAGCCGTCTCTTTTCCACATAATGCATTTGCAGCATAATTTGGCAATTTAAACAAAAAGAAGATGCTTCTAACTCAAACAAATCGAAAGTTACTAAAAATAATGACACCTAGTAATAGACAATGGCAAACCATTTGAAAAAGTTAACTGGTCACCGTTTAGTTGCTGAATGCTGCTTCTATGTGCTTAACTAACTGAGCTGAAACGTTTGCCCAGACAGTATTAATTTGTGTTAAAATGACGAAATAGTGAAATAATATTGCCATAGTATTTGCCACATTATGTTGCATCATTTGCCCTTTATTGCTGCATAATTTAGTCAACCATGCCACATAATTTGGTCCTACATTGAAGGATATTTCCAGTGGCCCTTGAGACAGAGCTACTTAAAGGAGATGCTGGCACTCTTCGCCATGTCAACTCGGCTTGCTCATTTTCTGCCCAAGGTGATCAAGCACCTAATTTTGTCACTCTGGAGATTCTGATCATTTTGATGTGACTTGTCATTTTACCCAAAGACAAGTGTACAGTCTGTGTTTCACTTCTGTTACTCTATTTGATGTACGCTGATATTGTTAAAACACAACAAATACATGCAAAGCCACTATGCACTTTTGACCCTGCAAGTATTTTTTATGTTAATCAGCCCATCATGGTCTCATACATCTGAGCTTCCTACATACCATCTGGAAATTAGTAAGAGATCTGGGTGCATAACATGATCTTTTGCGCAAAAGTCCACAGACACAGAAGGGAGATATGTGACAGTTTCTGTATGAAAGTTTACTCACACGGACTAACTTGATGATTGAGCAAGTTGGCACATGCACTGAAACATGCAACAGTGGTTGCCACTCTGTGTGTTTTGAGCACCAAACCGCAGAGGTAGTGAGTTAGAGCATTCAGTGTAGGCAATGGGACTTTATGCAGAAAGTGTCACATAACACCCTTCTCTGTCCTGCACACTGGTGCTCAAGATGTTGGCCCGACCCCCATTCCCTTCAGTGCACTTCCAAACTGAAATGGATGTATGACTGTTTTAAGGAATGTTGGCCACAGGTAAGACCATCGGGTTTTGCGGCTCACAAATTGTGATTTTTAGCAACTTGCATTTTGTTCTCAGACACTATTTGCGATTCCCAAATTGGTCACAAAGGGCCTGCCTCATTAATATTCATGAGGCAGGTCGCAATTTGTAACTCATTGGCAATGGCTGGCACTCACAGAGTTGGTGGACTGCTGGGGTCAGCAGGCCACCATATCTGTGACAGCTTCCAACACTTTGTGGAAAGCCCACAGAAATCGCTGACAGTTTCTGCGGCACTGCCTTATCAAATAACTTTATCATACTAAATAATGCATTGCTAGAAGGTGCCACCACCACTCGGCCTACAAATTCCTCAACTTAAATGCGAGAATTTCTTCTTTTGAACTGTTTTGACTCTAGGATCAAGGGGTTTGGGATCTTTACATGAAACTTCCTACCCTGAAGATGGTCTCATAGATTTACTTCAGAAGAGACCAAAACGTCAACTCCCTAACCCATTTTCCTTTTAGTCTCTGTTAAGATTGAATCTAGGAAATGTTGTTCCTATGTCTAGGACAGTCTCCAAACTGTACACTATTGAAAATGGGTTATTGTGCTTTGAAAACTAGCGAGACCTAACTGTGATGGGTTTTTCAGTTCTGTGATCAATGCCGTTGCAGCACCTTTTTTGATTTGAACCCCTAATAAAACCATCATTCTATGAGTGAAATATAATGAATTAAGAAATGCACCCAGTTGCATTGATTGATTTCTCTTCTTTTAAAAAAAAAATAATACAGACCATTGTGCTTTGAATTGGTTTCTTGATGTCATGATTGGACAGCTTGTGAGTAATTAGAGAATTCTACCTAAATATACCTACAAATACATCCCTTGGAGACATTATTACCTGACACACTCATTCTCCGAAGCCCACAAAAGTATACTGGGTTGCCCATTTCTATATAAATATTTTTTCAATAAAGCTGTTATTTTTTTAAATGCAGACCGTGTTCTTCAAAGGAAAATGGGATGCATTTCAAAAATACAAATGAAAAGTTTTCTCTTCATTTTGCTAGAGTGGGCAGTGGTCTGTGGGACCACTGCCTGCTCAGAAAAAATGGTGGTGCCCCCAATCACAAAGGAGAAGGGGTCCCTAGGGGACCCCTTCCTGTTTGCAAATGGCTTACCACCAATTTGAAAATGGTGGCAATCTGCAAACATTTTGCAAATGTATTCCCGGTAGCAAAATATTTATACATACCAGTGCGACTCGCTATTCGGAAGGGACGCCCTTTACATGGCCCTTCCTAATAGTGACTCGCAAACCCTATTTTGTGAGTCAGTAATAGGTTACTGACTTGCAAAATAAGGTAAACACAGGAAAATGCATTTTACCAGTTGCAAACGGCCTAATGGGCTGTTTGTGACTGGTAAAATGCGTCACACATCTGGCCCACTGTCTCTACAATTCATTCACACCATGGCCTCAATTAACAGGCAACCATCTATCTTTGAATTACTGCTACAGTGCTTTCTAACCTTCCTAATTTCTATATAAGGTATGGGACCCATATTTACATAGAACTCAGCGCTAAGTGAAATATCACAGTGCTGTGTTGCGCAAACGAAGATAATCTGTCCTGCCTACAAAGCGCTACGCACCAATGATGTCACCGGCAGTGGCAGTTCAGCGAGATGCTAAGCTGTGCACTACAGTGTCTTGTATGGAGCTTGTATTCGACGTACAGTCTTGAACACAAGCTCCCATGTGATGACACTCAGCAAAGGGTAAACTGCTTATACTAAGTAATTTTGCATAAATTATACGTTACACGCTGTAGTATCAGCACCTGTTTTGATTTGACATTTGGACTTCATACAAAGCCTATTCATATCGTCTCATTTACTTGATTGGATTTGCATCAAATTCCACTAGTTAATTGTACTGGCTCCTCCTCCTGTTCACCCCTTATCATATATTAGCAGGTGAATTGGTCATACATAATGAAAAGCAATTTGGCACTATGACGCATGAGAATGCAGCACAAAGCAGCTTTTGTGTGCAAAAGTTGATCTCCACTGCCATTTGCAGCACTTTGGTGCTACACTATAGTGAATTTGGGCCTGGGTGTGTTACAGATACAAAACATTGAAGTGAACAACTATGAAGAGACCTGCAAGCCCATATAGAGCCAGATGTAAGAAGCTTTTTACCGGTTACAAACGGCCCAAGCAGTAAAATGCATTTTGCCATGTACAGAAGGCAAAATGTGACTCAGTAACTTGCTGCCAAATCACATTTTGCTTTTGTGATTTGGTATTAGGAAGCGGTGTGTTTACGGCATCCCTTCCTAACACCGAATAGCACTAGTATGTCTGGATGTTTTGCTGCTGGTAATGCGGTTGCAAAACATTCATAGGTACCACCAACTTCAAGTTGATCGTAACCCTTTCCCCTATGTGAATGTGAGTGCAACACTTTTTAAGAGCAGGTAGTGGTCCCACAAATCACTGCCTATTCTTAAAAAATGAAAAGGGAGCTTTTCATTTTTATTCTGGAAATGCATCCCATTTTTCTTTAAGGAAAACAGGCTGCATTACAAAAATAAAATATTGCTTTATTTAAAAAGCAATCACTGACATGGTGGTCTGCTTACACCAGCAGGCCACCGTCCTATTGATTGTAGTCATTCACAATGGGTCGCAACTTGCGACCTTCCACATGAATATTGATGAGGCAGGTCCGTTTGCGAGGCACTGCAAATCACTAATAGTGTCAAACACACTTGTGGTGCATCGCATTTAGCGATTTCCTAATAGCGAATTGCTAAAATTTGCTATTAGGAAATTGCAAACACTCAATTTTGTACATCTGGCCCTTTGGTGCTTATGCATTGCCGATATATCGTTGTTTGCCTGAAGACATCTAATAATTTTGTGCTTTCTTAATTTGAAGGGTGTACAGCTGGAAAGTGGGGTCCCCAGTGCAGCTTCAACTGCTCAGAATGCCGCAACAACGGAATCTGCAACGAAAACAGCGGGGAGTGCATTTGTCCCCCAGGCTTCATGGGAACGACGTGCGAGATGGGTAGGGAAGAAAGCAGTTTCCTTTAGAAAATGCACTTGAGACGCACCAATTTTCAAGCAGCGTTCGTAAGGACAGATTGCACAATTTAGGCAAAGGACCTAATTTGGACGGACTTGTTTATGATCCTTACAATTTTTGGTTTGTTTGATACTTGAAAAATATATTTTCTATATTTTGGTAAAAGCATTACGTGACACATTTGCGATTTCCTGACACTCAGTGCTGTGCAATCTAGCTCTGGATTTCAAATCTCCATTTGAATTGCGATTTATTGTGTTGCACTACTTTCAGAGCACTGACCCTCTTCTTGCTTTACACTTTCGTGCCTACATTGTCTTTTGCTCCCTCCAAGACTCAAAGCCCGAGTAATAGACTGAGACCATGAATTACTGTAAACATCTCCATGCTATCCAAGCACTCATTGACTGCTGCCAAAAATGTCTTAACCACTACAGCATATAGTCTTGTATACGCTTTTGTGTTGCACGTCATACTTATCCTGTCACTAAGCACTCCAAATTGTGACATAGAACTAAGTCACAGGGAGCTATTATGATTTTTACTCAGTTGGCCAAGAATGGGTACTGAAAAATGAACGCTGGTAACCTGGTTCTGTACCATGATAACTCAAACACTAGATTGAGTCTCTTGGGTAGCGAACTGAGTACGGCCATTAAGAGACAGGCCACTGAATCACTGAAAGGCAGACTCAACATCCTTGCCCTAAGTCAAGAATTTCCAGCATTGTTCCTTGAGCACGGCAATCACACCAGATATTTAGGATAAACACCAGCAATGTAAATAAATCTAAACTACTTCCAGAAAGTACTTTAAATGTCAAGGATTTTAAAATGATTCTCCTAAACATGTAAAGTAGCTCCGGCCCTGGCCATTAGTGCAATGCACAAAAACATTGGATGATTTCATTTCTGTTCTGGTCAAAACAAAATAACACCTTGATGTTGTTAGCTCAGATGTAGGTGTAATACAAAATTATCCCAAGACTCACAAACCAAAGTATAGACAACAATCAGGCAAAGTGTCATGTGTGAAGCAGAATAGTGCATTTCTTCATATGTGTTTGGAGAGCCATTTTGAAACGACATGCTTCCAAACTCTTATCGGAATGCCTGGTGTCAGTTTACAGGATTCTAAGCAACTGCCAATGAGATGCTGACTGCGTTCATGCTGAAAATATTTGATTTGTGGTTTCTAGTGTTGAGCGTATCACATCTCTCATTTGAATTAAGGATCCAAAGTAAAGCTACGGGACGTCACTAAAAGTCGAGGAAGGGGGATTCTTGCATTAGCTTCACAAGCCTCCAGTGGACAAAGAATTATAGTTGGGAATCTATTCATTGCCAATAAAGTTATGTGGAAAAAGGCACACAAAAGGTATGCTCCATTAATACCCCATGGATCTCCTGGCAGTGAGCAGCATCACACAAGTGGAGTAATTGTAATTCAAGCAAGCGAAACAAACAATAGAAGAGCAAACCATGAAAGTTTTATCTCGAGGCTCTGTAACCAAATACAAGCTTGACCTTAATATGATGGCCCAACCTCGCTTATCAGTGATCAAGATAGCATTCAAGACTTACCATTTCAAGATGTCTTTTGAAGAGGACAGACAGACCACTCCATTGTACACTTCTATATCAACACACCCCACTCCAGCAAGCCAAAGCCACCTAGCAACTTCAGATGCAACTGGAACAAGATAATAGAGACGGACTGGAGTCACACCCTCAGATCAAACCAGCCTGTCCTCACGAGGACATACAGACACAGAACAACATAACCAACTTCAACTACTGTATATCAGACTGCGCCTATACACTGGCTCCCCTGAGGAAAGTTAGGCATGCAAGAACAAACACCTGCTGGTAAACGGAAGTCCTTAGAAACTCCAAACGGTACTGTAAGCAACTGGAGGGAAGGTTTGAGAACCAGCCGAGAAAGCACCTCAAGAGACACGTAAAAATCCATGCCTAGAAGGTATCACACCCAGATAAAAGAAGCCAGGAATGTGGCCCTCGTACTGAGGCTGGGATCCTGCTCTAAGTGCGTCAAGGAACTCTTCACCATCGTCAGAAAATTCTCCAACCCAACTGCAGCCACCAACATCACCACCCCTTCACAGAACTTCTGAGACAACCTATCTGACTTTTTCCACAATAAAATTCTCAAGATCGACGGTAACTTCGAACCCCAACTCACCTCACAAGACCTCATCTGACAACTGCGCACCATCCCAAAGAACGTCCATCAACTAATGAACTGGAGTCCCTTCACTACAGAAGACACCACCGGGATTATGAAGACCATCCACTTAGGGGTGCCCTCTCATCCCTGCCCTCCCCACATCTCAACTTGGGAGCAGCACTGATCAGCACCAACCTTACCACCATCATCAACACCTCCATCCTTAGCGGAACCATCCCAGATAACTGGAAACAAGCAGAGGTCCCAGCTCTCCAGAAGAAACCTTCAGCAGAACTCAGCAACTACGGACCCATCCTGCTCCTACCATTCCTGTCCAAAGTCATGGAGAAAGAGATTAACAGACAACTCTCCTCCCACTGAAAACAGCACCACCTCCAGGACATCACTCACTAAGATGGATTGCCTCCTTTCTCTCTGACAAAACACAAATGAGCTAGACTCCCCTCATACACTTCCAAACCCAAGAAGCTTGTTGTGGAGTCCCCCAAGGATCTTACCTCTGCATGATCCTTTTCACATGTACATGGCACCCCTTGCCCACAACATTAGAGCCAATGAATGAATGAATGAATTAGGGATTTGTATGGCGCTACTTAACCCGGAGGCATCAAGGCGCATTTGATGGAAACAGCTGAGTGGTCGGAAGCTCCAGAGAGAGGTGAATTACAGGTAGGACTCTCTGAAAAGCCAGGTTTTTAGATTTTTTCAAAAAAGGGCAAGAGATGGCTGGCCCTTAAGGTCAGCTGGAAGCGTGTTCCACAGTTTAGGGGCAAGGGAGAAAAAGTCCCTCCCTCCCCACTTGGCCTTGACGATTCGAGGAATAGTCAGAAGGTTTTTGTGGGCCGGTCGCAGGGCCCTGCCCGGGGTGTAGAAGGACACGAGAGACCCAATGTCCTCAGCGCCCAGGCCGTGTAAGGCACGGTAGGTAAGGACAAGAACCTTAAAATGAATCCTGGCCTGCACAGGTAGCCAGTGGATGTTTTTTCTGATCATCAACATTGTCCACTAAGCCAACAACACACAGCTCATCCTCTCCCTCACTGACAAGAACAACACCACAAGGACCAATTTCACAACCTGCATGACCAATGTGGCCAACCGGATGAAGAAGAACTGCCTAAAACTCAACACAGAAAAAACAGAGATCCTGATTTTCGGAAACAAGTGCTCCCTATAGGACTCCGCCTGGTGGTAAGCATGACTGTGACCCAAACGACTCCAACAGACCACGCCAACAATCCTCAGTATAATCATGGACGACAAATTTATGATGACTAAACAGGTGAACACAGTGACCTCATCCTGCTTCCTCATACACAGTATGCTCCACAAGATTTTCAAATGGCTCCCCATATACACGAGGTGCACTGTCAACCAGGCCCTTATAACCAGCAGACTGGGCTACGGCAACATGCTCTGCGCAGCATCTCCAACGAGCTCACTCAAAGTTCCAGACCATCTAAAACACTGCCACCAGACTCCTCCTAGACATCCTCGTAGACATCTTATTTGCACACTAAATGAACATATTGGCTTTGAATACCGTGAACTGAATCAGTTAAAATGTTGCCTAACCAATCACTCTCAAGTGATCAAAACTGATGACCCCTTTTCTTTCCCACACCCCCTACTTCAAGCCTCTATGCAAGTGCATTAAATGGACATACATTTTTAATGGGAGAGTACAAGTACTCTGATATCTGCCCTTCACACTTGACTTTCAACTCATTTTCCTGAAACATTCCATCACTATAGCCAGAAGGGTCTCATCATGTTCGTAAGATCCATGAAATCAAACCTATTCTCTGCAAATAAGACCTCAGAGATGTAAGCTATGCCCTGATATTGTCGAAAATCAGCTATGCAATGCCATTCTCTCTGGTATCCCAAAAATCCTTTCAAAGTTGCTTTGCATGCTGCAGTTGGTTCAATCTCAGGAATAGGCCAGTCTAGCCACATTACTTCTGTACTATGTCACTTTCCTGTTTACCTTTTGATGACCAATCTAGAATTCCATTATGCCTTCAATTCATACTACTACCTCCCCATCTACTTTTAAATGAGATGTAAAACAATTTTTTTCTGAATCAATACTTCACCTCATACTTTATCTAGCCTATATGCTCTACTCCTTATATTCCATGGATCTTCAATAAGGAATAGGTTGCATTAGGTTGAACTATTTTGTATCACCTATTATTGCAGCTTCTAATAGTGTGACTGCACACAGTTTGCTTATTCCCGGGTTAATATATGGACAATGATATGATCTGTCTTTGGTAGTGATTCGTAGGTAGCTCTGTATATAATTGTTATTAATCTCTACATCTTTCTATCTAAAACGCACATTTACTAAATTACCTGTTGTTTTTACTGTATTATTTACCATGTTACGTACATAAAATTAATTTATATTGCTAATGAAAATAAAAATGTTGGTACTCATTTTTTTTCGAGTTAAATACATTTTTGATATTTTCCCTGTACTTTACCCTAGGGAGACTACACAGGATGGAGATTTTTGTGTGGTAAAGCATAGTGAAAAGTAAAATCAGCCTCTATGCAGTGATGAACAGTCACACACGTTGGTGGAACCTCTCTTGAATTGACTCCAAGGTTTCTGGCTCCTTTCAGACTTCTAAATATTGTTGGTCTGTCTGCGACGCGAAACCTTGCCTGCTCTGGCTTTACTCTGAATACCAAGAAAGATTAGACATCTTGGATGGTGACATTAATTTGGTACCTTGGACCGTACAAATATAGGGGCAGATTTACAAGCCCCCTGCGCCACCAGTATGTCACTTTTTGTGACCTGCTGGTGGCGCATTTCACTGCTCCATATTTACAAGGACAGGAAAAGCCACCCTGCGTGACTTTTCCTGTCTTTGTAAATATGGCCCTTTACATGCAGCACTTTGTGTGGAAGGGGCGTTCCATGGGTGTTGCTGTAGGTGTTCCCACACAACACCCAAGGAACGAGACACTTTCCAGATTTACAAGGAATCGTAAATCTGGAAATGCGTGTGAATGCTACGCCTCCCCAGGGGAGGCGTAGGGAGGCGCAACGAGGAGAAATGTTTTCATTTCTCCTCGTTTTTTCCTCATTCAATGCGTGCTGCCTTCTTCAGCACACATTGAAAGAGGAAAATGCCTGTAGTGATTGCTTTTGTACAGGAAGATGCCCCTTCATGCACAAAAAAAATCTCCCATGACGCAGGCACCCTTGCACCATGGTGCAAGGGTGCCTGTACCATCTCATGGCTGCAGTTTGTGCGCCAGCGCAGGGGGAAGCACAGAGATGTATTGTTGCAAATATGTTGCATCCCTGTGCTCTGAAAGTGACTCAGTGCGGGCAGCCAAATGTCTTGCAGAATGCACTGAGTCACTTTCATTGTAAATCTGCCCCTCAGTGGTGTATTACACAGATGACTAGGTCGTGGGAAGATCCGACAAGCATCTTCAGGTTCAAACGTCGACACAACCCCTCCCTTGGTCGTTATTTAATTTAATTAATGTGGAGTAAAATGTATACAGCTTGATACAGTCTCCTAACTATATTTTTTAATACGTCATCAACCTTGGGACTTGTGCAGCCTGTATTTACACGCTTGTATATTTATGTTTACCTTTTTTTATCACTGCATTGTTAGCATTATTTTTTACTGTACAAGTTGTACCTTATTTGGATCAGATGAATTAGAAAGTGCGATTCGTAGAGAAAACCATCTGTAATTGATGTATTTCTTAGCAGACGTTTGTTTTGAATTCTGTATGGTAAAAATTGCCACACAGTAGGTAATATTCCAAATGCCTCCCACAAGGCATTCATTTTGTTGATTGTGATGACTGTAGTTCCCTTGAGCATATATGGGATGTCCTTGTTTTAATTACATACTCACATACTCTCGGCCAGGGAGGACCCAGTTGAAATGAATGTCCACATTCACTCAATCATTAACTCTAAAATTCACCCATGAGCTTGCTTTCACCCTTACTCCCTGATGCTCCCAAATCACGCATTTGTCCATGGAGCAGTGGAACATTCAATTGTAGTAGAGCACATTATGTTCTGAATATTGGGGGTAGAACGATCTGGCTTTTCTTTTAGCTCGTGCTTTAGCACATGTATAACGTTTCTCGCTGGGGTTTAGCACAAATGTGTTCAACATACCTGGCTTATATGCCAGAACTGTATCTGCTTCTGATTCATTCTATTTACAATGCTAACAAACCTGGTGCAAATCTGAGCCACTTAGGTCTTTTCATAGATAGGACTCATCTGATGAACACTGAAGATGTGAACTCTACCTTTTCTCTTTTGGATCTTCAGCATGCGGGGAGAACAGGTTTGGCAGATCCTGCAATGAAACCTGCAAGGAGAAGGATGGCTGCAAGTCCTACATGTTCTGCCTGCCAGATCCTTATGGCTGTTCCTGCGCCTCGGGCTGGAGGGGACTTCAGTGTGATGAAGGTATTGTGCCATAAGACAAGCCGCCACACTTCAGTTAAAATTGATCCAGCTTCCTAATCGGAGTGACAGCAATGTTTAGGGGTAGGCCCGGACAAAATAATTGCCAGCATGTGCTGCTCTTTCCTTTTTGGGAGAGTTCTTGAGCAAGGGGCCATTTAGCAGATGTTGAGTTATCTACAGGTTGATGGTTCAATCAATGACACCTTGTCGGTTTGTTGGACTGGCGTGGGATTGAGGCAGCCTTACTCTTCATTGTGATGATCTTCCGACGCATTTTTCAGCACTTGTCATAGTGGGTCTCCCGGCAGACTTCAAAACACCAACAAAAAGGGATTCTGGAGCAGTCTCTAATTCATCACCTAACTTCATAATGTACTGATCCATCTCAGACCGGGATGCCAAAGTAGCAAATACTCTAGCCAAACTGTGGGATGAGGTTACAAGGCTGCAGCTAGATGTCACCAGTAGGTATTATTTATATATGCTGGTAGTAGGTTGATGATCCACTGATTTTTATTTATTTCTCAGGCATGCTGAGTAACATACTGATACCACTTCAGAGCTATTTGAAAAAAGCAGCTAAAGTTTATGCTAGACAAGAATCGCTAATAACTATTGCTTTTGCTCTTTCTTTGCCAAAACACCCAAACTAAGGGGCATATTAGCAAGGGCGATATCGCCGCTTTAGCTGGACTTTTTCCCACGAAAGCGGCAATATTTTTATCGCCCTTTTAGCAAGCTGTCGCTGATAGCAGTTAGCGACAGCCTGTAGGCGATAGCTACAGGTTTGGGGCCCACTTTGCATGTCAGCGATATTTATCGCTAATGACATGCAAAGTGGGCGTACCCAACCTGTTAGCGACTGAAAGCAGTCGCTAACACAGTTATCGCCTATTAGCAAGGCAGGCGAAGCAATAAAAAAACTCATGCTAAGCGCGATTAGCGCTAGAATCTAACGCCTGCTCAGACCACTTCTTAACCTTATCCAATGGGAGGTGGATATTCAGATTAAGTCCCCATTAGTGATAATGCCTGAATATCGCTGGATTTCCAGCGGTATTCACGCATTGAGCCGCTATCGCTGGATATTTTATCGCTTTGGAGATAAACGTTGCTATAGCACATTATCTCTGCGATAATATCCGGCGATAAAAAAAATGCGCTAAGCGCATTTAGCGATAATTATCACTATTTGTTGCTAATATGCCCCTAAGTATCCAAATATTTTATTACAGCCTCTTCATTTATTATTTATTGATTGATTTATACAGGTTCATTTAACAAACAAGATGAACCAAAGACAAAACAGCTACAATTTAAAAGATTGCATAGATTGCACCACATAGTTTAAATCATATTTAGCATGCCTGTTACCACAAATCACTGCATAACTGAATAACATGTGTTAGCCATATACAGTTCTCCAATCCAGAATCCCTTTCGGGAGAGGGTACCCCAATCAAAATACTATTGTTTACTGCGCTGTATGGTGGATAAGACAACGGAATGACACGTTTCAGTGACATCACACTCACAAGGGCATAGCTCCTTGCATTGTTATATCACTAACCCCAACTGGTTGAAACTGGTTGAGATGTGTCTGCCAGTGTGCAGCTAGAGACCCACACTTGTTGGTTGAACAATTGTGTTATTAGTGCATGCCATGTTGATGTGCTGTCAGGAAGCGGTTTGTCCCTGATTAGTAGAAGATTATTCATGGTGATACACTGTAGCTGGCTTCTATTTCAAATGTTTGTGAATAAGTGCCCCCGATGAAGTCCCCCAAAACGACAAATGGGGGTGTTCTACAGTTCCTACTAATCAAGAAAGACTGTGTGTTTGGACAACATATGCGTCAAAATATGGGGACTGAGTCCATGCATATAATCAGAATATGTTGGCCAAATTCCTGGCTAGCTCACAGTGCGCCATCTGGAACCCTAAATATTACAGTGTACGGGATGGTGCCCGCAACCTTAAAACATGACCACTCTGAATCCCCCAAGATAATTATGGAAACAGATCTACCCTTCCATGATTACCTTCAGCATGCCCAAAGGGAGACAGAAGTGAATTGGCATTTCAAACATTTATTGAAACAATTGGATTCTTGAGTAAAATACACGAGCTGCAATTATCAGTAGAAGGAAATGAAGCATTGTTACCAGCGTTACAGAATGGTGAAGAAGATGAATAATTCAACCATTATAACATTGCAGTGATTATATGAATATATATCATAATGATAACCCTACCTAACACTGAATCTACTCTAGAGAGTGTAGTAAGAAGTGCATTCTGTAAGATCTCTTGGAGCAGCTTAACTCCTAATTTACCTGTATGTGTGATGTACCCGGAAGCCAGTCTGGTGTTTAAGAGGTAGCTGTCCTTTTAAGGATAGTGATTGAGGTCAGCAGGGCTGGCAATCAATAACAAGCGAATTTCGAGGATAATCCATGGAAGCGCTCCTCTCACGAGTCAAAGCTCAGAAGTAGTTTATATAATTAAAACCGATTAGGTTCTCACTGTGTCTAAGGTCCTTTACAAACATTATTTGTCGTACCGATTCAGACCTGTCACCAAACGGACAATAAAACACATGGGCAGCATGCTCAGTGTACTTTATCCTTGTACAAGATGTACAGTGTTGTGATGAAATTCTTATGAAGAAATGTGTGTTGCAATGAGAACACTTTCTGAGTAGGTTATCATGTACATGCAAAGTATTGTAAAAGTCCTCGTCTAAAAAAAGATGTCAAGTTTAAACGTAAATGTGCAAAATGGAAGCTTTTGTGCACTGACCCTGTTGAAATCCACAACAGGGGCAGTATTTTCATCATAATGGAGAACTGAATTCACAATGTAGGTAAAAAGATAGATTTGTGATAAAAGCATCTGGCTACGTAAGTGGAAATATATTCTTTGAAGAACTCTCACCCACACACGTGTATGACTCTAGCTTTGCACTGGGAGACACAGCTTAACTTTGATTTCAGCCTTATGTAACTTATGAATGCATTTCAAGCTGAAGGCATCACATACTGGTAGCACTCATAGTGTGGAGAATGTAGTTTAAGAATTAAGAGAGTGCAACTTCAGGAGCTCTCATTCATCTTTGGCTACTGTCAAGATGCCCTTGAAAAGAGAACAATATTTTTGTTATATCGATACGTCCAAGAGAGGTGGAGTAGGGTAGGATTCATTCAATACAGTTAATCTAAATGGACATCTCTTACATAGCAACTAGCATTTATCTAACTGTCCTGGGCCCATGTTGTATTCACCTGTCTTATAGAGAAACCATGAAAAATAAACATTCCTTTACCATAATTCAAAATCAATTTAAGGTTAATACTGCATTCTGTTTGTGCAGCTTGCAAACCAGATGAATATGGACCAGACTGTAAGCTCAAGTGTCAGTGCAGCAAAGAGGGAACCTGTGACAGATTCAAGGGGTGTATCTGCTCCCCAGGCTGGCATGGTCTACAATGTGAAAAAGAAGGTAAGCGCAGTAATGTGGTGCCATGTGTCTATAGCTGTAGTAGCTGAAGAGCCCATTAAGACTGATGTTGCACAATGTAAAGATATATATATTTTAAATGTTTATTCATTTTTATCTGAAAATTCCATCATGCATTTCGTCAACTGTAAAAACAACATTAACAATCTTTGGAATGCAGCATATCAGTGCAAGAAAATGTTGTACCGTTTAATCTTATAGTGCCAACTGTTGTTCTCATGTTCCAGGACTTACCATTAATATTCAGATAATATATCATATATCATGTTTCCATTCAATGCTTGTATGTGTATAACTTCTGTCCTCTGTTACTACATGGAAATATATAATTGCCATTTAGAAGATTTTAGTCACCTCCCCAAATACAAGGCATTCCTCTATGCAGACAAGAATTTATCTTATTTTACGACACTGTTGGACTTGGCACTTTTTGCAGGATCATCCCAGAACCTTTTGCCTTCCTCCTGTATTTTTTCTGACCAGTTGTGGGTGGTTTTATGACCCTGGGCATGTTATCACTGCTGTTCAGTGCTAAAGTTCATGTGCTCTCTATGGTAAATTTGGTAAGCTTGGTCTACACCTGTTTGGCATATTTAATTTACCTGTAAGTCCCTTATACAGTGGTATCCCATAAACCCAGGGCCTGTAAATTAAATGCTACTAGTGGGCTTGCAGTGCTGCTTGGGCCACCCACCAAGATAGCCTTTCAAACCTGTCTCAGGCCTTTGCCACTGCAGGGCCTGCACGTGGAGTTTACTGCCACTGTGACGTGGCACATACAATGGTTGCCACATCTGCAACTCCCGTTTTACTACATATAAGTCACCCCAGAGGTAGGCCCTAGCTAGTCCTATGGGCAGGGTGCGGTGTAGGTAAAGGGTAGAACATGTTCCTTAACTGTGTGGCATGTCCTGGTAGTGACAAAGAGCCTATTTTGTTTCTCACTGCTGTGAAGCTGCCCTCTCATAGGAATGCATTGGGGATTCCCTGATGTGTGCTTCAGTGATGAATCCTGATCTGAGAGGGGTAGTATGATCAAGTTTGGTATGTTTGGAATAGTAGTGATAAATCTGTTTAATTGGTAAAATCAGATTTATTATTACTATTTTAGAAATGCCACTTTTAGAACTGGCACAAAAAGGGGTGGTGATGGACGGAGCATCTGAATCAATCAAACACTCACACCCAGTCAAAAGATCTGGGTCTAATCCATCACCGTTCTTTAGCCCACTCTGCCACCCCAGTTCAGACATGGCTATATGCAAATCAGTCTGACCCTGTGCCTCATGGGAACAGTCCAGCCCAAACTGCCAAGCCATGTATTCCCTGGACCGGAAACAAGCTTCCGAGGACCGTTTTCTGGCATTCCAGCCGTCTTCAGCCCGGCTTGCTTGAATCCAGTGGCAAAGTGAGCAAGGGACTCACGTCTGAGCATACCCTGCCACACTTATTGCGGCCAAAAGCGGTACAAAAAGGGGTGGTGATGGACAGAGCATCTGAATCAATCAAACACTCACACCAAGTCAAAAGATCTGGGTCTAATCCATCACCGTTCTTTAGCCCACTCTGCCACCCCAGTTCAGACATGGCTATATGCAAATCAGTCGGACCCTGTGCCTCATGGGAACAGTCCAGCCCGAACTGCCAAGCCATGTCTTCCCTGGACCGGAAACAAGTTTCCGAGGACCGGTTTCTGGCATTCCAGCCGTCTTCAGCCCGGCTTGCTTGAATCCAGTGGCAAAGTGAGCAAGGGACTCACGTCTGAGCATACCCTGCCACATTTATGGCGGCCAAAAGCGGTACAAAAAGGGGTGGTGATGGACCTGACCGATACCATGGATGTCGGGCGGATCGCCACCGAGGGCCTGTCCGACATCCTAATGAAGCCCTAAGTTACCTAAATAACATGATTCTGACATTCTAAATAAATTTATATTTTTCAAATGTGAAATATGTATATATACATAAATAAATAATCATCATATTATTAAACAATTTAAAAATAAACTTTTAAAAATTTAACTTAGGGGGCGTGGCTTGGCGGGCGAAGATGGCGGTCGCAGCCTTGTAGAGCTCCCGCCGGCCCGGACTTAATCCGATCATTTATCCTGACCCCCGAGCCCGCTGCTGGTACCCAGTGATTGCTTTCGATCTGGTGGGATCTCCTGCCTACTTTGGTGTGCCGATCCTGCATCTCTGCCCTGCCTGTGATCGGAGGGGAGCGGCGACGAAGTGCGGCCTGGTGGCCGGCCGGAGGCCGGGGTCCTCGAGTTTCGCGACGCCTGGCGGTGGTAGTGATCTGGCGAGTGCGGGTGGCATCCGCCGCGCCGGCCTTGGCTCGTCTCATTGACTGCAGTCGCCCGAAGGATCGAGACGGTGCCGTCGGATCCTACCCATCGGTTCCTTCCCTGTGTGACCAACGAGCGGAGGCGGCGAGGTGTGGCCCCGCGACGGTCTAGAGGCGGAGATCCCTGAGCCCCGAGGCGGCCGGCGACGACCTGGCGGACGACAGTGGCATCGGATCTGCTCATCCTGGCCTGGCCCATTGCTGCGGCGGCCCACAGACCACGGACCCACAGCTTCTTCATTTGGTACTTTGGACAGCTGCCCGTGGGGACGGGCGCGGGTGCGGCCTATCCCGCCTGGGTGACGCCGGGACCTTGATTTTCGTGACGCCCGATTGCTGTGGCCGGCCCGCGTTTCTCTCTGGGGCCTCATCTGGGCCGTCCCGCTAGGGACTTGTGACAGTATCCGAGGGTTCGGGGTGGTGTCCGCCCTGCCTGGCGTGTGCCAGGACCAGAGACAGAGGAGGTGGCCCGCCTAAACATGGCCCTATCGACAAATTCACTGGGCCGAGTGGTGGCGCCGGGGAGGCCGGTGGCAGCGGTGGCCCTGGGCCGGACAATGCAGCTCTACTGGCGGCCATCACCCAGTCCCGAGACACGCTCGATGCCAAGATTGGGGCGGTTGGGGCGGATGTCACGCTCCTGCGCCAAGACCTCCGCAACGCAGTGGAGCGGATTGCTGGGGCTGAGACCCGTATAACGGAGACCGAGGCGGACATTAGTGGCCTAAAGAAGCGACTGGCGGAGGTGGAGAGCGTTCAAAAGACACTGGCGGCCCGCGTGGAAGATGCGGAAGGGCGCGCGCGGCGCAACAACCTCCGCTTTATCGGTTTTCCTGAACGATGCGAGAAGGACAACATGGAGCGGTTCCTGACCGGGTGGTTGGAGAGCTGGCTCCCCGAAGGGGCACTGTCTACGTGCTTCGTAGTCGAGAGGGCACACAGGGCTCTGACCCAGCGACCACCGGAAGGCGAGCGCCCACGGCCTGTTATCGCTCGGCTGTTGAACTACCATGACCGAGATGTTATCCTCCGGGAGGCAAGGAACAAGGGCTCCCTTGCCTTCGAGAATCACAATATCATGATTTTCCCGGACTACACGAAGATGGTTCAGCAACAGCGGCAATCTTTCATGGACGCTAAGGCCAAGCTTAGGGGCCTCAAGATTCAATACTCGCTTCTGTATCCAGCTCGCCTGCGAGTCATATATCAATCTCGAACCCATTTCTTCGATTCGCCGGAGGAGGTGTTCCGCTGGACAGATGAATCGGTGCGGCTCAGGCCCCATGCCCAGCCGGGGCTGGATCCAGGCAGGTCCCAGGGTTCGTCGCCGGAGCGAACAGATCGCCCGAACAGGAAGGGCCGCCGTCGGAGGTCCCGCTCCAAGAAGAGATCGGCCTCTGCCAGCACGACGCGGCCGGGCGATGCCCGGGACTCGGAGCACTCCGACGCGGGCAGCTGAACATTGCTGGTTCTACACGCACTTTGTATGCTGCATACTGAACTGCCCTGCTTTGGCCGGTGAGACTGCTTCATACTGTCCTTGATGTGCCGGTCAGTTCCCCTGTGAAGACTTCAGTTGTTGTCATGGGGATGCAGTGGGGCTTGGGGGGTACCACTTATGGGCCTCAGACCCTCACGGATGTGAGTGTTGTTGGGGGGGGGGTGTGTGTGTCATTGTGGGGTTGTTGGGATCCATTGGTATGGTGGGTCCTAGGTCCTCTGTTTGGGACCCGGGTCCCTCCATGCCGCGACAGGTACTTCAATGTTTTCTGAGGTATTGGGGTGGTGGGTGTGGGGCGCGGGGGGTGTTTTGGAGTTGTACTTGTTGGGGGGGTTCTGGGTGGGGAAGGGTGCGCTGTGTTTGCGGGTTGGGGGGGGGGGGGTCCACACATGTCTGAGGCCTTGATTTTTGTCGGTTTGCGGGTTGCACCAGGGTGGGAGGGAGGGCCGGATGTTGGGCTAGGTATTGATAATGGCTGACACTGCGCTTATGTCTCCTTTGAAAACACTGCGGGTAGTGACATGGAATGTGCGGGGCATTCTGGATAAGATCAAGCGTGGGGCTGTGCTGCGGTGGGGGAAGAGGGAGATGGTGGATGTACTCCTGCTCCAGGAGACTCATATGCTGGGCTCCAAGGCCCTCAGCCTCCAAAGGTTTGGTTATCAACAGGTTTACCATGCTGGATTTGCGAGGGGTTCACGGGGGGTGGCCATATTGGTGCATCGTAGGGTAACCTATGTTCATGAGAAACAGTGGATCGATCCTCAGGGTAGGTTTGTCTTTATTCAAGGCCTGCTGGGTTCCGAGCCGGTGGTTTTTGGAAGTGTTTACGCCCCTCCCCCCCTGCAGTGGGCACTGTCTGAGCGGTTGTTTGCGCTGTGGGAAGACATTCCCGAGGTCCTGACCATGGTTGGGGGCGACTGGAATGAAGTCATGGATGTGAGCCTGGACCGCCGGCGACGAGTGCATGTGGTGCCTGACCCCCCCCCCCGCGGCTGCTCCCACCCGGTTGTGTGCGACAGTGCGTGGTCTGGGCTGGATTGATGTGTGGCGGCATTTCCACCCCGCGGAGCGGGCCTACACGTATGTATCGGCGGTGCATGGGTCCTTCTCTAGGCTCGACTACTTGTTTGTGCCGGGTGCCTGTCTGAGCCGTGTCAGGGATGCAGCGATCCTCCCCAGGGGCCTCTCGGATCATTCCCCTGTCCTGGCCACCGTGACCCTCCCCTCTAAACGGCAGCCATTTCGATGGCGCATGTCCGCCTGGCAGCTACAGCGGCCGGAATACGTCACGCCAAGCGATCGATCATTTTTGGCGCGAGAACTTGGTGGGGGGTGTCGATGCCATTGTTGTGTGGGAAGCGCTCAAGCCTACGATACGGGGCATCGATATAGCCTGGTGTGCGGCCGCTCGGCGGGAGCGTCGGGAGGCCATTGTGACCGCCGCGGCCCGAGTGGAGGACCTGGAGCAGCGTAGCCGACTCGGGGGCGACGAGGGCGTCGTGCGACGGCTCCTGCAGGCCCAGCAGACGTATGCCTCGGTTCTATACGAGGAGGCCCGGCAGGCGTGGCTCGCCACGCGTAGCAGGGTGTACCAGTGGGGCGACAAGTCCTGCACCATGTTGCATAGGCTCTGTCAGGCGACCTTCCAACCCCTAGAACTGCCCGGCCTTGCGGCGGATGACGGGTCGGTCATGTCCGACCCGGGTTTGCTGGCGGCGAGCTTTGCCCGCTACTACGCGGCACAATATGCTCCTCGGGACCCAGTGGTGGAGAGCGACATAGCCTCATATTTGGATGACCTACTCCCACGGGCAGTCCCGGATGAGACTAGAACGGCCCTGGAGGCCCCTCTCACTTCCGAGGAACTTGGGGAGGCCCTCGGCCAGCTGAACACGGGGAAGGTACCCGGCCCGAGCGGTTATCCTGCCGAATTCTATAAGAAGTTCCACGTTCAACTGGGACCCCATTTCCGCAACGCCCTGGAGGCGGCGAGGTCTCGGGGCGAGCTGCCACCTGACTGGCGCCACGCCGAGATTGTGGTCTTTTTGAAACCGGGCAGGGCGCCGGATCGGCACGACTCTTACAGGCCGATCTCCCTCCTCAACATTGAGGCCAAGGTTTTGGCGAAAGCCCTTGCGAACCGCTTGCTACCCCACATCGCCGACCTGGTCCACCCTGATCAGGCCGGGTTCATGCCACGCAGGGCTACCCGGCATAATATCCGGCGGGCACAGGCAGCGATCGACGCCATGGGAGCCAGGGACGAACAGGCTGCGCTCCTTCTTGCGGACATGGACCGGGCCTTCGACTCGGTGAGTTGGACATATCTGTTCACCCTGCTGGCCCGCCTCAATCTAGGGCCGGTCTTCCTGTCCTATATTCGCCTCCTGTACACCAATGTCACGGCCTCGGTCCGTGTCGCCGGTGCGGTCTCTGGGCGCTTCCGGATTGGCCGTGGTACCCGGCAGGGCTGTCCACTTTCCCCCTACTTGTTTGCCCTGGCCATGGAGCCCCTGGCGGCGCGGGTCCGGATGGATGCCCATCTACGTGGCTTTGTCTGGAACGACCACCTAACTGATAGGATCGCACTCTATGCTGACGACGTCCTCCTGTTCCTTACTGATTTGCGGCGCTCGGGTCCCCGAGTCTTGGAGATCATGCGGGGGTTTGGCGAGGTCTCGGGGCTCCATCTTAATTTGTCTAAATCGACCCTGTGGGTTCTGAGTGGCGGAATGGTCGCCGACCCTTGGGCCGCAGATTTGCGCGTGGCGACAGACGGCCTGAAATACCTGGGCGTCTTCCTCTCGACCTCGCGGGCCGTGGCCTGGACACGTAGCGTCTTACCGGTATGGGACCGGGTCCAGACCGATGTCAAAACATGGTCCAGGATGCCCCTTACAATCTTTGGGAGGTCGGCAATCTTTAAGATGGTGGCGCTGCCGAGACTGCTGTACCAACTCCAGAACTTCCCACACCCTATTGGCATGGAATGGTTCCGTCAGGTGAACTCTGTGCTGAGCCGCTTCCTGTGGGATGGCGGAGCAGCCAGGGTAGCCCTGAGAACGTGCTTTCTGTCCACATACTGTGGGGGCTTGGCCACGTCCGACCTCCTCTCCTACTATCAGGCGTCACACCTCCTTGTCCTCAATGATTGGTGGTATGGAGATAGGAGTGATCCGGCCTATGCCCTGGAGAGACACCTAATGGGAGACCGTGGGTTGCCGTCGGTAACTAAAGTGGTCTTTGCCGTGTGGCGGCAGTCTCTGCGCCGTATGGGTTGGTGGGGCAAACTAACAGCCGAGACACCGCTGTGGCACAATGGCTTACTCCCGGAATTGGCGGCTTTGGCCGGGTTTGAGGGCTGGGAGGCTATTGGAATTACACAACTGGGCCAGGTCGTCTCGGGCACCACCCTCAAGTCCTTTGAGGACCTCCGTGCGGAGTTCCAGATGTCTCACTCCCAGTTCTTCCGCTACCTCCAGCTGAGGCATGCCCTAGCCCCGAGCATCGCCGGCCTCGACTCCCTGCCCGAGTTCAGCCCCATTGAGGCGAAAGTGTTTATGGGAGACTTGGGAGACAAGAAGGTTTCTAGGATCTATCAGTCCCTCGTTACACACTGCTCCTCCACTCTCAGCTCCCTTCGGGAGGCGTGGGAGGTGGATGTGGGCGCCCTGGACGAGGACGATTGGAGGGAGGCACTGGAGTCCCCACGTAGCACTGCTGTTGCGGTTCGGCTCCGCCTGATACAATTCAAATACCTGCATCGTGCCTATTACACACGTGAACGCCTGTGGAAGGCTGGTTTGATTGCGTCCTCGGAGTGCCTGCGTTGTGGGGAGGTGCCTGGCTCCCTGCTGCATACAGTGTGGTCGTGTGGTCGCCTGGCTGGATTCTGGCGGGGAGTATGGAGTTGCCTGGCTGAGGTCCTGGGTTGGGATCTTCCCCGTACCCACCGGTTAGGCCTGCTGCACATTATGGAAGGGGTTGGGGGTAACGTGTATAAGCGCCACCTGTTGCTCCTGGGCCTGGTCGTGGCCAAGCGTGACCTGGCTCGGGCTTGGAAATCTGTACGGGCTCCCCCCCTGTCTGCATGGAAGGCTGGGCTGGACTACTTCATGGGCCTTGAGAAACCAGTCTTTGAGGCGCGGGGTTGCCCGCGCAAACATTTCAAGATTTGGAAGCGGTGGGCCGACTACCGCGGCCTGTCCTTGGAACCCCCAGCGGAACAAGAGGAGGACATTTGATCGCAGTGACATTCCTGGCCCGAATGGCAAAGCCCTGGTTGCATCATACCCGATTCTTATATGTATACCGTCTTTATGTTGCCTCTGTACATGTGTGGTGGGGGGGGGGGTTGGGTAAGGGGGGGGGTAGTTGGGGTTGGGGTGGGCAGTTAGGGCGTCCTTAAAGCTGAGCTTCATCATTTGATTCATGGATTGCCGAGTATATCACTGTTGCATTAATACTGTTGTGGGGATCTTGGTATGTGAAGGTACCACATTCTTGATACTCTTCTGCTCAATAAAATTGGTTATGAAAAAAAAAATTTAACTTAAACATTCAAACTTTAAAAAAATGTTTTAATCATTTGGAATAATTCTATACATGCATGTTGATTAATGTTAATACATGTTAGATTAAAACAAAATGTTACTGTAGGTCGGATTGTTTAAAATTATTCTTAAGAAAATATTATCTAAAAATTGGATGAATATATTGGGATGAATTAATTCTTTAATATACAATCATTGTGCTATAGCATTTTATTTAATTAGTTGAAGGTATAAAATAAATATGTATATTCATTCACATTCCTATTTTATATTTCAATATTTTAAATTAGGCGTTTAAAGAGTAATAAACTCTCCTATTTTTCCCAATGCCTTGCCATGGGAGCGGGGGAGATCTCTGCCACCATGGCTGAAGTCTCCACCTATGTGTAAAAAATTTAGAGTTCTAACCTTCCTGTCATGAATTCAAGTCAACACAGTGGTGAAAGGTATCTATTTCCAACTCGCCATACAGCCATTCCACCATTCCACTTCTACAAATCGATCACTGGGTAAAGCTGCCAAAAGTCATTGTCTTTGGCATCCTAGAAGTCCTACGTCACAATCTATGTTGGTCTCTTTAAGAAAAGCAGCATCACGCTATAAAAGCTACTAAGCCAGGTACCCAAACTGTGCCTAAACCTCTGCAAATGCATGCATGTAAAACACCCTGAAAATTCACCATTTCAGCAGAACCCAAGAACAAATTCAAGATTCTCTGGATAGTTCATAAATCCTTTTCGGGAAGAGGACTTAAATACCTAAAGAAACTGACTGCTTATTACATCGCAACTGGAAGCTTCTGAGCATCATCTACCCAGATGATTCATCAGTGATCATTCAAGAGGCCGGATATTCATGGAAGCACAGGATCCCGGGCAATAGAATGACTTTAAACTCTTGATGAGATTTAAACCCAATCAACCAAGCAACTAAGAAGGGATTAGATTTTGGAAATACAGTAGTGTGATCTTGATTTCTTGTAGGCTTATTGTCAACTTATTTTGAACTTGATTCGTTTGTTTCTTTTTTGAATTGCCTGGATGATTACTGCAAAATCACTTTATATTTAACATTACTCTTAGAAGTACCTAAACCTTTTTCTTTTCTTTGGGAGATACGACTCAGAAGGATTTAGAAAAGCAAAACCTTGTTGACAGACTTTGGTATTTCCATGACCAAATAGTTATTCATTTATTTGTTTTTTTTAGAGAAAATGTCATACACGATCACTGAAAGAACAGATACAGTAGTGGGGCGTCGGAGGTACCTGGACATGGCACAGATAGGGTGTATATTCTCTGAGTGGGGAGATTAATTGATGAACACATCTGTATAATGCAAGATGGAAGAGTGGGTCAAGGAAATCCAAGGATAATTCTAGTGTGAAACATACTTGATATTGTAATTAGTCATTCTTTTTGTAGGTAGAGTGACAACACAGGAAAGATAGCACCAATACTGACAACTTGCTCTTGTGAAGATGTTGAGTAGGCCTGTCTCTCTGCATCTTCTTTGAAAGATTAATGTTATTTTTATCTAATGTGCAGTTTTTTCTTGGTGAAGAGAAACTTTTCTTTTAAGGATAGTGGTGCCAGCGTCCTCTACCATGATATTATCCTTTGAAGCATCTCGGCTGCTGTCTGTTTAGGAAAGATGTAGCGATGCTGGAATTATCGTGATTTTCAGCAGTTCCATGTCACAGCAGGAGCCCTCATTTATCGCCCAAACGCCTCCCTTATTAGGTCTCGGCCTGCCAATGCGCTTGCACATTGCTGGTGGAGATTATAGTAAGGGCAAAAGGACAGTCTACCAACGGCGGATTTGCCACAGTTCATGTGTCTATGCGCGTGCACAAACCAGCTACGTCACAAACCACCATTTGTCTGTGCCTTATCACACTTCAAAGGTTCCGCTCCCCGCCCCCCCCCCGCCTGCACATTGCACTCTCCTACTTCCACTCCCACCTCCCACGGCCGCTCTTCCCATTCATGCGCTAAGCAGGTCACCATTTGCCAGCATGCGGCCGCTAGCGCTTTCATCCCTATCACTCCCCCTCTCCTACTTACCTTCCCACCTCCCAAACCGTATTGAGCTGCGAAGACTTGTTTTGTTTAGCGTGCCCGGGCCCATTTTTTATCCCAATCCAACCCTGGCTACAATAAACTTCATTCTACACGTTCCTGTGCCTCTGCTTCCCTGCGTCATGACAATGGTGCATTCAGTCTGTGTGTTAAAACTCTTTCATAATTTATGTTGGTCAGTAGCTGTTGAAAGGACCGGCAGTACGTTTTTTTAAACTACATTCCACCCTCTATAATTGATCACATTTCTAGCCAGTGAGAGTCATGGAACAAGTAAATATTTCCCTTACTGTCTTCTAAGTTTAGAAGTGTGCAGTAAACTGTTAGTGCTTGTTGTTTTTAAGCAAGCTACCTTGTTCAACAATGACAAACGAATTAAGTAACACCATCACGAAATGAGCTGCATTCAGCCACATAATGTGCCTTTTCTTACCACATAATTGACTCAACCCTGCCACATAATGTGACCCTCTCTTGCTGCATAATTCTAGTGTGCCTGTTAATGAGTTTCCAGAGCCGTCCGTAGAGGGGAAAATGCAAGTAGTAGAAATATTTCGTGCTGTTGCTATAGGGCTGGTTGTTGACTCTCCAGAGCATAAGGCTGAGGGTGACTTCTAGGAGGTCGTAGAAGGCGAGGTATCTACAGACAGGGCAGCTACAGACTTAGCAGCTACAAAATTTCCACTCGCTATACCAACACAGTTCTGGCCTTCTTGGTTAGCAGTTGTTTAACAGCTGTGGCATATCAGAGAGCTCCAGACCCCATACCTCCATATGGCTGTGACTCAACGCTGGGAAAATGAGCATGTTGAGATCTTGATAAGTGGGATCGGAGATCCCCCATTTTAAGGTCAGGCAGGCTTTGCAGGAGGAGGGAAACATCTTCATCTTTCTTGCAGTTTTGCAGTCGCGGTCTTAGCTACAGTGGGTGCAGACCAACATTACTTTATTCCTGTCTGGTAGCCCCGTAATGTGAGAGCTCCGATCTCGCCATGAATTCACTCCACATCCTGAGCCTCCCTCCTCCAAAACCGCAGCCGTAGCTCACCTCATCTCCTTTGGATGTAAGGATGCGGGCGGACCCCTTCTTGCTCGAAGGCAGTCGCAGTGTTAGTTGCGGTGAGTAATTTTTAGTCTTAGGTTTCTTCTTCTGGCAGTCTGGTAGGGATGCTTGGGTGTGTGATCTTCTCCGGTTGTGTGTGCAGGCTTAGCGGGGATTTTAACTAGAAAAGCTATCCGGAGCTCTTTCTTCAAGCTCCTCTACGCCCAGCGGCCATCTTGTATTCAAGAAGTTCCACAAGACTGCATTTTCACCAACCCAGTAACAGGGGCTCATTGAAATGCACTAATGAGCAGCATAATCCAGCGCACCCATGGATCATCCATTTGCTCTTAAGATTAAACATATTATTTGTTTGCTACACTTCCAACTGCTAAGGCTATCTACCCCATCTCGAAAAACTGGATCTCTGTTTATCATTTGTTCCATTAGAGTAGTCTCCATGATAAAGACAGCTGGATTATAGTACGTTCTAGAAATCTAAATTTAGTAATTTTTTCATACTTTTAACCATCTTCGGCTGTACACTACCTTTAGTATAGATAAGGCCACTGGAATTGTGCAATTAGGCAGCGATTTTCACATAATTATAGATTTGCTGCATTTGCAACATAACCCATCATCTGCTGCATAATCTGCAGATTTTAACAACAAAAATTGTTTCTAGATCAAACGGATCAAAAATTACTTAAAGCATGGCGACAGGATTTCACAGAGTAGAAGGCCCAAAAGGTTAACTGATTATCCTACAGCTGCTTATCTCTGTATTTGGTTTTTAAACTGGTACTAATAAGGTGAAATCTTTAGGGGGATAGTGAGTGTGTTAGCAGTAGTTCTTTATATCATTAGGCTGAATCCTTGCTCATATAATTAGAATCAAACAAAAAAGTTGTAGGGATAACTGGGTAGACTTTGGCAGGGAACCTGAACGGGAGACAGCGCGAAGAGACCACCATGATTGCCTGAGCCGGCCCGGGGGACGTGCCCCGCCACCCCCAATGACCACCGCTGAGCGAGGTGGCAGCGAAGAGCTGGACTTCAGGCTTCTCTTCGGGGAGGAGGCTGCACAGGCGCCACAGGGCAGCGCAGATCTTTACTTTGAAAAACCGGATTTTTGGTTGAAAAATAATACAAATTATGATGAAGAACTGAAAAGAACAAATTGTTGTATAAATAGCCTTGAAAAAGCCCTGGCGCGAATCGCCACAGGGGGCGAAACACGTGTCGGCTGTTCATGTCTTTTACCTAAATGAATAAAGAGCATCTTTCTATACAAAATGGACGTTTGATTCTAATTATATGAGCAAGGATTCAGCCTAATGATATAAAGAACTACTGCTAACACACTCACTATCCCCCTAAAGACTTTACTGTTCAAAACTCAAGAGGTCCAGAGTTTTTTTGAGTGTGTTCTCTCCACAAAAACCATGTGAAAACTGATATGGACTTGGATTCTTCCTTGGACCACTCTCCCTTTCTAGAAAACTAATAAGGTGAAACCTTTGCCTAGACAGTATTACCTTGCGTAAAAATGACAAAATAAGTAATACTATCAAAAAATGTGCCACATTAAACCGTATAATTTCCATCCATTTCCACAAAATTTAGTCAACCCTGCCACATAATTTGGTGCTTCCATACTGCATAATTCCAGTGGCCCCGATTATAGACAGCAAAAATGGGTCTCTCGGGAGAGTGTATTGCAAAGTGCAATATGATGTAGCCCAGAGATGGCAAAACCAGCACTATATGATTCCTACCCTTTTTTGTTCATCCATGTTAAATTTAGGGTCAGGAAATATGCCAGAATCCATTAAACGAATTGAATCTTACGGTTTTTACCTTGTACCAATGTTTAAATAAATTAATGATTTGCATTTTAAATACAAACAATAAAAGGACTTTAATCATCAAGAACTGAAAACCATATTTCTCACTGAGATAAATCTATATATGTATTTAAATCTCTGACCTCTATATTTAACAAGATAATCCCTTTAGACAAGCACACCATGGGATAAAGAACTGTGAGTAAATACAAGGATGCATTTCATATGTGTGTGATGGTGATAATCAGAAGAAAAATCTATTTTTTTTTCAGGAGCATCAAATGTACCTCCAGAAATAGTGAACTTGCAAGAGTCTATAGAGTTGAATTCTGGGATAGAATACAAGCCTACATGTGCAGCTACTGGACATCCACTTCCTACTCTTGAAGAATTTAAGCTTGTGAAACAAGATGGAACTGTGCTTCAAGTGAGTGTCAGTCGTTTAGGCCGTAAGCCAAGACACAAAGGATAGAGGCACCTGGTCTAATAGATGCTGATCTTTTTGGGCACTGAATAAATATTTGCTTCCTGTCGTGTGGGTAGCTGTTTGCAATCAGCATATCACTTTTGGCTGCTAATGAATAGTGTTTAGCATAGAGACTGAACCACAATTGCGCTTCCTTTATATATTGGAAAAACCTTGATGTATTCTAATTCGTATTCCCAGGATCATTTTATGCCATTTGAGGCAAGGTGAGAGCCAAGATGGACCACACACTAGTCTTTAGAAGGGTTAGAGACATAGGAATGTAGTCATAGAGCTAGACGTTTCATGCGTATCCAGTTGTGTACTTAGAAGCAGTACATTTTACAGGAAATACAGACTTACCCACTGCACTCCATTTTGCTTCTCCTGACCCAGGCCCTCTGTTTACTACCCCTACCCCTCCTTCCATGTTGCTTTTGTTCCCACCCTTCTTGCTGCTTCTGCCCCTCACCCACTGTGTTGATTTCCCCCATCCAGCTTAGAAACAAAAACATGCTTTTTGGGCTACCGTTTGTAATTCACCAATCCAACTAGGATTGGTAAATAATAAGAAACAAAAAAGTGCCAGCTTCCTTTTGAAGGAGCACATATGCGTGGTGTGCACACGTACAAAATGATACAGCCAGACACGTCATACACCTTTTTTCTATCCTCTTTTGCCATGTTGCACAGCATCGGGGGTGCTGTAACAGAATCGCTAAAAACCATTGTGTAGTGAAGAAGGTCCACTCAGGAAGGTAGTATTTCAATATGATTTGTTCATATAGATAACAGGTAGTAAAGTACAAGACATCAGGTAGTTAAGATGGTATATCAGAGCCCCACCAGGAGCTGCCTGTCATCTGCTCAGCCCATGACTAACTGTCGCTCTGCCTCTCTGAGTCCCAACGTTCCGAGGCATCTTCAGACTCTAACATTCTAATGGGTCAAAGCCAGGCACTGGCAGAGCAGGGCTGGGTAAACACCTTACAATATAATATGCAGGATACTACACATTGGTAAGACCAAAAGTTCCCAAAGGTGCGGCTGATTGTTTTCTGACAATGCTTGTTTTATTTTGTGTTTTTACAGCTTTCCTTTTCTATGATACGTTAAGGTGCCTTGGTATAAAACATGAACAAAAGCAGGAGATTCATTATACAATGCAACCATTATACCAATAGAGGACTTGGGAAGGATAAAATAATGGAAATGTCCTTAAAAATGGGAAAAGACTTTGGCATAGCTGGGAGTTGATAGCAGGGTCAGACTGGCCATAGAGGGCACTGAGCGTTTTTCCAGTGGGCCAGAAGGGTGGGGGATTTGGACTGCTGGGGGCCTTTTTTGTCACTGGGTGTAATAAGTCCAATGGGCTCAGGTGTACTTTTGAGATATTTGCTTTATTGATACATTTCTTAGATATCAGTAAGTATCAAGCATAAGTAGAATAGAGTAGAAAGCCCAAAGGGCGAGCCCCGCCAGGAGCAGCTTCCTTGCTGCTCAGCTCATCCTCTCAACTACCACTCCACACACAGGCATACCAGCATTCCATTCTCTCATCACACATACCAACATTCCAAGATTATTTACACTGGCTGAGCAGCAAGGCAGATAAGTAGGAAAGGTGCAATACTCTAAATACAAGTATACTACACTGGGGGCCAGTTTTGCAGCAGTACTGCAATATCGGCCCCCGTAACAAAAGCGCAGCACCAGTATTTCCCACCAGCATCCTGCACCTGCCCCCCCCCCTTCCACCCCCCCCATTCCCACCCCCGGGAGCCGGTCCAATGTGAAAGCTAGGGCTGGTTTGCCTTCCCAGTCCGGCTCTGGTTGTTAGCGACTAACAACAAAGTGAATGAAGGAGTGCTTGAATTAATAGCAGCCACTGCTGATCGCTCAGGTTGCATTCCAGTCCATTGTTTTTCGCCCAATACATTACTATAGACAGAGACATGACAATTGCAAATTAGTCTGTTTCCTGCTCCAGCAGGAACAGTCATGCCCGAACTGCCAAGCCAGGTACCCTCCTGACAGCAACTGTATGGAACTTCAGCCTGCTTTTGGCCCAAGTATGCCTCATTAGGTTCATTCCGGTTAGATGAATGAAATAATAAATGGGCACAGCAAGGGGATATGGGCATGCCCTTTGGCTGCATAGTAAATGAGGTGCAGTGAGCCCCTCATTCTCCAGTATTAGGGGTGTCTTTCATAGATTCACATGCCTGAATCATTCCCCGTCGTCGGAGTGGGAGTCCCACGGTATATAAAAAAGTAATAAAATGCCATAATACATATAGCAAATATCAGAAATACCCAACCAGGAAGTAAAGTAGCACCAGCTACAGTAGAAAAACCCCTCACACTCGTGACTATCCTAGTCATTATGTCTTAGTCCAAACTGCAGCCAATCAGGCGACAGCACCCACCAGAATGTTCTCCCCAGAGGCTCAGGCTCTCAGATTTTCTACCGCACGTCGTGTGAAGGGAGTCTCCCTGAGCTCAGCTCAGTTTTTTCTTCTACACAGTTAGTTTCTTCAACTTTTCAGATGTCTTCTTCAAAATCCCTTTTCAGGGCCTGTGATTCTTGTGGGAAGCTAAGACTTTTCAAGGAAGATCCCCACAAAAAATGTTTATATTGCCTTTATCCTGACCATAAGGCAAAGGAGTGCAAGATCTGCCGGACCTTCCCCCCTAAGACCATCAGGGATAGAGAAGGACGACTACTATTGTGGCTAAACAGACTCAAGGACAAAGAGGACCCTTTATCTGAGGTAGGAAGCTTGGCCTCTGGGTCTTCATTTATTTCTACTAAGAGGAAGGCAGAAACTGAGGTTTCATCTCCAAGGGCTAAGGTGTCTAAGAAGGCCCAATCCTCTCTGGATGCTCCTGGGCCTAGTACTTCGAGTAAGACTCTCCCACCTGCTAAAGGTGATAGTACGCCCTCTAAGAAGTCTGGGAAATCTTCAGTTCCCAAGAAATCTTCAAAATCTGTGCCTCCTCAGTTGCCACCTTTGACAATTTCAACGTCAAAAAAGGACTGTGTTTCCTCACATGTGGCCACGTCTACCACCTGCACTATGACTTTCTCCTCTCCAAAGCCTACTCTTGTCATGTCTTTGGCTTCATCACCTACTCTGGTGCATGTTCAGATCAGACCTATCTCGTCGTCAACAATGGTCCCGTCGACGACGGCTAAAGTACCGTCGACGAGTTCCTCGTTTACGATTTTGATGTCGACGGTTGGATCCCCATCGACGATCAAGATGCTGCCGTCGACGAAGTCCTCGACGTCGACAGCGTTACCGTCGATGGGTAAACCCTCGTCGACGACGAAGTCCACGTCGACGAAGCCACCGTCGACGGCCTCGACGGCGTCCCCGTCGACGGTGTTACCGTCGACGACCTCGTCGACGAAAAGATCCTCGTCGAGGACGAAGACCATGTCGACGAAGCTACCGTCGACGACCTCGACGACGACCCCGTCGACGACGATACCGTCGACGAGACAACAGTTTCAACAGCAAACTGAGGTACCATCGACGCCGCCTCTGTCAAGCTGCACTGCCTTGCAAGTTTGGTCAGCACATACATCAGGAATTCCTTTGCCATCGCCTGCAACTACAGCTACGCTGTTAAGGAAAAGAGCAACTACTGAGACGATTTCTTCTACGCCAGTAGTGCCAGACAAACTTTTGGATTCCGATGAGGAAGGATCCTATGAGGATGAAAATTTTGGAGCAGCTAGAAGTCCTTCTGACCTCCGAATTAAAGTTCAAGAGGATATAGAGGAAGAGATGGATGAGACTGAGCCTACGTCACATGCAGATAGGCCTGCTCCTGGCATGCAGATGCCTGACGATTTGTTTCGCAATCTGCAGTATATGCTCAGTGACTATTACAGACGATTCCCACCTTCAGAGTCAGGGGAATCTCAGGTATCTACACCAAGACCTAAGACAGCGACTCCGCTGGCTAAACAGTCGCAACCAGTGGTTTCTGTGACGTTGGAGGAAGAACGTCCAACATTATCTGCGGCGCACGTTACAGCTCCTCAAACAGGAGAGGAAGAATTCTCAGAGCATGAGGAACAAGAAGAAGGTGAACTGGACAATGTTTCAGAATCGTCGGAGTATGAGGATTATAATGCAAACACGCCCTCTCCGGCAGAACCTGCTACATCCGAGTCACCACCCGTGGACATTGCCTCATTCCACAAGATCATGGATAGGGCTACAAAGAGATTCATGATAACCATGGAATCAAAGCAAGAAGACTGCTTCTTGTATGATTTCAAGTCTACACCACAGAAACAGAGTTGGACCATTCCGATTACAGAATTCATCTGGAAAGAGGGCCTAAAGATCATGTCAAAGCCAAATTCTTTACCGGCAGTGCGTCCAAGAGTAGATAAGAAATATAGGGCGCCGAATTCTTCTCCAGCGTGCCTTGTCGGACAAGCTAAAGCGGACTCTGTGGTAGCGCAGGCAGCGCAAAAGAGGTCTTCTAATCCGACATCTCAAGTCTCTGTTCCACCAGACAAAGATGGAAGACGCCTGGATTCTATCGGTAAAAAGGTTTCTACTATTGCAGCAACGACCATCAGGGCCGCAAACTCCCTAGCCATATTAGGGAGATACGACAGGCAGATGTGGTCGGACATCTCGCCGTACATGGACAAACTTCCCGAGCCAGATCGAACTGAGGCAAAAAAGATCCTTCAGGAAGGAGAGTGTGTCTCCTCTGAAATAATTGATGCTGCAGTGGACGTTGCTGCAACGGGATTTCGACAGCTAGCGGGTGCAGCTGTTCTCAGAAGGCAGGGATGGTTGAAGGCAACATCCTTTCGGCAAGAGGTCCAAACAAGGATTATAGACATGGCGTTTGATGGAGAGTACTTGTTCGGAAAACATGTTTATGATGCTCTGGAAGCCATCAAAAAAGATACGGAGACAGCACGTTCGCTGGGTACTCTGCAATACAGGAAGTCTTCCTTTCGTGGAGCAAAAGGAAGAGGGAATTTCTCTAATAGAGGAGGTTATAACTAGCAACGTTCCTATTCTTCCGCCCAAGGAAACCAAAGATTCCAGCCATATAGGCAGCAGACATATGGACAAAGGAAAGGAAACTTCTCTCAACCTTGAGGAAAATCTAATTATCGAGGAAGAGACAGTAAGAAATGAGGCACGCATCCTGCCACCACTTTGTACCAACCCGAACCAAATTGGAGGAAAAATATCCCAAAATTACTTGAATTGGTCCACAATTACAACAGACAAATGGGTTCTGGATGTGGTAGCCAGAGGTCACATTTTAGAATTCGTAAAAACTCCCCCAAATTGCCCCCCAAAAGGACCGCCTCCAGCGCACCTCAAGGAGCTTTTCGCCCAAATCAACACCATGATTCGGAAGGGAGAAATAGAAAGAGTACCTCATCATCAGAAAGGAAAAGGCTTCTACTCAAGATTTTTCCTTATTCGCAAGAAGTCGGGGGAATGGCGTCCCATCCTCGACCTGCGTGCCCTAAACAAATTCCTAAAAAACCTGTCCTTCAGGATGCTAACACTTCAAGAAATCCTCCAATTTCTTTCGGCAGGGGAGTAGATGGCAACACTCGACCTTCAGGATGCATACTTCCACGTACCAATTTTTCCCAGGCATCGGAAGTTTCTGAGGTTCAGAGTGGCTGGCAGGGACTTCCAGTTTAAAGTTCTTCCATTTGGACTGTGTTCAGCTCCCAGAGTGTTTACGAAGATACAGGCCCCGGTGGCTGCCCACCTTCGGTTGCAATCGATACAGATATATCCATATCTGGACGATTGCCTTATCAAGGCCAGTTCTTTCGACATGGCGCACGATCACATCCAAACAACTCTGTCACTGTTGCAAAGCCTGGGTTTCTCAGTAAACTTCGAAAAGTCACACCTCACGCCAGCAACAAGAAAGACTTTCTTGGGAGCGACGCTGGACACCAAGCTCGCCCAAGTATTCATCTCAAGAGAAAGACAGGAAAAGATTCAACGGTTAGCTGCGGCACTGTTATTAAAAAGGTGCGTTTCAGTGCGCATGTTCAAATCTTTCATCGGAATGATTTCTTCCTGCATTCTTCTCACCCCCAACTGTCGTCTTCGGATGCGACCCTTGCAAGAGGAGCTCAGTCACCAGTGGATTCAAGTGTCGGGGTCCTTCGAGGATATCATCCAAATTACGCCTCGAATGCGAGAAGCAATCCTATGGTGGACTCAACGATCCAACATGCAAATGGGATGCTCGTTCCTCACGGAAGTGCCCAGGTTCATAGTAACGACGGACGCTTCAATGACGGGCTGGGGCGCTCACCTCCAAGGCATGACGGTCAGCGGGAAATGGAACCAGACCCAAATGAAATGGAACATAAACAGGCTAGAATTGCACGCAATATTTCTGGCCCTGAAGTCCTTTCAAGCAACTCTGGAAGGCGCCACAGTTTTAATTCGAACGGACAACACCACCTGCATGCATTATCTAAACAAGCAGGGTGGCACAATATCAGCCCGGTTGTCACAACAAGCACAAGAGATTTGGAGTTGGGCCCTGACTCACAATATCCATCTGTCAGCGGTCCATGTTCCGGGAATCGCAAATGTGTTAGCGGACTCTCTCAGCAGGTCCACGGGCTGCACTCACGAGTGGGAACTACATCTACCATCTCTAAACCGCATCTTTCAGCTGTGGGGGCATCCGGATTTGGACTTGTTTGCGACATACCAGAACCGGAAATGCCCATACTTTGCAAGCTGGGTTCCCCACAAGGACTTGTGCGGGGATGCCCTTTCGCTGAATTGGAGTCAAATATTCGCATACGCTTTTCCACCGATACCTCTGATTCCGAAGGTCATCAGGAAAATGAAGAAGCAGCCATTCCGGTTGATACTAATTGCTCCACGATGGCCCCGGCAATACTGGTTCACCGAGCTCCTTCTTCTCTCGGAATGCAACCCTATCCAACTTCCACGCATTCCGAATCTTCTCTCCACTCAGCAGGGCAGAGTGTACCATCCGGACCCGAACTCACTGAAATTGTCAGCTTGGCTCCTCAACACATGGAATTTGCACACTTAAATATTCCACAAGACTGTCAGGAGGTACTGGCGAAGGCCAGAGCTCCATCCACGATCAAAACCTACAAGCTTTAGTGGAAGCGTTTCTGTGCATGGTGCCAATCCAATGGTCTACATCCCATTCATGCCAAACCGGAGCAGATTCTTCCTTTCTTTTTGCATTTGGCCAGATTAGGTTTGGCACATTCTACTCTTAAAGTCTTCCTGGCGGCCATTTCTAGATTTCGTCAAGATGGATCAAATTATTTGTTTTCTGTGCCGATCATACAACAATTTTTCAAAGGATTGTTTCGTATGTTTCCGCCTGTACGTAAACCTCCTCCTGCATGGCATCTGAATGTCGTACTAACTCAGCTCAGGTGCCACCCTTTCGAACCGATCCATAAGGTGGACCTGAAATTTTTGACATGGAAAGTATCATTGTTACTAGCCTTAACATCTGCTAGAAGGGTTAGCGATATTCAGGCATTTACATCTAAAGCGCCTTTCCTTCAATTCACCACGGACTCAGTGGTACTACGTACTAATCCAACGTACATGCCAAAAGTACCCTTGGACTTTCATTTGAATGAGCCGGTTGTCCTGAAGACATTCTTTCCAACCCCACAGTCTCCAGCTGAGAGAGCACTACATTCATTAGACATTAGAAGATGTCTTAAGTTTTACCTTTCAAAAACCTCTGCCATCCGCAAAACAGACCAGCTGTTCGTGGCTTATGGGCGGCAGCGCCAGGGATGTGCAGTTTCAAAACAAACCATTGCTAGATGGGTCTCCTCTACTATTGGACTTTGTCATCAGCAGGCCGGTAGACCCTTACAGGCCTTGCCAAGAGCACATTCTACAAGGGCGGTTAGCTCTTCCACTGCCCGTTTTGCTGGTGTGCCTCTTCGACAGATCTGCAGAGCGGCTACTTGGTCTAGCAGACACACCTTTACTAGACACTACTGTCTAGATTCAGCAGACGACGCAGATGCTTCGGTTGGAAGAGCAGTGCTGCGCAATCTATTCAAATAAGGTGAGCCTCTGTTTCCACCTCCTCCTCTATGCTCTTTAGACGTTATTTCAGATGTTGATGATAATTGTTATACATGTACAGTGTATATATATATATATATATATATATATATATATTCAAATCCACCTCCTTTGTAACGCCGGGACACCGTGACAGCGGTGCATTAAGGGGCAAAGGTCCCCCTTTGTTGTATACAAGTCCACAAAACGTAGTAAACTACGTAAATGCACTCTCCTTGAAAGATCCGGAATTAAGAATTTAGCAGAGTGCGCTTTTCCAAAGTTCTTGTTTATTTAGAGTGCAGCATCGTGACAGCTCATGGAAACAAAAAAACCCAACGCGTTTCAGCGAGGAAACTCGCCTTGATCACGGGTAGTTTACAAATCCAATGAACAACATTTAAATAAAGTTTCACCTAGTGAGTGCAACATAAACAAAGGACTCAAAGCTTGTAAATGCGGTGGCCATCTTAGAATGGAGTACACCCATTAGTCACGCAGTTCGAAAACATAAATACATGATTCAAAGGCACCAAATATGCAAATCATATGGCCTAAATGAGCCTATATTGCCACATATATGTCTTTATGGATAAATATATAGAGACAACTGAAAATTATCTGCACTTTTCTTAATTCAGTCAACATATTAACTGTAAATCAACATGTTCTCATAATTGAAATCCACATTATAAGAAGAAATAATAAATAAAGCAATGTCGTCATGATAACGTCATTGATCACGTGTAAACCCCCAGTGAGGTTATATATTAACCCTAATCGGAATTGCTAATCGACCAACATGCATAATAGGTCTCTGTTTGACTATCAATAGCTTCAGTGAATAATTATGCTGTCCAGTTTCACATTTGACTTAGCAGAAAAGTGCCCAATATATACAGTGCCTTGCATACTACATATAGGATCCCAAGTGAGTTAATACGTTTAAGGCAGTCATTCGTGTCAATCCAAGTCGAAAACGGCTTAGATGGATGTCTCTCACTGTGCATCATACCCAGTCAGTACCTATAAAAGAGACACAAAGGGAAGGAGAAGGTGCAAGTCAGAATCTATATCAACTATATCATGCAGTTGCAGAGACTAATAGTTAAAGCTAGGAGTTTTAAACTAAGTGAGTGACGGTGATGAAACAAAATTACATTTACAAAAATGATTAAAATTAGCAGAAGGCACTGACAAAGCTAAGGGCTAAAAACACAATTACACTAATATTCATATACTCAGGCAAAGAGATAGGTAATCAGTACCAGTTAACATATCTCAACAGTCCCCTAGATGCCATTTCATTTCCTCCTCCGAATTTAAACCTCTAGGAATCAGGGTGTCGAGCTCAATGATATACCTATTCTCCATTTGCCTTAATCTGCGGATCTTGTCTCCACCTCTCTTCATGGCAGGGAGCTTGTCAATAACGAAGAACTTGAGCAAATTCCTGTTGCTCTTGTGTTGTTCCTCGAAATGACGTGCGATGGGCGAAGTTTGATCCTTGTTCTCAATGGATCTCATGTGTTCAAGAACACGTTTCTTAGCAGGGAACATTGTGCTCCCTACATATTTTCTGGCACATGGGCATGACAAAACATACACACAGTATTCAGATAGGCATGTTAGATGTTTGCTAATCGGTTTCTCAACCGCCTCTACAGGAAAAAAGACTTTTTTGATGTTTTGACTGTACCTGCAGGCCTTACATTTCATGCAGGTAAAGAAGCCCTTAATGTCACTGGATTTGTTTGTGATCATGCTTACCTCATTTTTGCTCAGTTTGTCCTTCAGGGAATGAGCTTTCCTGTATGTCATGCTGGGATTCTCACCTAGTACTTCAATCAGAGTGGGTTCAGTTCTCAATACACTCCAATGGCGTTTGAAGGTCTTAAATACTTGCCATGACTTGGAATGGTAGGTGGAAATATGCCTAACTATTTCTGTTGTTTTAGTGGTCTCAGGACATCTGTCGGACGTGAGCAGGGATTGGTGGCTGACAACACTGGCCTTCTTGAAAGCAGCATCTATGATTGAGGATTGATATCCCCTTTCAACAAAGCGCTTCCTCATGTTCATGCTTTCACTCATGAAATCCTCATCCGTGCTACAATTCCTCCGAGCCCGGAGGAATTCACCAAATGGGATACTCTTGACCAAGGCTTTGGGATGGCCACTGTCCGCGTGTAACAACGTGTTACCAGCAGTTTCCTTCCGGTATAAAGAGGTCTTAAGTTTACCGTTCAGAACCTTTACCTGTAGATCCAGAAAAACCATTTTCTGGGTGTCCATGTGACCCTCTAGTCTGACATTAAGATCATTATCATTCAAGTCCGCCACAAACTTTTCAGCTTCACTCTGTGTACCATCCCAAATGATGAAAAGATCATCAATGTAGCGTAGCCACATTTTCACATGGCCACGGTACATTGGATGAGTCCTCTCTACTTGCTGCTCCCAGTCTGCCATAAAAAGATTAGCAAAACTGGGAGCAAAACAAGTTCCCATCGCCGTCCCCTGTCGTTGTCTGAAATAGACATCGTTGAAGACGAAAAAGTTGTGTTCCAGACAAAATCTGATCATTTGGATTATCATCTCAGAATGACTCAGATAAGAAATAGACCTGGTGCACAAGAATTTCCAACATGCTCCAATACCATCCTCATGTCTAATAGACGTATACAAACTGCATACGTCCAATGAGACAAGAAGATAGCCATCCTGCCAATCAAAGTTGGTGATTTTGTTGATAAAATCCCTACTATCTTTCAAGTACGAAGGTACATTCTCAACAAAAGGTCTCAGAAAGTGGTCAATGTATCTTGACGTGTTCTCCAATAGGGAACCAATCGAAGATACTATTGGCCTGCCAGGGGGATTTTTTGAGTCTTTGTGTAGTTTAGGCAGTAAATATAAAACTGCCACTTTCGGATGTCTGTTTAACAAAAATGAGTACTCATCCCATTCGATGATACCATTTGTCCGCCAGTTTGTTAACATTTCAAAATATTTGTTATTGCTTATTTCAATCTGTTGTAAAGACGAGATTTCATAACATTCTTTTACATTAAGTTGTCTAGTACCCTCATTAATGTAATCATTAACATTCATTACAACCACATTCCCCCCTTTGTCAGATTGACGAATGACAATGGAGGGGTCCTCTTCCAGAGATCTTATAGCTACTCTTTCTGCTTTACTCAGATTATCTTTGAACCAGCATTTGTTTTTGGCCAAGTTTTTAAGGTCATTAATGACAAGGGTTTCAAAGGTGTCAATACTACAGGCAGGTATAGTTGGATTAAAGGTCGATTTAGATTTGAAATGATTTGGACAATTCAGATCTGTTCTATAACCCAAAGAGGTAGCATTATTGGGGGTGTTTACAGGTGTACCAAACTCCAAGTCCTTCATAGCAATTAGTGACTCTATTTCACCAATAGTTTCACTAGCTGGTTCAATATTTGAAGCAATCATTGTTGTGTTTTTCACTTTGAGTTTGTTCCACTTGTGTAAACGTAGCTTCCTAGTGAATTTAAACAAATCTATTCGTTCCTGCGAATAGTTAAAATTTGCCGAGGGGCAGAAGGATAAGCCAAATTGTAAAACATCATATTCTACTTTAGTTAGGATATGGGATGAAAGGTTTACCACATTGCGTTGATTCATTTTCCTCGTGTTTTCTTTTGACCCCGTGTTTCCACTCCCACTGGGGTTGTTGTTGATCCACTTGTTCCAGCCGCCCCTCCTGGCTGGCCGTTGCTCTTTGTTGTACTTTCTCCAGGTTTGCCTCTTCCTCTGCCTTTTCCTCTGAATCCTCTTCCTTGTCCCCGGCCCCTGTCTATTTGCCAGTTTTGTTGCTGCGTAGTTTGGTTCATCATTTTGAATTCCACCCGAAAATGGGAAGCCTTGTTGATATTATTCGATGCATCTTTGGGTGCCAGTAGTTGACCGTCCTCTGAGACGTCACTCTCCACCACTTCCTCCTCCGAGACTGGTGCCCCAGCCCCAACAGCATCGATGTCGGCTTGTACCCCCTTCCTTTGTAAGTTGTCATATTTACGGCTGAATGTAAATATGCGGCCTTGTTGGTAATCGATTTTATCACGTAAGAATTTCCTTTCTTTTTTTGCCACGATTTCATCCTCGTGTTTGGCCATCTTTTTGTCAATTTCTTCCATTTTCTTCGTGAAGCCTTCCGTTGTATCTTCCTTCATTAGTTCATCCTTGAGATCCGCAATCAACTTCAACAATGACATTCTGTCCTTCCATGCATGTTTAATCAGGATGGATAACATGCGATTAGAACAGTCCATTAGGTTATCAGCCCATTCTTCTGCTAGTTCCATGTCTGGCTCTTCGTGTGATGGAGCTATTAGGATGCGCAATCCTCTTGGAATTCTCTTCTCTTCCTGATACTTTTCCAGAGTAATTGCCTCCCACCAACGAGAAATTTCCTTGCGTATCAGTTTCTCAAGTTTCTGGTATTTGTTAACCAGTCCTTGTCCAGATGGTGCCGGCTCCTTACTAGCAGCGCTATTAGCTGTCTGTACAAACATGGACTGTGCCCTTAATCTTCTCCGTGCCTCCGCCTCGTCTTCCATGATTTGAGTTCACGTGGGGATCCCCCCTCTTGCCTGCATATGTTCTTGTCTGTTCGTATGGAAATGCGCACTGATGTCAACTGCGTTAATTATGATTCCCTTCCAAGGTCCCTCGCCGTTACCCCCAGATTGTAGCTCTACTGGCGGGTTGGCGTGGGGAAGTCGCGTTTTGTTTTAAATGCCAGATCGGAACGTTCCGAAAGTTCGGCGGAGCAAAGCACACCGCCTCCCACAATAATATACAGGCGTGTGCTTCAAATAATCCGCATAGATCGTCTTGATGCTTACAACGAAAACACGAGCGGGAAATGACAGGGAAACTGACTCACCCGTCACGGAGCTGCCGGAGAAATCAGGCACATCCACCTCGCAATTCCCAGGCTCCCGGTGAGTCGTTTCAGCAGATCCCGTTTTCGTGTCCCGTCTTTTAACACGCCAGAATGATCAGCTCCTCCGTTATGGCATCAATATAAACGCGGTCGACCAGCGATTTCACAAATTCAAATCCACCTCCTTTGTAACGCCGGGACACCGTGACAGCGGTGCATTAAGGGGCAAAGGTCCCCCTTTGTTGTATACAAGTCCACAAAACGTAGTAAACTACGTAAATGCACTCTCCTTGAAAGATCCGGAATTAAGAATTTAGCAGAGTGCGCTTTTCCAAAGTTCTTGTTTATTTAGAGTGCAGCATCGTGACAGCTCATGGAAACAAAAAACCCAACGCGTTTCAGCGAGGAAACTCGCCTTGATCACGGGTAGTTTACAAATCCAATGAACAACATTTAAATAAAGTTTCACCTAGTGAGTGCAACATAAACAAAGGACTCAAAGCTTGTAAATGCGGTGGCCATCTTAGAATGGAGTACACCCATTAGTCACGCAGTTCGAAAACATAAATACATGATTCAAAGGCACCAAATATGCAAATCATATGGCCTAAATGAGCCTATATTGCCACATATATGTCTTTATGGATAAATATATAGAGACAACTGAAAATTATCTGCACTTTTCTTAATTCAGTCAACATATTAACTGTAAATCAACATGTTCTCATAATTGAAATCCACATTATAAGAAGAAATAATAAATAAAGCAATGTCGTCATGATAACGTCATTGATCACGTGTAAACCCCCAGTGAGGTTATATATTAACCCTAATCGGAATTGCTAATCGACCAACATGCATAATAGGTCTCTGTTTGACTATCAATAGCTTCAGTGAATAATTATGCTGTCCAGTTTCACATTTGACTTAGCAGAAAAGTGCCCAATATATACAGTGCCTTGCATACTACGTTATCATGACGACATTGCTTTATTTATTATTTCTTCTTATAATGTGGATTTCAATTATGAGAACATGTTGATTTACAGTTAATATGTTGACTGAATTAAGAAAAGTGCAGATAATTTTCAGTTGTCTCTATATATTTATCCATAAAGACATATATGTGGCAATATAGGCTCATTTAGGCCATATGATTTGCATATTTGGTGCCTTTGAATCATGTATTTATGTTTTCGAACTGCGTGACTAATGGGTGTACTCCATTCTAAGATGGCCACCGCATTTACAAGCTTTGAGTCCTTTGTTTATGTTGCACTCACTAGGTGAAACTTTATTTAAATGTTGTTCATTGGATTTGTAAACTACCCGTGATCAAGGCGAGTTTCCTCGCTGAAACGCGTTGGGTTTTTTGTTTCCATGAGCTGTCACGATGCTGCACTCTAAATAAACAAGAACTTTGGAAAAGCGCACTCTGCTAAATTCTTAATTCCGGATCTTTCAAGGAGAGTGCATTTACGTAGTTTACTACGTTTTGTGGACTTGTATATATATATATATATATATATATCGAGATATCTATGTATTTGAGTCTCTGACGTCTACGAGCGTTATGCTAGGAGTACTGCTTACTATTCTGATTCATATATATTTTACAAAAACAAGGGGAACCCAATCAGTACCTAGGGACCTTGGGCAGTCAATTATTATGAAAAACAGTGGTCCATAGGATTAGGTTTTCACAAAAACAGATACAAATATAGACTTCAATCAGTACTATATTGACTCGTGTTTTCAGTACCCAGCCGGGCCTGAAATTTTATTTCAAATATAAACAAATTTAAAAGACCATCAGAGAGGTCTAATGGAAGAGTTGGTAGGGTACAAGCCTATACCTATCCAAAAGTATAATCAGAGAGAATTAAGGGGTAGGGAAAAAGCAAGAAAAAGAGTGTAAAGAATATTAGGCAAAAAGAACATGGGAGCCTACTGTCCCTTGCATCAATAGCATATTCGCACAGCAAGTTCAGACAACCAATTCATGTAACAGTGTCAACACGATGGGAAAGTTACAGAATTTGGAAAAGTGTCGACGGCGTTTCGATCCCCGGCTCCTAGTGAACTGGGATCATCATCAGGACATAAACAATGTATTGCCTGTATGTGCTTTTTAAACCTGTTAGAAATCACATTTTACAAAGTTGGGAGAAAAAGGGGGGGAAAAAAGAATACGTTTAAATATGGCACTAGTTACAATTACATGTTACAGGTACAACGCACATATCGTTCATTTATATCATGCCTTGGTGATGGTGAACTAAATTACACGTTTCCAGTGTTCCAATTTCATGCTTATATGGAGAAGTGAAAACAGTTTAAAACGAGGCCGACTCGATTTTGCCACCGTGAACCTTTAGACGCTAACGTAGTTGTGCTTACTAGAGTCGCTTTCAAGAAAGGCGCCATGGTAATAGCTCATGTGAGAGTCTCATTTATTAAGGCATGCTGCCTAGTGCACTTAAAACGATATAAGACACTAAAGGTCGTGGCACAGGTGTGGTGTATCAACCAATAATTGCCGAGTGTCCATGCTTTTGGGTGAGCGTGCCCGGATTCTATCATACCCTAATGAACTCACAATAATCATGGGTGAGCCAATTGGACTCACAATAATGATAGGTGAAGTGCACACCTATTCAAGGATCTTCATGTTTCTCCAAAAATACGCGGAGAGATGGTATGGCTGGTGCCTAAAGGAGAAGGAATCAATTAAGCGTCATGTTGCGAGTGTTAGGCGTGAGTGATATGAGTACGGGGGACAGGACGTTACCTTGAAGTCCTATTCCGATAGAATTGACGTTGATTGTCAAAAGTGCCTATCCTGTAACTGGTAGTGCCCCGCTGGGTGGGATACAAAATTCGTGGGCCAGTCTATCCTATCCAGACCGCTACCAAGTATGCGCTGTTAGTCACACGGTCTGAAATTAAAAAGGAATAACATGGATACCGAGGGAAGGCACTCAGGGTAACGTGGCCGGGAACAAGGGTGGGGGTCCGGGGGCCCTTACCTTTTACGTGGAGACAGTGCTTCCTCACTCGCGATCCGAGTGAAGGACGGGCGGTATGCTCGATGGCAGTCCGCCGGCTTCCCGAAGATGCGGAAGTAAGCTCAGTTCCAGAGACACGTGAATTAATAAACATCAAGGAGGGAGTGAGAGTGAAAGAGGCGGGGAAAGCGTCTCAGCGGTGGCCATCTTAGAGTGGTGTTGATTAGATAGCCTAGGTGAGTTTGCTCTTTTGCATGCAGTTCGTAAGTGCATCCTAATTTCCTTAATAGAAAGGTAACAATTGGCAAACATTAGAAAAGTTCAGTTTCTGTCCATATTAATATCGGAATCTAAAAACGAGCAAAAACAGGCATGATGTTGGAACAGCTTATACATCTGAACATCAGAGAAAGTTGACTGTTATTACAATCTTGTCATTTTAAGCAGTCTTTGGGTCAGCATCTGACCATTCACAGCAATCCTGCCCAATCCTCGGTCCGATTGAGACCATTCTGTATTGTGTCCAGCAATATAATGCATTTTAGTTCCTCCTTATTCAGAAGTTGAGCCATGCATCCCCCTCTAGATGGTAACTTTAAAGCCTTCAGCACAGTCCACTTTAGGTCATTTTCTGTGTGTCCGGCATTGATGAAGTGTTCCACAAGCGGGGCATTCTGGGTCTGACAGCGAATGCGACTTTTGTGCTGGCAGATCCTTGTTTTCACTTTCTGTGAAGTTTGACCCACATACATTTTTAAACATGGGCATTGAATCAAATAAATCACATTGCAGGTGTTACAGTTTGACAGTGAAGAACTAGTAAAAGTGATGTTATTAAATACTCTGGTTTTTCCTTCAATAGTTATATCACATACACTGCAATTGCCACATTTCATATGTCCTACAACGGGGGACAGACCCCATATAGTTTCAAGTGCGGAGGGCTGACTAGGGCTTGGCAATGCGACGCGGACTAAGTGGTCCTTCAAATTTTTGCTTTTTTTAAAAGCAAATAAGGGACGCTCAATTTCTAGTGCGCCTGCATTAATGACAGACCAGTGGCGGAGTATCATTTTTCTCAATTTGTTCGACACTGGGGAGAAAGTAGTAACACAAGCTATTCTTTCCTGTGGAGTTTTTTGAGTTGGTGTCAACAAAGTGTCTCTAGGTCTGTACCATGCTCTTTTGAGTGCATTTTTGACAATACGCCTAGGATAGCCCCTGTTTTTAAGTTTGTCTGCTAGAATAGCACTTTCTTTAAAGTAGTCTTGCCTACAAGAGCAATTTCTCCTGATTCGCAGGAACTGGGAGAATGGTAGTGAATCCCGTAAGGCTCTGGGGTGGTTGCTGGAATAATCTAATAGAGTATTGCGCTCTGTAGTTTTTCTGAACAGGCGTGTCAGAAGAACTCCATCCTGGTGGAAGATGGAGAGATCCAGGAAGTCAATAGAGATTTTGTTTGAAGTAAGGGTAAAGTGAAGGCCACAACAGTTATTATCCATCCAGTGTTGGAAATGGCGTAGATCACTGACTTCACATTTCCAAATCATGAAGATGTCGTCAATGTATCTACGCCATAGTCCAATTCCTGAGTGGAAGGGATTAGATGGCGAGAGTATCACCTCTTTTTCAATCTCGTTCATGAAAAGTATAGCCAAGTTTGGAGCAAAAATTGCACCCATACTTGTCCCCTTAATCTGCTGATAAAAGAGGCCATTAAAGGTGAAGAAGTTTCTCGTCAGACAGATTTCAAGAAGCTGTAAGATGAATGATGTTGGTATTGCGTGAGGGCGTGGGCGTGTGTCCAGGGTCTTTTGAATCACCTTAAGGGCCGCCATCTGGGGAATATTCGTATAGAGGGACTCCACGTCCATGGTGCAAAGAGTGTCTGTAGCTGGGTTGAAGGGTAAATTCTCAACCAGTGAAATCATGGACATGGAGTCTCTAACATAACAAGGTGTGGAAGGGACAAACTCCTTTATGAAGAAGTCAATGAAGGCTCCCAATGGCTCAAGAATCGAACCACACGCTGAAACGATGGGGCGTCCAGGTGGTGCAGTGAGACTCTTATGAATTTTTGGAAGAGTGTATATCACAGGTGTTCTAGGGCTTTTGATATTTAAGTAGTTATATTCTTTTTTAGATAAGAACCCTTCGGTTAATGCGTCCGTAGTGATTTTCTTTATCAATTCCTGGATTTCCTTTGTAGGATTTGATGCCAGTCTTTGATAATGTTCCTTGTTATCTAACTGTCTTAGTATTTCAGAAGTATAAGAGTCAAGATCTTGGAGAACTATTCCCCCACCCTTATCTGCACTCTTGATAATCAAAGAGTGATTCGTTTTGAGTGTAGTAATGGCCTGTTTTTCTTTTAACGTGATGTTGTATGGGATGAAGGCACGGGTATTTTGTAGTGTAGAAAGATCTTTCAATATCAGTTTCTCAAAGGCGATTATCTCAGGTGGAATCATCCCTGAGGTGGGAGAAAAGGTCGACGGTGGTCTGAAGGGTGTTAGGGCATTACTCTCTTGACTAGGATGTAGTTGAAAGAATGCCTTTAGCCGGATCCGTCTAAAGAACCTCATTAATTCAGTTTGCAGTTCCAAATAGTTGGGAGGGGTAGTAGGCACAAAAGTGAGTCCTTTTCTGAGAAGGGAAAGTTCATCCTCTCCTAAGGAATAATTGGAGATGTTGAAAATTGGGATTGTTTCTGTATTTACAGACGGGGAATCTACCACTGATAGAAATTGTTCCTCGTCCGGCGTTCCCCTGGTGGATTGACCCATCTCTGGGGTTTCTTTACTTTTCCTCTTTGAGGTGTGCCTTGTTGGCCTCTCTGTAAAAAAGGATTTGTACCACCGGTCTGATGTGACCCACCCCGACGGGATGTACTGCTGCCTTCTCCTGCGTCCGAATTATCGGAGGATTCGCCTGAGGTTTCTGAGAAATTTACCAAATTTCTCCGTCTATTGTACCTCCCCCAGGGCCTGTACTGTTGAGGATTAGAGTATGTCCGATTTGTATAGAAGTCCTTTTGTAGATAAGGGTATGTCACTTCTATATTATACGATTTTATATCTTTTTTGATTTTGTTAGATTTTTTATTTTGTTCTATTCTCTGGTATTCAGCAATGGTTTTATCAACTTGTTCTAGGAGTTTCTTACTATCCTCAGTGGTTCCTGAGTCTTGGATTTGTTTCAGAATATCCGCGATCTCAGTTTCAAGTGATTTCAATGTCTCGACAGCGGTATCTATTCCTAGTGCAAGCCAGTGACGTGAACAAGTGGTTCCTATGTAACTAAAACTAGTTATATATTTCGGGTTGTCTGTGAAAATCCCTGGTACATTACGGACTAGTAATCTTACAGGAATTACCTCGGCCTTTAGGTAGTCCGTTAGCATCAATATCATCAGTTGCAAACGGACTTGTTTTTTATGGAGTTTCTCTAATTGTTCCGGGATTGTGGTATTCTCTTGACTGGGGATGTCAGAGTTGTCTGACAGAAGGGATGGACCGGAGCAAAGTTGTTTTAGGTATTCATCTGTATAGAGGGGTGCATGACCTGACATAGTGCAATAGAGTGAAGAAATGGAAAGATCAGGGAGTTACAGGTTTTAAGGAAGGATGGGGTACTAGGGGACCCAAAACCACTAGGGGTTTGGACAATAAAGAGACCTTGCAAACCAGCGTTTGCGCTCAAGTATATTTTACAAAAACAAGGGGAACCCAATCAGTACCTAGGGACCTTGGGCAGTCAATTATTATGAAAAACAGTGGTCCATAGGATTAGGTTTTCACAAAAACAGATACAAATATAGACTCCAATCAGTACTATATTGACTCGTGTTTTCAGTACCCAGCCGGGCCTGAAATTTTATTTCAAATATAAACAAATTTAAAAGACCATCAGAGAGGTCTAATGGAAGAGTTGGTAGGGTACAAGCCTGTACCTATCCAAAAGTATAATCAGAGAGAATTAAGGGGTAGGGAAAAAGCAAGAAAAAGAGTGTAAAGAATATCAGGCAAAAAGAACATGGGAGCCTACTGTCCCTTGCATCAATAGCATATTCGCACAGCAAGTTCAGACAACCAATTCATGTAACAGTGTCAACACGATGGGAAAGTTACAGAATTTGGAAAAGTGTCGACGGCGTTTCGATCCCCGGCTCCTAGTGAACTGGGATCATCATCAGGACATAAACAATGTATTGCCTGTATGTGCTTTTTAAACCTGTTAGAAATCACATTTTACAAGGTTGGGAGAAAAAGGGGGGAAAGAAAGAAGACGTTTAAATATGGCACTAGTTACAATTACATGTTACAGGTACAACGCACACATCGTTCATTTATATCATGCCTTGGTGATGGTGAACCAAATTACACGTTTCCAGTGTTCCAATTTCATGCTTATATGGAGAAGTGAAAACAGTTTAAAACGAGGCCGACTCGATTTTGCCACCGTGAACCTTTAGACGCTAACGTGGTTGTGCTTACTAGAGTCGCTTTCAAGAAAGGCGCCATGGTAATAGCTCATGTGAGAGTCTCATTTATTAAGGCAGGCTGCCTAGTGCACTTAAAACGATATAAGACACTAAAGGTCGTGGCACAGGTGTGGTGTATCAACCTATAATTGCCGAGTGTCCATGCTTTTGGGTGAGCGTGCCCGGATTCTATCATACCCTAATGAACTCACAATAATCATGGGTGAGCCAATTGGACTCACAATAATGATAGGTGAAATGCACACCTATTCAAGGATCTTCATGTTTCTCCAAAAATACGCGGAGAGATGGTATGGTGAAGGGCTGGTGCCTAAAGGAGAAGGAATCAATTAAGCGTCATGTTGCGAGTGTTAGGCGTGAGTGATATGAGTACGGGGGACAGGACGTTACCTTGAAGTCCTATTCCGATAGGATTGACGTTGATTGTCAAAAGTGCCTATCCTGTAACTGGTAGTGCCCCGCTGGGTGGGATACAAAATTCGTGGGCCAGTCTATCCTATCCAGACCGCTACCAAGTATGCGCTGTTAGTCACACGGTCTGAAATTAAAAAGGAATAACATGGATACCGAGGGAAGGCACTCAGGGTAACGTGGCCGGGAACAAGGGTGGGGGTCCGGGGGCCCTTACCTTTTACGTGGAGACAGTGCTTCCTCACTCGCGATCCGAGTGAAGGACGGGCGGTATGCTCGATGGCAGTCCGCCGGCTTCCCGAAGATGCGGAAGTAAGCTCAGTTCCAGAGACACGTGAATTAATAAACATCAAGGAGGGAGTGAGAGTGAAAGGGGCGGGGAAAGCGTCTCAGCGGTGGCCATCTTAGAGTGGTGTTGATTAGATAGCCTAGGTGAGTGTGCTCTTTTGCATGCAGTTCGTAAGTGCATCCTAATTTCCTGAATAGAAAGGTAACAATTGGCAAACATTAGAAAAGTTCAGTTTCTGTCCATATTAATATCGGAATCTAAAAACGAGCAAAAACAGGCATGATGTTGGAACAGCTTATACATCTGAACAGTTGACTGTTATTACAATCTTGTCATTTTAAGCAGTCCTTGGGTCAGCATCTGACCATTCACAGCAATCCTGCCCAATCCTCGGTCCGATTGAGACCATTCTGTATTGTGTCCAGCAATATAATGCATTTTAGTTCCTCCTTATTCAGAAGTTGAGCCATGCATCCCCCTCTAGATGGTAACTTTAAAGCCTTCAGCACAGTCCACTTTAGGTCATTTTCTGTGTGTCCGGCATTGATGAAGTGTTCCACAAGCGGGGCATTCTGGGTCTGACAGCGAATGAGACTTTTGTGCTGGCAGATCCTTGTTTTCACTTTCTGTGAACTTTGACCCACATACATTTTTAAACATGGGCATTGAATCAAATAAATCACATTGCAGGTGTTACAGTTTGACAGTGAAGAACTAGTAAAAGTGATGTTATTAAATACTCTGGTTTTTCCTTCAATAGTTATATCACATACACTGCAATTGCCACATTTCATATGTCCTACAACGGGGGACAGACCCCATATAGTTTCAAGTGTGGAGGGTTGACTAGGGCTTGGCAATGCGGCGCGGACTAAGTGGTCCTTCAAATTTTTGCTTTTTTTAAAAGCAAATAAGGGACGCTCAATTTCTAGTGCGCCTGCATTAATGACAGACCAGTGGCGGAGTATCATTTTTCTCAATTTGTTCGACACTGGGGAGAAAGTAGTAACACAAGCTATTCGTTCCTGTGGGGTTTTTTGAGTTGGTGTCAACAAAGTTTCTCTAGGTCTGTACCATGCTCTTTTGAGTGCATTTTTGACAATACGCCTAGGATAGCCCCTGTTTTTAAGTTTGTCTGCTAGAATAGCACTTTCTTTAAAGTAGTCTTGCCTACAAGAGCAATTTCTCCTGATTCGCAGGAACTGGGAGAATGGTAGTGAATCCCGTAAGGCTCTGGGGTGGTTGCTGGAATAATCTAATAGAGTATTGCGCTCTGTAGTTTTTCTGAACAGGCGTGTCAGAAGAACTCCATCCTGGTGGAAGATGGAGAGATCCAGGAAGTCAATAGAGATTTTGTTTGAAGTAAGGGTAAAGTGAAGGCCACAACAGTTATTATCCATCCAGTGTTGGAAATGGCGTAGATCACTGACTTCACATTTCCAAATCATGAAGATGTCGTCAATGTATCAATGTACACGCCCACGCCCTCACGCAATACCAACATCATTCATCTTACAGCTTCTTGAAATCTGTCTGACGAGAAACTTCTTCACCTTTAATGGCCTCTTTTATCAGCAGATTAAGGGGACAAGTATGGGGGCAATTTTTGCTCCAAACTTGGCTATACTTTTCATGAACGAGATTGAAAAAGAGGTGATACTCTCGCCATCTAATCCCTTCCACTTAGGAATTGGACTATGGCGTAGATACATTGACGACATCTTCATGATTTGGAAATGTGAAGTCAGTGATCTACGCCATTTCCAACACTGGATGGATAATAACTGTTGTGGCCTTCACTTTACCCTTACTTCAAACAAAATCTCTATTGACTTCCTGGATCTCTCCATCTTCCACCAGGATGGAGTTCTTCTGACACGCCTGTTCAGAAAAACTACAGAGCGCAATACTCTATTAGATGATTCCAGCAACCACCCCAGAGCCTTACGGGATTCACTACCATTCTCCCAGTTCCTGCGAATCAGGAGAAATTGCTCTTGTAGGCAAGACTACTTTAAAGAAAGTGCTATTCTAGCAGACAAACTTAAAAACAGGGGCTATCCTAGGTGTATTGTCAAAAATGCACTCAAAAGAGCATGGTACAGACCTAGAGAAACTTTGTTGACACCAACTCAAAAAACCCCACAGGAAAGAATAGCTTGTGTTACTACTTTCTCCCCAGTGTCGAACAAATTGAGAAAAATGATACTCCGCCACTGGTCTGTCATTAATGCAGGCGCACTAGAAATTGAGCGTCCCTTATTTGCTTTTAAAAAAAGCAAAAATTTGAAGGACCACTTAGTCCGCGCCGCATTGCCAAGCCCTAGTCAACCCTCCACACTTGAAACTATATGGGGTCTGTCCCCCGTTGTAAGACATATGAAATGTGGCAATTGCAGTGTATGTGATATAACTATTGAAGGAAAAACCAGAGTATTTAATAACATCACTTTTACTAGTTCTTCACTGTCAAACTGTAACACCTGCAATGTGATTTATTTGATTCAATGCCCATGTTTAAAAATGTATGTGGGTCAAACTTCACAGAAAGTGAAAACAAGGATCTGCCAGCACAAAAGTCGCATTCGCTGTCAGACCCAGAATGCCCCGCTTGTGGAACACTTCATCAATGCCGGACACACAGAAAATGACCTAAAGTGGACTGTGCTGAAGGCTTTAAAGTTACCATCTAGAGGGGGATGCATGGCTCAACTTCTGAATAAGGAGGAACTAAAATGCATTATATTGCTGGACACAATACAGAATGGTCTCAATCGGACCGAGGATTGGGCAGGATTGCTGTGAATGGTCAGATGCTGACCCAAGGACTGCTTAAAATGACAAGATTGTAATAACAGTCAACTTTCTCTGATGTTCAGATGTATAAGCTGTTCCAACATCATGCCTGTTTTTGCTCGTTTTTAGATTCCGATATTAATATGGACAGAAACTGAACTTTTCTAATGTTTGCCAATTGTTACCTTTCTATTAAGGAAATTAGGATGCACTTACGAACTGCATGCAAAAGAGCAAACTCACCTAGGCTATCTAATCAACACCACTCTAAGATGGCCACCGCTGAGACGCTTTCCCCGCCCCTTTCACTCTCACTCCCTCCTAGATGTTTATTAATTCACGTGTCTCTGGAACTGAGCTTACTTCCGCATCTTCGGGAAGCCGGCGGACTGCCATCGAGCATACCGCCCGTCCTTCACTCGGATCGCGAGTGAGGAAGCACTGTCTCCACGTAAAAGGTAAGGGCCCCCGGACCCCCACCCTTGTTCCCGGCCACATTACCCTGAGTGCCTTCCCTCGGTATCCATGTTATTCCTTTTTAATTTCAGACCGTGTGACTAACAGCGCATACTTGGTAGCGGTCTGGATAGGATAGACTGGCCCACGAATTTTGTATCCCACCCAGCGGGGCACTACCAGTTACAGGATAGGCACTTTTGACAATCAACATCAATCCTATCGGAATAGGACTTCAAGGTAACGTCCTGTCCCCCGTACTCATATCACTCACGCCTAACACTCGCAACATGACGCTTAATTGATTCCTTCTCCTTTAGGCACCAGCCCTTCACCATACCATCTCTCCGCGTATTTTTGGAGAAACATGAAGATCCTTGAATAGGTGTGCACTTCACCTATCATTATTGTGAGTCCAATTGGCTCACCCATGATTATTGTGAGTTCATTAGGGTATGATAGAATCCGGGCACGCTCACCCGAAAGCATGGACACTCGGCAATTATAGGTTGATACACCACACCTGTGCCACGACCTTTAGTGTCTTATATCGTTTTAAGTGCACTAGGCAGCATGCCTTAATAAATGAGACTCTCACATGAGCTATTACCATGGCGCCTTTCTTGAAAGCGACTCTAGTAAGCACAACCACGTTAGCGTCTAAAGGTTCACGGTGGCAAAATCGAGTCGGCCTCGTTTTAAACTGTTTTCACTTCTCCATATAAGCATGAAATTGGAACACTGGAAACATGTAATTTAGTTCACCATCACCAAGGCATGATATAAATGAACGATGTGTGCGTTGTACCTGTAACATGTAATTGTAACTAGTGCCATATTTAAACGTATTCTTTTTTTCCCTCCTTTTTCTCCCAACTTTGTAAAATGTGATTTCTAACAGGTTTAAAAAGCGCATACAGGTAATACATTGTTTATGTCCTGATGATGATCCCAGTTCACTAGGAGCCGGGGATCGAAACGCCGTCGACACTTTTCCAAATTCTGTAACTTTCCCATTGTGTTGACACTGTTACATGAATTGGTTGTCTGAACTTGCTGTGCGAATATGCTATTGATGCAAGGGACAGTAGGCTCCCATGTTCTTTTTGCCTGATATTCTTTACACTCTTTTTCTTGCTTTTTCCCTACCCCTTAATTCTCTCTGATTATACTTTTGGATAGGTACAGGCTTGTACCCTACCAACTCTTCCATTAGACCTCTCTGATGGTCTTTTAAATTTGTTTATATTTGAAATAAAATTTCAGGCCCGGCTGGGTACTGAAAACACGAGTCAATATAGTACTGATTGGAGTCTATATTTGTATCTGTTTTTGTGAAAACCTAATCCTATGGACCACTGTTTTACTATTCTGATTCAGGCATGTGAATCTATGAAAGACACCCCAAATACTGGAGAAGAACAATAGTTACTTACCTGTAAACAGGTGGTTCTCCAGTATTGGTGTCTTTCATAGATTCACATGCAACCCGCCCGCCTCCCCCCAGAGACTCACTCAGGCATTATGGAGTCTACTCCGGTGCGAGAAAATCTGAGAGCCTGAGCCTCTGGGGAGAACATTCTGGTGGGTGCTGTCGCCTGATTGGCTGCAGTTTGGACTAAGACATAATGACTAGGATAGTCTTGAGTGTGAGGGTTTTTTCTACTGTAGCTGGTGCTACTTTACTTCCTGGTTGGGTATTTCTGATATTTGCTATATGTATTATGGCATTTTATTACTTTTTTATATACCGTGGGACTCCCACTCCGACGACGGGGAATGATTCAGGCATGTGAATCTATGAAAGACACCAATACTGGAGAACCACCTGTTTACAGGTAAGTAACTATTGTTCCTCTCCTGGGCCTAGATTTACTGAATGTGCTGGTGACGCCCATTGCGACAGTCTTTTTTGTTGCCCCCTCCCCCAATGACCCCCTTCTACATAAATTTCCTCACTATCATTATCAATGCCCCTCACGTCTCCATAGCCCCTCTCTGATATGAATTTCCTAGCGCTATTCATAGTTCATTCACACTCAATTCTGTGATCAGCATGGGGAACAGCCATGACAACGTGGGGATTACCCCGCACTGCCATTACAACGTGGGGATTACAACAAAAGTCATTACGACTTTCGCTGGAGGGCGCTGTTGGATAGGGAATAGTTTAATTTTCTATCCAATACCTTCCCTACTGTCAACGTGGGCTGGAGTTGGAATAGAAAATTAAACTATTCCACTATCCAGCGACCTCCAGCGAAAGTCGTTGCAACGACTTTTGTTGTAATCCCCGCGTTGTAATGGCATGCGGGGTAAAAGCCCGCATTGTAATGCCATACAACCATCAGCATGGTACATGTTCTTAGCAGCAGGCAAATTAACCATATGCGCTACTTTATGATGAGTCAAACTGCCACTAGACTAGACAAAACTCTGATCTCTTTCTAGCAGGAATATTTTTCATTCTTTTTTATTCATAACTTGTTTTAAATTATTTATGATTATTGTGTTAGAATGGCTATTAGATTGTCTTTTAAACTATTCAATAAATAAAGATGTCACCGTACCAGAAATAAGGTGTAACTCATGAATGATGGGTTTTTGTGTTTTGTTTTTTAATTCTTTTGAGAGTTAAGACGCTATTAATGACTACAAAAGTAATTGTTTCTGTGCTTTATTTTAATTTACTCGTAGGCTGAGAAAGTCACAGAAAGAGAGAACCATGTGGTCGCAGAATTCAAGGGGACCACAGTTCTGGCGCGGGATACTGGCATCTGGATCTGCCGAGTGGAAACGGTGGCTGGAATGGCAGAAGGGATACACAGCGTCTATGTTAAAAGTATATTTGTTTGAATGGTTGCTTCCTGTAACTGTTTCTTTCTGTATCCTCCCTTACCCTTCTCTAAACCCCTACCATTTAGTAATAGCTATTCTCTATCTTCCAGCCACTCCACCTGACCCCTCCCAGATTTACTACTAAGTAGTAAACTTACATGTGTGAGGTTCGCCCCATAGTAATATCTATAGGAAAGGTGGAGATTTCACCTGTAGGCTTGTGAACTGCATTTTGTAAAAAATAAGTAGTACTACTTACGAACTACAAAACGCAGTTTAATAATTTGGCCCAATGTGCTTTTTGTTAATTTTTTCAGTTAAATGTTGTGCAAATTCAACATTTGTCTTCCATTATTATCACAGGGCAGCATAAGAGGAGCGATGATAAACGCTCCTGCAGCCCATAATTAAAAGTATGGTGCGATCAGCGTCCAAATGAACACCACAAACAGCAGTAAATAACAATTTTAAACAGTATAAACATGGTATGTAGAACAGTAAGGAAAATGTGTACTTTAACTGCTGGAAGCAGGAAAGAAAGAGGAAGCTATCCAGTGGGCTCCCACCTTTGTGGACATCCTGGACTGTTTATTGATGGAATGTTGTTGACCTTGAAGCAGGGGTGTAGCTTCCATTTGGACAGTAGGTGCAGTCATACTATTGCTGTATTTCACAGTTCAAACAGCGGCCAGGGTGCCCATTTATTTCCTTGCTCTAGAGCAGGGCTCTCCAAAGTTGGTCCTGGAGGGTCACATCCATGCCAGATTTTTAGCATATCCCCATTTAGATAAATGTAGTTATCTAAAAATCTGACGTGGATCAGGCCCTCCAGGACCGACTTTGAAGTACCCGTGCTCTGGAGCCCATGACGCACTAGCTATGCCTCTGGTTTGAAGGTTGGGTGCAGTATGACCTTTACTCTTAGTGGAGTGGTGTGGGTCACTGGTTAGAGGCGGCAGACCCGAAAGCAGAGAACGGCCCGGGACCAGGGTTCACTTACCGACGCGGCAGGGTCGTGGACCAGGGTCAGCGGACTCGATAATTCTCGCCTCAGTGCCTACTCTAACCAGGGATCACACTCGGCAACTCTGGGCATTACCTTGCCTCATCTCTACAACGGCCCCCCACATTCGCCGGGGATGCCTGGTTTCACCTAGGAGATACCCAGTAGGGACCATCTCACAGGGATAGCCAGGACGGGTTCCTCAGCGGTCTACAGCGTCACGACGCCTCAGGGCAGCAGTGCGCTTTACAAGACCACATACATTACAAGACCACATACATTACGCTTTGGAGGAGGGCTGCTATACCTCTATGCATGTTTTAGCACACCCAAGGAAATCCAGTAAGTTACTCTTGTCACCCCTTTCTCCACTGTGCAGGACCCATTCCGTTTCATCAATATATTAATGAGTGGTTTGTGGTATACCAGCCCTTGTTGAGGACGCCATCATGCCTCGTCAATAGCTCAAATGTTTACCACATTCCTGGTAATCAATTGTGCTCTGCTCTTGGATGAGGCAAGATGTTGCCTCTTTAACATTCATTAGTGGACTCTACCACTTACAGTGAGATGCAGGCATGATGCTCTGTGCACATCTTGCCCCTATAGATAGGGTCCATCCTTCCTCGTCAGTATTAATAGTGTACTATTTTCGTGCACTGCACAAGGGGAGCATTTCTCTTTGTTAAATATATTCAGCAGCGCAATGGAATGGCTCCATTATTTACACACTGTGTAGATTCTCTTCTGCATTATTCTCTCCAAAGTCTTGGCATACTAGGGTTTGTTTTGTTGGCTCATTGCTTTAATGTGACAAAACAACCTGCTAACATGAGCTAAGGGGTATTATTAACTAACACTTCTTAAGCGCATAGCTACCCTAAGGCATCCCAGCGCTAGCGGTGGAGCAGAAGAGGGAAGAAAGTTTACAGGTTGGTGGTCTGGAACAACCATGTTTTGAGCTGCTTTCGGAAGGTGAGGTGGTGGGTCTCTGAACGCAGATGCAGGGGAAGGGTATTCCAGAGCCTGGCTATGCTGTATGAAAAGGAGCTACCGTTGTAGAAAAAACAGAGAGGGACCCCTTCAAACCAAAGGAATAGGGTTCAAATTATCAATTAAAAACAAAGCTTCCTTTGGGTTAATTCAAATAGTCCAAACCACTTGAAACCACACAATCATATGTTACTCCTCACTCACCATACACACAAGGGGAATCCTGTAGTAAACCCAGGGTCAAAACACAAGAAAATAGAGAATATATATATTTATTATTAAAATGAAAAACAAATACAAAAAGAACACATATTCAATAAATCATAAAAAACCAATACAATTAGCTTAAAAAAATGTTTTCAAGAGAATTGCAATACATAGATAGATTCACAGGCGGGGCGTGGCTTGGACGCAGATGCAGGCAGCAGTGTGAGCACTGAGCTCCGCTCGCGGACCCTGCTATAATCCTGATAACTGACCCCTAGGGGCCCCTGCAAGCACCACTGGGGGGCGACGCGACAGAGAGGAGCTGGCCCTGGGCGATCTGGACTCACCCGACGGCGCAACCCGACAGTGTTGAGAGGTTTCCAAGGCGGCGTTGGCTGCGATCAGCACACTCAAAATGGCGGCTCCTCGGTGTTGAGAGGAGCATGCGAAGCGCCGTGTGTGTCGTGGACGGTCGCTGAGATCACATCGTGGAGCGCGCTGCTCTTCACGTCAGAGCGGCGCTGCGGACCAAGCAAGGCGGACGGCCTGAGGAGTGACTGCATTGGCTGGGGGTCCCCGAGGCTGAATCGGCCGTGAATCGATGGGCCCGGTAACGAAGGTGTGGAGCGGCCCTGGACGAGGAGCACTGCTGGTGGAGGCTTCTCTTCGGCGGCGCCTATGCGGGGGGCGGCCCGAGCTGACTGGTGGCCGCGACTGGAGCACTGGTGATTGCTCCACACGGGCCGGGAGCGTCCTGGTGGCGGGAGAGTGGGGCCCTGGCCTGCCCTTGCCCTGTGCCGCGTACCGGAGGCCATTGCGAAGGAGACCGAGATCTGGGGCTCACTGAGGTTATAGGGGCTAAACCGGAGAGTGAGGTGAGGGGGCCACTGGGGCTCTGGATGGCAGAGGTGCACACATTTGGCCCTGAGGGGTGGCTAGCGGCTCAGATAAGCGAGGGCAGAGTCTGGCGCCTTGAGACACTGGCTGGTAATGGCGGAGCGCTCGGGCTGATCTGCCCAGGACCCACGGGCGCTGCCTACACGGGGGTGGAACCGCGCAGTGAATAGAAGGGAGGCCCACTGCCCGGGGATACTGGTTGACACTGCACAGCGTGGGCTTGAGGTCGCGGCGGGCCCAACGAAGGAGCGGCCCCACGGAGGGCTGGGAAGAAGCGCTTTACCTGCACAGTACCGGGGGGATTGTGACCGCTGAGACGCATGAGATCTGGCGTGGGCCCGGGCGCTACCATGCATTGAGCTGTGGCGTGACCATCAGGCTCGCGAGCATGTTGGACCACACAATCCTGCTCTGGCTGCCATAACTGGGCCTAACCAGTTGGCGTGAAGCACAGTAGGCACTGGATGGTAGTGCTGATAGAGGCGAACCAGCGGAGGACGAGCTGAGCACCTGCTCAGAGCCCTGGAGGACCCGCAGGACTGAGGCTTGGCCCCCGTACCCACCCGGCGAGCGCGGTGCGTTTGAGATCCACAGGCCCTTCATCTGAATTCTGCCTACTGACACCATGGGCAAGCCCAGATGGAAGAAAGATGAAGACCCCCAGCCCTCTGACGCGGAGTCCCCATCTCAAGCTAAACAAGATGCGCATGACCTGGCGCAGGAGCCTGGGTTGCAGCAACAGTTGGATAAGATACTATCCGCCATTGCGGACTCACATACTGCCCTGCAGCAGGACATTGCACAAGTGGTGACGGGGCTGGGCCTTCTGCGGGCGGACCACTCGAAACTATCAGATTGGGTGAAACATGTGGAAGACGTGATCCAAGAGGTAGCACCTGCACAGACCGCGCTGGCTGTAACGATGACAAGCGCTTTAGACCGGATTGCAGCGCTGGAGAAGCGCGCGGAGGATGTAGAAGGAAGGAATAGGCAGAACAACATTCGCGTGGTGGGCCTGCCAGAGAAAATGGAGGGATCCGACATGGTGCGTTATCTGGACGATTTGTTGCGAACGGAGGTGGCACCTGAGGGCTTGTCTGCCTTCTACACTCTTGAACGGGCGCACCGTGTTCCTGCTAGACCCCCAAAACAGGGACGCCCTCCTCGACCGGTGTGACACGCCTGCTACATTTTAGAGACAGAGATTTGCTTCTTCAAAAGGCACGCACGGATGGACCCTACCAGGTCGGCAATAGCAAAGTAACCCCATTTTGGGATTATTCATTTGAGACTCAGTGGCGCCGAGCGACCTTCCAAGCCGTCAAGAAAGAACTGCGCACAGAGGGAATACAATATTCCCTGTTATTCCCGGCCAAGCTTGGCATAATACTGGATGGGAAAACAAGTTTTTATGATACGTCGGAGGATGCATGGACATGGCTAGAATCCTATTGTGCTGGGAGGGATGGACCGGAACGCGAGGCAAGGGCAATGGCTGAGGAGTTGCTACCCCGAAGATCACAGCGTATAAGACGCAGGCGGAGAGGTCTGCAGAAGCCATCCACCTCACAAACTTAGTTGGAACACAAGGGGGCGTTAGCAGAGGTGTCGGCGATCTCTGGTGAACTGTTGCTGACTTCTCCGAGAGGCTCGGACCTGGAGAACGATAAGGACGCGTCGGAGGCGGACACTTCAGCATCGGACAGTGTGCACTTACCACTGGTCACACCGGGAACGGCGGACGGCCTGATGGATGAGTAGACTGTGTGTATTGTACAGGGAGGGGGGCCTGATGTGATCTGGTGTGGAGAGAAAGTGTGGGGGGGAAGCAAATGCTGTGTGCTTCTTTGGGGTCTTAATGGCACTGAAATGAAGGAGAACCCGGGCTTCGCTCAGGGTGGACAGTACGAACTGCAGCTTAGGTCATTGAGATGTGTGTAATTATGCTTGGGGGTGCTGGGTGGGATGGGTTAGTGGGGGGTTCTAGGGGCGGAGGCTGGGTGTTGCACTGACTAACTACTGGTTGCTTGCTAGGCTCTGTCCAACCCCCACCGGATGGTTCCCATTTAGATGGCCTTGATATCGATTAACGCATTCGTTGGGTTAGTTTGGATGGGATTCACTATGTTAGTGCCTGTTCTTGGGGGGGAGGGTGGTGTTAAGGGTGGAGTGGGATTGTTGGGGGAAGGAATGGCTTGGATGGGGGAGGGTGCCCGCTGGCGCGGCTAAGGGGTAATGTGAGGTTTCTGTGTTTTTTACATCGATACTATGGGTCCTTTACCTGATGTGAAATGTGTGACTTGGAATGTGCGGGGATTGCACTCCATGCAGCGCAGGTATAAAGTCCACTCTTATTTAGTGCGTAGAGGTACGCAGGTAGCCTTTCTGCAAGAGACACACTTGACTAGAACAGAGGGGCTGGCACTGCAGCGCAGATGGCGAGGGCAACTCTATTATACTACTTACTCAGCTTTCGCGCGAGGGGTTCTGATTTGGATTAGGGCTGGGGTCCCCTTCCAAATGGTTGATCACCTGGTAGACCCTGAGGGCCGCTACGCTGTGGTTCGAGGATGCCTTTATGGGCGGGAGATGACACTTTGCAGTATCTATGCCCCTAATGTAGAAGAGACACCCTTCTTAGAGAGCTTATCTGTCGCCCTAGCTGATTATTTTATGAACCCGGTTCTGATGGGTGGGGACTTTAACTCTGTTGTGGAGGTGGCTATGGACAGATCGCACCCTCCGCTGCCCACGGCCCGATTCATAAACTAGCGAAAAGCCGGGCCCAGTGGCAGGATCACTGGGGCTTTGTGGATGTGTGGCGAGCGCAGCACCCGGATGATAGAGATTATTCGTACTTCTTGGCTTTGCATGATTTGCATGTACGACTTGATGCGGTCCTATGCAGCCCCGGATTGGCGACTATGGCGCTTGGTAGCGAATACTTATCGCGCACCCTCCCAGACCATAATCCATTATTGGTGAGCTTCTGCTGGGTTGCGGAGCGCCCTATTGTTCTTTCCTGGAAGCTGCGCCCGGAGTTACTGGAGGACACAGCCTTCCGTACTGAACTGGGGGTTGGTGTTGAGCGGTATTTTGCAGAGAATGAAGGTTCAGCCTCAAGGACTGCCCTGGAATGGGACGCTTTTAAAGTAGTGATCCGCGGGATTTGTATTAATAAATGGGTGGGTGTTCAGAAGCTATTGCTGCAAGAAATTGAAACTGAGGAACAGGCCCTTAGGGATGCTGAAAGAGCCCACTCTGGTGGTACCGAGGACCGGGACACGGTCCAGGCTCGGAGTGAGTCAGTGGCAGTGGTCGTGGAGCGCTTCAGGTGCTTTGACCACGGAGCTTACTTAGCCCGTGCGCATTCTGAAAGGGATAAGGTAGGTACACTATTGGCATGGTTGGCCGATCCGCCCGTAGATGTGTGCCCATATTGGCATTGACTTAATCGTCGGGACGATTGGAATATACGCAACATCCAATAAACGATCGGTTTAGGTCCTTCTATACGGACTTAAATACAAGTTGCTTACAAACAGGGGAGATAGATGTGCAGGCATTTTTGGAGGACCTGGAACTGCCTACCGTCGAGTGGAAGAGGCGGAGTCCCTTGGTCAGGACATCACGATCACTGAAATTCGTTGTGCCATTAAACAATTGGCACGCAACAAAACTCCGGGCAGTGATGGGCTGCCCCTAGAATTCTATTTAACGTATATCGACCTCCTGGACCCCAGACTCTTGACGGTATACAAAGCGGCCAAGCAGCGGGGTGTACTGCCGACCTCCACTAGGGAGGCCATCATCATTCCCCTCCTTAAACCAGGGAAGACCCCGACCGACCCGTCCGCATACCGACCTCTATCTATGCTCACCACTGATTATAAAATTCTGAGTTGTGTACTGGCTACAAGACTCCTTCCCTTTATGACGCGACTGGTGCACTCTGACCAGGCCGGCTTCATCCCGACTCGCAATACTGCTGGCAACATACGCAGACTAATACGAATATTAGATGGGGACCATGGAGCGGAGGGGCAAGCAGTCGTCCTTTCGGTAGACATTGCTAAGGCATTTGACAGCCTGGAATGGCCCTACTTGTTCTCAGTCATGAAAGCCTTCAGGCTTGGTGTGGGATATACACGCTGGACTGAAATATTATATTCGTCGGCAAGCGCCAGAGTGAGGGTTGGTAGAATCATATCCTCTTAATACCCAGTAGGGCGTGACACTAGACAACGTTGCCCACTCTCCCCGTTGCTCTTTGCCCTGGCGATGGAACCGTTGGCACCGAGGGCCAGGATGGGGAGGGAGTTCTGAGGCTTGAGGCTTAGTGGTCAGTCACATTGTATCTCATTATATGCAGACGATCTTCTGCTGTTTTTGAGAGATGCGGGAGGCGCATTGGAGGGAGCGCGTTCCTTGCTCAGCCGATTCAGGGATATCTCTGGCCTGCGAGTCAACTGGGCAAAGACATGTGTGTTTCCAGTGGCTAGAGCAAGTGCCCAACCTGATCTACAGCCTGACTTGGTGTGGGATCCTAGATGCCTTCCCTATTTGGGGACGCACTTTTATCATAAGCAGGGAGATCTTCTCGAAGGTAACATAGGTAGAGCGCTATGGGGGCTTAAGGGCAGCATGCATTTCTGGGGGACTCTACCACTGTCAGTGGCTGGCCGAGTAGCACTGTTGAAAATGGTGGCGCTCCCTCGGCTTTTATATTTCTTCCGGACCTTGCCTACACGAATACCCGTCGCACTATTTCGGCAACTCCGCTCTATGGTGGGGGGCTTTATTGGGAGAGTAGGGAGGCGCTGAGTAGCGTTGGATACTCTGATCCACCCAAGGGCAAAGGGAGGCCTAGCTGTCCCTGATTTTGAACTATATTATTTAGCCGCACAGTTCCAGCACCTCACCCAGGTGGTGGCGCAGGAGTTTCGAGGGCCGGAGCGAGAGACTGAACCGGATGTCCCACAGCACGTCCTATCGTTTGTCGTCCTGCAACAAAGGTTGCGGGCTACCGATTTGTCACCTGCAGAATGTGCCCTGATGCATTGCTGGAAACGTTACCACAACATGGTTGGGGTACAACAACCTTATGCCCCGGAAATACCGTTGGGCATGTGCACGGCCTTACCACATGGTGGGGATTGGTCTGCCCTCGCGGAGTGGGAAAGACTGGGACTTCAGATAGTGGGCGATCTATTTGGGGATGGTGTACTACTGCCTTATGGCGCATTGCAGTAAACCTTTGGACTCCCGCGGGGTCACTTCTTATTGCATGCGGCCATGGTTACCGCCATCCAGAAACACTGGGGCACTGGCCTTTCGGAACCGCCAACAAGGGAGGTGTGTCAATATGTAGTGATGGCAGCGGGCACGTATAAGGCGGTCACTTGTTTGTATAAACGTATGCTGGGAGAGGGACTGGCACCGCTGCAGAGGCTACGTGAGCAGTGGGCGGTGGATATAACCAAATAGATACCTGACGCGGCCTGGTCGCAAATACTTAAAAGGGCATGGAAGGGCACCAGAAATGCTAGATTCCAGCTGATTCAATTTTTTATTTTGCACAGGGCATATCTTACGCCGGCTAAAATCAACCAATACTTCCATGTTAATACGGCACTCTGCCCCCGCTGTAGACTGGGGGGCACGGATCTCTTGCACATGCTGTGGGACTGCCCGCAGTTGGACACATATTGGGAAGAGATAACCACTTTACTCTGTAATGTAACGGGGCGACAGATCACTCCGGATAGGATGACTTGCTTGCTACATTGGTTTCCACACACTAGCAAAACAAAGTTAACTAGCAAATTCATAGACTTAGGATTGGTGCTTGCTAAACGAGAAATTACATCCCACTGGAAAACAGCAGCGGGCCCTAGTTACATAAGGTGGAAGACTGCATTACTTTAGTGGGCAAACAGCAAGAGCTCAGTTCGATTGCAACAAGCCCATAGGTCCCACAATGACAAGGCATTAGAGGCAGCGCAAGCCTGGGAGGCCCTTGTGACAGAGCTGAAAGCGACAGGCCTAGAAACAGACTCAGAGACAAGCGCGTTAACTGCTGCGGAAGACTAGTAGACAAGGTACCTTGATATTGAGGCGCAGGGCGTGAGGCGATTCCCGGCTTCCATAATAGTCAGGATGCTTAATAATATTGTTAAAATGGGGTCACCTGGGGAACTCGTACAATAGCGCCGGCGGGGGGGGGGGTGTTGGGGTGGGAATCTGAGGAAGGAGTGGGGTGTGGCTTTGATGCGAAAGACATTATTCATAGTAGCATGGAGAATTGTAGGTACCTTGACACTGTAGCAATAATTGTAAGGTGGGGAATCTGTGCCTGGGGCTGATTCATGATGCTTGATAACCTTGATTGCGTAACGGTGTCACTGCCTCCATCTTCCTAATTGTCGGGCTCTATGTAGAGGCAATAGCCCATCCTCTTATTTGTTGGGGTGTTTGAAAACAATAAACAGATTTATAAAATAAAACAAAATAGATTCACATGGATTGTTCTAAATACTGACTGAGGCAACACCAACAGTATGTCTATAAACAATTAATTAAATTAACAAAATGGAAACAAGAAAGGTGCATAGAGCAAAATAGACATCACAACCTATAATGGAGAGTCTACACAAAAGACAGTACAATGTGTCATAGTAAAGCACACATCCCTGTGCTTGGCAGATTGAGTTATGTGCGTCCAGAGAAGCAGACTAGCAGCACAATTCTGGACAACTTGAGGTTTCCTTGTGGTAGACATGCGTGCACCCAAGTACATAGAATTACCATAGTCCGGGCGCGAGAGGACCAGGGCCTGGACCATAATTCTCCTAGCCCCATGGGGAGGAGAGGGAGAACTTTCCTCAGCATTCTGAGGATGCCAGAGCAAATACCTGACACTTCTGCTGCTTATTGGTCAAATTTGAGTAAATTGTCTAGCAGCACTCCTAGGCTTTTAATCTTGGCCTTATGAGTGGGTGCGGGTCCCAGACAAATCAACCATTGCAGTTTGAGGCCCACGTTAGGCAAATTGCCTAAAACATTATTTCCGATTTGTCTCCATTAAGCTTGAGACAGGAGTGTTGCATCCAGGTTGCCACCTTCTCCAGGCAGGATTCCAGATTAGAAGGAGAATTATGCGGGTGATTTAGAGATACCACCAGCTGAGTATCGTCCGCATAGGTAACAATTTGAATCCCATAAGGCAGGGCGATATCAGCCAGCGGCATCATATACACGTTGAATAAAGTAGGACTCAGGGAGGATCCCTGAGGTACTCCATAACTGAGGGGTAAGCACCTAGAGGTGGATTCTCCAGCAAAGACTTGGAATGTTCTGCCATTGAGGTATGACTGGATCCAAGAAATTGCTCTCCCTGGCACTCCAGCGCTCCCAAGCCTTTTGAGAAGGATGTCAAAGTTGACCGTGTCGAAGGCGGCACTCGGGTCAAGGAGAATAATGGCTACTGCTCCACCCAGGTCAATTATCTTTTTCGATTCTTCGACTACCGTGATAAGTGCTGGTTCCGTTCCAAGGAGGGGACGGAAGCCAGTCTGAGAATGATGCAGGAGGTCGTGGGTTTCTAAAAAGTCAGAGAGTATAAAATAACGTGTTTTTCCAGTACCTTACAAACCATTTGTAGCAAAGATTTCAGACAGTAGTTACTCAGGACATCAGGATTTAAGCTTGGTTTCTTCAGTAAGGCTTTCATCAAGGCGTGTTTCCAGGAAGGTGGGACAAGGCCCTTGGTGATGGAAAGATTTATAACGTCCCATATTACTAGAAGTACCACCTCTTTAACCATGCCCAACTGGTGGGGAGGGGTCTGGTCACAGGGAAAGCATGACTTTGTTTCAGCAAAGATTTTTTAAAGTGCATCCTGGTCTAGAAGAGGGAGTTCCTCCAAGTGTGCCAAATGGTGTCTAGAGGCCTGTTAATGGCAGGGAGGCCACAGGTCATTGCGGCTGGGACGGGAGGGTCACTGGGACATGGCGTAACAGGGAATGTGTTATATATGTTCACGATTTTTCCCTGGAAGTAGTCTGCAAATTCATTGCAACAATCAGTGGTTATTGCTGTCAGAGGTTCGGGGGAAGGGAGCTCTAGTAGTGTCTTAGCAATGCAGAAGATTTCTCTGGGAGTGTTAGCTGCTTAATTAATGTTTGCATCATAGTAAAGTGCCTGGGCCTTTTTAATTTCCGCTTGGTAGAAATTTATGGACTCTCGGTATTCCATTTTTATGATCTCGCTATGGTCCTTCCTCCATTTCCTTTCCATCCGTTTACAGGCCTGTTTAAGCAGCTTAAACTGGGGCAAGTACCACAGCGTAATTCTCTCTCATCCTGCGGGGGATAGTTTTAACAGGAATCACGTTATCCAATGCGGATTCTATATAGTGGGAGAGTTGTTCCAATGATGAGGTGGGACTAGAGTCTAAAATGGGTTTTGAGCAGTTCAGCACAGTAGACCAGGCCTCTATGGAAAGATGAGAGTGGGACCCAAGTTGAATTGTAGGATAACCAATGACTATGGGCCCGATTCACAGAATGAACTTAAGACTCAATCCTAAACTTACTACTGTTTTGGTATTCACAGATTGCACTTACTACTTTTGGTACTCACAGAATGAACTTACTACTTTTGGCATTCACAGAATGAACTTACTACTTTTGGCATTCACAGAATGCACTTACTACTTTTGGTATTCACAGAATGAACTTACTCATTTCGGTATTCACAGAAGTTAGGACTCCTAACTTTTAGGACTCCTAAATGCCTTCTGTGAATACCGAAAGTCTTAAAATTAGGATTTTTCTCAATTTAGTAGTAGTAAAGTTAGGAGTCCTAACTTTGCTACTACTAAATTGAGAAAAATCCTAATTTTAAGACTTTCGGTATTCACAGAAGGCATTTAGGAGTCCTAAAGTTAGTAGTCCTAACTTTACTACTACTAAATTGAGAAAAATCGTAATTTTAATACTTTCGGTATTCACAGAAGGCATTTAGGAGACCTAAAGTTAGTAGTCCTAACTTTACTACTACTAAATTGAGAAAAATTGTAATTTTAAGACTTTCGGTATTCACAGAAGGCATTTAAGAGTCCTAAAGTTAGTAGTCCTAACTTTACTACTACTAAATTGAGAAAAATTGTAATTTTAGGCATTTCGGTATTCACAGAAGGCATTTAGGAGTCCTAAAGTTAGGAGTCCTAACTTTACTACTACTAAATTGAGAAAAATCCTAATTTTAAGACTTTCGGTATTCACAGAAGGTATTTAGGAGTCCTAAAGTTAGGAGTCCTAACTTCTGTGAATACCGAAATGAGTAAGTTCATTCTGTGAATACCAAAAGTAGTAAGTGCATTCTGTGAATGCCAAAAGTAGTAAGTTCATTCTGTGCATACCAAAAGTAGTAAGTGCAATCTGTGAATACCAAAACAGTAGTAAGTTTAGGATTGAGTCTTAAGTTCATTCTGTGAATCGGGCCCAATGTCAATATTTTCCATTTAAATTGATTGTATGTAGCTATGTGAACATTCGGGACGGATCTAGTCCTGGACTTATGTTGGGCAGTCCTGCTTATACTTGAGAAATACCCTAACAAATATGAAAAGCTGTGATTTGGTTTTTAACCCTGCCAGTGATAAAAAATCATGCATTTTGATTCATGCCTTTATTTATGTGTTGAATTTGAAGATATCACAATATTTAGCAATACAATGACTTACTATTACCTTTGAAAAAATTGGCAAGAAAGGCGCCAAGGTATCCAATAGTGCAATAATATATTTAGCTAAATGCTAGAGTCTCTCACAAGAAACTAAATATTCCATGTGATTGTAAAAAATGTGTCGACGTGTTTCAGGCACTGCGGTTTGAAGCAAGTTTCACCTTTTTTTTAGGTCCTCCGATGCCGCAGGTTCGACCAAATGTCAATGGCAGCGGGCCTTACCATCTTATCATCGATGTCAACGCTGAGCCACACACAGGGGATGGGCCTATTGTATCAGTCAAACTTATTTACAAACCTGCAAAAACTTCACAATCCTGGCTCTACAAGGAAGGTAAGAGCCAAGAATAAATGTGCAGTTCTGACAAGTGAAAGCCTATCATGACTTCTTTTTGCTTAAAACAAGAATGTGAACACAGACCCAGCAGATGAGAAATCTCCTGCGATTGAGCATTAGTCAAGTCCTCCAATGGGCTCTTGTCAGATTTTGCACCACAACAGCTTCTACTAAGAATGCCCTTTCATAAAAACGAATCTGAAGCTAAAATTATTGTAATCACTCAGGTTGAATACTTCAGAGTCCAAACAGTGGAAATATTAAAAACTTCAGGCCTAGATTTGCATTGTTCATGCAAAAGAGCCCTGTGTCAAAATGGGGTTTGGGGATGGGTTGATCCAATGAGAAAGCTATGCCCCCTGGGAGATTTGGGGGAGGTGGTACAGTCCAAAGAGACTGTACTCACCTTGGGGTGGGTTTGGTATCGATGGGTGAAGATAGTTAAGGGACGTTTTTTGGGATGTCGACCACCATTTTGTCATTAGGTGACACAGTGGCTGGCAGCCCAGAAACGAGGGTCAGGGAATTTGATTTTCGGCTCACCCGCCCACCCCTTGTTTTAAGGATGAGAGAGGGGAGGTTTTTGATGAAGCGGGTGCACAGAAGAAATGGGGCTTAGATAGCATGTTGTAGCTGTTGAGCAGGTGCTGGTGTAGTGAACACAGGGCCTTGTTTGCGCACATTGTTATGTTAGCATAAGCTTATTAGAAGTTTAAACAGCATTTTGCCTTTTTGCTTCTTTTGCACATGACACTGCATGTAGCTGTTGTTGTAAGTCTGACTTCGTGAATATCTTCACATGAGAAAGGCTTGTTTTCAACATCCCTAGACTTACATCGCAACCTTAGTCTGCACAGTGAGTTCTGAAGCCTCCAAGGTCATCATAACAATGTTTCGCTGTTATTCGGGCTGATCGGCTCACGCTTAGACACAACATGCATGCAGCTGCAGCTAACTGAAATTCTGACCCCTTTAATATGGCACTGCATACATGATTTTACAAACTTGGAAGAATTCCATTTCCAGAGAGAAAGAGAGCTTTTGCAGATCCTGATGTGATTCACTCCTGCTGATCTTAGAGGTATGGGGTCCCCTATTCAAGCCTAAGAGACCTTCTATATTTTATAAAACATAGTTCCTAGCTAGGGAGTGTGGCATACAAGGGATTATAGGACCTGTTTCCACCATCATTATAATAGGATTTCTCCTTTTGTGTTTTATGGAATTGTAACAATGCTGCTTGTATTATTTTTAATCGTATGCCTGCTTATGATCGCAAAAATACTGCATCTTAGAGCACATCGTTAAAAATAAACATTTTAAACTTTACTGTGTCTCTTTTATACCCATGTTGTGGACTGGTATGAAAATAACCAACAAAAGAGTGTTCTTGATTCCCACCATTCCTGAGAGTAACCTAAGTTGCATGTTCTGGGTTGTCTAATCATTGGTTCCTTTGCTATAGGACGGAGAGCTAATGTGACACTGATGCTAGTCGGTTAGGGGTTCCAGGTACTAAGGTGAGTTTTTGGTCCACCACAATTCACTAAGGTCCTGGGTCTCTGTGCACAGTTCTGTGTCTGAGCAGAATCCCTGCAACACTGGACTGGGAGTTTGCCCATAGGTCTCCAGAGGTTGAATCGGTTATACTGCTGTTTGGGTATGTGAAGCAGTTTTAGGGGTGAATGAGAGTATACTTGCAGAAGGCAGGAAGTTAAAGTTCATAGTTGGATTAAATAGGGTTGGGTCGGCTTGGAGACTATAAATGTAGTGACAGCTAGTCGAGGTGAGAGTAATTGTGGGGAGGGGCCAATTAAGGGTGCAGGGTAGGACATATTAGGTGGGGGTTTATATATAGAGAGGATGTTAGTTTTGTAAGGCAAATTACCCAGGAATGTTTAAGTTGTTGTAGTGCACCTGCTTCATTAAAGCAGCCTTTTTTTTATACTACAAGTGCTTAGTGTCTGTGTTGTGCCCTCTTGCCCAAACTGCAGCTCGTTGTGCGAGTGAGGAAAAACTTTACAGTGCCAAATCTGCAAGGATTCAGGTGGCGAAAATGTAATTTTTAGCATGATGCTAAGCTTAGAGCTGCTTCAGAAAAGGGGGTGGTGATTGACAGAGTTTCAGAATAAAGCAGAATACTCTTACCCAGTCAACAGATCAGGGCTTGATCCATCACCGTTTTGTAGCTCACTGCACCATCCCAGCTCAGAACCTGGCAACATGCAAATTAGTCTGTCCCTGGCCCAGTGCATCATGGGAACAGGGCAGACCATACTACCAAGCCAATTCTTTTACCGGAAAGGAAACAAGCTACCGGGGACCGGTTTCTGGCATTACAGCCGTCTTCGGCCCGGCTTGCTTGAATCCTGATGGTGCAGTGAGCAAGGGACTCATGTCTGAGTATACCCTTCCACGCTAATGGTGGACAAAACGATTCAGAAAAGGGGGTGGTGATGGACAGAGTTTCTGAATAAAGCAGAACACTCTTACCCAGTCAACAGATCAGGGCTTGATCCATCACCGTTTTTTAGCTCACTGCACCATCCCAGCTCAGAACCTGGCTACATGCAAATTAGTCTGTCCCTGGCCCAGTGCATCATGGGAACAGGGCAGACCAAACTACCAAGCCAATTATTTTACCGGAAAGGAAACAAGCTTCCGTGGACCTGTTTCTGGCATTACAGCCGTGTTCGGCCCGGCTTGCTTGAATCCTGATGGTGCAGTGAGCAAGGGACTCATGTCTGAGTATACCCTTCCACGCTTATGGTGGACAAAACGATTCAGAAAAGGGGGGGTGATCCATCACCGTTTTTTAGCTCACTGCACCATCCCAGCTCAGAACCTGGATACATGCAAATTAGTCTGTCCCTGGCCCAGAGCATCAAGCCCTGATCTGTTTACTGGGTACGAGTATTCTGCTTAATTCAGAAACTCTGTCCATCACCACCCCTTTTCTGAATCGTTTTGCCCACCACAAGCGTGGAAGGGTATGCTCAGATGTGAGTCCCTTGCTCACTGCACCATCAGGATTCAAGCAAGCCGGGCCGAAGACAGCTGTAATGCCAGAAACCGGTCCCCGGAAGCTTGTTTCCTTTCCAGTAAAAGAATTGGCTTGGTAGTTTGGTCTGCCCTGTTCCCATGATGCACTGGGCCAGGGACAGACTAATTTGCATGTAGCCAGGTTCTGAGCTGGGATGCTGCAGTGAGCTAAAAAACGGTGATGGATCAAGCCCTGATCTGTTGACTGGGTACGAGTATTCTGCTTAATTTAGAAACTCTGTCCATCACCACCCCCTTTTCTGAATCGTTTTGTCCACCACAAGCGTGGAAGGGTATGCTCAGATGTGAGTCCCTTGCTCACTGCACCATCAGGATTCAAGCAAGCCGGGCCGAAGACGGCTGTAATGCCAGAAACCGGTCCCCGGAAGCTTGTTTCCTTTCCAGTAAAAGAATTGGCTTGGTAGTTTGGTCTGCCCTGTTCCCATGATGCACTGGGCCAGGGACAGACTAATTTGCATGTAGCCAGGTTCTGAGCTGGGATGGTGCAGTGAGCTAAAAAACGGTGATGGATCAAGCCCTGATCTGTTGACTGGGTACAAGTATTCTGCTTAATTCAGAAGCTCTGTCCATCACCACCCCCTTTTCTGAATCGTTTTGTCCACCACAAGCGTGGAAGGGTATGCTCAGATGTGAGTCCCTTGCTCACTGCACCATCAGGATTCAAGCAAGCCGGGCCGAAGACGGCTGTAATGCCAGAAACCGGTCCCCGGAAGCTTGTTTCCTTTCCAGTAAAAGAATTGGCTTGGTAGTTTGGTCTGCCCTGTTCCCATGATGCACTAAGCCAGGGACAGACTAATTTGCATGTAGCCAGGTTCTGAGCTGGGATGGTGCAGTGAGCTAAAAAACGGTGATGGATCAAGCCCTGATCTGTTGACTGGGTACGAGTATTCTGCTTAATTCAGAAACTCTGTCCATCACCACCCCCTTTTCTGAATCGTTTTGTCCACCACAAGCGTGGAAGGGTATGCTCAGATGTGAGTCCCTTGCTCACTGCACCATCAGGATTCAAGCAAGCCGGGCCGAAGACGGCTGTAATGCCAGAAACCGGTCCCCGGAAGCTTGTTTCCTTTCCAGTAAAAGAATTGGCTTGGTAGTTTGGTCTGCCCTGTTCCCATGATGCACTGGGCCAGGGACAGACTAATTTGCATGTAGCCAGGTTCTGAGCTGGGATGGTGCAGTGAGCTAAAAAACGGTGATGGATCAAGCCCTGATCTGTTGACTGGGTACGAGTATTCTGCTTAATTAAGAAACTCTGTCCATCACCACCCCCTTGTCTGAATCGTTTTGTCCACCACAAGCGTGGAAGGGTATGCTCAGATGTGAGTCCCTTGCTCACTACACCATCAGGATTCAAGCAAGCCGGGCCGAAGATGGCTGTAATGCCAGAAACTGGTCCCCGCAAGCTTGTTTCCTTTCCAGTAAAAGAATTGGCTTGGTAGTTTGGTCTGCCCTGTTCCCATGATGCACTGGGCCAGGGACAGACTAATTTGCATGTAGCCAGGTTCTGAGCTGGGATGGTGCAGTGTGTCAGGGTTGTGCTCCGCAGGATTCGATTGATGCAATATGGGTTCCACCTCCAGACCGCACCAACACCCCTAGTATATCACAGGGTGTTCGAGTGATCAGGTAAGGGAAAATATGTACAAAATAACAAACAGGAGGGGAAGGTAGGGAACAGCTGGGAAGGGATAGCTAAACGAGAGAACACACAGGATTACAATTCATTCAATAACCCTACTCTCATTTCATTCTCGCTATCCTATCTGATATATATTCACCTGTACCCTTTGTAGTCACCACTCTTCTCATTTCCTTAGCACCAAGTAATATCAAGTGTTTTCAATTCCCTATACAAACAAATACACAAGTTAGGGCAAGAGGAATATCTCATTTGGCTGATGTATAATATAACCACTCTATTCAGAACGTACCCTCCTGATTTGTTGTAAGTATGTGTAGTGTTTTCCCTTTAAAGATATCCACCTGGAAATAAGTCTTTCTCCATTGGACAAAACAAGTTTCCCATGAACGATTCGTTCCGATTAAATCAAAAGTTTCACCACAGTGTATGTTCCACAAAAGAAATGTTTTCTGGCACGGTATAATGTAGCTTCCCACCACTATTATCCGCGCGATCCTGTGTTCAATGTTATTTCACATCAAATGATATCCAGCCTCCTGACACGGTAGAATGTAGGGAGCTACCCCACTACCCTCCGCTCAGGCAAGGGCTAAGGTTTCCTTTCTTTCCGTTGAGGCTACAAAGTATTTCTCTAACGTTTTGCAAAACAATAACTAGGATCCCGGTAGGGCTCAAATACAGCTTTGAAGCCACCACTTTCTTCAGGCTGAATCACAACATGAAAGATAGTCAAACATTCGGAAGCACGATAGTACAGATGCTTCTCTGTTCTATGAATTATATGTTCGCGCAACAACGCGCTAGTCGGGACCTTCAGAGCATGAAGAAATAACGTTCTTACACAACGAGCCCGCTGCTACTTTAATCCTCCCGCTCTGAAAAGCTAATTGCCGACCTTCGGCTAGACACGCATTGTTGCTTTCAGGATCCCGCCCATGTTTGGTTACTCACGCGGCAGCTTCCGTGCGTCCTGAAGAAACACTGACCCGGTTTCTTCCACCAAGACTAGACGGTCGTGCAGGAGCCTGCGACCTTTCCCTTCCGAGAAACACGAACCAGAATACAAATTACACACACTGTTCCCAAGCCACGCCCCCTCATATATACTCCCAAAACAGCAAAGAATTCTGGGAGTTGTAGTCTGGTGATTTAGGCAGGCGCAACATAGTTATCAAATCCTGACAGTATGTCCCCGTCCCTAGCGCCTCCTAGGACCAGGTTTATTCGGGCATCGTACATGAAAGGATCTCACCGCTCTGGGGGCATGCACATTGGACCAGGGTTCCCAGGAATCATCCTCTTCTGAATATCCCTTCCAAGACACCAGGTACCAGAGCACTCCTCTACGCAACTTGGAATCACGAATACTCCTGACCACATATTCCACCCCTCCATCACAGATCACCGGAGGCGGCACCGCCCTTCTGGAGGACAATGCAGGTTTCAACAATTGTACATGAAACACGGGGTGTATTCGCAGAGATCCGGGCAACTTCAGTTTGTAGGCAACAGGATTGATTTTCTTAACAATAGAATAGGGACCAATGAATCGAGGGTGGAAAACGCTACGCAGTTTGAAATGGATGTTTTTTGTTGACAGCCACACTCTATCACCCACCAGATATTGATGACCCTCCACTCGATGCCTGTCTTCCCATTTCTTGTATGCCTCTTTGGCTTTCACCAAATGTGCCTGCACACCCTTATGCACCCTTCTCAGTAAGTTCACTTGCTCTCTCACAGCAGGCTGATTCTGAACCTCATCTGGGATGTCCACTGGCAAGGTGTGTGCATCATACCCATATGTGGCCTTAAAAGGGGACATACCAGTCGAGCTAGGCCAAGTGTTATTGTACGCCAGCTCCGCCATCCACAACAGCGACACCCAGGATTCATGGGCCTCTTTGGAATAGCATCGCAGATACTTTTTCAAGGTCTGATTAAGTCTCTCAGTCTGTCCATCCGTCTGAGGATGGAAACTTGTAGATAAGGATACATCAATATTCAGCGCATGACACCACATCCGCCAAAAACGGGCTATAAATTGCGGCCCCCTATCGCTGACAATCACTTTTGGTAGTCCATGTAATCTGATGACATGACTGGTCAACAACTGCACCGTCTGACTGGCTGTAGGTAAGTTCTTACAAGGGATGAAATGTCCCATTTTAGTAAGGCTGTCCACAACCACCAAAACAGCATTAAACCCTTGGTCCATAGGAAGACCAGACACAAAATCCAAGCTAATGTTCAACCATGGACGCTTAGGAGTGGGCATCGGAATAAGCTTCCCCTGCTTCTTAGCATTCACCCCCTTTGCACGAGCACAAACATCACATTGCGCTACCCACAACGTAACGTCTTTGACCAGGGTTTCCCACCAGAAATGTCTTTGAACAGTGACTACGGTTTTACGAATGCCCGGGTGACCTGCCATTGGCACTTCATGGCACCACTGAAATGCCTTTCTTTGCAACTGGACATTGGGTAAATACAAACGCTCTTGCTGAAACGGCAATCCCTGCTTCACCCTTCTTACTGGATTACCATCTGCCCAAGCATTCCATCCCCCAGGGTATTGATGTGCTTTCACCTCATCCAGGAAGGTCTCTGCCCTCACCACACACACCACCTTGGCTGCTGGTATTATAGCTTGTTCCTCTTCTTTTTTAGGCACCACAGGTAGAGACTGCCTGGATAACGCATCAGCTTTGCGATTCTCAGAACCAGGCCTGAATGTAACCACAAAATTATATTCCGCAAAAAAGAGCATCCAACGCATCTGTCGTTGCGTCAAGTGCCTCGCAGAAGTCATGTATTGCAGATTACGATGGTCAGTGTATACAGTGATAACATGACGTGCACCCCACAAATACTGTCTCCACTCTTGAAATGCTCTTTTTATGGATAACAATTCTTTTTCAGCTATAGTATAGTTGAGTTCAGCCGAACTCAACTTCTTTGATAAATAGGCCACAGGGTGTAGTTGTCCCGTATGTTTGTCTCTTTGGGACAACACAGCTCCTATAGCTTCATCAGAGGCCTCAGCCTCCACCACAAATGGATGTTCCAGATTCGGATGTGCTAACACAGGAGCTGTGATAAATGCTGACTTCAAACTCTCAAAAGCTTCCCCTGCTTCGCTTGTCCATGCAAATGTGATTCCTTTCCTTACTAATCTAGTAATGGGTACCGCTGTTTGTGAAAACTGCACGATGAATCTACGGTAATAGTTAGTGAAGCCCAGAAAACTCTGGACTTCCCTAACATTCTTGGGAACAGGCCAATCCTGGACTGCTTGCACCTTTCGCTCAGACATCTGTAGCCCCTCAGGACTAAGCATCACTCCCAGGAATTCCACACTGTGCACCCCAAATTCACATTTGCTCAATTTGACGAAAAGACAGTGTTCCCTCAACTTCTCCAAAACCAAACACACATGCTCATTGTGTTTAGATGTTTCCAATGAGTACACCAAAATGTCGTCTATATAGACTACCACAAACAAATCATGTACTCCTTTAAAACATCATTGATGAAAAATTGAAACGCTGCAGGGGCGTTACATAGCCCAAAAGGCATGACCAGGTACTCGTATAACCCATACCGCGTCTTGAACGCTGTCTTCCACTCATCCCCCTCACACACCCTGACCAAGTGGTAAACACCCCGCAAGTCCAATCGGGTGTAGATTCTTGCTTCCCTTACTTGATCGATTAAAACTGTTATGAGGGGGAGAGGATATCGGTTACGTATGGTGTTTCTGTTCAAGACGCGGTAGTCCACACAAGCCCTAAGATCGCCATTTGCCTTTGCTATGAAGAATAGAGGCGAGGCGGCTGGAGATCTAGAAGGTCTAATAAACCCCAGCCTCTCATAATGATCCAAGTACTCTTTCAAGTGTGCGGTTTCAGGGACCAAAAGCGCATATACCCGACAGGTAGGGATAGTAGCCCCATCTACCAGATCGATGCGGCAATCATAATCCCGGTGTGGGGGTAACTTTTCCGCTTGTACTTCACTGAAAACATCCTGGTAAGATAAATATTCAACAGGTAATTTCACATCCTTTTCTGCAGCAGTCGCTATCATAAATAAACTAGCCAATACAGACACATTTTTTTTTAAAATTTGTTTTTATTGCAGAATTAGAAACCATAGCATACAATTGCACAACCAGTCCACACATGGTGTCCCCCCGCATCAATCGTAAGAGCGTATATCATACACAGCCATTCAGCCCGCATCCCGGAGGCCGGGCGGCACTGCGTCCCAATTAGGAGCAAGACATCATGGTGAGCGTCCCTGAGGGACAATGGTCGAGATCTTTTTACGTATCCGCATTTTACCCCCCCAACCATAACCTAACCCCAACATCAGCCATCCTATGCTAACATTCCAGTGCCACCGAGCCGCTACCATCCCGTTCCCCGTACCCTACGAGGCCCTCGTCATGTCCGTCCCGGGTGTCCCTGCCGCCTCCCGCTATCCACCCACACTCCGCAAGCCCAGTCATCAGTCCAACCCAGTAGCGCTACAGTGACCAATCTGCCTCCCGGCTCCTACCCCACCCCTGAACAACCCCTAAACAACCCCTGGTCCCCCCCCAGCAACCGCCAATGGTGTGAGCCCTGTTCCTGATTCTTGCATGGGTCCTGCTACAGATCTAATGACATCCTTATGCTCATAAGCCTCGCGGTGTCCTTGAGTCCTGTCTATTCAGTCTTCTTTCTCCACTAAGGAATCACGTAAGGCCTGCACTATCAATTCCCACGCGCGCACTGATTCTAAAGTCTTCTCGTTATCAAGCTTGGCAGCCTGCCTCATTCGGAGCACACTCTCGCACTCAGACCACCTCAGCAAGTCATTTGTCCACCTCCTCACAGACGGTCCCTCCCTGGACTTCCAGTGCCAGGTGATCTCTCTCTGTGCCAATATCAACCCTAGGTCAATAAACTTACTTGTCACCTTAGTGTGTTTGGTGTGAGGGAACCAGAGCAACAGGCACGCCGCCATATCAAACTCCACCTCCCTGTCGGTCACCGCATTGAGAAGGTCCCCTATCTCCGCCCAGTAGGCCTCTAGTTTCGGACAGCCCCAGAAAAGGTGATCCATATCCGCCTCCGGCGCCAAGCACCTCGGGCACCGTGCGTCCTGCACCTGGAAGTACCGTTTAATCTTCTCCGGAGTCAAGTAGGCCCTGTGCAATACGAAGAAGTGCACCTGCTGGAAGCGCGCATTCCTCGTGCCCTTCCACGTACGCTTAAGTATGTGGCCCCACACCATGTCCGGAATGGGCCTACCTATGCTCGCCTCCCAGGTCGTTTTCAGCCCCAGGAGCGGTGCCAGCCCCTCGTGCAGCATCCTATTATGGAGGCAGGTCACCGCCTTAAACGTGCCAGCGGCCATTACTACGTACTGGCACGCCATGGTCGGGTCTGGTTCGATGAGCCCCCCCTTCCAGTGTTTCTGAATGGCCGCCACCACGGCCGCATGCAAGAGGAAGCCCCCCTCCGGCAGCCCGAACTGTTCCTGTATTACCTCAAAGGTCACCAAGGTCCCGTCAACATATAGGTCCCCTACCACTTGCAGTCCCGACTCCTCCCATTCCAACAGTGGGGACCAATCGCCCCCATGCGGCAAAGCTGTCAACATGCCGATCGGTATCTCCGGTGCATACGGTCGAGTCACCTTCGCCCTCCTCAAACTCCTCTGCCAGCATAACCTGAGCGTCCGCTCCTCCATAGTGAGGCCTCGCAACTCCAGTTTCTGCTGCATAACTATATAGGCCAGCACATGGCGTTGTATCCCCAGCTCTCGGTCGCGCTCCGGCCCCCTGAACACCCTAGCTACGTGCTGTGTGAGAACCTGAAGCTGCGCCGCCAAGTAATACAGCTCAAAGTCGGGGACGGCCATGCCCCCCTCAATCTTAGGGCGTAGCAACGTGTTCAGCGCCACTCTATGGCGGCCATGCCCCCAGAGGAAATCAATGACCATCGTCCGCAAATCCCTAAAGATCCTCTGCGGGATCCAGATGGGCAGCGTCCGGAAATAATACAGGAGTCGAGGAAGCGCCACCATTTTCAGCAGAGCAATCCTATCAAGCACCGTCAGGGGAAGGGATGCCCAAAAGGACATACAGCCTCTCAGCGCCCGTACGCACCGTCCAATATTGCCCTCCAATAGGTCCGCTGCCTCGTGGTAGATACGGACTCCCAAATAAGTAAAGCAAGATAGCTCCCAGACCACCCCCAAGTCACGTGCGGGGCAGGGCGCATCCGCTCGAAGCGGAAAGACACAGGTCTTCGCCCAGTTAACCCTGAGGCCCGACAACCGGCCAAACTCGGACAGCATTTCCATCGCCCCTTCCAACGCCCGTTCCGTGTCCTCCATGTACAGCAGCAGATCGTCCGCGTACAGCGAGATGTGGTGCAGCCGCCCACCGCTTGCGATCCCTGCATATTCGTCTCCCGACCTGGCACTCACCGCCAAGGGTTCCATCGCCAGTGCGAACAAAAGGGGGGAAAGGGAGCACCCCTGTCGCGTTCCCCTACCGACCGGATAAGCCGCGGATACCAAACTGCCCAGGCGTACTCGCGCCGTTGCCGAGGAATACAGCACCTTCGTCCACCTGCGGAACCCCTCACCAATCCCAAACCTCGCTAGCACTTCATCCAGATAGATCCATTCCAAACTATCAAAAGCCTTCTCAATGTCTACAGATAACACCGCCTGGGCACCGTTCGCATCCACTACACCGTCCAGTATCCCTACCAGGCGATGAATATTTAACGCCGTGCTCCTCGTGGGGATAAACCCCACCTGGTCCCTGTGCACCAGGACAGTCATATGTGGGGCCAACCTGGTGGCCAAGATCCGACTCAATATCTTGTAGTCCACCGTCAGCATGGACAATGGTCTATAGGACCGCACATCCGTCGCTTCCCTGCCGGGCTTTAGCAGCGGCACTATCAGTGCTTCCCTCATTGATCCGGGCAGACCCCCCAGCCTGTAAGCCTCAGCATACACCACCAACAATCTGGGCGCCAAACTATCCACGTACTTCTGATAGAACTCTATCGGCAAACCATCCACCCGGGCGTTTTATTCCGCGCCATGCGCTTAATGGCCGTCCTGATCTCGGCCATCGTGATCGGCCCGCCTAAGGTTTTCGCATCGTCATCATCAAGGACCGGAAGCTGCCTCGTCTCCAGATATGCCGCGATTTCGTGGGCCTCTACTCCCAACTGACTCTCGTACAGTTTATTTATTTATTTATTTCTTTCGATTTGTATAGCGCTCTATAACCCAGGGGTCTCTAAGCGCTTGTCCAGTAAGCACCGCAGGAAACCAAAAGAAAGATACTTCCCAGAAATTTATAACCCTCCCCAGGCCTTCTGGAAAAGAACAGTCTTCAACCTCTTCCGAAAGGACAGCAAATTAGGTTCTTTGCGTAAGTCCGCCGGTAGACTATTCCAAGCCCCTGGGAGGGTGTTCGAGATGGCACGACCGCCCACTGTCGCCAATCTGAAACGGGGTTGCATGAGAAGAGTTGCCTCAGCAGATCTTAACACCCTGGCAGGTTTATATGGAATCAGGCGGGTCTTAATGTATCTTGGTGCCTTACCGTAAAGGGATTTATGTGCTATGCATAACCCTTTGAAAAGCACCCTCTGCCTTACTGGGAGCCAATGTAGCTCACGCATAAGTGAGGACACATGCGTGCTCCTAGGTTTCTTATGAATGAGCCTAGCAGCATCATTCATCACCATCTGAAGTTTGTCTAGGAGTTTTTGGGGTAGACCCAAATAGAGCGAGTTGCCGTAATCCAGTCTTGCAAGGATCATAGCGGAAACTGCCCGTCTCAGTGTGGAATAGGACAGTAATGGCGCAATTTTTCTAAGTTGACGAAGCAGGCCAACACAAGTTCCTACCACCGTGGTAACTTGTTTCCGCATGGAGAGCTTGTCATCCACATAGATGCCTAGGCTTTTTACAGCCACTGCCGGCTCCGGAGGCGGTCCAAGTTCCCTCGGCCAGAATCCATCATGCCATGGATTGCCAGCGATGGTAATAGGTAGAACTTCCGTCTTGTCCGGATTAATTTTTAGGGAGTTCAGCGACATCCAATTAGCTGTATGCTTCAAGATGGTTTGCAGATTTGCTGGCGCCCCAGGCGTATTATCCATTTGGATAATGATTTGGGTGTCGTCCGCATAGTTGTATACCTGACAATCCATTTGATTCAGGAGTGCAATCAATGGTTGAAGATATATATTGAATAACAGGGGCGACAAAGCCGACCCCTGTGGCACTCCACAAGAGATTGGTGTTGCAGTAGAGAGCAATTCTCCCAGCTGAACTCTTTGTGTCCTCCCTTGTAGAAAAGAAGCAAACCAGGCGTAGGCTGTGCCCTGGATGCCGAAGTCCCTCATCCGCGACAGGAGTTGTTTGTGACAAACGGTGTCAAACGCCGCGGAGAGGTCTAACAGCACCAGGGCGCCGGGTATCTTCTTGTCTGCCCTATTTCGGAGCTCATCTATGATGGACAGCATGACCAGTTCCGTGCTGTGATTTGCACGGAACCCCGATTGGTTTGGTTCCAACAGACCATTCCTTTCTAGATGGTCAGAAAGGTCGGCCAAAACATGCTGTTCCAGCACTTTGGCCAGGAAAGGGATCTGGGAAATAGGCCTAAAATTTTTTAGGCATTTCACGTCTGCCCCAGGCTTTTTTAGCAAAGGGATCAACCTTGCTTCCTTAAAGGCAGTGGGAACCTTTCCTGATACTAGAGATGAGTTCAAAAGATTCAGCACCTCCTCTTCTATTCCTGGCATAGCCAGTTTGAAGACGTCAGGGGGACAAGGGTCTGCCTGGGAGCCAGACTTGACTCTCCCAATGAGCAGGGACAGTTCCTCTTTCGTAATGGGAGGAAGGAGATCCAGAGGTCTAGCCACCAGCTTTTTAACCGACGTAGTCAGTGGGGGGCAAGCATGTATGGGAGTGCAAGCAATTTCCGAAGTAAGATCTTTGATTTTGCTGGTGAAGAAGTTCTGAAATCTCTGGCAGTCCTCTAAAGTGAACTCCGGCCTTTGTTCTATTACTTTCTTGAGTTCATTTAGGACTCAGAAGATTTCCTTTTGAGGATCTGTAGCTGTGGTGATCCTTTCCTCATAGAAGTCCGCCTTCCTAGCTATTATTGCCCGCTTATAATTCGCTAATTCAAGCATATAGATACTTCTCGCCTTAGTATCATAGGCTTTGCGCCAAGCTCTCTCCGTCTTGCGCAAGGCCCTCTTTTTCTCCCTTAGAGAGTCGTTGTACCAAGGGGACCTCCGACCTCTATTTAGTAGATTGACCCTGCGTGCTGGCGCCACATGGTCGACCGCACTTCGAAGCCTCTCCTCTAGGTTACTACAGAGGGCATCAGGATTGTCAACTAAACGGGTCTGAGAAGAATTCGCTAGAAGATGTGCCACCATCTTTCCTCCATTGATGTCCTTCCATTTCCTCACTCGCCTCTGGCCTTCTGCCGGTTTCGTTTTATGTAAGTTCATCAGGAGGTCTCCCTTCAGTAAGTGATGGTCCGACCAGACACACGGTTGTGAGGTCGTCGGTCCCTGTACCGGCATTGACGTCCATACTAAGTCAAGCGTGTGACCTTTCACATGTGTCGGTCCCCTTACTTGTTGGATTAAACCTAGCGAAGATAATGCCTCGTCAATGTGGCCAGGCTGCCCTTCTCTTGGGGTAAGTTCCCAATGATAATTGAAGTCTCCCAGGATGACCAAATTATCAAACCTCGAGCGCATGTCCTGCACAAGTTTCAAAAATAAATCCGGGAACTCCGGCCTGGCCCAGGGAGGACGGTAAACTACCAGGACAGTTAAACAGTCTGTCCCCAGTCTAAGTTTAACACCTAGAACCTCCGCCCCGCCTATATCCTCGGCCAAGATTGTTTCTCCACGCATACGGTCAGCAAAGAAAAGTGCCACCCCTCCTCCTCTTTTCTCTCCCGCTCTATTGCGATGTAGGACTGAGAAGCTTGCCGGTAGGGCAGCCACCAGATCCGGTAGCGAGGAGTCCTCCAACCATGTCTCCGTGATCCCCAACACGTCGAATTCCCCATCCTCCAGCAGTGAGTACACCTCTCCACTATGTTTCTGGAGAGAGCGGGTGTTTAACAGCCCATAGTGCACAACCCCCGCTTTGTGAGTGAGAGCCCGGCCAAGATTTTTATCTTGAGCCTTCCAGAGTCCTGACTGTCGGAGCGCAGCCTCGCTCCCCTCCTCAAGTGGTGAGTGTCGCAAATTTATTTCCAGAAGCTCACCTCTGCCATATATAATGCGCGAACCAGGGGTTATGGCCCCGGGTCCCGTCTGGTCCTGGATGGGCATAGATGGGCTTGCCTCTGGCGAGCCTCCGGCGTGCCCATGGCGCGCCCGCTGCGCGCATACGCTGCACGCTTGCATAATGGCAGGTTTAAATGGGTTCCTGTGTGCCTATCACGTCACCCAGCAGCTAGACTGCTACCCAAGATGTCTGCCGCAACCGGCACTACCTCACCTAAGATGTCCCCCTCGCAGGAAGAAGCAGCTAAAGGCCCGCTAAAGCAGCGGTGAGTGTTTACAGATTTTAGGTGCTAGCAATGTCCTAACAGTCCCCGTTACCCTCTCAGACAGCGCGGCGATTTAAATTAAAAGTAAAGCGGCTAAGAGCCACGAACATTTAAAATGGGAAAAAGAAAGTTAAAAAGCGCGACCGAGTAGCGCCAATCACGCGTGCAAACAACTTTAAAAACGAACAAGTATCCTTCAGGACTGCAGCGCTTACCTTTCAGGGGGAGCGCCCAAGCCTATCTGTCTTAAATGGGCTCCTGTGTGCCTATCACGTCACCCAGCAGCTAGACTGCTACCCAAGATGTCTGCCGCAACCGGCACTACCTCACCCAAGATGTCCCCCTCGCAGGAAGAAGCAGCTAAAGGCCCGCTAAAGCAGCGGTGAGTGTTTACAGATTTTAGGTGCTAGCAATGTCCTAACAGTCCCCGTTACCCTCTCAGACAGCGCGGCGATTTAAATTAAAAGTAAAGCGGCTAAGAGCCACGAACATTTAAAATGGGAAAAAGAAAGTTAAAAAGCGCGACCGAGTAGCGCCAATCACGCGTGCAAACAACTTTAAAAACGAACAAGTATCCTTCAGGACTGCAGCGCTTACCTTTCAGGGGGAGCGCCCAAGCCTATCTGTCCTAAATGGGCTCCTGTGTGCCTATCACGTCACCCAGCAGCTAGACTGCTACCCAAGATGTCTGCCGCAACCGGCACTACCTCACCCAAGATGTCCCCCTCACAGGAAGAAGCAGCTAAAGGCCCGCTAAAGCAGCGGTGAGTGTTTACAGATTTTAGGTGCTAGCAATGTCCTAACAGTCCCCGTTACCCTCTCAGACAGCGCGGCGATTTAAATTAAAAGTAAAGCGGCTAAGAGCCACGAACATTTAAAATGGGAAAAAGAAAGTTAAAAAGCGCGACCGAGTAGCGCCAATCACGCGTGCAAACAACTTTAAAAACGAACAAGTATCCTTCAGGACTGCAGCGCTTACCTTTCAGGGGGAGCGCCCAAGCCTATCTGTCTTAAATGGGCTCCTGTGTGCCTATCACGTCACCCAGCAGCTAGACTGCTACCCAAGATGTCTGCCGCAACCGGCACTACCTCACCCAAGATGTCCCCCTCGCAGGAAGAAGCAGCTAAAGGCCCGCTAAAGCAGCGGTGAGTGTTTACAGATTTTAGGTGCTAGCAATGTCCTAACAGTCCCCGTTACCCTCTCAGACAGCGCGGCGATTTAAATTAAAAGTAAAGCGGCTAAGAGCCACGAACATTTAAAATGGGAAAAAGAAAGTTAAAAAGCGCGACCGAGTAGCGCCAATCACGCGTGCAAACAACTTTAAAAACGAACAAGTATCCTTCAGGACTGCAGTTCCGCGTAATAAGCCCGAAAGCACTCCAGCACCGCTGATTGGGAGTATACCGTTTCCCCCAGTGCATTGTTGATGCTAAGGACCGGGCAGCCTCGAAGTTCAGGATTAGCAAGCCTGGCCAGTAGCGTTCCCACCTTGTCCCTTTCGGCATGCGCTCTAATGGCGTATTGCCTGTAATCATAACTCCGTAACCGTTCCGTTTCGGTGGCTACTACCTCCTTTGCCTCCAACAACCGGGCCTGCAAGTCCGGGCGGGTCGGCCTGCGCCGCTCCACCTCCCTCAGTTTTTCCTCCGCACTGGTAAGCGCGTTCAGCACTGACAAACAAGCATTCGAAAACCTACCCAGGCACACACCTCTCACCACCACTTTCATCGCATCCCATTCAACGGACCTTCTTGCAGCTGTACCCTCATTCTCACTGAAATACTGATCTACGCCCTGGTGGACTGCCTCACTGAACACTGAATCCTCCAGCGTTTCGGTCCAGAGCCGCCATGTTGGAATCACAGAACGCTCTCGCTGCCATTGGACATGCACCAGCAGAGGATTGTGGTCCGAGATGGTTCTGGCCAGATACTCCGAGTGGGAGACCAGGGGGGCCAGGGACCCGCTACACAGTACCGAATCAATTCTCACATGTAGAGCGTGGAGTGCTGAGAAAAAGGAGTAGTCCCTAGCGTCCCTGTGTTGTTCCCGCCATACATCCAGTAGCCCCCACCTATCCTGCCAATCCTTCCTATGCATGGCTAACTTACGGACCGGGGAATCAACAAGGGGAGGGTGAGATCTATCTAAGGCCACATCCGTGATCGAATTGAAGTCCCCCCCCAGTATCACCGGGCCCGCTAGGAAGGAGGCCAAGGACCCGGATAAACCATCGAAAAAGCGGGCCTGATCAACATTTGGTGCATATACACAGCAGAGGACCACATCCCGACCATACAACCTCCCCTCCACCGCCACATACCTGCCCTCAGGATCCACTAATTGATTCAGCACCTGAAACGGTATCCCCGCTCTCACCCAAATCAGTACCCCTCCAGCAAACGCCGAGTAAGTGGTGCCAAAAACCTGACCCCGCCATCTTTTCTGTAGTGCGGTACATTCCTTTTTTGTCAGATGAGTCTCCTGCAACATGGCAACCTGAACCCCCCTCCGCACCAGATACGCATGTACTTTGTGTCGCTTGACCATAGTTCTCAGCCCTCGGACATTCCACGTCAGGCATTTCAAGTTAGGTAACGTCCCCATGCCAGCATAAAGCAATCCAGTTCAAATGTAGCCAGTCAATGCCCACACCATAGCAGTTGCCCCCCCCAAAACAAACTTTAGAAAGAAAAACACCCCAAACCCCTCTCCCCAGGACAGAGCCCACAAACCCAGTGTCAGCCCCGATCCAAACCTTAAACCAATCACACATCGTACTAACCTGTGGTCGCCACCACAGAAGGCCTTAAGGGCCCAGGGTGAGTTATCGCCGACCCCAGCAAGCGGAGCCCGCGCCCCGCGCTCTCCATCCCGCCATGCCAACGCGGCACCCTACCCAGCGACCCACCCAGCTCCAACAGGATACCTCCCTACCAAAGACCGTATCCAAGTCCCAATGAAGAGTCAGCCATGAAAAATCCCATCAGACGTCTGGGGGGTGACCACCGGCCCCTTCGAGCTCTCCGCCTCCGAAAGTTCCTCTCCGGTCCTGCCGCCGTCGTCGCCAGAGTCCGTCTCTGCCGGTTCACTCTCCGGCTGCGATCTCGTGATGGCCGCCGTCGCAGCAAGCGCCTCTCTCTTGTCTGCCGCCATTTGGGCCTCCCGTTTCTCCCGCTGACGCCTATTGCGGGAGCGGATCCTTTGTGACTGCCGGACCCGAGGCGGTTTAGGCTGATCTCGCCGACTTTTGTGATTCCTGTCCGTGCCAGCACGGTACGATTCCAACCACTGCCATGCTTCATCCGGGGTCTGAAAAAAGTGCGTGGCCCCATCCAGGATTATCCGCAGCTTGGCCGGGAAGAGCAAGGAGTACTGGATGCCATCCTCCCTCAGTTCTTTTTTCACTGCCAGAAACGATGCCCTATTCTTCTGGACCGCCTGAGTGTAGTCCGGGAAGATCGTGACCCTGCTGTTTTCCACCTCATATGGGCCCGAAGTCCGAGCTCTCTGGATTAGGAGGTCCCGGTCCTTATAATGAAGGAGCCTCACCACCATCGGTCGGGGGGGGCGGCCAAGCGCTGGTGGGCGAGCCGGCACCCTGTGAGCTCGTTCCAATGTAACGAAGGAAGTAAGTCCCTCCGGTGCCACCACAGTCCGGAACCATTCCTCCATGTAGGCCACCGCATCCTCTCCCTCAATTCGTTCCGGCAGGCTTACGACCCGCACGTTGCTCCTTCTGTTGCGGCTTTCGGCATCCTCCGCTCGTCGCTTCAACATGTCCAGCCGGGTCAGGATGTCCGTTATCTTGTGTTCCGCGGTCACCACCGCCGGTTTCAGGTCCAATAAGAGCTGGTCATGGTCCTTCACCTTATCCGCCAACTTGGCATGATCCGCTCGTAGGAGCCCCAGCCCCGTAGCGACCTGCGCAATGTCCTGCTGCAATGCCTCCTTGGTCGAGGTGATAGCATCCAGTATGGCATCCAAGCGAACATGTAACCTCTGCTCCTGGTCCATCATCGGCGGGGGGGCCTCGCCAACCTGGGATAGTGCAGCCACATCCTCCCGGCCCTGCTCCATGGAGGTCGCTCCCCCTGCAGCCGCCATCTTAGGTAGCTCCGTCACGGGCAGAGGGCCTCGCCCAGTCCCAACAACCACTGTCCAGTGGGACGTGCGTCTCAGCAATGATCGCGACAGAGTGCCGCCACAATGCCCGCAACTCCAAGGATCAGAGGGACCAGCGCCATCCACCTCACTACTGCCAGGTCCGGGGAGGAGGGGGAGGGGGAGAAGGAGTAGAGACGAGCAGTCGCCCCCAATGCCCGATCAAATGCTGGGCACCAAACTCCCCGTCTTCAGGACCTCATCTACAGCTCCCACAGCTCCGATCTCGCTGTAGCGGGCCACCCCCCCAGTCGATGCCAATTCCGTTCAGTTTCGGTTTCCGAGGCCATCGGCCCGCACCGCCGCCATTTTCTTCACACTCCAGGCAACACCTCGGCCGTCGTCTTACGAGGTCTCCACGGGGCCAGCGAACCCCAATAGCGCTTTCCGCCGCTCCCCAGTGGCTCCCCAACTCTTCGTAAGCCGGTCACACCGACCAGGGGTCGCTCCGGGTGCTGATTTCAGGAGAATTAGCGGGACCCTGCGTGGAGCTGCAGGCTCACGCCGCCATCCCGATCGGCGTCCAAGCCACGCCCCCAGCCAATACAGCCACATGAGAGCATACACAGGGAACAAGATGTTCTAGGCAAATATCAGACAGAAACTGAACCGTTCTGGATTTCCAGTTTATCACCGGGTTATGATAGATCAACCATGGCATACCCAAAATGATTTCATATTGAGGGGCTTCTATTATATTCAATTCTAACATCTCAGAATGTCTCCCCTCCTCCACCTCCTTGGATACCCTCATCTCAGCTGTCTTCTCAGTAATGAGTCCTGACTTAATAGGCTGTCCATCCACTGCTAATACTTCCTCAGGATTTTCCCTGGGAACTCTTGGCAAATCCAAACGTGTAACCAACCCGTTATCTATAAAGTTGCCCGTGGCTCCCGAATCCAACATCACTAGAACGCTGTGCGTTTTGTTCTCGCATTCAATCAACATATTAAGAACCAAATGAGACTCCGTTTCTCCTATTACATTTGTGGACAATGATGTAAGTTTCCACAAAGGGGTTTCTTCTTCTCTCTGAGGTAACAATTCCCTTTCCTCCTGCACCTTTACGGTAGAAGAGGCCACCACTTTCCTGTTCTTATCCCAGGTATTAGCTCCCTGTTTTTTAACTGGACACTCTCTTACATAATGCCCTTTCCGACCACAATACATACACAGACCCTGAACCCTCCTACTCTCCCTTTCCTCTTTGGATAAAGGGGCCCGTATGGCACCTATTTCCATGGGTTCTGGTCCAGGGTCTGAGGCACTCACCGTCTTACGGGGAAACCTGTCATAACTATATCTCCCCTTTTCCCATCGCTTCCTATCCCCACCTCTTTCTGACATCCTACTATCCAGTCTCAAGGCCAGGTTTATCATATCCACACAAGAGGTGGGTTGAGGGTCTATCTGAGCGATGACATCCTTAATCTCATCTCTAAGCCCTTGATAGAAGAGGGACATACGTTTGCCTTCTGGCCACTCAGATTCCGCCACCAGCCGATTGAATGATGTTAGATAGGTGATTAATTCTCCCCTACCTTGTTTCAATTCCATCAATTCTTTATCTGCGCTAAAGGTATTAGCCCTTCTATCAAAAACCTTCTCAAATTCCGCTCTAAAGGCTGACCAATCAGAGAGGATGGCATCATTATTTTTGACCAATGGAACTGCCCAGTTAGCTGCTTCGCCCACCAAATACGAAATGGCGAAAGCCACCCTAGAATGATTACTCGGAAACGCAGCAGGTTTACAAGAGAAGTGTAGTAACACTTGAGTGAGAAACACCTGTATCTTACGGGGATCTCCCGCATACCTTTCAGGGTTAGCCAACGGAATGGGGGGAGGCACAGTAACCTGTATCTGAGAAGGACCAGACGAAAAAGGGTTTTTTGACAGTTGTTCTACCCTATCCTTTAATGCACTGGCCTCAGCCTTGGACGCTGCCAATTCCTGCTGCACTACCACCAGTGCATGTAATACATCATCCAAGGTGGCCATATCTGCAACAACCGAATCAGGCGGCGCGTAATTCTTGGGTGTGTAATTCTGTCAGGGTTGTGCTCCGCAGGATTCGATTGATGCAATATGGGTTCCACCTCCAGACCGCACCAACACCCCTAGTATATCACAGGGTGTTCGAGTGATCAGGTAAGGGAAAATATGTACAAAATAACAAACAGGAGGGGAAGGTAGGGAACAGCTGGGAAGGGATAGCTGAAATGAGAGAACACACAGGATTACAATTCATTCAACAACCCTACTCTCATTTCATTCTCGCTATCCTATCTGATATATATTCACCTGTACCCTTTGTAGTCACCACTCTTCTCATTTCCTTAGCACCAAGTAATATCAAGTGTTTTCAATTCCCTATACAAACAAATACACAAGTTAGGGCAATAGGAATATCTCATTTGGCTGATGTATAATATAACCACTCTATTCAGAACGTACCCTCCTGATTTGTTGTAAGTATGTGTAGTGTTTCCCCTTTAAAGATATCCACCTGGAAATAAGTCTTTCTCCATTGGACAAAACAAGTTTCCCATGAACGATTCGTTCCGATTAAATCAAAAGTTTCACCACAGTGTATGTTCCACAAAAGAAATGTTTTCTGGCACGGTATAATGTAGCTTCCCACCACTATTATCCGCGCGATCCTGTGTTCAATGTTATTTCACATCAAATGATATCCAGCCTCCTGACACGGTAGAATGTAGGGAGCTACCCCACTACCCTCCGCTCAGGCAAGGGCTAAGGTTTCCTTTCTTTCCGTTGAGGCTACAAAGTATTTCTCTAACGTTTTGCAAAACAATAACTAGGATCCCGGTAGAGCTCAAATACAGCTTTGAAGCCACCACTTTCTTCAGGCTGAATCACAACATGAAAGATAGTCAAACATTCGGAAGCACGATAGTACAAATGCTTCTCTGTTCTATGAATTATATGTTCGCGCAACAACGCGCTAGTCGGGACCTTCAGAGCATGAAGAAATAACGTTCTTACACAACGAGCCCGCTGCTACTTTAATCCTCCCGCTCTGAAAAGCTAATCGCTGACCTTCGGCTAGACACGCATTGTTGCTTTCAGGATCCCGCCCGTGTTTGGTTACTCACGCGGCAGCTTCCGTGCGTCCTGAAGAAATACTGACCCGGTTTCTTCCACCAAGACTAGACGGTCGCGCAAGAGCCTGCGACCTTTCCCTTCCGAGAAACACGAACCAGAATACAAATTACACACACTGTTCCCAAGCCACGCCCCCTCATATATACTCCCAAAACAGCAAAGAATTCTGGGAGTTGTAGTCTGGTAATTTAGGCAGGCGCAATATAGTTATCAAATCCTGACACAGTGAGCTAAAAAACGGTGATGGATCAAGCCCTGATCTGTTGACTGGGTACGAGTATTCTGCTTAATTCAGAAACTCTGTCCATCACCACCCCCTTTTCTGAATCGTTTTGTCCACCACAAGCGTGGAAGGGTATGCTCAGATGTGAGTCCCTTGCTCACTGCACCATCAGGATTCAAGCAAGCCGGGCCGAAGACGGCTGTAATGCCAGAAACCGGTCCCCGGAAGCTTGTTTCCTTTCCAGTAAAAGAATTGGCTTGGTAGTTTGGTCTGCCCTGTTCCCATGATGCACTGGGCCATGGTCAGACTAATTTGCATGTAGCCAGGTTCTGAGCTGGGATGGTGCAGTGAGCTAAAAAACGGTGATGGATCAAGCCCTGATCTGTTGACTGGGTACGAGTATTCTGCTTAATTCAGAAACTCTGTCCATCACCACCTCCTTTTCTGAATCGTTTTGTCCACTACAAGCGTGGAAGGGTATGCTCAGATGTGAGTCCCTTGCTCACTGCACCATCAGGATTCAAGCAAGCCGGGCCGAAGACGGCTGTAATGCCAGAAACGGTCCTCGGCAGCTTGTTTCCTTTCCAGTAAAAGAATTGGCTTGGTAGTTTGATCTGCCCTGTTCCCATGATGCACTGGGCCAGGGACAGACCAATTTGCATGTAGCCAGGTTCTGAGCTGGGATGGTGCAGTGAGCTAAAAAACGGTGATGGATCAAGCCCTGATCTGTTGACTGGGTACGAGTATTCTGCTTAATTCAGAAACTCTGTCCATCACCACCCCCTTTTCTGAATCGTTTTGTCCACCACAAGCATGGAAGGGTATGCTCAGATGTGAGTCCCTTGCTCACTGCACCATCAGGATTCAAGCAAGCCGGGCCGAAGACGGCTGTAATGCCAGAAACCGGTCCCCGGAAGCTTGTTTCCTTTCCAGTAAAAGAATTGGCTTGGTAGTTTGGTCTGCCCTGTTCCCATGATGCACTGGGCCAGGGACCGACTAATTTGCATGTAGCCAGGTTCTGAGCTGGGATGGTGCAGTGAGCTAAAAAACGGTGATGGATCAAGCCCTGATTTGTTGACTGGGTACAAGTATTCTGCTTAATTCAGAAACTCTGTCCATCACCACCCCCTTTTCTGAATCGTTTTCTCCACCACAAGCGTGGAAGGGTATGTTCAGATGTGAGTCCCTTGCTCACTGCACCATCAGGATTCAAGCAAGCCGGGCCGAAGACAGCTGTAATGCCTGAAACCGGTCCCCGGAAGCTTGTTTACTTTCCAGTAAAAGAATTGGCTTGGTAGTTTGGTCTGCCCTGTTCCCATGATGCACTGGGCCAGGGACAGACTAATTTGCATGTAGCCAGGTTCTGAGCTGGGATGGTGCAGTGAGCTAAAAAACGGTGATGGATCAAGCCCTGATCTGTTGACTGGGTACGAGTATTCTGCTTAATTCAGAAACTCTGTCCATCACCACCCCCTTTTCTGAATCATTTTGTCCACCACAAGCGTGGAAGGGTATGCTCAGATGTGAGTCCCTTGCTCACTGCACCATCAGGATTCAAGCAAGCCGGGCCGAAGACGGCTGTAATGCCAGAAACCGGTCCCCGGAAGCTTGTTTCCTTTCCAGTAAAAGAATTGGCTTGGTAGTTTGGTCGGCCCTGTTCCCATGATGCACTGGGCCAGGGACAGACTAATTTGCATGTAGCCAGGTTCTGAGCTGGGATGGTGCAGTGAGCTAAAAAACGGTGATGGATCAAGCCCTGATCTGTTGACTGGGTACGAGTATTCTGCTTAATTCAGAAACTCTGTCCATCACCACCCCCTTTTCTGAATCGTTTTGTCCACCACAAGCGTGGAAGGGTATGCTCAGATGTGAGTCCCTTGCTCACTGCACCATCAGGATTCAAGCAAGCCGGGCCGAAGACGGCTGTAATGCCAGAAACCGGTCCCCGGAAGTTTGTTTCCTTTCCTGTAAAAGAATTGGCTTGGTAGTTTGATCTGCCCTGTTCCCATGATGCACTGGGCCAGGGACAGACTAATTTGCATGTAGCCAGGTTCTGAGCTGGGATGGTGCAGTGAGCTAAAAAACAATGATGGATCAAGCCCTGATCTGTTGACTTGGTACGAGTATTCTGCTTAATTCAGAAACTCTGTCCATCACCACCCCCTGTTCTGAATCGTTTTGTCCACCACAAGCGTGGAAGGGTATGCTCAGATGTGAGTCCCTTGCTCACTGCACCATCAGGATTCAAGCAAGCCGGGCCGAAGACGGCTGTAATGCCAGAAACTGGTCCCCGCAAGCTTGTTTCCTTTCCAGTAAAAGAATTGGCTTGGTAGTTTGGTCTGCCCTGTTCCCATGATGCACTGGGCCAGGGACAGACTAATTTGCATGTAGCCAGGTTCTGAGCTGGGATGGTGCAGTGAGCTAAAAAAACGGTGATGGATCAAGCCCTGATCTGTTGACTGGGTACGAGTATTCTGCTTAATTCAGAAACTCTGTCCATCAGCACCCCCTTTTCTGAATCGTTTTGTCCACCACAAGCGTGGAAGGGTACGCTCAGATGTGAGTCCCTTGCTCACTGCACCATCAGGATTCAAGCAAGCCGGGCCGAAGACGGCTGTAATGCCAGAAACCAGTCCCCGGAAGCTTGTTTCCTTTCCAGTAAAAGAATTGGCTTGGTAGTTTGGTCTGCCCTGTTCCCATGATGCACTGGGCCAGGGACAGACTAATTTGCATGTAGCCAGGTTCTGAGCTGGGATGGTGCAGTGAGCTAACAAACGGTGATGGATCAAGCCCTGATCTGTTGAATGGGTACGAGTATTCTGCTTAATTCAGAAACTCTGTCCATCACCACCTCCTTTTCTGAATCGTTTTGTCCACCACAAGCGTGGAAGGGTATGCTCAGATGTGTGTCCCTTGCTCACTGCACCATCAGGATTCAAGCAAGCCGGGCCGAAGACGGCTGTAATGCCAGAAACCGGTCCCCGGAAGCTTGTTTCCTTTCCAGTAAAAGAATTGGCTTGGTAGATTGGTCTGCCCTGTTCCCATGATGCACTGGGCCAGGGACAGACTAATTTGAATGTAGCCAGGTTCTGAGCTGGGATGGTGCAGTGAGCTAAAAAACGGTGATGGATCAAGCCCTGATCTGTTGACTGGGTACGAGTATTCTGCTTAATTCAGAAACTCTGTCCATCACCACCCCCTTTTCTGAATCGTTTTGTCCACCACAAGCGTGGAAGGGTATGCTCAGATGTGAGTCCCTTGCTCACTGCACCATCAGGATTCAAGCAAGCCGGGCCGAAGACGGCTTTAATACCAGAAACCGGTCCCCGGAAACTTGTTTCCTTTCCAGTAAAAGAATTGGCTTGGTAGTTTGGTCTGCCCTGTTCCCATGATGCACTGGGCCAGGGACAGACTAATTTGCATGTAGCCAGGTTCTGAGCTGGGATGGTGCAGTGAGCTAAAAAACGGTGATGGATCAAGCCCTGATCTGTTGACTGGGTACGAGTATTCTGCTTAATTCAGAAACTCTGTCGATCACCACCCCCTTTTCTGAATCGTTTTGTCCACCACAAGCGTGGAAGGGTATGCTCAGATGTGAGTCCCTTGCTCACTGCACCATCAGGATTCAAGCAAGCCGGGCCGAAGACGGCTGTAATGCCAGAAACCAGTCCCCGGAAGCTTGTTTCCTTTCCAGTAAAAGAATTGGCTTGGTAGTTTGGTCTGCCCTGTTCCCATGATGCACTGGGCCAGGGACAGACTAATTTGCATGTAGCCATGTTCTGAGCTGGGATGGTGCAGTGAGCTAAAAAACGGTGATGGATCACGCCCTGATCTGTTGACTGGGTACGAGTATTCTTCTTAATTCAGAAACTCTGTCCATCACCACCCCCTTTTCTGAATCGTTTTGTCCACCACAAGCGTGGAAGGGTATGCTCAGATGTGAGTCCCTTGCTCACTGCACCATCAAGATTCAAGCAAGCCGGGCCGAAGACGGCTGTAATGCCAGAAACCGGTCCCCGGAAGCTTGTTTCCTTTCCAGTAAAATAATTGACTTGGTAGTTTGATCTGCCCTGTTCCCATGATGCACTGGGCCAGGGACGGACTAATTTGCATGTAGCCAGGTTCTGAGCTGGGATGGTGCAGTGAGCTAAAAAACAATGATGGATCAAGCCCTGATCTGTTGACTTGGGATGAGTATTCTGCTTAATTCAGAAACTCTGTCCATCACCACCCCCTGTTCTGAATCGTTTTGTCCACCACAAGCGTGGAAGGGTATGCTCAGATGTGAGTCCCTTGCTCACTGCACCATCAGGATTCAAGCAAGCCGGGCCGAAGACGGCTGTAATGCCAGAAACTGGTCCCCGCAAGCTTGTTTCCTTTCCAGTAAAAGAATTGGCTTGGTAGTTTGGTCTGCCCTGTTCCCATGATGACCTGGGCCAGGGACAGACTAATTTGCATGTAGCCAGGTTCTGAGCTGGGATGGTGCAGTGAGCTAAAAAACGGTGATGGATCAAGCCCTGATCTGTTGACTGGGTACGAGTATTCTGCTTAATTCAGAAACTCTGTCTATCACCACCCCCTTTTCTGAATCGTTTTGTCCACCACAAGCGTGGAAGGGTATGCTCAGATGTGAGTCCCTTGCTCACTGCACCATCAGGATTCAAGCAAGCCGGGCCGAAGACGGCTGTAATGCCAGAAACTGGTCCCCGCAAGCTTGATTCCTTTCCAGTAAAAGAATTGGCTTGGTAGTTTGATCTGCCCTGTTCCCATGATGCACTGGGCCAGGGACAGACTAATTTGCATGTAGCCAGGTTCTGAGCTGGGATGGTGCAGTGAGCTAAAAAACGGTGATGGATCAAGCCCTGATCTGTTGACTGGGTACGAGTATTCTGCTTAATTCAGAAACTCTGTCCATCACCACCCCCTTTTCTGAATCGTTTTGTCCACCACAAGCGTGGAAGGGTATGCTCAGATGTGAGTCCCTTGCTCACTGCACCATCAGGATTCAAGCAAGCCGGGCCGAAGACGGCTGTAATGCCAGAAACCGGTCCCCGGAAGTTTGTTTCCTTTCCTGTAAAAGAATTGGCTTGGTAGTTTGATCTGCCCTGTTCCCATGATGCACTGGGCCAGGGACAGACTAATTTGCATGTAGCCAGGTTCTGAGCTGGGATGGTGCAGTGAGCTAAAAAACAATGATGGATCAAGCCCTGATCTGTTGACTTGGTACGAGTATTCTGCTTAATTCAGAAACTCTGTCCATCACCACCCCCTGTTCTGAATCGTTTTGTCCACCACAAGCGTGGAAGGGTATGCTCAGATGTGAGTCCCTTGCTCACTGCACCATCAGGATTCAAGCAAGCCGGGCCGAAGACGGCTGTAATGCCAGAAACTGGACCCCGCAAGCTTGTTTCCTTTCCAGTAAAAGAATTGGCTTGGTAGTTTGGTCTGCCCTGTTCCCATGATGCACTGGGCCAGGGACAGACTAATTTGCATGTAGCCAGGTTCTGAGCTGGGATGGTGCAGTGAACTAAAAAACGGTGATGGATCAAGCCCTGATCTGTTGACTGGGTACGAGTATTCTGTTTAATTCAGAAACTCTGTCCATCACCACCCCCTTGTCTGAATCGTTTTGTCCACCACAAGCGTGGAAGGGTATGCTCAGATGTGAGTCCCTTGCTCACTGCACCATCAGGATTCAAGCAAGCCGGGCCGAAGACGGCTGTAATGCCAGAAACCGGTCCCCGGAAGCTTGTTTCCTTTCCAGTAAAAGAATTGCCTTGGTAGTTTGGTCTGCCCTGTTCCCATGATGCACTGGGCCAGGGACAGACTAATTTGCATGTAGCCATGTTCTGAGCTGGGATGGTGCAGTGAGCTAAAAAACGGTGATGGATCAAGCCCTGATCTGTTGACTGGGTACGAGTATTCTTCTTAATTCAGAAACTCTGTCCATCACCACCCCCTTTTCTGAATCGTTTTGTCCACCACAAGCGTGGAAGGGTCTGCTCAGATGTGAGTCCCTTGCTCACTGCACCATCAGGATTCAAGCAAGCCGGGCCGAAGACAGCTGTAATGCCAGAAACCGGTCCCCGGAAGTTTGTTTCCTTTCCAGTAAAAGAATTGGCTTGGTAGTTTGATCTGCCCTGTTCCCATGATGCACTGGGCCAAGGACAGACTAATTTGCATGTAGCCAGGTTCTGAGCTGGGATGGTGCAGTGAGCTAAAAAAACGGTGATGGATCAAGCCCTGATCTGTTGACTGGGTACGAGTATTCTGCTTAATTCAGAAACTCTGTCCATCACCACCCCCTTTTCTGAATCGTTTTGTCCACCACAAGCGTGGAAGGGTACGCTCAGATGTGAGTCCCTTGCTCACTGCACCATCAGGATTCAAGCAAACCGGGCCGAAGACGGCTGTAATGCCAGAAACCAGTCCCCGGAAGCTTGTTTCCTTTCCAGTAAAAGAATTGGCTTGGTAGTTTGGTCTGCCCTGTTCCCATGATGCACTGGGCCAGGGACAGACTAATTTGCATGTAGCCAGGTTCTGAGCTGGGATGGTGCAGTGAGCTAACAAACGGTGATGGATCAAGCCCTGATCTGTTGAATGGGTACGAGTATTCTGCTTAATTCAGAAACTCTGTCCATCACCACCTCCTTTTCTGAATCGTTTTGTCCACCACAAGCGTGGAAGGGTATGCTCAGATGTGTGTCCCTTTCTCACTGCACCATCAGGATTCAAGCAAGCCGGGCCGAAGACGGCTGTAATGCCAGAAACCGGTCCCCGGAAGCTTGTTTCCTTTCCAGTAAAAGAATTGGCTTTGTAGTTTGATCTGCCCTGTTCCCATGATGCACTGGGCCAGGGACAGACTAATTTGCATGTAGCCAGGTTCTGAGCTGGGATGGTGCAGTGAGCTAAAAAACGATGATGGATCAAGCCCTGATCTGTTTACTGGGTACAAGTATTCTGCTTAATTCAGAAACTCTGTCCATCACCACCCCCTTTTCTGAATTGTTTTGTCCACCACAAGCGTGGAAGGGTATGCTCAGATGTGAGTCCCTTGCTCACTGCACCATCAGGATTCAAGCAAGCCGGGCCGAAGATGGCTGTAATGCCAGAAACTGGTCCCCGGAACCTTGTTTCCTTTCCAGTAAAAGAATTGGCTTGGTAGTTTGGTCTGCCCTGTTCCCATGATGCACTGGGCCAGGGACAGACTAATTTGCATGTAGCCAGGTTCTGAGCTGGGATGGTGCAGTGAGCTAAAAAACGGTGATGGATCAAGCCCTGATCTGTTGACTGGGTACGAGTATTCTGCTTAATTCAGAAACTCTGTCCATCACCACCCCCTTTTCTGAATCGTTTTGTCCACCACAAGCGTAGAAGGGTATGCTCAGATGTGAGTCCCTTGCTCACTGCACCATCAGGATTCAAACAAGCCGGGCCGAAGACGGCTGTAATGCCAGAAACTGGTCCCGGAAGCTTGTTTCCTTTCCAGTAAAACAATTGGCTTGGTAGTTTGGTCTGCCCTGTTCCCATGATGCACTGGGCCAGGGACAGACTAATTTGCATGTAGCCAGGTTCTGAGCTGGGATGGTGCAGTGAGCTAAAAAACGGTGATGGATAAAGCCCTTGATCTGTTGACTGGGTACAAGTATTCTGCTTAATTCAGAAACTCTGTCCATCACCACCTCCTTTTCTGAATCGTTTTGTCCACCACAAGCGTGGAAGGGTATGCTCAGATGTGAGTCCCTTGCTCACTGCACCATCAGGATTCAAGCAAGCCGGGCCGAAGACTGCTGTAATGCCAGAAACCGGTCCCCGGAAGCTTGTTTCCTTTCCAGTAAAATAATTGGCTTGGTAGTTTGATCTGCCCTGTTCCCATGATGCACTGGGCCAGGGACAGACTAATTTGCATGTAGCCAGGTTCTGAGCTGGGATGGTGCAGTGAGCTAAAAAACAGTGATGGATCAAGCCCTGATCTGTTGACAGGGTACGAGTATTCTGCTTAATTCAGAAACTCTTTCCATCACCACCCCCTTTTCTGAATCGTTTTGTCCACCACAAGCGTGGAAGGGTATGCTCAGATGTGAGTCCCTTGCTCACTGCACCATCAGGATTCAAGCAAGCCGGGCCGAAGACGGCTGTAATGCCTGAAAGCGGTCCCCGGAAGCTTGTTTACTTTCCAGTAAAAGAATTGGCTTGGTAGTTTGGTCTGCCCTGTTCCCATGAGGAACTGGGCCAGGGACAGACTAATTTGCATGTAGCCAGGTTCTGATCTGGGATGGTGCAGTGAGCTAAAAAACGGTGATGGATCAAGCCCTGATCTGTTGACAGGGTACGAGTATTCTGCTTAATTCAGAAACTCTGTCCATCACCACCCCCTTTTCTGAATCATTTTGTCCACCACAAGCGTGGAAGGGTATGCTCAGATGTGAGTCCCTTGCTCACTGCACCATCAGGATTCAAGCAAGCCGGGCCGAAGACGGCTGTAATGCCAGAAACCGGTCCCTGGAAGCTTGTTTCCTTTCCCGTAAAAGAATTGGCTTGGTAGTTTGGTCTGCCCTGTTCCCATGATGCACTGGGCCAGGGACAGACTAATTTGCATGTAGCCAGGTTCTGAGCTGGGATGGTGCAGTGAGCTAAAAAATGGTGATGGATCAAGCCCTGATCTGTTGACTGGGTACGAGTATTCTGCTTAATTCAGAAACTCTGTCCATCACCACCCCCTTTTCTGAATCGTTTTGTCCACCACAAGCGTGGAAGGGTATGCTCAGATGTGAGTCCCTTGCTCACTGCACCATCAGGATTCAAGCAAGCCGGGCCGAAGACAGCTGTAATGCCAGAAACCGGTCCCCGGAAGCTTGTTTCCTTTCCAGTAAAAGAATTGGCTTGGTAGTTTGGTCTGCCCTGTTCCCATGATGCACTGGGCCAGGGACAGACTAATTTGCATGTAGCCATGTTCTGAGCTGGGATGGTGCAGTGAGCTAAAAAACGGTGATGGATCAAGCCCTGATCTGTTGACTGGGTACGAGTATTCTTCTTAATTCAGAAACTCTGTCCATCACCACCCCCTTTTCTGAATCGTTTTGTCCACCACAAGCGTGGAAGGGTATGCTCAGATGTGAGTCCCTTGCTCACTGCACCATCAGGATTCAAGCAAGCCGGGCCGAAGACGGCTGTAATGCCAGAAACCGGTCCCCGGAAGCTTGTTTCCTTTCCAGTAAAAGAATTGGCTTGGTAGTTTGATCTGCCCTGTTCCCATGATGCACTGGGCCAGGGACAGACTAATTTGCATGTAGCCAGGTTCTGAGCTGGGATGGTGCAGTGAGCTAAAAAACAATGATGGATCAAGCCCTGATCTGTTGACTTGGGATGAGTATTCTGCTTAATTCAGAAACTCTGTCCATCACCACCCCCTGTTCTGAATCGTTTTGTCCACCACAAGCGTGGAAGGGTATGCTCAGATGTGAGTCCCTTGCTCACTGCACCATCAGGATTCAAGCAAGCCGGGCCGAAGACGGCTGTAATGCCAGAAACCGGTCCCCGGAAGCTTGTTTCCTTTCCAGTAAAAGAATTGGCTTGGTAGTTTGGTCTGCCCTGTTCCCATGATGCACTGGGCCAGGGACAGACTAATTTGCATGTAGCCAGGTTCTGAGCTGGGATGGTGCAGTGAGCTAAAAAACGGTGATGGATCAAGCCCTGATCTGTTGACTGGGTACGAGTATTCTGCTTAATTCAGAAACTTTGTCCATCACCACCCCCTTTTCTGAATCGTTTTGTCCACCACAAGCGTGGAAGGGTATGCTCAGATGTGAGTCCCTTGCTCACTGCACCATCAGGATTCAAGCAAGCCGGGCCGAAGACGGCTGTAATGCCAGAAACCGGTCCCCGGAAGCTTGTTTCCTTTCCAGTAAAAGAATTGGCTTGGTAGTTTGGTCGGCCCTGTTCCCATGATGCACTGGGCCAGGGACAGACTAATTTGCATGTAGCCAGGTTCTGAGCTGGGATGGTGCAGTGAGCTAAAAAACGGTGATGGATCAAGCCCTGATCTGTTGACTGGGTACGAGTATTCTGCTTAATTCAGAAACTCTGTCCATCACCACCCCCTTTTCTGAATCGTTTTGTCCACCACAAGCGTGGAAGGGTATGCTCAGATGTGAGTCCCTTGCTCACTGCACCATCAGGATTCAAGCAAGCCGGGCCGACGACGGCTGTAATGCCAGAAACCGGTCCCCGGAAGTTTGTTTCCTTTCCAGTAAAAGAATTGGCTTGGTAGTTTGATCTGCCCTGTTCCCATGATGCACTGGGCCAGGGACAGACTAATTTGCATGTAGCCAGGTTCTGAGCTGGGATGGTGCAGTGAGCTAAAAAACAATGATGGATCAAGCCCTGATCTGTTGACTTGGTACGAGTATTCTGCTTAATTCAGAAACTCTGTCCATCACCACCCCCTGTTCTGAATCGTTTTGTCCACCACAAGCGTGGAAGGGTATGCTCAGATGTGAGTCCCTTGCTCACTGCACCATCAGGATTCAAGCAAGCCGGGCCGAAGACGGCTGTAATGCCAGAAACTGGTCCCCGCAAGCTTGTTTCCTTTCCAGTAAAAGAATTGGCTTGGTAGTTTGGTCTGCCCTGTTCCCATGATGCACTGGGCCAGGGACAGACTAATTTGCATGTAGCCAGGTTCTGAGCTGGGATGGTGCAGTGAGCTAAAAAAACGGTGATGGATCAAGCCCTGATCTGTTGACTGGGTACGAGTATTCTGCTTAATTCAGAAACTCTGTCCATCAGCACCCCCTTTTCTGAATCGTTTTGTCCACCACAAGCGTGGAAGGGTATGCTCAGATGTGAGTCCCTTGCTCACTGCACCATCAGGATTCAAGCAAGCCGGGCCGAAGACAGCTGTAATGCCAGAAACCAGTCCCCGGAAGCTTGTTTCCTTTCCAGTAAAAGAATTGGCTTGGTAGTTTGGTCTGCCCTGTTCCCATGATGCACTGGGCCAGGGACAGACTAATTTGCATGTAGCCAGGTTCTGAGCTGGGATGGTGCAGTGAGCTAACAAACGGTGATGGATCAAGTCCTGATCTGTTGAATGGGTACGAGTATTCTGCTTAATTCAGAAACTCTGTCCATCACCACCTCCTTTTCTGAATCGTTTTGTCCACCACAAGCGTGGAAGGGTATGCTCAGATGTGTGTCCCTTGCTCACTGCACCATCAGGATTCAAGCAAGCCGGGCCGAAGACGGCTGTAATGCCAGAAACCGGTCCCCGGAAGCTTGTTTCCTTTCCAGTAAAAGAATTGGCTTGGTAGTTTGATCTGCCCTGTTCCCATGATGCACTGGGCCAGGGACAGACTAATTTGCATGTAGCCAGGTTCTGAGCTGGGATGGTGCAGTGAGCTAAAAAACGATGATGGATCAAGCCCTGATCTGTTTACTGGGTACAAGTATTCTGCTTAATTCAGAAACTCTGTCCATCACCACCCCCTTTTCTGAATCGTTTTGTCCACCACAAGCGTGGAAGGCTATGCTCAGATGTGAGTCCCTTGCTCACTGCACCATCAGGATTCAAGCAAGCCGGGCCGAAGATGGCTGTAATGCCAGAAACTGGTCCCCGGAAGCTTGTTTCCTTTCCAGTAAAAGAATTGGCTTGGTAGTTTGGTCTGCCCTGTTCCCATGATGCACTGGGCCAGGGACAGACTAATTTGCATGTAGCCAGGTTCTGAGCTGGGATGGTGCAGTGAGCTAAAAAACGGTGATGGATCAAGCCCTGATCTGTTGACTGGGTACGAGTATTCTGCTTAATTCAGAAACTCTGTCCATCACCACCCCCTTTTCTGAATCGTTTTGTCCACCACAAGCGTGGAAGGGTATGCTCAGATGTGAGTCCCTTGCTCACTGCACCATCAGGATTCAAGCAAGCCGGGCCGAAGACGGCTGTAATGCCAGAAACCGGTCCCCGGAAGCTTGTTTCCTTTCCAGTAAAACAATTGGCTTGGTAGTTTGGTCTGCCCTGTTCCCATGATGCACTGGGCCAGGGACAGACTAATTTGCATGTAGCCAGGTTCTGAGCTGGGATGGTGCAGTGAGCTAAAAAACGGTGATGGATCAAGCCCTTATCTGTTCACTGCGTACGAATATTCTGCTTAATTCAGAAACTCTGTCCATCACCACCTCCTTTTCTGAATCGTTTTGTCCACCACAAGCGTGGAAGGGTATGCTCAGATGTGTGTCCCTTGCTCACTGCACCATCAGGATTCAAGCAAGCCGGGCCGAAGACGGCTGTAATGCCAGAAACCGGTCCCCGGAAGCTTGCTTCCTTTCCAGTAAAAGAATTGGCTTGGTAGTTTGATCTGCCCTGTTCCCATGATGCACTGGGCCAGGGACAGACTAATTTGCATGTAGCCAGGTTCTGAGCTGGGATGGTGCAGTGAGCTAAAAAACAGTGATGGATCAAGCCCTGATCTGTTGACTGGGTACGAGTATTCTGCTTAATTCAGAAACTCTGTCCATCACCACCCCCTTTTCTGAATCGTTTTGTCCACCACAAGCGTGGAAGGGTATGCTCAGATGTGAGTCCCTTGCTCACTGCACCATCAGGATTCAAGCAAGCCGGGCCGAAGACGGCTGTAATGCCTGAAACCGGTCCCCGGAAGCTTCTTTACTTTCCAGTAAAAGAATTGGCTTGGTAGTTTGGTCTGCCCTGTTCCCATGATGCACTGGGCCACGGACAGACTAATTTGCATGTAGCCAGGTTCTGAGCTGGGATGGTGCAGTGAGCTAAAAAAAGGTGATGGATCAAGCCCTGATCTGTTGACTGGGTACGAGTATTCTGCTTAATTCTGAAACTCTGTCCATCACCACCTGTCATATGGTTATTACGTTTCTATATATTGTGTTAAGTTAGCATGTGCTTATTAAATGTTTAAACGCCATATTTTCTTTCTGCTTCGGTTTGCACACGACACCTACTTGTTATTACAGCTTTTAACCTAGACGAAAGATGTGATTTATTTGAGAATAATATATTATTGTACTGGTATCAGTCGTGCCTGGAACACTTGGTACAACTGTCTGCACACTGAGAACTGCACACTCTAACACAAGGTTGCTGCAGGCCTGATCCTCGCACTACGTTAGTCATAACACAAATAATGTTTGTGCCAACTTTTGGCTTTACGTGAGTTCAAGATACAGTTACAGGGAATGAGAAGTTACACTTGATGCTGGACATGCTGAGAGCTGGTAGCTGTTGATGTGATCTCCTCCTACTGAGAATTTGAGGTATGGGTCCGCCCAGCTAAGAGCCCAGATGAGACCTTCTTAGATATAATATAATATGCTAATTAGGGTGCGCGAAATATAGGTGATACAGAATTCTATAGATTTTTGCATCATAATATGTTATCACAATTTGCTTACTATGGATTAGTGACTATGCTGCTGACTCTGATTATTATAATATGTATGTTGATATTATACAAGATACTGCGTTTGAGAATGCTGCATTGAAAAATAAACATTTCAAACTTGCACGTGTTTTCATTGCCTCCCAGTTTCGGTTTGGAATGATAATATAACGAAAGAGTGTTCATGTTTTCCACGATACCTGAGGTATTCTAAGTTCATGTTCTGGATTGTCTAAGACATTGGGAAGTATATACTACCGATGCGACACTGTAGCTAGCTAGGTAAGGGGATTTCTGAAACATAGGTGAGTTGTGGGTCACCCTGGCTCACCCAGGTTCTAGATCTCTGTGCACAGTTCTGTGAGAGAACGGAAACCCTGCGACATGGCGCCCATACGTTGGTTGGCCTTATAACATGACACTCGAGTAGTATATCATTCAAACCTTAACGCCTACATTCCCGTTTCCGGAAAGCGGCAGTGTCGGAAAAACCTACCTATTTTTGAAATAGGTCCTTTTCAAGCTTGAATCTGACTAAAACGGTTTCTTTGAATTACTACCCAGTTGTACTACAAAGTATAATTTGTTTTTTCTCGTTCCTGTGCTAACATGGCTCAAGCCGTGGACATCCCGCAGCATAGTCGCATTGCGGTGCGTGACCATTTGCGGATGTATGATGTTCCTGTGGAAGGCTTGGCTGTGGTTCTGGTGGTGAGTGCGGAACATGCTTACCCGTACGAATTGTTTTATTCGTGGGTGACATTTCCGCCAGTGGACGCTAATTCTGGTGTGTTCCACACATACACTGCTTCAGATGTACCGGCTGCGTATGCTCCGTACAGAGCACTGGAGGTTCCTATAGACGCTTGGCAGCATGGAGTTTGGTTTGGTGGCGCCCTACCGCACGCTTTAACCGCTCCGAGGTTAGGTCCTTTGTCCATTCCGGGCACTACTTGGCCTGCTTTGGCTGGATTTACTCCTCACCCTCAACGTGCCACTTGTAACGTGGCTGATCTGCGGCGGCTTCATGAAGTCGCGGTGGGAGTGATTAGAGCGCTTGTTCATTACATTGGCCGTAATGTTCAGGACGCGGCCCCTAGAGGCGCACAGCTTCGAGCAGAACATGCTGGTCTGAAAATCAACCCGGTCATGGTTAATTCCGTGATGGGTAAGAAGCCACAGGAAAAGGACGATTTTCCGTTCTGGCTTGCTGAGAAATTCGGCCAGCTGGAAGCTGTGTTTCCCAATACGAGTCCGGGTGATAAACACCGGATTCTTACACTAAGTTTGCCGAAAGATCTGGCTCCTGACCTTGCTGACTGTGAGACCTGGGGAAAAACTTTTGCAGCGGTCTATTCGAGGTGCTATGGCTCCCCGTCTGTGACCAATCTAGGTGGGGTCCTTAAACGTATTCAGGACGAACACGGACCGGAGGCGGCTGTTGAATTGGGCATGCGCCTGTGTGGCTCCTTTGATGTGGTTTGCAATCTGATCCTTGCGAATGTCAAGGGGGATGCAGTGAACTTTCAAGTTGCTAACGCGTTAGCGATGGTTCCCGAGGCCGACCGGCCCCGACAGTTGGCAAAGATTATTGTGACTGCTTACAAAATGGTGGGTCGCAACGCAAAGGGGGTTAAATCTTTTCCTGACAAGGAGAAGAAACAGCCCCAGGGTCAGACATCGGAAACTAGTGGTCAACAAAAGTCCAAAAAACAAAATTGGCCTAAAAAGCAGAATCAGGGTAAGCAACAACAACAACAAATACAGGTTTCTGCTCCTGCGTCTCCATTGCCTGCGCAGTCGGATCGTGTTTATGATTTGCGCGACCGCGCGATGATTAAATCGCCTGAGAGGTTTCAGGCTTCTGACCAACGCTCTCCTCGTTCCTTTCAGGACTCATCGGCTCCGTCAACCGGTGGTGGAGGGGGCGGCAAGGGCCGGGGTGGCCAGCAAGGACGTGGTCAGCCCCGCCCGCGAGCCAGTGGAGATCAGCAGGAAGGCTCTACGCCCAAGAGACCACAGTTTGCCACGAAGAAAGTCGCTGCCCTGACCGCGCATCGTTATGCCCCAGATAGTGAGAACGCGGCTTCGGAATCTGACGTGGGCTCTGACCTTGCTGGACAGCGCAGCAGAGATTACCATAGTGAGAGAGGCCCTCCGTCCACTGTTGAAGGTACAGCGACTGACACTTTTGTTGTGATTGAAACAGCAGATACGCATGTTGCTCCCCCTGAACGACTTTTTGAAATTGTCCTGTTAATTGAAGGTGACATGCAGCGAACTGTAAAAGGGGTATTTTGGGAGAATCTCTCGTCTACGTATGACATTTTGCTTTCGGAGGCTGACTGGCCCCCACCTTTTGTTCTCGCAGCTCCGCGAGGGGAGGAGGTAATCCTGCCCAGCTTCGCGCACACTGTGCCGAGGGTGGAGGCGCTGCATTTTGCAGAAGAGTGGGCTCTGGCGCTTGCGCCGGCTGTGTACCGCAATCAATGTGGCTGGGATAAATTGTCACCAAGCCATGAGATTCCTTTACGGTCGCAGCCACAGCCTCAACCTTAATATCCCATACGGCGTGAAGCGAAAGCTTCAGTCGCAGCTATCCTTGAACAATTGGAATATCAAGGTGTAATTGAAACGTGTGTGTCACCGATGAATAACCCCCTTTTTACTGTGAACAAGCCGGACGGCTCATATCGTTTGGTTTTGGATTATAGGCATTTGAACTCGCATTGCCGTAACTGTGCAGTACAGAATACGCACGGCTCTGCGTTAGTGAATAGTCTTGAGCGTAAACGGTTCAAAACCACGCTTGACATTTCCAATGGTTTTTATGCACATAGATTAGACGGTCTAAGTTCCCAATGGACCAGTTTTACATGCGCCGGTGTGCAAAAAATGTTTAAACGACTCCCAATGGGCTACAAGAACAGTCCTGGAGTTTTTTCCGCACGCATTGTCTCTCTTTTGGAGAGCTTCGACCCAATTGCTTGTTCGTATGTGGATGACATTTATCTCACAGACGACGATCTTTGGGAGCATCTGTGTCGAGTAAATAGCATAATTTGTAACTTTGCTGACATGGGTTACAAGTTTAACTTTGCAAAATCGCACATTGCAGAGTACACTGTGTTGTTTCTTGGTTATGAGCTTAACCATGAAGGGAAGGGTTTAGCACCCCATTTCCTGGAGAAATGTGCACAATTGTGCTCTCCGACAACACTGAAAAAATTACAATCTCTTCTGGGCTTTCTGAATTTCGGGAGGACGTACATTCCGGAATATGCCCAGCGTATCAAGCCTTTGTATGCTTTGATACAACCATCTTTTTCCAAATCATACTGGCTGCCTGAGCATTCGGCCATTCTGCAGTCTTTGCAGGCTGATTTGCTCGCTTCTGAATACTTACAGACTCGTGATAACCAGACCAACCTGGTGATAAGAATTATCCCTGGGGCGGTGGGTTTCACGTACCTGACTTTTAATGAAGGAGATACAGTACCTATTGCTTACAAGTCACACTTGTACACTTCGGCTGAATTGCGTTTTTCCACTGTGGAGAAAGTTTTAACGGCTGTGCAGATGGCAATTCTTAAGGAACGTGCCCTGTCACAAGGAAAGCGCATGTTGGTTGTTACCCCGTGTCCTGCCTTAGAGGCGGTTACGAAAGCCAGTGTACCTAATTCCAAAGCTTTGCACCCTCGGTGGATTCAATGGGCTGCGTCCTTGACGTCCCAGGATGTCACGTTTATTTTTGACGCCACTTTACGGTCACAGGAGTATTTACAGTATGAATTTGTTCATCCTGCTCCATTAGCAATGCGGCCGTTGGAGGATTTCCATTGCATCATTTACACTGATGGTTCGGCGCAGGTTGCGCATGGCTCTAAACATGCCTACGTTTCCGCTTGCGCCATTGTGGTCGGTGCCATGTTGAACGATGAGTTCAAGTCCAGTGTCGTGCACACGCAGACGCTTGGAGACTGCACCGCACAATTAGCAGAGCTTCGTGCTCTGATGCTTGCATTAGAGTACACAGATCCTAATGTGACGACTTTGATAGTAAGTGATTCTTACTACTGTGTCCAGTCTTACAATGAAAACTTGTTCTTTTGGATTCAGAATGATTTCCGTGACTCCAAAGGTAGCACAATAAAACATAAAACTATCTGGGTCCGAGTGGCGGAACTTTAAGAGAAGCTGCCACTCGTTTATGTGATTCATACTCTCGGTCATCAGCGCGTGGGGGTCCACGCTGTTGGCAACTCGCTTGCTGATGAAGCAGCGAAGTCGGCGGTATCAAAATACTTAGTTGCAGCAGTCACGAGGTCCAAAAGCAAAATAGATGATGACATCTTGGCAGCTGTAGCTGCAACGGAGAAGGGAAGTAAATATCCTGCGGGATTCCCTTCTAAATACACATACCACTTAAGTCCTGATAAGGTTCCTTATGTGAAAATCCCTGAAGTTGGCGAGCGTTTAGTTCCCAACTCGGATCGCAGAGCTGCTTTGATTACAGCGGCACATGAAGGTGTGGCGTCTGCGCATGCGGGCGTCTCGGTCACTGTAACTCAGCTACAACAGAGATTCTGGTGGCGGGGACTGTACAAACAGACGCGTGAATATGTTCTTCAATGTGACATTTGCCAGCAGATTAAACCTTCGACTGCTGCGCGTCCGCCTCAGACACAGTTGTACATCTCGAATAAACCACTTGGATGTGTTTATTTGGATCACTGCGGTCCATTTTCTTCTGATACTGCGTATAAGTACATCTTAGTAGCAGTTGATTCATGCACACGCTTTGTGTGGGTATGGCCGCATCGGAGCGCTGATTCACGTACTGTCATTAAGGATTTGCGAGTCTTTGTGGGAATTTTTGCCTGTGGTACCTTCCATTCGGATCAGGGTCCGGCGTTTGCCTCTAAGGCGTATAAGGATGCTATGGTTTCGATGGGGGTCCAAGTCAAATTTTCGAGTCCCTACAGACCCGAGGGTAATAGTGTAGTAGAACGAATGAACCGCGACTTAAAGCAATCTTTGACAGCTTGAGTTATAGGCACTGGCAGTAACTGGTTAGCCCACCTCATAGGCGTGCAGCGTGCGCTTAATAATCTCCCTAGAAGGTCTCTGGGTGGGCGGACCCCATACGAAATGCTCTTTGGTATCAAGATGTATGTACCAGACCTTGATGGGCCGGACTACAAGGCCCAGGCCGGGGCCTTTGACGTAGATGAACATTGCAATGTTTTACAGAATCTACAAAAGACCAGAGACAGTCTTGCAAAGGAACATTTGCCCTCCACATCGGATGATGCGTTGCAGATCCCGGTAGTTGGCTGGCTACCCCAAGTTGGAGAACTGGTTCGAGAGAAGATCGATAACAAGAAAGAGTTTGGTCCCTCATATCGAGCACCAGTTCGAGTCCTTGGAGTGAAGGGCACAAGAACAGTCATTTTACCACCACTTCCAGGTCGTAAGGAAAACAGATTCTATTAATTATGGTGATTTGTTTTGTTTTCAACACTATGGTAATCATTTTTTACATAAGACAAATTCCAGGAGGGTTGCTGTAAATTATACACAATGGGAACATTGCCCTGCTCCATTCAGTGGCAATTCCAATACATTTCTGAAAAAATATACCTATTTTACGGACTTTGATCAGTCTAATCCCGAGTCATTTTATTTTAAAATGACACAAAAGCCCATTTCCAAAGTTAGACTTACCGATACAAAATTGCTGTAATCGAAGTCCTTTTTAGACAGGTTGGCTGTAGATGGCTACGAGTTCTGGAAAGGAGCAATTGACCTTAAATCGGTTTGGGGTACCAAAGATTGGCAGGTACAAGGCACTGAGGCTTTGCACCGTGCATGTCTCATCCCGAATCACATGTTGTTTTTAAATTCGACCATTTTCCAGACAACATGCTTTGGATTGGCTACTTCTAAAAAATTAAATACACCGACCATCCCAGATTTAAATGAATATACAGGTTGGGGTAATTTCACTGGTTCCTCCATTCAGGAGTTGCAAACTCTTTTACATAATTCGTCCTTTAACATTTCCAGTTTGGATTCCAAGGGTTGGCTGGTATGGCAAAAGAGTGTTGATTCTTGCCAGCGCCGTTTTATGGGTTTGGCTGAGGGGTTCACAAAACTCAGGCCCGATCCACGTTTTGAAGAAGACTATACTGTCACGACTTATTCTGTGGGGAAGCTGTGTCAAAATTGGTTACAACATTCCACTTTAGCTGCAGTTAAACTACATCTGTCTCAATTGCATGATAATGTGGATTTGAACGATTTTATAAAAGGCCTGTCTAAAGGTAGATCTAAACGATGGCTGTATGCGATTTACAATGAAATTTGGAAAGTTACCCAGGTTGAGGCTGCTAAACGCCTGAGAGCTATTGATCAAGCTAATTTAGAAAAGGTACTTGCTGTCGTTGACAATAGCATTAACACGCTTTCTTCCCGAATTTACACGCTAAACAATATTGTGTCTTCTGTTGTTGACATTGTACATGATGAAGTGTCTGTGTTATATCATGGTCAAAATCAATTGCGTTCTGGGATGCAATTTGCGTGGACACTACAGACCCTTAAGTCTGGTCGAGTGCCATGGACTTTTATGAACGTCTCATCATTATTTGCCCCGTTCAATCTGACTGAAAAACAGCGCATGCTGTCAATGAGAGATGCAACATTCTCTATGTTACATATTGAAAAATTAGAATCCCTGCCATTTTCGGTGGCTGAAGTGACTGCGGCAACATGGCTTATCCATGGTATTATAACATTACCTTTTGCTTTGTAAAAATTTACAAATTGTATGAAATATATAGCCATTGGGCGATATGAACCATTAGGCAGCTCTTTCCTCCATGAGACATGGTCTTTACCGTACACTTACAGATGCCTTAAGGAGGGAAATGAAGTGAATCTGAATGGTGAAGAATGTACACAGTCGCCTGACCGCTCACTAATATGCAGACACATCCAGCTGCATGGTTCTTGTAATCAGGACAAACCTAATTTGGCCTGTGTTTTGAAAGGGACGCCAGTTCCTGCAATAGTTCCCACATTCACGTTGTTGTCCAACGGTAGTTATTTGCTTTTGAATAACGAGTTTTGTTGTGGGTTAGAGGCTGGTATCGCGTATGTGGTTACCGTGTCAGAAAGGGTGGTTTGCTGCAAGAATGTGTTGTATCCACCCACGCATGGAAATTCAGAAGTTTTAATTTGGCCAAGAATACCAACCTTGAGAGCTGAGTTCAATGGTTTAGGCCGTATAAGAGCCCTTTTGTCTCAAAAACAGGTGGCCCTGAGCTCTGCCCGTGAAACTTATGTCCTTCACATAGCAAACACACGCACAGAAGTACAGGCACTTTTAAGTACTGATTTGCCGTTTCATTTTTGCGAGCTGGTTCATCAGATCTTCAATGCCTCCTCCACAACCAGCCTCGCTCATTTTTTTAAAAATGGTTAGCAGTGGTCTTGTGACTACATTTGAAAAAGTATTTGGTATTATCCCTGCGTTCTTTCATTCTATATTCGCTAGTCTGTTTGGCGGATTTCCTGTTTTGCTGGCTTTGGCTGCAGGCGTTCTGGTGATATTTTATTTCATAAAACATGGATGCCCATCCTGCGCAAGGAAACGCACAGCCCCTACTGATGCAGTTTCGCAACCGGATGCTTGATTATTATGGATCCCTGCCGCTTGCGACCTTAAGCACGGCTTTTGGATTATCCTTCAGATTTTCCTATTTCACCTGTGTCCAGCCTGTGTTTCATTGCCTGAGCTGTGATTTCGACTGGGCCATTGATTTGTGTCTCTGTTTACCGACTTCTCCTGACGTCAACTTTGATCAGCTGATGTCCCCCGTAGTGGCTCATGAGTTGGTCTGTTCTGGCGAAAGGGTTACGGCTGTGGCAGCGATGCATGGACTAATGGGTCAGTGGGACATATTCGCGGCGGCGCATGACTTTCTGGCACAGAGCGTTCTCGAGAACCCACTGAGTTGTCCTCTGATGTTGCTAGAGGATTCGGTGCTGGAGGAGCACGTATGTTCTTTCCCATTGCTTAATTGGATGGCTGAACTGTTTTCGGATGATGACAGTGATTTCATGTTGGAAGCTGTAGCTACCTATTTTGCATATTCATTCAACGAGGAATGACTCTAAATACTTCCATCATTATGGCACGTGACTTTTTAGTAATTCTGAATGGTGCCAATTTCGATACGAACATTCTATTTTTTCACATGTTCTAGGCCTATTAGTTGAAATTAGGCCTCATGATCGTCTTTTATATTTTGTGTGGCCACTATAGGCATTCATACATATAATTTTGTGTTTTTGAATTTTACATACATTTACATACATTTAGCTTGGCTCGATATCATTGAACTCTGCTTTCATGTCTTGCCTCTCATAGAGTATTGGCTTATATTTTTTCTTTTAACCGTCCTCGGATCATTGGGGGGGTGTCATATGGTTATTACATTTCTATATATTGTGTTAAGTTAGCATGTGCTTATTAAATGTTTAAACGCCATATTTTCTTTCTGCTTCGGTTTGCACACGACACCTACTTGTTATTACAGCTTTTAACCTAGACGAAAGATGTGATTTATTTGAGAATAATATATTATTGTACTGGTATCAGTCGTGCCTGGAACACTTGGTACAACTGTCTGCACACTGAGAACTGCACACTCTAACACAAGGTTGCTGCAGGCCTGATCCTCGCACTACGTTAGTCATAACACAAATAATGTTTGTGCCAACTTTTGGCTTTACGTGAGTTCAAGATACAGTTACAGGGAATGAGAAGTTACACTTGATGCTGGACATGCTGAGAGCTGGTAGCTGGTGATGTGATCTCCTCCTACTGAGAATTTGAGGTATGGGTCCGCCCAGCTAAGAGCCCAGATGAGACCTTCTTAGATATAATATAATATGCTAATTAGGGTGCGCGAAATATAGGTGATACAGAATTCTATAGATTTTTGCATCATGATATGTTATCACAATTTGCTTACTATGGATTAGTGACTATGCTGCTGACTCTGATTATTATAATATGTATGTTGATATTATACAAGATACTGCGTTTGAGAATGCTGCATTGAAAAATAAACATTTCAAACTTGCACGTGTTTTCATTGCCTCCCAGTTTCGGTTTGGAATGATAATATAACGAAAGAGTGTTCATGTTTTCCACGATACCTGAGGTATTCTAAGTTCATGTTCTGGATTGTCTAAGACATTGGGAAGTATATACTACCGATGCGACACTGTAGCTAGCTAGGTAAGGGGATTTCTGAAACATAGGTGATTTGTGGGTCACCCTGGCTCACCCAGGTTCTAGATCTCTGTGCACAGTTCTGTGAGAGAACGGAAACCCTGCGACACACCCCCTTTTCTGAATCATTTTGTCCACCACAAGCGTGGAAGGGTATGCTCAGATGTGAGTCCCTTGCTCACTGCACCACCAGGATTCAAGCAAGCCGGGCCGAAGACGGCTGTAATGCCAGAAACTGGTCCCCGGAAGCTTGTTTCCTTTCCAGTAAAAGAATTGGCTTGGTAGTTTGGTCTGCCCTGTTCCCATGATGCACTGGGCCAGGGACAGACTAATTTGCATGTAGCCAGGTTCTGAGCTGGGATGGTGCAGTGAGCTAAAAAACGGTGATGGATCAAGCCCTGATCTGTTGACTGGGTACGAGTATTCTGCTTAATTCAGAAACTCTGTCCATCACCACCCCCTTTTCTGAATCGTTTTGTCCACCACAAGCGTGGAAGGGTATGCTCAGATGTGAGTCCCTTGCTCACTGCACCATCAGGATTCAAGCAAGCCGGGCCGAAGACGGCTGTAATGCCAGAAACCGGTCCCCGGAAGCTTGTTTCCTTTCCAGTAAAAGAATTGGCTTGGTAGTTTGGTCTGCCCTGTTCCCATGATGCACTGGGCCAGGGACAGACTAATTTGCATGTAGCCAGGTTCTGAGCTGGGATGGTGCAGTGAGCTAAAAAACGGTGATGGATCAAGCCCTGATCTGTTGACTGGGTACGAGTATTCTGCTTAATGCAGAAACTCTGTCCATCACCACCCCCTTTTCTGAATCGTTTTGTCCACCACAAGCGTGGAAGGGTATGCTCAGATGTGAGACCCTTGCTCACTGCACCATCAGGATTCAAGCAAGCCGAGCCGAAGACGGCTGTAATGCCTGAAACTGGTCCCCGGAAGCTTGTTTCCTTTCCAGTAAAAGAATTGGCTTGGTAGTTTGGTCTGCCCTGTTCCCATGATGCACTGGGCCAGGGACAGACTAATTTGCATGTTCCCAGGTTCTGAGCTGGGATGGTGCAGTGAGCTAAAAAACGGTGATGGATCAAGCCCTGATCTGTTGACTGGGTACGAGTATTCTGCTTAATTCAGAAACTCTGTCCATCACCACCCCCTTTTCTGAATCATTTTGTCCACCACAAGCGTGGAAGGGTATGCTCAGATGTGAGTCCCTTGCTCACTGCACCATCAGGATTCAAGCAAGCCGGGCCGAAGCCGGCTGTAATGCCAGAAACCGGTCCCCGGAAGCTTGTTTCCTTTCCAGTAAAAGAATTGGCTTGGTAGTTTGGTCTGCCCTGTTCCCATGATGCACTGGGCCAGGGACAGACTAATTTGCATGTAGCCAGGTTCTGAGCTGGGATGGTGCAGTGAGCTAAAAAACGGTGATGGATCAAGCCCTGATCTGTTGACTGGGTACGAGTATTCTGCTTAATTCAGAAACTCTGTCCATCACCACCCCCTTTTCTGAAAAGCTTAGAGCTGCGGCACAAGGGTGAGGCAGCAGTGCCTCGTGTGGAACTTGCACTTGAGGTACACCCAGGAGGACAAATTCCTTTGCAGTGACAACCAGCAAAATGTAATCCACGTAAATGCATACTATCGCAGTAATCACACATCTAACGAACAGAAATGTCACACAGTAATCCACTTGCCCCTTGTTTCTGCCTGATTTCATTTGGTGTTAGGATTTTGCATGAAGCTAGATAAGACCTTTTCAGTTAATTGGCTTTGGGTCAAATCATAGAGATCTTTGCATGTGCCACTCCCTTTTACTCTGTCTTTGCATTCAGTACTGCTATGGATGTAATTTAAGGGCCGCCAGAGGTAGCAGCTGGAGAGATTGCAAAGGCAATGCTAGGAATAGAAAGAAAACGGGGCTCTGTTGAGTGAGTTTTGTTCAGTTGTTCCACACTTTGTCTGCCCTTTAAAAAAAACATTGTTTAGTGCAGGCACACTGTGTAGTTGACTTTCAGGCAAGCTATAAAGCCCCCCTGAGGTGTGGCTGGGGGGCTATTAACCCTCGTGCACTGAGGGTCCATTTTGGGACTTTACTTCAGCAAAAGAGTTTACCCCAGTATTGGAACTTTCATAGATTCCCATGCTTTGTATCATTCCCCGTCGTCGGAATGGGAGCCTCTGTAAATAAAAAATATCAGAACCATAGGTACAAAAGAGAAAATTAGGCCTAGGCCTCATCTCATTTTGTAGCATATCACCCTCTTTGTGTAAAAGAGCCCAAATTTCCACAAGAACCAATCAGAATAGCCTCACCCCATAGAACCTTCCTGAGAGAGCCTCAGAGCCTCAGATTTTCTACCACATGTTGTGCAAGGGAGTCTCCACTGAGCTCTGCTCAGTTTTTTCTTTCTATTCAACTTGATTCTTCAACTTTTTTCTTCAAAATCCAACAATGTCTGATAAGGAGAAGAAGGCTTTATTCAGGGCCTGTGCTACCTGTGCAAAAAATAGACTTTTTGTGGAGGACAAGCATGAGGACTGCATTTATTGCTTGTATCCTGACCACAAGGCCACAGATTGCAAAATCTGTAGGACTTTTTCAACAAAGACTTTGAGAGACAGAGAGGGCCGGTTGTTGACCTGGCTAGAGAAGATGAAGGCCCGCAAGAAAGTACTATCTTCAGATGAGGAGGATTCTACATCTGTGACTTTCTCCAGAAGATCTAAAAAGAGGGGTAGGTCTCCTCCCTCTACTTCATCTGAGCCCCCTGTCAAAACCCACCAAAGGATCTCTGATAGGTCTGGTAGGGTTAGTCCCATAAAATCTCCTCACCGAGGTGAAAAGGAGAGGTAGGGACAGGCTGCTGAGAAGGACTCAGCCAAGAAGGTGAGAAAGGAGGTTTCTGTTCCTTCACAAACATCCCAGAAAGAGAAGGATGGTAAGAAACTCTCGACGGTCACTCAAGAGACACAGCGTCCGTCGACGACGAAAACTGCAGGTATGTCGGCGACTGTCTCTCATAAGGATTTGAGTGTTCCGATGGCTCCGCCGACGGGACCGTCGACGGCGGCTGTGTCGACAACAACATCTTCAATGACTGTGTCGACATTTAAAATGCCTTCCTGTTCGTCGACGATGACTACCTTCTCGACGTCGACGATCATGTCAACGAAGATACTGTCGACGGCCGCTTCGATGACGAGAACTACGTCGACGACATCGACGACGGCGGCTGTGATGTTAATGACGACGAGCTCGTCGGCGATGCCGTCAACGATAAACCCATCGTCGACGATAAATCCATCGATGACGATGATTTTGTCGTTTCTTTCGACGACGACTCTGTCCTCGACGATTCAAAAAATGCAGATTTCTTCACGGAAACGGCAGATAACACCGGAGATGACTTCTCCAAGGCGAGTTACACCTTTGCCTCCTAATATGCTGCTGGATGACGAGTCTGATGAAGAGGGTGACGATATCCATTATGGGGATGCCTACAGTCCTTTGGATTTGAATGTGAAATGTCAAGAGATAGATACTGAGGAGTACTACGAACACCAGTATGTTCATCAGGAACAACCTCCTCGAGGCTTGGGTCAGGACATGGTGGCCATGCCAGCCTCTCTAGTTTCGGATTTGCAATTGATGCCACAAGACTATAGAAATAGATTTCCGACTCAACCAGCAGTACAATCGGAACGCCCTCCTTCTCCAACTGTACCTCCGACATCTGCAATCATCTTGACAACTGTGGTCCCACGGGCTGTGGAAACTGAACCCAGAGAGGAATCCGGAGAAGTTGTGCATGATGTGTCTTCAGATGAAGACGTTCAGGAAGATCATATTAACAACCCTGACTTGGTTTATGATGATAGTGGCCTTCAAAATCCAGATGCCACAGGACAGGACACTGCTACTTCTCCTCCAGCTGACATTGGGGGTTTCCATAACCTCATGGAAAGGGCATCTAAAAGATTTGGTCTGCCAATCACAACAGTGCAGTCAGACTGTTTCCTATATGACTTTAAAGAGCCATACAAAAAGTCAGTCAGATCGATTCCTATAATAGAACACGTATGGTCGGAAGGGATCAAGGTCATGCAGAATCCGGTCACTGTCATTCCTGTTCTTCCCCGGCTGGAGAAGAAATATAAGGCCCCTGATGGCAGTCCGGCGTGCCTACTTGGACAACCTAAGCCGGATTCGGTAATATCACAAGCGACACAGAGCAAATCAAAGAATCCTTCCACACCACTTACTACACCCCCTGACAAGGAAGGGAGGCGCTTGGACAATGTGGGCAAGAGATTCTCCTCTATGGCCAGTCTCCTCATTCGAGCGGCTAATGCTCTGGCCATCTTAGGCAGGTACGATCGCCAGATGTGGTGTGATTTAGCCCTGTTTATAGAACAGCTGCCAGATTCATCAAAAGAGGAAGCCAAAAAGGTTCTCGTGGAGGGAGAAAGATCATCGTCAGAGGTCATAGATTGTGCTATGGACATAGCTTCTACGGCTTTTCGTGCTCTGGCTGGTTCAGCTGTCTTACGACGACAGGGCTGGTTGCGGGCGACCTGGTTTCGCCAAGAAGTCCAAAACAAGATCCTGGACCTTCCATTTGATGGAGAAATGCTTTTTGGTAAGCATGTTGATGAGGCCCTCCAAAGTATTAAAAAGGACACAGACACAGCGAAGTCCTTGGGGTCTTTAAATTACCGTAAGGTCCCATTCAGAGGTGCGAGAGGAAGAGGTTTCTCCTCTTATAGGGGTGGCAACCAACAGAGATATTCTTCACAATCCTCACAATCGTACAAGCCGCAGTGTTCTAACCAACGCCCGGGCCAGTCGGCTTCTTACTCTCGTCAATCTCATAGAGGACGTCAAAATCGTCAAGGACGCGACACTGCCAAGAGGCAATAGCGGCCTCCTGGCTCTTACTACTGCTCCTTCCTCCCCGAGAACATCAGTGGGAGGCAGGATATCTTTTTGTCTAGACAGCTGGAGAATTATAACATCAGACCAGTGGGTCCTGAATATTGTTCAGAGTGGCCATACGTTGGAATTTCAAGATCTTCCTCCAAGCAGAGCTCCAGGCGCCAGTCGATCACAACATCTGGGACTACTACGTCTCGGAGCCCACCAACTTTACATCAAGGGGGCAATAGAACCGGTACCTCTCTCGCAGAGAGGAAACGGTTTTTATTCCAGGTTCTTCCTGGTTCGCAAGACTACAGAGACTTGGCGCCCCATATTAGATCTACAGGAGCTCAACACCTATCTCATCAAACTGTTTTTCACGATGGTCACTCTCCAGGATATTCTTCAACTATTGAATCCAGGGGACTTCATGGCGACTTTGGATTTAGAAGATGCGTACTTCCACGTACCGATCCACCCAGCTCACAGGCAATATTGGCGCTTCACAGTAGGCAAGAGCCATTTCCAATTCAAAGTGCTTCCGTTTGGTCTTCGATCTGCACCAAGAATATTTACAAAGGTGTTTGCCCCGGTGGCAACTTTCCTCAGAAAACAATCTCTGGAAGTTATCCCTTACCTGGACGCCTGGCTAGTCAAAGCTCCTTCTTTCCAGGGAACTTCCAAGGCCATTGCAACTTGCATTCAATTGTTCGATCACCTGGGTCTTCAACTCAACAAGAGCAAGTCAGTTCTGCAGCCGTCCAGGTCACCAAAGTTCCTAGGAGCCATTCTGGACTCAGAACAGTGCAAAGCTTATCCTTCAGATGAGCGTCAGAACAAATTAATGCTCTCGGCTCGCCAAGTGCTAAAGAGAAGATCCCTGGCAGTACGGCTCTACAAGTCTCTGCTCGGAACGATTTCATCTTGTATACCATTAATTCCGCATTGCAGACTGCGAATGCGTCCTCTACAGGAGCAACTCAACAAACAATGGCGCCAAGCAGAAGGCTCTTTCAACAACAACATTTTGGTAACACCAGAGATGAAGGAGGCATGAGAATGGTGGATAGTGAGAAACAACATCGCAGAGGGTCTGACTTTCAGGCTTCCTCCGTCTCCTATGGTCCTAACCACGGATGCCTCGTTAGAAGACTGGGGAGCAGTGCTCCACGAACTGCAAGTCAGTGGCCACTGGGATCCACAGCAACGCCAGTGCCACATCAATCTGTTGGAGCTGACTGCCATCCGATTAGCTCTGAAAGCTTTTCTCCCGAGGATTCGAAATCATCTAGTGCTGGTCCGGACGGACAATACAACGGCCATGCACTATATCAACAAGCAGGGGGGGACAATGTCCCTAACTCTTTCAAAGGAAGCTCAACGAATTTGGGATTGGGCAATTCTTCACAAGATCACTCTGACAGCAGAACACCTGGCAGGTACGCTCAATGTCACAGCGGATGCACTAAGTCGTCAAAAGGCAGCCAATCACGAATGGGAGTTAGATCAGTCCATTCTAGAGGAGGTGTTCTTGGTCTGGGGGACCCCGACCATAGACCTCTTTGCGTCACCGGAGAACACCAAATGCCGGTTCTTCACAAGCAAGAATCACCATCCAGGATCCTTGGGGAACGCACTTTCGATTGCCGGGTACGGCGCATTCTTCTATGCTTTTCCGCCAATACCCCTAATACCGAGGTTACTCAGGAAGATCAAAGCGGAACCGTGCAAAAGGTTTCTGATTGCACCGGCGTGGCCCCGGCAGTTCTGGTACACGGAACTCCTCCTGCTCTCCCAGGATCATCCCATTCGCCTGCGAATAGTTCCGTCTCTGTTATCGTAGTCTCAGGGTCAGGTGCTGCATCCAGATCCAACTTTGCTTCACTTGACGGCGTGGCTCCTGAATACAGGGAATTCCAGCATCTGAATCTCCCCAAGGAGTGTAGGGAGGTTTTGTCTCAGGCTCGAGCACCAAGCACTAACAAAACGTATAAAGTTGGAAGAGATTCTGCCTATGGTGTCAGAGACAACAGCTCCACCCTTACAGGTCAGCTCCACATCAAATTTGACCATATAGCCTATCACTGGCTCAATCTGGATTGGCTCATTCTTCGATAAAAGTTCATCTAGCAGCCATTTCAAGATTCCGGCGGACATCGTCAGGTCCTTCTCATTGGTCTGCTAGAATTGTCAAACAGTTCTTAAAAGGCCTGTTTCGGATGTATCCTCCAGTCCGCCCTCCACCACCAATTTGGCAACTTAATTTGGTGTTGGCTCAGCTAATGAAAGCTCCGTTTGAGCTCATTCACAGAACGGATCTTAAATTCCTTTCTTGGAAGCTAGCCCTCCTTTTAGCACTAACATCTGCTAGGAGAGTTAGTGAACTTCAGGCGCTCTCAATAGTGGAACCTTTTCTACAATTCAAGAAAGATGTCCTCATCCTTCGTACGAATCCAAAGTTCATCCCTAAGGTTCCCTCTGAATTCCATCTGAATGAACCTTTGATTTTGAAATCATTCTTTCCACGGCCTACTACTCCGGCAGAAAGATCATTGCATTCTGTGGATGTTCAGAGGTGTTTGAAATTTTATTTAGAGCGCACGAAATCCTTTCGAAAATCCTCACAACTGTTCGTGTCTTACAGTGCACCACGGAAGGGATTTCCTTTAACTAAAACCAGCATTTCCCGCTGGATCTCCAGTTCTGCCATCAAGGTGCGGGCAAGCCCCTTGAAAGAAAAGCCTGTGCACATTCCACAAGATCAGTGGCATCTTCGGTGGCTCTTTTTTCTAGAGTCCCTATCAAAAGACATCTGCAGGGCAGCAACGTGGAGCAGTACACATACCTTCACAAAGCATTATTGCCTGGAGTCTACAGGACAGGATGACGCTGCTGTTGGACAAGCAGTCCTCAGGAATCTTTTTCAATGAGAGGTGAGCTTTCCCTACAATCCCGCCTTCCTGTGTAGCACATTTTGTATCGGTGATGCTTCTTTTTCTATGAAAACATTTCTTCATTGTTACTTTGAGCATTACTATAGTGTCATGCAATATTATTTATGTAACAAATGTGCTTTGGTGACTTACTGCTAGCTATTCTGATAGAAAGCATGGGAATCTATGAAAGTTCCAATACTGGGGTGAGAAAACAAGTTACTTACCTGTAACTTTGGCTCCCCAGTATTGGTAACTTTCATAGATTCCTATGCGCCCACCCTCCTCCCCTGGGAAAGCTCGGCCTTTTTACTGAGATAGTAGCTGTTGGCACAACGGCTACGAAAATCTGAGGCTCTGAGGCTCTCTCAGGAAGGTTCTATGGGGTGAGGCTATTCTGATTGGTTCTTGCGGAAATTTGGGCTCTTTTACACAAAGAGGGTGATATGCTACAAAATGAGATGAGGGCTAGGCCTAATTTTCTCTTTTGTACCTATGGTTCTGATATTTTTTATTTACAGAGGCTCCCATTCCGACGACGGGGAATGATTCAAAGCATGGGAATCTATGAAAGTTACCAATACTGGGGAACCAAAGTTACAGGTAAGTAACTTGTTTTCTTCCTTCATTTTCTCTATTGCTGATGTTGTTTGCACAATTCTGTTTAGGGGTCTCTACCAGTTCTGGTGACTGACAAAAACAAGCATTGACAAATCCAGTAGGTCTAAAATTTGTGACCTACTGGCCTTGCCAATGGGTTATAGGCACACAGCACAGCATTATTGATGCTGTGCAGCATGCTAAAGTTAAACAAACGAAAAAAACCTTTACATAGCTGTTCATCTCATTTTGTAGTCGCATGCACCACACATGAGCTAACCTACAAATTGATGTGGCTTTTGAAATTGTTTTTATTTACCAATCTTAATCAGTAACTACAAACAAAACAAAAAGCGTAAAAGTGTTATTTTTTTTTTTAAAGTGTGCAGGGTAGGGGAAGTAATGAGGCGAAGCAACAGGGGTTCTTGGAAGCAACACGAGCTAGGGTGGGAGGGACACGTAAGTAACAAGTGCAGTGTGAGAGATGCAGACAGCATAGGGAGGGCAGTGGGATATGAAAGGGGAGGTAGGGTGGAAAACGTAGAAGAAAATTTGCTGGAGGGTGACTTGGAAACAACATGGATGAACACAGGGCAGATGCAATATGGAGAAGCATATGAGTGGGAGCAATCATGGCCTATCTCTTTCCCAAACTACAATGACTTCTGCCAGCTGCTCGTTCTCAGTTTCCTACAGCAGTTTTTCTTTTTTCTAGGCTGTACCAGCCTCGTTCGTAATCCCTGGTGTCCATAAACATGAATTGCAAAGGACAGGTAAAAAAAAAGAAATGGTCTTTGAACTGCAGCTTTTTAGCCTACCGATGGCCAAGATGCCTCTATGTTCAAGTTCTGAGTCTTCCACAGCTGAGCTGAAAATATGCAATTTAAAGATATGTATAGTGTCCCGTTTTTTTAGGTCTCGCCTAAGCAGCACGCATGTGCTGCATAGGAAGGAGACTTGTAGTCATCGATGCGCCTTTTCACGCCAAAACGTGCACGGGTTCCATTGCCTTCAATGGCAATGCGTGCACGTTGGCGATTTTCTTGCAGGAGCGCGCAGGAACCATCTGTTAATAATTACAAACAGATGTTTCCTGCTGGCTCACGCAAGGGAAACCGGCGCAGGCCTCCTCTTCTCTCCCTGCTGCCGCGCCGCGAGTCTCCCTGCTCCCGTGCCGTGAGGCGCGTGCGCACGCTTGTTTACCTTCCATTTGACTCCTACTGTGACAAATCCCCAGCATTATTCCCATGGTGTTCTTTTTGTGGGAAAACCGGTTCAATTTACTGTGCAAGTATCTCTTAATCACCTGCTAGAGACATGCCGTGTTTGGAATTACAGGCTTGAATCGCCGTCTTGACTTTCCATAATGTTTATGATTCTAATTCGAGTTTCCTGCGGGAGGAGGCAGGCAGACATCACAGGCATTGCTAAAGTGTGTTACCAGGGATGGTATGTAATGCTCTGCAATTTTATGCCTCCCCACTGTTTTGGCACTGCTGATGCCCGACTAGTTCTGTTGTACCTTAACTATTTTTAAAAACAACACTCAGATTCGAAAGATTAAGGGAGTACAAAGCGCGCCTGTTTTGAATACATACTTTGGCAATAGTGAATGTTTGTTGCTCTTCAAATGGTCAAGCCCCTTTCCAAATAACTTTACTCAAAGAAGCCTAGAACACAGAAGCATATATTGGGCTACATATTTTTGTCTCTTCTCTTTTCATCTCTTTCCTCTTTTGCGTATCGCCCTTTGATCATATGTTCCTCTCACGAGTCATTCACCTCTCCACCCATCTCCACACTCACCCCCGAGACTAAAGCCCCTCCCAGAATTAAAACATGCCACAGGTCCCCTCAGAGTCCGCCCTTCTACAGAGAAACGGCAGGTGCGCTCCCTGCTTCCTCTTATCTCTGCACGCGCTCATAATTTTTCTGCACGCGCCCTTCATCGGTGCACCCCTCTCTTTTTGCACCCATCACGTAAATAAGGCAGGTCCCCGCAGAGCCTCCCCTTCTGCAGACACACTGCAGGTGCACTCCTGGCCGCCTCTCTCTCATTCATGCGCTCAAAGTCTCTCTCGCATTCCCTCCCTCCACCCTCCATCTTCTCTTCACATAAATCGAGCCAGCTCCTGGCCCCCTCTGCACGCAGACTGCAGGTGCACCGCTAACCGCCTCCACCCCCCCAATAATCTTTCTGCACCCCTTTCATCACTCCCCCATTCTTCCTCCCTCTCCTCCCGGGCAGACTGCAGGTGTACCCCTAGCTGCCTCCCATTCCTTCTCCTCCCCCATCATCTTTCAGCACTTCCCCATTCTTTCTACTCCTGGGCAGACTGTAGGTGCGCTTGCGGGCAGGCTACGTTCCATTCCGCTAGCACACTCTGCGCCGACCCCCAATGTTATTTTCCACATTAGAGGTGAGATTGCTGCAGTAGCGACAGCGGCGGGGAGAAGGGGAGACGAGCAGAATTTCAAATACAAAATGCTTACTAGAAGCCTTCCTGGCACCCGAAGGGCCACCTGGATAATACAGAGAAAGCCGAGAGTAATGGGCTGTATGTGTTCCTTTTGTAGGAATGGGAAAGGCACAATTGTAGGATACTGTTTTGCACACCTCTTCCCCAAAAATATGATCGCTTCTGGGCGGGAACAGGCCCTGAATTCTAATAAGACAGACAAAAGGGGCTATGAAAATCTGCAGTATTATAAAAAAATGCACACAGCTTAGAGTATCCTGCGTGCTCGGAGATTAAAAACAAGCATTGGCATAGCCAAATGGTCTCGCCTTTCAGACCTTATAAGTGTTTAGCCATGCAACACTTGATGTTGTTGCACCAAGGATATTGTGCTGGATAACTAAACACTTATAAGGTCCCAAAGGCGAGACCTATTGGCTATGCCAATGCTTGTTACCTAATAGCCACGTCACTTTTGCACGCAAGGAGGCACTTCCCATGTGCGTGGGAGGGGATGTGCGAGAGAAAGGAAACAGGGTTAGCCAGAAGCACGCATCCTACAATGAAGATTAGATACCAAAATCCTGAATTATATGAATTAACTTTAGACACCTCAAATGCAAATAAATAGGCATTGTGCTTTGTACCCAGCTAGTGCAGCTCATAATGATACTGCCCCTGACATACTGACTTGTTTCTCAGGTGAACAGGGTTTGATTTCTGCTGCGCTGTGCTGGAGACCGGGTCACCCAAAGCTTGTGTCTTTAAACATGGATGCCTGGCAGAGGTATCAGAGTTGTTTAATGCATACACATAGCTGCCATGAAACACAAAAAGACAGTCCTAGCATTCAAGACCTCTTGTATATACTTTAGTATATATACTTTAGACTATACTTTAGTATATACTTATATTTGTATGCACTTTGTGGGTTCTGGAGATCAACCCTAGGACTTGTCTGCTTAGGCTTAGGAACTTTTTTTTCTGTTCAACTGTCTCTATGTAACTGTCTTGATAGAAAACGAACAGCAGAGGTCAGTAAAATACCAGAATCGCTTTCTGCTGAGGGACTCTCTTTTTCCTTTTTAAATTTTTCTGGCAATTGCCTTTATTTAACTATCTTGGTAGACAACGACCAGCAGAGGTCAGCAAAATTCCACAATCACTTAAGCATTCTCTAGATTCCAGTCCATAGAAATTGTCTTCCACGAGCACCTGTAGACAATAATATTTTTTTCAAGTCTTGTATTTTTAGTGAATAGACCACCGAAGGCCCTGCTTTTATATTAAAAACAGAGCTTTGAAATATACCATTTCCCGCTGAAAGGCAATATTTCTCTCTATGTGTTCCCATACCTGGCATATTCAAAGAAGACATTTAGTAGTAGTAAAGTTAGGATTTTGTCTTAAGTTAGGATTGTGTCTTTAGTTGGGATTTTGTCTTAAACTATATGTAAGATTGTCTTAAATTTTGGTTTTGAGACAAAATCCTAACTGAAGACAAAATCCTAACTTCAGACAAAATCCTAACTTTACTACTACTAAATACCGTCTGTGAATACCAAAATTAGTAAGTTTAGGATTTTGTCTCAGATTAGTTCTGTGAATCGCCCCCATTATTTTATATGGTGAGAAGGCAGTCGTCCTTAAAACTACTTCTTTTTTTGTGAGGAAGGGGGATGGGAGTGCCTCTGTGACCCTGAGGCCTCTACAGACCCTAATGTTTGGACCACACAGAACTTTTTGAGTGTCTTTAAAGCATAGGAGACAATTGTCCTGGCAGATGAAGCTGAACCAGTTAATACGTTTCATACACGAGGCAGGAAAAGACTGTGTCCATCCACCACTTCCTAAAGTGTGGATGATGCCTTAGTTCAGCAACATACACACACATGCACACATGCAAGCACGGCACCCGTACACACATGCACACACACACACACACATACACGCATTCCATCCGCAGGTGGACTTTTACAAAGATCAAAGCAAACAACAAATCTGCAACAAATGCACAGAAAATGTAATTTGTAAATTGATTCTACATGTGTTGGTATTTATTGGGTGCCCTGATATTCAGTGATTAATGGTTGAGACAGATTAGAATTCATATTCCTAGGAAGAGTCCTATAACAATTTTCATGCATAGCAATGATTTATGTACTAAATAAATGAATACATAGAAGAGGTTGGTGCCTAGCCGAATACTTTAAGGCCCAACACTACACTTGATGGGCTCAACATGACTTTGCACAATAATGATATGCTAATACCATCAAACATTGGGAACAGAAAAAAAAAGGATTCTCACAGTGCCAAGGCACGGCAGAGCCAGTCAGTTGCCATACATGGGCCCCCTGACTGTGATGTCCATCCTCCCCTGAGGTCGCTCCTTCTCCCACACAGCTGCAGTCCGTGCAGGTAACAGCGGTGGGCGGTGGGGCGGCGTTGGGGGGGATTTCGAGGGACGATGCCGTGGGAAAGTTTATTATTTATTTAATTTTCCCTCATCATCGTCCCTCTAAATCCCTCCCAACGCTGCCCCACCGCCTCACCGCTGTTACCTGCACAGCCTCCCCACGCACCACCATACCATCACCTCACTTCTGGAATTCTGAATGGCCCTGAAGACCTTGCTGTTCGAATAAGACTCCGGTACCTGCAAGCATCTGGATACCCTAACGGGTGATTAGCCGCGCTTAATAAATCCTGATTGACTGATTGATCGATCAATTGAGGTAGTAATGCCAGTCACATATCACAGAATACTGCAGATCAGTTATCATTCATGTAACCTAGGGTCCAAGTCATCACCACATTTGACAGACATTTTGAAGTACACTCTCAGGTTGAAGCATCTGTTTTCGAATAATTATTTTACGAAAATGTCTTTCCCAAATAGTAATTGAGCAAGGGAGGGTAGAATCAAGTCATTGGCTCGTATCTGAGCCCTCTGACTCCACCAGTGACAATAACTACCAGGGATTTCCACCCCCCCCTCCCCAACATTATTCACATCTGTTTAACTTAACTATTTGTCAGCAACGACTTTGCAGTGCCCTCCCACTTGGATATAATTGCTCAAAATACATTCTCAACGAGAAACAGGTTACTGGAATTCCAAGTAAACTTATAGTAGACATGGAATTGCTGACATCACCTTTGCTTTTCGTCACTTCGGTGATAAATTGTACATTAGAGATATGAATGAATGAATAAATACAACTTATCAAGCGCAAATAATTACCCAAAAGGGTGTCCCAGTGCTGAGAATCATTTCGACCTGAAGGTTCCCTACATCCTAATGGTATTTTTTGAATGGCCAATCTACATTTGTTGAACCTAGACAAAGGCACCGCACACACCGAACAAATCTCACTTCGGAAAGAAGGGTTCCTACCCTTAGTTATGCCTCACTCTCCTCCGTCTTGGTGTTGATCCTGACCATATGAGAATCAGGAAATCAGTGGCATAACGCCAAATGCAGACCCCTATAAACAATGTGAAGGGTGGCCCCTGAGACCCCAATATCTCACAGATGTTCACTAGCCTTGGGCTGAATGGGGGCCCCGTGAAGGGCTGAGAGGACCGTAAAGGATTGCCGACCCCCTGCGCCGCAGGGGCTGCAGTGGCCTCAGTTACGCCCACGCAGTAAGTGGCAGATTTACAAGCCCCTTGCACCACTTTTGCGTCACTTTTAACATGGGAAAAATGATGCAAAAGTGGCACAAAGGGCTTATAAATCTGCCCTTAAATGTTTACATTCCTGGCTGTTCTCTTATTAGACTCACTCTTTCTTACGCATTCACGTTTTTCTGGTCATAGTCTTTCTATAGCACCAAGAGGCTTTTCGCAATGGTACCTTTGCGCTTTATAAATACAGTGAAATAAAATAATAATAGACCCTTGCAAAGCGTTTGAGGAATCCTTTCAAGACAACTAAAACGCCATGTGTAAAAATGTCCACTTATCTGTGTTTCCACTTCCAGTCAGAGTCAAAGAAAAAACTGTGAAACTCGAAGGCCTCACGCCAAGTACAGAGTACTCCATCTGTGTACAGCTGAGCCGCACTGGGGATGGAGGGATGGGCCACCCAGGCCCCGAGGCAAGCTTTAAGACGGATGCAATTGGTAAGCATGCATGTTCTGTTTGGACAAATAGACAACTCCTAATGTTGCTGTTGTCAACAGCCCAGAAACTGCTACTGCTAGTGCAACCCAAACTTCTAACCAAATGTTTACTGGTTTTGAAGTACCTGTTTGTTCTTAGAAGTTTAGAAATTATGGGAATGCTCATTATTTAAATATATCATAATTTCTTGCCATGTGAACTTAGACATATATGCATGAAAACAAACATCTATGCATGCCTGAACTCCAATTTGCTTGCATGATGAATTCACAAACTGAGGAATGTAACTTTTTTTTCTCCATGAAAGGTAGGTAATGCAATAGATCATAAGTCTCCAACTCTTTCAGCAATAAGAGCTACTTAGGTTCAATGGAAATTAGCCCAAGCTCGCAGCCGTTCTTCGAATTGCCCAGAGAGACTGTCACACGCAGAAGCCCTTGAAGCCCTTGAAGCAGAATACCCGGGATAGGAAACCAGCACGCCGACAGGGGACGGGACTGCCAGACCCAGGAGGCAACGCGCTTCAACAACCCAGCGCACCTGGTGTCTCTTCCCACCCCCCAGCGCCAGGCTATTTACGGCTCCCGGCCCCCGCTTCGCGGGAGCCGCTCGCAGCTGTTCTTCGAATTGCCCAGAGAGACTGTCACACGCAGAAGCCCTTGAAGCCCTTGAAGCAGAATACCCGGGATTGGAAACCAGCACGCCGGCAGGGGACGGGACTGCGAGACCCAGGAGGCAACGCGCTTCAACAACCCAGCGCACCTGGTGTCTCTTCCTGCCCTCCAGCGCCAGGCTATTTACAGCTCGCGGTCCCCGCTTCGCGGGAGCCGCTCGCAGCCGTTCTTCGAATTGCCCAGAGAGACTGTCACACGCAGAAGCCCTTGAAGCCCTTGAAGCAGAATACCCGGGATTGGAAACCAGCACGCCGGCAGGGGACGGGACTGCGAGACCCAGGAGGCAACGCGCTTCAACAACCCAGCGCACCTGGTGTCTCTTCCTGCCCATTCCCACAACTATATGAATACGCCATAGCACGCGCACGCGGGACGCGCGCGGGACTCAGGCCGGGGCGAAGACCGGGCAAAGAGCGGGCCGTTTGAGGCCGTTAGAGACCGGTGGAGACTGGACTGGGCTATTCCCCTTGGCCTCAACTTTGTTATTGTAAATCCACCTGTTAGCGGCGCTCGCAGAAGATACGGTGCTATGTCCACGCGTGAGTATAGAAGCAGGGCAGCCAAAGGGAAGTTGCAAAATGGGACACTTGATGACTTTATCACCAGGACCAATACCACCATAGATATGGAGATCAATAAAATGCAGCATAGGGTCTCCATTGAACTTGATGCAGCTAGAAGGTTATCCCAGGAGCTGGCCATGGCCACAAAATCCTCTTTAGGTCACTTTGCCCTTGCCAAAACACCTGACCGTCCAATGGGCCCAGCTCCTATTTTGACGCAGGCAGTTATCCATCAGCCAGCAGTCGCATCCTTTCCAGCCCCAGTATCGAAGGTGGGGTCTCCACGTGCATCCCCCCCCATCCTTAGTCCATCATTGGGTGGGGTGGCTGGGGTTGAGGCTAGGGTTGAGGGGGCCCCTTTGGAGACGGTACCGATTGTTAAGCATAAGGTAATGAGCGGGAGGATTTCCCTTACCACCCAAAAGGGTGTCATCCACAAACGAAAGCGTAATAATACTTCTGCCTATTCTAGGAAAAAGGTTAAGGTTGCAAAGGCTCAGTTACCCTCTCAAGCACTATCTCAGGTATCCCAAGCACCCCTTCCCATGGGAAATATTTGCCCCTCAGTATTAGAATTTAGTTCAGCAAAATCGGTGGGGGAATATGATAATCTTGTAATAGAAAGTGAGAATGGTGGGGTACCACTCTGCACGATAGAAGGAAAGGATGTGGAATTTTTAACGATTGTTTGGGAAACGCTAAAAAAACTCCTAACCCCCTTGGAAGTTAGACTTTCGCGAATAGAAACCCAGCTGCTTGAGACAGAAAAAAGCATCCTAAATTTAGCCACCCTGAGCATACCTGATAATAAACCAACTAGTCCACCAGTCGCTACTCATACCCCATCAGTACCTGCTGCTATTTCATCAGTAGCTCCGGTGGTTAAACCCATTCCGAAACCTTGGCATAAGGTCATTACAAGCACTTCCGTTAATAGAGTAGCGGAGGGTGCAAATCAGCTGCCGGCTCAATCTGCACCAGCCCCGAAAGCCATGGCAGTCCCGAGGGCTAAAGATCATAACACTTACCACCCCACTCCACAGAGAATAAAACCTATTAAAAATCACTATAGGGGTTATGTTGATCTTCCCCCAGATGTAAGACCGTATGTAGCTGTGTTAACGGGGGTGCCGGAAATTCCATACCAACAGCAGGAAGACTTTGGATCATTAAAAAACAAGGTAATCCATTGGCTTAATGTAAACAGGCCGTTACCCAATCACCTGAGAAGCGAAATTCTTATGGTGCGACGGGTCCCTTGGATAGGCACCTCGCACAAGTCTATCACAGGTGATTGCGTTATTGTTTCTTTCGAAGACCCCAACACTGGACACCTTATTCATTCATGGAGCAATTATGGAGTAAATTCGTCCATAACATCTAGACCCCTAACTTACTTTTATCCCCAGCGTCTACACTGGGGGTTCCTAAGGGTTTGCTGGAGATGATTATTCGTCTCCATACTGCCAACTTTGCACAGGTGAGGTGTGGCAAGGAGGGGGCGCTGTCGAACAGGTTCCCCATTGACAGGGCTGCGTGCTTGCACCGACCCTGTTCTGCCTCTACGTCAACGGGGTAATCTCCCACCTGAATGGGGTTGTTAACTCTGACGCTCCTAAGCTGGCAGGCAGCAGGGTGCCGGCGATTATGTTCGCTGACGACACCCTGCTGCTTTCAAAGTCTCCGATGGGATCCAGCGCGTTCTTAACGGCTTTGTGGATTTCTGTGGGGAACATGGTTTAGAAATTAACACTCTAAAGACCAAATTTATGGTCTTCAATCCCCCACCAAAACTCCGCTCTAGCCCCAACATCGGGCAAAGTAGACTCGAAAGGGTGCGAACCTTCGAGTACCTTGGAGTTATGTTAAATGAGAAAATGTCCTGGTGCACACACCAAGAGAAAGCACTACTCAAATTGGTTCAGTACTCGAGTGGGATTATGAAGCTCGTGGGAAAAAACAGGTCATCCATCCAACCCGTTGGTGCACCTCTCCAGATCTACAGGGCACAGGCAAGGGGGCTGCCATGTACGGTTGTGAGCTCTGGGGTCATGCAGTTTCTCCAGACCTGGTGAAAGAGGAGAACAAGTTCATCAGGCGGGTGGTAGCACTTCCTCCCAGTACGCCTCTTGTTCCACTAAGGCTAGATCTGGGGATGCGACCTCTTGATGAAGAACTGGCATTGCGTCCCTTGGCTTATTGGCGTAGGTTGTGGGCAGTTCCAGAACTGATTAGTTATAGGCAGGGGCTCCAGGAGGTGCTTGCTATGCCTAACGTAGGGAAAATTAAATGGTTTAAATTCATTAAAGCTGAGTTGGAGGGTCTAGGCCTATCGACTCTCTGGTCTGACCCTTTATCCACTTGCCCATTAATTCCCAAAAAGAGACTGGCAAAGGTTTACTACAACAGTAAAATAGCGGCACTCTGTCGTCGACAAAACCTTGGGACATTCACGGAGTCATTTTTACGTATCAAGGACATCTACAGCTTTGAACCAGCCTTGGACAAATTATATCCTGCCTTACTCAGGAAACTCTATTTAGCTGGAGAGCTACTGGTAGTTCACAAGCTACTCGTTGGAATCACCTGCATTAGATCAATGAAATATATGGGACAGCAGACACATTAATTGTGCACTTAATATCAGTTAGGCAGTACAATTGTGGGTGGCAGTTAACATATGTCTGGTAGTTAGCATGGGACACAAAAGGGGCCATTTAGATTAATAGTGCAAATTACATGAGGGATAACTACATGCTGCATGTGGCCCTCAAACAGGATGTGGAACAAATATATAATTAGCGGGAACCACAACAGGAAGGAGGAGACATTTGAAAAGGAAATCAGAGCATGGCAATAAAAAACAGAGGGCCTTATTTACTACAAAATTATGCAGTGCGGCGCCACAAGCCATTTTCCTAGCACAAGCTATATCATTTCAAAAGCACAGAGATGTGTTGTAGTAACAACAATACAACGCATTTGTGTGCTTTCCCCTGTGCTGTCGCACAATTACCGCCATGTGCCAGCGCAGGCAGCCTTGTGTCATGTTGTAAGGGTGCTAGCGTTGCGGGGATGATTGTTTTTGTGCAGGAAGGGACACCTTCCTACACATAAATAATAATTTATGTCATTTTCATATTTCTATGCATGCTGCAAAATACAGCACACATAGAAAGAGGAAAAAACAAGGAGAAATAAAGGCCCCAATTCTGATATTAAAAGGACAGTGTGTTAAATACAATGAAAGAAGTGTAGCAGGACAATCAATAACCAGCAACTGGCTACTTTCATAAAAATGATATCACTGTCACTGTTGTGTCAAGTGAAAGAGAGTTTCAACCATGAAACCTGCATCATGTATTAGGGATGCCTTAACACAGATTTAAAGCAGAAGTTCTCAGTATGTTTCACATTGGTTTCTAGTTACTGGAGTAGGTTGGAGAAAGTTCAATGCGTAAGACCTCTGGAACGAAAAGTGTAGCCTTTCAGTACAGAATTGAACAATCTAGGTGAAGTGATGTGCAATTAGTGGTTGACTTAAGTGTCCTAGTGAGTGGGTAACGTTTCAGTTTGTGGAGATATACCAGAACCAGGGTCAGACTAAAGAAAAGGGGCCCCCATTAGCAAACCAAACAGTTACAAAAACGTGGCCCAGATTTACAAATCAGGCTAGTTTTGCACTTATAAAGACATGCTGTATGGGTAGTTTACAAGGGATGGACGATTGCTTGCTTTTTTGTTTGCTGCAGGCAAGCCTGTGGTAATATCAGTCAAATTAACAGTAAAAACAGGCCCACCTGGCCATAAAACACACAGCCCACACACGGATTTGTCAGACGAGCCCATCGGGCACGGTCTGATTGCCCTATAGGTCAGTCCGACCCTGGCAAGAACCATAATGAAAGATCAAGATAACATATTAAAGACGGCCCACCCTGTGATTGCCATGCTAAGGTGACCGTGTTTTTTCTCATCTCATTTAGAAGCCAATTACCTATATTGCTGTCAGCTAGTTATAATCCGTGGCAACATGTGATAGTGTCAGGTAGGCCTCAGGAAAAGGCATTATAACAAACAGCATACTACTCATCATATCCTTGCCCATACATTTCAGATGGTATACTTTCAATGGAAATGCCTGATCTAGAAGCATGATTCTTTTTCATTTATCAAATACTCTCCGAATAGATCCTATTTTTGTGTAACTATTGGTGGTGAAGGAAGGGGGCCATGAGGAGGGATAATAGAAACAACTTTGAGTGCAACCATTGTGATGATCACAGAGGGCAGGCCAATGTGATTAAGAAGGTCCTAAATGTTGACCTTATTTACTTCGCAAAAAGATCCACCTCTGGTGAGCACCACTAAAGGTCCTTGCCTCTTACAAGAGGAAACATGAAAAGGCAAGCAGTAATCCCACTAGGAGCTGAGTGGGAAGAATGCCCATGAGAGATAAGAGAATTTTATGTTGCATTAGATTCCCGCTGTTGTAATCAGGCAGACAGTGACATGAGTGCCAACGGCCATCACAATGTGTAGATGAGCTGAGTGTTAGGTGGAATGCCCATTCCGATAAGTCTCAGAAGTCTTCGCATCTGCATGACCACAGATGCCACCTTGATGAAATCCAACTGCCTCAAACTCAGCTCAGACAAGACTGAAGTTGAGATGTTAGAAGGAAGACCTTTGCTTGGTTCTCCAGATTGGCTGCCAGACCTCGGTTTTACACCAACCCTTACCACCACACCAGAAACTTAGGAATCATTCTAGACAACAAGCTCAACATGATAGCCCAGGTAAATGCAGTGACCTCTACTTGTTTCCGCATCCTGAGGATGCTGTGAAAAATATTCAAGTGGCTACCAAAGAACACCAGGAAACAGTTACACAGGCCCTGGGAACCAGCAGACTTGATTAAAGCAGTGCACTCTATGCGGGAATCGCCAAACAGCTGCTGAACAGGATCCAAACCATTACAATGCTGCAGCAAGACTCATCCTTAGCCTACCACACTGCACTTACAGCACTCCACCACACCTTAAGGAGCTTCACTGGCTCCGCATTCACAAATGCAATCAATTCAAACTTCTCAGACAAACACACACAGACACACACACCCAGACACACACACACACACACACACAAAGCAGTAAACACTGTAGGTCCCATTTACCTAAACAGCTGCATACACTTACACCAACCTTCGAAGCACCTCCGATCAGCCATACTCTCATTAGCACATGTACCCCACAGTACAGAGACCTTGCCTTGCAGAGGCCACGCCCACTCCAGCAGCAACCCATCCACTGGAGGGGTGCCGGTTCCGGCCCCACACCTGACAGTAATTACATCCCAGGCGCTGTAAAACCGCGCAACTAAACCCCACGGGAACCCTCTCAACGGTGCCGGGCGTGTGCCATTGTTGGCTCATTGTTGGCTCACGGGTGCATAGCGCGGCGGCGGTTGCATAGCGCGGCGACCTGATCTACAGCCATCATCAACAATGCAGAAAAGAACGAGGAATACCGGCGCTGAGGGGGCAGATGCTTTTCACGCCCTAAATTGCCAATGAGTTGTGCGAGCCTGCACCTCCTTTACTGCAGCGCGGAGGCTTCACGGACCGTATGAACTGCAACCAGGGACCGCTTCTTCTTCATTTATTCACCTGACGCTGCAGGATTGGTCCGGGTACAGCCTCGATAAAGGTGCTTATTTCATTGCAATCACGAATCACGACTTTGCAGTGATTGTTTCAGATCGAGCCTGATTCCAAGATGGCGGCGGTGCTGTGTACGTGGTCATCGGAACACCTTGAACGCTGGTAAGAGGCAGGAAATGTATTTATATGGCCATACTTCGTGGAGGCAGCGCAAGTGTTTTACAGTTAGCACTGTATGGAGGGGCTGTCTCCTTGTTACCTGGGGAATTATCGAATCAAGTGCCTGACCCTAAAATGGAGGTCAGATTGTGACAAAAGGATCTATATGTAAACCCCGGTGGTGCCGAACGATGCAGTTTTGAAGTGGCTGCAGCAGCAACCATTGGAGTAGTGCCCTTTACCAGCAAGAAGATATCCAATGTAGGATCAATGTGAGCTGCCTATATAGTTATATTTGATCTCAAGCAATAATACCTACCTGATGCCCTGGACAATATAAAGTTGTGGAACCCTTCCTATCGATTACAAGGCGATGTAGAGGTATTCTGAAACAAAGTGGTGTTCATTAACATTTGTTTGGTCCTTTTTTAGGTTTTGCCTCGCCGAAGATGCGCTCTGCGCATCTTTTCGGCGCAGGCGAAAACCTGATGATAACTGTAGTGTGGCTTGGTTCGGCCCTCGTCGTTGATTGGCTGGCTCCGTAAACGGAGCCTTGCCATTGGACGAGGGGCCTGTCCGTCAATGCCGGACCAGACACGGGGGCGTTCCCGACATTCTTTGGCTTTTGCCGACGTCACGGGACGCCGGGAACGCCCCCGTGTCTGGTCCGGCATTGCCGGCACTACTGCATCTCTTCTCCCCCGTTTCCCGCCCCGTGACTGGCCGGCCGGCCAATCCTAGCGCGGCCGGCCGGAAGTGCCCGCCCCCCGCAGCCCGGGGGAAGAAGGCTCCTCGCTGCTGGCGAGAAGGATGTCAGCGCCTTCACGCACAGACCTTGGCTCCAGGCGCTTTCCTCTCGGAGGGGCTCCAGTGCTCCTTGAAGGCCTCGAGCGAGTCCTGGAAGCTTGGGCAGCCCCATCTCTCCATATCAACCCCCCCCCGCACCAGTGATGGGAAACACAGAAGGCAAGACTTCTTGACTCCACAACAAAGCAGCACGTGCCCCCGGCTGGCAGAGAACAAGCGCCTCGAGTAGCGCACAACACCTCCCTCTCGCCCGTAGTGCTTCTAAGCACAAACCCCGGCAACGAGGCCCAGCGCCTGGAGTAGAGCACAGCGCCTCCATCTCGCCCGCAGTGCTTCTCAGCACAAACCCCATGCAGCTCTGCCAAGCGCCTGGAGTAGAACACACTGCGCCTCCCTCTCGCCCGCAGTGCTTCCAGTCGGGCACAGCGCCTTCCTCTCGCCCGCAGCGCTTCCAAGCACAAACCCCCGGCAACGCGGCCAAGCGCCCATCTCTCCATATCAAGCCCCCCCCCGCACCAGTGATGGGACACACAGAAGGCAAGACTTCTTGACTCCACAACAAAGCAGCACGTGCCCCCGGCTGGCAGAGAACAAGCGCCTCGAGTAGCGCACAACACCTCCCTCTCGCCCGTAGTGCTTCTAAGCACAAACCCCGGCAACGAGGCCCAGCGCCTGGAGTAGAGCACAGCGCCTCCATCTCGCCCGCAGTGCTTCTCAGCACAAACCCCATGCAGCTCTGCCAAGCGCCTGGAGTAGAACACACTGCGCCTCCCTCTCGCCCGCAGTGCTTCCAGTCGGGCACAGCGCCTTCCTCTCGCCCGCAGCGCTTCCAAGCACAAACCCCCGGCAACGCGGCCAAGCGCCCATCTCTCCATATCAAGCCCCCCCCCCCCCGCACCAGTGATGGGAAACACAGAAGGCAAGACTTCTTGACTCCACAACAAAGCAGCACGTGCCCCCGGCTGGCAGAGAACAAGCGCCTCGAGTAGCGCACAACACCTCCCTCTCGCCCGTAGTGCTTCTAAGCACAAACCCCGGCAACGAGGCCCAGCGCCTGGAGTAGAGCACAGCGCCTCCATCTCGCCCGCAGTGCTTCTCAGCACAAACCCCATGCAGCTCTGCCAAGCGCCTGGAGTAGAACACACTGCGCCTCCCTCTCGCCCGCAGTGCTTCCAGTCGGGCACAGCGCCTTCCTCTCGCCCGCAGCGCTTCCAAGCACAAACCCCCGGCAACGCGGCCAAGCGCCCATCTCTCCATATCAAGCCCCCCCCCCCGCACCAGTGATGGGAAACACAGAAGGCAAGACTTCTTGACTCCACAACAAAGCAGCACGTGCCCCCGGCTGGCAGAGAACAAGCGCCTCGAGTAGCGCACAACACCTCCCTCTCGCCCGTAGTGCTTCTAAGCACAAACCCCGGCAACGAGGCCCAGCGCCTGGAGTATCAACCCCCCCCCCCGCACCAGTGATGGGAAACACAGAAGGCAAGACTTCTTGACTCCACAACAAAGCAGCACGTGCCCCCGGCTGGCAGAGAACAAGCGCCTCGAGTAGCGCACAACACCTCCCTCTCGCCCGTAGTGCTTCTAAGCACAAACCCCGGCAACGAGGCCCAGCGCCTGGAGTAGAGCACAGCGCCTCCATCTCGCCCGCAGTGCTTCTCAGCACAAACCCCATGCAGCTCTGCCAAGCGCCTGGAGTAGAACACACTGCGCCTCCCTCTCGCCCGCAGTGCTTCCAGTCGGGCACAGCGCCTTCCTCTCGCCCGCAGCGCTTCCAAGCACAAACCCCCGGCAACGCGGCCAAGCGCCCATCTCTCCATATCAAGCCCCCCCCCCCCGCACCAGTGATGGGACACACAGAAGGCAAGACTTCTTGACTCCACAGCAAAGCAGCACGTGCCCCCGGCTGGCAGAGAACAAGCGCCTCGAGTAGCGCACAACACCTCCCTCTCGCCCGTAGTGCTTCTAAGCACAAACCCCGGCAACGAGGCCCAGCGCCTGGAGTAGAGCACAGCGCCTCCATCTCGCCCGCAGTGCTTCTCAGCACAAACCCCATGCAGCTCTGCCAAGCGCCTGGAGTAGAACACACTGCGCCTCCCTCTCGCCCGCAGTGCTTCCAGTCGGGCACAGCGCCTTCCTCTCGCCCGCAGCGCTTCCAAGCACAAACCCCCGGCAACGCGGCCAAGCGCCCATCTCTCCATATCAAGCCCCCCCCCGCACCAGTGATGGGAAACACAGAAGGCAAGACTTCTTGACTCCACAACAAAGCAGCACGTGCCCCCGGCTGGCAGAGAACAAGCGCCTCGAGTAGCGCACAACACCTCCCTCTCGCCCGTAGTGCTTCTAAGCACAAACCCCGGCAACGAGGCCCAGCGCCTGGAGTAGAGCACAGCGCCTCCATCTCGCCCGCAGTGCTTCTCAGCACAAACCCCATGCAGCTCTGCCAAGCGCCTGGAGTAGAACACACTGCGCCTCCCTCTCGCCCGCAGTGCTTCCAGTCGGGCAGTAGTGCTTCTAAGCACAAACCCCGGCAACGAGGCCCAGCGCCTGGAGTAGAGCACAGCGCCTCCATCTCGCCCGCAGTGCTTCTCAGCACAAACCCCATGCAGCTCTGCCAAGCGCCTGGAGTAGAACACACTGCGCCTCCCTCTCGCCCGCAGTGCTTCCAGTCGGGCACAGCGCCTTCCTCTCGCCCGCAGCGCTTCCAAGCACAAACCCCCGGCAACGCGGCCAAGCGCCCATCTCTCCATATCAAGCCCCCCCCCCGCACCAGTGATGGGAAACACAGAAGGCAAGACTTCTTGACTCCACAACAAAGCAGCACGTGCCCCCGGCTGGCAGAGAACAAGCGCCTCGAGTAGCGCACAACACCTCCCTCTCGCCCGTAGTGCTTCTAAGCACAAACCCCGGCAACGAGGCCCAGCGCCTGGAGTATCAACCCCCCCCCCCCCCGCACCAGTGATGGGAAACACAGAAGGCAAGACTTCTTGACTCCACAACAAAGCAGCACGTGCCCCCGGCTGGCAGAGAACAAGCGCCTCGAGTAGCGCACAACACCTCCCTCTCGCCCGTAGTGCTTCTAAGCACAAACCCCGGCAACGAGGCCCAGCGCCTGGAGTAGAGCACAGCGCCTCCATCTCGCCCGCAGTGCTTCTCAGCACAAACCCCATGCAGCTCTGCCAAGCGCCTGGAGTAGAACACACTGCGCCTCCCTCTCGCCCGCAGTGCTTCCAGTCGGGCACAGCGCCTTCCTCTCGCCCGCAGCGCTTCCAAGCACAAACCCCCGGCAACGCGGCCAAGCGCCCATCTCTCCATATCAAGCCCCCCCCCCCCCCGCACCAGTGATGGGACACACAGAAGGCAAGACTTCTTGACTCCACAGCAAAGCAGCACGTGCCCCCGGCTGGCAGAGAACAAGCGCCTCGAGTAGCGCACAACACCTCCCTCTCGCCCGTAGTGCTTCTAAGCACAAACCCCGGCAACGAGGCCCAGCGCCTGGAGTAGAGCACAGCGCCTCCATCTCGCCCGCAGTGCTTCTCAGCACAAACCCCATGCAGCTCTGCCAAGCGCCTGGAGTAGAACACACTGCGCCTCCCTCTCGCCCGCAGTGCTTCCAGTCGGGCACAGCGCCTTCCTCTCGCCCGCAGCGCTTCCAAGCACAAACCCCCGGCAACGCGGCCAAGCGCCCATCTCTCCATATCAAGCCCCCCCCCCGCACCAGTGATGGGAAACACAGAAGGCAAGACTTCTTGACTCCACAACAAAGCAGCACGTGCCCCCGGCTGGCAGAGAACAAGCGCCTCGAGTAGCGCACAACACCTCCCTCTCGCCCGTAGTGCTTCTAAGCACAAACCCCGGCAACGAGGCCCAGCGCCTGGAGTAGAGCACAGCGCCTCCATCTCGCCCGCAGTGCTTCTCAGCACAAACCCCATGCAGCTCTGCCAAGCGCCTGGAGTAGAACACACTGCGCCTCCCTCTCGCCCGCAGTGCTTCCAGTCGGGCAGTAGTGCTTCTAAGCACAAACCCCGGCAACGAGGCCCAGCGCCTGGAGTAGAGCACAGCGCCTCCATCTCGCCCGCAGTGCTTCTCAGCACAAACCCCATGCAGCTCTGCCAAGCGCCTGGAGTAGAACACACTGCGCCTCCCTCTCGCCCGCAGTGCTTCCAGTCGGGCACAGTGCCTTCCTCTCGCCCGCAGCGCTTCCAAGCACAAACCCCCGGCAACGCGGCCAAGCGCCCATCTCTCCATATCAAGCCCCCCCCCCCCGCACCAGTGATGGGAAACACAGAAGGCAAGACTTCTTGACTCCACAACAAAGCAGCACGTGCCCCCGGCTGGCAGAGAACAAGCGCCTCGAGTAGCGCACAACACCTCCCTCTCGCCCGTAGTGCTTCTAAGCACAAACCCCGGCAACGAGGCCCAGCGCCTGGAGTATCAACCCCCCCCCCCCGCACCAGTGATGGGAAACACAGAAGGCAAGACTTCTTGACTCCACAACAAAGCAGCACGTGCCCCCGGCTGGCAGAGAACAAGCGCCTCGAGTAGCGCACAACACCTCCCTCTCGCCCGTAGTGCTTCTAAGCACAAACCCCGGCAACGAGGCCCAGCGCCTGGAGTAGAGCACAGCGCCTCCATCTCGCCCGCAGTGCTTCTCAGCACAAACCCCATGCAGCTCTGCCAAGCGCCTGGAGTAGAACACACTGCGCCTCCCTCTCGCCCGCAGTGCTTCCAGTCGGGCACAGCGCCTTCCTCTCGCCCGCAGCGCTTCCAAGCACAAACCCCCGGCAACGCGGCCAAGCGCCCATCTCTCCATATCAAGCCCCCCCCCCCCGCACCAGTGATGGGACACACAGAAGGCAAGACTTCTTGACTCCACAGCAAAGCAGCACGTGCCCCCGGCTGGCAGAGAACAAGCGCCTCGAGTAGCGCACAACACCTCCCTCTCGCCCGTAGTGCTTCTAAGCACAAACCCCGGCAACGAGGCCCAGCGCCTGGAGTATCAACCCCCCCCCCCCGCACCAGTGATGGGAAACACAGAAGGCAAGACTTCTTGACTCCACAACAAAGCAGCACGTGCCCCCGGCTGGCAGAGAACAAGCGCCTCGAGTAGCGCACAACACCTCCCTCTCGCCCGTAGTGCTTCTAAGCACAAACCCCGGCAACGAGGCCCAGCGCCTGGAGTAGAGCACAGCGCCTCCATCTCGCCCGCAGTGCTTCTCAGCACAAACCCCATGCAGCTCTGCCAAGCGCCTGGAGTAGAACACACTGCGCCTCCCTCTCGCCCGCAGTGCTTCCAGTCGGGCACAGCGCCTTCCTCTCGCCCGCAGCGCTTCCAAGCACAAACCCCCGGCAACGCGGCCAAGCGCCCATCTCTCCATATCAAGCCCCCCCCCCCGCACCAGTGATGGGACACACAGAAGGCAAGACTTCTTGACTCCACAACAAAGCAGCACGTGCCCCCGGCTGGCAGAGAACAAGCGCCTCGAGTAGCGCACAACACCTCCCTCTCGCCCGTAGTGCTTCTAAGCACAAACCCCGGCAACGAGGCCCAGCGCCTGGAGTAGAGCACAGCGCCTCCATCTCGCCCGCAGTGCTTCTCAGCACAAACCCCATGCAGCTCTGCCAAGCGCCTGGAGTAGAACACACTGCGCCTCCCTCTCGCCCGCAGTGCTTCCAGTCGGGCACAGCGCCTTCCTCTCGTCCGCAGCGCTTCCAAGCACAAACCCCCGGCAACGCGGCCAAGCGACCATCTCTCCATATCAAGCCCCCCCCCCCCGCACCAGTGATGGGAAACACAGAAGGCAAGACTTCTTGACTCCACAACAAAGCAGCACGTGCCCCCGGCTGGCAGAGAACAAGCGCCTCGAGTAGCGCACAACACCTCCCTCTCGCCCGTAGTGCTTCTAAGCACAAACCCCGGCAACGAGGCCCAGCGCCTGGAGTAGAGCACAGCGCCTCCATCTCGCCCGCAGTGCTTCTCAGCACAAACCCCATGCAGCTCTGCCAAGCGCCTGGAGTAGAACACACTGCGCCTCCCTCTCGCCCGCAGTGCTTCCAGTCGGGCAGTAGTGCTTCTAAGCACAAACCCCGGCAACGAGGCCCAGCGCCTGGAGTAGAGCACAGCGCCTCCATCTCGCCCGCAGTGCTTCTCAGCACAAACCCCATGCAGCTCTGCCAAGCGCCTGGAGTAGAACACACTGCGCCTCCCTCTCGCCCGCAGTGCTTCCAGTCGGGCACAGCGCCTTCCTCTCGCCCGCAGCGCTTCCAAGCACAAACCCCCGGCAACGCGGCCAAGCGCCTCCAGTAGAGCACAGCGCCTCCATCTCGCCCGCAGTGTTTATCAGCACAAACCCCATGCAGCTCTGCCAAGCGCTTGTTTCCATTTCGGGCACGTACGCTTTATTGGTTTCAAATTACACTCTGGGCAAAGATTACAGCCCCGACACTTGTAAAATCCACCAGCCGCCACTGTGTGGCCGCCTTCAAATCTCAAGGAAAACTGGGGGTTTGATCACTGTTCAGCGAGGTCCCAGCGTGACTCGTCTGTTCGGGCGCCTGCCCACCACTTTGTGGGCTAAAAGACTTCTCCCTGCTTTGGGCTGACCCCACAGGGTACACCTGGCCAGCATTTCATTTGATCCCAATGTGCCATGAAGCCTCGTCCCTTCTTCCACAGGAGCTAAGGTTCCCACCGCTCCTGCAGCTTCGTCGCGCCGGCACGCTGGCCCTTTATGTGGTGTGTGATTGTAAATGTATTCATATAGCGCTTAAGGGCCTTGACGAGGCACTGATGCGCTATTCATCGGCTTGAAGTCATTCAGATCTCCGAGTTCAACCTTTGGGGCGCTGGCAGGTGGGAGCTCTTTACACCCACACTTTAGGGACTGACTGCAGCAGTAGATTCAGTTTAAAACCCTTGTCTTTACTCATCGGTGACCTACAGAGAGGCCCCTCCGCGCCTTTTAGAAACGAATTCTACAGACCACTTTCGCGTGTTTGTGTCCTTGGCACGAGCTGATTTTAGTCTTTAGAAATTCCTTCCGACTGTTTCAGAAGCCGATGGAGTTAATTCACTTCTTTTCGGCGGCGGAACCAACCCTATAGATTCCCCTTTAACGGCTCAACTGGAATCCCCTTTAGTATCACAAATCTTTTAAAAAGTTATTTTTTTAACACAGTAAGTCAATGTCGAATTAAGGGGTTCAGGCGCCAGGACTCACTTGTGATTTGTAAATAGCGCTTATGTTTTTGCCGCCTTTTTTGACATTTAGGTCTGTTTGCTTTCAGTTCATTTGGATCTGTTTATCCATGTTCATCTGTGTGCACTGTGAAAAATGAACGACGCTCCCGTATTTGCCTGCTAAATGTGCACTCACTTGTGTCTGCGAACGGTGCTGGTATTGTAAGCATCACAGCTAAAACAAGAAGGCACTCACTCCCCTGAAAACATTAGCATTGTAGTCAAACACATCCGTACTTCAGAAATAGGTATATCCGTTGTGACCCCTTCCCTTCCAAGCGGGCAGCGCTGGCACCATGTGAGCTTGGGGCTCGGAGCCGCACCATGGTGGACCTGGGCGGCTGCCCCAGGAGACACCTCTGCGAGCCCCTGCCGCCCCCGCCCTGCTCTGCTCTGCTGGGCCCTGCTGCTGCTCTGCGCCCCGGAGAGCTCCGCGCTGGCAGACTTCTCAGGTAAGACCCTCTCTGCTTCCCAGCCTGTCCTCTCCCAGCCTGCCCTCTCCCAGCCTGTCCTCTCGCAGCCTGTCCTCTCGCAGCCTGTCCTCTCGCAGCCTGTCCTCTCGCAGCCTGTCCTCTCGCAGCCTGTCCTCTCCCAGCCTGCCCTCTCCCAGCCTGCCGTCTCGCAGCCTGTCCTCTCGCAGCCTGTCCTCTCGCAGCCTGTCCTCTCCCAGCCTGCCCTCTCCCAGCCTGTCCACTTCCAGCCTGTCCACTTCCAGCCTGTCCTCTCGCAGCCTGTCCTCTCGCAGCCTGCCCACTCCCTGCCCTTTCCCAGCCTGTCCTCTTCCAGCCTGCCCTCTCGCAGCCTGTCCTCTCGCAGCCTGTCCTCTCGCAGCCTGTCCTCTCGCGGCCTGTCCTCTCGCGGCCTGTCCTCTCGCGGCCTGTCCTCTCCCGGCCTGCCCACTCGCAGCCTGCCCTCTCCCAGCCTGTCCCCTCCCTGCCCTTTCCCAGCCTGTCCTCTTCCAGCCTGTCCACTTCCAGCCTGCCCTCTCCCAGCCTGTCCCCTCCATGACCTTTACCAGCCTGTCCTCTCCCAGCTTGTCCACTTCCAGCCTGCCATCTCCCAACCTGCCCTCTCCCAGCCTGTCCCCTCCCTGCCCTCTCCCAGCCTGTCCCCTCCCTGCCCTCTCCCAGCCTGTCCTCTCCCTGCCTGTTGTCGTGTCCTGGTGGCAGCAGGCAAGAGCGTGCACTGCGTCCCCGAAGTAACAGCCCTAAAGCAAGCAAGAAGTACGCCCCCCTCCCACCAATCCCTGTTAGGTAGTGGAAACTGTCCAAACTGGGGTCCAGACAGCCCCTCTCACCTTTCGGCCTGGTACCACTGCACCAGCCGCACTACTTCCCTACTGACCGTTCTCCACTTCAGCTCCGTCTAAATTACAATTCCTGCTTGTGACCCTTTTGCCTGCTTGTGCTTGTTTTCGTGACCCTGTTGCCTGCTTGTGCCTCTGTGTGCCCCTGTTGTCTGCTTGTGCCTCCGTTTTCGTGCCCCTGTCGCCTGCTTGTGCCTCCGTTTTCGTGCCCCTGTCGCCTGCTTGTGCCTCCGTGTGCCCCTGTTGCCTGCTTGTGCCTCTGTGTGCCCCTGTTGCCTGCTTGTGCCTCTGTGTGCCCCTGTTGTCTGCTTGTGCCTCCGTTTTCGTGCCCCTGTCGCCTGCTTGTGCCTCCGTTTTCGTGCCCCTGTCGCCTGCTTGTGCCTCCGTTTTCGTGCCCCTGTCGCCTGCTTGTGCCTCCGTGTGCCCCTGTTGCCTGCTTGTGCCTCCGTGTGCCCCTGTTGCCTGCTTGTGCCTCCGTTTTCGTGCCCCTGTTGCCTGCTTGTGCCTCCGTTTTCATGCCCCTGTTGCCTGCTTGTGCTTCCGTGTGCCCCTGTTGCCTGCTTGTGCCTCCGTGTGCCCCTGTTGCCTGCTTGTGCTGTGTGGGTGTCTGTGGAAGGCTCTGTGTGGGTGTGTGGAAGGCTCTGTGTGGGTGTGTGGAAGGCTCTGTGTGGGTGTGTGGAGGGCTCTGTGTGGCTGTGTGTGTGGGGAGCTTTGTGTGGCTGTGTGTGGGGGGGGCTTTGTGTGGCTGTGTGTGTGGGGGGCTCTGTGTGGGTGTGTGTGTGGGGGGGCTCTGTGTGTGTTTGTGTGTGTCATTTGCGAGAGATAAAGCTAGTGGCATTGTAAATGACAATGCCATTTATTTATGTTAAAAAATAAAAATAAAAAAAATAATGTCAAGAGCAATGCCAATAGCTCTAACTTTAACAAAGGCAAAACCATTGCATTGTAAATGCTTGTCTTTGGATTGTGGCGTTTCTGTGATTGTATACCCGGAGCAGACGCTAGCACCCCCAGACCTACCAGCAGAAATGAAGGGTCTCCAACTCCAGTGAGACTGTTTGATTTCTGCAGATACACCTTACCGGTCGTAGAGGCAACGTAGAGGCTTCAGTAGCAACTGTCCGACGTGGGTGCCCTTCGGTGAGGGGACTGACGCCTTCCCCCACCCCCTCCACAACCCTGTGGGGGCCCAACGCCTTCTGCCCTACAAAGCGGTGATTGAGCCTATTAATTACTGAGCGCCACAGGCGGGCGGGAAGGCTCACACTTTCCTCAGCGCAGCAAGAAGTGCCAACTGCACTTTTCAGGCCATTAACAGCTGTGTAGCAGGTAGTGCCAGCTGCATCGTTTAGGTCTTTTACAGCTGCTCAGCAAGTAGTGCCAATGCATCGTTTAGGCCTTTTACAGCTGCGCAGCAAGTAGGGCCAGCTGCACCGTTTAGGCCTTTTACAGCTGCGCAGGAAGTAGTACCAGCTGCACCGTTTAGGCCTTTTACAGCAGTGCAGCAAGTAGTGCCAGCTGCACCGTTTAGGCCTTTTACAGCTGCGCAGCAAGTAGTGCCAGCTGCACCGTTTAGGTCTTTTACAGCTCCGCAGCAAGTAGTGCCAGCTGCTCCATTTAGGACTTTTACAGCTGTGCTGCAAGTAGTGCCAGCTGCACCATTTAGGACACTTTATCCGTGGGGACATTTCTGATTGAGTTAGGACTCTCGCTGCATTGGCAGCAACCTTGACATTATGGTTTCAGGGCATTTGAGTCCCTCTCTGAGATGGCCAGTTGGCCAGGGAGACTGCGAGGTTTGTACAGAGCCAGGCCCTTTTTAAGTATATGTGGTGCTAGGAAATGCTTTTCATGTTGTATGATTTACGCACCCTGTTCTGAGTACCTCTAAAGGTGGCCTTATGAGGACGAGGTTGTCGTGCATATTTTGATTTTGCTAGTCAGATTTTGTTCCACCCTATGCTCTTTGCCCCTAATGTTAGTGATTCTCAGGAGATTAGGGTCCAATAGTAGTCTGTTTAGATTATGGGCGTACAATGCGGTTGGTGCCGAAAGTGCTTCTGTTACAGGCTGATGCTAAGTACAGTGGTCACCAGTGGTCACTGGGTGTTCGTTTATGATCTGTGTTTTTTTTTTTAAAACAGATTTTATTTGTTTGGACGCACACATGTAATTCACTGCTCGGAACACCGGAGACTACTGCAATCAATGACATAGCAAAAATACAATAGGCAGACGTTTGATAGAAAACCTCACCCCAACTCCCCTCCCATCCCTCCCCCCCAAGTGCGCAGCTGTTGAAATAGGAACGACATAATTGTACAGAAAACATACGGAGTCGAAATAGGACACAGCACAATGTTATCAAATGTCTGGGTGTCAAGGTGACAGGAATGCGGCTCCATCAGGCGGAGGGTCCAAATCTAGCCCTCAATAATCAGCCCACCTTTTCCAAATCTCAAAATGTTTGCCTGGGCAACCCCTGGCCAAGAATATAGGCTGCTCCAGTCCCATACAAAAGTCCATACCATTCCTCCAGGCGGTGGCTTGGGCGCCTTCCAGGCTCGGGCAATGTCTTGTTTGGCCAATGTTAGGCCCAGCAGCAACAAGTGACGTTTATACCTATTACCCACAATCCCCTCCATAACATGCAGCAACGCTAACCTGGGATTTCCGAGGAAGCACCCAAGCCAACACCTCTGACAGGCCCCAGAAACCCCCCCCCCAGAACCTCTGCAGCGCTGAACAGCCCCAGACAGTATGTAAGAGTGTGCCAACCTCTGAGCCACACCTAAGGCATTCCGGGGAGCCCACCATTCCTTCCCGCCACAGGCGCTGCCGTGTGAAGTATGTGCGGTGTAAATATTGAAATTGGATCTAGCGCAGGCGAGTGGATACTGCGGCAGTCCGCGGGCTTGCCAGGGCTTCGTTCCAGTCCTCCTCCTCTAGGTCCCCAACGTCCTTCTCCCATGCAGTCTTAAGTTTAGATAAGTCGGATGAGCAGTGGTGGACCAGTGTTTGATAAATGCGCAAGAGTTTCTTGTCTGGTAACTCACCCATACATAGTTTAGCCTCCAGCAGGCTAAAGTCAGGGAGCTGCTCCAGGGCGGCCAAATAGGGCGTCAGGGCGTGGCGAAATGGAAGATATTAAAAAAATTGGGAACGGGGCATCCCGAATCCTCTTGCAAGTCTTGGAACGACTTCAGGGAGCAACCGAACATCACATCCCCCAGCGAGGAGATACCGATGGAGCCCCAGCCCCGGAAGCCCAGGAGTGCAGACAGGTGGGGCAGGCGACCATTATGCCACACAGGGGTTTCCTGGGTAAGCACGTTCCACCAACCCATGCGGCGCAGCGCTTGCCTCCATACATAGAGTACCACCTGTGTGGCAGAGGAAAGGCAGTGCCGGAGTACGGCCGAATACAGCAGCGTATGGACCGAAGCCAAGCCCTTAAGAAATCGTTCAACCGCATATGCAGGGTCTCCCCTGTCCCCGTACCACCAGTCATTCAGGACCAGTAGATGTGCAGCCTGATAATATGAGAGAACGTCAGACGTGGCCAATCCCCCCATGTAGGTAGAGCGGAAGCAGGTCCGTAATGCCACGCGCGTGATCCCACCCTCCCACAAGAACCCACTCAGCGCCGAGTTGACCAATTGGAACCAGCGCGGCGGAATCCAATATGGATGGTTTTGTAGCTGGTACACAATACGAGGGAGAGCCACCATCTTGAAGATGGCCGATCTGCCATAGATGGTTAATGGCACGCGGGACCACACCTTCAAATCCTCACACGCACAATCCCAGACAGGGGTTAGGTTGTGCTCCTGGGAGACCGCAGCCTCCTCCGACAGGTACACCCCCAAGTATTTCACTCCGCCCGACGCAATATGGAGGTCAGAGGCCCACTCCCCGACCCGTCCCCGCCCGCCAAGCACCCACAGCGTTGACTTTGCAGGATTCATATAGAGACCTATAGTTTCACCAAAAATTTGCAGAATGCCCAGCAGCCGCGGCCCCGAGCGATCTAAGTCGGTAAGAAAAAACAACACATCATCTGCGTAGAGCGCTATTTTGTCCCCAGGGCCCACTGACCATCGGAATCCCTTGAGTTGGGCATCTATGCGCACCCACGCCGCTAGAGGCTCCATAGCGGGCGCGAATAAGTAGGGGGACGGGAGGCAGCCCTGACGCGTCCCCGTTGAACTGCGAAGGGGCGGGACTTCGCTCCCCCGACACGCACTGAGGCCGTAAGGTCTGTGTAGAGAAGCTTCACATATGCCAAAAAGCGCGGACCTAGGTTGAGGCGTTGCTATTGGGCAAACAGGTAGACCCAGCCGAGGGAGTCAAAGGCGCGGTCCATATCTGCAAGGAATAGCGCAGCCGGCTCCCCCAGGCTCCTCCACGCAGAGACCGCAACATGAGCGCGCCGGATATTATGGCAGGTAGCCCTCTGGGGCATGAAGCCCGCCTGATCCGAGTGGACTAGCTTCGTGATGTGAGGCTAAAGTTGATTGGCTAGGACCTTGGCTAGAACCTTAGCTTCGGTGTTTAACAACGATATCGGACGGTAGGACGCATGACTCTCCGGGGGCCGGCCCGGCTTCAAAAAGATCACTACCTCCGCATGACGCCCATCCGCTGGGAGCGCCCCCCCCCTCACGCGCCTCCTCTATTACCAGCCAGTGCCGTGGGCCCAACTGGACGAAAAACCTCTGAAAAAACTTGCAAGGGAAGCCATTTGATCCCGGCACCTTACCGGGATTCAGCCAACCCAGCGCCGTACCTATCTCATCATCGGTCAGCGGTCAATCCAGCAGATCCCGCACTTCGCCAGACACCGCCAGTGGGGGGAGGTCGTCAAATAAATCGCTGAATCGTATCAGCCGGCAAGCACTCACGTGGCACGTACAGCTCCTCGTAGTAGAGGGCGAAGCTCTCCGCAATAGCCGGGGGTTCGAGTATAGGCCCGCCCCCAGGGTCCACTATTCGAGGCAGTGGTTGGGCGTGCAGTGTGCCATGACAAAGGTGGTGTAGCCTTTTACTGTACACCTGACTACGAGTGGCCAGCCAAGCCTGTCACGCCTCGTCCATCAGCATTGCAGCATATTGTTGCTGGGCTAGGAGCAACTGTCGCCTGTTAGGGCCCCCATCCGTTTCACGACAACCGCGCTATAGGCCCTCCAGCTTCGCCTCTCGCCGCACAAGTTCTTTCCGCCGCTCCCTGCCGGCAGCCGCACACCAGGAAATATCCACGGCCCGCATAGTGGGTTTTAAAGGCCTCCCAAATGCTAGTCTGAGAGTCGGCAAAGCCTACATTTGACTCTAGGTAGCGATTCAATTCCAGGGCCATGTGAGCCCTATAGTTTTCTTGCATCAGATGCCATCCCGATAAACGCCATCTAAACGGCTGCCTGGCCGGACCTATATTAAATGTGAGAGCTACTGGTGAGTGATCAGACAAGGCTCTCGGCAGAATGTCCACCGACAGAATTCTATAGGTCAGTCCCCGCGGAACAAATATGTAATCGAGACTAGAGAACGAGTCATGTACAGCAGAGAAATATGTGTACTCCCTCCCCGAGCCATGCATGTATCGCCATGTATCTGTCCAATCCAGTCCTGTTGCCAAGGCATGTAGTTCGGTGGTGGATACTCCTGCGACACCCCTCCCAGCAGCCGCCCCACTACGCCATCTATCACTGCTCAAGACCATAACATCATTCCAGTCCTCGCCCACAATTGAGAGGGTATCGGGCATATCGCCCCAGAGGGACATGAGCTTCTCAACTAGGGTCCACTGTAAAGGCGGCTGGGCGTCGACGCTACCCAGTGTCACCATGTCACCCACTATCCTACCCTGCACGAAAACATACTTGCCCTGTGTGTCCGTCCAAAGTCGCCCATGTATGTATGAAACCCAGCTGTGAATCAGGATGGCAGCTCCCCTAGAGCCCCTTGTGAAGCCTGAATGGTATACCTGCGTGAACCCAAACCGTTGGAGGCACAGTATCTTCGTGCCCAGCAAGTGTGTTTCCTGAAGGAGTAGGACGTCCACCCAGCCCTCTTAGCATATTGGAGAACAGCTCCCCTCTTCACCTTGTCCAACAACCCCTGCACATTCCAGCTCATTCTACGCTAGGAGCCAAGGCCTACCCATCCCTCCCTTCCCGGCGCAGACATAAGACCAAAATATTACATAAATTTCGGGTGTCCTGATGACCCAGCATGTGCCATATACAAACAACAGCATAGCTAGTGCAAGCAAGCCCCTCAACCCCAACCCCCATCTCCCCCGCCCCCCACCCCCTACCCTGCACCTCCCAAACATGGAAGCACCTATCGCGGCCGGACAGCGGCCCTGGCCCCAACTGGTGACCCTGGACCGCCCCTCCAATGGATCCCCGAATGGCAACCCATAATAACGGGGACCCCCCTCCCCCCAACTCCCCCCTCAACAAGGGCAGGTTACCAGCCCACGATACCTGAGCACCTGAGCGTCCATAGTGTCCATCAGCAATGTCCCAGGAGAAATTGCAATCGTTCAAGTCCCCTCTTGCTGCTGTTGATCCAGCGGCTGACTCCCCTGGCACCGTACAGAGGCCGATCTCAAGCTCCGGCCAGAATGCGTTCTCCTGCGGCGGCGCTGCTGATTTCGGAGACCCCCCGGGCCACCCCACTCGATGGTGAATCCGATTCCCCCACTGGAGCCGTGGTGACGCGGAGTTTCACCGTTTCATCTGTCCACTGGAAGACTTCTTCGGGGGAATCGAAGAACAGCGTGCCAGACTTAAAAATGACACGCAGCCGTGCCGGGTACAACAAGGCATACTGGATATTGAGGCCCGAAGGTGGGCCTTGGCGGTGAGGACGGATTGACGCTGCTGCTGCACGAGGCGCGTATAATCTGGGAAATGAGAATGGTGGCATTATCATGCGTAAGAGATTCCTTCGCCCTCGCCTGCCGCAAGATAGTGTCTCGGTCGGCGTAATTTAGGAATCTAGCAATAATGGGCCATGGGCGCGCTCCGGTAGGGGGCTTCTGCACAAGAGCCTGATTGGCCCACTCCACCACAAAACAGTGAGACAGAGCGTCCGAGGGAAGCCAACTTTCCCGCCACAGGGCCAAGAAGTGCTCCGCGTCGTTGCCCTCGCATCCCTTCGGAAATCCCACGAAGCGCAGGTTGTTCCGCCGAGCGCGCCCTTCTGCATCTTCGACCCTCATGGCAAGGCCCTTTTGTGTCTTTTCCATGGCTGCGACTTTCTTCTTGAGCACAGACACATCGTCTTCTACCTCGGATATACGCGTCTCCGTGCCCGTGATCCTCTCCACCGCATTCCTTAAATCTTGACGGAGCAGCATCACATCGGAGCCGACGGCCCCAATCTTGGCATCCAGCATGTCCCTTGATTGTGTTCTGGCCGAAAATAGCGCCGCGCTATCTGGCACAGGAATTTGCGGCCCTCCACCGCTGCCCGCCGCCTGGCCCACCTCCGTAAACTTGTTGAGATTCCCTTGTTTAGTATGGCCACCCGAGTTATCGTGGCCGCGAAGGAGATAGTGGGCGGCTGAGCCCCGCACCCCAACACCAACTAGCACCGGCCAGCCAGGGAGCGGGCGAGCCAATAGGGTTGGCCCCGGACAAGGTCTTCCCCCGCAGCAAATGTCCCACTCATGAAGCAGACTCCGGCCGCCCTTCAGCGTCTACAATGGCGCAGCAAACCGTCCACGGCGCGAAGGAATTGCCGCCGTCCCCCTCGGCAATACTACGGCGTTGTCTGCTCCCCAACGTCGCTACCTCCAATCCGCCAAGACAGGGGCCCACAGCAAAGTTGCACAGGATTGGTAGCGCCGCTCCCCCCGCTCAGCCAGGTCCAACCGGTGTGCTGCCGGAATCAGAGCCAACAGCCCGAGGCACCGAAAATGGCCACCGTCCCTCCAGGGCCGGCTAGCAGCTCGTGCCCCTGCTCACTCGGCGCCTCCTGGCCAGCACAGTCACTCACGGCCACTGCCGCCACCAGGAGGCACATCCGTCCGTCCCGCACTCCCCGCTTTACAGCCTCCCTCCGGTTCGGGAATGTGCAGCTGAGGCGCTCCGCTCGGACCGGCAACCAGATCTCACCCGCCGGTCCGTGGTCCACAGCACCGGCCAGGCCAATCAAGTGAGGCCCGGCTCCGGATTCCTATGAGAGCACAGGCCACTCCCTCGCTACAGGGCGCTCCGCAATGCTCCGGCAGCCCCCGCCGGTCTCCGGGGGCAGCGATCAGTGGCAGCAAGTCCCCACACACTGGGCAGCGAGTATTGAGCGCTCAGGGCAGGATTGGCACAAGGATAATTATCGGGCTGGCCGGAGCGAGCTTAACACACAGCTGCCATCGCTGCCGGCCATGCCACGCCCCGTTTATGATCTGTTTTACTTTGACTAATTGTGCTTTGTGATGGTTTTGACAGTGGTCCAGTTGGTCCTATCATATGTAAACATTTCCCTTGTAAATATTATCTAGTGCCAGTTGGCTTCATGTATACCTAGATGAAGGGCCCAACAAATACCCACCTCTCTTCCCGGACGGCACATTAGTTAAGATTTCCTCACCCGACGTCTGGAATATGTGCCCCCTTTTTGTCCTTATACTTCTCTTCACCACCGCTTTCCTAGTAACACAACATGGCCACCACTCGAGTTAAGGCTCGAATTAACTGCTACAAAATCATTTATCCTCCCGGCCAGACTAAAGCTTCAGTAAAACGATTGAAGCATAACACTATTGAACATTTCCCTGATTCCCTTTTTGTTGATCAATTTTACAATGGTCGTTTTGGGAGGCGCAAAAACGATTTCATTTTCTTCACTCGCGATACCCCCTCTTGGTCCACCAGCTTATATAATTCCCTTAACGTCACCCCCTCCTCCTCTATCCCTCATGGAAAACAACTAAAGATTTCCCCCTCTGCGTATTTCATTGGCTCCCTCACCATCTCAATCTATAACATTTCCTTTCTTCAACTTCCCCTTCTCCCAACCCCCCTCACTCTGCCAGATGCCTGTTCCCTCACAGCCACCTCTCCTAGCCAACAGGACCTCTCCAACCACTTCCCCTCTTTTCCTCTCAAACCTCCTACACTCCTATGACACCTCACAGTCCTCCCCTCTCCTTCTACCCCACCGCCTTGATCCGCACCCATCTCCCCCTAAATATGTCCTTAATTCCTTTCCTTCGTGCAACGCCAACAAAGACAACTCTCCCTTCACCTCTGATACACCAACCCCCGCTCTCAACCTCCACCTTTCCCCACCTATGAATCCTATACTCCAACTCTCCTCCTGTCCCCCCACCTCTCCCTGCCTTCCACCACCAATTTCACCCCCTCCTGTTGAAATCGAGACACCCAACCTTCCGTGCTCTGCCCTACTCTCTCTTGAAAATAAGCTAGGCTCTCTTATCACCTCCATCTCCCAGCTTGTAGCTTCCATTTCACTTTTAAGCTCCAAAATTTCCACTTTCCCATTCACCTCAACTCTTTTGGAAAACCCTCACCTTCCCACGAGATGCACCTCACCCCCTCATCCCATCATAGCCAAGCATAACCTGTCATCTGCAAACATCGTTCACTCACACAAGCCCTTGAACGCCATCCTTCTTCAACTTGCATCTCCGAGTAACCCAACTATCTACACTATTCCGACCATCTCTTCTGTCAGAACCAAACATCCACTGTCGCATGGATTCTGCTCCTACACAGAACTGTGCATAGAGACTTGGAACCTCAGTGAATTAGGGTGTGCCAAAACTCCCCTTAGTAGCCAAAATCCCCTACCAGACTAGCAATCAGCGTCTCATCGGTTTTTCCATACCCCCAATGATTATACAACCCAGAACATGAACTTAGAACACCTCAGGTAACATGGAACACATGAACACTCTTTCGGTATACTATCATACTAGTCCAAAACGAGGAAAAAATGAAGACACGTGCAAGTTTGAAATATTTATTTCTAATGCCGTGTTCTCAGGCGCAGTATCTTAGCTAATACAAGCAAACATATTATAAGCAACAAGGTTATCAGCATAGTTACTATTCCATAAAATACAAAGGGAGAAAGCATGTTGAAATGCTAAAGGGAAGAAGGCTAAATTACACCTCAGTCTTACCCTCCCTTGTTAGTATATTATATTATATCTACAGAAGGTCTCTTTGGGTTTTAGAAGGGGGGCCCCATACCTCTGGTTTTAGTAGAAAGGGATTACATCATCTTCTACACCAGTTCTCTGCATGCAAATGCTCATCAAGTGTGTGTTCATGCTCTGCGCAGTGCATTATTAAACACGCCAAAAGCCAGAGTTGGCCATAGCTGCATATGTGTTATGTCTAGGACGTGTGCTGATCAGACCGAACAACAACCACTGTGTTGAAATAACCTCGAAGGCCTCGGCACTCACTGTTCAGACATAGCTTACCAAGCAAAGCTGATACTATAGGAAAACCTATTATTCTCGTGTAAAGCAAAAGATTCTACTAGAGTCCAAGCATTAATAACAATATGTGCTGTGTGCAGAAGCAGCAGAAAGGTAAAATGGCGTTTAAACTTCTAATAAGCTCATGCTAACTTAACACAGGTTGAAGGCAAAGCATATCTCCATGACACCCTCCCTTGATCCGAGCAGGGATAAGATAAGATAAGATAAGGAGCAAATTTTGGAATGCAGAGTTCAAGAACAATAGTCCGAACACAAGTTTCCAATTTGTTCCTAGAAGGATAGAGAGAAAGAAGGATAGAGAGAAAAAAGTTTTGAAGAAAAAACTTCATAGTTTGTCAACAGTTAAAATGTATTAAAAAAAATGTGGCCTTTTTGACATAGTGAAGTCAATAGGTCTGGGCCAAAAAATTGATGAAAAAGTTTTAAAAATATCCGATGTCCAATAAGTGGCGTCGGTCATGGAAGAGAGACAGAAGATATATCTCATCCTAATAATGAATATGCAAAATATGCAGCAACAGCCTCCAACGGGAAGTCACTGTTCTCATCCGAAAATAATTCGGCCATCTAATTTAATAAAGGGAAAGAACATACATGTTCCTTAATTACCGGAGCCTCTAGCACCATCAGAGGACAACTCGGTGGGTTTTCAATGAAGCTGCGTGCCAAGAAATCTTGCGCCGCTGCGAACACATTCCAACGACCCAGTATTCCATGCATCGCTGCAAGAGCCATAATCCCTCCATCAGAACAAAGCAATTCATGAGCAACTAAGGAGCTCATAAATTGATTATAATCCGCATCGGGAGACACCGTATTGCAGAGACACAAATCCAGGGCCCATTCGAAGTCGCAACTCAGGCAATGAAAGACAGGCTGGACGCATGTAAAGTAGGAAAATCTAAACGATAATCCATAAGCTCCACTCAATGTAGCAAGAGGCAGCGCTCCATGGTACTCAAGCATTCGGGCGCAAAGCAGCCCCAGCCGAGACAGCTCGTCTTGTAACACAGGATGTGCATGCATTTTGAAACAAGCAAAACAGCAAAAGCACAATAGTAGCCAGAGCCAGCAGTAAGGGGAATCCACCAAACAGGCTGGAAAAAATAGAATGGAAGAATGCTGGAAACACACCAAATATAGTTTGAAAAGAAGTCATAAGGCCACTGCTTACAACTTTACAAAAGTGAGCCAGCCCAGTTGTGGAGGATGCATTGAAGATAGTGTGAATTAACTCACCGAAATGCAAGGGCAAATCAGAATTCAATAAAGCATGCACTTCTGTGCGGGTGTTAGCCACGTGAAGGACGAATGTTTCACGAACAGATGTGAGGGCAACTTCCTTTTGGGACAATAGAGCTCTTATGCGACTCATCTTATTGAACTCTGCTTTCAAGGTCGGAATTTTGGGCCAGATGGAAACATCAAGTCTCCCATGCGGAGGAGGATACATTACATTTTTACAGCAAACCATCCTTTCACTGACTGTAACAACATAAGCAATTCCCGCTACTATCCCACAACAATCTTCATTATTTAAAAGTAAATAACTCCCGTTTGCCAGTAATGTAAATGTGGGTGAGATAGCAGGCACAGGTGTACCTTTCAAAATACAGGCCAAATTCGGCTCATTCTGATTACAGGAGCCGTGTAATTGGATATGTCTACACATCAACGAGTGATCCGGTGTTTCAGTGCAATCTTCACCGTTCAAATAAACTTCCTTTCCTCCCTAAGGCATCTATAGGTAAATGGAAGCAACCAAGCTTCATGGAGATAAGCACTACCAAGAGGCTCATATCTACCAATGGCAAAGTACTTCATACATCCCTCGAACTTGAATAAAGGGAACGGGAGAGTTATTAAACCGTGGATAAGCCACGTTGCAGAATCGGCTTCTGCCACAGAAAATGGTAAAGGTTCCAACCTTTCAATGTGTAACATAGAAAAAGATGCATCTTTCATCGACAGTAAACGTTGCTTTTCAGTTAAATTAAACGGGGCAGACAAGGACGACATATTCATGCAATGCCAGGGCACTTTTCCTGCCTTCAGGGTCTGCAGTGTCCATGCAAACTGCATAATAGAAAGCAATTGATTTTGACCATGGTACAGAACAGACACTTCCTCTTGCACAATATCAACAACATATGATACAATATTGTCTAATGTGTAAATGCGGGAAGAGAGCGTGTTTATGCTATTATCCACAACCACTATAGCCCTAATGCGGGTAGCTGCCTCAATCTGGGATTTTTTCCAGACTTCGTTATAAATAGCATATATCCATCTTTTAGATCTTCCGTTAGCCGGGCCCTTAATAAAATCATTTAGATCAACATCGTCAGTCAGTTTAGACAAATGTAGTTTAACTGACGCCAAGGTAGAATGTTTGAGCCAATTCTGACATAATTTGCCTACAGAATAGGTAGTCACAGAATGGCCACTTTCAAAACGGGGATCCACCCTGACCTGTGTAAAGCCTTCTGCTAAACCCAGAAAACGTTGCTGGCAAGAGTCAGCACTTTTGTGCCAGAGCAACCAGCCTTTGGGATCCAAACTGGAAATGTTAAAAGAAGAATTTAACAACAGAGTTTGTAACTCTCTCATTAAAAATTTTGTGGAATTATTCCAACCGGAATATTCTTCCAATTCAGGAAAAGAAGGAGCATTTAATTTTTTAGTAGTAGCCAATCCAAAGCAAGTTGTCTGTGAAATCAAAGAATTCAAAAACAACATGTGGTTCGGGATGAGGCATGCACGGTGCAAAGCCTCAGTGCCTTGCACTTGTCAGATTTCAGAACCCCAAACTGATTTAAGGTCAATGGTATCCTTCCACAACTCGTAGCCCCCAACAGCTAACTGGTCTAGAAAGGACTTTGAATACAATAATTTAGTATTGGTAAGTCTAACCTTGGATGAGGACTTTTCAGTCATTTTGAAATAAAATGCATTGGGATTCGACTGATTAAAATCAGTAAAGTAAGTGAACCTTTTCAAAAAGGAATGCGAACTGCCTTGTATAGGAGCTGGACAATGTTCCCATTGTGTATAATTCACAGTGTTCCTCCTGGTATTAGCTTTATGGAGGTAATAATTGCCAAAATGTTGGTAACAATACAAATCACCGTAATTAGCATATTCTAAAATACAAATCTTCAGCATCAAAGGCAGTATAATATTTCAAATCAGAAAACAAAGCTTCTGCGGCTTGAACATCCCAATCATCAGAACGTATATTTTGTTTAATTACATCCCCCATAGAAACTCTAAGCACATTAGGGACATTTATAACCTCAGTGGGCCCATGGATTTGAAATCGAACAGCACCCCATACAATGCCATCTAAGACTAGCCAAGCAGTGATGTTAACAAAGGCCAAGTCTCTCTTCAATCTGTGTGATGAGGAATGGGGAACCAATGTTCCAATCATATGTCGAATGCATGTTCTCTCCTCGACATAGTGTCCATTCACGAGTCGGAAAAAATGCACCACAAAGCCTATTGACATAAAAAGGTAAATTGAAAAAAGCACCAGCCAAATGTAGGTCCAAGGGGGAATCGAAAAATGTTTTTTAAACAGTCTTGCCAAAATAGAAATTCTTGAAAGTTTCCCCGATGTGTGTGAATCAGTATCAAATGAAAATCTGGATTCAGTAGCCAAACGAGTTTGCAAATCAGGCATCGATAAGTCAGTTGGGTAAGTGTAGTCTGTTTCATTAAGTTGAGTAGGAGGCAGTGTACTCAATAAAGGACTAGAAATTGCAGGATCTTGAGGGCAACATCAGGCACAAGATTAGAAGTCGGGGCCAAAACAGAATTTCTCAAAATCTAGGGACATGAGACTGCCGGTGTCATACTAAGAAGAATCAGCCACTCTGTGCATCTTGACATTGTCAATGGAGATGTACCTGTTGTCCTTACAACCTGGAAGTGGTTGTAAAATGACTGTTCTGGTGCCCTTCACACCAAGCACTGGAACCGGAGCTCGATAAGAGGGACCAAATTCTTTCTTGTTTTCGATCTTCTCTCGAACCAGTTCTCCAACTTGGGGTAGCCAGCCAACTACCGGGATCTGCAACGGATCATCCGAGGTGGAGGGCAAATGTTCCTTTGCAAGACTGTCTCTTGTCTCTTGTAGATTCTGTAAAACATTGCAATGTTCATCTACGTCAAAGGAGGCAGCAACAGCCGTCTGGTTTAGACCGTCAAGGTCCGGTACAAACATCTTGATACCAAAGAGCATTTTGTATGGGGTCCGCCCACCCAGAGACCTTCTAAGGAGATTATTAAGAGCACACTGCACGCTATCCAGGTGGGCCAGCCAGTTCCTGCCAGTGCCTATAACTCTAGCTGTCAAAGACTGCTTTAAATCTCGGTTCATTCGTTACACAACACTATTAGCCTCAGGGCTGTATGGAGACGAAAACTTGACTTGGACCCCCAACGAAGTCATGGCATCCTTATACGCCTTAGAGACGAAAGCCGGACCCTGATCCGAATGGAAGGTACCACAGGCAAAAATCCCTACAAAGACACGCTAGTCTCTTATGACAGTTCGTGAATCGGCGCTGCAGTGAGGCCACACCCACACAAAGCGTGTGCATGAATCAACTGCTACTAAGATGTACTTATACGCAGTATCAGAAGAAAAAGGACCGCAGTGATCTAAATAAACACATCAAGTGGTTTATTAGAAATGTTCAACTGTGTCTGGGGCGGACGCGTAGCAGTCGAAGGCTTAATCTGCTGGCAAATGTCACATTGAAGGACATAATCACGCGTCTGTTTGTACAGCCCCCACCACCAGAAACGTTGTTGTAACTGAGCTACAGTAGCCGAAACGCCCGCATGCGCAGACGCAACACCTTCATGGGCTGCAGTAATCCGTTTGGGCCTGCGGTCTGCGTTGGGAATTAACCTTTCACCAACGACAGGTATTTTCACATAAGGAACTTTATCAGGACTTAAGTGGTATGAATACTTTGAAGGGAATCCCTTAGGATATTTACTTCCCCTCTCAGTTGCAGCAACAGCTGCCAAGATATCATCATCGATCTTACTTTTGGAACGTGTAACTGCTGCAACCAATTATGTTGATACTGCTGATTTTGCGGCCTCATCAGCCAACGAATTGCCAACAGTGTGGACTCCTACGCGCTGATGACCGAGAGTGTGAATTACAAACACGAGTGGCAACTGTTCTTTTAGCTCGGACCCAGATAATTTTATGTTTTATTGTGCTACCCTTGGAATCACAAAAATCATTCTGAATCCAAAAGAACAGGTTTTCATTGTAAGACTGGACACAATAATAAGAATCACTCACAATAAGAGTTGTCACACTAGGATCAGCGTACTCCAAAGCAAGCATCAGAGCACGAAGCTCTGCCAATTGTGCGGTGCAGTCCCCTAAAGTCTGCGTGTGCACCACTCGGGACTTGAACTCATCATTCACCATGGCACCTACCACAATGGCGCAAGCGGAAACGTATGCGTGCTTAGACCCATGCGCAACTTGCGCTGAACCAGCAGTGTATATGATGCAATGGAAATCCTCCAAAGGCCGCATAGCCAAAGGCGCAGGTTGAACAAATTCATACTGCAAAAACTCCTGCGACTGTAATGAGGCATCAAAAAGAGACGTGACATCCTGAGACGTCAATGACGCTGCCAATTGTATCCACCGTGGGTGCAAAGCTTTAGAATTCGGTACACTGGCCTTTGTCACTGCCTCTAGTGCAGGATACGGGATAACAACCAATATGCGTTTTCCCTGCGACAGTGCACGTTCCTTAAGAATCGCCATTTTTACTGCTGTCAAAACTTTTTCCACAGAGGAAAACCGCATTTCAGCTGAAGTGTACAAGTGTGACTTGTAAGCAATAGATACTGTGTCTCCTTCGTTAAAAGTAAGGTACGTGACACCCACCGCCCCAGGGATTATTCTTATCACCAGGTTGCTACGGTTGTCACGAGTCAGGAAGAATTTAGATTCAAGAAGATCAGCCTGCAAAGATCGCAAAATAGCTGAATGTTCTGGCAACTAGCAAGTTTTGGTAAAAGTAGGTTGTATCAAAGCATACAAAGGCTTGATACGCTGGGAATATTCGGGTATGTAGGTACGTCCGAAGTTCAAAAATCCCAGCAAGGACTGTAACTTTTTCAGAGTTGTAGGAGCTCGCAGTTGTGCGCATTTCTCCAAGAAGTGAGGAGCCAATCCTCGACCTTCATTGTTGAGCTCGTAGCCCAGGAACAACACTGTATACTCTTCAATGTGCGACTTTGCAAAGTTGAATTTGTAACCAAAGTCCGCAAAGTTACAAATGATGCTGTTAATTCAACACAGATGTGCCCAAAGCTCATCGTCTGTGAGATATATGTCATCCACATACAAACACGCATCTGTGTCTAATCTCTCCAAGAGAGAGACAATACGGGCAGCAAACACGCCTGGACTATTCTTATAACCCACCGCTAGGCGTTTAAATTGGCGCTGTTTGCCGCCACAGGTAAAACTGGTCCACTGGGAACTTAGACCATCCAAATTGTGGGCAAAATAAACATTGGATATGTCAAGTGTGGTTTTGAAACGTTTACGAACAAGAACATCCACTAAAGCAGAGCCGTGGGTATTCTGTACTGCACAGGTACGGCAATGCGAGTTTAAATGCCGGTAATCCAATACCAAACGGTACAAGCCGTCTGGCTTGGTTACAGTAAAAAGAGGGTTATTCATCGGTGACACACAAGTTTCAATCACACCTTGATATTCCAATTGTTCAAGGATTTCCGCAACAGAAGCCTTAGCTTCACGTCGGATGGGATATTGAGGTTGAGGCTGTGGCATAGACCGTAAAGGAATCTCGTGGTGTGGGGAAAATTTATTCCACCCACAATGTGTACGGTACAAAGCCGGCGCAAGAGCCTTAGCCCACTCTTCTGCAAAATGCAGCGCATGCTCTTTAGAGACTGTGTGTGCGAAACTAGGGAGGATTACCTCCTCCCCTCTCTGAGCCGTGAGCACAAAAGATGGGGGCCAGTCATCTTCCGCTAACAAAATGTCATAGGTAATTTTAAGATTTTCCCAAAATACCCTTTTAATGGTACGTTGTATGTCACCTTCAATTAAAGGGACTATTTCATAAAGTCTATCAGGGGGAGCTACTCTAGTGTAAGCTGTCTCCACAACAACATATTGGTCAGTCGCTGTCACCTTCAGTAGTGGACGCAGAGACTCTTGTACTATGGTAATCTCTGCTGCGCTGTCCAACAATGTCAGCGCCCATGTCAGAATCCGAAGCCGCATTCTCACTATCTGTGGCATATCTCGCTGTTAAAGCGGCAACTTTCTTTTTTTGAAACTGGGGTCTTTTCGGTGTCGAATCGTCCTGCTTGCCTTTACTGTCTTTTGGTCAGGGCTGGTCGCGTCCCTGCTGGCCACCCTGACCTCTGCCGCCTCCTCCACCACCGGTCGATGAGGCTGACGAGTCCTGAAAAGAACAAGGAGAGCGTTGTTCAGAAACCTGAAAACGATCATGTGTTTTTATCATCGAGCGATAGCGCAAGTCATAAACATGTTCTGTAGACGCAGGCACTGGAGATGCAGGAGGTGACTCCTGTTTCTGCTGTTGTTGTTTACCCTGTTTTTTATTCTTTGACCAATTTTGCTTTTTAGCCTTGGGCAGACGCAGGCACTGGAGATGCAGGAGGTGACTCCTGTTTCTGCTGTTGTTGTTTACCCTGTTTTTTATTCTTTGACCAATTTTGCTTTTTAGCCTTGGGCTGATCGTCTGTTTCTGACTTTGGCCTTCGGGGTTGCTTTTTCTCCTTAACAGAGAAAGGCTTGACACCTAAACTATTGCGGCCCACGGTTTTATAAGCCGCCACAATAATTCTTGGTAACTGTTGGGGTTTATCAGCATAGGGAACAGCCTGCAAAGCATTGGACACCTGAAAGCTTACCGCATCTCCCTTGACATTCGCAAGTACGAGATCAGAAACTACGTCAAAACTGCTGCATAGCCGCATACCCAATTCAACCGCTGCCTCAGGTCCGTGCTCATCATGAACACGCTTAATGACCGAGGGAAGGACAGTCATTGACGGAGTGCCGAAGCACATCATATACACTGCCGCAAAAATCTTACCCCAAGACTCACAGTCACCAGCCTCTGGTATCAAGTCTTTCGGCAAACTAATTGTCAGAATCCTGTGTTTCTCAACAGCAGTCGTGTTAGGAAATACCGCTTCCAACTGGTCAAACTTCTCGACAAGCCAGAAAGGAAAGTCATCCTTATTCTGGGGGCAATTGCCCATCACTGCGTTTACCATCACAGGGCTAAGCTTCATTTTGCCCTATCCGGTCGGAAGAGCTGCAACACCTGGGGCCCCGCCCGGGAGATTGTGGGTAATGTACTGTACTAACGACCTAATAACGCTAACTGCGACTGTATGTAGTCGTCCTATATCTGCAAGGGGACACGCTCCTGCTTGAGGATGCGGTGTAAATCCAGCCAAAACAGGCTAAGTATCGCCTAGAATGGACAAAGGACCTAATCTCGGAGTCAATAAAGTTTGGGGTAGGGCGCCATTAAACCAAACTCGGTGCTGCCAAGCATTAATCGGAACTTCCTGTGTCCTATACAGAACATATTCCTGTGGCACAGCAGTGGGAGTATACGCGTCAAACAAATTAGTATTTGCGTTCACCGCTGGGAAGGTCACCCATGAGTAGAAAATCTCAAAAGGGTAAGCCACTTCTGCAGTCACAACCAAGATAACTGCCATGCCATCCACGGGGACGTTATAAGTCTGCAAATGATTGCGCACCGCAATGAGACTATGTTACGGTATGTCAACGCCAGCCATAACGACACAGAAAGAAAGCGGTACAATAAGAACCTACGTAGCACAACTGGGTAGTAATTCAAAAGGAAACCGTTTGAATAGACTCAAGCTTGAAAAGACCTATGTAACTATAGGTAGGTTTATCCGACACCACTGTCTTCCGGAAACAATAGTGAAGGGGGTTCAGGACTGATATAAGCACTACTCAAGTGTTATGTAATAAGACCACCAACGTTTGGGCGCCATGTCGCAGGGATTCTGCTCCTACACAGAACTCTACATAGAGACTTGGAACCTCAGTGAATTAGGGTGTGCCAAAACTCACCTTAGTAGCCAAAATCCCCTACCAGACTAGCAATCAGTGTCTCATTGGTTCTTCCATACCCCCAATGATTAGACAACCCAGAACATGACCTTAGAACACCTCAGGTAACGTGGAACACATGAACACTCTTTCGTTATACTATCATACTAGTCCAAAACGAGGAGTAAATGAAGACACGTGGAAGTTTGAAAAATTTATTTCTAATGCCGTGTTCTCAGGCGCAGTATCTTAGCTAATACAAGCAAACATATTATAAGCAACAAGGTTATCAGCATAGTTACTATTCCATAAAATACAAAGGGAGAAAGCATGTTAAAAGGCTAAAGGGAAGAAGGCTAAATTACACCTCAGTCTTACCCTCCCTTGCTAGTATATTATATTATATCTACAGAAGGTCTCTTTGGGTTTTAGAAGGGCGGCCCCATACCTCTGGTTTTAGTAGAAAGGGATCACATCATCTTCTACACCAGTTCTCTGCATGCGAATGCTCATCAAGTGTGTGTGCATGCTCTGCGCAGTGCATTATTAAACGCGCTAAAAGCCAGAGTTGGCCACAGCTACATATGTGTTATGTCTAGGACGTGCGCTGATCAGACCGAACAACAACCACTGTGTTGAAATAACCTTGAAGGCCTCAGCACTCACTGTTCAGACATAGCTTACCAAGCAAAGCTGATACTATAGGAAAACATATTATTCTCGTGTGAAGCAAAAGATTCTATTAGGCTCAAAGCATTAATAACAATATGTGCCGTGTGCAGAAGCAGCAGAAAGGTAAAATGGTGTTTAAACTTCTAATAAGCTCATGCTAACTTAACACAGTGTGAAGGCAAAGCCTATCTCCATGACACCACCTAAACCCTCCCGTGCACCCCGTATAAGTACAATATCCCTATCACCCTTCTTAGCCCAAGTGCCCCCGTCACCAAAACAGTCTCGACAGAGCTGCACTGTGTGCTCCACAACTGCAGATCTGCAATAAAACACAAACTCAAAATCTCTGATACCATCACCCTTCACAATATTGACATGTTCTTCTTAACGGAGACCTGGTTCAACAATACCTCTCACTCTATGTTTGATCTCCTATTACCCACAGGCTATTCTATTTTTAGGAATGACAGACCTATCAAAGTTGGGGGAGGTGTTGCAGGCATCTTTAGAAACTCCCTTCAACTTAAGGCTTCTCCCATCAGCGTCTTCCGCACTTGTGAATGTCTATCTCTTGAGCTTCAACTACACCACCGCTCACCCCTCAGATTCCATGCCATTTACCGCCCACCTGGCAGCGGCCCTACGTTTATGGAGGAACTCACTGACTTCATCAGTGACCAATACTCGCAAAGTGACAATGAGACCTTCGTGGGTGACTTCAATCTCCACTGGGGCTCTTTGCAAGACTCTTCCGCGAACTTGCTGGCCACCTTCCTCTCTACAAACAATCTTATCCAATACTGTACAGAATCAACACACTCTAAGGGCTCAATCCTTGACCTTGTTATTTCTAAAGCAGGCATGCTTTCTATCGCTACCCCTCTTCAGGTAGTCTGGTCTGACCACCTCCTCATCCCATTCTCTCTTCACCCAGCACAATCTATAACTCTTGGCCAACCTAAGAGGGCTACCTCCTGGTTCTGTGACACTAAAAATATTGACACCGTTTCCCTCTGTGAATTAGCTTTGCTGTCACTTCCAAGGCTAGAACCGAACCTAGATGTTGACAATCTTACCTCCCAATGCCTCTCAGTCCTTGCGGTCGAAATCAATAACGTCGCTCCTCTCCAAAGCAAAAAGAAAAGGCCCATTCCCTCAGCACCTTGGTTCAACAAATCCCTCCATATGAAGAAAGGAAGCACCTAAGACTCCTGGAGAAACAATGGAGGCAAGCGCCCTCCACCGATAATTTGGCCATGCTTCGTTCAGCAAGATCCAAGTACCACAAGTACATCTTCCTTGAGAAAGCATCGCACTTCAGAACCCTCCTTGACTCAGCCAAAAATAGACCCAATAAACTATTTGATCTCATCAAGAATACTAACTGCTCTTCCCCAACCTCCAAGTTGGAGGATTCTACAAAGAAAGCAGAGGATTTTGCTGTATTCTTTGACGAAAAAAGTGAAATCACTTGTGGATGTGGTCCCTCATCCTACCCCTCCAGAGAAGCGCAAATCACTAGCCATTTCGCAGAACTTCGACCCAATCTCTGAAGATGTCCTCCTCAAGTGCATCCTCGAAACAAAGCCCTCCAACCATTCTCTTGACCCTATCCCTAGTGCCATTGCCATTGACTTCTATACCCATTCTCTTCCCTATTAGACCACTCTGGTCAACCTCTCCCTCTGTCAAGTCTCCCTTCCTGTTCCCTTCAAAACTGGGCAGGTCACCCCTCTGCTTAAAAAACCCACTGCTGATGCGAATGACCTCAACAACTTCCGCCCCATCACTAACTTACCCTTTCTTGCGAAGATCACAGAAAGAGTGTTGCGAAACAATCTCTCGTCATATCAAGGACAATAATCTTCTTGACAAGCTTCATCCAAAACTGCAGCACTGAAACAGCCCTGCTGCAAGTGATTGATGACGCACTGCGGATACTCGATTCGGGGGGGTCTTGTCTTCTAATTCTCCTTGACCTTTCTGCAGCCTTTGACACTGTCAATCACAACACCCTCCTCAACACTCTTCAACAGACAATAGGCAGGAAGGGCACTGTGCTTAAATGGTTTGCTTCCTTCCTCTCTGATAGATCCCAAATGATCAAAATAGCGGACAGTCTTTCATCTCCTTTGGTGGTGGTGGGTCAAGGTGTTCCTCAAGGCTCTATACTTGCACCCACATTGTTCAATCTCTATTTGGAACCACTGGGAAATCTCCTAAGTAAATCCGGGGTCCACTATAATCTCTACGCAGACGACACTCAAATCTACCTCAAGGTTGCCTCCACTCAAGATCTCTCCGTCCTAAGCTCTACTCTGGACTCCATTCAAAACTGGATGTCAACACATTAACTGATTCTGAATCCCTCCAAAACTGAATTCCTCCTCCTCTCCTCCTCACTTTCTCCACTCCCGGTTCAATAATGGGTGAACCAGATGAATCTACTGAACAATAAACCCATCTTTGTCGACAGCGCAAAATCCCTTGGTGTCATACTTGACACAAAACTCAATCTACTCTCCCACATTAATTCAACTGCAAAGTCTTCTCGATACCAACTGCGCCTTCTTTGGGGGATTTGTCGCTTCTTCCCGGAGCATGACCTTAAAACCCTGGTCCAATCTCTGGTCCTCTCCAGACTGGACTACTGCAATTCTCTAATTACTGGCCTCCCCAAATCCCACCTGTCCCCCCCTTAAGTCTATTCTCCATTCAGTAGCTCGTTTCATTTATGGGGCCAAAAGACGCAACCACATCACACCCATGTTATCCAACCTCCGCTGGCTTCCCATCAAGGCAAGATCTACAAGACTGCCTGCATCACCCACAAAGCCTTGCACTCCTCCTCTCCTCGCTACCTGGCGAATAAATTGAAACTCTCTGGAAGCTCTAGACCATCACAAAATGCGGAAAATCTACTGCTTGAACCTCCCACTTTCAAGAAGGAAAGATCTATGGCACAATCCTTTTCAGGCAACGCAGTGAGAATCTGGAACTCACTTCCACTCCAGCTCCGGACCACCTCCTCCTCCCAGGCCTTCAAAACTGACCTCAAAGTTCTCCTCCTTGAAAGACACTTCCGAATTTAATTCATGCCCTCTCTATTATCTGAAGGAAGACCTTTTATTATAGAAAATGTCTATTCTCCATGACTATAGAAGTGCCTTCCCAGTGTGTTCTTGTGGTTTGAGAGTCTGCCATTTATTGCAGTATTACCCTTTTACCTGTGTTTGGTACTCTTTTGTAACACTATTCTCTTGTAACACACTGTTTTCTACCTCTTACATTTTGTTTGCTTTCTATACTTGCACAAGTGCCACCATTGCCTACGTAACGTTTGTTCTTGTGTTTGAGTGTCCTCCATTTATTGCAGTATTATACCTCTACTTGTACTTTGTACTCTTTTGTAACCTGCACACATGTCACTTTTTCCTCCTGTAATGCACCAATTGCTACCTCTTGTATTTTGTTTGCTCACGATTGTCACTTTTGCCTCATGTAATGTAACATTTGCTTTCGTAATTTGTTCATTTGTAATGTTCTCATGTATCAGTTCCTGGCCCCCGCCGGAGCCAGGGAACTCGACTAAGATACGACTCCTCCGCCCTCAACGCACTCAACACCGGACGTCAACCCGCCTGCTACAGAGCGACCCCGAAACGAACCCAGGGACCCTTCACCTGCCAAGCCTGCAAATTTACCTGCCTCCGAACCTGCAAACCACCCACTGGACCTAACATCAACAACAACCACCTCAAGTGCATCCTCCTCAACACACGCTCCGTTCACAAACACGCCGTCGAACTCTGGGACCTCCTCGACACAACACCACAAGACATCGCCTTCCACACAGAAACATGGATGAACGCTTCCTCGGCCCCTGACATCGCCATAGCCATCCCGGACGGCTACAAGATCACCCGGAAGGACCGCACCAACCAAACCGGAGGAGGAATCGCCATCATCTACAGGGACACCATCAACATCACAACCAACGCCGGAGACACACTCTCCACCGCCGAACACCTACACTTCCACATTCACACCGACCCCAAGACTACCCTCAGAGGAACGCTCATCTACAGACCCCCGGGCCCACGCACACAATTCAGCAAAACCATCGCCGACTTCATAAGCCCACACGCCCTGGCCTGACTAGAATACATCCTCGTAGGGGACCTGAACTTCCACCTGGAGAAAGACAACGACAACAACACCACCACCCTGCTCAACAACCTCGCCAACCTCGGACTCAAACAACTGGTGAACACCCCCACCCACCTCGCTGGCCAAACTCTCGACCCCATCTTCTCCGCCAGCAACCACGTCTCCTTCAGCCACTCCACCGGACTACACTGGACAGACCACAGATGCATCCACTTCACCTTCAAAAAGAATACATCACACCACCGCACGCAACAAATCCCCCGTAGATGCTGGAGCAAAATCACCCCAGACCAGCTCCTCGCATCACTTGGCCAGAACCCGCCAGCCGACACCGCTGACACCAATGACGCAGCCCACAACCTCGCACAATGGATCACCAACTCCGCCAACGACCTCGCCCCACTGAAGAACCCCCCAGGCAAGACCGGCAACAGGAAAACCTCATGGTCACAGACGCCCTCAAAGACTCCGCCCTCCTGACGAACCTTCGAAAAAACCTGGCGCCACAAACGGACAACAGAAAACCTGACAGCCCTCAAGAACGCTACCCGCGAACACCACCAGCTGATCCGCACCACCAAAAGGGCATCGTTCAAAGAGCGGCTAGACAACAACACCCACAACAGCAAGGAACTCTTCAGCATCGTCAAATACCTCTTCAACCCCAGCGCCAGCAACAACAACATCACCCCATCGCAAGACCTCTGCAACTCCCTCGCCACGTTCTTCCACCGCAAGATCGCAGATATACACGACAGCTTCGGACCCCAGACCCCGCCTCCAGCCACCGAAGCATCAACCCCCACCACCACCCTCAGCGACTGGACCCCCATCAGCACGGAAGACACCACCCACGTCATGAACTCCATCCACTCTGGCTTGCCCCCTGACCCTTGCCCCATCATATCTTCTCTAATAAAAGAGAGAGGGACCCCAAAACCAAAGGGATAGGGTTCCACAATTGACGTTAGTCTGAAAGAAATTCCCCTTGGGTAAAATAGCAACAGTACATAAGTACTCACAAGCATACAGACAACAATTTACAGGGAAGCAATGTAGATAAATAGGATTTAACCAATATATGTGAAAACACTCTCAAAACATTTCAAATTATAAAAACAATTTATTAAAGATACATTACATTAGATAAAAACAGAAATTTGGGAAACATATAAGGACGGTGCAATAATCAATAAAATGAATGTTGTTTTTATTGATAGGGGAATTTCTTTCAGACTAACGCCCATCATATCTTCAACAAAGCCGACATCATCATCACACCCCACCTCCGGAACATCATAAACAACTCCCTCACGTCAGCCACCTTCCTGGAGAGCTGGAAGCATGCAGAAATCAGCACTCTTCTGAAGAAACCCACAGCGGACCCCAAAGACCTCAAGAACTTCCGCCCCATCACTCTCCTTCCCTTCCCGGCTAAAGTCATCGAGAAGACTGTCAACAAACAGCTGACTGCTTTCCTCGAGGCTAACAACTCGCTCGACCTGTCCCAGTCTGGATTTCGAGCCAACCACAGCACCGAGACCGCCCTCATCGCAGCGACCGACAACATCAGGACCCTGATGGACAACGGAGAAACAACCGCCCTCACCCTTCTAGACCTCTCGGCAGCTTTTGACAATGTATGCCACCGCACCCTAACAGTCAGCCTCCCTCCCTTCCGCTCAGCAGCCACCGAGATCATCTGCGGAGTACCCCAAGGCTCCTCGCTCAGCCCTACCCTCTTCAATGTCTACATGAGCCCACTCGCCGCCATCGCACGCAAGCACAACATTAACATCATCTCCTACGCCGACAACACCCAACTGATACTCTCCCTCACCAAAGACCCAGACACCGCCAAAACCAACCTCCAGGAAGGAATGAAAGACGTCGCAGAATGGATGAAGCTCAGTCGCCTAAAACTGAACTGAGACAAAACGGAGGTCCTCATCGTCGGACAATCCCCATCCGCCTGGGACGACTCCTAGTGGCCCACAGCACTGGGCTCCGCGTCAACACCCACGGACCACGCACGCAACCTGGGATTCATCCTGGGCTCCTCACTCACGATGACTAAGCATGTCAACGTCGTCTTGTCATCGTGCTTCAACACCCTGCGCATGCTCCGAAAAATCTTCTGTTGGCTCCCCACCGAAACAAGAAAAACATTCACCCAGGCACTCATCACCAGCCGACTGGTTTACGGAACGCCCTATACGCATGAATCACGGCCAAACTTCAGACTCGACTCCAACGCATACAGAACGCCTCCGCACGACTCATTCTCAACATCCCTTGCCACAGCCACATATCGGCCCACCTGAGAACCCTGCACTAGCTCCTCGTCTGCAAGAGGATCACGTTCAGGCTCCTCACCCACCCACACAAAGCGCTACACGACAAGGGCCCGAATACCTCAACAACCGCCTCTCGTTCTACATCCCCACACGCCAGCTCCGCTCCGCCAGCCTCGTCCTCGCCACCGTCCCACGAATTTGCAGAACCACCACTGGAGGAAGATCCTTCTCCTACCTGGCAGCCAAGACATGGAACTCCCTCCCCGCGCACCTGCGACAGACCCATCTCACCTTCAGAAAACACCTCAAGACCTGGCTGTTCGAGCAGTAGCGACTCCCCCCCCTCCCTCCAGCGCCTTGAGACCCTCACGGGTGAGTAGCGCGCTCTATAAATGTGATTGATTGATTCTGTTCCTATTGTGAAGCGCTCTGACACCTTCGGGTAAAGTCCGCGCTATATAAAAACGCATAAATAAATAAATAACACAAAACAGAGCAGGAGGCCACGCTTTCTCCTACATCTCTCCCAAATCATGAAACAACCTCGCACAGAATATCAGAGATTCCTCATTGCTTCTTGAATTCCATGAAAAGCGAAAGACCTGGCTTTTCAAATAAATGTCCTAAAGAGACCTGCGAAGCACCTGGATACCCTCATAGGTGATTAACGCGCTATACAAATTTGCATAGTATAGCATAGCAGAAATCATGAGGGAACTTGAGGTAGAAGAATTTACCTCATGCTTTCGAAACCTTCTGTGAAATAAAATATCATATTATGTGCAGGTCTAATGAAAGGGAACCAGAAACCAGGGATAATGATACAAATAACAATGTACATCTGTCTAGGGAGTACAGCCCCCCAGCGTAGGTTGCATTTGATATGTGACTGTAGCTTGTTGGTTGGCACTGTAGGCCCCAAACAAGTCTTAAACCCCAAGTTGTTTAAAGCCGCACTCCCTAGCTATACAACAAGTCAGAAATATGATTAAAGGTCAGAATTGCCCACCTCCTAAGTCCACTGCCAACAAACCACACAGTCATAGCACATTAGAGAAAGCACAGAGAGGCAACATAAATATTTCAAAATGCACATTAAATGAATCAGTTCGGACTCTTCAGTGATGTTAGATATGATCCTTTAATGGATTCTTGAACCACTTATGCCATAAGAAGATGGAACAATACAGCCAAAATGCAGCCAACGCATTTCGCCCTGAATACGGCTTCCTCAGGGCAGTAATCAAAAAACTCCAATCCCCAATGATCACTGAAGCCCCAGGATCATTATATCAAACTCTTGAGCTTGGTATTCAATCATGCCAATAATGCAAATAGCACCAAGGAAAGAACTTTCAGTTTGTCTCCCACTTCAGCAAAGATCCACAGTTACTCAAAACACGACGTACAGTTCTTCAAAATGTGTGGTTCATTCTAAGTTCTAAATTCTTTTGTTCACTATGATAGATGTAACTCCTAGGGTTGAAAAGGTAGTCCAAATTAGTCACTTCATTTCAGGCCCCCGTACAGCGCCATGTCTCTCGACCCGCCGTTCGAGGCAAGGCACTGTACTGTAATGGCTGTGTCGGGGCACTCCTTGGAGTATGCGTACACTTTATAAATGCCTTTTTGTTCATTCATCAAAAAAAAACAGAAGTATCCAGTTTCCTCTGTACAGAGTAGACAGGGTAAATCCCAAGAAAAAATGCAGAATGGTTTAGTGTCTGATATGGTGAACTACTATCCAGCAACAGAACTTCCCTTAAAGCTGGCCAGAAGAATCATAGGTAGTCATTTACCGGGAAGAGAGAAATGGAAGATGCAATACACCATGCGCTTGCGTAATTATCAGCCTCGAGTGGCATAAAAAAGGAAACAAAATAATCAGAGGACCATTCCTCAAGCGTGGCAGTGAAAATGTGACCATAGTAGTGTATTATCATGTCACAGGCATGCCAAGTATTAAAATGAGGGGGTGAAGGAAGGGGGTAAAGAGGAAGCATGATTATGACTTAGCAAAAGATGAAGGCATACAACAGTGTTTGTTTTACTTTAAGAATACTTTGTGGGTGGTTCATATCTTTGATTTATGCTGGAACATCTGACACATTTGGGCTCAAGAATACATTTGGGTGAGGGGTGTGGCCAGCAACATGGCAGACTAGCTGCAAAACTCAGAGCTCCGACTCCCCACATTTTGATCTGTCCCGTAATCCTGCATCTTCCGCACTTCAAACGCACCATATCACTCTTTCACGAGTGCCGTGCAGTGCGGATTTGCCGGAGAAAGGGTGGCGCTGATGTTTCGCTGAGAGCGCGGCTGGTGACTATGGCGCCTGCCTCCGAGCACTTTCCGGGAGCGTGCTGACGTGAGGTGCTCCGACTCCTCGGCAAAGTCGGACTCGGCACAGGAGAAGACACTCCGGAGGCTTTCTGCAGGCAGTTGAGGCCACCTGCACTGGTAGAGGCACCACAGACACACGGATTCGGCCCTGAGTGGACGGTGCTCCTGGAGGGCTTCAGTACGAGAGGCACAGCCCTGTCGCGAACAGCCCAGTGATCACAGGCGGGACAGGTCGAGTTTGTTGCCGGCAGTGTACACTCAGAGATCAAATACGGCATGGCAGCCTGAAGGGGGACATTGGTGTGGAGTGACGCTGGCTGGGGCTGACAAGCCTAGGCCCCGGCGGTGTGCTGGTGACGTGGCAGAGGTGGGCCCGCTGGAGGGAGGATAAGTGTAATACAGCAGGATGCCTGGAGGTGCAGGCAAGATGCCAAAGTGAGCACAAAGGGATATCCTGACTGTCAGGGAACTAGGCAGTGGAGCCTTGCTATGCTGAGCATTTGTCCAGTACCCAGACGGGGGCGCCTGAGTAGGGAAGGCAGAGGCTCCCCCCTTCCCCCCCCCCCCCCCCACCCGGAGGGGAAAAGTGAGAACTGGAGTCACTTGCAGAGGGAGTGTCTAGCCTCCTCTGGACTAAACATAGTCAGTTGTCTCTCCAACCCTGTGAGAAGCCATTTACATTACAGCCAATGTAGAAGATCAGCTGAGGTAGGCTTTGGACATTGGTGGAAATGGTTGGTGGTCCTACACTGCGGTCAGGTCCCCAGCTGGAGACAATTTAGATGAGGGATACCTTGGCGGTGCCGTGGAGGTGGTGACAAAAGACTGATAGCACCAGTGGTTTGAGATAGGACAGCGGGCGGTGAGAGCGAGGGTCCTCACTGATGCTGCCTTGAGGGGTCCCATTCTGCCTACAACTCTTGGCCAGCCTTTAGTGGGAACAGGCAGGAGGCAATTAGCAATTGTACCATAGGTGTGGGAGAGGCATCTTTCCGGTGACGGAGCCCAAGCCCCAGCGACAAGGGAAATTGGACACATTCACTAAGGCAGTTGACACCTCCCCCCGAAACGATGGCGGACACTGCCTCAGCTCCAGACAATGCAGCGATCCTCTGAGTCTAAAGAGAAGCGTTGGAGGGCAGGATAGCAGAAGTGCGTACCGATGTTACCCTGTTAAGGCAAGGTCTCCGCAATGTAGCCAAAAAGGTGACGCAGGCCAGGCAGTGGATCTCAGAAAAAGAAGCCCTAACAACTAACCTAAAGGGGGGTGTCACTAAACTGACAGCGGCCCTGAAATAGACAATGTGGAAGGTAGACGATGCAGAAAACAGGGCGAGGCCGAACAACCTCCGATTTATTAGACATGAGAGGGTACCTCGTCAAATAACTGACAGACACTCTCACGAATGCCTCGTTCTGCTCTTGTTTCTTGATAGAGCGAACGCACACAATGCCCACCTCCAAGCCACAGCCAGGGGCGCCGCCCAGGGCGGTAATTGCCCAGTTCCTCAACTACCAAGACAGGGACCTAAGTATCCGAGAGATGCAACGCCTGGGAGAAGTCCGGAAGCGAAACACGAAAATAAGGATGTTCACCGACTATTCTAGATAGGCATAGAAGCAGAGGAGAACCTTCAACTCTGTAAAAAGAAACTGAGAAACATCTGCATTCAATACATGCTCCTCTTTCGGGCCAAGCTTAAAGTCATATTCCAGGGCAAAACCTATTTTTTCCAGACTCCTGAGGAGGCATGGTTATGGGTAGAGGAGAGGCCCATCATAGCGCCAACCACGGAGCGGAGTTGCTCAAAGAGTCAGATGCCAGAAACGGTGGTGAGACGCAAAACCATGAGAGCCAAACAATGATTACGACTGGTCAGACTCCCACAGCAGCGCCCCCAGGCGGCGCAAAGTGATGACGGAAAGATCAAGGCGAGAACGTCACTCAGAAGAAGACTCAAATCAAAAGACACAGGACCGACCGCAATCTGGAGATAGACTTCGGAGGCAGGCTACACCGGAACTCCAAGAAACGGAACACTCAGAGGAACCAGACAGTGACCATCCGTTCCTAAAAGAACATTAACCTACTAGAAGAATCCGTGTCGCTGAAGAAAATGAAAGAGACACTGCGACCAACTTCGCCAGATGAAAGTGAGGAAGAATGAAGATCCAGGGCATGTCGGATACTGAAGGGACAGTAAGAGAGAGCTAGTTGCGTACCGAGACCTAACTTAGCCCAGATGGGCTTATAGCGGTTCCCAGACCTGGTGCGCTATGGGCCTTAAGCTCTCATTAGTTAAGCTGGTCTCTCAGTTGGGATATGGGGGATATACAGACCTCGCAAACTGTACCTGCTACACCGTTGTCATGTTGACACATTGGGGAACGTGTGGGGGAAGTGGGAGAGAGTGAGGTGGGGGTTTTGGGGGGGACATTAAGGTTGGCTTCTGGAATACCATGAAAGGCTTTGAGGAACACGAGCTTACACAACAGGACACAGGCCGCATGCTAAGATTCTGCATCTCGGGTAGACAGGGCAGAGATAATTTCAGGAGATATGGCTGACAAGGGTTACACGGTTATGACCTGGAACGTAAATGGGCTGGGACACCAGTTTAAGAGGGGCATGGTAACTAAATACCTCCAAAGTCTGAAACCTGACATAGTGCTCCTCCAGGAGACACACCTTCGGGGGTTGTGCTGCACTTTTCTGGGATGAGGCATGTATACCACTGTGACTCACGTGGGATTGAACTCTGGGTCTCGGGGGTGGCGCTACTGGCCCGGAAGGCCATACCCTTTCGTGTTTACAAGACATGGTCTGACCCTAGTGGCACCTACGTGGCAGTACAGGGAGTTTGGGGACACAGGGAGATAGATCATGTAGTTAGTGTTTACGCACCCCCTCGATTACACTGGCAGTCTCTTGAAACAGTAGCAGAGGTCCTGTTGGAGGCAGATTCCCATATACATTTGGTGGGCGGGGACTTCAATGACGTGATTGATCCTGCCATTGACAGGTAAGCGCAGGCAGGTAATGTGAGGGGAAATACAAAGTTGGCTGACTTTGCCCACACCCTCAGGCTGCAAGATGTCTGGCACCGGCATCACCCCACTGACCAGACGTACTCATATTTATCGGCAGCGCACAAGTGTTCTCTAGACTTGATTATTTCTTAGCCTCAGCAGGAGAATTAGATGCAGTCACATCGGTGGATTACCTAGCGAAAGGGTCGTCGGATCACTCCCCCCTTTGGCTCAAGGTAGGAGGGGGATCCGGGGCAGAACGGCAGAATGGAGGCTAAACTCCGGGGATCTTAAGGATCCTGGGATAACGAAGGAGCTAAGGGTGGAATCAGAGCTGTATTTCCAAGGCAATAAGGGGACAGTAGCTTCTGCCGTGGTCCTTTGGGAAGCCTTTAAGGCAGTGCTGCTCGGCATAGCCCAATATGCTATCGCACACAAGAATAAGAAAGAGATGCAAAAGATGGTGCAGCTGGAGGGTAAACTCCTGGATCTGGAGCAAAAAGTGGTAGAGGGCCCCAGTCCATCCATCCTCCGACAAATAGCAGTCATCCGTGCGGAATACCAATCGCTCGCATGACAGGAGGTGAAACAGCAATACCTGGCTCTTAGGTGTCGCCTATATGAAATTGGAGGCAGGGCAGGGAAACTCTTAGCGTGGTTGAGCAAGAAGGAGATAGTATCCAGATGGGTAGGAGTCATTCACTGTGATGGAAGGGACCTTATTAGGGCACAAGACATAGCGAATGCCTTCGCGAACTATTACTCTGCCTTATACAAAGAACAGACCACTGTGGGAGATGCACAGATTCAGGATTATCTCGAGAGAATAAACTTCCTGGCCCTGTCCTCGGAGTACTGAGGTGCTTTAGAAGAAGAGATGATGTTGGAGGAGGTGACGGGGCCTTGAATAGACAAAAGTCTGGGAAGTCCCCAGGCTCTAATGGCCTGCGGGATTTTTTAAGGCTAACACCACATTATTGGGACCGCACCTGTTAGACATGTTGGGAGCAGCTAGGGAGGAGGGTACATTACCACCTGATTTGCGGAGGGCCACAGAAGTGGTGATCCACAAGCCTGGGAAGCCGTCAACAGATTGTGGGTCATACCGACCAATTTCTCTCCTTAACGTGGAGGTTAAGGTGCTAGCTTCTATTCTGGCAAACAGATTGGCTGTAGTGATTACCTCCTTAATACGCGCTGACCAATCAGGATTCATGCCAGGGAGAGTGACATGATTTAATATGAGATGACTAGCGAACTGGATGAGTACGATCCAAGGTAGAGCAGAGCCACATATGCTGATCTCACTGGATGCGGAAAAGGCCTTTGATGCGGTCCACGGGCATTTTATGTGGCGGACACTAAGGAAATTCGGATTTGGCTCCAAATGTATAGAATGGATTCAGCTGCTTTACAGGTCTGAGACAGCCAGGGTGAGGGTGAACGGGGCAACGTCAGAGGAATTTGAGATAGAAAGAGGTACAAAACAAGGGTACCCGTTGTCTCCGATGCTTTTCGCATTGACTCTGGAGCCGCTAGCCTGTCTTTTTAGAGCGCACCCCCAGGTAAGGGGGTTCAGGGCTGGCAGAAGGGAAGAACGCATCTCGCTATATGCGGATGACATCCTCTTGTATGTCACGGATCCCCCATCCATAATTCCGACTCTTTTTCAAGAACTGGATATATTTGAAAAACATGCAGGTTACAAGATTGATTGGGGTAAATCAATCCTTCACCCAGTCGGTGGGCCACTTGATACGCAGGATCTCCCCCGAGAACTCCATGTTATACCGGACATTTTTTTATTCCCTGGGGATATATTTAACCATGGACAGCTCACACAGCCACTTGCAAAACTTTCGGAGGGTATTGACGGATTTTCAGGCCGCCGTGGAGAGATGGAGAAGGTTGCCCCTCACACTGTTGGGAAGAGCGGCAATGTACAAAATGGTTACACTCCCTAAGCTATTGTATAGCCTGCAAAACACGTATCATAAGATTCCGGAAGACACCTTTAAGGCGATAGATGGGAGGTGCGCACTCTCTTGTGGGACGGGGCAGCCACGGATTTCGCTCAACACGCTGCAACGTAATCAGTACAACAGAGGGATAGCCCTCCTGGACATCAGGTCATACTATAAAGTGGGGCACTTGATAGCAGTAAACGGGTTGGGGCATATGTCAAGATTCCATCCAACTTACGCACTAGAACGGGACCAGTTTGTAGTGCAATCCCACCTGCATTACATATATGGGGGAAAAGGGTCAAGCACTTGCTGCTGGCGACCCAAAGGGCTCTGGAAGCTTGGAAGGGAGCTGAGAAACAAGTGGGTTGGCACAATAAAGTCACGGGGCAAACCCCATTATGGGAGGGCAGGCGACTACCCAAATTGGGGAAATTGAAGGACTTCAGGGATTGGGACCTGATAGGAATCTCCACGATAGGGATCTAATAAAAGATGGCTCCTTGATCTCATTTGCAGCCCTGCAACAGGAATACCAGATGGGTGAGAGACAAAGATATAAGTATATACAATTGCAACACACATGGGCGGCTGGGGGACTAGAAGTGCTGGAATTCCTGAATTCGTGCCATTGGAGGGAAGACTCCTGCAAGATAAGATACCAGAGAAAGCAATAAATTGAACCTATAAGACTTTCATCAATAATGTCCCAGACAACTTAGTGGCCTTGAGAGGGGTTTGGAAAAGAGGGCCTGGAAGAGCTGGAAGACATAGACTGGGAGGCGGCCCTGATGCACTCAAGAGAGTTGGATATTAAACTGAGGCTGTGGTTAATTCAACTTAAAATACTCCACAGAACGTATATAACCTGGTCCGCCTCCACAATATGGGAATTGCGGAATACCCAATGTGTCTCTGTTGTCTGACTGCGAGAGGCACGTTTATACACACATTATGGGAGTGCACACATATACAAAGATACTGGACTATAATAGTGAAGGAACTAAGTGAAGTGCTAGGGGCTCAGCTCCCAATGGATCCTAAATAGGCATTGCTGGGGATACCTTCCGACATAGACCTACCCAGACAGAGCCTTAGCTTGTGTAATCTTGTAATGATAGTGGCCAAAAGGGTCATAGCCAAGAAATGGGGAGCGCCAGAGATTGCGACCCTTAGTGAATGGAAAGCTGGGATAGACATGTACATGGGGGTGTAAGAGGTGACTTATAGAATGAGAGGGTGTACGCAAAATTCTTTAATATTTGACACCCCTGGCTCTGGTACTACTTGCTTGCACCTCAAGACACACAGGAGGGGGCAAATAACGTAGCAACGCTCTTTGAGGGGTGAGGTCCCGACAAACAGTCACCCCGAGACGGGAGGGCAGTAGACCCTAGTGGTAGCCAATGCCATGTCCATAAGTAGTACTATGTCGAGCCAACGAGAAAGAAGCATTTACTGTACCTATATGAGAAACGTGTGGTGCCTGTTGACCATATTTGTGACATATGTGAAATTGATGTGTCTTGCTAATCATGGAAAAGTTTCAATAAAAAGAGTTATAACAAAAAAAAGAGTACATTTGGGCAACAGAGTTTTTGTCCCAACCTCTCCATTCGTCTTTTAATTACTGTCCAGACTTTTTTGCAGGAATGTCAAATATTTTGATAGTCCTCAACTGCTTATGTTTAGGGCTGCAATAGAAAATTAAAGAAAATTAAATGTATGCTGTCATAGTTAATTTTCAGCACATTATTTACAATACATATCTAAGGTTTGTGATCAGTTTGAAAAGCAAATAACACCATGATTTTCTATATGCTAGAACCCCAGCTGCTATTTTGCCTAACCCTCAAAGATAATGACATTTACTTTATATCGTTTTCTCTTATCATTCTTCAAGGTTTTCCCCCACCAGAAGGTCTCATCTTGATTCCAAAAAGCCAGTCATCCCTGAACTTGACATGGTTTCCATCAATGCAGATACAAGAGCAGCATGTATATGAAGTTGAATACAGGAAAGTTAACTGCATTGATGAGCCTGCATCTATTATCATAGTGAATCAGACCAAAAATGGAGTTATCCTTGAGAATCTACAGCCTAAGCAGCTGTACCAGTGTAGAGTCCGAGTCAGCACTAAGACCCCAGGACAATGGAGTGAAGCGCTGTCTACATGGACGTACAGCAACAGTAAGTTCTCTGAATTTATCCCATGAATTTTCAAAACTCATTGTTTCATTCCCATATAATCAATTGTCCTTTTCAGATTATTAGCATACAGCTAATGAACAAGTTACTTACCTTCAGTAGCGCATTATCTGGTAGAGACGGGATCTGGCTGCAGATTCTTTATTTTAAACTCCTCCCCCAGGCTCGAGACTGGATCCAGAATTTTTTCCGTAGCACGGTCGTGCATCAGATGAGGGCATCGTACGATTCCTTATCGATGTCATGCCGACGCGCCAATGTAAGTGTCATCCGTGGCTATTTTCAGAGCTCTAATCACGGAGCCACATATTGAAACTGCCTATTGAAACAGTGTGCGAAAATAAAAGACAAGCTTGTGTCAAATAATCACTTAATTCTTAATTCCATATGTGAAGTTCTATAACGAAATCAATGAGATAAAAGAGGACTCAGTTCCCAGAGCGGGGAGGATGGGAGGGTTGTTAAGGAATCTGCAGCTAGATCCTGTCTCAAAGATAGGTAACTTGTTCATCAGATAGAGACATCTAGCCGCAGATTCCTTACTTTAGAGTAAAAAACCAAAGCATAACATCCCCCGAGGAGGGTCTGTGAACTGAGACCATTAACATTTCTCTAACTAGAACAAAACCGGCCTAGAACCAGAGAAAAAGGCTGGACATTCATAATACTGTAGGTTAGCAATAACATGCTCTACAAATGAAAAACCTGTGGAAAGAACCACAGATAAGTAAAGTCACAGGACATAAAAAAACATAGGAATATCATTATCCATGTTAGCATGACAAACTGTGGTATAAACTAAAAAAAGCAGGTGGGGGGGTCAAAGGGGAAAATTTAACGACCACAGTAACTCAAACCCCTTAGTCAAATTGAGAAACAAACAAGAGTTACCTGGTCCAGTCATTTGCCTACGTGTTGTGTCATGCCCAAAGGACCGCTAAACCAACATGTCGTCACAGTGATAATACTGGGTTCGAAAAATTCCCATCAGCCCACCATTATTGGCGGAGTGTCGTCATGTGGGATGCAGACCATAAACCTTGATCTCTCCCAATGCACCTGATGATGATGCGGAGATAGGTTTCGGAAGGTACTATTCTGAACCACAGTATTTCAAAGGTAGGACCGATGGAGTGCAGTGCTCGTGAAAAAGAAAAAGTGTGAGTAAAATTGGCTCCTGTGACAAAAAATATGTCTATTAAGTATTGTCCAGGGTCAAGAGTAAAAACAACGCCTTATAGTCTTAAGGATTAACTATATCATGGCGTAGTGCATGGAGGTCGACATGTTTCAGCTTGTGAGGACCACTAGTCCAAGCATTCTTCAGGACCAATAGATGTTATGCATCTGCACTATGTGAAAAAATTAAAGTAAATTTAACATATTGGATTAATCCTACCAGAACTTTGAGCCCAAAATATTCTCTGGTGTTTATCCAACTGGCCGTGAATTTCCTAAGGAGGAAAGACAACTGAGTGTAAGAGACATATGTGATATAATGGTGATTCAAAACACAACACAACAAAAGTAGACACGGTGGCAGAAGACTGTTCTCCGCCTCTCAGAAGTTACAAAAATCTCCTGATTTGAAATTTGCTGAATTACAGAATGTTAGTTTATCAATTTTCTACTCACCCAGCATTCTGTGGGAGAACACCTCACCTCACCCGGCACCCACTCGGGAAGAAGGAGGCCCCGCTCTGTTAGAGATGGAAAAGTATAAAGACCTCAAAGAATTATATTGAGGTACAGAGTAAACATACTCTACTAATCCATACATGTATACTAACGAATACCAGTTAATTTAAAAGAGACTCAACCCTATGAGAGGACATGGTTATGACCAAGCATGGAGGTGACACTGATTATTGAAATGGCTCTACATGTTGAATGGTAACAAGAGGAGGTTCTGGCTATGCCTGGCCAGAACAGTGTCTTGAGAGCATAATATGTGTGAGGCCACAAGAATTTTTTAGTGCATGAAGGCCAACAGAATATTCAGTTAAAAAAGAATATTCAGTTAAAAAAGAAGGAGAAAAACAGGACTTTCAATAGTATCCCTTATTGCTAGATCTTAAGTTTCCAGGGAGCCATACCAGTCCAATCAAATCATGGAGGTGACACTGGTTATTAAAATGGCTCTGCAAGTTAAGTGGTAACAAGAAAAGGGTCTTGCTATGCCTAGCCAGAACAGTATCTTGAAAGCATAATATAGATGAGGCCAAAAGAATTAATTAGTGCATAAAGGCCAACAGAATATTTAGTTAAGGAGAAAAACAGAACTTTAAATAGTATCCCTTATGGCTTGATCTTAAGTCTCCAGAGAGCCATACCTGTCTGTCGGTACCTCAATGGCCAGCGTCCGAGCGGGAGTGGAGGTGGTTTGAGCTGTGTGTACATCCTCCTTAAATACCTGCTCTGATTGGATAATTAGCGACAGCTGACGAAAAACGCGCGAAAAATGGCACTTGATTATAAGGTGAGCGCTGCCTGACTCTCATATGTATTGGCGGCGGCTCGAATACTGAATGCGCATGTGCAAGTGAGCTTCACGATATCTGCGCGTTAACACTGTAGCGCGTTGTGTGCTGAGCCTCCGAGCAGTGTTAGAGCGATGGCGCATGCGCACAGCGAGCCGCGGTGCGCATGCGCGAAGCACAGACATCGCTCGCGTGTGTTTACATAATATCAGCGGTCCTCGTGTTGCCGTATTTGCGTAGTTGGATGTTTTGCCCTCAGTTTTGCCCTCAGTTGAATGTGGCGAGCTTGAAAGCGGGTAATTCAAAAAAGGACCTGATATAATTAGATGATTTGATTGGACTGGTATGGCTCCCTGGAAACTTAAGATCTAGCAATAAGGGATACTATTGAAAGTCCTGTTTTTCTCCTTCTTTTTTAACTGAATATTCTTTTTTAACTGAATATTCTGTTGGCCTTCATGCACTAAAAAATTCTTGTGGCCTCACACATATTATGCTCTCAAGACACTGTTCTGGCCAGGCATAGCCAGAACCTCCTCTTGTTACCATTCAACATGTAGAGCCATTTCAATAATCAGTGTCACCTCCATGCTTGGTCATAACCATGTCCTCTCATAGGGTTGAGTCTCTTTTAAATTAACTGGTATTCGTTAGTATACATGTATGGATTAGTAGAGTATGTTTACTCTGTACCTCAATATAATTCTTTGAGGTCTTTATACTTTTCCATCTCTAACAGAGCGGGGCCTCCTTCTTCCCGAGTGGGTGCCGGGTGAGGTGAGGTGTTCTCCCACAGAATGCTGGGTGAGTAGAAAATTGATAAACTAACATTCTGTAATTCAGCAAATTTCAAATCAGGAGATTTTTGTAACTTCTGAGAGGCGGAGAACAGTCTTCTGCCGCCGTGTCTACTTTCGTTGTGTTGTGTTTCGAATCACCATTATATCACATATGTCTCTTACACTCAGTTGTCTTTCCTCCTTAGGAAATTCACGACCAGTTGGATAAACACCAGAGAATATTTTGGGCTCAAAGTTCTGGTAGGATTAATCCAATATGTTAAATTTACTTTAATTTTTTCACATAGTGCAGATGCATAACATCTATTGGTCCTGAAGAATGCTTGGACTAGTGGTCCTCACAAGCTGAAACATGTCGACCTCCATGCACTACGCCATGATATAGTTAATCCTTAAGACTATAAGGCGTTGTTTTTACTCTTGACCCTGGACAATACTTAATAAACATATTTTTTGTCACAGGAGCCAATTTTACTCACACTTTTTCTTTTTCACGAGCACTGCACTCCATCGGTCCTACCTTTGAAATACTGTGGTTCAGAATAGTACCTTCCGAAACCTATCTCCACATCATCATCAGGTGCATTGGGAGAGATCAAGGTTTATGGTCTGCATCCCACATGACGACACTCCGCCAATAATGGTGGGCTGATGGGAATTTTTCGAACCCAGTATTATCACTGTGACGACATGTTGGTTTAGCGGTCCTTTGGGCATGACACAACACGTAGGCAAATGACTGGACCAGGTAACTCTTGTTTGTTTCTCAAACTGTGGTAGAAGCCAACTAACAATATGAATAGAAAACTATTTGCACCCTTAATGGGATCTGAACCCATGCATGCTCACTACATAAGCACTGTGGAAAGGACCACAGAAAAAAGTCATAAAGAGATTGAAGGCATGGGGATAACATAACCCATGACAGTAGGAACATTTTTGCCAAATTACCCTATAAATATAAAGCTACTTACTATCATATCCAGACTCAAACGGCTTGTTCGATACTTGTGAAACACAGATCAGCAGATCATGCCATTGAGCAATATCTTTTGCCATATAGAGTTCGATCCGAGCCAGACCTGCTCTGTAAACACAGATAAAGATCCATCACCCAAGGGAAAGCATAATGAATGCTCTATTAGAACATTGGAATGTTTTGGGAGCTCCATTGAAGACAATGGAGTGCTCCCTGCTTCTACGGGCCGGTAAAGGCCCGCAGAGCAACATTCCAATGTTTTACAAAGGCCTCTCTGAGCTCGAGGGGATTTAAATCCCCTCGAGCTTCGAGAAGCCTTTGTTTTATTTGTTAGAACATTCTGCCCTCTAATGGCAGAATGTTCTAATATCCTTATAGCCCTTCGTAGCAGGGCGATACCGGCTATTAAAGTCCTGTCCCTTGTTAAAGTCCCTCTCCTTCGGCTCCGGTCTTTAACTCTGGAGCAGGCCTTTAATAGCCGGTATAGCCCGATACGGCGGGCTATAAGGCTATATTAAAAAGAGTCAAAGACAACAATAGCAACTATTGGTATACAACAAGTCTTATCCCCAGGAAAATCAACTTGAGTTAATACTAATACCTTTAGAATATAGGCAAGACATATACTGACATAGGAATAAATAATAATCGGCTATGTATTAACAAGAGAAAAAGTATAACACTTGGATATAAAATAAAGCAGAGTAATCAGTCAGATAATACTCACATAACAGCATGGAGACCATTGTGGGGATCATACCACATAGGAAAGCAACAGCCATCCAAAACGTCAGCATAATGCAAATTGCCTGAGACACAACCATCAAGCAATAATATTATAAAGTTGAATAAGATAGTAAGTATCAAAAAAACCCTTGATAGTCTAGCAAAAACCAAGGCTAGTACGTGATCCTACTATATGAATAAAGACCCATGAACTGATGATCCAGAAAGCATCTCCCATACTTAAACTGGAAAACTTAAAGGATTCTATATGAAAAAGAAGCCAACTGATTTTCTATATCCCATCTAAAGATAATACTCTGCAAAGTGTGAACCCAAACTGCATACAATTAGAGTCAGTTGAATGATGAAAAATAGTTGTCACCTAGAAGTCCAAAGATCCTTTATTATAGTAATAAAAGTCACCTTAAAGACATTGGGATATGGGACGAAGGTCTTGATCAGCATTTGATTATGGCTAGACAAACATCGTGGATAGGGCCTACTAGGAAAGACTGGAACGGTGATTTTGTAGTCGTTAATTTTAACAATGTACATATAACAAGGTTTTTGTTGGAGAATTTGGGAGGGGTGTCGGGAGGACATACCGATAGAGTGTGCATCTTACCACTAGGGTACTTCTATAAACCGGGTTCCCGGCCTCTAATGTGTTGAAACAGTAAGGGATAGAAAATTGGTTACCTCTGGAGCGGCACAAACATTAGTAGAGGTCTCTTTGTCTAACAGATTTGCCCCACTATCTAATCTAGACCTATGTGATTGACTACCTTTATGCACCTTGAATCTGGAGGAGCACCATGATAGTTGTGTAATACCACCCCATTGCGCCAAAAGGAACTCCCATCAAATGGAGGATAAGTATCCGGTTAATTTAGGGCCCTCAACATCTACTACAATTATCCAGGGTATACAATCCACACAGATTTCCCTGGTATCTTGGAATATCGCCGGCGTAATGACTAAGACACTGTCTCACGAATGGTCTCGTTTTATTGAAGGATATGATGTTATTGCCTTCCAGGAGACCTGGTCGGTGGATATGATCTACAGCCCAGGATACCTGGCTTTTGGCAAAGCTGCAATTGCAAATCCCAGGGGGAGACCTAGTGAGGGACTGCTAATATGGGTCAAGCAACAGTCATCAATCCATATTGAGGAATTGCTAATAGGCAGCCCAGACGATCTTGCTATCAAGATCAGTTTAGAGGGTGAGCCAGATTTAATATTTCCTAATGTGTATGCGAGAGGGATTGCGGGTGGGAAAGCCTCACCAACTATTGCACTCCTGGACACATTTAAAAAATGACCTGGCTAGTTTAAACCTCTTGGTTGTTGCAGGCAATTTGAACTGTACATTCAAGCCCTTAGGCTTAGATGATCATAGCCTTAGCATGGAGGAGGATTTGAACTGGGGGATACTGTCTCTATCGCTGCCCCCTATTAATAAGTGGTCTGAGGCAGCGTTGCAGCTGAAAAGTTTATCCTTGGGGAGGGGGCTAAGGGCAACCAATGGGAGATCTCCCTCAGATATGGAAGGCACTAACACCTTCTCTAATGGGATTAGAAGTAGTAGAATTGATTACATGCTACTTAGTCTGGAGCTATGGCCCAGATTTGTGGATATGCGGGTTTACCACAGACTGGACAGTCACCATGACCCTCTCTTATTAACCTTGGTTAGGAAGGGCATAGATTGCCCTAATTTTGCTTTGGTAAGCGATATAGGAGATGTAATTATGACCCAAGATTCCCGTCGGCTGAAGTGGGCAGCAGTCTCTGAAGATGAAGGTGCACTAAAGCAGATTAAGTCGATAATCAAACAAACTTTAACAAGGCTTGGTTCTGGAGATACCCAAGATAAGTTTCCCCCAGACCTTATGAAGGTTCACAAGGACTTATTTGCTAAATTAAAGTCCCTTTTCATAAAAAGTAGAACACCGCTTAGGCATATTATAAAGGAAAAATCGGCCAAATGGTACGATGAGGCATGTGGAGCTACATTCAAGCATCTCTCAAATACAATTAAAATAGGAGCTCAACATGAGGCTAAAATAGCAAAGGCAAAATATAAGAAAGCACAAGCGCAGGAAAGAAGAATTTTGACGAGCATAGATGGGTGAGCCTATCCAATGCTAGTAAGGGGAAGAACTGGACTAAGTTTTGGCAAATAGTAAAGTGGGGTAGTGGTGTGACTGACTTTGTACCTGTTAATAATGTACCCCCAGAACTTTGGATTAGGCATTATCAAGGCCAATTTGCCTCCCCAAATAGCAATGTAAAAGCTTACCCTGAGGTTATTAGTGAGGTTGTCCTCACATTCACCAAAAGAGAGATCGAAAGCGTATTGGAGAGGGTCCCAGCGGGGAAGGCCCCCGGCCCGGATTGTATCCCGGCTGATGTTTATAAACTGGACAGGAAGAACTGGACAGATTATATTTTTATCTTCATAAATGTTATTGCGAGATGTGCACCAATCCCAGATACATGGCGTGGGGCTGAAATTGTCCCCATATATAAAAAAGGAGACCATACTAGCCCAAGCAATTACAGGCCAATAAGCCTAATTGATACTCTCCAGAAAATTGTGGCTAGACTTGTGCTAGGTAGGGTTAATTAATGGGTAAAAGATCAGAATATATTATGTACCTACCAAGCGGGTTTCAGACCCCACGTTAGCACCATAGATCAAGTTTTCAGATTTGTGATGATATATTGGAATACAGTGATTCTTGCAGGCGGGACTCTTTGAGCATCCTTTGTTGATTTAAAATTAATCTTTCGATTTAGTGCCACGCCATAAGTTATGGGCCACATTAAAGGAGGCTGAGATTCCTCTTAAACTTTTGTCGTTCATTGTTAAATTCCATGAGACGAATTATGCCCAGGTAAGGTGGGGACAGCAGGGCGAACTGACAGATCGTTTCCATGTCAATAAGGGAGTGCGGCAAGGGTGTGTCCTTGCCCCTACCCTATTCTCCCTATTTATATATAAGGTAGTCGGTTATTACAACAATTTTCCAACTGATGTACCAACTCTAGCCGGTTCAAGGGCTCCTTTATTCATGTTTTTGCAGATGATACATTAATTTTATCTAAAACTCAATCGGGTCTGCAACATGACCTCAACAGATTTAGTGATTTTTGCAACGACCATGATCTAATAGTTAATGTTGACAAAACAAAGTTCATGGTGTTGCATAAACATAAATCTGTTAAAGGCAGAGTAGAATTGAATAGTGCATCCCTGGAACAAACCAACACCTTCACCTATTTAGGTGTGACTATGGGCAGGAGGATGAACTGGTCACCCCAGATAGATGTTATGGTCTTAAGGCATAACCAGTTAGCCGGTGCCTTATTAAAAGAACACAGACTCTCAATTACAAAACCTGTGGAGCCAGCTATATCAATTTACAATGGGAAAATCAGAGCTTCCATATTATATATTGCCAAACTTTGGGGGTTCGAAGATTCATCACCCCAAGTTAGGGCGCAAAACAAGTTTCTGAGAACACTTACCGCCCTCCCATAATCTACCCCTACCAGGCCTTTGCTATTAGATTTAGGCTGTACCTCCTTTGATGAGGTGGCGGGATTGAGACCATTACCTTACTGGAGGAGGCTGTGGACCATTCCAGAATTGGTAACATGCAAAGGCTCTAATGTAGATTACGAACGCTGATCCATCTTCAAAAATCAAATGGCTCGGGAGGAGCCAAGATGGCGACCGGAGCGGACGTGTAGTCGCCCGGCTCCGCCGACCCTTGAGCTCCGCTAAGAAATCCTGTTGTCCTTCCTGATCGAATCCGGCGGCGGATTGTGTATGGAAACGAGCTGAGCGTGTGGACCCGTTTTTGACTTCCTGGCGTGCCCGGGTGCTGGAGAAACTCGAAGTGCGGCTCCCCGCCCCGGACCTTCGCCTGTATTGCCGCTCGTCGTCGGCCCCTGGGAATCTGATGCGATCCGCTCAGCTGGGGCAGAGGGCTCCGTGGCGGGGCCTCCACGTGTGAGGCAGTCGCCGCCGCACTACAGCTGACGTCCAATGCGGACTGCACCTGGACTGGAACAGCCGAGCTGGGAGGCCCGTGGACGGTGGTTCCCTTTGTTGTCACTCCGGGTGGAAGGTGAGCGGCGCATGGTGTCCGGCGAACCAGCACAGCCACGTCTATTGACTTATCCCACTGCCCAGCCTGCGGGGAACGGCGGATGGGAGGTGTGATCGTTTTACCCTTGGTGCTGGCGGTGTTGAGGTCTCCTGGGGATACTCGCCTATGAGGCGACCCCCCCCCCCCGGCTCCATTATCGAATGCCCGACGCCATGGTTCCCTTTGTTCTCCCGCGGCCGGAGAAAGTTTGTACGCTCCTGCCTGTCGACTGCCTTGCCAGACCGGCGCGGGACACCGCTTTGTTAACACCGGTGCAGGAACTCGCCTCCAGGGAACCTCGACCCGCAATATCCTATGGAACTATCCTTGCCGCCCTCCGTGAACTCCGCTCGGAGATGTACGATGGCTTCAAAGCACTGCATGCTCAACTGGACACCATGTTGACCTCCGTGAATCGCGAACGCAGCGCCTGCCCCCAGCCGAGTGAAAATCTGCCTTTGCCACTACATGCTGCTACAATGTCTCGCCATGCCTGTGCTGACGCTACACTTGCGGCTGCCTCTACCGAAGCCTACGGCTTGCAGCCCTGCAGCCCCGTGACCGCTACATTGTTTCCCCTTCCCTCCGGGCGTGACTTTTTGCCGCCTGCACCACCGAGTTTATTTGGGGACTATGTGTCGACTTCTGACTGGTGGTCCTCACCCTTCTCCCAGTGGATTCTCTACTCCTCAGTGGCCTTTACAGACTTACACATGGAGGACAAAGGAACTTATGTAGATGGTTGGTGGCCATTTTGGGATCCTGCTTCATCTTCTTCTTTCAGGCGGCCATATTGCCCTGATGTCCACGGGGGGAGGGGCTCTCCCGGGGAAGTCTGTGAGAAGTTACATCCACGTTCGGGACAGGGCTGAGCTGCCTTCTCACTGCCGATTGCTTTGGCTGGCTGAAGGGGAGGGGGTTGAAACTGGCTAAAGTGTTCGTGTACTCCTGGTGTATTTATGGAACGTTCTGCTGCACTCGACAGACTCCCTGATTTCTCATCGTGGCCATTTTGTGCTCCCTTATTGTTGTCCTCTGCCCTCTCGCCATTTTGCTCCTTTGTTCTGTGGTGGGCGGGCCTCTCTTGGGCAACGCGTCTGAGTGAATACCCACGATCGGGTCAGGGCTAGGCCGCTTTTCCTGTTGTTGGCTGCTGGGATGGTGGTCCGGGATTTGGGGATGTACCTTGTGTCCAGAATACTTGATCGCTGTAGATTAAAGCTTCGCTCCTATATTGCCCTAATGCTTACCGTTTATCCTGAACTTGGGGTGGAAGCTTCTTATATTGTCGGTTAATGGGCTGGTGAGACCGGGATTGGAAGTGTTACACTCTGATTAAGTCGCACACGTTAAAATGTCCTTCCCTACCTGCTTGTGTATTAATATCTGGTTCTCAATAATCGCTAATTGTGTGGGGATTGTGTCTCTGACTGGGGAACTGGGAATGTTTGGATTGGCTCCTCCTCCCGCTTCATTTGTAGTTTTTGAGAGTCGTAGATTAGGATGGCCTTTTCTCACTCTCTATATTTCATAGTAACATTTTTATTATTTTTCTTCCTTTTTCCTTTCTTCTTCCTTTACTTGAACTACATTTCGGGTTCTTTATGGGGCGACAGGCACATTGTCGGGGGGGGTAGGCCGTAGCCTCCGCGTTGGTGCAGGGTGGGGGGGTAGATTTTAATTTTCTTATTTAGTTTCTATGGGCCTTTTCTCTTCTTTTCCTGCGCTTTCTCATACTGTTTTCCTTTCTGGGTCTGTGATAGAGGATGGTTGGGAGTGGGTGGCGCTGGGAGTGGTACGAGCGTGGTTCCTGTTGTCCGCTTTGTTTTTATACTGTATTGCCGCTTTGACGAAGAGCTTCACGTAATTGTTGTTATTTCTCCTGTTGCCTACTCATGGGGACCTAATGTACGGACTCGGATCTCCTTTACACCTATCCTTCATTGACTTTTATTTCTTCAAAAAACTTTAAAATTTAACCTTTACTGATCCTTCTCCCTGGCGGCATGTCCTTTCCAGCGTAACTGTTATCAATTGTTGTTGTATCACCTGATGCCGTCGGAGGACTGTATTGCTGGCACCTGTGCGCATAAGTATTGCGGCCGGCCGGATGGTTGTAGGCCCGTATTTGTTTTCCTGCAACATGCACAATAAAGGTTATCAAAAATTTAAAAAAAAAAAAAAAAATCAAATGGCTCCAGAAGCTTAAGCGTCAATTGTATGATATGGGGCTTAGACACCTGTGGGATGACCCGATAGGGAATTCTTTTGCTTGTAAAAATTAATATCAACCGTATTATTGGGATATGATTACTAAGCAGACCCTATCGGTGGTGGATAGTAATTCGCTCACAGGTATCTTTATGGAACATAAGTTTGTTGTGGAAGCAGAAGCCTACTGGAATCTGATTACGAAACCTTGTGAGAGGAAACTATATCACCAACTCAGAGTGGGCACTCTCCCATTAGGAATTTTTACTGCAAACTGGAACAATCCTCCAGATATTAACTGTCCACCATGCTTATCACAGGAAGAGTCCATTAGTCACGTATTTTTTGTGTACCCTGCCTACAGTAGCCCTCGTTGCAAGTGGCTTAAGCCGCTTTGCGCTAACTTGGGTACGAGATCGGGTATGGTAACACTGTGTATTTTGGTAACAAACACCAGCTCTGATATTGTTATAGCTGTTGCGAAATTCCTTAGCTGGGCATGGGCACTGTGAAGGAAAAATCTTCCTTCTCCATGAATTATTATTTATTTTATAGCGGTTCCTACCTTTTTTTTTTTCTTCAAATTTCTGAAGGAATGTTTATACGTATTGTTTTTAAGACTTACCTCAATGAAATATTGTCAGGGTCTTTCGATAATGATATATTAACCTTTTTAAGACTATGTTTTTAGGGTATAATCTTTTTAATGACATTTTTATGATGTATTGTGTCTTTTATGATTGGAAAATTATCGAATAAAGACTGATTGAATTTAATAAAAAGTAATAAAAGTCCTCTACAAAAGGAGAAGTTATGAGGCAAACACCTATTCTCCTCATGTATAAACGTATAGGAACATCTTCATAGAGAAGGAAAGGTACACATTTAGAGGGAAATTTCCATTAGAATAGAAGAAAATGTTAAGTAATAACGCAAACTCATATAGAATCGACCTAGAGGCTGATGCAGCGTTCAGGGATCGATACATTTTCACTAACAAGGGCCCATATACACTACTCAACTGATTCCTTCACACTGGGTGTCAGTGTGATGCAAGTTTATATCCAACTTCCCAATTACAATATAGAAAACTGCATTTCTCCTTACAATATGTATATATTTGTGGACATAGACCTCAGGGAGTTGAATAGTTGATAGCAATAATATGTACCTATCAATAACTACTAAATAATCAACAGACTCAGTGTGAATTTTATAATATTTATCGTAAAATATTGCGAAATAAATGCTCATCAAGTACTGTCATACAATGCAAAAACATAGATTATCAAAGAGAAAAAACATTAGCAATGTACAGATTCAAACTCATGTAAAAATAGACAAATGCATTGAAGGAGTGGATAGGCGACAAGCGAAAAGTTTCAGAGACAAATACATTTGCAAATGATTATGCAAATTCAGAATAATATCTAAACTAACCTAAGTAAAGATCGGGGGAAACTACTCTTTGGCCAAAAGGGCAGCAAGGCCCTCGAGAAGGGTTGAGTGGCAAAGATTGAAGGCATGAATCATGACAGGAAACAGGTGGGCCTCTATCTGAAAACTGCAAACCAACGAGCGACTATATCTCTTCTTATTTTAAAAAGAGCCTCTTTAGTAATCTTTTTATTTCAACCAAATATTAACCCCAAACTGGAATGCAGGAAAGTAGGCCTATGCTTGCTTTTTCTACAGAAAACAAACACATAACATTATTATATTCATGAATTGTAATTTCATTGCACACCATCCCAGCATTGCACTAACCCATGCACAACCCATTATTATTCCTAGCAATATATTATTAATGTGCACAAAAGCAGCATTAGTCTTTTTATTTTATTTTTAAAGCCAAAACAAAATGCGGCCTAGTTTCATGCATTAGTACACGCATTAGTTCACGCATTAGTTTCATGCATGCGCAATAGCATTTCCCCTTTGTTTAATGTTTATTAATTATTTTTTCATGGCACACTGTTAATGAATGTTATTGAGAGTGTAATCTGAGCAGGTTTTATTTTCGCAGAACACTGCTCCATCAAGGCTACAACTTCCTGGAGACCTAAATAAGCATGACATAATCACAGTAAAATGAAACAATAATGTTCAAAGAACATTTAGGAATAAAACAAGTGCTACAAGAATGTGTAGAATAGCCACCAAATTGTAATGGCTATAAGACAGAACCTTAAAAGCAAAAAGATATAAGGCCTCATTATGATGTCGGGCATAAAGCCATCCGACAGCTCGTCGGAAGCTTTCCGCCTGACATTAGAGGTTTCCGCCTGACTGCCGTTGCCATACAGCCGGTCAGAGGGAAACACGCAAGGAAATTGCGCTCTGCTTCCGACGGGCTCACGGAGCCCGTCCAGGTGGCGGTCATTAAAGTAATCCCTAAATGTCAGCAGAGCCAGCCTTGGCTCTGCCGTTGGGATTACAATGTCGCTTTCCACCTGCCCTTTCATAGCAGTCCGACCGCCACGAACATGCAGGCAGAAAGTGAGTCTGGGGCCATTCTCCCCTGGCCCTCCGCTATGAGGCCCGCGGCGCCCCCTAAACATCCCTGCATTGTGCGGCAAGGATGTTTAAAAAGTGCATATTTCCTATTGTGACTTGTTTTGCAGCATGCAGCACAAGCCGCATGATCAAATATCCACTTTTTGACCGCAGTGAAGGCGGTCGCATCCTAATTAACACCTTGACTGCGGTGCAAATTCCGCTGCGGTGCTGGGGTATTAATGACACTGGGACATCGGACGGCTGGGGTCGTCCAACGCACCCAAAGGGTTAAGGAGGCAGGACCACCGACTCCTTCTCAGCGGTCACGTTTCCGACATGATGCAAGTGGGACGCTCGTCTGACCGGCATCGTAATGGGTCCCATAGTCTCTTATGGCTCAGAACATGCTAACGTCTTGGGCCCACCTACTTAATTCAGCAGAAATAAAGAACTTTTACTATCATCAATAAGGAAAATCACCTATTGCTTAGATGTAAAGCAAATATCAGAGGTAGAAATAGAACCCACATATACTGTAGGCTTCAAACTACCTTTCGTGAGTACACAATAAGTACATTTTTTTGTTTGTTTTTTAGACAGACACTCTCAGTGCTCTACAAACCCATCAATGGAACATCATTCCATTAGATTAGAGGGCAGCAAAAGTAACCCAGACATAAAGTGTAAGGTTGCACAAATACTATATATATATATATATATATATATATATATATATATATATATATATATATATATATATATATATATATATATATATATATATATGTATATATATATATATATATATATATACTTAAAAACCATAGGTTTCAGGCACGTTATAGTTAGAAATTAGCAATTAAAAAACCTTAGAAATTCACTGAAAAAAAACATAGGTTTCAGGGGCGCTATAGTTAGTTGGACATTTCACTCCTACAAAACTATAGAAATTCCCCCGTTATAGTTAGTTCAGTTAACTATAACTCGCGTGCTCGCAATGCACTGCTGATGACGTCACATATTACATCACTCATGACATGGTCAGTGACATCACTCATGACGTCACTGACGGCATCTCAAATGACATCACTCATGATATCACTGGTTTTCTCAGTGAATTTCAAAGTTTTTTTAAGTGCTAATATATAAGTATAACGCGCCTGAAACCTATGTTTTTTTCAGTGAATTTCAAAGGTTTTTTAAATGCTAGTTTCTAACTATAACGTGCCTGAAACCTACGGCTTTTTAAGTGAACTTCTAAGGATTTTTAAATGCTAGTTTCTAACTATGCCCACAGAGGTAGGACATGTGAAGAAAGAAGAAAAATGGCAACGCACAGAAAGAAGAAAAAGAAATGCAGAAAGAAGCAACAGAAGTCCTCAAAGACAAAGAAAAGTGCAGGGAGAAGGAAGACGTGCAGTAGAACAAACAGAGGCACAGAAAGAGGCCTTGTTGCAGAATCATAATGTACCCTCAACTTTTTCAGATGGGTACTGGTGGTAACTGACTCTGACTAACCAGTCCAAGAGCCAGTACTATGCTAAAAGACACTTAGAATACAGTGAAAATACCTACATACACTAGGGAACACTTTGCGTTGGGGTACCCCTGTGATTACCATGGCCTCCTCTGTAAGACCCTAGTACATAATAGGGCAGGGGGATTAAAACAACCTCTTAAAACGTGCCACAGGGTACATTTGCACACTGGTGAGGGGTGGGGCCTGAGGTGACATGTGTGCAAACACGCCCTGTGGCCATTTTAATTTGGGGGATGAAGTCCCCTTGAATCCTGAGTGTCCTTGGGTCTAACTAGCCCACCAGCTAACTCCAGTTAGCGCCACAGAGCTGTGTTGCAAAGAGGTGTAAAAAGCGGCACGGCCTAGACCACCTCTCTTCAACACAGCGCAGTGGCGCTTACTGGAAGCACCTGGTGGGCTAGTTGGCCCCCAGGGACCCTCAGGATTCAAGGGGAATTATTTCCCCAATTTAAAAAGTACCACAGGGGGGCGTGGCCAAGATGGCGGAGTGAGAGGACGCTTCTTCTCGCAGCTCCCCGATCCGACTAGGCCCAAGCCCTAAAATATAGCTTTTTCTCCCCCGCCAGAGCTCAGCGGCGCAGGGAGAGGTGGCGTAACCAGACGTGAAGACCCTGGTCTGGAACTGGTCTTAAATTGGCCTCAGGACAGCCCGTCGGACGGCGTTGGAGGTCCGGACCGGGAGTCGGAGGAGAGAGAGGCCGGCCCCCGAAGCCCATCGGGAGGCGACGGAACGACCACACGCCGCGCCCACCACCGATCAGCATGCGCCACCAGAGGAGGTATTGCTCCACAGCGCCCGAACGGCCCTGAATACTAGCGGAGACCGGCGGGCCTGCTCCACCGGAGCAGCCGCGGGCGGCGCTCGGGGTCGACGCTTCGGCCTGCTCGATTGAGCGCCCGCTGGGAGAGAACTGGAGCAGAAAGGGCGCGGGCCCGGGGCTCCACGTCGAGTCTTGCATGCTCGGCCCCCCCTGGAGCCCCCTACGGCTTGGTAGGCGAACAGAAGACGCAACGGAGAACCCGGTTGACTTGGAGGTCCCGGAGCTTGCATTGACCACACTGGGCTTACAGAAACATTCTCTAAAGTGTCCACATATTGGTATTACACACCACAGAGACTGCATGAGATGAATCGCAACATCGAGAACACTTGTTGGCGGGCCTGCGGGCAGATAGGCACCCTCACTCATGTTTTATGGGACTGCCCTCTACTGTGCCCCCACTGGAAGGAAGTCCTGGATGAGATTGACTCAAACTTCAACATCGAACTGCCTCGCTTCCCTGCATACGTATTGTTGGGCTTACCCAATGGGCTAATGTATCCTCTGAGGTCTCGAAGAGGGAGGCAAATTGCGATAGCACTGGGCTCTGCCGTTCAAAATATGCTTATTCACTGGCGCACCACCACACTCCCCTCCACAACAGGTTGGTTGCATAGATTATGGCATGTCCTGGGAATGGAAAAGTTGTCGCTTATGGTGGCGGGGAGGTGGAGCAGTGTAATGACCTGTGGCAGCCGTTTCACTCACTGCTTGTTAAGGAATTTACAGAACTTACATTCCCCCGATATCTCAGATTGTTGAGATTGACTTCACAAGCGGATTCAGATGACCAACGCGCCTAGAATTGTGGGCAGCTGGGAGGGAGGAGCGGCTTGGGGGGGGTTGATGCGGGAGGGAGACCGCAGCACTGGATGGGAGAGGAGAGGGGGGGTTCGAGGGGTTGGGAAGGGGAGGGGGAGTTTGGGGGGGTTTGTTTACTTTTGAAGTTCTTTGTTGCAGCATACACGCCAAGCATCACATTTGGATGGACGTTACGTTTGCAGAGCCCTTACGCGTTGGTGCGCTACTATATGGTTGTACCATAAGCACTGCTTCTTTGTGACAACTGTTCCTTTTTATTTGTGAATGTCTCAATAAAATGCTTTAAACCTAAAAAGTACCACAGGGCATGTTTGCACAAGTCACCTCAGGCACGTCCCCTCCCTTCCCCACTGTGTTTAAGTTGGAAGATTAAGTCCCCTTGAATCCTGAAGGTCCCTAGGGTCAAACTAGCCCACTAGGTACCTCCAGTAAGCGCCATTGCAGAGAGGTGTAAAAAGGGGTATGGCCTGGACCACCTCTCAGCAACGCAGCGCAGTGGCACTTACTGGAAGCACCTGGTGTGCTAGTTGGCCCCTAGGGGCCCTCAGGAATGAAAGGGAATTATTTCCCCAACTTAAAAAGCGCCACAGGGCATTTTTCCACACGTCACCTCAGCCCCATCCCCTCCCTTCACCACTGTGTAAACACGCCTTGTGGCCATTTTAAGTTGGGAGATTAAGTCCCATTGAATCCTGATGGCCCCTAGGGTCCAACTAGCCCACTAGGTACCTCCAGTAAGTGCCACAGAGCTGCATTGCAGAGAGGTGTAAAAAGGGGCGTGGCCTCTGAACAACTCTCTGCAACACAGCTCCCTGACGCATACTGGAGGTACCTGGTGGGCTAGTTGCCCCCCAAGAACCCTCAGTATTGAAGGGGAATAAATTCACCAACTTACAACTCGCCAGGGGGCGCGTTTGCACAGTGGTGAAGGAAGGGGGTGGGGCATAAGCTGACATGTGTGAAAACACGCCCTGTGGCGCGTTTCAAGTTGGGGAATTAATTACTCTTCATTCCTATGGGTCCCAGGGGGCTAACTAGCCCACCAGGTACCTCCAGTATGCGCCAAGAAGCTGCGTTGCAGAGAGGTGTTCAGAGGCCATGCCCCTTTTTACAACACTCTGCAACGCAGCTCTTATTGAAGGTGGTGTGTTTTAAGTTGGGGGATTAAGTTCCCTTGAAACCTGAGGGTCCGTGGGGTGCAACTAGCCCACCAGGTACCTCTATTAAGCGCCACAAACCTGTGTTGCAGAGAGGTGTAAAAAGGGGTGTGGCCTCTGAACACCTCTCTACAACGCAGCTCCCTGGCACATACTGGAGGTTCCTGGTGGGCTAGTTGGCCCTCAGGGACCCCCAGTATTCAAGGGGAATCAGTGCCCCATCTTACAATGCGCCAGGGGGCTCGTTTGCAGAGTGCTGCAGGGAGGGAGCGGGCCGGTCTTCTTTATTTATTTTTTTAATAAGGGGGGCTGTGTGCCCATCCTTCTTTTCCTTTTTTATCGGCCCTGGGCCCCCATCCCCCAGGGCCTGACCCCTTATTTTTTTTATTAAAAAATTGAAAGGGGGCTGTGTGGCCCCCCTACAGAGGCCATAATCGCCCCGGGGACCCCATCCCCTGGCGCATGACCAATTTTTTAAAATGTAATTTAATTATTGGAGGGGGGCTCAGGTGAGGAGAGTGCATAGTGAATTTATAAGTGCTTGTGTTTTGGCAGAAAGATTGCATAACTACACACATGTCACATCAGACCCCACCCCCTCCCTTCACCACTGTACAAACGTGCCCCCTAGTGAGTTTGAAGTTGGGCGATTTATTCCCTTTGAATCCTGAGGGTCCCTGGGGGACAACTAGCCCACCAGGTACCTCCAGTTTGCACCACAGAGCTGCTTTGCAGAGAGCTCACGCCCCTTTTTACACCTCTCTGCAACACAACTCTGTGGCACTTAATGGACGTGCCTGGTGGGCTAGTTGCCCCCAGGGACCCTCAGGATTCAAGGGGACTTAATCCCCCACATAAAACGCACCACAGGGCTTGTTTACACACTTTTCACATCAGGCCACGCCCCCTCCCTGCACCACGGTGCAAACGCACCCCCTGGAGCGTTGTAAATTGGAAGATTAAGTCCACTTGAGTCAGAGGGTCCCTGGGGGCCAACTAGCCCACCATCTACCTCCAGTAAACACCACAGAGCTGCGTTGCAGAGTGGTAAAAATGGGACATGGCCTTGGACCACCTCTCTGCAATGCAGCTATCTGGCGCTTACTGGAGGTACCTGGTGGGCTAGTTGGCACCCCGGGACCCTCAGGATTCAAGGGGAATTAATCCCCCAACTTAAAACGTGCCACGGAGCGCATTTGCACAGTGGTGCAGGGAGGGGGTGGGCCTGATTTATACCTGCAACTCATAAATGAAGCCCCGCGGAGGTGGGGGTCCCTGGGGCAGCATGGGGGGGGATTGGGACCCCCCAAGCTTTTTTTCAGTGCTCCCGGGACCTGAAAGAAGCACGGCAGCCTGCACTTCATTTTTCTTTATTTTCTTGGCTGGATTCGCGACCCCTGCATGAATTCGGCTGATTTTTTTATTTTACAAAATGCTTTTTTGGGCCCTGGGAGGCCTTGTGGGACCCCTTGAGCAGGCCTAGGGGGTCAGGGTGTTTCCACCCTGTCCCCTTTTCTTGTTTTTTTCACAGTTTTTCACTGTTTTCTTGTGACTGGCTGCCAACACTTCCTGGTTTGAAGTGTTGGCAGTCAATCACAGTGAAGCTCGTGCTCGGGAGGGTTCGTGAACCCACCGCTGCCCTAGATATTGAAACTTTTTCGTTTTCTAATTTCTCAGAAACTACTGAATAGATTTATACCATTTAACAAAAAGGGCTACCCTTTTGCCAAATTTGGTGTAATCCGTTCAGGAGTTCGGTCTGTATATTTGTCTAAAGATTCCTATGGAAAATAACATGAAAAAAATGCATTTTGGGACTCCCATTTCTTTCAGACCCCCTTGATAAATCACCCCACAACTTTTAAGACAGGAGCTGACCAGAGACCCCCCTCTAGTTTTGAAAATTTCGCGAAGATTCATCAACCGGTGCCAAAGTTATTGGGAAAACAAAAAATGCTTTGCTATGGAAACTAGGTCCTAACTATAACTACCTACTGGCGACTGCATGGTGGAAGGCCTTTTGCAAAGCTGGAATGGTCATGTGTTACTTATTTCTAAAAGTGGGTGTTACATTGGTATTCTTTATGCACCCCATTTGCCTGTTTCTGAACCTCTCTTGCCTCTTTCTGTACCTCGCTTACTTCTTTCTGCGCTTCTCTTGCTCTTTCTGCACCCTTCACACCTCTTTCAGCACCTTCGTTGGTTTTTTCTGCACTGCTCTTGCTTCTTTATACACCTCTGTTCCCTCTTTCTATACCTCTCTTTCCTCTTTCTGCACTTCTCTTGCCTCTCCCTGTACCCTTCTATCCGCTTTCAGCACCTCTGTTGCTTCTTTCTGCGATTCTTTTCCTTCTTTCTGCACCCCTCGTGCCTCCTTCTGCACCTCTGTTGCTTCTTTCTGCACTTTTCTTGGTTCTTTCTGCACTACTCCTGCCGATTTCAGTATCCCTCTTGTGTCTTTGAGCACCTCTTTTGCTTCTTTCTGCACTTCACTCTCCTCTTTATGCACCCCTCTTGCCTCTTTCTGCACATCTGTTGCTTCTTTCTGTACTTCTATTGCTTCTTTCCGCACCTCTCTTGCTTCTTTCTGCATCTCACTTGTCTCTTTCAGCACCTCTGATACATTCTTTCTGCAGATCTCTTGCCTCTTTCGGCACTTTACTTGCATCTTTCAGCACGTCTGTTACTTTTTTCTGCAGATCTCTTGCCCCTTTCTAGAACCCTCTTTTCTCTTTCTGCACCTCTCAATCCCTTTTCTGTACCCCTGTCCCCTGTTTCTATACCTTTCCTGCCTGTTTCTGCAAATCTCTTGCCTCTTTCTGTACCTCTCTTGCCTCTTTGTGCACCCCTCCTACCTTTTTCTGCACCCATCTTGCCTCTTTTTGCACCTCTGTTGGTTCTTTCTGAAATGCTCTTGCTTCTTTCTGCACCTCACTTGACCCTTTCTGCACTTCTCTTGCTTCTTTCCACACCTCTGTTTCTTCTTTCAGCAATTCTCTTGCCTCTTTCTGCACTTGTCTTCCTTCTTGTTGCACCCCTCCTGCCTCTCTCTGCCTCTTTCTGTACCTCTGTTGGTTCATTCTTTACTGCTCGTGCTTCTTCCTGTGCCTCACTAGCCTCTTTCTGCACTTCTCTTGCTTGTTTCTGTACCTCTTTTGCACATTTCTATATCCCTCTTGCCTCTTTCTGCACCCTATTGCCCCTTTCTGCACCCTCCTCCCTATTTTTCCACCTTTTTGCTTCTTTCTACAATTCTCTTGCCTCTTTCTGCACTTCTCTTCTTTCTTTCAACACCCCTGGGGCCACTTTCTGTACCTCTCTTGTCTCTTTGTGCACCTCTCCTACCTTTTTCTGAACCCCTCTTGCCTCTTTTTGCACATCTTTTGGTTCTTTCTGCATTGCTCATCCTTCTTTCTGTAACTCACTTGTCTCTTTCTGTACTTCTCTTGCTTCTTTCTGCATCTCACTTGTCTCTTTCAGCACCTATGATACTTTTTTTCTGCAGATCTCTTGCCTCTTTCGGCACTTTACTTGCATCTTTCAGCACATCTGTTACTTTTTTCTGCAGATCTCTTGCCCTTTCTAGAACCCTCTTTTCTCTTTCTGCACCTCTCAATCCTTTTTCTGCACCCCTGTCCCCTGTTTCTATACCTTTCCTGTCTATTTCTGCAAATCTCTTGCCTCTTTCTGTACCTCTCTTGCCTCTTTGTGCACCCCTCCTACCTTTTTCTGCACCCATCTTGCCTCTTTTTGCACCTCTGTTGGTTCTTTCTGCAATGCTCTTGCTTCTTTCTGCACCTCACTTGTCCCTTTCTGCACTTCTCTTGCTTCTTTCCACACCTCTGTTTGTTCTTTCAGCAATTCTCTTGCCTCTTTCTGCACTTGTCTTCCTTCTTGTTGCACCCCACCTGCCTCTTTCTGCCTCTTTCTGTACCTCTGTTGGTTCATTCTTTACTGCTCGTGCTTCTTCCTGCGCCTCACTGGCCTCTTTCTGCACTTCTCTTGCTTGTTTCTGCACCTCTTTTGCACATTTCTATATCCCTCTTGCCTCTTTCTGCACCCTATTGCCCCTTTCTGCACCCTCTTCCCTATTTCCACACCTTTTTTGCTTCTTTCTACAATTCTCTTACCTCTTTCTGCACTTCTCTTCTTTCTTTCAACACCCCTGGGGCCACTTTCTGTACCTCTCTTGTCTCTTTGTGCACCTCTCCTACCTTTTTCTGCACCCCTCTTGCCTCTTTTTGCACCTCTTTTGGTTCTTTCTGCATTGCTCATCCTTCTTTCTGCAACTCACTTGTCTCTTTCTGTACTTCTCTTGCTTCTTTCTACACCTCTTTTGCTTCTTTCAGCAATTCTATTGCCTCTTTCTGCACTTCTTTCTTTTTGTACCCCTCTTGCCTCTTTTTGCACTTCTGTTGGTTCATTCTGCACTGCGATTGCTTCTTTCTGCACCTCACTTGCCTCTTTCTGTACTTCTCTTGCTTCTTTCTACACCGCTGTTGCTTCTTTCAGCAATTCTCTTGCCTCTTTCTCTACTTCTCTTGCTTGTTTCTGCACCCTCTTCCCTATTTCTCCACCTCTTTTGCTTCTTTCAGCAATTCTCTGGTTTCTTTCTGCACGTTTCTTGCTTCTTTCTGTACCTCTGTTGCAAATTTATATATCGCTCTTGCCTCTTTCTGTACCCCTGTTCCCTCTTTCTTCACCTATCTTGCCTGTTTCTGCACCTCTCTTGCCTCTTTTGGCACCTCTGTTGCTTCTTTCTGCATATCTCTTGCTTCTTTCTGCACTTTTCTTCGTCTTTCTGGACTTCTGTTGCCTCTTTCTGCATTTCTATTGCTTCTTTCTGTGCGTTTCTTCCTCTTTCTGCACATGTCCTCCCTCTGTAGGAATAGTTAGAAATTAGCATTTAAAAAACCTTAGAAATTTACAGAAAAAACATAGGTTTCAATGGCGTTATAGTTAGAATTTATCATTTAAAAAACCTTTGAAATTCACGGAAAAAAACATAGGTTTCAGGGATGGGTATAGTTAGAAATTAGCATTTAAAAAACCTTGGAAATTCACTGAAAAAAACAGGTTGCAGGGACGTTATAGTTAGTTGGACTGCTGATCACATATTACATCATTCATGACATGGTCAGTGACATCACTGATGACATCACTGTTGACATCTCAAATGACATCAATAATTACATCATCCACGTGATAATCCGATGCACCTCCTCACACCCTAATATAACCTTTGATACACCCCCTCTAAAATACAGACTACCATTTTCGAAACCATAGACACACCAATACTAGTTACTACATACCCACTCACTGATTCCTAGGTCTACACACACATCTACTCATTTACCCATACAGTCACTCGTACATGCAATCACTCAGCAATACAGCACTATCATATGCACTCATAAACCTATACAGACACTCACACACTGCCAAGTGTTCATAGAGTTTCTCACACATCTAGTCAGTCATTGAAAGAATCAATCACACTCCCATTTACTCAGCTATATAGTCATACACACACAACCTCACTTTTTCATACAGATACTAACACATACTTGCTCTCTTATGCAATCTCTGATGCAAGCATACACTCATCCATACAGCCGCTTTCACAACCACTCACTCTTACATGTAGTTATTGTTAGATTTGGGGGTCTCTAGTTGTCACAAGTAGGAGCGTTACACCTTTTGGCACTATTTTTACCAAAAAAAATTCAAATTGAATATTTACAGTTCTACTGATTACATTTTGGTCATTTTGGTCTTGTTTTATTTATTAAAAATTATTCTATTTTTCTAAACCTGTTGTGGGCTCCTTTTGTGGTGTGTTTTCACTATGTTACTGTTTGAAATGTTGCACAAATACTTTACACATTGCCTCTGAGGTAAGCCTAACTGTTCTGTGCAAAGCTACCTGAGGGCTGAGTACAGGTTACTTTAGGGTTTGCTTGTGACTTCACCCTGAGAAGAATTGTGGTTGCTGCTTGAGAAGGGTTTTAACCACCTCAAACAGTAACTCATTTCTTACAAGACCTATGGTAAAAGGAAATTGGAGATTGGTTTTGCAACAGTGCCATATAAAAAAATGACAAGCTAAATCTATATGCCAATATACCTGAATACATACTGGAGGTTTAGAATTAATGCAAACATATTGTATGCTTTTGTTTTTCACAGCTCTTCCTCCTGCACCTATAAACATTACAAAGCTGAACATCACAGATTCAGCGGCTATCATCTCTTGGTCCATAGAAGAGGGTCATTCAATCTCATCAATCCTTATCCGTTATAAGATGCAGGGCAACACCGACTACAACCATGATGTGAACATTAGAAACAGCTCTGTTACGCAATACCAGCTGAAAGGCCTGGAGTCCAATACTATGTATTCAGTTGAAATTTGTGCAGAGAACAACATTGGGCAAGCCTGTACACAAAATGAGCTGAAACTGCTGACGAGTTTGGAAATCAAAGGTGAGCCACTACAGCTACTTTACCATAAGTAAAACAGAATTGGCAGGAGGTTTCACAAGATACGTTTTACTGTAACCTAAAAATATATTCCTGGAATAACGTAATCTTTGGGTCATGTATTACTGCATGTTGTGATATTGCTATTTACCATTTGTAGAGCACACAATCTATCCATTTGTATAGGATGCATAACTATTTGGAAGCCCAGTGGTGATTTTGTATGTCATTCTGAGGTTTATGCCAAATGAGGATAAGGCCTGACATTCACAGCTTGGATAGAGTGTTTGCGCCTTGGTGGACATCAGTAGCATAACATAAGTTGTTTTTGTCCCCATGCGACATATTAAAACAAATGGCATTGATGAAAAAAAGGATGCTTCGAATTGCTAATATTTTCATTTGAGTACTTTGGAATTGTACTATTACAACGAATCTAGAACAGAGATTACCTTTACAAATAAGACTCCACAATGAAAATAAATTACTAAGACATGTCCAGGTTTTTTTTACATGTATTTAAGTTTTATTTTTAGCACTGAGTTCAATTGGTGATTTTGGTTCTAAGAAAGACGAAGAGTTTTATTATGGTTTGGATTAAAGTTAGGGCTTGTGTCAGGGTAAGATTTAATGTTAGGGTTTGAATTATATTTCGCTTTGAAATTACAGTAAATAATAAAAACTAAGGTATGTTAAAGCGAGACAGTTAATGTTCTCTGTCATTGTTGATCTTCACCATAAAATGTAAAGACACCATCATTCCTTCCACCAGACTACTCAAGGAACATAGCTTTGCGACATTTGGTTCAAATATTAAAATAAAGCAGATTATCAATTGTAGCTTCTGATTGAACCAGACGTTTTTCTGCACAAAATACTCATATCTAGAGTTTTGCTCGGGAAGAAAAACACACTGTTGGACATGGCCCTGCTGGCAGGGTCATCCCAAATGTTTTCGCCTTTCCCCTAGCCTTTTTGCTGTTGTGGGATGGGTGGTTGTAGGACGTTGGACACTTTAGCGCTGGTTAGCAGTGCCAAGTGTGTGTGCTTCCTGACTTGCATAGGTATATTAGGACCCCCCCCCCTTAGGGGTCATCTCCCCCATGGTAGGAAATGTATATGCCATGTGTGGTGTGAGAACAAAATAATAAATGGTGTGCAATGGTGTACGCACCTTTCTTTTCACCATTGCAGAAATTTCACTTTTACAATGGACGCCATTGCTGTGTACTTTGTGCCGCCTGCCTGGAGAGGGTTGGCGGTCTAGTGTTCGGAGTGACAGGGTGCCCCACACCTCCCCCACAGTGACTGCTGGGACTGGGAATGCCAGGAGCCTTCTAGAAGATTCTAGCCCTTTCTAGTAGGTGGGGTGAGGGGAGTATATACAGGGGGGCTGTGCCTCCATGTGCTCAGAGTATGCGTGGACTTTGCTTGAGAGGGGACACCCTGCCAGGAGGTACGGCCGCAAGGGCCTGTGTGCTGGCCTCTCTGCCCATCTGTACCCCCCTACTGTCCACATGGCCAGTGAGAGCCCTTTACTGGAGGGAAGACTGCTGTGCCACGTTACGGGGGTTCAGAAAACGGGGTGGTGATGGACAGAGTATTCTGAATTAAGCAGAACACTCCTACCCAGTCCAAAGATCAGGGCTTGATAAATCACCGTTTTTTAGCTCACTGCACCATCCCAGCTCAGAACCTGGCTACATGCAAATTAGTCTGTCCCTGGCCCAGTGTATCATGGGAACAGGGCAGACCAAACTACCAAGCCAATTCTTTCACTGGAAAGGAAACAAGCTTCCGGGGACCGGTTTCTGGCATTTCAGCCGTCTTCGGCCTGGCTTGCTTGAATCCTGATGGTGCAGTGAGCAAGGGACTCACATCTGAGTATACCCTTCCACGCTTATGGTGGACAAAATGATTCAGAAAAGGGGGTGGTGATGGACAGAGTATTCTGAATTAAGCAGAACACTTCTACCCAGTCCAAAGATCAGGGCTTGATCCATCACCGTTTTTTAGCTCACTGCACCATCTCAGCTCAGAACCTGGCTACATGCAAATTAGTCTGTCCCTGGCCCAGTGTATCATAGGAACAGGGCAGACCAAACTACCAAGCCAATTCTTTCACTGGAAAGGAAACAAGCTTCCAGGGACCGGTTTCTAGCATTTCAGCCGTCTTCGGCCCGGCTTGCTTGAATCCTGATGGTGCAGTGAGCAAGGGACTCACATCTGAGTATACCCTTCCACGCTTATGGTGGACAAAACGATTCAGAAAAGGGGGTGGTGATGGACAGAGTATTCTGAATTAAGCAGAACACTCCTACCCAGTCCAAAGATCAGGGCTTGATCCATCACCGTTTTTTAGCTCACTGCACCATCCCAGCTCAGAACCTGGCTACATGCAAATTAGTCTGTCCCTGGCCCAGTGTATCATGGGAACAGGGCAGACCAAACTACCAAGCCAATTCTTTTACTGGAAAGGAAACAAGCTTCCGGGGACCGGTTTCTGGCATTTCAGCCGTCTTCGGCCCGGCTTGCTTGAATCCTGATGGTGCAGTGAGCAAGGGACTCACATCTGAGTATACCCTTCCACGCTTATGGTGGATAAAACGATTCAGAAAAGGGGGTGGTGATGGACAGAGTATTCTGAATTAAGCAGAACACTCCTACCCAGTCCAAAGATCAGGGCTTGATCCATCACCGTTTTTTAGCTCACTGCACCATCCCAGCTCAGAACCTGGCTACATGCAAATTAATCTGTCCCTGGCCCAGTGTATCATGGGAACAGGGCAGACCAAACTACCAAGCCAATTCTTTCAATGAAAAGGAAACAAGCTTCCGGGGACCGGTTTCTGGCATTTCAGCCGTCTTCGGCCCGGCTTGCTTGAATCCTGATGGTGCAGTGAGCAAGGGACTCACATCTGAGTATACCCTTACACGCTTATGGTGGACAAAACGATGCAGAAAAGGGGGTGGTGATGGACAGAGTTTTCTGAATTAAGCAGAACACTCCTACCCAGTCCAAAGATCAGGGCTTGATCCATCACCGTTTTTTAGCTCACTGCACCATCCCAGCTCAGAACCTGGCTACATGCAAATTAGTCTGTCCCTGGCCCAGTGTATCATGGGAACAGGGCAGACCAAACTACCAAGCCAATTCTTTCACTGGATAGGAAACAAGCTTCCGGGGACCGGTTTCTGGCATTTCAGCCGTCTTCGGCCCGGCTTGCTTGAATCCTGATGGTGCAGTGAGCAAGGGACTCACATCTGAGTATACCCTTCCACGCTTATGGTGAACAAAACGATTCAGAAAAGGGGGTGGTGATGGACAGAGTATTCTGAATTAAGCAGAACACTCCTACCCAGTCCAAAGATCAGGGCTTGATCCATCACCGTTTTTTAGCTCACTGCACCATCCCAGCTCAGAACCTGGCTACATGCAAATTAATCTGTCCCTGGCCCAGTGTATCATGGGAACAGGGCAGACCAAACTACCAAGCCAATTCATTCACTGGAAAGGAAACAAGCTTCCGGGGACCGGTTTCTGGCATTTCAGCCGTCTTCGGCCCGGCTTGCTTGAATCCTGATGGTGCAGTGAGCAAGGCACTCACATCTGAGTATACCCTTCCACGCTTATGGTGGACAAAACGATTCAGAAAAGGGGGTGGTGATGGAAAGAGTATTCTGAATTAAGCAGAACACTCCTACCCAGTCCAAACATCAGGGCTTGATCCATCACCGTTTTTTAGCTCACTGCACCATCCCAGCTCAGAACCTGGCTACATGCAAATTAGTCTGTCCCTGGCCCAGTGTATCATGGGAACAGGGCAGACCAAACTACCAAGCCAATTCTTTCACTGGAAAGGAAACAAGCTTCCGGGGACCGGTTTCTGGCATTTCAGCCGTCTTCGGCCCGGCTTGCTTGAATCCTGATGGTGCAGTGAGCAAGGGACTCACATCTGAGTATACTCTTCCACGCTTATGGTGGACAAAACGATTCAGAAAAGGGGGTGGTGATGGACCGAGTATTCTGAAATAAGCAGAACACTCCTACCCAGTCCAAAGATCAGGGCTTGATCCATCACTGTTTTGTAGCTCACTGCACCATCCCTGCTCAGAACCTGGCTACATGCAAATTAGTCCGTCCCTGGCCTAGTGTATCATGGGAACAGGGCAGGCCAAACTACCAAGCCAATTCTTTCACTGGAAAGGAAACAAGCTTCCGGGGACCGGTTTCTGGCATTTCAGCCGTCTTCGGCCCGGCTTGCTTGAATCCTGATGGTGCAGTGAGCAAGGGACTCACATCTGAGTATACCCTTCCCCGCTTATGGTGGACAAAACGATTCAGAAAAGGGGGTGGTGATGGACAGAGTATTCTGAATTAAGCAGAACACTCCTACCCAGTCCAAAGATCAGGGCTTGATCCATCACCGTTTTTTAGCTCACTGCACCACCCCTGCTCAGAACCTGGCTACATGCAAATTAGTCTGTCCCTGGCCCAGTGTATCATGGGAACAGTGCAGACCAAGCTACCAAGCCAATTCTTTCACTGGAAAGGAAACAAGCTTCCGGGGACTGGTTTCTGGCATTTCAGCCGTCTTCGGCCCGGCTTGCTTGAATCGTGATAGTGCAGTGAGCAAGGGACTAACATCTGAGTATACCCTTCCACGCTTATGGTGGACAAAACGGATCACTGACATAATATAGAATGACAAAATATAGACTTACCAAAATTTAGTCACCAAAATATAGAATGCCAAAATATCGAATTCCTATCTACAAACAGGTAAGTACAAAAATATTGAATCCAAAATATAGTCTGTAAAAAATATAGTCAGTCAAAATATCGAATTTTTTTAAATGTCTTAAAAGTAATTTAAAAGTAATGAAATAATAAATATAATTAACTAAAACATACTTAAAAATACTCAAATAACCTTAAAATTAAGATATAATTAATTTAAGTTATTAATAAAAAATGTACAATATTTTACCGTAGGATAGCAGGAGGGTAACATTTATTGTTACCACTCCAGTGAGTGCAACAGTAGGGAAAGCGTTGGATAGCGTAGGGGTAAAAAATACTATTCCCACTCCAGTGAGTGCAACAGTAGGGAAAGCGTTGGATAGCATAAGGGTAAAAATTACTATTCCCATTCCAGGGAGTGCAATAGTAGGGAAAGCGTTGGATAGGGGGAGGGTAAAAAATACTATTCCCACTCCTGTGAGTGCAACAGTAGGGAAAGCGTTGGATAGCGTAGGGGTAAAAAATACTATTCCCACTCCATAGAGTGCAACAGTAGAGAAAGCGTTGGATAGCGTAGGGGTAAAAATTACTATTCCCACTCCAGAGAGTGCAACAGTAGGGAAAGCGTTGGATAGCATAAGGGTAAAAATTACTATTCCCACTCCAGAGAGTGCAACAGTAGGGAAAGCGTTGGATAGCGGGAGGGTAAAAATTACTATTCCAACTCCAGAGCGTGCAACAGTAGGGAAAGCGTTGGATAGCGTAGGGGTAAGAATTACTATTCCCACTCCAGAGAGTGCAACAGTAGGAAAAGCGTTGGATATTGGAAGGGTAAAAATTACTATTTCCACTCCAGAGAGTACAACAGTAGGGAAAGCACTGGATAGCATAGGGGTAAAAATTACTATTCCCACTCCAGAGAGTGCAACAGTAGGGAAAGCGTTGGATAGCGTAGGGGTAAAAAATACTATTCCCAGTCCAGAGAGTGCAACATTAGGGAAAAAGTTGGATAGCGGGAGTTTGAAAATTAGTATTCCCACTCCAGATAGTGCAACAGTAGGGAAAGCTTTGGATAGCGTAGGGATGAAAATTACTATTCCCACTCCAGTGAGTTTGACAGTAGGGAAAGTAATGATTTAATATATTATTAAAAATAAATTAAATATCAATACCAATAAAACATTAATTGAAATTAATAACCAATTTAATATTATGTAATAATTAATTAGAAATACAACTACATATTAGTTATTAAAAATTAACAACCTTTTCATAATTATTTAACAACTAATTAATTTTCGATAACAAAAACTAATTAATAATAAAAATTAATACCAATTAAAAATTAACAGTAAATTAATTATCAATACACAAAAAGTGTTTTTAATATGTAATTATTTACAATTACATTACTTCCCACCCTATTCCCCTATAAACCCACATCTCACTACAGAAAATACATTAATACAATTACCATAATTATCAAATATTTAATTAATACAAAATAATTACCAATTATTAAAAATTAATTGGCAATTAATATAAATTAATTACCCATTAAAAATTAATTGACAATAAATTTAAAATCAATACCAATAAATGAAAAAAAGTTTACTTAATTACCATTAAATTACTTCCCACCCTATTCCCCTATAAACCCACAACCCGCTACAGAAAATAAATTTAGAAAATTAACATAATTAACAATTAATCAATTAATACAAATGAATTGGCAATTAATCAATTAATAAAAATTAATTACCAATTAAAAAATAACAATAAATTCAAAATGAATACCAATAAATAAATAAAAATATTTAATTAATTACAATTAAATTACTTCCCACCCTATTCCCCTATAAACCCACAACCCGCTACAGAATTAAATTACGCAAAAATTAAATAACATAAAATTAATTACTTAAAATACATTAAACATACATTACAAAAATTAATATACACTTTTCACACATATACTAACATACAAAACACTTTAAAAAAATGTATATTATTAATAAATCGATATATTAAATGCCTATATTGTATACTTCGATATTTTGACTTCGATATTTTGAAAATTGATATTACTTACCTTAAATTCGATATTTTTAACCACTATATTGTGTCCATTCGATATTTTGTCCATTCTATATTTTTACTTCGATATTATGTCCATTCTATATTTTGGAATCGATATTATGACTGTTTACCAGACAAAACGATTCAGAAAAGGGGGTGGTGATGGACAGAGTATTCTGAATTAAGCAGAACACTCCTACCCAGTCCAAAGAACAGGGCTTGATCCATCACCGTTTTTTAGCTCACTGCACCATCCCAGCTCAGAACCTGGCTACATGCAAATTAGTCTGTCCCTGGCCCAGTGTATCATGGGAACAGGGCAGACCAAACTACCAAGCCAATTTTTTCACTGGAAAGGAAACAAGCTTCCGGGGACCGGTTTCTGGCATTTCAGCCATCTTCGGCCCGACTTGCTTGAATCTTCAATCAATCAATCAGGAGTTTGTTAAAGCGCGACTACTCACCCGTAAGGGTCTCAAGGCGCTAGGGGTGGGGGGGTTGGGGGGGTGCAGGTTCCATTCCATCAAGGAGGGGGTCTGTCGAAGAGCCAGGTTTTGAGGTTTCTTGCGAAGATGGGGAGCGATGTTGTCTGTCTGAGGTGAGGCGGAAGGGCGTTCCATGCTTTGGCCGCGAGGAAGGAGAAGGAGCGGCCTCCCGATCTGGTCTTTCTGGTGCGGGGGACCACGGCGTAGGAAAGCTGGGCTGATCGTAGGGTCCTTTGGGGTGCGTGGAATTTGAGTCGGCTGTTCAGGTATGCTGGTCCGGTGCCGTGGAGGGCCTTGTGTGCGTGGGTGAGCATCGTAAAGGTGATTCTCGCCTCGACGGGGAGCCAGTGGAGTGTGCGCAGGTGCTGGGAGATGTGGCAGTGTTTTGGCAGGTTGAGGACCAGTCTTGCGGCGGCGTTCTGGATGTTCTGTAGCTTGCGGATGAGGTTTTTGTTTATTCTGGCGTAGAGTGCGTTGCCGTAGTCGAGTCTGCTGGTGACCAGGGCGTGAGTGACTGTCTTTCGGTGTTCGAGGGGGATCCATTTGAAGGTCTTACGAAGGAGGCGGAGGGTGTGGAAGCAGGAAGATGAGACAGAGTTGATTTGGCGGTCCATTTTGAGCTCGGAGTCCAGGATGATTCCCAGGTTGCGTGCGTGGTCTGTGGGGGTTGGCGGGTTTCCGAGGGCGGTGGGCCACCAGGTGTCGCTCCAGGCATCGGGGTTTGGGCCCATGATGAGTACTTCTGTTTTGTTGGTGTTTAGTTGAAGGCAGCTGTTTTTCATCCATTTGGCGACGGCTTCCATGCCTTCTCGAAAGTTGCGTCTGGCGGTGTTGGGCTCGTTGTATAGGGAGAGGATGAGCTGGGTGTCGTCTGCATATGACACGATGTTGAGTCCGTAGGTTCTGACGATGGGGGCAAGTGGAGCCATGTAGACGTTGAAGAGCGTCGGGCTGAGGGAGGAGCCCTGGGGGACTCTGCAGGTGATCGGTGTGGGGTCCGAGAGGAAAGGGGGGAGTCTGACCCGCTGCGTCCTGCCGCAGAGGAAGGAGCAGATCCAGTCGAGGGCCTTGTCCTGGATTCCTGCATCGTAGAGTCTGCGTATTAGGGTGTGGTGGGAGACTGTGTCGAACGCCGCTGATAGGTCGAGGAGGATGAGGGCTACTGTTTCTCCTTTGTCCAGTAAGGTGCGTATGTCGTCTGTTGCGGCGAGGAGGGCGGTTTCCGTACTGTGGTTTTTTCTGAAGCCGGACTGGGAGGAGTCGAGGATGTTGTGTTCTTCAATGAATGTGGCGAGTTGGCTGTTGATGGCTTTCTCGATGACTTTCGCTGGGAACGGGAGCAGGGAGATGGGTCTGTAGTTTTTGAGGTCGGTGGGGTCCGCTGAGGGTTTCTTTAGGAGGGGGTTGACCTCGGCGTGTTTCCAGTCGTCGGGGAACGAGGCGGTCGCCAGGGAGCGGTTGATGGTTTGGCGGAGCATGGGTGCGATGGTGTTGGCGGCTCTGTTGAAGATGTGGTGGGGGCAGGGGGAATCTTGATGGTGCAGTGAGCAAGGGACTCACATCTGAGTATACCCTTCCACGCTTATGGTGGGCAAAACGATTCAGAAAAGGGGGTGGTGATGAACAGAGTATTCTGAATTAAGCAGAACACTCCTACCCAGTCCAAAGGTCAGGGCTTGATCCATCACCGTTTTTTAGCTCACTGCACCATCCCAGCTCAGAACCTGGCTACATGCAAATTAGTCTGTCCCTGGCCCAGTGTATCATGGGAACAGGGCAGACCAAACTACCAAGCCAATTCTTTCACTGGAAAGGAAACAAGCTTCCGGGGACCGGTTTCTGGCATTTCAGCCGTCTTCGGCCCGGCTTGCTTGAATCCTGATGGTGCAGTGAGCAAGGGACTCACATCTGAGTATACCCTTCCACGCTTATGGTGGACAAAACGATTCAGAAAAGGGGGTGGTGATGGACAGAGTATTCTGAATTAAGCAGAACACTCCTACCCATTCCAAAGATCAGGGCTTGATCCATCACCGTTTTTTAGCTCACTTCACCATCCCAGCTCAGAACCTGGCTACATGCAAATTAGTCTGTCCCTGGCCCAGTGTATCATGGCAACAGGGCAGACCAAACTACCAAGCCAATTCTTTCACTGGAAAGGAAACAAGCTTCCGGGGACCGGTTTCTGGCATTTCAGCCGTCTTCGGGGGTTGACTGTTCCTAGGAACTGCTGTCCTGTCTTGATGAGTGCCCACTGCCTGAGGATCTTACCCAGTATTGCCTGCCTGCTCTCCTGCCTTCCTAAGCCCAGTACCTGGGGAGTGCTATACCTTACTTCCAGCTACCTGCTGTCGAGCGCCCTGTGGACACGTGGTCTGCCCAGGAGAAGAGAGGAGCTGCCGCCTACAGTGCTGTGCTGCCAGAGCGCTACCTTTAATATGCCAGGAGAAGAGGAACACTATTTCTTGTCCCTGAAGCTTTTAGTGCCCTCCAACGCCTCGTGAGCGCTTTAAGTTAATGGCCTGGACTCTGAGGAAGAAGGAGCGTTGATCCTGCTACACTTTGCCGAGTTTGAGGCTTATTTGAAACAGCAGGAGCCCACCCCGCGTTTTGCCTATTTTTAGCATGTGTCCACCCCACTTTATTGGGCACTTTGGCTTCTTTGTATTAGGCGGGAGGCCAACCCGCATTTTGCCACTCTTGCCTGCCTTTCAATACTGCGGTAGCCTACCCCGCCCTTCACTGACCTCGGCGGGTGCCCACCCCGTGGGTGACTCTACTTTGTTTTAAAACGAAGGCGGGAGCCCACCCCGCGCTTCGTAGCCAGGGAGAGAGCGCGGAGAAGTAGAAGACAGAAGACAGGCACCCGTGCCTCCCTGTAGGCGGGGCCTGCCGAGTCGGAGCCTCACAGTCTCCATTTCCACCTGCCACGGCCTGAAGGGAAGAAGGAAAAAAGAGACAATTCCCAACTGGTCTTAATGAAAGTCAATTAAATGCAGTATGCAGTTAGCATTACAAAGAACAGGACAGAACCAAGGAGTCTCAAGAACGTTTTTTAAGAAAAAGCTTATTATTTAGCAGGTTTTTAGGGGTCTTTCACATGGCTAAATATAGTTAAACAGCACTGTGTCGAGCAAATCATGTGACAACCAGAACGGACACTTGGTGAATGGTGATATTTACAATAAGTGAAAGTGCAAGTGCTGGAGTGAGCAGCATAAACGGCGCATAGTGACAAAAATTATGTACAGTGATGGCTCCACAGTTTCAAGTTGTAATTACTTTAAAGTAAACTTCAATGAATTATTCGGAGCACAAAACGTAAAATGCGTCAACAAATAATGCTGCAATGTCGACGGCGTTTCGATCCCCGTTAGTCGGGATCGTCTTCAGGACAAGGTTGTCGATGAGGGCAGTGCTGTAAGAAGAAAGGGCGGGTAAGTACTAGGCTGGGCGGTCATGGGTGGGGGGAGGGAAAGGGGACTGACTAAGGGTGGGACATATCCAAGGTGGGGGGGGGCTATATCGGGTGGTGAGCAGGCACGTATCACTAGGTGCACATGATAGTTCCGTGAGTCCCAAAGGAGTTATGGGCGTGTAATTAGTCACCCGGTTTATAATCCATGCTCTAGGTGATGGCTGGTATCAGGGCTGTCGTGTGTGAATAAATGCTGTGTGCCCTTGGAGAGTCTCATGGGGTAGTGACTAAAGAAGGTTAGTTACAAGTGAGCTGGGGTGAAAAAGTCATGTACAAGTACATACCCGCACACGCGTGTAAAATTTGCGTGAGAAGGCTCCTTCGGTCTGAGTTAGCGAAGGGGCGGGCTGGAGGAAGGAAAGGGCATATTAGAAATTGCATTGTACATGTTTCAAAGGTGAAGCCAACGGGTAAACGATTACCTGATCGTTGCTTCTGGGAGTCAACAGCGGGAAGCCTGCGGGCAGAGAGGAAGGGTATTAGCGCGCCGATCTAGCAGAGTGCGAAAGGGTGAGCGAGGTAAACGGGGAAACCGTTGTTTACCGTACCTGTATTAATTCAGGGCTGGAACGGGCGATGAGTGCTCTCCCGGCGTGGTGGGCTCGCAATGGATGCAGGAGCGACAAGGTGCAGGCGGGCTACGAGCAGTAAATGAACCGGCTCGTGGGAGGAGGAGTGGACGGGGCGTGGCCGGATGGTCAGGGGAGTGGCCGGGGGAGGGGGCGGGACGTGTCGTCAGGTTGCCATGTCAACCGAGAGTAAACAGGAAGGGGACGTTTCAGAGGTTATCACAGCTCGGAAAGCATACGAGGACAGACAAACTCTCGTAATAGGTAGAAAATTAAACATTTGAAGTATATTTATACATGCCTAATAATCACATTAGTAATATCCCTGGGAGGACGGGTTACACGTACAACTGGGGACTGGTGGATCAAGCAACTAATTAACATCAATATAAAGTTCCATGGACGCCTTGTTGTGTTGGCAATACAGGAAGCTGGTGTCCAAGAACATCTATGGTGTGAAACCAGAGGATTAATATACATGCTTCAGTTAGAGGAAGGACTGGGCGGGGCTGGGTGGTAGGAGTGTGGAGGAAGGAAGGGAAGGGGGGAAAAAACAAGAAAAAGGAAAGAAGAAAAGAGAAAAAAAAAGAAGAAGAGAGAGGGGGAGGGGATGGGGAAGAGAAGGTAGAAATGAGGAGGGGGAGAACAGGAAAGGGGAGAGAAAAGAGGTGGACAGGGAGTTACGTGGAATGCGAATTGACATTATTATACTGTAATGGTGCTATTCCACTCATCAAGGGTGTTTAGGCCTCGGTTGACGGAATCAACGCGTGAGATCCATTTGCATTCAGCTCTGTTTAAGAGGAGTGTCATGTTCCCCCCTCTAACTGGTAATGTTGGTTTTTCAATGACCATCCACCACAAGTCTGATTCAGTATGTTGTTTCTCAAGGTAGTGAGTGACTAGTGGAGCAGTTAGGACTTTACAGTTAATTCTGCTCTTGTGTTGTATAATCCTTTGTTTGACCATTTGAGTCGTTTGGCCAATGTAGAGGAGGTCACATGGGCAGCGGATGGCGTAGATTACATTTTGAGTCTTGCAGTTGGAGTGGTGGTTCAGTTTGTGTGATACTCCATTGTAATTGAATATTTTGGTGTTGCATGTTAGATCACACACGCTGCAGGATTGACATTTGTAGTGGCCCAGCACCGGGTCCAAGCCCCATGATGCCGTGATGGTGTGTTTGTCCTGACGTTGGGTGGGCCAGGTAATGGCGTGTACAAGGTGTTTTGCGATGTTGTTTCCTCTTTGATATGAAAACAATGGTAGTTCTTGAAATTGGTCTTGGCGGCGTAGGATAGGCCAGTTCTTCTTGATTATTTTAGCAACTATATTGCTGTCAGGGCTGAACACGGAGACAAAGGGAATTCTGGTTGTTGTTTTCTTATCGTTGTTGGGTGTCAGCAGGTCCTCCCGGTGGTTGTACCAAGCCCTTTTCTTGGCTCTTGATACTAGACGACGTGGATAGCCTCTGTTGATAAGTTTAGCCGCTAGTATATCGGCTTCTCTAAAATAGTCTTTTCGCCATTTACAGTTTCGTCGAATCCGTAAGAATTGGCCATATGGCAGGCCATCCCGTAGGCTTCTGGGGTGGTGACTAGAGTATAGCAAAAGTGTATTTCGTTCCGTAGATTTACGGAAGAGCGAAGTACCCAGGATTCCGTCTTCGGCATGGATGTTCACGTCAAGGAATGGTAAGTCATTTGATTTGTATTCATAGGTGAATCTAAGGTGTTCCTGTGCGGCGTTGAGCCAATTGACAAAGGGTAGTAGAGTGTCCGGGGGTCCATTCCAAATCAGGAAGATATCATCTATGTATCGTCTCCATAGATGAATCTGGGGACGATATGGATTGACTGGGTTGAGAATTAGCGATTTTTCCATTTCGTGGACGTAGAGGATGGCAAAGTTTGGGGCAAAACAAGCACCCATAGAAACTCCTTTCACTTGTAAGTAGTAGGTGGTCTTGTAGAGGAAATAGTTATTTTGAAGGGCAATCCGGAGGAGATCCATGATGAACTCAGTCGGGATTTTGGTGGGTTGAGGTCTTGCGAGTAGGAGATTTTTTATCACTTGGAGTCCCTCATGGTGAGGAATGTTTGTATATAGTGACTCAATGTCCATACTTGCCAGTAGTTGAGTGTTTGCATCAAAGGGTTTGTCCTCTATGGTGTTGATTAGATCCATAGTGTCCCGTATGTAGGTATCTGTAATTGGTACGAACTCCTTAATAATTGAGTCCAAGTATTTTCCCACAGGTTCTAGAATTGACCCGCATCCGGACACAATGGGACGGCCTGGGGGATTCCTGGCGTCCTTATGGATCTTGGGGAGAATATAGAGGACAGGTGTCCTAGGGTGTGAGTTGTTTAGATATTCAAATTCCTTTTTAGTGATTATATCAAGATCCCTCGCTGTTGTGGTGGATAGACGGATTTTTTCTCTAATGTCAGGTAGGGGATCCTTTGAAAGAGGACGGTAATGTTCGGTATTAGAGAGTTGGCGTGTAATCTCTAGATCGTATTGGGTGTTGTCTAGTATCACAATGCCGCCCCCCTTATCGGCTGGTTTGATGACAATTTCAGCATTGCTTTGAAGAGAAGTGAGTGCTTGTTTTTCCATGAGGGGGAGATTGTAGGGGATGAAGCGGGGTGTAGCCTTCAGGTCCATGACTTCCCTCATGACTAGTCGTTCAAAGGCCAGTATTTCCGGGGTCATGTGATGGGAGAGGGGGTTAAAGGTGGACGGCAGCCTGAAAGGAGAGATTTGAATGGGCATAGAGTCAGTTTTGTCCGCAAAGAAATGTTTGAGGCGAATTCTACGGAAGAATTTCAGTAAGTTGGATTGTAGCTCTAAAAAATTAGTTCTGACAGTCGGAACAAAGGTTAGACCTCGGGATAGGGGCATGGTCTCTTCTCTTGTAAGTCTATGGTTAGACAAGTTGTATATGGGAATAGTCAAATCAGTTCCGTTAGGAGTTATTTCATCAATTACTGGGGTGGGCCCCATTGGTAGTAGCGATTGCGTGTTTGGCGATTGCCTGGTACTTGAGGTTAATATTGTCTCGCCCTGGATGGACGATTTTGTGGTGGTGGTTGGTCTCGACCTCTGCCCCGGCCTAAAAAACCGGGTGGTAGAAGTGGTTGTGGTCCAGAGGAAGAAGTGGAAGCAGAGGCGTCTCTGTCTTCAGCGGAACTGTTAGATGAGACTGAGAAGGTGACCCGTTGGTTGTTCCTGAATCGTCCCCAGTTACGTGTGTTTTGGGGGTTTTGTTGAGTGTTAAAGAACCTGAAGGGAAGCTGCCTGGAGCCGCGCGGGCTCCCTGTTAAAGTCCCGGGTCCCAGGAGGGGGGCCCGGGTGAAGCCGAGTGAGTTGCGGCCACACCAGGAGGGCGGGAGCCTACCCTGCGTCCACAAGCTGCTGTACTGGTCCGGAGGGGCTCCCATGCTCATGGGAGAGCCCCACGACATCTGACGAGGTGCCCGGAGTCAGGACAGGTCTGTAGTGGGCAGAGAGTCCCAGAAGAGCCGCCAGGAAGGTGCTCCTGCTGGTGGGGCTGCCGTGCTGGAGAGGACAGCCCTGCATGTCCCGAGCAGCGGTGGAGCAGAATCCCGGTGAGTGAGGGCTCTGGGAAACCTTGTGGGTGCCGGGAGGGGCACCAGAAGTGCCAGTGTTGGACCACCTACCCAGCGGCACCGCCGTTGTGGGCCGCTGCCACGAGTGGCATTTTTGATTTAGTAGCCCTGGAGGGGGGCTTCGATCTACGGACTGGGCTGCTCGTTTTTTTAGTAAAATCACAGCTGCCCCGCCGAACAGTGGGCAGCTGCAACCTGGGCACATTTTGGTACTTCCAGAGCCCCAGAGGAGGGGGCTCCAACACGTCAGTTTGGGCCCCTGGGGGTCTAGTTGCACAACGGCACCGCGGCTGTGGGCCGCTGCCACGTTGGCAAGTCCTGTTGAGCATTTTCTACACCCCAGGTCATGTTATGCAGTGCTAAGGTTATGCCTGCGTTAAGGTGTTATGCATAATGTGATTCATGCTTTTTGGAAGTAGGGCCTCTATGCTAAATGTGTGTCTTTGCCCTATGTTCACATGTTTTATTCCCCAGGCTCAGGATGTGTGCTAATGTTACGTAGGAGCTGTTTTATACTTCATGCCTTCAGCATTCATGCTAATGATATTGCATTTACACCTCAGATTCATGCCTACCGAGGCCTAATACTAGTGTGCTGATACCTGATAAGGTGGCTAATGCCGAGCTACTATGAGTAGGCCTCATGTGATGCAGAAGAGATTGCTATGTTACGTCTAATGGGTTCATGCCAACAAGATGCACAGGCTAATGTGTTTATATGCATAAAGGTACTGTTGATGCCCTAATGTGCCTAATGTGCTTTTATGCTTAATGCCATGTGAGCAGGCTTTATGGTCCTACCTAATGCTAATGAAAATGTTCTCCCCCGCAGGCTTACATCGTTAGAGTTCTTCCTAATGTTGCATCTATGCTTATGATAATGCCAATGCTAATATGCATGTTCAATGTGACGTTCACAGGTCTAGGCCTACAGTTCGTGAGAGAAAGCACTTCACTGGGAACATTATATGACCCGTTAACTACGTACATCATATGGTGTATATACCTCTAAAATGCATGTGCCACTGTTCATTTGTAATTTGGCAGATTTCAAATATAGTTAACGATTTATAGTAAATGTTGCTTTTATAGAGCATCTTATCTTATCTTATCTTATCAAAGTCTTATAAAGCGCTCGCACACCCAAAGGTTTCATGGCGCTGACCAGCAGGGGAACTAACTTACAAGAGGCCGTTAGCACTAGGCCGCAACCTGGGTGAACAGCCATGTTTTTAAGAGCTTCCTAAATGGAAGAAGGGCAGTGCATGAGCGAAGCTCCAGGGGGAGGGAGTTCCATAGCATCAGTAGAACAATGTATTATGCTTGAAATAAATATTTGAATGTTGGTTTAATTACAGTGGAAAAGTAGGAGCAGAGCTTTGTCAACAGCCTAATAGTCTTGTGGTCAAGAACACCACAATTCGTCTGTACTTCTGATTATTCAGTTCTTCCACACCACCATGTTGGTCAAGCAGCTTAGCCCAGGATTTTCATGTTTGACAAACACTATTCTGAGTTTTAAGTGTTTGTTTTTCTTCTCACTGGATTTCAGTGATTTGAATGCTATGTGCTGATTGTGTTAGCAAAATACTTGATGCATGATTCTGCATGTGTGACAAATACTGTCCCGAGGTTTTGAGTAATTATATTTTACAATGTATTTCAGCTATTTGCACTCCTTGTGCAAGCTGCTACTCAACTGATCAGCAATCCACACGCTTGTCCACTAGTTACAGCAAGAGTCACACAGCAATCCCCACGCTTTGTGCTAATCGCTTCTCTAGTGAACAGTATTATTCACATTTTGGGACCCATATGTTATTGTCCCTCTGTTCAGTTACAATAAGTTCATTGCTAATTTTAGATTTCTGCATTCATTATTAGGTCTCGCATACGCAACGCGAATGTGTTGCATAGGAGACGTTTAGCCGTCATACAGCTTTTTTTCCAAGCACATACTCGTGCTTGTGGCAGCATACAGCTGTGCGCAGCGGTGTGCCACAAGCACAAGTGTGTGATTTGAAAAAGAGCAGACAGCGCGCGCGCACACACGCACGCACGCGCGCGGCCGATGCTTGCTGGTTTCCTATGCGAGGCACGCCAACCTTTTGTAAGCAGACTGGCATGCCTCGTTTGATCTTGAGCAATGGCATCCATGCGCCTTTCTTAAAGCGGGGCTTGTTCTTCGTGCTTGCCTCTCTTCCTTCTTGCTGGCCTCTCTTCCTCACCCTTCCACGTCTCTCACTTCCCTCCTTTCGCCTTCCTTCTTCCTTTCGTCTCGCTCTCCTACGCCACTTCCGTCCTCCCCCCTTATTCTCCCCCTCATCTCTACCTATAGTACTACAGTGGTCACCCGAAGTGCAATGGTTCGAATCAGGACATCCAGACACTAACAAAAGCATTCTGATATTAAAAGAAAAAAAAACTGTCCGTTTCTTTATCCTCGGCTTTACAAACTATATAGGCAAGCTCATAATTTGTGATTGCTATATCCCCCCAAGAACAAATCCACCATCTCTTGTTGACCCCTAAACCCCACTTAGGTCTTTTAACCATGCAGTCCTGTTCTTTTCCCCTGACCTCAGGATGACATGTCGGCCTCGAAGTCAATGGCTCAAACACTGATGTGAGTTCTCACATGGTCACATTTATTATAAAATATAAAACAAACCTTATCCAATGTCAAAGCATTAAGAAGGAATTCAGATATCAGTTAAAACACCTTGATATGCTGACAATGTAAAGAGTCCTGAACCAATCACACAGCTCACAGTACTATATACATTATGATCAGGCCCACAAGGACAGGGCAGCCCTTGGGCACACAGGGTCTATTTAAACGCCATCCACGTACAAGCAGCCGAAACTCCCTGCATCTTGGGGAGCGATCCCTGGCCGCTGCCCAATCCGACGTATGCCCTGGACCTGTCTCCCTCCTCCTAAGACACCCTACCCCCCCCCCCCCCACACCATCCATCAGGTTGAGGGTCTTAGCCCTCGAAGCAGCCCCATGCTCTACACCACTACCCAGTGTCTCAAATGCACCCTGATGAGGATTCACACAGAATAAAATGTATACTGGCAACCTCAGTGTTGTCCTTTGTTGATTTCAAAATAATAGTGTCTGTGCACTGATTGTGTATATCTTCTGCATTATTCCCCCACAACGACGACCAGAGCTTTACCATCCTTCGTCCTCCGCACCAACCAGGAAAGATGATGAAAATGGACACATGGTATCAATGAGAAGACTAGTGATGTGCACAGAGTACCCGGCTTTGATGAAAGCTGCCTAGACCTCTGCTCTGCTTGGGAGGGGTATGCATCAAGTGGCAGGCCCCTGTGCATAACTTAGTGAGTTCCACCATTAGGTGCTTGCAGGGCTTTAAGTGGGATGAAAAAACTGGGGGGTCTCTCAAAGGGGCATGGTCAGTGTAATTAAGGGTGTGGCTCAAAAAAACATAAGCAAAAAATCTGTGCTCAGCATAGTGTGCCGCCCAACTTGTATTTTGCTGTTTCTGTCATTGAATCAAGATATATGACACAGGTAACATCATACCTACAACAAGTCAGGACTATTGGCGTTGTCAATGGTTGTTAGTTGCATAATATAAATGAGCAGCAACCGCGGCTTGAATATAATATTGAAAAAGCTTCCACTTAAAGCCCTGGTGACACCTCAACAATGTTGCTGCTCCTGAGTTTCAAAAAGAGAAGGTAAATCCAGAGTCTCTTTAAAGGATTTCCCTTTCCCTACAATGCTCACCTGGCATGACGACATGCAGTAACGACTTCAGTAGTGAGAAATGAGCAGTGTGAGCACGCGCACGTCGATGTGCCTGCTGTCATCGCAGTTCAGAAAAAACTGACCACCTATGCCAGGGCACAAAACAGAGCCTGATTGAGACGCATTTCGAGGCCTCCTTCAAACAAGCAGTGCGCACAGCCTATAGGTTTCGCCTTTGGGACCTTATAAGTATTTATTTATGCAGCACAATAGCCTTACTGCAACAACATTAACTGTTGCATGGCTAAACACTTATAAGGTCCCAAAGGCGAGACCTATTGGCAATGCCAATGCTTGTTGTATTAGTGTGCTCAAGCTTTTTTGTTGCTGTGAATCTCAGCATGCCCTCTTTTACTCCGCCGGCTCCATTCTTTCAAGATACAGGTTACCCTCCCCGAAAGTGGCGGTATTGGATTAAAAAATGTAACCAATACCTGTGGGCTATTGATGGTCACAGATATAGAACCAAAGAAAGAGGAACTCACTGTACTACTATTTAGGGATAGAAGGTCAAAATATATTTGAACATTTTCCAAACTACAGCTCCCCACAAGGTGAAAGCTTAGGTGAATTCCAAATTTAGTCAAACAAATGGAAACTTATTTTGAAGGTAAAAAGAATTTAGTTGTGCTTTGATATGCATGTTTAACCAAAGCTCTAGAATCTAATGAATTCATTGATACTTACATGCAAGCACTGAAAGTATTAGCTGCAGACTGTGATTTCGATGGATTTGCATCACAATTGATTTGTGATTAGCTAGTATCTAAATGCAACTGTAAAAAAAGAAAAACGACTACTTACTTGCAAGAACCTATTAGTAGACAAAGCTTTATATATTGCAAAGAGCTTTGAGAATAGTCAGAAAGATGGCACATAAGTTGAAGAGGCTTCTGTTAAACTTAATGCATCTGGGGGCGTAGCCTGGGCAGCATGGAGTCGGCTGCGTGATTGCAGAGCTTCGGCTCCTATGTCAACATCCTGACATCCTGAGGTCCCTGATGAGCTTGAGTGGTGGTGAAGGCCCCCAGGGACACAAATGGAAGACCAAACTGCTGAAGGGGTCCACTGTGACACCAGACTGATGGAGAGCGACGGTCCTGACCGGCAGCAGTACAACCCCCACCATCTTGCCACGGCGTGAGTGAAGATGGCTGACCTGTAGGAGGTGTGCAAAGAGCACCGCATGGCAGCTGTGCTTTGGTTGCAGGGGCACCGGAAACCTTCCAAGCATAGTGGGGGACATGTGGCAGCCCAAAACAGGCAAGGAGGTGGCACCCAAGAGTGGGGAGAGAACCCGCCTTCTTGATGTTAGAAGAGCCACCTGAACTGGCCAGCTCGTAAGAGCAGGAAGTACTGTGTGACAGGGGCAACAGGTGGGGGGCCCCGTAGGAGGACCTGCCAGTAATAACTGGAATGCCAGAAGAGACCCCTTTGCAGCAGAGAGAGCGGCATCCTGGGACAGGAGCTGGCCAGGTCTTTTAGACTACCAATACCAGTCATACTAAGAGGTAACTGTAACAGCGCCCCAAAGAAGTAGTCTTAGGCCAACCCTAAGGAACTACCACAAACCTAACGGCACCTGTGCTCAAAGGGGATACTCTTAAAGAGGTAGCCCCAGACCAGAGAGGCCAGCAACCTTACCACTCTGCTGTGTTACAGACTGACAGAGGAAACCTGCCCCCCAAACTGCCAAGGCAGATTTGATGAAGAAGCTCACTCCCCTGCCAGAGAGACCCGAGAAGTGCAGCATCAAGGAATCAAAAGAGTGCTACAGAGGACACCCAAGAAGGTACTGGGGAGTGGCTGAGGTGCACATGCCCAGGATGGAATGGTTGGAAGACCCGGGAGCCCCTGACAAGGCCAGAACCCAAGGGTTATCTGGCGGCTGGCCCTTCATAGTGGACGTGGAGGGTGCCTCCCCATGGGATGGACATGGCATTCACTGGTGATTGCCTGAATACCCAGGAAGGACCATACTGACAAACAAAGAAGGCAGGCAAGATAGGACTGCATCAAATGGTGAATCCCCTATGAAGGAGGGGAGAATGCATGGACTACAGACTGCAGTGGCACAGTAATGGTCCACCCAAAGTCTGCCAAACGTTTCTCAATAGAAAGCCACACCAGAACGGAAAGTGACAGGAATGACTGAATGGCTGCAACAATGAAACAAGGATTGGAGACACAAATGATGACCATATTGGCAGTTATAAAAGAAACAAAAGCAACCTTAGAGACCAAAATCAATACTGTGGCACAGAAAGTGAACCTATTACAAACTGTCATCAAATAATGAGAGAGGGAGGGATTTTTTGTATAGGAGGAGCACTCTTGGTCCCCCTGAGGAAATAGTCAAAACAACAAAAGAGTGTGCCTTAAAAGAGAAGAGCGAGCAAAAAGAATCAAATTTGATTCTTTAGAAAGCCCTCACTCACCAACCTTGTTGTTTTTACAAGTGCATAGTGCAAGTAAAGGTGGAGTGAATTTAAAAGTGTCTGTGGGTGACCACCCACAGTGAGACATAGATCACCCACAGTGAGACATAGCCGAGACATCTATCCAGTATCAAAATCGCTCACTCCATCTTTTAACCGTGCCTGGTTGGCCGACAAATGAAATAATTTTTGGACACAACCCAGACACTTTTAAATTCACTCCACCTTCACTTGCACTTGTAAAAACATACAACAACGAACCAGCTCTGCAGTAATTCTGGCGTTGAACCACACCTAGGAGGTACTCGACCTTCCTGGTAGGGCCCGATGATGAAGCATGTCATCAACGAGGTTGGTGAGTGAGGGCTTTCAAAAGAATCAAATTTGATTCTTTTTGCTCGCTCTTCTCTTAAGAAGGCACACTCATTTGTTGTTTTGCCTATTACGAACTGACCACAGGAAGCTAGTGGATAAGAGTATTGATGCAAATTCTACTCTAGTGAAGATCAGACTCATGGTGGCAGAGGGTGACACTCAAATACGAGAATTGGATAAGATGGTGGCCAGCCTATCCCAAAAAATTGATAGACGCTGTGGATGATCCTGCTTCAATAACATCCGTGAAGTTGGGATCCCGGAAACAGCAGAAAGTTCCTGCAGGGAGCTCTTCTTCGAGGACTGGCTGTCTTCAGTGGTGTTGGGGGGGTAAAACCTCAAAATGGTTCACAATGGAACGGGCCCACAGACTACCCGGGAGACCACCAGCCTCCAGCGCTCCACCAAGGGCCATTGTGGCCAGGCTGTTGAACTTCCAAGTTAGGGACACTATTTTTCAAGCGACACAGTCACCGGGACCCTGAGAAATAGGAGGGATGCCTGTCAATATCTATCCATACTATACTACAACTTAGTGCAGTGCCAAAGAGAAGCCTTCCTGAGAGTTAAAAAAACACCTGCTAACTTCCGATACACAAATTTCTTCCCTGCCAAACTTTGGAAAATAGCCCATGGTTGGGACACTTTTTTGCAACAACGGAGGAAGTATGTGGCTGAATCGAAAGACACAATTTCACAATTCCTGACAATAGGGAGCTGACACAAACAAAGGGATGTCAAAAATGCAGGGAGCGCAACAATATACGATAATGGCCACAAGTGGCCTGACAAAAGATTAAGCGGAGACGAAAAAAGCCAAAGTGGTAGTTGACATCCAGCAACAGCAAGCCCTGGAAACCACTAACAAGTGGAAAGCAATGGCAGAGGAGATGGAAGGATCCTGCAAGGACAACTCTGAACGGGCGATGTGGATGACATAACCTCCCAGTGGTCACTCAGATGTTGTCAGAGGACATAGCCCAAAACCTGCCCATCGGACAGTACAAAGAACGAGGGCCAGGTACCCTGGCGAGCGCCACCGGAGGGATTGTTAACAAGTTTTAATCACCACTCTGAGCAATGCTTCCTGCAATATCAGCAGAGTCAATATACTTCACTAATGTTGTTATTTCACAAAATTAAAAATGTTGGGCGCTGGACACCCCATGCTTTGAGGTGGTGGCCTGTTCAAAGACTGCTGCATGGTAATGTGGGGTGGAGAGGGAGTTTGGATAGCGTTAAAACAGTCAGCAGCAGCACAAGGGCATATGGGACAGGGGAGTCGGATACACCACTTGGGAAGGAAGGGTACACATAATGGAAGTACCAGATATGGCAAATACAAGTATGCCTGGGCTTAAATTATTAGTCTGGAATTTCCATGGACTTGCAAGCCAAATTAAGTGTTGCCTATTAACTAAAGCCCGGACAAGATATTCAGCAGATGTGATGTTTCTGCAAGAAACACATCATAAGTGCTCCAACTGCAGACTACTGGGAAGAGGGAAGTAGGCGGTAGCTAGCTTCACTGGTCACACCATAGGTTCCAGAGGGGTCACGATCCTAGTGAAGAAAACGGTAACATTCCATGTAACACAGGTCAGATCAGACGGTCTGGGGCTATACACGGCGGTCCTGGGATGCTCAGAGGGAGAAACCCCAACATAAGTTATTGTGTATTCCCCAGCCCGGCTGCAGGCTGACACCCCGCAGCACCTGGGATACTTACTCACGGATCTGCCACAACAAACAACTAAATTAGGTGGCGTTTTCAATATGACAATGCATCCACAAATGGACCAATCTAAAACATCGCAGCCACATAGCCCACTGACCAGGTAACTGAAAAGCTTTACACAAGCACTGAACTGTGAGACTTCTGAGAGAACACTGCATAAGACATGTAAAGTCTATATTCCAACTACTTGGGAGCACATAATACCTCCTACAGGATAGACTACTTCTCCGCCCCATCAGTAATGCTCCACAGATTCATAAAGGCTGACTATAGAGCAAGGGGAATCTCAGGCCACTCACCATTAAGTGTCATCTTTGATACAATGCAAAAAGGGGGATGGTGGAACTGAGAATGGCAGCCTGGAGACTGATGAAAAAAGATGATGTCAAGCACCTCGACAAGGCCATCGAACACTACTTTAAAGAGAATACTACCATGAACACAGCTAAAATATGATAAGAGGCCTATAAAGCCACAATGCAGGGACTAACTATATAGCACTAAATATGAAATGCACCACAAATAACCCAGCAATGCCTTGGGCTTTAAAGGATACAATTGACCATGAGAATGCCCATAACCTGCAAACTTCAGAAGAAACATGGACCAAACCGAGGAGTACAGTACCGTACCCACGGACTTAGTCAAAACAACATACATAGCTAAGCAGAAACAACTACACAAAACGGGGGCTAGGCGGGGAAGCGCCTGGAATGGCTCAGCAATAAAGAATTCGACAGGAACCATATCAGGGATATTGTCGCCCCAGATGACTCAAAAACTATGGGTAGTGAAGAAGTAGTGACTGTAATTGCTGACAACATGCAGTGATTCTATGCTGAACACTCTACACCCCTCAGCCAGGAACTACGGACCTTCGTCTGTGACTTTGCCCCTGCAGGCATTTGGATAGAGGCAAAACCCTAGAATTAGAAGAGGACCTGATAGTGAAGAAATAACCCCAGCCCTTACACAGATCCACTCTGGGAAAACTCCGGGCCTGAATGTGCCAGGGGCAGAAATTTTCAAAAGGGTGTCAGGGAAGATTGTAGACCCTCTGCTCGAGATGAACCTGGAGATGTACCACGGAGGGGAGCTCAACTAGGGATTCATATACTGCAACAATTATCCTTATCCATAACATGACTAAACCCAAATGCAGGTGGGCCTCATGCCGACCAATATCGCTTGTAAATGCAGACCTCAAAATACTGGCCGTAGCATTAGCAAATATGCTTTGGGGTGTAATTCCTGACCCGGTCCAGGCATGTCAGAATGGATTCATACCACAGAGATCAGCTAGGCTGAATCTGCGACGTCTTTATAATACTACCACAGCAGCTGTGAAGCTTAGGTTGCAATTAGCAGTGGCATCGTTAGATAGTAGCAAGGCATTCGACTCAGTAGACTGGCCCTTCATGTTCGCCATCATGGAGAAAAAGGGAATTGGCCAAATTCTGGAAATGGATCAGGCTCCTATACATGAATCCCAGAGCCAAACTTGCAGTAAATGGGATCATCTCTAGAGAGTTCTCCATCTGGAGGTTCACAGGACAAGGATGCCCCCCGTCATAAACGCTATTCACCTTGGCAATAGAAGCCTTGGCTGAATGGATTGGGGTTGATGGCAGAGGGTGTTGACTCTACTGGGGACCAATAGGAAGAAAGCATTTCACTATATGCTGATGATATTTTGCTATATCTGGCAGAAACCGAAGACCTTACTTGTATGCCTGCCAGAGTGTTATGGTATATGGAGTCTGGCCTGGCCATAAACTTGTAGAAATCCCTGAGCTTCCTGATGGGCAATTGGGAACCGAAAGGAGTCATGCCTTTACCACTAAAAGTGGCCACACAGCATTCTAGATTTCTGGGATGTGGGTCTCCAGTGATTAATGCACATACTATGAAGATTACTAAGCCCCACTACTATATAGGATGGAAAATGATATAAAAGAGTGGAGCACCCAGCCACTTTAAATTATGGGCAGTGTGGCAATATTTTAATTGATCACACTACCCCACTTCAGCTATATATTGCACAACAATCTGTTCAGCATCCCCGGAACATTCTTCTAGATGGTAAATAGGTTAATACGATCCCTTTTATGAAGGGGCAGAGATCGATGTTCGAGGGAGGAATAGCACTACTGAACATTCGTAAATAATGTTAGGCGGCCCAGGTTAGTGTAGTTAAGGAATGGACGTATGCTACTTTGGAAGATCCAGCGTTTAGGTTGGACCAGTAAAGATTAGGAAAGAGGGGCTACCTTCATACACTATATGGAGGGAAGATGCCAAAGGACACTCCTCTAAAACAGTAACGGTCTCAAATATATGGCACGAACGGAATAGGGAAATGGGGTGGGAGAAGAGACTGACAGAGCGCTGGTACTTACACCTCAGTCGCTTAGCAAAGTCGGGATTTTTTCCCATTGGTTGCATTGACTTTTGCTGGTTGACTTGAAGCACTATAAGGGAGAATACATCAACAATACATTTCTAGCTTATGTAGCAAATGTGACTCCACAACAAGGACCAGAAATCACTGAATGTGGAATTTAATTTTGGATAACTCATCAACCCAGTATAAAGCAAAATAAAAATATGTTCAAAAGATACAGTAATACAGCAGATACGTTGACATATCTCAGTAGGTAGAATCATATTAAAATTAGAAATAGAATAGAAACAGCCATGACAATAAAGAAATATATTAAAGAAAAGAGGTGCTTCATAAAAAAACTTCCCTTTTCTCTTCTAAACTTAAGCTACAGGGGTATCTATCTAGGGGGCATATTATCAAGGGGGTTTATCTCCGCTTTTTTGGCTTTAAAAGCCAAGAAAGCGGAGATAAAATTATCTCCCTATTACCTAGCTGTCGCTAACATCAGTTAGCGACAGCTAGTAGGAGATAGCGACCATCTTGGGCCCCACTTTGCATGTCAGTGATATTTATCACTAATGAGATGCAAAGTGGGCGTGCCAAGATGTTAGCGACTGGAAACAGTCGCAAACATCGCTATCTCCTATTACCAAAAGCTAACACCTGCCCTGAGCAGTTCTTCGCCATGTTATCCAATGGGAGGTGGATAACATGGCTAAGAGCATTAGCTCGGTAATGCATGAATATCGCTGACTTTTCAGCGATATTCATGCATTGCGGCCGATTTTTATCGCATTTGCGATAAACCTTGGTAATACCAAGGTTTATCTGCGATAAAAGTCGCCGCAGCTCAGCGGTAAATTTTTGTCTCTAACCAAGCAATAGCGATAATTATCGCTATTGCTTGGTAATATGCCCCTAGGTTCTTTATTTAGGGAGCATAGAAGGTTTCAGCATGATGTAGTCTTCAAAAAATGTCTAGAAAAAGGAAATAGGTGTTTAGCTTAAAGTCTCACATTCTCTATGTCTACAGGGAATCTCCCTCCTCTTAACTGTGAGAACACCAATTAAAAGAAACGGGAGATTCAGAAACATCCATATCTCCTTTCCAACCAAATCATTACTCGAGAGAGCATCTGCAACAAACCATTCAGTTTCCCATTGCATCAAAATTTGGACTGCAAGTCTCAACCTTGAACATCTCTCCATCCTGGTACATGTTCAACAGAAGGCCTCTTTCCACCATTAATTATCCACATTCACTGCAAGGTTCTTCCCTCTAGGCCTCACAATAATCAATCTAATACAAACAACAAGCCTTACTCTAGCTAATGAGACTCATGATAATGCACCTGCAAAGAAAGGAAGAATGTGCTGGCAGGACTAAATACATTTAAATGAAGGCCTGTAGTCAGGCTAATTCAACTGAGCATTTAATATAAACTTTGAATACATTGTTATACATACACACGTATAAATTCAAGTATAACTATAAACATAAGTAAAAGAGTACATGATCACATATTCCAAATGAGCATTAGTGTACATCAGTAGTGTCTCGTTTCAGGGAAATGAGGCGGGCGGGAGGTGGGGAATGACAGAGACAAATAAAAATAAATAAAAAGACAAAGCAGACACAGGTTCCCAGACTGCCCTGCGACCAATCCTGAAGCTGCTCTCATGCATGAGAGCAGCTTCAGGATTGGCCTGAGCACTGTGTATTTGCACTCCCAGACAGACTGGGAACCTGTTTTTGTTCCCTCCAACCCAGCAACGCATCTTGGGGATGAAGAAAGCTTCAGTGCCCATGACGGTCTGGCCAAAATGTCATGCACACTGACAAGAGTGCCCACCACTCCACCACCATTACTGTCACACCCTTGGCCACAACCCAAAGACTCGGCACAAGAAAATTAAACCTGTTTTATTTTTCATGTTTTTTAAGGTGCTGGCAGGCGGGGCAATGCTCCGCCACCATAGCGGAGAAGCTGCCACTGGTGTACATGTGTATAAATCTCTAATCACGGGGGCGGAGCTAGCTTGCGGCAAAGATGGCCGCCTAAGAGCGAAGCTCCATGTAACCATCACTAGATCCGTTCAAATCCGTCCATAGAAGCATGCAGAGAGCAGGGTCGGAGCAGCCTTGAACTCCAGCAACGCTCCGGTGCAGTCTGAATCGACTCCGGTCTTTTAGCTGTCTGAACGACGCGCCTGGAGCCCTCGACCTCGCCGAAGCTGAGCGAGGCCGCGATCCCCAGACTCTGGTGCGAGGCGGAGGCGGTCCGACACGTTGCGGCGCTTCAGAGGCCGCCCCCACTGAGTCTGTGTTCATCGAGCTGCAGACGGCCTACAATGGAGTGAACTATGCCTGAGACTCTCCCCACATACTGTGTGTCGATGGCTGCCGGACACTACGAACGCTGATACACCGAGCGCCCGCTACGACCAGGGGGTAAAGAAAAATGACCCAAAATGTGGCGCACCTGCTGTGGGCTATGGTGGGAGCAATATGACCTCAGGGTGGCAAATATTCACATCTAATATAGCACGAGGTGAGAGTGGAGCAAAACTGGGATTGTGCTGCGATCTGTGCTGCTGATACTCTGGTTGCCCTGAACATTGATAGAGCGGCGGCGCAGCTGCGCAGCGGCCCACCATTTTGTGCGCGGCAGGGTCGGCCCTCACTGCCACATATTCATGCTCAACAACTGCGTACCTGCAACCTGGCTGCTCTTGTACGCACGGGTCGTGAGACTCTTGTAGAAGACCCCTGCGCCTATCCACTTGATAGGGTCTGGACGCACGCTGACTGCATAACGTCCTGGCAAAATAGTAGTGGCAAAGACCTCGACTGAAGAGCTAGTGAAATGCCCCGTGCTACCATTAAGACCCTGATCCCCCCATTGGGCTGAGGCAGAACCAGCGCTTCTACTACAGGCTACACGAGTTCCAGGGGGATATGTGCCTGGTTATAGAGGACTCCAACTCACACCTATATCTTCCTGAGTGTGGGGATTGATTTCTAAGACTTACATACTGGCGCAGAAACCATGGCGCTGTCCCTAGTACTACCCTCGCTGTCGCCTATTGGCTATTTGATCTAAATCAAGTGCTGCTACTGCGGGGTCTACTCTTGCCTGGAGTCTGGGGCCCTGAACTTTATTGTTGTTGATCTGCTTCACCAGTACCCCTCTGGAAGGTTGGAATTGTTCAAGTGATTGGTGGCTTCAATATTGGTGGTGCATACCTAACCTAGTTGGGTTGTTCCATCTGGTTCAGTGTAACCCCTAGGGCAGCGATGAGTAAAGTTGACAGGACACAGCCAGAAATATAATTTGACCAATGGAAACCTGGGAGTCGTGACGCCACTACAGAGGAAGGAGAACACGCACCGGACCCTCCCCAAGAAGACGCTGACTGCGATATCGGCACCTTGCTTGCTGCAATGGAAAAGGGTTTGCAGGGTAGTCTCCCAGTCCTGGGGTCCAAAATAGATTCCCTCTCCTATTGTATGGACAGGATGTCAGAAAGGCTAGACAAACATGCGGAGTGGCTGGATATGTCTGAAGGCTGTGTCACTGAAGTAGAGGAGGCCCAGACAGCGCTGGAGAGACTTCCTATTCTTAGTGAACGGGAATTTAAATAATCATGAACTATGGAATAATTCACCCCTTGTTGACCATTGGGCAAAAGAGAAACACACCCTGGATGAACTGAAATGTTGTGGCATTGAAATCGTGAGTTTTAATATTAGCACAACAGCCGCCGGCAAGTAATACGGTCTACAGCCATAGATAGGGACGAGGGACATCCCATTTATAATTATTTAAATTCCCGTTCACTAAGGATACAGAGTTTTTATTGATAATAATAGTATTCCTGATTTATAATGAACAAAAGATATATATACTTACATCTCAATAGGAGATAATCAGTACCTAACTTATATAATTGTAAAGGCGATGTCCTACTGGATCACCGCCGCGTACCAACCAGTACTAAGGATAGTGGCCCTATACATAGTCAATTGAGGCTTAACAGGACCACACATACATACATACATACCCTGAGAACTGAGGTAATCTTTCCAACGCACTATGGCTGCTGTTAGGTCTCCATTTTGAGTGGCATTGAACCACGTAGGAGGTATTGAGAAGGATGGCAGACTCCATCTCTCTGTTTAACATACCCCTTTTGGCAGCTATGGATTGAATCTCACACGCGATTCCAACTATAACACACAGAAAATTTTCTGCAGGCAGGTGCTGTTGGATAGACCAGAATAATATCCTAGAAGAGGCGCAAGCAGGGCTTAGACCAAAGATCAGCACACTGGACCAGGTCCTCTGCTTCAAGGTGATAACTTGGAAATAAGTCACCTTGATGCATGACCATCTATATGTCGCTTTCATCGATCTGAGGGCGGCCTATGACCTGGTCCCAAGGGAAACCCTTTGGGATGTTCTGGATGGGTATGGCATACCCTCAGAACTGTTAAGGCTACTGAAAGTCCTACATGCAAATACGTATGCAAAGGTCAGCTGGAATAATGCATGGGACTTGACTGAAAGGATTGAGATCAAGCAATGGGTAAGACAAGGGTGCATCCTTGCCCCTACCCTTTTTAGACTATACATTAATGGAGCAGAAAGCAGACTAATGGAATGTAAATATGATACCCCCAAAATAGCAGGTGTGTTTACTCTTACTTTGATGTTTGATGTTTGCGGACAATACCCTACTAATCTCACAAACAGCAGTGGGGTTGCAAGCAGAACTAAATGCCTTTGTCTCCTTCTGTGAAGAAAGAGGTCTATAATTAAACTCCACCAAGTCCAAAGTTATGACCATTAATCCTCACAGACCATATAAAGGAAATGTGTCCACAGAAGAGGGTCCCCCTTGAGAAAGTCTCGTACTTTGATTACCTGGGAGTCAGGTTAAGTGACAGCCAGACTTGGGGCCCTCAGGGAAGAAAAAGTAAAGCTATCCTCCAAATGAAAACCTCAGCTATAGGGAGAAAATACAGGGCTGCCTCGGGAGGTGCTCAGTCACCCGTCATTACCGTGTATAGAGCATCAGCTGTAGCATCTGCGATTTATGGAGCTGAGATTTAGAGTTAGGCCTCAGCTGAGACACTGACAAAGATGGTATAATAAGTTTATAAGGGGCCTTTTTAAACTTCCCCCATGTTCCTCTATTACCCAATTGAGACTTGACCTAGCCCTTAATCCAATACACCTAATGACTCTAGTCGAACCTTTGTTGTACTGGATTAGACTTTGGTCCACCAATGAATTAGTAACTTATAGGGACTGTGTAAAAGAGCATTTGGCTCTTGACAGGGACCAGAGTACACCCTGGCTGAAGGCTCTATAACACACATCACACAGAATAGGTATGGTTAATTTATGGACCACCCCGGAGCTGATCTTTAAAAGTGATACAAAGGATGTAAAAAAATCAGTTCTGGGAGACAAGTTTGCTGCAAACATGGGATAATCAGAATAATAGTCAACTGGCCAGTTCCCCAACCACAAATGTGTACCCACCCTCAAGCCTTATATGGACAGAATGCACCCCGACCATTCCAAATGTTTATATGTGCAATTTAGGTGTGGTGGGCTGCCTTTGAGTACCCATACCGCAAAATGGGATAAGGCACTTTTAAAATCCAAGTTTTGCCTAAATTGCACCAAAAAAATTGTGGAATCGGTAGAGCACTTTATTCTTTTCTGTCCCCAATACAGAAATGTGCATGAGAAATGGTTGCTAGCGGCACTCATATCTATGGGAGTGAGACACTGTAGGGAAGCAGTAAGGCTTCTCAAGAGCAACACCAGGGAATTATTAGCCTTGGCAGTCTTGCGCTACTTGCTCTGTGCCTGGAACCAGAGAAAGAAGGTTTTAGATCATTTTCACTCTGATAGAAAGCCTATAGAAAAAGTCTCAGAAGGCCCATTAAGTGTCTTACTTTCTCCCCTCTTTTTATACTCGTATTATAGATATTGGGAATAATGCTATTTTTATGTTTCATCTATGAAATCTCATACTTACATATTAATTTTTTTCTCTATGATGGATTCTTGCATAATAGGACAATTTAGTTCGTTTTAGGAAAAGTATATATTACGTATAGCAGTGGCAAGAACTGTATTATTTAATAATTATCAATTTTAATGTATTACAGTTTTTTAATCTACTGTGAAAAGGAAACCTGCATGATGTTTTTATTGATATCGAATTTTATGTTTGTACCTTTTAATGGTTGTCAGCGAAATAAAAGATTGGATTGATTGATTGATTGATACAGGAGAGTCTGTATCCTGAATGATTCCACCATGAATATTTTACATTTGATTAATAACATAGTGAAATGATTGAGTGCGCACAACAACATTTACGTATAAAACTTGGTGCCAAAACTGATCACTGCTTTACACACGTGTCTTCTCCTCTCCCTTTCCAGCTGTGAATGAAGTGGGCGAAAATAACCTGCTGCTCATCGCCATATTGGGTTCTGCGGGCATGACATGCTTAACGGTACTCTTTGCATTTTTCATCATGCTGCAGTTGAAACGTGCAAACTTTCAACACAGGATGGCTCAGGCTTTCCAGAATGGAGTGGTAGGTTTACATCTTTATTTATGTACCACTGAAAAGTTTGCTTTTCCACACTTTACCTACAGTGGATCTTTTCTCTTAACTCCTACAGTCTGCTAGCAGACCAAGCTAAAGGAAAACACCACAATGGGAGATGGAGGATGCTGGATGGCTTATTTTGGCTTATCAGTAAAAAGCTCTGGAGTTGTTCTATCACAGGCCACACTTTACATTATAGAAGTAGTGCATGTTACTTTTCTTGCATGCTGGTTATAGTCCTGTTGTAAAATGAGGCTGTACACAACATCAGCTAATTGCAATATAACAGTGTTATACCAGAAGGTAGGCCACAGTATTGCATTAAGACCAGATAAAGCCATCACGGGCATACTACGGATGTGCAGATGCAGTGCTGCTCTGGAACTGACGTCATAGCCCCTCATTTTGGAAGTCTGAATGCCGCCAATACACATGATAAGCAGCTCTGTATTCCCTTCTTCTGCCTACCCACTATCCCGTTTGCCCTTTATCAGCACCTCCCACCAGCCCCCTTGGGCTATCTATCCTGCCCATCCAGCCTCCACCCCATTCCCTATCTCATGTTCTGACAACTCCTTATGTCTGCTAGCCTCCCCTTATGCTATCCAAGTAACTCTCGCTGTTCCTTTCCCGTGTCCCTCCTGCATTTTCTCTCCTCTTCCTTCTTTTACTATCAGGACCCAAAAAGGCTTATTTCCCAGGATGTTAAGACAATGATCGCGAGTGGGAGCGAGGCTGTCCCATGGTAAGAGAGCAGTGCCTGCATCGTGTGTATTGCTAGTAGATATTCTGTACAGAAAAGCACAGTCCATAATTTATGGGATGTCCATGCACTCATTTTGTAACGTGAACTAGAGAAATAGGAACCGCTAATCCCCAAAAAACACATACACTCTTTAATTCGTGCAGCCACATCTTTGTCATAACATATTTTTAGGTCTCGCCTGTCGATGCGCATGCGCATCGAGCAAGCGAGAGTATTGGGACTTATCCACTCTTTCCCCAACTTGCAAGGAATCGTGGCGATTCCTTGCAGTGCCCGTGACTTTTAAGCTCAATGCGCATGCGCATTGAGCTTAAAAGCGCGTGCACGTCCGTCTTGGTTTACCCGCTCCGCCCCCTCCCCTTCCCGCCGTGTCGCATTTCTCCTCCCCCCTCCCCTCTCCTCCGTCCGTCTTGTTTGTTTAATTTAACCCGCTCCGCCCCCTCCCCTTCCCGCCGTGTCGCATTTCTCCTCCCCCCTCCCCTCTCTTCCCTCCGTGCCGCACTCATTCCTTGCGATCTGGAGCAATGAGTGAATTTTAGAAGAACTTGTTTTAACGTTTCCTTCTAAATAGCGCTGAATATGTAGGCTCCTTTCACGGTGCTCTTAACGTGGTGTGCTCCAGCGTCTCACACGTCCGGTGACATCTCATCCGACGGTGTTCAAATCACACACACAGCAGAGTGTTCTCGTCTCGCGCTTCACGCGCCTCTCCTCGCGCTGTCTTTATACGCTTCCTACAGGATTCCAGTCACGTACAGCACATTGTTTCCAGCTTGTGCCTCACACGCCTCTGTTCGCGCTGCCTTTACACGCGCACAATAGAATGTCACGTACGACACATTGTTTCAAGCTTGAGCCTCTCGCGCCTCTGTCCACGTTGCTTCCACACGCGCACAATAGGATTTTTAAAAGATGCTACCAGCGAAACACTAAACAAACAACAGTAAGCACTTCTCACAAACACTTTTACCTTGCTAAAATAAGGTAAATAAATGTTGCTATACTGTTAACTTCAGCCGGAATTCAGCTACACAGTCAATAAATATTTGAAGGAATCCTAAAAGTCACAAAGTACACTGACCCACTTCCAATCCATGTAAGTTATCCAAAATGACTTCCTGCACGTCGGATTCTTTTCCGATGGGCGTCCTGCATCGCCAGTAATAAAACGAAGATCCTGTTCAAGTGAATTAAAGTAGCTTTATTCACAACCATCGGAGAGGCATGTGGCCACAGTCAAACGGCAGCTTCAACTGGTCATAGCTTCCCACACACACATTCTCAATCATGACAGAATAACATTCTTAACAGAGAATGTTAGAATTAAAGGCAAAGATACAACAACATGCATTTTTAAAGTCAACTTCATTTAATGCAGTGTTCTAATTTAGCTCTTGTAAGATACCCCAGGTGGCAATTATTTTGAAGTGTAAACTGGAGCGAGGCGACATTGGCCAGTGAAAGGAAATCTGGGCTCGAGTCCTGGCTTCCCCACCTGACTAATTTTTGGTGAACCTTCCCAAATTATTTTGCTTTATTGTTACTCATTTTACCTGAATTCCAAATGTGGGACTACCAAGGAGTAAATCCTAACATGTGTATATTTCAAAAGGCCTTCACAGATAATAACAGCATTTACCATTATTGCAGTACTCACCCTCAACCCCTCACTCACCCTCAACCCCTCACTCACCCTCACTCTCACTCATCCTCACTCACCCTCAACCCCTCACCCTCACTCACCCTCACTCACCCTCAACCCCTCACCCTCACTCACCCTCAACCCCTCACCCTCACCCTCACTCACCCTCAACCCCTCACTCTCAAACCCTCACCCTCACTCACCCACCCTCAACCCCTCACCCTCACTCACTCACCCTCAACCCCTCACTCTCACTCACTCACCCTCACTCACCCTCAACCCCTCCCCCTCGACCCCTCCCCCTCAACCCCTCACTCACCCTCAACCCCTCACTCACCCTCAACCCCTCACTCACCCTCAACCCCTCACCCTCAACCCCTCACTCACCCTCACTCTCACTCATCCTCACTCACCCTCAACCCCTCACCCTCACTCACCCTCACCCTCACTCACCCTCAACCCCTCACCCTCACTCACCCTCAACCCCTCACCTTCAACCCCTCACTCACCCTCACTCTGACTCACCCTCACTCAGCCTCAACTACTCCCCCTCACCCTCACTCACCCAAAACCCCTCACTCACCCTCACCCTCACTCACCCTCAACACCTCACTCACCCTCACCCTCACTCACCCTCACCCTCACTCACCCTCACTCACCCTCACTCACCCACACTCACCCTCACTCACCCTCACTCACCCTCACTCACCCTCACTCACCCTCACTCACCCACACTCACCCTCACTCACCCTCACTCACCCTCACTCACCCTCACTCACCCTCACCCTCAACCCCTCACCCTCACTCACCCTCACTCACCCTCACTCACCCTCACTCACCCTCAACCCCTCACCCTCATTTGAGTTAGAGCTTTTAGAATTGTTTATGGCTTTTTTTATTTGTAATTCTTTAGCATTGGCTACAGGAAACAAAAATGCTAAAGATTTACAAAAAAAACCCATAAACAATTCTAAAAGCACTAACTCTAATGCTGCGAGACCTATTGCATTTCCAATGCTTGTTTTCATAGGTTTTCACTCGATTTTTCAAATAATTTCAAGTATTCATTAGGAAATTCAGTGTTTGCACTGAGTTCAATTCTTAAACCCAATGCATTTCTTTGTGTATGCTTCTTGTTTAAGAAAAGAAACCACAATGAATAAACTTCATTTCACAAGAATTATGGTGCTTATTATCAAGGGGGTTTATCTCCGCTTTTTTGGCTTTGAAAGCCAAGAAAGCGGAGATAAAATTATCTCCCTATTACCTAGCTGTCGCTAACACCAGTTAGCGACAGCTAGTAGGAGATAGGGACCATCTTGGGCCCCGCTTTGCATGTCAGTGATATTTATCACTAATGACATGCAAATTGGGCGTGCCAAGATGTTAGCGACTGGAAACAGTCGCTAACATCGATATCTCCTATTACCAACTTTTGGAGATATTCGCACTAAGCGCAAATATCTCCAAAAGCTAACACCTGCCCCTGAGCAGTTCTTAGCCATATTATCCAATGGTAGGTGGATAACATGGCTAAGAGCATTAGCTCGGTAATGCATGAATATCGCGGACTTTTCAGCGATATTCATGCATTTCGGCCGATTTTTATCGCTTAGGAGATTAACCTTGATAATAGCAAGGTTCCTAAGCGATAAAAATCACCGCAGCTCGGCGATAAAAATATAGCCTCTAAACCAACATAGCGATAATTATCGCTAGTTGTTGGTAATATGCCCCTACATTTTTATCAACAAGTTCTCCTAAGCGAAATTCAAAATCACCACATTTTACATTGAAGTTGAAACCTGCATGTAAATGGAATGTGCATGTATGTCGGAACGTGATATGAATGGATTTTTGGAGAAATGGCCAGTCCCATATAAGAGGTTATGGGCAAGATTTGGTGACCTTGGAGCAGGCCGCCATGCCAGCGTCCCACTCCAAGACAGCCAAACTTGACTGCCAGTCGCCTGCCTGATTATGAGTTACCTAGTGCTCTGGCGGGTGGACCGCTGAGCCTGTAACCAGGCGAGGTCGCCCCCACACACCCCTGCTACTGCCTCCATCAGCTGTGCCCTCGCTGCTGCCTTCGTTTTTATTTCGTTTTTTCTCCCTCTCCTAACCTTTTTTTCCTTTCTTCACAGGGCGACCCAGCCGCCGCTGAGCCGCCCTCTGCCCTCCTTTCCCGCCGCTGCCTCCCTGCGGCCCTGCCCCCCTCCTGCCCATTCGCCGCCCCGCTCCCGCCACCCAGCTGCTCCTCCCTCCCGGGTCCTTCTTAAGGAGACAGCACAGAGGTGCAGGGAGCGACCGCTGAGCCTGTAACCAGGCGAGGTCGCCCCCACACACCCCTGCTACTGCCTCCATCAGCTGTGCCCTTGCTGTGCCCTTTGCTGCCTCGCTGCTGCCTTCATTTTTTTTCTTTGTTTTTGCCTCCATCTGCTGTGCCCTTTGTTGTGCCTTTTGCTGCCTCGCTGCTGCCTTCGTTTTTATTTCGTTTTTTCTCCCTCTCCTAACCTTTTTTTCCTTTCTTCACAGGGCGACCCAGCCACCGCTGAGCCGCCCTCTGCCCTCCTTTCCCGCCGCTGCCTCCCTGCGGCTCCGCCCCCCTCCTGCCCATTTGCCGCCCCGCTCCCGCCACCCAACTACTCCTCCCTCCCGGCTCCTTCTTATGTCGCCCCCACGTACGCGCAGCGATGACTCGCAGTGGGCGCCCCGACTGTGCGCCATCCGCGCCTGGCCCACGCCCAGCGGCAGAATCCCTGGCCCCCGCCAATGCAAGACGACCCGCCAGACCTACGATGCCGCCGCCCTCAACGCACTCAATGCCAGCTGGAATCCCGCCTGCTGCCGGGCCACCCCGAAACGCTTCCACGGACCCTTCACCTGCAAAACCTGCAAGTTCACCTGCCTCCGAACCTGAACCTGCTAAGCCGAGCACCAGCAGAAACCACCTCAAGTGCATCCTGCTCAACACCCGCTCCGTTCACAGACACGCCGTGGAACTCTGGAACCTGCTCGAGAAAACATCACCAGACATCGCCTTCCTCACGGAAACCTGGATTAACGTCTCCTCAGCCCCCGACATAGCCATCGCCATCCCGGACGGGTACAAGATCATCAGGAGGGACCGCGTCAACCACACCGGAGGAGGCATCGCCATCGTCCACAAGAAGACCACCGTATCACGACCGACCACGACAACACCTTCCCCGCCGCCGAGCACCTCCACTTCCAGATACACACCGACCCTAAGATGACGCTCAAAGGCACCCTCGTCTACAGACCCCCGGGACCACGCACACAATTCAGCGAAGACATCGCCGACTTCATCGACCCGCACGCCCTCCCCTCCGCCGACTACATCCTCCTAGGGGTCCTCAACTTCCACCTGGAGAACAAAAAAGACCGCAACACCGCCGCCCTGCTGGACAACCTCACCAACCTCGGACTCAAGCAACTGGTCAACACCCCCACCCACTACGCCGGCCATACGCTTGACCCCGTCTTCTCATCCAGCAAGCACATCACCTTCAGCCACTCCACCGGACTCCATTGGACCGACTACAGCTGCGTCAACTTCAGCTTCAGAAGAACCACGACCCACCACCACCCGCAACAGGCTCCTCACAGGAGCTGGAGCAAGATCACCGCCAACCTGCTCACCACCTCCCTCAGCCAGAACCCACCCGCCAGCACAACGGACCCCAATGAAGCAGCCCGCACCTTCACGCAGTGGTTGACTGCCTGCGCTGACGACCTCGCACCACTGAAGAACCCTCCCAGCAGACCCAGAAGCAAGAAGGCCTCCTGGTTCACCGACGAACTCAAGGACTCCAAGAAGACCTGCCACACCCTCGAGAAAGCCTGGCTCCTCGACCGGACCACTGACAACATGATCGCCCTCAAACACGCCACCCGCAAGCACCACCAGCTTATCCGCACCACCAAGAAGAAATCACTGAAGGAACGACTGGACAACAACGCCCACGACAGCAAGGAACTCTTCAGCATCGTCAAGGAGTTCTCCAACCCCAGCACCGGCACCAACGACATCTCTCCTTCACAAGATCTCTGCAACTCTCTCGCCTCGTTCTTCCACCGCAAGATCACTGACATCCACAACAGCTTCCGCGCACCATCCACGCACCCAACCGGAGAACCAACGCCCCCCACCGCCACCCTCCGCACCTGGACCACGGTGACCACCGAAGACACAGCCCGCACGATGAACACCATCCACTCCGGATCTCCGACCGACCCCTGCTCCCACCACGTCTTCAACAAGGCCGACTCCACCATTGCACCCCAACTCCGGAACATCATCAACACCTCCTTCAACACCGCCACCTTCCCGGAGAGCTGGAAGCAGGCCGCGATCAACGCCCTACTGAAGAAACCAACAGCGGACCCCACCGACCTCAAGAACTTCCGCCCCATCTCGCTCCTCCCTTTTCCTGCCAAAGTCATCGAGAAGATCGTCAACAGACGCCTTCCTCGAGACGAACGGATCCCTCGACCCCTCACAGTCCGGTTTCAGAGCCAACCACAGAGCACCGAGACCGCCCTCATCGCAGCCACCGACGACATCCGAGCCCTGCTCGACATCGGGGAAACAGTGGCACTCATCCTCCTGGACCTCTCTGCAGCGTTCCACACGGCCTGCCACCACACCCTAGTTCAACGCCTCAACAACATCGGCATCCAAGAGAAGGCACTGGAGTGGATCACCTCATTCCTCGCCGGAAGAACACAGAGAGTCCGCCTCCCCCCGTTTCGATCCGAGGCCACCGAAGTCATCTGCGGCGTTCCGCAAGGATCATCACTCAGCCCCACCCTCTTCAACATTTACATGAGACCTCTTGCAACCATCGCATGCCAACACAACCTCAACATCATCACCTACGCCGACGACACCCAGCTGATCCTCTCCCTCACCAGAGACCCCGACACCTCCAGAACCAGCCTACACGAAGGGATGAAAGACGTCACCGAGTGGATGAAGAACAGCCACCTGAGACTTAATTCGGACAAGACGGAAGTCCTCATCCTGGGACCATCGCCCTCCACCTGGGACGACTCCTGGTGGCCCCCCGCCCTGGACAGCGCACCCAAACCAACAGACCACGCACGCAACCTGGGCTTCATCCTGGACTCCTCCCTCACGATGACCAGACAAGTCAATGCCGTCTCCTCATCATGCTTTCTCACCCTTCGCATGCTCCGCAAGATCTTCCGATGGATCCCGACCGAAACCAGGAAGACGGTCACCCAGGCACTCGTCACCAGCCGACTGGACTACGGGAACACCCTCTACGCCGGAACCACAGCCAAGCTGCAGAAAAGACTCCAACGCATCCAGAACGCCTCCGCTCGACTCATCCTGGACATCCCCCGACGCAGCCACATCTCCGGCCACCTGAGGGACCTGCACTAGCTCCCCATCAACAAGAGGATCACGTTCCGGTTCCTCACCCACGCACACAAGTCTCTCCACGACCTGGGCCCCAAGTACCTTAACGACTGCCTGACATTCTACACGCCCACCCGCCAGCTACGATCTACTAGCCTCGCCCTCGCCGCCGTGCCACGCATCCGAAGAGCCACCGCCGGAGGCAGATCCTTCTCCTACATGGCGGCCAAGACCTGGAACTCCCTCCCCATCCACCTTCGGCTGACCCAGGACCATCTCGCCTTCAGGAGACAACTCAAGACCTGGCTGTTCGAGCAGTAACGGACCCCCTCCCCCAAGCGCCTTGAGACCCTGCCGGGTGAGTAGTGTGCTATACAAGTGTTATGATTGATTGATTGATTGGCATTCCTACAGCGGTGCCTACTAAAAAGGCACTTCAATGGGAGTGCCACAGCCCGTTCCTGCATGCCATGCCATGCAGGAAAGGGGGTGACCGCACACAAGGGGGCACAAAACGTGCCCCTCTGCAGGCGCACATTGACGCAGAGGTAACAGGTAATGCTGTAGGGCCCCGTTTGTTTCCTCATTGCCACAGTTTTAATGGCAGCCTCACTGCCATGAAAACTGTGGTGGTGAGGAAACTCCTAATATGCTCTGCAGTGAGGGGAGGAGCCTAGCCTGCAGCCGAGATGGCCGCCTAGCTCCTCGGCTCCGTCGGCCCTGACGCCCTTCGCCGAGATCCTGTTCAAAATCCTGCGCCTCCTAGCATCACGCTTCCCGGCGCTGCACTCCTGACCACGATGCAGTGTCCCCGGTCGGAAACGGATCTGCCACGGCGGAGTTAAGCCTCGGTCATCATTCCGGCCTTCTGCAGAGGGAGCAGCCAGGCCATTGTTGGTGGGGACGGCCGGAGGCGACTACGACAGCGGCGGCCGCTGCGGAGAGGGAGGAGCCGGGGCACCGGACCTGGAGCTCGGCGCTGGTGGATTTCTTACAGTAGCCTTCTCCCTGACAGCAGCCCAGCGCGACTCGCTCGCAACATTGTTTCCGGCTCCTGCTTCATGTATCCCGGCCCAGCAGAAGGGGTCCGGGATTGTTTCTTTGTTGCAGTTTGTAGCAGCGGTCGCCATCTTCTGCAACGGACGCCCTGATCCTGCCGGTGGGTCTCCCTGCGCTACAGTTACTCTTAGCCTTGTAACCTCTTCACGACCGGCTGCCTCCACGTTTCCTGCACCATCGGGGCCTCGCAGAGGTTTCATTATTTGCCTGGTATCGATGGCTGGTGCCGGGGACTTGCTTCCCTGGGCGCTCAATGGCAGTTTACCTAAGATGGCGGACACAGCAGCACCCTCCATCCTCGATCCACCGCTGAGGCTCTGCGACATCCTGGCTGCACTGGGGGACCTGCGATTGGCCTTCCGCGACTTTGCTACCGAATTGGGGGCCCGGCTTGATGGGGCCCTGTTGGCTGGCCGGGATGACTCTCCAGTGCGGCGCGTTAAGCCATATCCTCAGACGACTGTCGGTGGATTACCCGAATTGGGGTGCGGGACGGTGGCGGAGGGACGTGTCCCAGAACCCGCTGCGGTACTCCTCGGTCCTTCTCTGGAGGAGTCTGACGATATTGCTTCCTTGGTACGGACGGGGCTCGGGTCCCCGTCGCCGCCTCGCCCATCCCCTTTGTTCTTGGGTGCCATGTTGCCGAGCGCCCTCCTGGACTTGCTCTCTGTGCACCGGCCGGCTACTATTTTGGAACTTATACACCGTTCTGCTCCCTGTTGCTCTAGCCGTGGCCTGGCAATGGTACGTCCTCTGGTTCCTTACAGTCAAGCAACGTTCCAGTTTGCCTTGTTTCCTGCACCTCAACTTTTACAGTGGTCTCCAGGGTGGTCCATTTCGCCCAAGCTGGCTGCACTGATACTGGTTTCGATTGGACTGCGGATTCGAAGGGGTCAAGGCTGAGGATGGGGACTTTCTTGTTCGCACTCTGGAACATATAAGACACGGGGACAAGGCTGACACTATATATGTTTTAAACGTGGTCGGATGCTACATGGTTGACGGTAAAGTGGAACTGTTGGGATGGTATATGCTATTATGGTGTCCGGACGGGTTCTGAGGAGGGATGGCCGAGGGTGGTTTTATTGACTGTATGTGCTGGAGGGCGCCACGTTCTCCTGTTCTATTGTTATCATCATGGCTGTGTGTTGGATGGACGTTTACGGACGCCCCCCCGCTCTGATGTGGACACTTTGCTCGCTCGCCTCTTCCAAGATGTCTACCATGAGGCTGGACTATGCTGCTGCTTCGCATCGCGGGGGGCGGGGCTGAGGTTGTCTCCTGTTGTGCACGGTCTGTTTCTGCTCGCACTGCTGGGATACTGATGGTCTGCTGGGGATAGTGAATATGTGTATGGTATTGGTCGCGGGGCCCGGGATTGGGCGGCTGGGGATATGCGATGGTGGTCTTGGGAATTTCTACTGGTCCTCGGTGATTTCTTAAGGGTAATGGATGCATTGACGGGTGGGGACTATGATGTGACAGTTCTTTGTCTGATTTATTCGTTTGCTTGAGATGATTCTCCCCACCTGCATTTCTGATTGCTGCTACTCTTAAGCTGATGGTAATTTGCGTGATGGACGTTTATAGGACCGGTGGTGACCGAGATTACGTTGAATCTGGCTCCTCCCTGCCTTCTCTGAGAGTTGGAGGGTGGGATGGCTCTTCTCACTCTATATACTCTCTTTCCCACTTGTGGGTTCTTGGGGCGACAGGCATGCCTATGGGGGGGGGGTGGGCCGTGGCCTTCCGCTGGTATGCAGGGTGAGGGGATGGGATGTGTTCTATGTTTTCTCTTTGTTTCTATGGCCCTCTTTCTTTTTCTTTTCTTCTTCTGTTTCCTCTTTCTGTATCTCTTCGCTTCCTTTGGGGTCGGGGTCCAGTCTTATTAGGGAGTCTATTATATCGTCTCTTCATGTGACATAGTGGTTGATCCTGGTTCCTAGATGGTGGTCATTTGTTTTCTGTCACATGCCTTCCACTATCACGCCTCCTCCCGGATGCTCCCTGAATGATAATAGCTATCCTGGTCTGTGATTGGCTTTGACTCTTTTTGTAGTTTTAGACTCGCACTCGACAAAATTATAAAATTAAACCTTTTTTATATCCTTATGCTATTGTTCTATGTTACATGCAATACTCTTCGCTCATAGACAGCTCTAATGGCGTTCTGTTCCATTGATACTGCTTTATCCTTTTCCTATATGTCATAGCGGCCGGCCCCGAGGGGTTGTAGGCAGACGCTGTGTATTGTGCATTTTACAAATAAAGGTTTTAAAAAAAAAATTTAAAAAAAAAAAAAAAAAAATATGCTCTGCAGTGCTGCAGCGGCACCCCCAGTATCTTAGGGCCTCTCCCCCCCACGCCACCACTGCGGGATCCATGATCCCCAGTGGTTGCGGTGAGCCTGTGGCGGTCCCACCACCATATTCTTAATGCAGTGGGTAGACTGCCAGTCCACCAGAATGGGTTCGGTGGTCTGATGGACCGCCAAACTCGTAATCAAGCCTTAAGTCCTTTTATTTGACTGAAACTGGAGCTAGGCTTAGAGGTAGGCTGAATTCTCCTGAGAAGACGTGATGTTTACATGTCCACGTACTTCCTATAGCAAAGGAGTGCCACAATCTGCAGTATCAGTTACGCAGGAAGCATTATATCCTTGTTTTACCCTACTTTAATTCATTACTTTGCATAGTGTGAACGGAGCCCTTCTCTTTTAAACAATTTACACCCTTCCTAATAATCCAGTGCTGTCATGAGGTTATACCTTCTTTGAGTACATAGGCTGTCTGATTCGATTTCCTTAGTTTTTTTGCTTGATCTGTTTGTTAACCCGTTCGCTGCGCGCGTCAGCCAATGGCCGCTGTGAGCACTACCTCGGAAGTGCTGCGCATGTCCGTTGGCCGACGCAGCCCCGCCCACTCTTTATAACCACCGCACTGCGGTGGAATTCGCACCCCGGTTAAGCGGTTAAAGGATTTAGTTCTTTATAAATATAAACAAACAATATAACAACGTCGATAGCATTATGCAGAGCTAGTAGGTTACCAAAAAGTTAGGATAAAAAATCAATAGTATAGCAGCATAATCACATCAATGAACATAAACAACAACAATAATAGCTGTCAACATAACCCGTCAGCCATAGCATCTGCACCGTCCGTCAATAAAGCTGTACTAACAGATTATGGTGCATCAAAACTGCAATTATGCCCCATGCAACAAAGTACATAATCACATTTCGTGTGGCTTCACTCTACCACATCACATGAATTTGTGTGTAAAAAAGAAAAAAATCAAAACATTTTATGAAAACACCAAACATGGGAAAATCATTCAGGGAAAGGAGTGGAAAGGAAAGCAGGAGTCATGGCAAGGGAGGGAAGGAAACCAAAGTCCCCGACGCCGGAAGACGAAGTCCTATCAACTACCCCATGGGTGCACAACCAGACTACTTAGAGAAATGATCATCCAGTAGAGGGGACAGGGGTCTCAATCCACATATCAACTGATTCGATTTCCTTAGTATTGTACAAAGTTAGGGTTTGTATTGTGGATCTTGCAGTTAAAACTTCAGACGGCCCATGGTTTCTTAATTGTCAAATTCAGTCTAGTTCACCAATTCTAACAAAAAGGATAGGGCTTTTTGTAACCTGTAAGCCCCCTGACTACACAGTTAGGGCAAAAAGCAAATCCAGACATTCCCAGTGGGAAAATCCATTAAATTGTGACTACACCACCAACTTCACCTTCAGAACCTGTAAAAAGTACTTAGTGCTTGAAATACGTCTGTTTTAACCAATTTCCTATTACCAATAATCCTGTGCAAGCAGGCACTCCAATCAATGAAAGCGTGAGGTAATAAATATATATGACACAATTCACTAGGCCATTTGCGCGTGTAAGGTACACTTATATAAGACAGATGGCTTGATTTACAAGTGCAGATTCACTTTTGCAAGTTATAAATGTTAGACCTAGCATCTTTGGCGTGGTTTCCTCTTAACTTTTTGTCTTCAGACCTCCTGTTTTTGCTGACTTTGATTTTGCTGGTCTTAGGACTGAGCATTTTACCACTGCTAACCAGTGCTAAAGAGCGTATGCTCTCTCCCTAAAACATGCTAGATTGGCTTATATCCAATTGGCATATTTAATGTACTTGTAAATCTCTAGTAAAAAGGCACTACCTGTGCTTGGGCCTGTAAATTAAATTCTACTAGTGGACCTGCAGCACTGATTGTGCCACCCACTTAGGTAGCACTTTAAACATGACTCGGGCCTGCCATTACAGCCTGTGTGTGAGCAGTTTTAAACTACCATTTCGACCTTGCAAAGTAAACCTTTTGCCAGGACCAAACTTTTCTTTTTAATACATATGTCACCCCTAGGAAAGCCCAGAGGACAGGGTGCCATTTATTTAAAAAGTAGGACATGTACTTTTATGTTTTACATGTCCTAATAGTGAAAAACGTAATTAATTTGTCACTTATGTAAGGCCTACCTCTTCCATAGGATAACACTGGAATTAGCGTAATACATCTTTAAAGTGCATTTCCAAATGGGAACAGGTAAACAGTTCATGTTTGCTGTCTCTGGGATTGGAATTTAAAATCCTAATTTTTGGTAAAGTCAGATTTTAAATTACAATTTTGAAAATGCCACTTTTAGGAAGTTGGCATTTTCTTGCCTTAGATACTTTGTGCCTGTAAGCTGTCTCTGGGTCACATGACTGGGTGTAGTTGACAGATGGGCTTTGTGTATTCCTCCTAGACAGCCACACACAATGAAGAGCTTGTGTATGACTGGATGAGCCATCACTGGCAGTGTGGGAGTGAAGAGCTTGACCCAGCCCCAATTACACTTGAATAGGCTGTGTCATGTCCACACACAAAGGGTTGCATACCGCCTGCAGTTACTCTGGAGCCAGGGCCAGGAAGGCAGGACACTTGTGCACTTTAAAGGCATACCTCCAGAAGCTTCTCCCCACTTCGAAGGGAGAAATGGGTATAAAATACTGGAACTCAGATGCCACCACTTCAGTACACTTCTGGACCTGTGGACACTCTGCCAGATAGGATTGCTGTGCTGCTGAAAGGACTGCTGCTCTGGAGGACTGATGTCCTGCCGGATCTGCATCTCTTGAACCAGAACCCAGAGTGACTCAAAGGGCTAGTTGACTGGCCTCCTGATATGAAGCTTTAGGGACACAACAGGCTTCCAACAACCTTGCTCCTACACCTCGATTCTGCCATCTGTGAGTCAACCCTGCCAAGTGGTGCCACCCCAGTCGAGGAACCTTGACAGTGGGCTTAAGGTACTCTGCCAGGCTTTGTGTATGCGGCTGAACCAACGCATCTCCTGTGCTGCGCAACCCCAAACAGAACCAACTCATCTCCGCTGCTGCGTGAATTGGACCCGCCACAAAGACCATCATTGCCTCTGCAGCCTTCAGCACTTTCGGAACTGCCATTGTGTGACACATCCTTGGGCTAGGCTCTTCCATCCCTTGTCGAGAGCAGCCTCAACAGCACCAGACTCTGCATCACAGCCTCCTAGCTGATCAGATGCGATGCATCATTCCAACTGTGTTTCCCATTATCAACGCCAGACTTCGCATTGCAAGCCCTGTCGATGGCCTTGGAGCCACACATCACTTCGGCTGCGCGAAGCATCTTCAACGCGGATCTTCACAACACCCCACTAAGCAGGATTTAAGGTACTTTGGTCAGTGGGCTTAACTGGCTACATGTAGCTGGCTCACACTCCACTGTGTTGGCCTGAACATGTGTCTTTGTCCTGGTCAGCCAGAACCAGATATCAATAGTTGGCGCTTTGTGCTTTTTGGCGCTATTTTCACTAAAATCTTTAAAAGTGCATATTTCCGGTTCTACTGATTGGATTGTTGTCTTATTTTACTTATTAAAGAAAATTCTATTATTTTAACCTGGTGTGGGATTTTTTGTGTGTGTTGTTTTTCACTTCATTACTGTATGAAGTGTTGCATAAATACTTTACACATTGCCTCTAAGTTAAGCCTGACTGCTCTGTGCCAAGCGACCAGAGGGTTTAGCATAGGTTAATTTAGGGTTGGTTTGTGCCCCACCCTGACAAGGATTGTGGGTACTGCTTGACCAGGGCTCACATCCCAGTCGACCAACAGCCCGATTTCTCACAATAAATCTTCATAAATTGATTTTCTCGAGGGCATGGGCAAACATCATGGCCGAACGAACGTGAATCCATTCGGCTCCGCTCCAGCACCCAGGGAATTGGACAAATTCCATGCTTGATCTGCAGCGCTCTCGAGCCTAGGGCTGGAGGATTCCATGAGCGGCTGCGAGGGACGACTGCAGCGCATCTTTGCTGCCCAGGGACCGCCGACGAAGTCCTACAAAGAAGACCCCTGGCAGGATGGTGGAAACAGCAAAGATGGCGGCCCCCATGGAGCAATGAGCCTGGGAACGAAGTCGGGGCTTGGAAGCGGGCTGAGGGTCCAAAAAGTGTGGTTCTGAGGCTTGCGCAACAGAAGTCCTCCATTCTTTGCTACAGGGGGAGCGGAGGGGGTTAATACCTGACCGCAACCTGATGGATTGGGTGCGGTGGAGAGTCCCTGCCCCCACCCAGGCGGCACAATTGTAAAACAGAGGAGGCAGGCGACGCACTCAGTGAGGGAGGGAAGCTGACAAGTGCGGGGGCCAGCAGACACACAGTGAAGAGGGCCCAATACACAAGGGAGAAGTTTGGGTTTGGCCGATTTGATGGCAGGACCTCCACTGATTGTTGTCTGACTTCAAGATGGCGGTGGCTAGGCAACTCGTGGAAGCCTCTTGTGAGGGCCTAGTATGCTGAATGGGGATACATGCTAAAGGACATCTTCAGGAGTGTGCTTGGAGGCAGGGCAGGAAGTGAGAACCCTACCTCTTTAGACGGTCCAGAAGAAATCCTCACCTCTGGTACCTCTGCCCCCAGTCACAACACCTTGGACCCATTGCTGAAGGGCAGAGACCGGATCCTGGGTCCGCTCGCCCGGGGGCCTGGCCCTGACCGCATGTTCAGCTCCATATGCCACCCAAAAAGTCCCAGTCATCCAAAGTCTCCAGCTACTTCACCCCGACAGGGGTGGGGGCAGACAGGGAGGGGAGGACACAGCCTCAAGGAGACATGGCGCTAACGAAGGAGGACCTGATGACGTTGTGCGAGACTTCAGGAAGGAGCTCTGGGAGGGCATTAAGGCGGACATTGGGGTCTCCCTCGACGCATTCAAAGCGGAAATGGGGGGCAAAATGTTGGCTCTTCAAGCAGACGTGGACTCTGTGGGGGCTCGTACGTTAGATCTGGAGGCCAAATGTCAGGAACTGGCTGACTGAATCAAACCCCTTGAGGTGATATCTGCTGATCTATACACCCAACGGCAAGTCGCGGCACTCAAGTGCCAGGACCTTGAAAACCACTCTCAGAGGGACAATATCAAGGTTAGGGGCCTGGAGGAGGGCTGCGAGGGACCCGACCTGGAGTCGATTATGGTGGGGCTCTTCTCCACGATCCTAGGAAATAGAAGCCCGGAGGTTCAACTGGAAATGGTTCACTGAGTAGGACCACGGCTCCCAGGAGAGAACAGGAGATCCAGAGACATTTTAGCGAAATTCAGCTCCTTCAAAGTCAAAGAACAAGTCCTACAGAAAGCAGGAGGTCACAACAAAATCACAATTCAGAACACGACCTGGGCACTGTTCCAAGATGTTGCACAAGCCACCCTCGTCAGCCGGCAACAGTTTAGACTGGTCACGGAGGCCCTAAGAGAGTGCCAAACAAAGTACCATTGGACCTACCCATTCGGTCTAGCCTTCACAAAAGACAACAAGCACCTTCACTGTACGGACCTGGAAGAGGTGACAGACCTGTTAGGTATCAAGATTTTGCCCCCGAACCAGCGGCAGCCACAGTGGACGACAGAGAGGAACACCAAGGGGAGCAGCGAACTGGGGACCCTGGCAAACGCAGAGGCGAGGAGGCAAGAAATCTACAGGTTGACCAGCAGGGGGACAATGGACTCCGAGCATTGAGCTACCTGGGTCAGGCAAACTGGCAGTGAGTTTCAAACACACAAAACTATTATGATGTTGGCCCCACTCGGAGGCCCAGAGGTCAAATTTCCAGAAGATGAAAGACCCTGGGGTGGTGGGCTGTGAAGGGGTGAAGTCCCTACTCGAGGTAGGAGATAATATTTTGGAAGCAGTCAAGCGTTAGAACGATTAGGTTAAGGGGGCGCTGGGAGCAGAAATGGAATTGCCCTAGATATTCTTAGAAAGTAGCTCTCCTCTGAGATAGAGAGTCACAGAGCTCTAAGTTTTCACTTATATTTGTTAATCTGTTTTGCATCAGGCAGGGTGTTCACTTACTTGTTTGCTTATGCGCAGTTGGTGGGGGGAGGAGGCGGGTGGTGAAATGTGTTCTCTCGGTGTAAGGGAGGGCCGGGTGCTACGAAATGGGGGAATTGGTCGCAATTTGATTAATGGTGGTTAACTGTCTGTCCTGGAAAGTTAGTGGACTCAATTCCCCTAATATGAGGCATAGCCTATGGACATTTTTAGTTGACCACCAAGTTATAATAGCAGCCCTGCAGGAAACCCACTTACTAAAAGTGATGAGTTACATTTGAAACACAGACTTTATCCACAGATCCTTCGCTCCTTGTCCCTCACGAAACAGAACGGGGTGGCCTTTCTCTTTCACTCTTTAGTCCCCTCCAGTCTTCATTCTACTAAAACAGACAAGGCAGGGCGTTTCTTGATAGCTCGGGGAGACTAAGAGGAAGATTTTGAACCATTGCCACAGTTTATGCTCCCAATACCAGTCAACATGACTTCTTGGAGACATTTTTATCAATGCTGGAGGGGTTTGCCATGGGAGATATAATCCTACTGGGAAACTTTAATCTAATATGGGACCCGGCATTAGACACGACGCACCCGCGCAAGACAACAGGAGGGTATTTAACAAGACTCTCAAAACTTCCCTCCAGCGCATAGGTCTGCTAGATCCTTGGAGGGGTTTACACCCTGCAACAAGGGATTACTCCTTCTTCTCCCATTCCCATAGAACATACTCTAGAATCGACCATACCTTCATCAGTCAATCTCTTTTTTACACAGTTTTGGGAGCCAGGTTCCACCTGATTTGCCTCTCGGATCATGCCCCCATTGAGATGATATTTGACTGGCCGGCCCGCGCTCAAAACATGCGCGGTGGTACTTCCCCCTATTTTCTAAGCTGAAAGAGACTCGTTAGGGGTGAATTAACAAAAGCGATCACAGACTATTTCAATACCAACGACCCAGCACTCACGTCCTACGCGAATAATTGGGATGCCTTTGAGCCAGTCATAAGGGGCAAATGCATCGAGTTAGCCACCACACTCAAAAACCAACAGAGGAGGGAGAGACTCCTGTTAGAGGAGGAACTGCAAAAAGCAGAAAAAGCACACAAGGTTACCCCTTCAACCCAGACACTTAGGAGGACCACTTCATTGAGGGGAAAGTTAAAAGCCATATCCACCAATAGAGCAGAGAAAACTATTCTGTGCCTCCAAGCCCGAGGCTACGAAGGGAGAGACAAAATAGGTACCTTACTGGCACAACAGCTTAGGGTGAAGCAGGAGGAAGAGTATGTCAAACAAATTGTGCAAGGCGTGGGCGTCTTCCACTTAAGCGAGGAGGGAAAAGCTAATGCTTTTGGGAAATTCTACTGCACCATATATACTGTGGACCTGTTGGACGCCCAAAATCAAGAGAGATATCTCGGGTCCCTTAACCTTCCACAGGTTTTGGCTGCTACGAATGAAGAACTAAGCCCCCTCATCTCGGGACACGAGGTTCAGAGGGCGATTGACGCACTCAAGCTGCAAAAATCCCCTGGCCCGGACGGGCTAAGTGTGCAATTCTACCGTACATTCACGCCTGAGCTCACTCCTCACTTGGTGACACTTTTTAACAACATTGTAACCTCTCGGAGGGTAACAGATTCCATGGGAGAAGCTCTTGTTAGCGTATTACCTAAACCAGGGAAGGATCCCAAACCCTGTGCTTTATATCGGCCCATTGAACTATTGAATCTCGAAGCAAAGCTATACTCTAAAATACTGGCCAGTCACCTTGAAAATGTTCTGCCATCATTAATAGATGCGGACCAATCGGAATTTATCAAAGGTTGTCAGACTGACGACAACCTATGAAGAATAGTGCACATCATAGAAAAAGGGGGGTAAAAAGACATCCTGGCGGCCCTTCTTTTACTAGACGCCGAAAAGGCCTTCGACCGGGTTTATTGGTCTTTCTTGCTTCTAAGGCTGAGACGTTTTGGGTTTAGTGAAGCCTTTATTGGCATGGTAGGGGAAATTATTACTCGCCCAGGTCCCAAATCCTGATAAATGGGGTAGCTTCGGACTCTTTCAAGCTTTTGCAGGGAACGAGGCAGGGTTGCCTGCTTTCCCCCCTGCTTTTTTCCCTAAGCATAGAGCCTCTGGCGGAATGGATCAGGGCTAACCCAAATATTAGGGGGGTGACATTTGGCTCAGACCAGCACAAGATTTCCCTCTTTGCGTATTATGTCCTGCTACCCGTCACTGATCCGCTGAACTCGCTGCCGGCCATTCAGGCAGAGCTCAATTGGTTTGAAACAATCTCAGGCTTCAAAGTGAACCTTTCTAAATCTTTCCTGCTCAACCTGACTCTGTCTCGAGAGGTGATGGGGGTGCTGGGGGAGACCTCCCCTTTCTGCTGCTACGGAAACACCCTCTACGCGGGTACTACCGCAAAACTCCAGAAGAAACTCCAACGAATCCAAAACGCCTCAGCCAGGCTCATATTAGACATCCCACGCAACGAACACATCTCTGGTCACCTTAAAGACCTCCACTGGCTACCCGTCAATAAGAGGATCACTTTCCGACTGCTTACCCACGCACACAAATCACTCTACGACATCGGACCAGATTGCCTCAACTCTCGACTGTCCTTCTACACCCCCTCCCGCCAACTACGTTCTTCTAGCCAAGCCCTCGCCACTGTACCTCGCATCAACAAGACCACCATGGGAGGCAGATCCTTTTCATACCTGGCTGCTAAAACATGGAACTCACTCCCCGCTTACCTTCGCCTCACCCAGAACCACCTAGCGTTCAGAAAGCAGCTTAAAACGTGGATATTTGACAAATAATCCTCCTCCCCTTCCTAAGCGCCTTGAAACCCTCTGGGTATGTAGTGCGCTATACAAATTTTATGACTTGACTTGACTTGACCGCAAAGAAATCACATATTTGGGGGTGAAACTTACCCCTAATGTAACTGATCTAAGGCCAATTACTCCCCCTTGCTGCAACAGGTTAAAGCTGCCCTGATTAGTTGGGGGTCTGCCTTCACCTCATGGATAGGGAGAATCTACATCCTTAAGATGAATGTCCTCCCTCGTTGCTATATCTATTCCAAGAGTTACCCATCCCGGTAGGTAGGGAACTCTTTGTGGAACTGAAAAAGTTACCTACCAAATTCATCTGGGAGGGACAGAGAGCCCGTTTATCACATCGAGTACTAACTAGACGGCGTGGAGAGGGGGGTTTGACCCTTCTGGACTAGTACTACAGAGCGTCCCAACTCCGGGTGATAACAGAATGGTCTGACAGGGAATCTGAGAAACACTGGCTCCACATGGTTCGACAGATCACAGGCAGGACTATCTGGGATCTCTTATGGAAGAAGAAACAACACAGGCCCCTAAATGGTTACATCAGCACCCCCACAGCTACCACTCTCCAGGTATGGGATGCACTCACATGGGAACTGGCTTTGACAACCTTTGCATCCCCTTATTCCCCCATTCACTTCAATCCGGACTTCCCCCCAGCGCAACAGGAGGGGTCATTTAGGGAGTGAAGGGCTGGGGGCTGATTCATGATATCCGACTTATACAAAAATGGGGAACTCCTAACTTTCGAGGAATGTGATAAAGCTTTCCAGCTGTATCTTGCAGAAGTATACTATTTCCTACAGCTTAAAAACTTAGTGCAGCAAGCCCAGGTGCAGCTCGCCGCAACCAGGGACCTGCTCCCAATTGAAATATTTGCACAATCAGGGACTTCTACCAAGGGAACCATCTCCTTCTTGTATTCCCTCATCCGGGCATTGAGCCCACAGGCGACCCGAGACCCTGAAAATTCTGGGACTCTGTCCTCGCCACTCCCCTGGGGGAGAAACAATGGGGTTCCCTATACAAAGACATTGCCAAACACAATCTCTCTATGTATCTGAGAGAGGCCTACTATAAAATTATGTACGACTGGTACCTATACCCCCAGAAACTAAATAAAATATTTTCCAACACCACGGACAGATGCTGAAGGGATTGCGGGCTCTTGAGAGACTTCCGCCACATCTTGTGGGATTGCCCCTCTATTCAGCCCTTCTGGAAGAAGATTCTATCTCAAATTAAACTGATACTAGGCTACCCGATTCCAGATACCATAGAACACACCCTTCTGGGGATCCGGGATACCAACCTGAAACGTCAAACATATGGGGACGTTCCATTATGTGGCTGTGCTTGGGCACCGCCAAAATGGCAATAGCTGCCGCCTGGAAGAAGGCGGAGGCCCTATCCCTCACACAATGGCATACCAAGCACTAGCAATGGAGCAAATGACTGACACAGAGGATGATGCAAGGAGGGGGTTCAAATATATTTGGTCCCCACTGGTGGAATACTTGTCAGAGAGTCTTCCCCTATTCACATGTGGCCCCAGATTAAGAGCTCTTTATCTATTTCATATTTAAGAGATTGGGGGGCTCTCACAAAGAATGCTGTGGGGAAGGGAGACTAGAGCCCCGTCCCATCCACTAAACCTCACCACCAATCGACCAGAGACACTATGTATCCACCATGATGCTTATGTTTTGATAATATGTTGTTGTTTTTTTCTTTTTCTTTCTTGTGTTTTTTCCTTCTTTCTCCGTATTACCTTCTTATAGTTCAGTGTTTGGGCAAGAAGCACAAGTGTCCATCAACTACTGTTCCATGTCAGGGCACACCTGAGATATATTATAAGTGAACGTTTGGATGAACCAGATAGGGACACCAATGTAAGATGTTTAGTGCGGTTAAGACCTTGGAAACAAGATGTGTGAAATTTCATCAAAATCTAGGGAGATGCGTCATGTTGTAAAGCCCTGGGGGGGGGGGGGGGCGTTCCGGCGCAGTCACGCCTTGGAAAAGTGGCTGAGTGAAATCTACAAGATTTCACCTAGTCACTTTTACGGCCATGCTGCGTCAAAACCCTGCGCCTGCTTGAAGCAGGCGTAAGGATTGACACTGCATGTTAGGCATAGGGGCACCCCGAGCCTTGCTGGAGCTGCGTCGACTCGAGCAATGCGCCGCCTTTCCGCCGGGGAATGTGACACGCATCTGCCCATCCTTGCGCCACGGTGCTCCGCATTGTAAATGCGGCGCATCAGTGGTGGCGCACGGCTGGTTTGGCGTGTCGCAACTGTTCTGGCGCAGCCCTGCTGATTTGCAGAGATGCGCCAGAAATTGTAAATCTGCCTCTCAGTTGTAGATTATGGTCTTGTTAAGTATCGAATATTCATTATTCGCAGTGCAGTACAATATACTGAGTCACATTCTGGGAACTGGAGTCTATTTACCATACAATGAGTTTCCTTTCAAAGTACAAATAAAAGAAGGGATTAGAGTGTGTTGCCTGCTATGCACCTCCTCGGTACCAGGCGGTGGTGATGTCCTTAGATTTGGAGCGCTTGCAGAATTTGAAAGAGGGAAATCTAAGAATGAGAAAGAGAATGGTGAATGTGTAACCACGCTTGTATTTGTGCCTGGCACAATGAGAGGGTGTCATTGTATTGAGTTCATTTGACTGTCCGAATTTCCAAGAAGTGTTAAGTTCTTGAAAGAATTGTAGCTGACTACAGTTGCATAGACTAAACAGCGATGACTGGCGCCGCACGCGGCCCTTACAGGTAGGGTGTCTTGAATGTGTGATACCTGTAGCACACACCTTTCGCGAGAAATCAGGAAGAGATCACACTTACAAAAATTACTGGACACTACAGAAGCGTGGTGTGTTCTATCTGTTGGAAACGGTGCCAGAATTGCTGACAGCTGATTGATTACTTTCGCTGTTGGACTTACTGACCACACAGACTGGATGTACTGATTCTAATGACTATTGATGGGTACACTAACGATTATTTATCTTGAAGAAAACACTTCTTACTGAGTTCCTTTGGCGCATATCTCTTGCCCTGATGAAGCCTTGTTAGGTGAAATGCGTTGGCTGCGCTCCTTTGTACAGTACAAAATAAAGCTCAAGATCTATTTCGAACAATGAAGAACTACGAGTATTATTGTAATGTGAAATATTTACCACTGAATGTGTTGCATATGAAATATTTGTGTTGCCTCTCAAAAGTCTTTTGTATAAAAAGAATTGTAGCTGATGGAAGTTGTGGGATAATGCAATTTGGACATGGTGGGGCAGATTTATCAAGGCTTTGCATCCATTCAAAGTCACAAAACGTGACGCAAACCGATTCTAAGCTTTGATGAACTATTTGCAATCCAGAGCAAAACTTGTTTTGTGCTGGAAACTTCTAAAAAATTAGCACAAATAGGGCTCTGCAATACTTTGTGTTATTTGGATCAAAGGGGCCTTCCACGGGGAGTAAATGAGTATTTTCTTGCAACCATACATGGACTTTGAAGCAAAGCCCCATCTACTAACAATGGCAGGCAGGGCTTTGCACCAAAAACATAATGCCTCCTCGAGGCAGGCATTAAGACAGAGAAATTCTTTTTCCCAACTGTTCAAATGTTGCATGTCAGCTGGATTGTGCAGCACACATCTAATGTGAGAAACTTTTAAAGTTAGTCTAAGCATAGGATAGCGTACTGGAAGGGTATCCTTCCAGAATAAAAACTGTGAAAGACATGACCCACACTCCCTTGTACCATGTGTAGCGCACATTAGGCTCAAAGAGTGTCAGTGCAAGGGGAGAAACAGCACCATATCTTTGTAGATATGGTGCTGTCCTCTCTTTTACATTGATTGCTACTTTGCATTGTGTGACATATCTGTAATCTCTCCCTGTGTACGCTATTTTGTGGCGCATGAGGCTGAAGACGTATTTGATATTGAAGCTTGAGTGGAGATCCATGGATACCAAAATAGGAAATCAGTCCGTACTACAAAATGGAGATGGACCAAGTTAATGGAGCTCTCAGCAATGGGAGCTCCGTGGTGGATTGAATTGCATCATTTTGGTACCACGCTCCTTTTGTAGATCTGTGCATCCTCGCTGCAAGGCGTCAACAAAATTCAAGCTTGAAATGTGGGCCAGCCCTACTTAGTAGGTCATTATATTCTCCTTTGGATCTGGAACTTTCCGCAAAAATCTGATAATCTTCTGTTTTTTGTGAGCTTCAAATCAAGCATCAGTCTTTGAAGTTACCTAAAGGAAGAAATCATACCTCCCCTTCAACTGAGATGTATTTGCTGTAAATCATTGTACCGTCTGTATTTAGACAATTCATTGTTGGGTCTGTGCATGAATAAAAAATAGGTAGGCTTTTCAGATAACATAAAATGGAGACATGGTCCCAAAACTTTAGATTAACAGTTAACTTGGTAACTTTATTTTGAATTAACTAATTAAGTTTCATCATCTATCCATGCACAATGGCCATATGACCTATTTTCGGTCCCCCCAGATCCAGCTAAGCAGCTTGCATCCGACACTGGGCAAGCCTTTACTCCCTCTTTACTCTCACCACAACCATCCAACACTGGACAGGGCTTTAATCCCTCTGCACACCTACCACCCCACCCACTAAGTGCAATCAGCATACATACACATTTCATACAATTTAATAAAAATGAAAGTCATGAAGATATATGCCTTAAGTGACAATGACAACTATTAAGCAGGAGGGTAATGACCAGCTGTACTTCTCAATCACGATTTATTTCAAAGAGAGTAACATCTTAATTTACCACAAAAAAGTATTTTCTTTGTTATGTTGATCCTAGAAGTGTGCAGCATGCCAGCATGCATCCTAATGAATGATTCAGGGCATAGGGTGTAAGGTGAACAAACGAATGTCACCAGGTATTTTCAGCACAATAAGATATTAGGAACGTTCCTAGGTGTATTGTATTGTATTGCATTATATTGTATTTATATAGCACTTTCCGCTCCAGATGAGACATCAAAGCATTTTTTTCCAAATAGCACGCTACTCTGGAACCCAAAAAGGATCACTAAGAGTTCTTTAGAACAGGTCAGTTTGAAGGGCTTGCAGGAATTGTATATGATTCACTTATTTTGACAAGTCTCTCGAAGCCCATCCCATAGGCTAGCATCCTACTAAACTGAAGGAGATTGGAATTTGTGGGTGCGCCTTTCAATGGTTTAGGAGCTTCCTTACTCACCGCATGCAGGTCATCAACTTAGGCTCCTTCTGGTACTGTGTTATGGGACTTTTCTAAAGGTGTTCCTCAGGGCTCTTGTTTAAGATCTACGCTGTTCAACATAAATGTGGCCCTCCTTGCAAAGATTGTCAGAGAATTTAGTTTCATCCCCATTTCTTATGCGGATGACACCCAACTGCTCTTATCTTTTAATAAAAGTTCCTCAACCACAAAATCTCGTATCTCTGAGAGCATGAAAACAATCTCTTTATTGATGATGGATAACTACGTCCAGCAAAATGCTGGAAAACTGAGATCATGCTCTTTGGTAATGCTAATACTCTTTGGTCCGCAGATTAGTGGCTGGCAGGTTTAGGCACTGCCCCCAGCCCCAAGATGGTGGTTAAAAACATAGGTGTATATTTAGATCAGTCCCTGTCTATACAGGATCAAGTTGGGGCTACCTCTGGGACCTGCTGTTATATGATGGTCCTTTCGCACAGAGTGTTCCCCCTCTTTCCACTAGCTGTACGTAAAACCTTGGTTCGGACACTGCAGTAGTCCAGCTGCCTGGACTACTCCAACGCTCTTTTGGTCGCTGCCAATGAATAATTGTTGAATAGACTACAGGTAGTATAGAACACGGTGGCGCAGCTTTTTACTAATATGCCTCCTAGAACGGCTTCCCTCCCTCTCCTGCAACAACTGCATTGACTGCCCATTCGCCAGAGAATTACATTCAAAGTTTGCTGCATTGTTCATAAATCCTCAAATGGAAAAGGATCCAGTTACTTATCTGAGAAACGCATTCCCTACCAGCCAGGGAGGGTTTTACGCTCTGGTAAGAAATGTCTCCTTACTATTCCTCGTTTCAAGAAATCTCCAACAGGAGGCAAAGCCTTTTCTTATATGGCCCCATGGTTATGGAATCAATTGCCCCTCTCACTTCGAAGATGTGATGATATTTTGATCTTCGTGAAACTCCTGAAAACTGAAATTTAGGCTGTTTAACTGTCTGCTGGCTCAGTTCTTTTGCTGCCTTAGTGCGGAGATACCACTTCAGGGTGATTCATGCACTTTATAAGCTATCCATTAAAATTACATTTAGTTAAAAATAATGTAGCACAGCAGCTATCTTTTACTCCCTCCAGTCTTGGTACTAGCAGATGGCTAGTAGTGCTAGATCTTCTGCCTTGAGTAGATATTGCAGATGTTCACCTGTTAACTGAATACAGTTGGCCACCCACAGTCAATGTATCTTATCCCAGTGGAGCGGGTGATGCAAATAGAAGATGGCTCTCACTGTCTTTCGTGCATGTGGTGCAGTCTATTGATTATGTAGCTCTGCAGATAAATTGAACTGTTAGATTACCGCAGCAAGGAAATGATGATCACTCTGATTAGTTCCATGTGATGTCTTGTTTTGCCTTTACAAAGAACTATAAAGTCCATGCCTTCTTCACTGAGAGTGCAGTGGAAGGGTGGACTCAACAACTTGGGCAGTTTAATGAAAGTGGCTAGTTGGCTGCTGCTTCAACTGGCACAATGTCAGATCCTCTTAAAATCACTTTGTCTTCTTTCAACCAGGTGTACATCCTTCAGAAAGCCATGCTTTCCTTTGAATCTCTTGCTTTAAAATGCACTTCCAGGTGCTGCTAGTGGTCCCATGCAGGCTACGCATGTAGGAATCAGGAGGTTGACCCCTATGGAACGCCACAGTCCTTTGACTATGGTTTAATGTGACACTGGTTGAATTGGACATGTGCATTTCTGTCTGACAAGTCTTTAGGTATTAAAGCCCACAGGTTGCCCCATATATTTGTAACTGGCTTGTTAGGGCTGATAAAACCTCCATTGAATTAGTGTCTCTTTCACATTTTTATCCAAATGCTTGTAACCCAGCTGTGGGGAGGGAACAGGGCTGGACTAGAGTGGGCTTTGCAGTGGATGGCTCACGATACAGGCCCAAGTACAGTGTATTCCCCACTCACGGTAATTGTATCCACCCGAACAGATTTTCCTGCCTTGATCAGGTGGATTGACCACAAAAGGGTGATATTCAACAACCCCCAGAAAGATCTGTTATCGGGGTGGTAGGCAGGGGGGAAGTGAGAGATGTTCATGTGACTAATAACAGGGCGCAGGATCTCGCTAAAGAGGGAAGGGCTCCTCCTAGAAGCATCAGGGGCCAAGCACAGTTACCACTTAATACCCCGATTGGCATAAATTCGACACCAGTAGATGTGGCTGTACCGCCTCCTACTCTGGCTACCACAATTGTCCCGGGAGATCCTGACCCTCCCTTAGCCACCGCATCAACTCCATCTAGCGGGGCAGGTCCACCACCACAAGGTCCAGGGTTGAGAATTCTCTCCTGGAATGTGACGGGGATCACGAATAAGGTAGATACACCAGACTGGGATCTCCTGATAAACGGCAGTGATATCTTCCTTTTTCAGGAGACATGGGCGAGGGAACCCCAGAGTAGAAGGGGGTTTGAAATTTTTGAAATCCCAGCAAAGTGGAATGGGAGGGGGAGGCCCTCGGGTGGCTTGGCGATTTGGGTAGCGAGTCACATTGGGTGCCAGGCGGAAAAGATGGACACACTTTCGCAGGATATCCAGTGTGTGCTGCTTAGATGGCCTGGTAGAACACCTTGGGCCATTGCCAACGTTTACTCGCGCCCAGTCGCTGCGTCCAATGAATCCCCCACTTTAGATGAATTGTCATCCTTTCTAGGTCAACTGTCAGGCGACCACAAGATAGTGATGGGAGGGGACTTCAACTGTCATTTCGAACCCCTAGAAGGACTAAAGGAGGGTTCTCTCACCGCTGAGGATGACTATTGGGGAGTCCCACCCTCGTCTTCACCCCACCCTAAAGCCTGGTCCCCGCTGGCAGTACAGCTTATGTCCCTTACCTTGAACTTCGCAATGAGGGCTTGTAATGGGCGTACTCCGTCGGATACCCCCTCATTGTGTACTTTCAATAGAAAGGACCAGGAGTCAAGGCTGGATTATATATTATTAGATATTACCATGTGGCCTAAAGTTCACGACTTTAGGGTGCTACCAAGGACAGATAGCGACCACAATGCCCTTCAACTGGAGATTCAGCATCCTGTACCTCTAGAAGGGTCGCCCACTACTCCTTGCAGCGATGACCAGGGGGACTTGCTTCTCTCCACAAACAGGCGCCGCGTTAAATGGGGAAAGTTGCTTAACCCCTTAACTGCTGCCGACGGCCAACGGTCATCACAAGCACTACCTCCCCAGTGCTGCGCACGACCGTTGGCCGTCGGGCCAGCATTCGTTCTTCGAACGTTCAGCACTGGCCGCTGAACGTTCGAAGCTCTGATGAGGTTAACACAGAAGATGCTATAAACAAGTTATATGGTTTAGCACTCCCCAGGTTTAAGGAAGTGGATGATCTCATAAACCAACCGAGACCCACTGATTACAATGAGAGACTAGCTAACATTCATGAGGAACTAGTGAGGGCCCTTGCCGAGGTTTTCCATCCGGTGGTACCGTCACGTAGGAAAAAGACTCGTACCCCGACCTGGTACAACTCCTCCTGTAGGAAAATCAAGTCCGAGTTAATTGCTACCAATAAAGAGGGCTCTAACAAGGCCAAGGTTGCAGATCTTAGGAGGGAGTATAAAGTAGCAATGGCCAACGCAAGGGCGGACTGGGATTGGAACCATTGGCATGATCTGTCTGAAGCCTTAAATGCTAAAGACTCTAGGAAATTTTGGGCCCTGGTAAATACTGGGACGAGGGAACTCAAATCCGCAGTGGAGCCTAACATCACCTCCTCTGTCTGGGAGACCCATTTTGGGACGCTTTACCAAGATACTATCCTATTACCCGATGGAGTGGCGGTTGAGCCCCCCGTCTCCCCGGAAGTGGGCCTGGAATTTTCTCTAGGTGAGGTAGTGATTGCAATGGAGCGCTTAGCGCTGGGAAAGGCTCCGGGGTTGGATAAGTTACCGGGGGACCTCTTTAGACATCACCCTGAAATCTGGGGCCCATACCTTCTTATTCTTTTTAATGCCATCTTAGGAGGTATGGCGGTCCCCTGCTCTTGGCTGGGGGCAGAGATCGTGCCGATATACAAGAAGGGGTCTCCTCTGCTCCCGGACAATTACAGGCCGATTAGCCTTATAGATGTCCCCCAAAAGCTTTTCGCGCGCCTCATCCTGAACCACCTGTTAGACTGGATGGAGGCCAATGATATCATGAGCCCCCTACAGGCTGGCTTCAGAAAAAACACGTCGACCATGGACCAGATTTTCCACCTCGTCCTCCTTTATTGGAAGACGGTGAGGTTAGAGGGGGGAAGGCTGTACATGGTCTTCGTGGATCTGAGGTCAGCCTTTGACCTAGTCCCGCGCAAGAAACTCTGGGAGGTCCTGGAAAAGTTAGGAGTACCCCCCCAGATACTCAGTATCATAACTAGGCTGCACGAGAATAATTATGCGCAGGTTAGGTGTGGGAGGGATGGCAAACTCTCGTCCAGGTTCCCTGTCCGTAGAGGGGTGAGGCAGGGTTGTGTCCTGGCACCGACCCTGTTCTGTCTCTTCATCAACAACGTTATATCCCATCTAGAAAACGTTAAGGACAATGATGCCCCATATTTGGCAGGCAGGAGGGTTCCGGCAATCATGTTTGCCGATGACACCCTCCTGCTTTCCAAATCCCCCATGGGGATCCAGAGGATTCTGGATGGATTTGGTCTTTTCTGTAGTCAACATGGTCTAGAGGTAAATACGGAAAAGACCAAATTCATGATATTCAATCCACCAAATAAAGCCAGGCCCAATCCCACCCTGGGTACTGCCAACCTTGAGAGGGTTACTACCTTTACATACTTGGGTGTAACACTACAGGAAAATCTATCATGGGACCGACAGAGAGCAAGATCAAGGCTTAAATTGTCCCAGTTGTCGGGCGCAATCTTGAAGGTGGCCAACACTTCCACTTTTAAGCCTATAAGCCCGGCTCTCGAAACTTATCGGACTCAAGCCAAGGCAGCGGCTATGTATGGGAGTGAGCTATGGGGGTTCAAAGCGGGCCAAGATTTGGCGAGAGTGGAAAATAACTTTCTTAGATGCCTATTAGCTCTTCCACGAGGCACACCACTCCTCCCACTGAGATTAGACATGGGTCTCCCCCCTATTGCTGAGGATCTTGTGTCAAAGCCAGTGAAGTATTGGCACAGGCTTTGGTCCACAAACGAATTACATCATTATAGGCAGGACCTTATCCATGTTATGAGCCTGAACCGAAGTAGTAAAATCCCCTGGCTCGCTTTCGTAAAAAATGAACTGCTCGATATGAACTTATCTGAGCTATGGGAGGATCCCGTGCAAGGCTGCCAAAGGGTCTCACGCAAAGGCCTGACCCAAATCTACAAAGACAAGAGTCTCTCACTTTTGATGAATGCTCAAAATAGCGGCACCCTTACTGTGCGATTTCTGGAATCCAAAAATTCTTATGTATTTGAACCTTTTATGGATTTTATTTTCCCCATCCTTGCGAGGAAATTGTTTGTACAATGGAGGTTAGGCACACTCCCCATTAAAAAATTTACCCACAAATGGACCCAGGGGGGTGATAAAATGTGTCCATGTTGTAACACCCACGAGGAAGACGACCTCCATATTATGTTTGTGTGCCCTGCCTATCACAGACCTAGAAAATACTGGATAGCGCAGCTCTGCAGGAACTTGGGGTTTAGAAACTACTCACAGGCATATAGAGTAATGAAAACCAGTACTCTGGGCCACATTGTGTTCGCCATATCCAAATTTCTAATGGCAGTATGGCTAATCAGGAAGAAAAAAGCCCCTTAAACTGTGGACACTGTTATGATACTCTTTTTATTTTCCTCGCTGGACAAGAAGGGAACTTTTTATATACTGTACTGTATTTCTAATATGTATTTTAAAATGTATGTTATTGTGTTTTGTATTGTATCTTTAATGGTCTATATGGCCGAAATAAAGAATTTTTGGACTTGGACTTGGACTTTAGGTATTAGATCTTTTTCGATTTTTCATAAAAAAGCAAATGGATAACTGCATCATAGATGTTTGACAGGTCTAATATAATGAGGACAGATAGCCCCTCTGTATAATATGCTCAGAGCAGTTTTCACTCACATCTGTTCAGATGGTTTCTTTGGCATGGAGTGTGTAGAATCCATAATAACTGACTGTCAGAGAAATCCTCTAGTTCCATATGAGTCTGCAGTGGAAGGAGTAACATGTTAAGGTGTCCTTATTATGGGAGGTTGAAGATGGGGCAGAGGTTTCATGCGGTTCTCTAGGGAAATATAGGCTTTAAAAACAAATAAACGACTACTGCAATTTTAAAGATTGTACAGCATATTTTCATTCACAGACAATAACCAGGGAAAACTCAGAGAGAACAGCCTTCATCACGAGGATAAGACAAGGATCCAGGAGAAAGGGGGTGCTCTCTAATATAATTCTCTTGGTAGTTTCTTGTTAAGTGGCATGTCTAAAGTAGGGTAGGCTTTTGTGGAGGAACCCTCTGTATTCATGGCTAGAGGGCTTGGTCCAGAAAGTCATCCATCTTAGCTCTGCTCAACTTCTATATATCTTCCAGGCTGCACTCAGTGCCAATAGCTTGGCCAATGCGAAACTAAAAGGAATGTTCTTCACTTACCACAGGTTCATATATGGTCCTTTATGTGTGCACTATTTGATACAATGCCTATGTATGTTCCCTATTTGACTCATGTACTGATCTGCTACCTTCATTTCCCTCAAACTGTAAAGCGCTCTGATATCCTTCGGGATCAAGTATGCGCTATATAAAACTTTATAAATAAATAAATAAATAAAATGTTGCCGGACATGTGCTTCAAAATCTCAGTGTAATTACGGGGCGCGATCCTGTCAGTGAAGTGATCCAGGTCAACAAAAGTTTGACTCAGGCCTGTAATTGACCAGCACACATGAGCTAAGGTTACATCCCTTTACATCAATGTGAAGGGGGATAGAACAGATACAAGTCAGTTAAAATTAGATTGAATATTTATATAACAATAGGGTCACATAAACTATAATATAATATAATATAATATAATATAATATAATATAATATAGTAATATAATATAATATAATATATCATGTCATGTCATATATTACAATACAATATAATATAATATCATGCCATGCCATGTCATGTAATATATTACAATACAATATATAATATATTAAAATATACTATGATATGATATGGTATGATATAATAAAATATGATACAATATAATACAATGTAACATAATGGAATATAATATAGATGAGACACTGTGCTTTTAGACCTGAACTAGCCCTCTGGAATTTTCTACGTTACTGTTTCTATGTAAACTACCTGATTGGTGGTGATAATTGCTCCTTTTTAAAGTTCCCTGACACCCACTTCGGTCATGTTTGTGGTATATAAACCTACATAATATTTAAATAAATACTTGGAGTAACTAGGCCAGGTTATTCCAGAGTCAACCTCAAACTAATCCCTTTATTCAAACATGCATCAAACATTCTACCGTTCACATTTTACAACATCGCAGCCACTCAACATCCCATCCATCACAACAAGACCACAATCCTTTAAGAAGTATTATGAAGGCATACTTAAGGGTTGAAAAAACCCTTCCAAGAGTGAGGTGTTGATACTCCCTTTTAATAGCGGAAATATGGATTGATAACCGAGCTTGATAGTCTTAGCAAAACAATTGAGTTATATTAAGGTAATATATTAAACAATCTTCACCCTATATAGACTTTATCAGCAGGGCAAAATGAAAAACGTTTATTTAGTTGATTTATGTATTTATTCAATTAATTATAACTTGTGTGCAGTGTAGTACACCACAGGGGTGTCACTGTGAATATTCACTACATCTAAACTGGTTGGTGTTAGACCTGGCATCCTTGGCGTGGTTTCCCCTGACTTTTTGGCTTCTGTTTTGCTGACTTCATTTTTGCTGGCTTTATGACTCTGGGCACTCTACCATTGCTAGCCAGTGCTACAGTGCATGTGCCCTTCCCCTAAAACATGGTAACATTGGCTTATCCATAAGTGGCATATTCAATTTACTTATAGGTCACTCGTAAAGTGCACTATATGTACCCAGGGCCTGTAAATGTAATGCTACAAGTGGGCCAGCAGCACTGATTGTGCCTCCCACTTAAGTAATTCAAAAAAGGGGGTGTGGTGGACAGAGTATCTGAATTAAACAGAACACTCGTACCCAGTCAACAGATCAGGGCTTGATCCATCACCGTTTTTTAACTCACTGCACCATCCCAGCTCAGAACCTGGCTACATGCAAATTAGTCTGTCCCTGGCCCAGTGCATCATGGGAACAACCGGTTTCTGGCATTACCTGTTGACTGGGTACGAGTGTTCTGCTTAATTCAGATACTCTGTCCATCACCACCCCCTTTTCTGAATTGTTTTGTCCACCATAAGCGTGGAAGGGTATGCTCAGACATGAGTCCCTTTCTCACTGCACCATCAGGATTGAAGCAAGCCGGGTCGAAGACGGCTGTAATGCCAGAAACCGGTCCCCGGAAGCTTATTTCCTTTCCAGTAAAAGAATTGGCTTGGTAGTTTGGTCTGCCCTGTTCCCATGATGCACTGGGCCAGGGACAGACTAATTTGCATGTAGCCAGGTTCTGAGCTGGGATGGTGCAGTGAGCTAAAAAACGGTGATGGATCAAGCCCTGATCTGTTGACTGGGTACGAGTGTTCTGCTTAATTCAGATACTCTGTCCATCACCACCCCTTTTCTGAATCGTTTTGTCCACCATAAGCGTGGAAGGGTATGCTCAGACATGAGTCCCTTGCTCACTGCACCATCAGGATTCAAGCAAGCGGGCCGAAGACGGCTGTAATGCCAGAAACCGGTCCCCGGAAGCTTGTTTCCTTTCCAGTAAAAGAATTGGCTTGGTAGTTTGGTCTGCCCTGTTTCCATGATGCACCGGGCCAGGGACAGACTAATTTGCATGTAGCCAGGTTCTGAGCTGGGATGGTGCAGTGAGCTAAAAAACGGTGATGGATCAAGCCCTGATCTGTTGACTGGGTACGAGTGTTCTGCTTAATTCAGATACTCTGTCCATCACCACCCCCTTTTCTGAATCGTTTTGTCCACCATAAGCGTGGAAGGGTATGCTCAGACATGAGTCCCTTGCTCACTGCACCATCAGGATTCAAGCAAGCCGGGCCGAAGACGGCTGTAATGCCAGAAACCGGTCCCCGGAAGCTTGTTTCCTTTCCAGTAAAAGAATTGGCTTGGTAGTTTGGTCTGCCCTGTTCCCATGATGCACTGGGCCAGGGACAGACTAATTTGCATGTAGCCAGGTTCTGAGCTGGGATGGTGCAGTGAGCTAAAAAACGGTGATGGATCAAGCCCTGATCTGTTGACTGGGTACGAGTGTTCTGCTTAATTCAGATACTCTGTCCATCACCACCCCCTTTTCTGAATCCCACTTAAGTAGCCCTATAAACATGTCTCAGGCTTGCTACCACAGAGTTGTGTGTGCAGTTTTAACTGCCATGTCAAGTTAACCCTCTTGCCAGGCCCAAACCTTTTTTTTAATACATATAAACCATCCCTAAGGTAGGCCCAGGAAAGCCCCAAGGGCGGGGTGCAGTGTAGAAGGCTTCTGTATTTTTCTTGAAGGGGACTATTTATTTCTCTAGTTCATGTTCTATTTTTAAATACACAGCAGTTGGCATTTTCTTACATAAACCATTCTGTACCTTCTGCCGATCTCTGAATACACGTCTGTTGTGGGTGGCAGCTGGACTTTGTGCATTCCCTCCAGACATCCACACACAAAGGGAGCTTAGGTTTGACTGATGGTCCATCAACATCCTGCGGGGTCATACTGGGCAGGATGGGAGGGAGGAGCTGACCTTTGCACCTGAATGGGCTGTGCCTGTCCCACACAAAGAGATGCATACCCTCCTGTAATGAGTCTTGAGCCATGACAGGAAGGGGAAAGACTGTGTGCACTTCAAAGGTCTCTCTTTGAAGTCTCCCCCACTTCAAAGGCACCACTCGGTATAAGTACTAGACCTCAGATACCACCATTTCAGTACACTTCTGTACTTGAGGACATTCTGCCAGGAAGGACTGTTGTGCTGCTTAAAGGACTATCACTCTGATAGACTTAGCTGGACTCCTGCTTTTCTGTGCCTGTTTTCCTCCTTGCCTGGGAGTGAGATGGACTGGAGCTGCATCTCTACATCCCCAGAACTAAAGTGACCAGGGCTGGACTGGGAACCCAAAGCAGCCCAGACAAATTTGTCGGACAGGACCCCATGCCCAGTTCAACAAAACCACGCCCCAGCCCTGCTGCTTTTGTTACTGGGGCCGATATCACAGCATCGCTGCAAAACCGGCCCCAGTAACAAAACCTGCCCCTACCACTCCAAAACTGGCCCCCAGTCTGCCATGAAAATGCCTGAAGCTCGCTACGGCCAGTCCAGCCTTGAACATGAATCCAATGGCTTTCTGGCTTGCCTCCTGTTCTGAAGCCGCAGGAACATCAAAGACTTCCAACAACTCTGCTACAGCCTCTGAACTTTGCCAACTGCAATCCCTGCCCTGCGTAGTGGTGCCAATCCAGTCCTGGGACCTTGGAAGTGGGTTTTTCTGTGCTGTACCTGCAAAATCAATGCATCGCTTTCATTGTGCCAGTCAGAACCAACGCATTACCTACTTCGAGGAGATCGCATCGCCAAGCGCCTGCCTCAATGACATTGCATCGTCTACTTCAAGGGCATCGCATTGCCGGCTGCGCGGCTCAACGACAACACATCATCTACATCTCAGGCTGCTCAACAACAATGCATCTCTGAGTGTGTGGTTTGGCAAGGACGCATCCCCTATGGATCCTAAGGATCAGGACAAACGCATCGCCTCCCTGCTCCACACATCTCACCCTCTGCGTCTAGGCATCCTCCAACAAGATCCTTTTTCAGCGGAACAAGATTGGTCCCTGTATATGACCCACGCTAGTTGTACAAAATATTGTTTATATATATAAAATAATACATATTAAATATATTCAATAATAAAATTAATTTAAAAAATAGATTCAATATACGTTTAAACAAATAAACGTAACAAAAAAAGTTAAACACATATATAATAATTAATATATATATATTTACTTTAAAACAATTATTCAACTTATAATATAAATTTATTTTACAATTTTTAAATTATATAAAAATTAATTTAACAAATATGAATATATATATATATATATATATATATATATATATATATATATATATATATATATATATATATATATATATATATATATATATATATATTCTCAAAAAAGAGGTTGCCACTCAGGTGGTTGCACTCACTGGATGTCTGGCCCCAAGCAGGGTGGCTCCTTCAAAGCTTCTCCCCACACTCACGCCGCCTACGCGTTTTAGGATGTCTCCCCCTTCTTTGGGCAGCTTACACACACAATGAGGAACACCAGCAGTTTTACAAGGAAATACCACCTTCATTTTCAAAAGTAACCCTGATAGCAATCAGGTGGGTGATGTAGCAAAGCATGATGGGATTTAAAGTCCTTTTGTATTTTACATATCCATGTGGACGCCAGCGTCTCCATAGTGGAAAAAATAAAAACGTGGGACAAAACAATGTTCAAAGCGCTTCCCTAAAATGAAATCGGCCCCTCCAGCTCCCCAATGTCTTGGTAATTCCATAGCTGCAGACCCACTGGGGTCTCGTGGAGGTTTAAACCGTGGCCTGGGCTTGGCCACACATATTAAAAAAAGAGGTTGCCACTCCAGTGGTTGCACTCGCTGGAAGTTTGGCCCCAAGCAGGGCGGCTCCTTCAAAGCATCTCCCTACACTCACGCCGCCTATGCGTTTCAGGATGTCTCCCTTCTTCTTGGCGGCTTACACACACAATGAGGAACACCAGCAGTTTTACAAGGAAATCCCACCTTTATTTTCAAAAGTAACCCTGATAGCAATCAGGTGGGTGGCATAGCAATGCATGATGGGATTTAAAGTCCTTTTGTATTTTACATATCCATGTGGACGCCAGCGTCTCCATAGTGGAAAAAATAAAAACGTGGGACAAACAATGTTTGAAGCGCTTCCCTGAAATGAAAAAGGGCCCTCCAGCTCCACAATGCCTTGGTACTTCCATAGCTGAAGACCTACTGGGGTCTCGTGGGGGTGCAAACAGTGGCCTGGGCTTGGCCACACATATCCAAAAAAGAGGTTGCCACTCCGGTGGTTCCACTCGCTGGAAGTCTGGCCACAAGCAGGGCTGCTCCTTCAAAGCATCTCCCCACACTAACGCAGCCAAAGCGTTTCAGGATGTCTCCCTTCCTCTGGGCAGCTTACACACACAATGAGGAACACCAGCAGTTTTTCAAGGAAATCCAACCTTTATTTTCAAAAGTTACCCTGATAGTAATCAGGTGGGTGATGTAGCAAAGCAGGTTGGGATTTAAAGTCCTTTTGTATTTTACATATCCATGTGGAAGCCAGCGTCTCCAAGGTGGAAAAAAGAAAAACGTGGGACTAACAATGTTCGAAGCGCTTCCCTGAAATGAAAACGGCCCCTCCAGCTCTGCAATGCCTTGGTAATTCCATAGCTGTGGACCCACTGGGGTCTTGCGGGGGTGCAAACCGTGGCCTGGGCTTGGCCACACATATTCAAAAAAGATATATATATATAAACTGATAACACAAATCTATTTAAAACAAACATACTATTACAAATTAAAACATTAAACTGTTTAAAAATCTTTAAACTTAACCTTAAATTTCCCACTCCACTCAGTGCAACAGTAGGAAAAGTGTTGGATAGCAGAGCACTAAAAATTACTATTCCCACTCCAATGAGTGTAACAGTAGGGAAAGTGTTGGATAGTGGAGGGATCAAATTTACTATTACCACTCCAGTCAGTGCAACAGTAGGGAAAGTGTTAGATTGTGGAGGGGTAAAAATTAGTATCCCCACTCCAGTCAGTTCAAAATTAAAAACAAACCAAATATCAACAGCAAAAAATAATAATTAAAAAATGAAATACTTGAAAAATATATAAATATGTCAAAAATTTATATAAGATATATATAATATATTTGATATTAATAAAAAAATAATTGTTTATGGTAAATACATATGACAAATACCTACTAATATTATAATAAATCAAATAAAAAAGTACTTTTTAAACAAATAAGTTTCAATTTTAAATTATTTAGAGAAAAAACATTCATTATGACAGAATTTTTTTTAAATTTCCTTTTATTTTCTTCTGTTTAACACCACACAATTTATATTCCAAAATCTACATTTTTCAAAAAAATGTACTTCCATTGTTAACATAATTATCAATTAAATAAATATTATTTACTAAAAAAACAAATGAAACATAAAATGAATTAACTTCCGACCCTTTACCCCTATAATGCCCACAGCCCACAGCTAAAATAAAGTGAAAAAATTACACACAATTAAAATGTATTTTAAATTAAAAAACTAATAGTAATAGTAACAACTAAGTAAAATTAATTTACTCCACACCCTTTACCCCAATAAAACCAAAGCCCACATACAAAAAATAAACAATTACCCTAATTATCAATTAATTAATTAATATTAAAGATCAACTATTAAATAAACATAAATTACTTCCCACCCCTTACCCCTATAAACCCCACAACCCACACCTAAAATTAATTACACAATTTCCATATTAAAATATTTTCAATTAATTATTAATTAATTAAACAAAATTAGTTCCCACCCTTTACACCTTTAAACCTCACAACCCGCACCTAACGTTAATTACACAATTTCCGTATTTAATTTTCAATTAATTAATGAATATTAGTTAACAGCTAATTATTAATTAATTAAAAATAAATTACTTCCCACCCTTTACCCCTATAAACCCCACAACCCGCCCCTACGTTTTTTACACAATTACCAAAATGAATTACCAATTAATTTATTAATATTAATTAACATACAATTAATAATAAATTACTTCCCACAATTAACACAATAAAATCGCAATTCAATCAATATTAATAAATAAAAAATAATAATTAATTTATTATAATTAAATTACTTCCCATGCTATTCCCCTATAAACCCACAACCTGCTACAGAATTAAGAAACCCAAAATGTAATTAAAATAAAATTGGTAACTACTAAAAATCTAACACATAATAAAAAACATAAACAATACTAATACAAAAAAATATAGACATACATTTAAAATATATACTAAAATACATACCACTAATTAAAAAAATCGATATTTTAAACAACTATATTTTTGCAAACGATATTGACCTCTATATTTTTAAAAACGATGAGGCATATTAGCAAGGGCAGTATTGCCTCTTTAGCGGCAATTTTTCGCCGCTAAAACAGCAATATTACTTTCACCCTATCAGCAAGCTGTCGCTAACAGCAGTTAGCGACAGCTTTCAGGCGATTGTGACCTGTTTGGGGCCCGCTTTGCATGTCAGCGATATTTATCGCTAATGACATGCAAAGTGGGCGTACCCAAACTGTTAGCGACTGAAAGCAGTCGCGAACACAGCTATCGCCTATTAGCAACGCAGGCGAAGCGATAAAAAAAGTCACGCTAAGCGCGATTATCGCTAGTAATTAACACCTGCTTGAAACCTTACTTACCTGTATTCCCCAATGGGAGGTGGATTATCAGGCTAAGTCCACCATGGCGTTATTGCGTGAATATTGCTGGATTTTCAGCGATATTTAGGCATTTTGCTGCTGTCGCTGGATATTTTAGCACAGTGGAGATAAACGTTGCTAATAGCATGTTTTCTCCGCTAAAATATCCAGCGATAGGCAACAATAAAAATTAACGCGCTAAGCGCGTTTTGCAATAAATATCGCAACTCCTTGCTAATATGCCCCGATATTTCTTACCTTAATATCGATATTCTTGACCAAGATATTCTTGCTGTCAATATTTCTGTGTCACAATATTTACAACTCGATATTTGTGTAAGTCAACATTTCTTACTCGATATTTTGTCTAAATACCATTTCATATAATGGCCATAAAGAGCAAAGTTTGCATTTATTATTTATCTGAAGCTATAACAATGCAACATAAATTAATCTCTGCTCATGTCTTCTTATTTGGGGAGGCTGCTATTGCACAAGAAGTCATGTGGAGCTAGAAGTACACAGTGGCAGTACTTTACACCCCAAAGAAGTAATATTGCGTTAAATATCTGTAGTTTGCTTCAAGATATCCAGTTTTAAGCCTCGTTCTTCAAAATGATCAACTAAAAACATATGAAGCTTCTAGTGGCGGCTCGGCGCTCGCCGAGGGAGTGCGGTGAGGCGGGGTGGGGCTCTGGCAGGGGCAGGGTGGAGGGGGGGAGTAGTGGAGTCCAACATACGACGGACAGGAGTAAGGTAAGTAATTAAATAAATAAAAAACCTTACTTTTACCTTGTGCACGCTGCAGCACCGAGTTGGTGATTCGGGCGCGCAAGTAAATTGTTTCATTTATTTAATGACATACCTTACTCCTGTCCTTTGTATGTCGGACTCCACTACGCCCTACCCTGCCCCTCCCCTCCCCACAGCACTCCCTTGGTGAGCCGCCACTGGAAGCTTCCATGCTGCCAGCTCCTTGTGTAGAATGTGGCGTTGACATTTTTTGTAGTTCTATGTTTTGTAGGCCTGCTACACCTTTGTAACATGGGTCGATGTTTATACAAACGCATCAAATCTAATATCTCTGTTTTTGCAGCGGGAAGAGCCAGCGGTGCAGTATAACTCCGGCAGCCATCTCCGGAAGGCCAAAAACGGTCAAGACCCTAAAGTCTACCCTGTCCTGGAGTGGAACGACATCAAGTTTCAAGATGTGATAGGGGAGGGCAACTTTGGGCAAGTTCTTAAAGCGCGAATTAAAAAGGACGGCCTGAGGATGGATGCAGCAATCAAAAGAATGAAAGGTTGGTCTCATTAGTTAAAAATGGACCCCAGCATGCTCGGAAAATATGTGTTTTGTAAGACGATCATCAGCTTAAATACCAGTTGATGCAATTGGCATTTTAATGATGGGTGGGAGGGAGAGTAGAACTCCAATTTACCAATCTGTTTAACAGACAAATGTGTCACATCAGCATACTATCGCATCAACACCATATAATGTATAACTTTGCCTCCACATGTAACCTTGATGATGCCCTTTAAAGTAACCTGAAAGGACATCCTGTCTACCCTGTCTACCCAAGCCATGAACTTATACAAATGAAGTTCGCTGAAATATAACACATTAAATTGAAATAAATGATAAAAATGGTAACTATTGCACTCTAACCCTTATAGTAACTAGTTCTGCACCTAAGTCAAATTTTACATTACAATACATCACATATTAAATTAAAATAAATATTCAGACATTAGCAGCCATAACCCAAACTCCTCTGAAATAGATTAGCTAAATATTTAAGCTGTTTTAAAAAAGTGAAAACCTTTTTTTAATAAATCCTCTGCTCGTATAAACAGTTTTAACTGTAGCACACAATTAAGTAATTTCAATGTGATCAGCAAAAAAAGAGTTATCAGGCTCCTACTGATAGAGGGACTTAAGCTCCATTCACATGTTGGTTCCCCAAGACAGTAAATGATTGGGCCAAAGTTGTGTGCTTCTACTAAAAAGTTTATATTGCATATTCTTAGCTGGTGGCAATGCTTCTACTCAGTAGTGCAGGACTGAATTGGTTATGGTGGAAGTCAATGATCGTGGCTTTAGAACTTTTCTGTTTATTATGAAATGTTAGTAGGCCTGGCGTATTAATGGTGAAAAGCAAATGTTAACATCAATTCATTTAAGGATGGGTTGTTATTACTCTATAAAAAAGAAAGGTTAGTATTTTGGTACATGGAATGTCACAGATTACTTTAAAATGCACAGGTTTTGGTGGTGTTTTGGTGTATTTACCTCCTGTGAAAAAACATGGGGGCATATTATCAAGGACCTGTGTTAAAATTATCGCTGTTTTTTCGTCATGAAACTGCCGATAAAATGACGATAATGGGCTTGATAATACGCCCTTGTTAATTCCCATAGAAAGCCCATGTTCTGATGTTAACATGGGCTTCTATGGGAATTAACACGGGCGTACTATCAAGCCCATTATCGCTGTTTTATCGGCAGTTTCATGACGATAAAACAGCGATAATTTTAACACCGGTCCTTGATAATATGCCCCATGGTTATAGAAGATTTATTCTGTGAGGATCTTTGTTATGATCTCATAGGAGTCTGCTTTTCCAACTGTAATTTTGTAAACTTCTGTAATGCTATGACAGTATGCCTGATGCTTTTACTTATGGAAAAGCTTAAACTCAATACAGTGGTCCTGAGTTGAATATAGTGACAAGCCAATAGGTGTATCGGCCTGAAGTCACAGGTCCGATATGTTTGATATGAAAAATTACAACAAAGGAAGCAAGCCTGATGTATTTACTAAGTTACACATATGTTTCAGCCTATCCATACCCAACAGCTAGTATTTTAGTCGGTTTCACAGTTCCCATCTAATCTCATCAATGTTAAATCATTCCAAACGTGTATTTTTGAAGAAAAAAATCCCATTTCAAATCCACAAAACACTCGTAAGGGATCCGCCAGCACTTCAATATTTATTCAAAACCTTCTAATAAATCCATTGCTTCCTTTAAAAACAGTGCATCAGCCCCGCCAATGTATTTCGTCCTGCACAAGGGCTTCCTCAGGGCTTCTTGTTCCTCCAGATGCACAAAATAGGTTGCATAGTTATTCTTCACCGTTTTGTGTATCCACCATATAGTGCCCTTGGGAAGACTTGCAGCTAGGTTATCGGAGTGCAACTATTCAGGGTTATAGGGCCTAGAACACAATGAGAAATTGATGATGTGTGACCAATAGAGAGAGAAACACCTACTGGCCTATAACTTGAAGTGCACTGTTTGGTAGAAATGAGATGAAGCCTTACCAAATCCAGAGCCTCCACCATGTATGCATTGCTCTGTGGCACATTAGAGACCCAGACCCTCATTTATGAAAAGTGATGCATCGCTGCGTGAAAACAGCGAAGCGTCACTTTTCATTGCGCCCTCCTTGCGACACCAATGATGCGTCATATTTACAGTATGACCCATTATTGCGCAAGGAGTTACAGATACGTCAGTATTTTTGACGTATCTGTATGGCGCAAAAGTGACGCATTGCTGGAGTGTGTCACAAAAGTTACGCAACTCCAGCAATGTGTACTTTCACATGGGGCAAACGCCATGTGAAAGAGCCTGCGTCAGTCTTACGACTGCTGTGAAGCAGGCGTAAGAAATTGACGCATTTGCGTCCTAGAAGTGACACAGTGAAATCTTATAGATTTCACTGCGTCACTTCAAAGACCTTTTCTTGCGTCAGAACGCCCACCTGCGTACATTATACCTGGCGCAGGTATAATGTAGCGCAGGGGTTTACAAAGTGACGCATCTACCTAGATGAGTCATCTTTTAAATATGGTGCAACAAGGCACATTTTTTATGATGCTGGTGCGTCACAAAAAGTGACGCACCGGCGGCGTAAAAGTGACGAACTACTTTCAATTCGTAACCGTAGTTGCAAATCACCTCACAAGTCCTTTGTCATCTCCACAGCTGATGCCCACAAATTATAGCCCCAAACATGGGAATTTTTAATTGATTGAGGAGGGAATGATTGAAGAGGTCCGTCAATTCACTACAAGTCTTTTTCTGGATTATAAAATAAAAAAAGAGAAGCATGCAACTTAATCCACTAATTGCCTTATTAATGGTTTGGTGGCCATCCCACTCTCCTGCCAGAGTGGCATCATTAATGAGCTCTACTATTCTGGTGAATGACTTACCATCATATTTAGAGATCTCCACCTGCCTGGCAGAGATCTCTATACCATCAGAAGAATCGCCCCATGCCCTTCTACCCACAACACTTGCAGTCTCCCTGTATTTAGAGAGGGAGGAAGAATTAAGTTTACACTAGTGTAGCCTCCAGTAGCTTTGTGTAAACCAGTAAAAAAAATTCTGACTTGACGCCCCATCCGCCAAGGAGCCAACAGATCACAATGATGGTCATGCTGCCTTAACGGGGATGGGGCGACAACTGCTATTTTCCAGCTCATGTCTGCAATGCTTCACCCTTTGCTGTTTGACATTTACATGACACCCATTGCACTAGATCATCTCCCTATACCAATTATAACTCCTGAAAACTGGCAAAATCACAACGCCTAGGGGCAGATTTACAAGCCCCCTGCACCACCAGTTTGTCACTTTATGTGACATACTAGTGGATCAGGGGGCTCCTCCATATTTACAAGGACAGAAAAAGCCACCCTGCTTGACTTTTTTCTCTCCTTGTAAATACGGCCTCTTCACACACAGCACTTTGCGTTGAAGGGGCGTTCCATGGGTGTTGCTGTGGGTGTTCCCACGCAACACCCATGGAACAAGACACATCTCCAGATTCAAGAGAATTCATAAATCTGGAGATGCGTCTGAATGCTACACCACCCAAGAGGTAGTGAGGCGCAACGAGGAGAAATGTTTTCATTTCTCCTCGTTTTTTCCTCTTTAAATGCGTGCTTCATTCTACAGCACGCATTGAAAGAGGAAAATGCCTGTAGTGGTTCTTTTTGTTCAGGAAGGTGCCCCTTCCTGCACAAAAACAATCTCCCCACGACGCAGGCATCCTTGCACCATGGTACAAGGGTGCCTGCGCAAGCGCATGGCTGCAGTTTGTGCGCCAGCGCAGGGGGAAGCACAGCGATGCAATATATTCTTGTAAATATGTCGCATCCCTGTGCTTCGGAAGTGCCGCAGCGTAGCACAGCCATAGGGCTTGCGGTGCCACGCTACGGCACTTCCTTGTAGATCTGCCCCCTAGTCTCTTGCTCGAATGTATGTATATGGTATTTCTTTAGCACAAACCTAGCGAAAAGGCAGCAGAGCGCTGTACATGGTTAAAGGCAAGCATAAAGTAATAAAGTAAGAGGAGAGAAATCTGGGTTGTTGATGGTTAATGCATTGTAATATAGAGTTCTTTAATGTGTGCTAAAAGAGTGGCCAAGAGAACTTGGGGGCATATTATCAAGAACGGGGATAAAATTATCGCCGCTTTAGCAGGAGGAAACTGCCGCTAAAGCGGCGATAATGGGTTTGATAATATGCCCTTGAGAATTCTCATAGCAGCCCAGGTTAACACCAGAACTAGGCTGCTATGGGAATTAACAAGGACATATTATCAAGCCCATTATCGTCGCTTTAGCGGCAGTTTCCTGCCGCTAAAGCGTCAATAATTTTATCGCTTTTCTTGATAATATGCCCCTAAGTGAGGCCCTAACTCCAGTTCAGTCAGCGAGAAACCTCTGGATTTGGTTTGATATCGACCTTCCCCTCAATGTCAGATAGAAGAAATGGTCTAAAGCACCAAGCACCACCTAATATTTACTAGAAGGGTCTTCCTACATCTCCAGTGTAGACACTAGATTGAACTGGATTACCAGGGCACTAATCTTATTTTAACTTCACTTCTGCAATGCAGTCTACATATGAGCACGTCAAAGGTGCCTACAAAATTGTCACAGGGTACAAAATGAAGTAACCATAATCTGCATCAGTCTAAAGAAATCAGAGGTCTTGCTCTAAAATATCTATATTGACTTTCAGTGGGAATTCCAGAGTACTTAGGGGATCATTACTATGGTGGGCAGACAGGGTCGGCCCGCCACCGTAACGATATACGGGACCGCCCGCCAGGGGTGCGATGGTGTCGCCGTGCAAATTAGGATGCGACCGCCACCCTGGCGGTCGCATCCTGCATATAATGCATTGTGGCGGGCGGTGCTGTCAGCAGTACCCGCCGCAATGCACAATATGCATGTTGTGCATTTGCATGCACAACGTGGAAGGCACTGCGCGGTGCCTGCCACCTTGTGCATGCAAATGGAGGGGGGTAACCCCTGGGGTCCCGCAACGGACCCCCAACAGTTAACTCCACCTGTCTTTCCATGGCAGAGTCTCCGCCATGGAAAGCCCTGCACCGCTGGGCATCGTAATATGGATGGCAGTGTCTTGCAGACGCTGCCACCATATTGTAGCCCTTTTCCGCCCGGTCGCATATCCGACCCCCGGAAAACCGGCGGATGGTCTTTCCGTCCACCGGGACCCCCTACGTCATCGTAATATGGCGGGGGGAAATGGTAGGCGGGCGGTGGATAATGGCGAGCGGATCGCCACCGCCATACGGGCAGTGGCGATCCGCCCTCCATATTAACAACCCCCTTAGTGTGACATTTCTTTTTGTTTAGTAAAATTACAATTACATCAGTATTCTTAAACATATTTGGGCTGTGATGGCGTAGGATAAAAACATCCATTCATATGTACAAATTGTATTTTAAAATATCGAGTTGCACCTTGTGGCCATACCTCAACTGAATAAGACAAGTATGTCAACAATACTACTCAAATAAATAGGTATAAACATGCTGTCACGAAAAGTCTAATACTGATTAATGTAGTTGCTGAGTATTAAATCGGTATAAACATTTAGTTATGATAAGTCTAATACTCATCAAATTAATTGCCAACATCTCTATTTATTTTTTTAGAATATGCATCAAAAGATGATCACAGGGATTTTGCTGGTGAGCTCGAAGTTCTGTACAAACTTGGACATCATCCGAATATCATTAATTTGCTAGGAGCATGTGAACACCGTGGTAAGATAATCTGAAACATTTATTTCATTAATTAATTTGCAATGTGCTCACAGATCGCTGGCGCCACTTTGAGCGATTCAACAGGAAAGAAAGGAGGGTAACAGATGAAAATTTAAGTATTCACTTTGACGGAGGGCAGGGAGGAGAAAAAATGTTTCATGCAGATAGATGGGGGAAAACAACGAGAACAAAATCTCAGGTGTCTTAAGGGGCCTGCGCTCTTCTGTAAAAAAAAAAGCAAAGTGAGAAGTGGCAATGGGGATTGAATTTAAGTTAAATGTCCCTTTGAAAAGGTAAGTTTTCAAGCCTCTTTGAAAGATGCTGTGATGACTACTGCTCTCAGATGAAGATCCAGCGAATTCTAGAGATTAATTCAATTTGCTCTGTATTGAGGTGAACAATTCCGAATTCGTTGCTGAACCTGAGATTTTGGCACAGGCTGCAGAGGAGTCACAACTTTTTTTGCAACACTAATACCTCTGATACCATAGATAACAATAACTTTTTGCCTCAACAATCCATTTTATTGATCTTGGACTATCAAACACTTGTTTTTAGAATTTTGTTTGACTTTTTTTTATATATACTTATTGGTATTCACCTTCATTATCAGTTCAACACTCCTTGTTATAAATCTTATAGCATTCAAGACAAAAATCATTCAACATTTAAGTACACATTACATTGACTATACACCATATATACATAAAACTTATAAATCATTTGCTCAATTGTTAAATAAATCGAAGGGTGATATTTGTCTCAACCTTGTCCTACTTCGACTATCAAACTAATCTGACTGGGGTTTGAAAACCTCTTAGCCCCTCAGTCACGTCTGTTTTTCAAGTCCTATATAGGGTCGGAATTTTTACTCAGTACAATTATGCTCTGTTGGGGAATTAGTCCTTATCGCTCTTAGTTTCCAGTAGAGAAATCTATAGTGCATAAAGTCTTCCAAGCCTCTATCTTTTGCCTTGCCAACGCGTTTCGACCGCCTTGTGTTAGGACCAGATGTGTTTTCTTATGCAGTCTTCCTCAGGGCGGAGTGCTTTGTCTGTAGGACTTCTTTTTACACCTGTAAGATGTGCTAGGGTGTTTTAGTGTGTATGTTAACTAAGAGCCCTACATTTTTTGTGTGAATCATTGTTATCACGTACCCGAAATTTGTCTCCTTCAGATGTGGAATGATCGGTTCTCTCAGCGTGGAAATTTTTCAATCTGTCGGTTTTGCTGGATCTGTTTCCTATAGTGGTGAAAGGAGGGGAGGACACCGTAAGTGTAGTTCTATTCATCCCATTGTGTCTATCGTGTCCTATTCTGTGTGTGTTTTGCTGCTTGGATTGCGGCATGGAGAGATTGTTCACTGGTTTCGTGGTGAAACTGTGGCGGCAATCAGTTTCCAAGCTGTCTATGGTGTTTAATTTGGTTGGCCTTCACACGGGGGTTTGAGTTCCTAATAAGTTTTTTATGGGCTCCTTTGAATGCGACATTAGAGAAAAAAGAGAAAGACCGCACAATGTGCCATCAGATTTTTTGCTCAAACTAGCAGAGATATGTTTGAAATATAATTTTTTCACTTTCAACAACGTCCAGTACCTGCAAGTAATGGGAACCGCGATGGGTTGTCCCTTCGCGCCGGAGATGGCCATTATGTATATGGCACTATACGAGGAACAGTGGATTTTCAACAACAACCCCTACGGCGGCCATATTAAAATATGGCGTTGTTATAAAGACGATGTTTTTATGATTTGGCGAGGGAGCGAAGAAGATCTAAATGATTTTGCAAGATGGCTGAACAATAGGAATCCTAATATCAAATTCACATTATCCTCAAACAAAAAAGAAATACATTTCTTGGATTTAATGGTGAAACATGAAAACGGACAGATTCACACATCTCTGTACACAAAAGATACAGACAGAAATACGTTACTACATTTTTCAAGTTTCCACCAACGGAACCTTAAAGAAAATCTACCCTTGAGTCAATTCTTCAGAATAAGGAGAAATTGCTCCAAAAAAGAGGATTACTTCTCCAACGCTAAAGAACTTTTAAGAAAACTAATGGAGAGGAACTATCCCAAGAAGTTACTAAAAAGGGCAATGAAAAGAGCGTGGTTCACCCCTCGTGAGTCCCTCCTAATACCCAGAGACAAGAAAGAAGACATGCCATTGGTGTGTGTCACCACGTTCTCTGGAGCCACAAGCGACATCCAGAAAATCATTCGAAAGAACTGGAATACAGTAAAATGTTTGAAACCCCTTGAAAAGATACCCATCTTTGCCTTAAAAAAGAATGGAAATATAAAGAACAAACTGGTGAGAGCAGATACTTCAACACCAAGACAAGACATGTCCCTAAGGTCGATGCTGAGTTTACCCCCAATTCAGGGACATAGAAAATGTGGAAACTGTATATCGTGCTCCAGCACCATAGAAGGCAGCAAGTTCTCATATGGTAACAAGTACATAAGACATGAAGAATTTACAAACTGTAATACACATAATGTCATATACTGCATCATATGTCCATGCGCAAAGGCATATATTGGGAAAACAAGCCAACCCGTGAAAACACGCATTTCCCAACATCGCTCAAGAATCCGGTGCAAAACTCCCAATGCACCTATGGTGGCACACTGCACAGAGAAAGGCCATAAACCAGAAGACCTAAAATGGACTGTGTTAAAACACATCAAAGGAAGAAACATTGAAAACACTTTGTCCAGATTAGAAGCGAGAACTATTCTATATCTGGAAACAATGGAAAACGGACTAAATGAACTGTCGGAGTTAACGAATTATGCATAACAAAAATCCCTGCATAAAACACAGAAAGGAGTATTCACAAATTTACTCAACAACAATAGCGGTAATTGATCCAAAATAACAACAAAAGTGGTCCGTAAACACACAATTGCGATGCCTAGCAACCACCCAACGACACAACCAATGGGAAGTCACGCAATCGCAAAGAAAGACGCTGCCGGAAGAAAGCTAACCACCCGGAACAGACTTTTGCGGAACCAACTAGAGGAAAGCGAGCGGACTACAAAGAGTTCAGGTATGGAGAACTATTCGGCATAAAAACGTACAGAGAGAGGCAGTGTCAAAGCAGCACAAAAACGCGCGTAGACACCGTGAGCACCGAAGCGCCGCTTTTATGCCCGCGAGAACGGAAACCACTCCAAATGACAAAATCGTTTACACTTAAATGCGGCATTAGCGATAATTTGCAACTTAATGTCGCATTCAAAGGAGCCCATAAAAAACTTATTAGGAACTCAAACCCCCGTGTGAAGGCCAACCAAATTAAACACCATAGACAGCTTGGAAACTGATTGCCGCCACAGTTTCACCACGAAACCAGTGAACAATCTCTCCATGCCGCAATCCAAACAGCAAAACACACACAGAATAGGACATGATAGACACAATGGGATGAATAGAACTGCACTTACGGTGTCCTCCTTTCACCACTATAGGAAACAGATCCAGCAAAACTGACAGATTGAAAAATTTCCACGCTGAGAGAACCGATCAGTCCAGATCAAAAAAATTTAAGGCTCTTAGTTAGCATACACACTAAAACACCCTAGCACATCTTACAGGTGTAAAAATAAGTCCTACAGACAAAGCACTCAGCCCTGAGGAAGACTGCATAAGAAAACACATCTGGTCCTAACACAAGGCGGTCGAAACGCGTTGGCAAGGCAAAAGATAGAGGCTTGGAAGACTTTATGCAATGTAGATTTCTCTACTGGAAACTAAGAGCGATAAGGACTAATTCCCCAACAGAGCAGAATTGTACTGAGTAAAAATTCCGACCCTATATAGGACTTGAAAAACAGACGTGACTGAGGGGCTAAGAGGTTTTCAAACCCCAGTCAGATTAGTTTGATAGTAGAAGTAGGACAAGGTTGAGACAAATATCACCCTTCGATTTATTTAACAATTGAGCAAATGATTTATAAGTTTTATGTATATATGGTGTATAGTCAATGTAATGTGTACTTAAATGTTGAATGTTTTTTGTCTTGAATGCTATAAGATTTATAACAAGGAGTGTTGAACTGATAATGAAGGTGAATACCAATATGTATATATAAAAAAAAGTCAAAAATAATTCTAAAAACAAGTGTTTGATAGCCCAAAATCAATAAAATGGATTGTTGTGGCAAAAAGTTATTGTTATCTATGGTATCAGAGGTATTAGTGTTGCAAAAAAAGTATTTTAGATTCCAGCCTCTGAGGTCCTTAACCGAATCAACCCCTTTCATTATATGCAGAGGAGTCACAAGGCTTGGAGGAACATGAGACCAACTGCCCGAACAAATTTGAAAATTAGACTGAGAACTTTGAGTTGTATTCTTAGTTCCATCATCATCCAGAGGAGTTCTTTAGGTGCTGAAGGGATGTGGTCAGGTTTGTTCACATTGAGCCAGACTACTACTGCAGATGGTTCTGTGTTATTTGGATTTTCAGAATTTTCTTCTTCAAGCCGCAGATGTAAATTATATTGCAATAGTCCAGCAGACGGACCACGGTTCTTGTGAACTCAATCTCCAATTCTACTTTATATATTTTTATGTTATATATATTTGTACAACATCAGATTCTGACATGTTTTTCTTGTTGGAACTCACTCCCAACTGACTTATTCTTATCTTCTTTTTCTATATATTTAAGGTTGATCTAAAAACATACCTTCTTAAGCAAAGGAAACACTGAGTAATTCTTCCTTTGAATCCCATTTTGCAACCCCATCCCCTTTGCCAGGTCCCAAGTCAACTATGAGCTCATGTAAATATAAATTTTGCTAGAATTATTAATTTGTGCAATACCTTGTAACGTATGAAATGTCTTGCAGCAGTAACCCTGTTTATGTTATGTACTTCACTTTTTATTTTATTTTTGGATAGGTAATCACAAAATGGAAAGTAGTCACAAATGTCAGTCTGCTACTTGTTATATGGAAACAAGGAAGCAATAACAAAAGTTGCGATCTTAATGCTATAATATAAAATGCGTACAGAACATATGGCCATATTATCAAGAACAGGCGATAAAATTATCGCCGCTTTATCGGAAGGAAACTGTTGCTAAAGCGGCGATAATGGCCTTGATAATATGTCCTTGTAAATTCCCATAGCAGCCCAGGTTCTGGTGTTAACCTAGGCTGCTATGGGAATTCACAAGGGCATATTATCAAGCCCATTATCGCCGCTTTAGCGGCAGTTTCCTGCCGATACAGCGGCGATAAATTTATCGCCTGCTCTTGATCATATGCCCAATAGAGCTTTGTCAAGGTAAGAAGCAAGTCTTTGGAACCCACCACCTAAACCCCTATGAAAATAGGGTATCAATGTGCTATTTTATGGACTACTGAAAACCTGAATGTTTAAAGTCCTTACTTTCTGAGAATTTATTGAGGCAGGGCTACAAAGCAATATTGAAATTTCTTTTACATAACATGTACATCATTTAGGAAATCACTAATTTTAGATATGAACTGTATTTATATTTGTATATTTCAATGTTGGTAGGTGGTTCATTAGTAGGTGCAGGTAGGTACCTACAGGTAGTAATAATACCACAAACACAAATAAGGTCCAGTCAAGTCTTGATAAATTAATCCTTGCACAACCCTTGGTAGCTTGGCTGACGAGTAGTCATGCTTAATTTAGGGGACAGGTGTGTAAAGCATTTAATATCACCAAAACAATAAATAAGTATAACACAAAACACAATAAAATTCCAACATCAGATTTATAACAAAAGAGAATATTTGTATTTTTAAACACCAAAACAACAAAAATTCAATGTAGGGTACCTGAGATATGAATTTTTAAAGTTTATAATAAAAAGTGAGCTTCCTAGCACCTACCCCAGAAAAGCACCAACTGCAGCTATCAGGTCACACTGGACCGGGACACAGTCAAAGTTTCAGGCTGACCTCTATGGATCACAGGTCAGATCCGATGAGCAGTAGGGCCCGGGTCAGGTTTTTACCTTCTGACTTAGTCACTTCTTTTGAGCTTCTTCTCTCGATGTCGAGCGAACGGGTCCTTGAATCCGGATTTTGGTTGGAGGACACCAGTCTGTTGCAGCATGATGCCTCAATGAGTCCTGGAGATCTTTCTCTTCGTCATTGACGGTGAGGAGCTCCAGAACTTTAAGCGGGGCAAACCTGCATGGTCAGGCCGAGTCGAGGACTCAACACCGCCGGCTTGACTCTCGTCGTCGGTGCCGGGCTTCTCATGGAGCTTTTACACAAAACTTTGACAAAAGTTCCCAAACTTTGAAAAAAAATTCTCAGAAGGTTTTTTGATAAAGGAAAAGGGTCACAGCACCAACCCAGGGTTCAGAAGCTGTGGTTTGCCTCTTGAAGTTTGGGACTGCAACTCCCACAATGCACCTCGTCAATTCAAGTAAAATCCATCTGAAGCTTGCCAGATGGAGTTGTCCTTGTAGTTGATGATGCAGGTACCTTCTTACAGCACTTTTCTACCTGCTCCTTATCAGGGAGTCCACTCTTTATCCTTTTAAGACAGGCAAAGTTCTTTTGTTGTGAAGCCTTGAGTGTGCATCAGGTGCAGTCCTTATGAGTGCAGTCCTCTCTTGTGCAGTCCAAGGTCCAGCAGGGCAGAACTTCTTCTCCAGATGCTTCCAGGCAGATATCTGAGGTGCATTGCAGATCTCCCGTTTTTTTTCGATATTCTGGGCCGGCAAGGGGGGGATTTAAGTTCACACCCTCTGTATGACCATTTCCTGGGAAGTGTAACATATTTCTGTCCTAGAATTCAAAATGCCAAAATCAAAACTCAAGTTCAAGTCTGGATAACCTAACCCACAGGTGTGGCTAACTTTTCCCTACACTCCCCATTGAGCCCCTCTCCGAATCTTATTAGTGGGGTTTCTATCTGGCTGCGGATCAAGGAAGTGGGGGTAGGCCTGGTTCTGGTACTACCTGGGCTTCGCTCTTTGAGGACCATTTTATCTCCCAAGCCCCCTTCCTGTCATGACACCTGCAGGCAACAGATATCCTCTCACTAGTGGCCGCATTGTTTCAGCCCCAGTCCTCTTCACACCTACACCGAATCAGGGAGCAGCTTGGATCAGGCTATCAAAGGCTGGCTGATCAGAAGAGGCTACTACAGGGCTGTTTTTGGTAACTTCAGGAAAGCAAGTTCTAAAACGACTTTCCTGCAAAAGTTATATGAAGTAAACCTTGGCAAGTTTTTGGATTTATTGTAACTATGGTTATTTTGTTAGCGGACTCCTGCCAAAAGTTAGACTTTAATAAAGTTTAATAAAGCCTTCCTATGTTCGTTTCTGGAGCTAGCAGCACTACAATGGGGGAAAAACAAACGTGTTAGACTTTATTAAAGTGTAATAAAGCCTTCATATGATAGTCTAAGGAGCTAGCAGCACTACAATGGGAAAAAACGACTTTGGCTGTTTTTCCCTCACCTGGTCATAGAAAAGGGGCATATAAAACATATTTTATAATGTCCCTGCTTTTAATTACAAGTCACCCCATCCTTGGGGCACCTAGGGCAGACATTGGGGGTGATAAAAAGCTTGTTCTGCTATTTGGAAGTACTTTTAATTCCAAAGTCGAATTTGGATACAGTTCTATTTTAAAACCAGCCTGTAAAGGAGGGCTGGCTTTACAATGACACCAGAAGCCAAAGCAGTGCACACTTAAATGTATTAAATTCATTGGGGTCTCTAAACCTACATGACTTCCTGTATATCAGTGACTTACAGGTAGGTTGTCTGAACCAATTGTAATTACACCAATTACCATTTACCTTTTAAACAGAGGACTGGCCCAGAGCCCAGTGGTGGCTCCTACGCTAAGGTGGAGGAGCATTGCCCCACTGCTTTTGCTGCAAGCTGCATACAAAAATAAAATGATAATAATGTTTGTTATTATCATTATGCTTTTTGTATTCAGCTTACAGCTGAAGCCAGTGGGCGGGCTGGGCTCCCTGTGTCAAAGGGGGAGGAGTGGTGGCTGGAACTAAAGTGCGCATGACACTTTGGTTGGCCGTCTCGGCTAGCCAAAGTGTGATGCACTCTCTGCATGATCTCCACACAGGCTGTGTTAGAGCCTGGGTGCAGAACATGCACAGCCGGCCAGCCCCTATCTGAGTGCTGAATCACAGTGCTCAGGCCAATAACAACACTGCTAAGGCAGTGCTGTGATTGGTCAGGGGATTCTGGGAGGCTGTGTGCTTCCTGCCGAGAGGAGGATGGAGAATGAAGAGGCGGTGGCCAGCAGTCAAGAGGTAAGTGCTATTTTTTTATTATTCCCCCTTCCCTCGTTTCCCTCAAACCCTAACCACGGCCACCACCCTTTGACGGAAGCAGCCGCTACTGCAGAAGCCTGGTTAGCAGAGCCCAAGGCACATTCAGAGTCAGTAATCACCGGTACCAGTAAAAGAAAATGGCGGTGATCAGGGCAAAAAGGATGACTTTCCTACAGTCTACATTTACTTTTCAGGTAGAAAATAAACTGTTGCAGAACATGCTCTGTCACACTATGATCCTGATCTAGAGTTTGGAAGATGGTTTAATCTAGGTCAGGTTGCAAGAGTACTTTACTCTTTCGTCCTGACAGACACCACATCCACCATATTTGGGGATGTCTGTTACCCTAGGGACATCTAATATACTTTGCCAGAAACCACCATCACTGCAGTTCCTATCAAAGTTTTAAAAAATTGACAGATAGCTCCGTCAAACGTGACAGCAATTGTAAAACGTTTCCAAAGTTTTACTTTTTTTTTTTAAACAAACACCCAAAGTGGAAGTTTCCTTCTGAAAAGTTGAAAACTAATGGCTCCACCATTGTGTTATTTTTTGATCCAATGGAATGTGAATCATCTTTGTATTTTTTACTGTCCGTCACCTCCGGATTTTACCTGGCGTTGACAAAAATAAAGCCGTCTGACTGCCCACTCTATATTTGTCGGACTCCATTGTGCGTTTGGAGGAGAATGTCAGTGACAGAGCCGGATAGGCTCCATTGTCAATGCACTGTTGGTCTGCCCGGCTCTAAATCTTGCATGCATACAGAACATGTGTCAGAGAGGTTACTCTATTGCAATTGCACGGAGTACCCTCTCTGTCAAACTCTAAATCAGCTCCTAACTCTGCAAATTAGTTTATGGGCTGCACAATGCGTTATATCTCATTAATCTGACTTGTGGAAAAGAAACAAAATATTACCAGATGCTGAGAGACGATGAAAATAGTCACAATAAACATGTACATGTTATAAAACAATTGTCTGTTTCATGGAAAATCCGGGTTTCGTAACATTGAGCTGAGCGTTCTTATTTGATACTACTACTAAAGCAGTGTTCCATTTCTCACTAGGTTATTTGTACCTTGCCATTGAATATGCCCCCCACGGGAATTTGCTGGACTTCCTCCGGAAGAGCCGGGTGCTGGAGACCGATCCAGCCTTCGCCATTGCCAACAGCACGGCCTCCACGTTGTCCTCTCAGCAGCTCCTGCACTTTGCTGCTGATGTCGCCAGAGGGATGGATTATCTGAGCCAAAAACAGGTATGCACAGGTAGGAGCCGGGTTTCAGTCGCCGCCGTCAGAGAGTGCTGCTATGGAGTGTGTGGGGGAATCGGAGCTATCTCTTGGTAACTTTATCCTCTTACTGCTGAGAGAGGGCCCATTTGTGGTCTTTTGCTTCAGAGGGGCTCCTCACTGGGAAGCACCCTGGGAGAGCTGTCGCTAACACCAGTTAGCGACAGCTAGTAGGAGATAGCGACCATCTTGGACCCGACTTTGCATGTCAGTGATATTTATCACTAATGACATGCAAAATGGGCGTGCCAAGATGTTAGCGACTGGAAACAGTCGCTAACATCGCTATCTCCTATTACCAACTTTTGGAGATATTTGCGGTAAGCGCGAATATCTCCAAAAGCTAACACCTGCCCTGAGCAGTTCTCAGCCATGTTATCCAATGGGAGGTGGATAACGTGGCTAAGAGCATTAGCTCGGGGAGGGGCGTGGCTAGGGCGCCAATGGTGGAGGTCGCCTGAGCGCTCGGCTCTGCGATCGAGCCGCCATTAATCCTGTTTCCCAGGCATCAAGGGCTCCCCAACCCTCCGACTACTGAGTGAGGTGGGCGCTGAGCCGGGGGGTGAAATTGGAGAGCCTCAGCGAGGCACGGTTGAGGAGAACGAGGGCCGAACGAGTGCCTCCAGACCGAGCGGCGCCGAGCTCAAAATGGCACCCGCTCCGTCTTGGTGATCCTGAGGCGGCCCGTGGACCTAGGAGGCCGGACAATCCGGCGAAGCCTTCTTTCTCTTTCCCCTTAATGGTGGAGCGACGCAGATGCCAGCTGCCTGAGTGACCAACAGCGCTTGTGAACTCTTTGAGCGGTGCCCGTCGAGACCGCCGCTCGGCTGGACCCTTGGAACACTGCGTTACCCGGAGCTGAGGAAAGAGGGGGGAGCTGGTCAGAACCCCATCAAACTCGAGACGGCATCGGCCTCGGACCTCGAGAACGCTGGCTCGCGTGCCCATTTGGACCACGCTGATAGGGAACCGAGCCCAGTGCAGGGAGCTGGAGGCCGAAAGAGTGGATGGAGAGTGATCGGCCTAGTCTTGGGGCCTACGCGGACCGGTGACGGTGAAGGTGGAGGCCTGCAGTTTGAGACGGAGGTGGAAGTGGCTCGGGAGGATCGCAGCCCCCGACCGCACACTACGAACTGGTGGTGACCCCCCTCCCCATCTTTTTGCTCCGAGGAAGTGTGCTGCCGTCCCCCGCTTGGCCCCCTGATACCGCGCCCTGACAAAGGGACGATTCGAGAGAGCCCTCGCCACGTGGTATCTACAGCGGGCGCCATTGTTGCCTGATCCGAACAACCTCGGCGAATCTGCAACGACCCACCAACAGATATCATTGAACTCTGATATTCACTACAAGCGGAGTGACCAGAGTGGGCGAGCTCCTGGTTCCATGCTCCTGGACCGCGAGCGGTCGTGACCCACTCCGTCGCCACACCGGGGGCTGGCCGTCGGGCCGCGCCGATACAAGAGCTGAGACGGGAGCTGACGGCACCTCAATTGACGCTCCTCATCTGGGCGATCGCCAGATCCACTGCCGGAGACCACGGCCACCATGGTGAAGCCGAAGGGCACTTAAGGTGGTACGCAGGCCACCTCGGACGCGGAGACGCTGGACAAGGGAGACCAGCTGGACCCGGAGACGTCGAGGGACCCACACCTCCAGCACCAACTGGACAAGATTCTGGCGGCGATAACCGATACAAGATCGGCACTCGAACAAGACATTGCCCAGGTCGCGACGAGTCTGGGTTTGCTCAGAGCTGACCATGGCAAGCTCTCGGACAGAGTCAAGGAGGTGGAGAGCTCCGTTGGAACCCTGGAGCCGACGCAAAAAACATTAGCCACTGCCATGAAGGACGCCCTGACTCGGATAGATGCACTGGAGAGGAGGGCGGAGGACGCGGAAGGGCGCAATAGAATGAACAACATCCGCATAGTGGGCCTACTTGAAAAAATTGAAGATGGCGACCTGGTGGCTTACCTAGAGGACTGGCTCAGGACGGTGGTGGCAGCTGAGGGGCTCTCCTCTTTTTACACCCTGGAACGGGCGCAACGGGTACCGTCCAGGTCACCGCAACAAGGCCGACCTCCGCGTCCGGTGGTGGCGCGGTTGCTGCACTTCCGTGATACAGAACTGCTCCTCAATAATGCCAGAATAAATGGACCCTTTCAGGTGGAGAACAGTAAAGTGAATATCTTTCCGGACTATACCTACGAGACCCAGCGCAAGCGAGCCTCCTTCTTAGAGATCAAACGTGAACTGAGAAGTGAGAGTATTCAGTATTCATTGCTATTTCCAGTGAGGCTCCGAGTCATACTAGATGGCACGACTAAATTCTTTGATACCCCGGATGACGCGTGTAGCTGGTTGGAACTATATAGAGCTGGCAAGGATGGCCCTGGGTCTTCTTTCTCGGCTACCTCGGAGGTCGGACTACGGCGGAGGTCTAAGAGGATCCGGAATCGCCGGGGTATGCTTGGCCGGCCCTCAACTGTGGAGACCACGGCGGAACGGCGAGGTGTGTTGGAGATGGTATCCAGTATGTCAGTCTCTCAAGGTGGGCCCATAATCGAGGATTCGGAACCTGGCGGTGGTGAGTGTGAGAAGTTGGCCTGATTTGTAGTGCTCACTATTCTAGTGATCACTGTGTATCATTCCAAACGACCCTTATTGATGATTGGTTGTAAGTCAACCTTATAGACCAGCTATCCTAGTAGCATGGACAAGAGCAGTCTTTAGGCTAAACTGTAGAGGGCGTGTTAAGCCAGCCGTTATACCATCACATATACCCCTTGAACACCAAGTGAAAGGACACCACACAAGTTGTTATGAAAATAAAAGGATATTTATTTATAACAAGTCTACCCTGATCTCTTTATGAGTCAGGGAGCTAAGCACATAACAAAACTCTTAAGAAAATACTTCAAGTTGCACAATTTACACAAATGCCCGAGGGGCACGAAAAACCATATACTACAAAAGTGGAATGCGAATTACTAGCAGGTAAGTAACAGTTCTCAGGGACTTTAGAATCGCTAGGCCTACAATGCTGAACCCTTAGATTAGAAGCAGGAGGCCTAGGGGCGCCGGGTGCAGAGTGGAAACTCTCACGCGCAATGCGGGACAAAGTCTATGGATACTAGTAAATGCAAAGTTAGTGTTATCAGGCGAACCCGACTAGGTAGGTCAAAAACGAAAGTGGATCTAGACACTTAGAGAGTGGTCCTACGCTGGAGCACCGTGGTACTCAGTTTACCTAGCCCAGGGGCTGCGGCTGCATAGGGTTCAAGTGACGTCGGGAATCCTAGTTGAAGAACCAGGAGCCTGAAGTGAAAGTTGCTGGCAGGCAGCCAGTGAAGATGTTCCGGGCTGATCCGAGGATGGATCAGTGAAGAAGGGTACCTGTAAGCAGAGGGGACCGAGTTCTGAATCACTAGCCAGTGATTAGGTGGGCACCAGGATGGCACCGGACGAGGTCACTCAGCCAGGTGAAGAAGTGACACTGGATTCTGCTGCTGCACGGACCAGGGCGCTGGGGTCAACCAGGCTGGAGGTCTGTGAGCTGTCCCACGTCGGATGTCTGCTGCTGGCGATGCTGGATCCGTTGAAGGAGGCAACAAGCCTTGGCTAAGGCAAGCCCACATGGGGACACAAAATGGCGTCTAGAGTGGACTAGGAGAGTCAGAGGAAGTTCCCCTTCAAGAGGAGACAAGGGCCAGTCTAGAGGAGCTAGACCAGCGGTGAAACAAACGTAGGACGTCGTTTTGGAGAGTCACTAGCCAACGGGCAAGTGACCGGACAACGTGGCAAGCGACACAGAAGCAAAAGGGCCCCACGCAGATCTGGTGGATGCTGGGGGGCTGGGCTTTGGTGCTCGTGCTGCTTGGGGTTGGGGCTTCTCTTACCCCAGTGCACCCACTCGAGGGTCCCTCGGCAGTCGTGCTGGATCAGTGTCGTGCAGGTTCTGATGATAGCCGGTTCCTCTGGTCTCGTCGCACCCACAGTTCTCAGCTGTGCTGTAGAGGCAGGCAGAGGCCAGAGATGGCAGGGAGTCCGGGTCTCGTCGTGCTGGTCGGTCTGGTTCCGGAGGAAGGACGTGCAGCAAACCACAAGATACTTAGTTGGTGCCCGCTGATGTTGGGTGACTACTCCTTAATACCAAGGGAGAAATCTTGAGAAGAAGTCGAGAGTTCCTTTCGTGGAAAGTAGTTTCAGGATTCAAAGATGATCTAATTTGGGAAGGGGGCCTGCTCCTATCTTTATTCTCGAAAAAGGGGCAGGCACGCAACTAGGTCCAGCCCATGGGTGGGACCAGGAGGGGGGGGGGTGGTTACACCCCTCTCCTTTGTCCAGTCTTCCCCAGCTCAGGGGCTGGTGTGCCCCTGGAACTGGTTCCAACTGGCAGATGCATAGTGAGCACCGGGGTGCCACTTGCAGTCACCTTCCTTCTCGGCCCTGCCTACCTAGGATACACAAAACCCTGTCTGGGATGGTGCTAGCACCGCCCCTGACAGGAAACCCTTTGTCCAAGCTCCCCTCGCTGGAAGGACTCCCAGCTGCAGGGGGTCAGACTTGTGTCTGTGGTGGCAGCATCCATTTTGTGATGCTGAGGCTCGAGTTAACTTTAACCGGGGTTCACAGTTACATACATGTTGTGTCCCTCTAGAAGGGTGGAATGCTAACCCCGTCGCCAGAATTGGCGGGGGGTTAGTATTCCAATTCGTATGACACCTTACTCGACATGTTTTGATAAAGCGATACCAAAGATAGCAAATAACCTCGAGGATTATGATGCACTTAAGAGTATATGGTACGCGTTATCATAGAACAGCTATTAGGACTTGGTTCCGCAAGCTGCAGACGGGCTCAGCTCATGCCAGCGCACCATCTCACATAATTCCAAGCACTCTGCCTTCAGGATTGTTAAGGCCTGCCATAGGAGTGACTAATAGGAATACATGTGTCTATTTTAGGGTTAGATATAGGAATACTATATCTGCAGCAAAGGGTGATTACACCACCTTGCCCCAGCTGTCGTGCAGCCAGTTGTGTCAGATTTAGATGGCCAGCCAGGGGTGGCATAATATATGCTGCAGCCCCTGGTAGGCCCTGGGTACACCTATGCCCTGGGTACAGGGACTAAAAAGGTGGCCTAGTACCAATTGGTAAATGCACCTAAAGTACACGTGTCAATTTAGAGAGAGAACAGCTAGGTCCACAGCCAGGGAAAGTCGTAAACCAGTGAAGCAAAAAGCAAAAATCTGGGGTGATCATAGGATTGCAGACCCTACTCTCCTACAGTGAGGACCGCACGGACACGGAGGACTCCAAGACTGATAGTGTGCCCCTTCCTGTGATTACCCCAGAGACGGCAGAGGGACTGCTTGATGGACAAGGGTGATTTCGGGTGAGCCGATTCCAACAAAGGAATGGGTGGTGGGAAGGGGGGCGAGCCCTCGCGGGGAATGTTGGATAATTGGATGATGGATGGGTTGGGGATAAGTCCTGTGTTTGCCCTCGATATTTATGGCTCGATCGCAATTAGGTAGCTTGGACGTGGGGAGGCCCCCTGTCGGTGCTCGACCCCCATATTGCCCTTAAGGCACGCCTGCGGTGGCTACCGTCAGGATAGTTTTTGATTTTCTGTGTACAGTTTGGATGGGAACTAGATTGCAATCTTTGAGACCTGTGGGTGGGGGGGGGAGACATGGTTTGGGGTTGAATTGTTGTTGTTGGGGGGTGGGTACGCCATTGGTGCAGAGCGACTACTGTGTTTGATCTTACTTGAGCACGACTGGGGGAGAAATGGCAGGACGCAATAGGACAATGGCTGAACTATCCACTTTGAAATGCATTACCTGGAACGTGCGCGGGCTGCATTCCATGTCCAGGCGCCACAAGATACACGCTTACCTAGTGCGTAGGGGAGTACAGATTGCGCTATTGCAGGAAACGCACCTCACGAAAGCAGAGGGACTAGCCTTACAGACCAGGTGGAGGGGACAGGTATACAACACCACATACTCGGCCTATGCTAGAGGCGCGCTGATTTGGGTACGGGCTGGGGTCCCCCTGCAGGTTACTAAGCATACTGTGGACCCGGAAGGGAGGTTTGTGGCCATAGCGGGTAAATTGGGGGGAAAAGATATAAATATTTGCAGCATTTATGCACCCAACGTGGACCAGCTGGCCTTCTTCGCGGCGCTATCGGGCTCCTTGGCCCACTATCTGACAGGGCCACTCTTGATCGGAGGGGACTTCAACTCGGTGGTGGACATAGATCCTGATAGATCTCACCCTCCCCTGGCGGACTCACCAACATGCCGGGTAGCCAGGGGTAGACAGGAATGGCAGACTAAATGGGGACTGACAGATATCTGGCGGGCCCAACACCCGTATACCCGGGACTACTCTCATTTCTCCGGTATGCATGAACTACATGTGAGGCTGGATGGGTTCTTGGGATCAGCGGAATTGGTATCTTCGGCTGCGAGATCCGAGTATTTAACGAGGACTGTTTCCGATCACAACCCTCTTCTGGCCGAATTCAGATGGTTCCCGGCACCCCCTGTGTCCCAACTTGGAAGTTGTGCCCCGAAATGCTAGAGGATTTATTGTTTCGGAGCGAACTGGAAGACCGAATCAACGCCTACTTCGCGGAGAATGAGGGCACGACTGGGGCAAGGGCCACAGAGTGGGACCGCTTTAAGGTGGTAGTGAGAGGCTATTGCATTACTAAGAAAGTGGGGATGCGATGAATCCTTTTAGAGGACCTCGGAAAGGCAGATCGGAATCTTCGCGAGTTGGAGCTCTTACGGCCCGGCCACCCGGAGCTTCAATAGCAGACCGCAGCGGCGAAAGAAGCTGTAGCTGTTGAAGTTGAAAGACTACGCAGTTTTGATTATAAAACTTACCTGACCAGATCACTAGCGGAGGGTGACAAATCGGGGGTGCTCCTGGCTTGGCTAGCTAACCCCACGAGGCGCACCTCTCCCACGGTGTCTCTGCGGGACGCTGAGGGAGTGGAGGTCCATACCCAGCCCGAAATCCTCAGTTGTTTTATGAACTACTACGAAGACCTGTACCAAAGTAGAATGATAGCGGATACTACCCCTATTGATAACTTCTCACGGGATTTGCCCGTCCCTACTCAGGAACCCGAACAGGCAAAGGGATTGGGGAAAGACATAGAACTAAGGGAGATCCGCAGTGCCATAACACGTATGGCACACAACAAAACTCCGGGATTGGACGGGCTTCCAGTAGAGTTCTATGCCACCTATGTCGACCTCCTGGCCCCGTGGCTGTTGATAGTATACAAGAAGGCGAAACGCCTGGGGCGCCTCCCGGGCTCGATGCGTGAGGCCCTAGTAGTCCCCCTGCTTAAGCCCGACAGGGAGAGTGGCGACCCGGCGTCTTATAGGCCGCTTTCGATGCTCACGGTAGATTATAAAATATTAAGCAGCATCCTTGCATCGAGACTACTGGGACACATGGGCTCCCTGGTACACAAGGACCAGGCGGGGTTCATCCCTAAGCGAAACACTACAATGAACATCCGTCGCCTACTCCGCCTGTTGGAAGAGGGCCACGACGAGGCTCCCCAACCCATGATCCTTTCGATTGACCTGGAGAAGGCTTTCGATAGTCTAGAGTGGGAGTACCTCCGTAGAGTGCTTAGTTGTTATGGGGTAGGAGAGGGATTCTTGCGTTGGACAACAGTGCTCTATGCCTCTGCAATGTCGAGGGTAAGATCAGGACCGCTGATCTCCCAGCAATATCCGGTGGAGCGAAGTACGAGGCACGGCTGCTCGTTATCCCCGCTGCTCTTTGCGCTGGCGGTGGAGCCCCTGGCGTTGTCAATTTGCACCGGGACCCACTACGGAGGACTGAGGACCTTATCGGGGCAACAGTTTATTTCCCTGTACAACGACAACCTGTTGCTTTTCCTGGAGGATGCTGAGAAGGCCTTGGCTGGTGCCGACGCTGTACTCACGTCTTTTGGTGAAATATCGGGCCTCAGGGCGAACTGGTCGAAAACGTGCTTATTTCCAGTTCGCAAAGGGAAATCCCAGCCCGACACACCTAGGGCAATCAGATGGGCACCCAACTGCCTAAAATATTTGGGGGTTTATATTTACCATTGCGCTGCTGACGTTCTGGAGGGCAATATATCCCGGTGCGTTCGAGCACTAAAGGGTAGCATGTCCTTTTGGGCTACCCTGCCGTTGTCGGTGGCGGGACGTATAGCGCTGCTAAAGATGGTGGCGCTTCCTCGGCTACTCTATTACTTCAGGACGCTTCCGATCTGGATCCCGCCTGCCGTATTCCGGAACCTGAGATCGCTAATTGTGGCTTTCCTTTGGGGACCGGGCCGCCGCAGAGTTGCGCTTAAGACCTTGATGAGACCTAAAGCGGAGGGTGGGCTAGCTGTTCCCGATTTTGAAACATATTACTTTGCTGCTCAACTGCAGACATACACTCAGGAGGTAGCACGGGAGTTTCGAGGCCCAGAGGAGGAACGGGGGCTGGGAATACCCAGACACGTTCTTTCTTACAACGCACTGCAGCAGAGGCTAGCAATGAGGGACCTCACGCAGGAGGAACGCACTATCAGATCGCGCTGGAACCGCATGCAGCGCAAGACAGGAATGAACCACCCCTACGCCCCCGAAATCCCATTGGGAATGCTTACAGCGTTACCACATGGTGGGGACTGGTCGCAATTACAAGCTTGGGAGGACGCGGGCATACAAGTTTTCAGCGACCTATATGAAGACGGTGTGCTGTTGCCCTTCCAGGCAATCCTGGACCGCTTCGACGTCCCCAGGGGCGATTTCCTGCTACACACGGTGATCACGAGGGCACTTCAGGCACAATGGCAGAGCGGACTTGAAGAACCACAGACGTCTATGGCATGTCAGTATGTCATGATGGCAGCGGGAACGGTTAAAGCTGCAACGTGTTTATACTACAGGATGGTTAACGAGAGGCTGCCTCCATTGGGGACACTCAAGGCCAAATGGGAGGCCGATATAGGGAGTGACATCCCGGAGACCACCTGGGCCCAGCGGATGCGCCGAGCTTGGAAGAGCACGCGCAACGCTCGGTTCCAATTGGTCCACTTTTATATATTACACCGAGCATACCTGACCCCGGAGAAGATACAAAAGTACTTCGCCTCTGACACTGCGGCCTGTCCTAGATGCCGGACGATTGGAGCAGATCTAAGCCACATGTTATGGTCCTGCCCGCTTTGTCCTCCTACTGGACAATGATAGGGGACACCCTTAACAGGGTTACAGAGCGGACCCTGCAATTCGACATCGCAGTAGGGATCTTACATTGGTTTCCGCATACCCCCAAAACGAAAGTTACCAGCAAATTCATTGACATGGGATTGCTCTTGGCAAAACGGGAAATAACGCGACACTGGAAGGCACGAGTTGGTCCAACGGGCATTAAATGGCGCAACAAGTTCCTTAAATGGGCTGAGGGTGAGAGTACCCTGAGGTATCAACTAGCGAGGCGTCAGAAGAATGAGAGGGCGTTGGAATCAGCGAAAGCATGGGAAGCACTGGTGCAGGCCTTACGCGATCATAGCACGCCTAGCGACAACGGACAGTGATGCCAATGAGCAGCCTATGTCCCCGTAATACGACAGGTATACTGCATTTTCCCCAGACTGCGAAAAGTTTCCTAACATATGCTTTCTGATAATCTAACTATGCACTGATGGCGTGGGGGGAGGAGGGAGGTGGAAAGAGGGAGGAGGGAGCACTTTCAAGCTTCCTAATAAGCTCTTGATAAATCGAACCTGTTGCTCAGCCACTAGACCTCTGGGTGAGTTTTGTTGGGTTGGGTGGAGATTTTTTTTCTTCTTTCTTTTAGAAAAGCAGGTGTGAAATTTTCTTTCATAACTGGTCGTATCTGGTTGACCACAGGACCCACGCTCATCGTTAAGTAAAAAATTGCCGCCCGACCCCCGGGTTGTGGGCTGAATGGCCGTGTAACAGTACTACCTCAACTTCGGTGCTACCATCACCGATTGCATTATGGTTGACCGATGTACAACTGTGAATTTTATCTGCAATAAAAATATATTTACAAAAAAAAAAAGAGCATTAGCTCGGTAATGCATGAATATCGCTGACTTTTCAGCGATATTCATGCATTGCGGCCGTTTTTTATCGCATTTGCGATAAACCTTGGTAATACCAAGGTTTATCTGTGATAAAAATCGCCGCAGCTCAGCAGTAAATTTTTGGCTCTAACCAAGCAATATCTATAATTATCGCTATTGCTTGGTAATATGCCCCGTACAATGCTGACGTCATCACAAACCCATGCTGGCAGTTCTCAGTTTGTGAAAACAATAAGAACCAGGGCCCAATATATTTCTCAGGAGGCCACTCGGAGTCGGACTGCGACATAAAATAGGCCCAGGCAAAATAAAACTGGCCATATTAGAAAATCAAATAGCTAAAATAGTGGCCCATGTTTGCAATTTGGGGCAATTTTGAACTTGTAAAATAGAAGGGGCAGATTTACGAGCCTGTGCGCCACATTTGCACCACTATTGCGTCACTTCTGTGATGCAGTGGCGGCGTAAACCATGCGCCATGTTGCGCCCTATTTACAACGTGAACCATATAGGGAGATGCATCACGTTGTAAAGCCCTGCGCCACATGAAACCTGCGTCAGGTTTCATGTGGGCATTCCGATGCAGGTGAATATGACTGGGTGAAATCTACAAGATTTCACTCCGTCACTTTTCCGACGCCGCTGCATCAAAACCTTGTGCCTGCTTGAAGCAGGTGTAAGGCGTGACGCACCATGTTGAGGATAGACCAGGTTGGAACAGTGCTGGAGTTGCGTCGCGCCCGAGACCCAACTCCAGCACTGTGCCAACCTTACGCCAGCAGATGCGACACACATCTGTTTATTCTTGCAACATTATGCGCCGCATTGTAAATGTGGCGCATCTGTGGTGTCACAAGGGTTAACTTGAGTCACATATCTTTCCTGGCGCAACCCTGCTGATTTGCTGGGATGCGCCAGGAAACGTAAATCTGCCCTGAAGTGTTTTGCAAGGTATGGGAGACTGCATGCATTTGAGCTTGCTGCAGGCAATATTTGTTTTAATATCAGGGAAATCATCAGTAAAACCTCACATGCAGACCATAAAACAGGCCCACCAACACTCGAAAAAGAGAAAACTTCCCACACACTGACATGCCAGGCTGACCTGTCGAGCACAGCTTTATTGCCCTATAGACGGAAGAACACAGAGAGTCCGCCTACCACCGTACAAATCAGAGGCCACCGAAGTCATCTGCGGCGTCCCTCAAGGATCCTCGCTGAGCCCTACTCTCTTCAACGTCTACATGAGCCCCCTCGCGGCCATCGCACGCCAACACAACCTCAACATAATCTCCTACGCCGACGACACCCAGCTGATCCTCTCCCTGACCAACGACCCCGCCGCCGCCAGAGCCAACCTGCACGAAGGGATGAAAGAGGTAGCCGAGTGGATGACGACGAGCCGCCTGAAACTGAACTCAGATAAGACGGAGGTCCTCATCCTGGGCTCCTCGCCCTCCGCCTGGGACGACTCCTGGTGGCCCCCAGCCCTGGGCACCGCACCCAAACCGACGAACCACGCACGCAACCTGGGCTTCATCCTGGACTCCTCCCTCTCCATGACCAGGCAAGTCAACGCCGTCTCCTCGTCGTGCTTCAACATCCTGCGCATGCTTCGGAAGATCTTCTGGTGGATCCCCACGGAGACCAGGAAGACCGTCACCCAGGCCCTCGTCACCAGCCGACTGGACTACGGCAACGCAATCTACGCCGGAACCACCGCCAAGATCCAGAAGAGACTCCAGCGCATCCAGAACGCCTCAGCCAGACTCATCCTCGACGTCCCACGACACAGCCACATCTCCGGACACCTAAGAGACCTGCACTGGCTCCCGGTCAACAAGAGAATCACCTTCCGCCTCCTTACCCACGCTCACAAAGCTCTCCACGATCAAGGCCCGAGCTACCTCAACGACCGCATCAACTTCTACGCTCCCAAACGCCACCTCCGATCTGCCAGCCACGCCCTCGCCGCCGTCCCACGCATCCGTAGAGCCACCACAGGAGGAAGGTCCTTCTCCTACCTGGCCGCCAAGACCTGGAACTCCCTCCCGGCCGACCTGCGCCTGACCCAAGACCACCTCTCCTTCAGGAAGAAGCTCAAGACCTGGCTGTTCGAGCAGTAGCGGCACCCCCCCCCCCCCCAAGCGCCTTGAGACCCTGCGCTCTACAAATGTCTTGATTGATTGATTGATAGACCAGCCTGGCCCTGAAGCCACGGGGGCGTGCATCACCAACTGTCCCTGTCAGCGCTGTCAAATGCTTTAAACAACGCTACATCCTAACCATCACACTTCTATATCTGTGACTATGCAGGCTATTCCAGGTGACCAAAAACTTTTTTAAATGTATGTTATTAAATCGTTAAACATTCTGCTGATGAACTTTGTTTAAAAATAATTAGCGCCACCACATGGTGGACGGTCGTACTTTTTGCCAGAGTTATGCCTTAAATGCCAGAGACAGCACATGTAAACTTCAGGCACAAATTAAGCACTGCATACTAATACATTGTTTTGTTTTTATATCTTAGTTCATTCATCGGGACCTGGCAGCTCGAAACATTTTGGTCGGTGAGAACTATGTTGCGAAAATAGCTGATTTCGGATTGTCGAGAGGGCAGGAAGTTTACGTGAAAAAGACAATGGTAATGACTGTTTTTTGTTGTTCAATGCTATTCTTGAATCTTGAGGTTTTCTAAAAATTCAGCACTAGAGTCCTAGGTTTACCTACATGCAGCCAAAACTGTAACATTTGCTTGTAAAGGTTTAGTTAAAGTTGGACTCACAATACTTTAATATTAACGTTTATGATCCCTTGACAGGGACTAGGAATACATGGAAACAATTCTATGCATTTATATTGGTTCCACTTGCTTGGGATTAAGGGCGGAGGTTTCTGGGAATCCAATGAAAGGACCATTTACTAGGGAGCTATAATGCAGTTTCCAAGTGTTAGTGTAGGAAAATCTTAAGTTTATTAAAGGCACATAAGCAAATATTATTCTTTCGTTGTCTTAAAGCAGTCATTCATAAAGAATACATAGATCATATGCTATAATAAAAAAAATTACAAAACCCAGCAAGCGTTAATGCTGTAATACTAATGTAAGTAACCCAGGCGTCTCATGTGTGTACTATATATTTACCACTGTATGTCATCTTTCTTGATGCTGCAGGTTTAGTTTATTTATCCAGAAATGGAAGCACGAAGAAGAAAATACAGGTGAAGATTAGTAGCAGAATCATGATCCATTCAAGTCGTCTGAATAACCTTCAGGTCGATTGTGGAACTGTTCATTGTGACCCTGAAAAAGTAAAACAACAAGTAATATCCCTAAAAGAGGGAGGTAAAATATATCGATTAGTCAGATAATAAATTTCAAGAGGTGGGATAATACTCGCCTCCATACCTATAATTAAAATAGGACTTTCCTACATTATCATTTGGAGAATCTGCATTTTAAGTCAAGACCGGAGGTCCTATTTTACTTATCTAAAGCGAGTTAATAAGAGCAAAATAAGCATGATTAACTAGTTTGCAATGAAAAGCTTTAAAAGTATATGCTGAGGACCATTCAGCCTCTCTCCCACTGTCTTCCAGACTACCTCTAGTCCAGAAAACCTTTGGAGCCATAGCACCTCTGGCCCAATGATCTGCAAATACAGGAACATCAATTCCTACTTAGGACATGACCCACTTAACCAGCTTGGCTAAGGCTGCGGAAGAAAAAGGAGAATGAGGATTTATAAGTGAAATGAGAAATTGGTCCTAAGGTGATGTGAGAGCGAGTGTTCGAGGCTCATGTGTTTTTTCTAACATATTACCACACAGCGATTAGACTGATCTGGGAAAGGAGGTTACTCCATTGAAAAAGTGAAAGTTGTCATTCTCTTCGTTGGTGAGAAGAAAGCACCAAAGTAGTAAACCACCTGGACAAAAGGTTCAACGCTTTTACCACAGACATCCTGTTAGATCAAGCATGGTGACATTGTCAGTATTGCAGGCAGAGTTTTTTTTTAAGCTAAAGAAGATTTATCAGGTGATGAAACAAACAAACAAATTTAAGATCAAGTTTATATCTCATATAAAAGTACATTTAGGGGTCGGAGTGATACTCAACGTTATACCCCAGAGTAGTTTGCAGACTAGGATGTCGATTAGGATGACGGACGGACTTGCGTCCATGCGCCACCCCCGGGGTGGAGGGACCGTCCGCAGGGGCAGCGGCGTTCCCTCCATTGGAATTAGGATGTGACCGCCACCCTGGCGGTCACATCCTGTATATTTAACATTGCAGCGGGTGCTGCTTTAAGCAGCACCCACCGCAAGGTTAAATATGCATGCTTTGCATTTGCATGCACAAAGCGGGAGGCACCGCGCGGTGCCTGCCGCTTTGTACATGCAAGTGCACCCCCGACATCCTGGGGGCCCGCAAGGGCCCCCCAGAAGCTAATGTCCACATGCTTTTCCACGGCAGAAAATCTGCAGCGGAAAAGCATGTTTACAAACCCATTATAATTTGGCTGGCGGTGTCTTGCAGACACCGCCACCAAATTGCGGCCAACACCCCGCGGATCAGCGGGGGACGGACCTGCCGTCCACCGCTGATCCCACCGCCATCATAATCTGGCAGTGGGTGTTTTGAAGGTCCGCAGCAGTGAATCCGTATACTCCGGGATGGCGGTGGCTTCCACCGGCCCGGAGGATGCAGAATCACCGCAATCATAATCGACCCCCTAGTTTCGGTTCCACAACTGGTTTTCCTGCTATTTATTTATTAAGTAATACAATTGTCGATCTGTGAATAGTTTCTTCTCTATAAGACTTTTCTGAAGGTTCTCCTAGGAAACTGGCAATGAAAGAAATATTTGCCAAAATGAGATTTGAATTTGATACCATGCACCAGCAAGTCCAAGAAAGGCCAAGCTCATTTGTAAACGTGTGAAGTTCCATCTTTTTTGATGAATTCAATGGTGTTTGATGAAAGTTCTGCGATAGACTAGTGATTCCCAAAAGCTTCTAGGCCACGAGCTGAAGATTGTCTGAAAAAGATTGTCTGAAAATAACCAGACGGTGATCTTAACCCAGAGGAGTCTGGATGTGATATAGGAGATTGGGCAACAGGTTCAGAGTTCCTATTTACATTTGAAGCAGATCTGTGAAACCAAATCTGGGACGACCAAAACGGTGCGATTATCACTAGTGAGAATAATTACCTCCTGATTTTGGAGAGATAATTAGGAATGCATGTGAGAGTCCTTAATGCCAAGGATGGAGAGAAGTGTCTGCCACTGCAGCCATTGCTTCTGGTCTCCCAATTTAAAAATATGGAAGCTGGAAGTTGAGTCTGAATGTCAGGAGGGGACCCCAAAGTTTCTGAAAGTAGTGCAATACTGGTACATGCAACTGCCAGTCGCTGAAATCTCTGAGGTTGAAGGAGTATTAATCTGCTAATGAATTTAAATGTCTCAGAGATATTCTGCTCCTACCGAAATATGATGTTGAAGAAGTATTCTCAACATTATTTAGCGAGGGGTTGTAGGATTTTTGACCTCTGCCTCTAGGTGATTGATGCACCTAACTAACTAACATGAGGTTGTTCATTCTGAGAAGAACTAAACAACAAACACACATTTTTGGGAAAACTTTATCACAAAGGAGACTACAAGAAGCTCTACATAGTCTATGTGCATAGAAGACTCCTTCGAAAACCATGAGCTGCTAGTTGAGAACTGGCCACAGCAAGTCCTCCACCATGACAAACTTGCGTTGGATTCTAACAGAAGATCTAGGGTGGTATTGAAAACTGGCCAGCAAGGTACAGCTTGGTTCCAGTGACACAGTGTGCATGGTACCCAAGTCTGAGCATACCCGTCCCAATAAGTATACAAAGCAATGGTGGATGGAATACTTGAATTAATATCAGTCACTTTTTTGTATACTTTAGTATGTTGCCCTAAGTAGGACGTGTATGCCGCCCAGACATCGGTCCCGTGCGCACTGAGTCACTGGAACCAAGCTGTATAAGGCGGAGGAGCCCATAACTAGGGTGAACCGGTCCTGGGTTGGTTGTGTTCCAGTTCAGGGAGGCACTGGCAAGACAGTTTGGGCTGGACTGTTCCGATTGGAGCTGGGTCAAGAATGATTTCATATAGCTGGGTTCAAACTGAGGTGAAACGGTGTGCAAAATAATAGTGGATTGGGATGAGGTCAGAGTAATGACCAGTGGCTGAGCTAACAAGTCTGGTCTTTAACGTCTTTAATGACGAGCTGTCGCGCTATCTTCTTTACCAATGATTATTTCCTTATACTTTAATATTAGCCTATATTTCAGGCAGAGTAGGAAAGAGAGGCTCTGAGCATGGGAAGGAATGGCAAGCTCAGAGAGAAAAAGATGTGAGACGTCAGGAAAGCAAATGCATAAGACTAGGCGTTAGAGCTTTTAATTCAATATGCCAAAGAAAATAATGCCCTTTCTGCTAAAATCTCTGCAGATACTGGCAGGGTGGCTCAAAGAGTAAAGTAACTAGGGGCCCGATGTAGGTATCGAAATACCGGTCGGAAACGGCCGAAAATACCGATTTTCGGCCGTTTCCGACCGGTATTTGGATATTGATATGTAGGGGCAATTCAAAATACAGAATCGGTAATTTTACCGATTCTGTAAAATACAGAATCGGTAAAAATACCGAATCTGTATTTTGGAATGTAGGTAGCACTGAAATCAGTGCTACAGGGGTGTAAGAATTCATAATTTACCACCAACTAGAAGTTGGTGGTAAATAATGAAAACCCTCTAAAAAGCATTTTTTTTTTTGCTTTTTAAACGGTGCCATGTTGCAGACATACATGTCCTTAGGGCATGTATGTCTACAACATGTGCACCTATACATAATTGAGGGTGCAACAGGGTGTCAAAGTGACACCCTGCCACCCTTCAATGTTTCCTTAAATTACCAATCGGTAAATACCGATTCGGTAATTGGCATTCATTCCTATGGGCCTCCAGGCCCATAGGAATGAATGGCAATTACCGAATCGGTATGTACCGATTCGGTAATTACCGAATCATTCCAATTCGGTAAATCATTCGGTAAATTTACCTACATCCCGATTGCCAGTTCCTAAATACGGAATCTGTATGATTCGGTATTTAAGAATCAGTAATCTGGGATTACCTACATCGGGCCCTAGGTGCTGACAATTGCGGTGATCAGCAGGACCAACTTGCCTTCTATTCTTCAGAGGTGCTGCTGAAATGGAACTTGTGGAAGAATGGTCATGAGAGTAGGCAGGTAGTCCATGGAATGGGGACATGTGGAAAAAGAAACTGCTAAACAACACCCTGATGGAGCACCAAGTGTGTAGGGGAGAGAGCTATGTCACCTTTAAAGGGAGAAAACTACCCACCTGTAGAAAAAAGGGTCGTGGGAGGAATAGGAGATGAAAAAAGGAGGGAGTAAGGCACCAGGATATGAATATTTTACAAAATGCAGTCTGGAGTCGGCATACTCAACATTAGTGGAATGTGAGAAAGGATGAAGAGGAGGAAAGGACAGAAAGTGTGAGATTAGAGTGAAAGAAAAGGAGGTGGAGAGGAAATGAGGGGGAGAAGGCAGTAGAGGGAACAAATAAAGAATGACAGAATCAGTCAGAGAGATGTGGGTACACAGAGAGGCAGAGACAGTCAGGGAAACAGACTGAGGCATGAGAACTGAAGAGTGAAAACGCTGTGTGTGAAAGCGTTACCTGGGATTTTTTTGCTGCTCCCTGACACAGCTACCCATACTTGTATTCTCTAAGTCGTAGCCCAAGAAATGTAGAGGAACACGTTACATTACAATACTCTTCAGGTGCCAGACTGGACCCTAAAATGTTTCATAGCAATTGTGCTTCTCTGCCCTTAACTCCACTCCACCCTAGAAGTGACAAACCAAAGCCGCATTTAAGCACCATCCCCAAGCGCTGTCTACTTCTTATAATTTTCTCTTTCTACACCCTGAGACGCGCTGCATAAACAATCATTGGTACCAGTGTGCCGATTACTAACTTGGGGCCTTTTCAGATGTTAAAAAGAGGCCACTCTGCAGAAAGCCGTGGTGAGGAATACACCCTTAGAGTCTCCACGAGAAACAGGGTTATCAAAGGTAAGTAACATCTTCTGATAGATACTTCTAACCACAGAACCTTCACTTTAGAATAGATGCCAAAGCAGTACCTCCCAAGGTGGAGGTTCTGTGGAGTGGGATCAACCTCAAAGGTTTTGCATGGCCAAGTTGGGGAAATTCTTTTTCTGCTGGACATGGCAGTCAAGGCAGGAGTGCTTCATGAACATGTGGGTTGACACCTACATTGCAGCCTGGTAGAAACAGGTATTCTGCTGCCAATCCGGAGGTAGCAGCCTTCTACCTGGTGAATGGGTTTTTAGACCTTAAGAAGGCACCTTAATTGGTCAGTGCATAGCACATCTTAATACCAGTGACTATTCAACTTTGCAGGCTACTCTTCTGCACAGCCTTCCATTTCTTCACACCAGAGAGCCCCACAAAAAGTTTATCATCCACTTGATTGTCCTTGTTATTATCAATATAAAAGCTTTAAACTCTTTTAGGGTCCAACTGATGTAGCCTCTCCTTCTCTTTTAAGGGGTGAGGGTGACCAAACAAAACTGACAGCCTCCAAGCTGCAAGCTCCGCCTCCAGCCTGGAACCTCAGCCTCCGGGCTGTAAGCTCCGCCCCCAAGCCGGAAACTCCGCCTCCAGGCCGGAATTTCCGGCCCGAGTGCGGACGTAAAGTTAGTAGTCTTAAATCTATTCTGTGAATACCGAAATTAGTAAATTCATTCTGTGAATCCCGAAAGTAGTAAGTTCACTTTGTGAATCCCGAAAGTAGTAAGTGCATTCTGTGAATACCAAATAGTAGTACGTTTAGTATTTAGTCTTAAGTTCATTCTGTGAATCGGGCCCACAGCCTTTTATTTTTGTTTTCATTTTTAAAACATTAAAAAAAGGCATTGTCATTTACAATGCCAATAGCTTAAACTCGCGTAAATGCGAGACCTATTGCATTGCAAATGCTTGTTAATTCTCTGCACAGAATAATACCACCATTTTTTGCCTCCTTTTTGCATTAGTCTCCATGTCTTTATACGTGCACCCCACAAAGACAATTTTGCAGGCAAGAGATGAAAACCATTGTGGCTCAACCAACATACTGCGTTTACATTTCCTAAAAACTTCAAAAGAAAGAATTGGGTTGTAAGGCAATGCGTGGTAAATTATGCGCAATAAAGGCATGCGTGGTAAAGACATGCGTTGTTCCGTCGTACATCTGTGACTGGACCCTAACACAAAATACAGCTATGTGATTTCAGGATCCCTACATAGAAATACAGGCCATGCAAGTCGAGAGACACCAAGCACCCTCCACTTCCACAGCAAGATAAACCTGAGCAAGTGACAGCATTTTGAACGCTTCCTTGTTGAAATAAAAGTTCAAAAGCCAGAGGTCTAGAAGCGGAAGAAGTCTGCTGTCTTTCCTGGGAACCAAGAAGTAGAAAATGACACCCCTGCTCGATTTCCCTCACTGGGACCAATTCCACTGCTCCTTTCTGCAACGAACTGCCACCTCCTGCTGCAGGACTTTCAAATGTTCCTCTGACTGAAGGGACTGGGATGGAGGGTTCTGTTGAGGAGCTTGGTGTAATGGTAAGGCATACCCCTTGCAACAATTTGTAAAACCCATTGGTCTGACGTTACGGCCCTCCTGGCCTCTTGCAGTAACGCTCCTTGTACTTGAACAACCTACAGTGGTACAGTCACCAGGGCTCTTGGTTCTTGTTCGTCACTCCGGCATATTTAACCGCAGTGTTTGTGATGACAATTACCTAAAAGGGACATATCCATCTTGATTCCAGATAAGACTTTCATACATGTTTTTTGATAAGGACCCAGTCGCCTGGTCTAAGATCGTGGCACTGTACTAGATGTGGGTTCGCAGTGACAGCTTCAAACTGTCAAGCAACAGAAAGCACCAAATCAGCCAATCCTTTGCAGTAATTGAGTATCATCTCATATGTAATGCTCACAAGTGCATTTGTGAGCATTGTAGGCAATCTTATTGCACGTCCCATGAGGATTTCATGAGGTGATAATGCTGCCCTCCTGTCAGGTGTACTTTGAATACTTATCAATGCCAAAGCATAATTTCATTGAAGTGTAAGCCCTGACTTGCACCAACCAGATTTTTATGATTCCATTGAGCCATTCAATAATTCCAAAAGCCTCTGGACAATAGCTATACTACAGTGTAATCTCTGCTCATCTGTAATTCTGCACAAAGCATTCTAAGGACCTGAAATGACTCTTACTCCAGAGAAACTGGTAATCCATATAAAGGTATCAACTCTCACAACAGCAGTTTCATTACAGTGAGACTGTCATTTCTCTGTGTTGGGTAGGCTTCCACCCATCAAGAACAAATGCACACTATAACCAGTATGTATTTTAGCCCATTACAAACAGGCATCTCGATTAAGTCTATGTGCATTCTGTTGAAGGGATCACCTGATCTTCCTACATGACTTAGTGTTAATGGTGTTCCTTTCCCTCCTCTGCAAGCATCCTACATTTGGGATTAAACCAATGCTGCCTGAAAAACGTCACCATTGCATCTCTCCCTATATGTGTTGGGCCAGGAAAATGTTGTCATGGGAAACAATAAACTGTCTAGCAACACTGGTCTTCCATCTGCTGACATCCAAATGTCATTTGCCTTTTTTTTTACTGATCTAACCTTGCTGTTCTGCTTCTGAAACATTTTCCTTAAAGTCTTGATCTCTTCCCATGTGTCCACTACTGACAACATTGAAAAAGCAGTATCCTCTGCAGATTCATTTGTGTAAGCCCTGTTAAATGTGCAGGCCACAAGTGCACCATATCGTGCAACTGCATACGCAAATCTGCGCGGTACAAGACTACTTTCATGTCATTCATTCATTTCATTTCAAATCTGTGTCCAACTGTGACATATCCATTGCCACTTCTGTGAGCTGCTCAGTTAACCACTGCAACCACTAAGGCATTTGCAATGCGTCTAACAATGTTATTACATGTTCACCATTGCGAATGCGTGTGCCAGATGAAGTCATGTCATGAATCCTCTTTGTGACCATAACTGTCCAAAATCTTGGACTACACAAAATCCGTACTGACTAACTGTAAATATAGTTACCTTCAATTGTGCTGATAAGACTGCAAGAGCAACTAATTCTGCAGCTTGTGCTGAGGTAACACCTAGAATTCAGAAAAGGGGGTGGTGATGAACAGAGTGTCTGAATTAAGCAGACCACTCTTACCCAGTCCAAAGATCAGGGCTTGATCCATCACCGTTTTTTAGCTCACTGCACCATCCCAGCCCAGAACTTGGCTATATGCAAATTAGTCTGACCCTGGCCCAGTGCATCATGGGAACAGGGCAGACCAAACTACCAAGCCAATTCTTATACTGGGAAGGAAACAAGCTACCGGGGACCGGTTTCTGGCATTTCAGCCATCTTCGGCCCCGCTTGCTTGAATCCTGATGGTGCAATGAGCTAGGGACTCACATCTGAGTATACCCTTCCACGCTTATGGTGGACAAAAATGATTCAGAAGAGGGGGTGGTGATGAACAGAGTGTCTGAATTAAGCAGACCACTCTTACCCAGTCCAAAGATCAGGGCTTGATCCATCACCGTTTTTTAGCTCACTGCACCATCCCAGCCCAGAACATGGCTATATGCAAATTAGTCTGACCCTGGCCCAGTGCATCATGGGAACAGGGCAGACCAAACTACCAAGCCAATTCTTATACTGGGAAGGAAACAAGCTACCGGGGACCGGTTTCTGGCATTTCAGCCGTCTTCGGCCCGGCTTGCTTGAATTCTGATGGTGCAATGAGCTAGGGACTCACATCTGAGTATACCCTTCCACGCTTATGGTGGACAAAAATGATTCAGAAAAGGGGGTGGTGATGAACAGAGTGTCTGAATTAAGCAGACCACTCTTACCCAGTCCAAAGATCAGGGCTTGATCCATCACCGTTTTTTAGCTCACTGCACCATCCCAGCCCAGAACTTGGCTATATGCAAATTAGTCTGACCCTGGCCCAGTGCATCATGGGAACAGGGCAGACCAAACTACCAAGCCAATTCTTATACTGGGAAGGAAACAAGCTACCGGGGACCGGTTTCTGGCATTTCAGCCGTCTTCGGCCCGGCTTGCTTGAATCCTGATGGTGCAATGAGCTAGGGACTCACATCTGAGTATACCCTTCCACTCTTATGGTGGACAAAAATGATTCAGAAAAGGGGGTGGTGATGAACAGAGTGTCTGAATTAAGCAGACCACTCTTACCCAGTCCAAAGATCAGGGCTTGATCCATCACCGTTTTTTAGCTCACTGCACCATCCCAGCCCAGAACTTGGCTGTATGCAAATTAGTCTGACCCTGGCCCAGTGCATCATGGGAACAGGGCAGACCAAACTACCAAGCCAATTCTTATACTGGGAAGGAAACAAGCTACCGGGGACCGGTTTCTGGCATTTCAGCCGTCTTCGGCCCGGCTTGCTTGAATCCTGATGGTGCAATGAGCTAGGGACTCACATCTGAGTATACCCTTCCACGCTTATGGTGGACAAAAATGATTCAGTGGCAGGGTATACTCAGACATGAGTCCCTTTCTCACTGCACCATCAGGATTCAAGCAAGCCGGGCCGAAGAAGGCTGAAATGCCAGAAACCGGTCCCCGGTAGCTTGTCTCCTTTCTGGTAAAGAATTGGCTTGGTAGTTTAGTCTGCCCTGTTCCCATGATGCACTGGGCCAGGGACAGACTGATTTGCATATAGCCAGGTTCTGAGCTGGGATGGTGGAGTGAGATAAATAACGGTGATTGATCAAGCCCTGATCTTTGGACTGGGTAAGAGTGGTCTGCTTAATTCAGACACTCTGTTCATCACCACCCCCTTTTCTGATCGTTTTTGGCCACTACAGGTGTGGCAGGGTATACTCAGACATGAGTCCCTTTCTCACTGCACCATCAGGATTCAAGCAAGCCGGGCCGAAGAAGGCTGAAATGCCAGAAACCGGTCCCCGGTAGCTTGTCTCCTTTCTGGTAAAGAATTGGTTTGGTAGTTTAGTCTGCCCTGTTCCCATGATGCACTGGGCCAGGGACAGACTGATTTGCATATAGCCAGGTTCTGAGCTGGGATGGTGCAGTGAGATAAATAACGGTGATGGATCAAGCCCTGATCTTTGGACTGGGTAAGAGTGGTCTGCTTAATTCAGACACTCTGTTCATCACCACCCCCTTTTCTGATCGTAACACCTAGAAGTCATGAAACTTCCACAATGCTCTCAGTGCACCTTCATTATTTCTCAGACATGTGTCGTCCACAAAGATTACATAGTCAATCTCAATCAAAAGTTCATCTTTTATGTCAGGCCTTGGCTTGGTGCATAAATATGTGACATCCAGACAATCGTGTTCAACTTCATTAATATTGGCAGTTTCATTTACGGGTAACAGTGTTGATGGTTCAGGATATGGCACCTTTTCAATACAACATTCTCTGCAGCAAGGATTTGATGCTTGTACCTTGCAAGCCTACTGTTTGTCATATACTGGGCTTTCGCTTGGGGGAGAAAGATATCTACAGAGTAAGGGACCGAGGGACCAAAACAGTTAAAGGATGTCCCTTCACTATATTTGCACACCTCTCAATACTGATACCCACTGCAGTGACTTCTTTAAGGCAGCCTGACAGTCCTGGTGGCTACAAGGTCAAGGAAAATCAAAAAATAAGCTACAGGTCTTCATGAATCTCCATGCATCTGAGTGAACACTGAGGGAGCGCATCCCTCCCTCGCACTGCAAAACAATGTGTACATTTTAATGTAATCAGGCATTCCTAGTGCCAGGGCACGACATAGACTTTCTATCAGCTCTAGGAAAGATTTCAAGCACTTGTCACATGGAAGCAGATCAGGCACATCTTTGTGTATCAGTCTCAGTAAAGGTTTAGCCACTAGGGGGAAGTTTGGTATTCACTGTCAACAGTAGCCAATCATTCCCAAAAACATTCTGAGTTCTCTCAGTCTTCTAGCTGGACTAATCTGAAGGATAGTCCCTCTCTCTGGTGGCACTTTTCTCGCTCCTTTCTCAGTGATATGTCCCAAGTATTGGACTTCTTTTTGACAATATTGCAGTTTACCTGGTGACACTTTATGTCCATTCTCTGCTAGGTGATTAAGCAAAGCATTGGTATCTTGTTTACTTGCTTTTCGAATGCTTGATGCCACAAGTAGGTCATCGATATATTGCACAAGAACTTAATCATAAGACATCTGCAGTGACTAAAGATTCTTTTTCAGGATCTAATTGATTATGAATGGACTCTCTGTATAACCTTATGGAACTCAGCACCATGTCAAAACTTCCTCCCTGAGTACAAAAGAAAACAGGAATTGACTGTCCTCATGCAATGGAATGGAAATGGCTTGGCACAAGTCCATAACGGCAAACCATTCTGCAGTGCATGGAATTTGGAAAAGGATGGTGGCTGGTTTTGGTACCACGGGACAACATGGAATAACAATGTTGTTAATCTTTCGGAGGGCTTGAACAATCTGAAATTTACAATTAGGCTTCTGTAGACCCATGATCATACAACTTTTCTAAGAATTCCTTTCCTCAACACATCTTCGATTATTTGTGTGATTCCTGCCTCTGTCTCTGGGATCAAATTGTATGGTGGTATTCTTGGAAAGATTGCATTGGGCTTCACTGTAATTCGGACTAGTTCTACACTTTTGATTAATCCGATGTCTTTCCTGTTAAAATGAAGACATGAGGGGTAGCCTGCACACCCGAATATAATCCATTGTTAAACCAATGCTCACAGGCAAAATGTTTGGCGTGCTATCCGGAAAAGTGCTTCTTCCCTTTGCACTTCGCTAATATAACATGATGCATTGAATCAAGATAAAGAAAAAATGAATAGGATTAAAATGGATTAAATGGATTACATTGATTTACGTTTGATGACTGACTCATTGTGGTTCTCATGGTTATGCATCCAGATTCTTGTACAAATTATTGCACCAGTTTTGAAATGTTTCCCTATATAATCCCTCACTTCTGGATTCACTGTTTCTGATAAATCAGGATGTAAATCTACTGTCCTCACTAAATACAATTCTGCAGCTGCTTCTTGTCGATCCATTTTAAATGCAACATCTTCATCATGAGTTTGAAATTCGACACCATCTGGTGCACAGTAAATTGTGCAATTTAACTTGGCACAACAAATCCCTTCCTAACAAATTTACAGGACTCAAATCACACAGTGCAAACTGGTGCTTTTCTTCAAATAAACCTGGGCCCAATTCACAAGAGTAATCTGAGACAAAATCCTAACTTTACAACTTTCGGTATTCAGAAAGGGCATGTTGCTTTTTCTTTTAATTTTTCCTTGCCCATTTGCTCACAAATTATTCAAAATCACTCCATTTGCAAATGCATTTTACTAATTCAGTGATATGTAATTTAATTCCTAAAGAATGCATTGTCTCAATAGCTAAATTGTCCAATTGTGCCCTAAACATTTCGGAAATGGTACGCTTTTCAAAGATCAACTTCATATTTTCAAGCTAATTCAGTCTTTTTTTCACGAGTAGTTGTTACACATCTAGTAATTTCTGTTCTCAAATCTATCAGCTCTTGTTCCTGATTCACATGATCAAGATCTAAACATGCTCTGGTTATTTCTTTTAACTCTACTTTTAATCTCGGAACATTTAATCATCTACTCTCCTTCTCTGTCTGTTGTGTAGCAAGAACTCTTTGTCTTTTTATTCTCTACCATTTCTTCAATCCAAGTGAAAAGATCCCACCCTCAAATAGGTTAGTCTCCCCCTGTGTTATTGGTGTCGTAAAGACAATCCTTCCCTCTTCCCTCAATGACTGAACAGTTTGTGGTGGTGTCCAAGCAACAACTTGTGATTTGTGCCATGTCGGGATGAACCCTGTCACCGGTTTTTCTCCAACAGCTCCCTGAACTACAACATTTGAGACAATATTGATCGGAGCAGTTGCTGTGCGAATCTCTAATGGTCGTGCTGTTATAACCCTAGCAACAGGTGCTGGTACACTCACAATAGAAGCAGTAATACCTGGAGCCATCATTGTAGGAACAGTCATAGTTCATGGTGGGACAATATTAGATATAACAGATTGTACAACAGGCTGTGTTACTGTGTAATGGTCTTTCAGTTTGAATGACATTCAGGTCAACAGGGGCTATAGCCACTGTTGCATTGTCAACGTACCCTCAGTATTTGTAGTAGGGGCCACATAAGGTGGTGGGTGTGCAGACAACAATGCATCCAGATTTTCATCCCCTGAATCACTATCAGTGCCTAATTTCTTTGAATCTTTTCCACCTTTATTCCCCTGTACTTAATTCTGTTTCAACTTTCCTGGCTTTTCAGGAGTAATTGCTGAGTATAATCTAGTTCCCTCAACTATATCTTTCCTCCATCTCTGCTGTTCCTCATCCCATCTAGCATCTACATAATTACGCACTGCTTTCTTAGCCTTGTTCTGATATTTTTTCTTTCTTTAGCATGTGGTGCTTTCTCCGAGTTAATGCTTCATACTGTTTAGTTCGTGGTTTGATTTCATAGAGCTTTTCCCTCAACTTGTCAATGATTCTTAATTCAAATGTACCATATCTCCGAAAACTCAAAGGACCTTCATTTTCAGTGTTCTTGCACCAAAAGCCACAAACATTTGTGTAACCTCCTACTGGTTATCATATAATGTGCTGGTGTACCCTCGGGAGGTATTTCTTCACCTTTCAGTTCCAAAATTGTCACATCACTTCTCATATAACCTCTAAAAGCTTTTATACATTTCATGACTTCAGGTTATTTAACACATTTATTGATTCCCAGTGGGTCGCAAACAACATGCCTCATCAATATTTATGAGGCAGGTCACAATTTGCGACCCACTGGGAATGGCTACAGTGACAGTGATGGTGGCCTGCTGGGGTCAGCAGACCACCATGTCTGTGGTTGCTTTTTTAATAAAGCAATATTTTTTTTGTAATTCAGCCTTTTTTCCTCATAGGAAAATGGGGTGTTTAACAAAAATAAAAATGAAAAGTTTTCTTTTCATTGTTTAAGAGTAGGCAATGGTCCGTGGGACCACTCCCTCTTCTTAAGAAATGTTTTCATTCACATCCACAAAGGAGAAGGGGTCCCTTGGGGACCCCTTCCCGTTTGCGAATGGGTTACCACCAACTTGAAGTTGGTGGTAACTGCAAATGTTTTGCGCCCTCATTCCCAGTCGCAAAACATTCCTACATACCGCTGCGATTGGGTATTAGGAAGGGACACCCTAAAACCACCCTGCCTGATATCGAATTGCTGGCGAGGGGTGGCCACGCCCACCCCTCGCCAGTACATAAGCGCGCCCTGATTTCTAGAGACGCATTGTACTTAATCCTCCTGAGGCGGAAGCCGGGAGTTCTGCTTACTTAAAAAACTGAAAACCACTGCTTTTTAAATTGTTTATCTGTATTTTTAAGGCACTCAGCACCCACTCCTCAGCGCTCACCTGGTAACCCTAATCAGCCGATCCAAGCGCTGTCAGGGACAGGAAACGCTCGATCACCGCCATCACTCGCCTCGAGGAGCCACGGGACACACCCACTCCTGTTGGCCACGCCCACCCCTCGCCAGTACATAAGCGCGCCCTGATTTCTAGAGACGCATTGTACTTAATCCTCCTGAGGCGGAAGCCGGGAGTTCTGCTTACTTAAAAAACTGAAAACCACTGCTTTTTAAATTGTTTATCTGTATTTTTAAGGCACTCAGCACCCACTCCTCAGCGCTCACCTGCTAACCCTAATCAGCCGATCCAAGCGCTGTCAGGGACAGGAAACGCTCGATCACCGCCATCACTCGCCTCGAGGAGCCACGGGACACGCCCACTCCTGTTGGCCACGCCCACCCCTCGCCAGTACATAAGCGCGCCCTGATTTCTAGAGACGCATTGCACTTAATCCTCCTGAGGCGGAAGCCGGGAGTTCTGCTTACTTAAAAAACTGAAAACCACTGCTTTTTAAATTGTTTATCTGTATTTTTAAGGCACTCAGCACCCACTCCTCAGCGCTCACCTGGTAACCCTAATCAGCCGATCCAAGCGCTGTCAGGGACAGGAAACGCTCGATCACCGCCATCACTCGCCTCGAGGAGCCACGGGACACGCCCACTCCTGTTGGCCACGCCCACCCCTCGCCAGTACATAAGCGCGCCCTGATTTCTAGAGACGCATTGTACTTAATCCTCCTGAGGCGGAAGCCGGGAGTTCTGCTTACTTAAAAAACTGAAAACCACTGCTTTTTAAATTGTTTATCTGTATTTTTAAGGCACTCAGCACCCACTCCTCAGCGCTCACCTGCTAACCCTAATCAGCCGATCCAAGCGCTGTCAGGGACAGGAAACGCTCAATCACCGCCATCACTCGCCTCGAGGAGCCACGGGACACGCCCACTCCTGTTGGCCACGCCCACCCCTCGCCAGTACATAAGCGCGCCCTGATTTCTAGAGACGCATTGTACTTAATCCTCCTGAGGCGGAAGCCGGGAGTTCTGCTTACTTAAAAAACTGAAAACCACTGCTTTTTAAATTGTTTATCTGTATTTTTAAGGCACTCAGCACCCACTCCTCAGCGCTCACCTGGTAACCCTAATCAGCCGATCCAAGCGCTGTCAGGGACAGGAAACGCTCGATCACCGCCATCACTCGCCTCGAGGAGCCACGGGACACGCCCACTCCTGTTGGCCACGCCACCCCTCGCCAGTACATAAGCGCGCCCTGATTTCTAGAGACGCATTGTACTTAATCCTCCTGAGGCGGAAGCCGGGAGTTCTGCTTACTTAAAAAACTGAAAACCACTGCTTTTTAAATTGTTTATCTGTATTTTTAAGGCACTCAGCACCCACTCCTCAGTGCTCACCTGCTAACCCTAATCAGCCGATCCAAGCGCTGTCAGGGACAGGAAACGCTCGATCACCGCCATCACTCGCCTCGAGGAGCCACGGGACACGCCCACTCCTGTTGGCCACGCCCACCCCTCCAACGCCCACATACCTTCCCATAAAACATGTGTCAGCAGAGGGAGCGCAGCGGACTGGCGCAGCGGGCGCGCCGAAGGCGCGCCAAAGGCAAGCCCGTCTGGGCCCGTCCGGGCCCAGCCGGCCCCAGGCCCAGCCACTCTGCCCCGGTCAGCCCGCAACGACCGAACCTACTCTCGCACAGAGCTACTAGCCTTAAACCCCAACAAACAACCCTCCTGCTCACGCACCCTACACGGAGATACCCAATTCTCCGGCTGTAGCATCTGCGATCCCACAAAGCAGAAGACGTTACCCAAAGGCTTGTACCTTGGTCTACTTAACTGCAGGTCGCTCGTGAAACACTCACACGAAGTGAACCTCCTAATCACAAACAATGCCTTGGACATTCTGTTTTTAACTGAAACCTGGCTCACTCCCAGTAGTGGCCCAGACATTGTCCTAGCACTCCCCCCCGGGTACGCCATGTGCTCACTCAACCGACCAGAGGGGAGGGGAGGCGGACTAGCGATAATTTTTAAAGATACCCTCACATGTAGAACGTCTGATGGTAACATCAAGGGATACGAAAGTTACCACTTCACAATAATAAGCTCCCCAACTACCTCGCTGTCAGGAACGCTGGTATACCTCCCGCCAGGCAATCCAGGAGACTTTCAGAACAAAATCATGGACCAGACCTCCATCAAATGCACGTCTACTACCAACTACCTACTACTAGGAGACTTGAATATACATTTTTTGGACCCAGAGGACAGGCAGGCCACCGAACTACTCCAGGACTTTACCTCAATGGGCCTTGACCTCAAAAACCCACAGGCCACCCATGAAAGAGGACAATTGTTGGATCCTATTCTCTCCAACATCCCCAACCTTAAAACTCTTGACCACATCCCCCTCCCCTGGACAGACCACTTTCTGGTCACCTTAATATGGGACATCATCACTCCGCCCCCCCCACCTCCCAAAACCAAAACGTATGCCAGACGTTGGCAGAAACTAGAACCAGACGTCTGGGAAGCCAAACTCAGGGAAAACGTTCCCCATCCCCCCCATTAAACCTTAGCAGGAGACAAAGATTTTAGCACCTGGATTACTCGATCGCTCGACGCCATTCTGCCAAAAACCCACTCTCTGAAACACATCAAGAGAGTCAACCCCTCACCCTGGTATACCCCGGAACTCAACCTTCTGCGCAAAACCTGCAAAAGGAATGAACGTATCTGGAGGAAGGAAAAAACCGAGGCACATAAAGAATCATTCCGGGCCTCTATAAAATCCTATAAAAAAGAGCTCTGTAACATCAAAACGAGCTACTACGAGAACAAAATCAAAAACGCGGCCTGCTCGGCCCATGAAACTTATTCAGTTCTCAAAGAACTCCTCCACGCCCCGGACCCCCCACTCAAACCCCTCGATCCCAAAGAAGCTGAAATCAAATGTAATAACTTCGCCACCTTCTTTGACGAGAAGATTCAAAAAATTCTTCTCACCTTACCTCCCCCCGAACAGGTCCACACAGAGGATCTCACCACCACCATCTCTAATCCTCCTCTGCCGTCAGATCACCCCCAACCCTTCATGGACACCTTCGGCCCCGTCACAACGGAAGAAGTAGGATTAACGCTGGCCTCAATTAAAAGTGGCTCCCCACTCGACCCGGCCCCCCTCCGCTTCCTAAAAACAGTGCTGAACACCATCACGCCTCCCCTAACGGCCCTGATCAACTCCTCTTTCTCGGAGGGCATAGTCCCCCCCCAGCTGGAAAGCGGCAGTAGTCAAAGGCCTAAAAAAAAAACCCTCCTTACACCCGCAGGATCTTTCCAACTATAGGCCCATATCCCTTCTCCCTGGAAGCAGCAAGGTCGCAGAGAAGCTGGTAAATAAGAAACTATCGCTCTACTTAGAAAACAACAACCTCTTGGCAGCCTCCCAGACAGGGTTCCGTCCTGGTCAGGGCACGGACATCGCCCTCCTGGCAGCGGTGGAGAAGGCCAGAAGCATTCTGGACACAGGAGGATCAGTGGCAGTGATCCTCCTGGATCTCAGTGCGGCCTTCGACACTGTAGACCATCCTACCCTAATCCATCGGCTGGGAGAAATCGGATTAAAGGGCACGGCCTTTAAATGGCTAGAATCATTCTTATCAGAACGCTCCTTCCAGGTGCAAGAAAACGACAGCTGCTTATCCACCATCCCCCTCCGGTGTGGAGTACCGCAGGGCTCTTCCCTGAGCCCTACGTTATTTAACGTGTACATGGCCCCACTGGAGAAGAGGGTCAGCTCGTTCGGCGTCTCCATTATTAACTACGCCGACGACACTCAGCTGGTCGTCACCCTTTCTCACCCCCATCACACCCCCTCCGACCTCCACGGCTGCGTCTCAGAAGTTCACCGATGGATGAATCTCTCCTCACTGAAATTGAACGGGTCTAAGACCGAGATCCTCCTGATGGGCCACAAGGGGCCCTCTCTGCCATCCCACCTCTGGCCCAGCTGCCTAGGTGATCCCCCCGCACCCAAGGAAGAGGTCAAGAGCCTTGGTGTGTGGATCGAGAAGGACATGAGCTTCAAAACCCAGGCCAAAAAAACGGTAGGGACATGTTTCGGATTACTTAGAGCCTGCAGGAAGATCTTCCCCCTGCTCCCTGATACCGCAAGGAGGCTCCTCATTCAGGGTCTAATCCTGGCAAGATTAGACTACTGTAACGCCATCTATCTTGGAGCCCCTGAAGCCACCATGAACTCACTGCAAAAAGTGCAAAACGCCGCCGCCCGCCTACTCACCGGCACACCAGGTCGATCCTCCGCCAGACCGGCGCTAAGATCTCTCCACTGGCTCCCAGTCAGAGAAAGGGTCGTCTTCAAGGCCCTTTGTCTGGCCCATAAAACCCTCAACAACATTGGCCCCCCTCTTCTCAAAGAAATACTAATCCCATACAAAGCGGAGAGAGACCTTCGGTCCAGCACAGAAAACTTCATCGCGGCCCCTAGAGTCAGGAAAGCCAAGACCGGCGGCCGCCGCTTCTCGGTTCACACGGCCAAACATTGGAACCACCTACCACGTAGACTCAGGACAGAACCGAACTATCTCCAGTTTAGAAAAAATCTGAAGACCCTCCTCTTCCCGCAGACATAACCTCAGTAATCGGCAGAAACCTTTGGAGAATCAGGTCAGCGCTGGGATGCTCAGTGAGTTACTACGCGCTTTATAAAATCATTAAATAAATAAATAAAATAAATTTTCCTGAGTCTACACGTTAATTCTGCAAGTTGCTCCGTTATTCTTCTCAACATTGAAAGCGTGTCTGCACAATTTCCTTTGTTTAGTATACACAGCGTCATAATATACTGCACAGTGCTTTTGCTCTTATGTAAATATACCTACATGATATTGAATGTTATTTAACTTTGACAGGGGAGGCTTCCGGTTCGATGGATGGCTATTGAGTCCCTGAATTACAGTGTCTATACTTCAAACAGTGACGTGTAAGTATTGCATTCATGTCTTTCATTCTCTGCTAACATAATGTTGGTACTGCCAAACTTTGCAGTACCATACAGGGGATATTCCATGCTTTCTGTAATTGTTGCCACTGTATTTTACAAGATGTCTATTTACATTTGTGAAATACAGTGAAGTGCAAATCATGGCAAAACATGCCCAATACACTACTGGAACCAAGGACGCTAAAGGTCAGCTTTCTTTGATTTGGTGCCTTTTCACTCAATGTTGTTATGTAACCATATGGTCCCTGTAGGTGACAGACATCACATGGTAAATTATTGTCTTTCCACATTGCATGAAACACAAAGACCTCTGGGCCACCCTATCCGAGCCCATGATCTATGGGCCATATGTATCAAGATATCGTTTTGCGATTTCTAAATAGCGTTTTTTTGCGAATCGCTATTTAGAAATCGCAAAACGGTATGTATGTACAAAATCGCTATTTTTTAGCGATTCCTTATCATTCTTTATTTGCGATTTCGCAATTTGCGAAATCGCAAATAAAGAATGATTTCCAATGCATTCCTATGGGCCAGGAGGCCCATTAGAATGATGGTGCAATAATTCTCAAATTGCGAATTCGCAATTTGCTAATCGCAATTTGAGAATTATTACAAGGGTGCAGGGGTGTCTCAAAGACACCCTGCTGCACCCCTCAAATCTACAAGTGTGTGCATGTGGCACACATACATGCCCTATGGGCATGCAGGTGTGTCACATACCACCCTCACGAATGCCAAATAGGGCATTATTATGAGAAATTGCAAATTACCACCAACTACAAGTTGGTGGTAAACTGCGATTCCTTAACACAAATTCGCACTTCAATAATGTATCATACATACCATTTAAGGAATCGCAAAAATTGCGACTCCTTAAATGCTATGGCAAAATAAGGAGTCGCAAATAATTGCGATTCCTTACATTGCGATTGTATGATACATTGGAAATAATGCAAACAGGCCGTTTGAGAATCGCAAAGGCCGAAATTCTGCAAATTTCGGCCTTTGCGATTCAAAAACGGCCTCATACATATGGCCCTATATCCCTGCCTTACCCTGTGTGTTGTAATTTGTCATCAATTATATAATTTTAGATGTCATCATTGATGTTATTAATGATATCAATTAATTTCAATGATGTCATATTTGAGTCACGAGCTGTGAATGACTGGGGCTCAAGTTATTGTATGTTTCTCTAACCATAACTGGCAAATGTCAGTGTGTTTTTAGGTTTTGTTTTGTAACTATAACTAGTTTTCAAATGATTTTCTTAGTAAATTCCTGAGGGCTTTTATTTTTATAAATGTAAGTTATAATATATTATCTGGGTTCCAGTCACAGCTGCATTTTAACTGTGTTTTTAGGAGAATTTCTATGTTTTTTGTTTGAGTATATGTTGAAGTTTTTTAACCAAAGCTGAACATAACTTTGCTTTCACGTTGTTTTTTTTGTGTGAGTAAAAGTAAATCTATCTATCTATCTATCTACTTATAGCTTTAGGGTCATTTGCCGAATTTGCATTAAATGGGCAGACTTTTGCACACTCTTAGTATTTTCTGATTTGTGTTTATTTGTCAAGGGATCACATTTGACCTTTAGCATATTTCTGATGGTATGTCACGTTTTAGGCAGATTAACAAATCTGCATGAAATATGACAGAGCCCCTTATCCAGGTTCAACTTTATTTCTTCAGTTTCATGCAACTCATTAAATAGGGGAACAGTTAATTGGGGGGGGGGGAGCATACAAATGTTCATTTATTAATAATTGTGTCACTGGTTTATGAATTTGCATTATGTTTGACATGATGTTAGTGAGTTAATCCCAAAGTAAGAATCTCAAATTTCAGAAAGATCTCACAAAGGGGAAAAAGATAAAGGGGGAAAAAGGTAAAAAATATTTGTTTTTCAAATATCTTTGGTTCATGGTATCATGGATCTTTATACAACTCGGCCGATAGTAAGCATGTTTAAATTACTCTAAAGTATTGACAAGCAGGGGCTCAGTTAAAAGGCTAATAAAATTGCCGTTGGTTAATAAGTCTGCATGGTATTTGACAGTTTGTTAGCAAGTTAAGCCACGTACAAGAATCTCAGGTTTCAACCAGCTCTGACATGGGGGATCAAAGGTAAAGGGGTTGGCAAGTTTAAAGGGGCAGTGCACTGTGGGTTTGCCCGTTCCTGTGGGGCACCTCTGACGCAACAGATGTGCGCAGTGGGTGTTGGCCAGGTCCTGTAGGGCCATGCACAATAGAGTCTGGCCTTAGGTCCTGTCCTTAATCCGGGCCCTGTATTTGCCAACTTTAGTGCCATTCTGTTCAGGGGTTTTTCTGTAAGCAAGGAGTTTTTTTTTACCACCAGATCAAGTGATCATCCCCTTCATTGATTTGCATTAAATTTATAACAAAACATCTATCTATCTATCTATCTCTCTATCTATATCTATATATATATATATATATATATATATATATATATATATATATATATATATATATATATATATATATATATATATACATATATATATATATATATGAAGAACTTCGCCACCAAGTATTGCTTTTCCCAGAGCAAAATGATGAGGAGCGGATCCAAGGTTTCTGGTGCCAAATTAAAGTGCTTTTATTGTGCCCAGCAAATCCCCCATAACACGTTTCACTTCCCAACGAAGCTTGATCACATGACGTATTGCGAACAGTAAGGAAGGCATATATATATTTTTTTATTTTTTTTTTCACCCTGGGTTTGTGGTTTTGCTGGTGTGCTTCCTGATTGCCGGTGGTGCAGGGGAGGGGCGATAACACAATGACTCATTAAATTCAAACATATTTCTTCACTTTAAGAGACGGCCCACACTCGAATCCTTAGGGCTTTTTCATTTATTCACAGATAGCATTTGTAAACAGGAACGTGTTTCGGCTGATCACACAGCCTTTAAACCTGAAGTGCACCACTTTCGTGTACATTTAAATGCTCTCCACATGTGTTGCCACTTACATAAACATGAAACAGTTACTTTCGTTCTCGTAATTCTTCAAAAAGTTTAATATTACAATACTATCATTTGGCAACTACGTTTTAGGAAAACAAAATTAAAACCATCTGCTCTTTCTCGACAGTTCTTGCAGTATAAAAACAGCCATTATCACCAATTATTTGTGTTGGTTTTGGGAGCGCTCCGTTTTCCTTAAGAACATCACAGTTCCTTTTATATAGCAACATCAAATAGCTGTCAGCCTTTAAAGATTGATTTTTTTTCAGTGATACGAACGTGCAGGTAAAGTACCCACTCCGTGGTGTTTTAATGCGGCCGCAGTGGAGCGCAAACACTCGGACTGCCACGGGCGGTAAAAGTGCTAGCTATGCAACTGTACCCAAGTATTTGTCATTCAAACTGGCTGCTGCTAGCCATACATATAGGGGCATATTATCAAGCATGGTGTTAACATTATCACTGCTTTAGCGTCAGAAAACTGCAGCTAAAGCGGCGATAAAGTGCTTGATAGTACGCCGTAGAGAATACCCATAGAAGCCCATGTTCACACCAGAACATGGGCTTCTATGGGAATTCACAAGGGCTTATTATCAAGCCCATTATCGTCGCTTTATCAGCAGTTTTCTGACGCTAAAGCGGCAATAATGTTAACGCTGTTTCTTGATAATATGCCCCATAATCTTTAGTCAAGCCGCATTGAAAACATTCTTCACAAAGTTACACACCAGCACTTACCTTATTTCTTCTGTTAAAAGTTGCTAGAACTCTTGGGGGGATATTTACTAAGAAGTGACGGAGCACGGTGTTAGCCTCCTTGGCTTAACGCAGTGCTCTGCCACTTCTGAAATGCAGGGCTGCACCGTATCTACAAGGATAAAGTGCAGCCCTGCGTTTCCCCCTGCGCTAGCACTAATGTAGCCACCTAGCGTCAACGCAGGCACTCCTGCATCATAGTGCAAGGGTGCCTGTGTTGCAGGGCAAGATTGTTTATATATAGGAAGGTGTCCTTTCCTACTCATAAACAATCTGAAATGGCGTTTTGTAACTTCTATGTGTGCTCCTTAATGCAGCACACATAGAAGTTACAAAACGTAATTTTATTTAATGATTGTTTATGTGTAGGAAGGGACACCATCTTGCACATAAACAATCAATGGCTTTTTACTGTTTTCGTGTGTGCTGCACAATGCAGCACACATGGAAACAGCAAAAACGAGGAGGAAACAAGGGGGCATATTACCAAGCAGGACTCGAGTCGGGGTACCACGCGGGTGGACGGCATCCCCCCACTTATTTTACCGGGGGACGCCGTCCACCCTGCCTAACAGCTGGACTTCACTCTTTGGCCTCTCTGGGACGAGATCGGAGCGCACCTTTCGTGACGTCACTTCCCGCCGTGACGTCACTTCCGGTGACAGCGTCCCCCCACTTCTCTTTTTAGGACTCGTGCCCTGTTACCAAGCAATAGCGATAATTATCGCTATTGCTTCGTTAGAGACAAAAATTTACCGCAGAGCTGCGGCGATTTTTACCGCAAATAAACCTTGGTATTACCAAGGTTTATCGCAAATGCGATAAAAATCGCCACAATGCATGAATATCGCTGAAAAGTCAGCGATATTCATGCATTACCGAGCTAATGCTTTGAGCCATGTTATCCACCTCCCATTGGATAACATGGCTAAGAACTGCTCAGGGCAGGTGTTAGCTTTTGGAGATATTTGCGCTTAGCACGAACATCTCCAAAAGTTGGTAATAGGAGATAGCGATGTTAGCGACTGTTTTCAGTCGCTAACATCTTGGCACGCCCACTTTGCATGTCATTAGTGATAAATATCACTGACATGCAAAGTGGGGCCCAAGATGGTCGCTATCTCCTACTAGCTGTCACTAACTGGTGTTAGCGACAGCTAGGTAATAGGGAGATCATTTTATCTCCGCTTTCTTGGCTTTTAAAGCCAAAAAAGCGGAGATAAACCCCCTTGATAATATGCCCCAAGGTTTCTCTAGTCTTAATTTTGGCGCTGCACCATATTTATGCCACCCTTGTAAATATGGGGCAGCATCAAAATCAAAGGGTGTTGCGGTGGAACACCCACTGCAGCACTCATTGCCCACCCCGTTCAAGCTAAGTTATTGTGAAAGTGCCTTGCAAATGAGGCCAAGCCCCTATCGCCCCTAAAGTTGTGGTGGCGATAGCGGCTTGCAAATATGCCCCTCAGTTTAATAAAATAAGCACTAGCAATCAATGTCATGGTCTATTGAACTGACTGCTCCGCTGAAACTGTGATGTTCTTAAGGATTTCACAAGGAAAACACAGCGCTCACAAAACCAACTCAAGAAATTGGTGATAATGGCTGTTTTTATACTGCAAGAACTGTTGAGAAAGAGCAGATGGTTTTAATGTTGCATTCCTAAAACATAATTGCCAAATTATAGTATTGGTCCTACTCTTTAAGTAGAGAAATGTGTTTAATGTAGAGGTCCAGGGTGTATTTATGAAAACTGTGGAGTGCTGGAAGGGGCCTTGACATTCGAGAGGTGAAGTAGTGAGTGGCTCATATCTTCTCTCACCTCCATTACCTACGGTAAGAATTTTTTTTACACTCTGCCTTTCTGCACATATGTTTTTTTTTATGTGTATTTGTTTTGAAAAATGTTATGTAACCTGAGGCAAGGGGTTACATTTCTGTATTAAAGTAAAATGTCATTGAAGAGTTGTTTATCCGTGTAAAGTAATTGTAACATGCAGTCATCCAGGCATTAAGCAGTGTTTTTCTAACATCAGTGTTTCTATATTGTTGCACTAGGCAGAAATTTGACCTTTGCACTGTAGTTCTAAATGTGTGAATGTGTGCTTATTTATACAGTTGTTCCAAATAACATATGTTATTGGTCCGCATTTATTTTCAGCCAGGGCATAAATAAACATGAACATAGATAAATGCAGTACCTCCCTTGCACATTATAAGGATATTGCAAGCCACAGACAGGGCCACTGGAATTTAGCGGCAGGGGAGGGCCAAATTATGCGTCGGGGTTGACTAAATTATGGAGCATGAAAAGACAAATTATGCGGTGTAATGCGGCACATTCTGTGATAGTATTATTTCATTATCTTTACACTTGTTAACACTGTCTGAGCATAGGTGGCACCTCATTAGTACAAGTTTAACACCTAAATAAAGCAATATGCAACAGAAAGTCAACCTTTGTAAAGGGCGTTCCACTGTGTGGAAACACATGTTGCTGCGTTTTTAATACCTTTAGAACCATTTGAGCTAGAAACCAATTTCTTTTTTTTGTTAACATCAGATTATGCAGCAGATGATGGATTATGTGGCAAATGTGGCAGATCAACAAGTATGCAAAAAATGCTGCAGCCCTGTAATCGCATTATTCCAGTGGCCCTGTTCATACAGGAGTTCTGTGACCATATAGAGGAATGAGACTACGTTCCTTTATAAGGCCATGGAACTCGAGGTGATTTGCAATATCTTTTTAACATATACTAGAGTATTTATTTCTTATACTTTAGCACTACACTATTACCCTTTCCCAAACATTTTTAACCACTTGCCTCTTTCCACTTCACATGAAGGAGTATATTTTCAAATATGCAGAAGAAATGTAGTGACAAATGAAACTGACCAATCTATACAAGAAATATTTTTGCAAACACAGATGCAGTTTAACCTATTGACTGCTAGGGCATTCCTCTCCTGGTGCTAAGCCTTTTCTAGGATGTTAGGGGTACCTCAAGTTTAAACCTTTGTAACAATTTTTTTTACCCCACAAGAAGTATCCACACCAAAATTTTATCCATTTTACCCAACATCCTAGGGATTCTAAAGGTACCGAGGGTTTGTAGAGTCCCCTAAAAAGAACCAAGAAAATAGAAGTATAGCTACATTTTGTTTTTTTGTGTGGAAACAACAGGACAAAAGTGCTGTGCATGAAAGTGTCTGTTTCCACAAACATAGACACAATAAAAAGTTTGCTGTGCTAGGATCACCATCTTCCCAGCTTTCAGAAACAGAGTTGCATCAAAAACATTTTACCACAGCTTTTGCATTTTTCTAAGCGTTAGTCCATTTTTCCTAATTTTTGTGGTTTGTGGTGGAAACAGATATGAAACTCATGGGTGTTTCTGGAAAGCTTTACATTTTGGAAAAGTGGATACAATTATGAATTCAGTAAGGTGTCTTTGCGTAGACCCCTCCAAGTTTTCTCTAAGAAACATAGGGCCATATGTGAAGGCCGGACTGGGAACCAAAACCGTCCCTGGCAAAGGCAAAGTGCTAGGCCGCCCCTCCTCCCACCCGGGGTTTGTGGGTGCCGCCCAGCTCTTTGCCAGGGCCAGTTTTCAGCCGATTTTGTTACAGGGCCGATTTTGCAGCTATGCTGCAAAAACAGCCCTTTAACATAAACGGCCCCCAGGGGCCCCAAACTGGCCCCCAGTCTGGGGGGATTGCCCGGTGCCCGCTACCGCCAGTACGGCCCTGCATATGTATGATGAAGTGGTGGAGCTTGTCGTTAGTCTCCTGGGCTTAACGACACGCTCCACCACTTCGGAAACGCAAGGCTGCCCCATATTTACAAGGATGTGGTGCAGCCTTGCGTTTCCCCCTGCAATGGCGCTAAGTTTCAAAACTTAGCGCCAACGCAGGCACCCTTGCACTAGAGTGCAAGGGTGTCTGTGTGCAGGGGAGGATTGGTTATGTGTAGGAAGGTGTCCCTTCCTAGAATGCCATTTTGTAACTTTAATGTGTGTTGCTTCATGCAGCACACATCTAAGTTACAAAATGCCATTTTTAAAAAGATTTGTTTATGTACAGGAAGGGACCCCTCCCTGTACATAAACAAATCATGGCATTTTGCTTTTTCCATAAGTAAAAACAAGGATAAATAATGCATTTCTGCTCGTTTCGCCACCTTAAGACCAGGGTTTTCCTGGTCTTAAATTTTGCGCTGCCTCCTATGTACGCCACCCTTGTACATAGGGGGCAGCATCAAATACAATGGGTATTGTGGTGGAACGCCCACAACCCCCACTGCAAGCCCCTTTCATGCTAAACATAGCGTGAAAGGGTGCCTTATGTACAAGGCAGCGTTAAGTCACATTAAGTCGCTTAATGCTGCCTTGTACATAAGGCAAGCCCCTAACGCCACAGGAACGTCACAAAAAGTGACTTTCCCGTGGTGCTAGGGGCTTATACATATGCCCCTTACTGTTGAAATACAAAACATAATGAAAATGGGGAGGAAAAAACAGGCATTTGGACAACTTTTTCACCTGCAATTTTTTGTCACAATAGCCGATTTACAAAAGCAATAAATCGATACGTCAGTCGCTTCTGGTTGTGGTGATATATAAGATTTGTATGTTCTTCTAAAAAATGCGATACACAGAGCCAACAACTAAGCTGCATCTTACATTGATTTTTCACTGTTTACCGACTAAACAGCAATTCATATGGTAAAGAATGAAAACAAGCATTTACAATGCAACGGTTTCACCTTTGGAAAAGTTAGAGCTATTGGTATTGTAAATGACAATTTTTTTATTTATGTGTTCGTTTTGAAAACCGATAAATAAATGACATTGTCATTTACAATGCCAATAGCTTAATCTCTCGCAAATGCCACACACACCCACACCCACAGAGAGCCCCCCCACACAGAGCCCCTCCACACAGAGCCACCCCAACACACACAGGGCCCCCCCACACACACACCCACACAGAGCCCCCCCCACACACACCCACACAGAGCCCTCACACACACACAGAGCCCTCCACACACCCACACAGAGCCCCCCACACACCCACACCAAGCCCCCCCACACACCCAAACAGAGCCCTCCACACACCCACACAGAGCCCCTCCACACACCCACACAGAGCCCCCCCACACACCCACACAGAGCCCCCCACACACCCACACAGAGCCCCCCACACACCCACACAGAGCCCCCCCACACACCCACACAGAGCCCTCCACACACCCACACAGAGCCCTCCACACACCTACACAGAGCCCCCCACACACCAACACAGAGCCCTCCACACAGTGCGAGCCCCTATGTGCAAGTTATACATTGTTGTTAGAGATTAACAGACCGCATAGGTAACCAACAGGTGTAAAAAGGACTTCAAAGGTGACAGACTGGGGAGAGAGATGATGATGTAGGAGTGAGAGAGAGAGGGATTGTGCAGATAAAAGAGGAGTGTGAAAAGGGTTGTACACAGCAAGAAGTCTGAGAGGTAGTGTGTAGATAATGGGTAGGTTTGGGTGGCAGAAGCTCTTTGTGTAACATCAGGTGTACAAGGTATTGTACAGTCAACAAACAAGTGTGAAAGGGGCTGCAATGATGTACACTGGTGAAAGGGAGTGCTGCAGACAATAGCCCCAAAGTCAGTAGCTCTGACCGTAAAAGCCATAGCCTCTCCATGTTGTGTTCCAGATAGCTACACTTTGACACACTGGTAACTGCAATGGGCATTTGTTCAAGAATATAAACTGCATATTAAGTATAGGGAAGATTACAATTGTAATTTATTGCATGTGCCTAGCTTAAAGTAAAAAAAATAAAAAGCACTGTGACAAAGTCTGGCCACGCCATACTGTTTTCCTTTTGTTTTACTTTAAGCTATGTAGCACAGCAGCTCGTACCGCTGTGCAACATGCAATTTTTTTTGACAAAGCCAATAAATCTTGCATAGGCGAAGCCTTTTGGCTTTGCCAATGCTTGTTTATTGGTATGTCAAAGTAGTTCTTTTAATGAGGATGGTGTAACACAGCAAGAACCAGGACGTGAGGTTGTAGCGAGTGTAGTGGATCGCAGAAACATAGAAGCAGTGGGAGATTTGCAATGACGCCTCAGCACATTCACATTGCAGCCATATAACAGATCAACATTCGTTACATGAAGTTATCTTAGATTGTGGCATCTCACGGCCAGAGGGGTTGGTCTTGAGCTTGTTTTTGAGCAAGGCTAGAGACTAAAGAGGCGATTGAAGCAGCAGAAATTTTTAAATGTGATTTTTTTAAACTACAGTATAACGTTATTCACATTGCAGCCATATAACAGATCAACATTCGTTACATGAAGTTATCTTAGATTGTGGCATCTCACGGCCAGAGGGGTTGGTCTTGAGCTTGTTTTTGAGCAAGGCTAGAGACTAAAGAGGCGATTGAAGCAGCAGAGATTTTTAAATGTGAGTTTTTAAACTACAGTATAACGTTGTTGCCATATTTTGATAAAATGTGGGCCATCTCGTCTAAGCCATTCTTCGCAGTTTACCCAATGTTTCAGAACCGAATCAAAATGTTATATTGACAATGGACAGTCCTGCCGCAGTTCCCTTTGTAATGACGAATGAGCAGAGATAGTGAGAACCCTAATTGTTGAACGGCATCTCCCAATCTAAACTGCTGTCGGGTCGCACTTTGTTTCTCTGCAAAGCCGAGTCCTTAATTGTGAGCACGGAGCACTTAAGAGGTCCCGACAGCTACCCCAGTTCACACTTTCGTTTTACACAGGTACAGTGACTTTGGGAGGCCAACTAATGTGTTGCTGTGCCTCTTTACATGCACCTGCAAGACGACACCTCATAAACATCTGGTGAAACAGCCACAGGAAGCAGAGTTTCCTGGTTCTGTTTTTAAAATGCGCTTTCAAGTCTAATTATTCGCACCAATGTCGGGGCACTCTCCTGTCCTGCGGAGGGCGGTACGAGAGAGGAGGTGACAGTTCCCGTGCACCGGCTACAGTGCTGGCAAGTGGCAAACACTAAGTTTACTTCCTGTTGGACGCCGCAAACCACTTCCTGCGCCGTTGCTCACAACCAATAGAGTGACTCTGAGTTGTCATGGCTACGGGGACATTGCGCACGAGGGCTTCTCAGCCTAGAGTAGAACTGAGTTAATGCAATAGTAAAACTTGAGCGTGAGGGGGGCGGGAGCATTTACAAGTGGTGCGGGAACGGGCACGCGGAGAGCGGGAGGAGGGGCAGGGGCGGGAACGGGCACACGGAGAGCGGGAGGGGGGTCGGGAACGGGATAAAAACAAAATTATAAAAAAATGCTGCTTACCTGATCAGCGGCCTCAGTGCACAGCCCACCCCTGCAAAAGACACAGTGGAAATGAAGAAAACCTGGCGAGACGAAAAAAAAAACATTGCAAACGCCCACCACCGCAATGACGATCGGAAAGGGGTGGAGAGGGAAGAAATCGCGGGAACGCCCACGAATCTGGTCCGGCCATGACGGACAGATCTCGGTTCCAATGGCTAGCCTCCATTTATGGAGCTAGCCAATGGAACAGAGGGGCAGATTCCAAGCCACACTCTTTCTAACATTAGATTTCCCTTGCGCCGAAAAGCTGTGCTGAGAGCAGCCTTCCGTGAGGCGAAACCTAAAAAGGGTATGAAGAAAACCTATGTATTTCTGAAATGTATGCAAGATAGTGTGCTGAGGAACAGTTGTTATTTGTACACTTCTCCATTTGTGAATATCCATACTATCATGTGATACAGAGGGCATTTTGTGAAATCTCTTCTTTATTGCACACTGGCTCGCATTTGGAAGCAGAAAATGCTGAGAAAATACCATTTGTAATAACAAATGTTCTCTCATTCTGTGTTCTCACATTACTTCGGATAAAAATGGCACCCCACTTGTGTGGCTGGGCCTTTCATCTGCAACACAAAACATCCCAAAACACGACCTGGAGACATCACAATCCACCCAGCAAAATCAATGCTTTCTTTTTACGAGGGCAGCTGTGGATTTAGGGGCCTAGCTCATCTGCCACCCAGGAAAACCTACCTACAATACCCAGACATTTGTGAAAATTAGTGTTACTTGTGTGGTTCATTAAATGTTTTGTAACCCAGAAGTAATTTCTGTGAAGGAAAGTTTCAGAATTTGCAAATGCCCTACCGACTGGCATTCTCACACGTCTCTTGCTAAAAATTGTGCTCCACATATGTGCGTGGATCTAGCGTCCTCAATAGGAAAGGACACAAACCACAACATGGACACCTCAAATTTTCGATAAAAAAATTATCCTCTTTTGCCATTTGGACAGCTTTGAATGTTGCACCCTAGTTCAGCTGGCACCTAGGGAAACCTGCCTAAACCCAGCCTTTTCTGAAAACTAGACACCGCCGGGAGACCCAGGTGATGTAACATGCGGGGATCATATTAGGTTTTTTAACCAGAAGCCCTTGCAAACTTCAGACTTTGGTTAACAGCACACTTCACTCACATTGCTTTAAAGGAAAGTTCCAGAATCTGTAGGGATCCACAAATGTTCTACCACCCTGCATTCCCATACCTCTACCGATAAAAATAGTACTCCACTTATGTGGATAGGCCAAGTGACAGTAACACATACGTCCCTAAAACACAATATGAAGAAAACGACAATGGTGAGTGACTCTGGTTTGATCCATTACTGTTGCGGACATCAGGTCCAGCCACAAAAGTGAGGAAGCATTTTAGTGGGACTAGTGGGGAAATGCTGGGTGGTAGGAATTTTCTGGATCCTGCAGATTCTGGAACATTATGTCATAGAATTCGTAGGAAAATGCATGATTTTAGGTGAAGTCTGTGATTTGAAGAGCATTATGAGTAAGAAAAAATGGTAGTATCCACGTAAAGCACACCTCCCTGGACTCCTCCAGGTGTCTAATTGTCAGAAATGTCTGTGTGTGGTAGGTTTCCCTGGGTGGCGGCCAAGCAGGAGCTCAGTTACTGCAACCACCTCCATTTGCCTAATCAGGTCACTTTTTTTGTCAGGAAATGTTGATGTCTCCTCAGTACATTTTGGGTCCTTTCCGGTTGTGTGCGGATGCTAGGCCGACTGACACAAGAACAGGACAAGTAGGGAATGCCAGATGGTAGGAATTTGTGGATTCCTGCATATTCTAGAGGTCTATGTCACTGAAATGCAGGGAAAATGCACAATCTTGAGCTGTATGTTGGGGTGGGAAACAAAAGTATACAAGTATACAAAACAGTGATGGATGGAATGTTTGAATTAATCGCATCCGCTGGTAATTACTCGGGCTGTATCCAAATCCATTGTTAATTTCCACAACATGCCACCTTACTTTGGACCCAGCTATATGCATATCATCTTGACCTGGCTCCAATGGTATTAGCAAAGCCAGGCCTCCCTGAACGGGGACACAAGCAACCCAGGACCAGTTTCGCCCTAGCTAGGGCTCATCAGCCAGGTATAGCTTGGTTCCAGTGGCACAGTGTGCACAGGACACACATCTGGGCACACCCATCCCATTGCACATTGTGCGCTGCCTCCACTTTTAATATTTTTTTTTGGGCACTGGTGTCTAGTGGGTGAATGGGGACAAATGCCCTAATCTGCCCCCCATGTTCCCGGAGGTGGGGACAGGAAGACACTAGTGCCTTTATTTGACCTGGGGGCATGGCTCTGTGCATGGTGGGCTATCCACCTCTCTGTTTTATTTTTCTTTATTTACCCCTGGTATTTAGTAGCCTTTCTGCCCCTAGGTAGATTTTGGGCAAATCCTCCAATCTGCCACTCCAGGCGAGGGGAGGCCAGAAAGATTGTAGTGCTTTTTTTAGACGTGGTGGCATGGCCTTGTGCATGGTGGGCTTCCCACAGCTTTGTTTTATGTTTCTCTATTAATCCCTAGTATCTTTTAGGCAGCCCCACCCCTTAGTTTCCTTTTTTCCATTTCCCTAGTGTACAGTGGGCTTTCTGCCCCCTCTGGGGCAAATTGTGGTAATCACCTCAATGATGGGAGGCAGAAAGACTACTGCTTTTGTGGGGGATGGGGAGACCACAGGCCCTTGCCCAATGGGCCACTCCCCCTGCCAACAATCTCTGGCATCTAAGGTGTGCGCCAGGCGATCTCATCCTACTATAATCACCTTGTGCATTGCAGGAAAAGGGTGTTCTTTGAAAGCTGAGTTTCTCAGCTTTCAAACAACACCTAGCTTTCAGCATAATTCCCTGGAAGCAAAGAGAACTGGGCTGTTTTCAACCCACTCCATGCTCGGGAAAACCAGGAAGTGGTATCCTGGATGGCAACCTACCATTGATGTGATCCTGTCACTGACACAATCGCTTCAGTGCTAGAGGAGTAACTCCCTACTGAGCTGGATCAGGAGGGTCTCAAGTTCCAACCCAAGGAGTGTGACAAGAGAGGGAACACAGGAGCAGTACACAGCCGCTGCTGCTTTTTGACCTGACCTCCAAATCCCTAATGCCATTTGGGAGAGGTGTGGAGGTCATGTACATAGCACCCAAGAGGTAAGTGCAAGTCACTTTCAAAAACAGCTAGAGTTTATAATGTCCGGTAATATACAGAGAGACGTACTTTTGTGTAATGAGCTAGCTGTGCAAACAATAAACATAATGTGATAAATTACACATTTTTGTTAATTACTTAATATCAGAAAAACAGGGCTGAAAAGCTGGATCTTGTTTTCACTGTGAGCATCTGGGTCAATTATTTTTATTATAAGTGACTAGTAATGTCACAACTATGGGCCTTATTACGATGTCGGTGGGCATGCCATCATAGGTGGGCCTACCAACATCCATTGAAGCTGTCCAACTGCCGGATTATGATCCGGCAGTCGGAGGCATTGGTCGTAGGGACTGACCACAGCTTTTCGATGGGCTCAAGGAGCCCAGCGGAGCAGTTGTGGGACTGTAATTTATTTATTTTATTTATTTATATTCTTATATCGCGCCTGAATCAGCCCCGAAGGGGTATCTCCGCGCGTAGCTTCTGTAGGGGTTAAGAAACATACTAGGGCATGACAGTGTAGGAGAGCTGGAGGGAATTAGTCTTGGGTGAAAAGGTATGTTTTTAATTTCTTTCTGAAAGAGAGGAGATTAGGGATTTGTCTCAGCTGTGGAGGCAGAGAGTTCCATAGCATGGGGCCTTTGAGTGAGGGGGCCCGTCCTCCCTGTCTTGCTCTCGTCACTCTGGGCACCTGCATCAACATGGTGTTGCTGGAGCGCAGGGCACGTCCAGGAGAGTAAGGGACAAATATGTCTCTTAGGTATTTGGGGCCAGACCCATAAATACACTTATGCATTATACAGCATAATTTAAAGTTGACGCGTTGTCTCACCGGGAGCCAGTGAAGATGAGAGAGGAGTGGGCGTGAGGGAGTTCGGGGGAGGGCATTCAAGATGAGTCTTGCTGCAGTGTTCTGCACCACCTGCAATCTGCACAGTTGTTCTTGATTGGCAGAGATGAGTAGTCCATTACAGTAATCTATCCGTCCGATGACCAGTGCTTGTACCAGCGTCTTCCTGTGGATGTCGGGCAGGAAGGGGAAAATGCGTCGTAGAAGTCCGATTACTCAGAAACAGGTTCCCGTAACTTGATTGACATGATCTTTTAGTATCAATGCTTGGTCTAGGCGCACTCCCAAATTTTTGATGGTCTGTTTTGGCACGGGGACAGGTCCTAGCTCAAGTGGCCACCAGTCAGGGGACCAAAGCAGGGTGGCCCCTCCAAACAACATGACTTCGGTTTTGGTCACATTGCATTGGAGGAAGTTCTGGGCCATCCAACCTGCCACAGCTCTCATACCATTTTGAAAGGATTGCATGACTGCAGGTGTGATGGTTTGGAAGGGAAACAACAACTGCAATAGGGGTGGTGCCTGCTCAGGCACCACAGTAGGGATTACAATGGCCCTCTTTCCTCTGCCTTTACATGGTGGTCCGACTGCCATGAAAAGTCTGAATGAATTGGAATTTGGGGGCCCCTAGCAGGGCCCTGTCCCCCGTGCGGCTAGGCTCTGGGCCCAGGGGGGCACATGCGGTGCCCCCAAACATCCAAGAACTGTGTGCCAGGCACCACATGATGCATGGATGTGTGAAAACTGCTCTTTTGCTTTGTGGCTTGGGCTGCAGCCAGCCGCAGCCCCTGCAGGTAAGAGCGGTGGGGCCTGATGGGGATGGGATTTCGGCAGACGATGACGAGTTGGAAAAATAATTATTTATTTCATTTTTCCCTGTCATCGTCAGTCGAAACCCCCCCCTCCCCCAAACTGGCCCCACTGCTCTTTCCTGCATGGGCCCCGGCTGGCTGCAGACCTTTTCTAGGGCCGCTGCACATGCCACAATGCAAAAGAGCAGTTTTCCAACCGCCTGCATGGCGGTTTCATTGTAATTGGGCAGGTGTAACCACCAACACGTAGTTGGTCTGACACCTGCCCGATACGATGGCGGGCAGCCGCTCGTCCGACTGCCATCGTAATGAGGCACTACATTTTAATACGAAAATGAGACACATTTTTGTACAGGGGAATGCATTCTCCCATGTATCGTACATATATAATGCACAGAAGCATGTAATCCCAGTATAAAAGTCCTTCTCAAATGTTCATATTAATATTGAGTTAGTGCAACTCTAGTCACCTGAAATAGGAAAACCAGATAGCTGCTCAACTGTAATACTGACCCCCGGTCAGTAGCCTGCTCTCACCCTCGCAGCTCTGCTGGTGTGCCGCTCCTGCTTCGATTGACTCTGACCTGATCTGCAGGGTTTGAGGCCGCTCTCCACCGATCCTCATAGGCATCATTCTCTGACCCCTGCATTGTGCAGTATCTGTGCCTGTGTCCGTTTTTTGTGCCCTTGTACTGTGGATTTGTTTCTTTTCCTGATATTGTGCCTGTGTGTGTTCTTCGAGTCCCTGTACTGTGAATTTATTTCTTTTTGCCTGGTTCTACTGTGCCCCTGTAATTATTCTCTTTCATGCCTACTCCGCTATCCGGTTCCCGCCGCTGCTGCCCGCTCCCCTCCCCCTTGCCTCCTCCCGCTTCCCAGCTGCACTTTCCCTCCTCCCTCCCCTACCTAATGGCGGCTGCTGCAAGAGTAGCGGAGCAAGACCTCTGATCCCCAGTCAGTGGCCTGCTCTCACCCCCGCAGCTCAGCTGGTGTGCCGCTCCTGCTGCGATTGCTCTGCCCTGATCTGCAGGGTTCGAATCCACTTTCCGCCGATCCTCGCAGGTATCGTTCTGGGAGCCCTGCATTGTGATGTATCTGTGCCCTTTTTTTGTGTCCCTGTACTGTGGATTTGTTTCTTGTCCTGATATTGTGCTTGTACTCGTATTTTGTGCCTCTGTACTATGGATTTGTTTCTTTTTGCCTTGTTCTCCTTTGCCCCTGTAATTATTTTCTTCTGTGCCCACTCCGCAACCTGGTTTCCGCTGCTGTTGCACCTGCGGCCCCTCCCCTTGCTTCATTCCGGTCCCGCCTCCCTGCTGCATGTTCCCTCCCCCTCCCCTATTTAATGGCGGCCGCTGGTGTGCGAAAGGCAAGACCGCTTGCTCCCGACCGCGACCAGTGCCAGGACCCCTGGATCTCCCAACATCCACTGCTACGACACAGCCACCCTCCTCACAACAACCCCAGACAAAACAACAACTGCCAGCAGTCCACTCTGAAAACAACCCACAGCCAATTCTCCTGCTGCCACTGCCGGCAAACCTTCACCACCCTCCGCACCACAACGGCCACCGCTTCCAGTTCGGACGCCAACACCGCCGAAGCCCTGAAGTACATCCTCCTGAACGTGGGCTCCTTGCACAGACACGCCACCGAGATCTAGAACCTCCTTAACACCCTCTCACCAGACGTTGCCTTCCTAGCAGAAACCTGGACCAACACCTCCTCCACCCCGACATCGCCATCCCGGACGGATACAAGATCCAGAGGAAGCACCGCCCCAACCACACGGGAGGAGGACTTGCCATCACACACAAAAACTCCCTCCGCCTCTCCACCTCGAGCGACACCTTCTCCGCTGCCTAACAACTGCACTTCCAGGTCCAGACCAGCCCCAACGCCACACTCTGAGGCACCCTCACCTACAGACCTCCGGGCCTGCGCCCCCTTTGCCTCCACCATCACCAACCTCATCATACCCCACACCATCTCCTCCAAGGACTACATACTCATCGGAGACCTTAACTTCCACATCCACAACCCCAGCGACCACTACTCCAACCTTCCTCCTTGACAACCTCTCCAATATCAAACTGAAACAACTCATCACCACGCCCACCCATAAGACAGGACACACCCTCAACCCCATCTTCCCAGGGGGACACAGAGCCCACTTCAGCCACACCGCACAAACCCCATGGACTGGCCACCACTGTGTACACTTCTTCATCAACAAACCCAAGCCGCCCAGACTAGCTACGCATCCCCTAAGAAGAAACTGGAGCAAAGTCACAGAGGAGCAGCTCAACTCCACCCTCAACCACGACAACCCCACTGCCACAACCGGCGCCAACCTCACAGCAAGGGGACTTCACACTTGGATCTCCAAGCTTGCCCTGCTACGCAACTCCGATGGACAACGCCACCGGAAAGCCACCTGGTTCACCACCAACCTCCAAGAACCCAAATGCACTTGCAGACGCCTCGAGAAGAACTGGCGAAACAATAATATGCACGAAAACCACACCACCTACAAAAACGCCATGACAGAATACCACCAACACAACAGAATACCACCAACACATCAGACCCACCAAAAGAACCTTCATCCCCAACAAAATCCTTGCTAACACCAGCAACTCCAAAGAGCTCTTCGGTGTCATCCAGGAATTCACCAAACCCACCAGTGAAACAATAGACATTACCCCCTCCCAGGACCTCTGCGACAAACTCGGAACGTACTTCCACCTGAAAATCAAGAACCTCTATGATAACTTCAACGACAAACAACTGACCCCGCAGCCGCCGCACCCTTCACAGAGGTGTAGCTAGAGCCTGTGGCACCCGGGGCTATCCCTCAGATTGCCACCCCTGGGGTGAGGGCTGCTGGGGAAAAAGGACGGCAAGCACTTGAAAGGGGTCCGAGAGACGCGTAGTATCGCTGCTAATAGTTACCCCGATAATGCAAGTTACATGCACATACATGACACGGTTCAGGGCTACACAGTTGAATACACAAGTGACCGTCAGTACAAAGGAGAACACACACACTGCATGATCTATCTGTGGACTCAGAAAAACTGCATGTGACATCCATCAGAGAGCTGTGTGAACAATTACAACACAAAAGGAGTGCATACCCCATATCAGCCTTACATGAAGTTCGAATTTTTTTAATCCTGTTTTATGCTGCTAAAGTTATGAGAAATTTAAATTTTCATGCTGTCTGAAAAATTTCCCAAGTTAAGTTTGTCTTTGCCTTCCTTACGAGTTTGCATTAAATTCTGCTATGTTCGGTAACTTCTGGAACCACACTTATTGGACTTATGAGTTTTGGAATGAAAACCATGTTCCCTTGATAAATGCTTTCAGGTCAAACCTACTGATATCTATCAGGGGAAAACCGGAAGATGGCATTTAGGTGAAGTAAGCAGCAAGATCTGGACGTTAGTCCACATTACTGGGGGAATAACAACTCGTAATGAAGGGTAAAGCAACAACAAAACAACAAAAAATTCAAAATACTTCCCTTCTATCCCTCCACTATCCTTTTTCAATTCAAATAACAGACTAACATGTCCACTACTCAAATACATTTCCTATTTCACCATACTAATTCACCACTAATCCTTTATGAGTTCCGGAGTAGCATGCTACTCACCGAAAAAGCACCTCAACAGGGGTAGCAGGCGCTATATAAATGCAAACCTTTTTACCTCTTCTATCCCTTCGGTATCCTTCTTAATTCAAATAATTGACTAGCATATCCACCACTCAAATTATTAAAAATGACTTACATATTTCATTATACTAATTCACCACTAACACTGTATGGGTACCAGAGTAGTGTGCAACTCGCCGAAAAACACTTAAACCCCTCCATCAGAGGTAGCAAGTTCTATATAATTGCAAAGGTGTTTTCCCTTCTCCATACCTCCACTATCCTTCTCAATCCACATAATCTGACTAACATATTCACCACTCACCTTACTTTCATATTTTCACTATACTAATTCACCACTATTCCTTTTTGGGTTCCGAAGTAACGTGCCACTCGCCAAAAAAGCGCTTTAACACCCCATCAAGGGAAGCAAGCACTATATAAATTCAGACCATTTCCCCTCTTCTATCCATCCACTATCCTTCTCAATCCAAATAACTGAATAACATATACACCACTCAAATTACTTTCAAAATTTCACCATACTAATTCACCACTAATCATTTATGGGTTCCGGAGTAGCGTGCCACTCGCTGAAAAAGCGCTTCGATGCCTCGTTATGGGTAGTGAGTGCTATATAAATGCAATTGCAATACAATACAAAAAATAATTGCAAAAGTGCCATCAACACCCTCAAGCAACCAGGCAAGGGGAAACCATGCAACCACATTTAAACCCATTCTTCCAAACTCCTGACCTCCACAAAGAACGTTGGTCCATATCAGTGTGTCAAAGGCAATATTGAAGCTACATGAAATAAACCACATGTGGCCGACATTCTGGGTTAAACTAGACGTTAGTGTAGGAAGGTACCTCCTGACTATGGTTGCCCCCAACTTTTTGCCCTGTGTTTTAGCTGGTTTTTGACATAGTCAACCTAGGACCCTGCCAATCAGGACCCCAGGCCTACTGCTCTCCCTGTAAAATGGATTCCATGTACCTTAGGTACATTTCCAATTGGTACTGGGCCACCTTATCAGACCCTGTAACTCAGGGCATAGGTGTACCCAGGGCCTACCAGGGGCTGAAGCATGTATTATGCCACCCCTGGCTGGCCTCCTAAATTTGACACAACTGGCTGCATGACAGCTGGGGCAAAGTCGTGTAATCACCCTTTGCTGTAGATATAGTATACCTATATCTAACCCTAAAAATGGACACACAGATTCCTATCAGTCACTCCTATGGGAGGCCTTAACAATCCTGAAGGCAGAGTGCTTGGAATCGTGTGAGATGGTGCTCTGGCATGAGCTGAGCCTGTCTGCAGCTTGCGGAACCAAGTCCTAATAGCTGTTCCATGATATCGCATACCATATACTCTTAAGTGCATTATGATCCTCGCGGTTAAATGCTATCTTTGGTATTGCTTTATCAAAACATGTCGAGTAAGGTGTCATACGAATTGGAATACTAACCCCTCGCCAATTCTGGTGACGGGGTTAGCATTCCACCCTTCTAGAGGGACACGACATGTATGTAACTGTGAACCCCGGTTAAAGTTAACTAAAGCCTCAGCTCCACAAAATGGATGCTGCCACCACAGACACGAGTCTGACCCCCTGCAGCTGGGAGTCCTTCCAGCGAGGGGAGCCTGGACAAAGGGTTTCCTGTCGAGGGCGGTGCTAGCACCGTCCCAGACAGGGTTTTGTGTATCCTGGGTAGGCAGGGCTTTACAGGAAGGTGACTGCTGAGTGGCACCCCGGTGCTCACTACGCATAGGCCAGTCAGAACCAGTTCCAGGGGCACACCAGCCCCTGGCCTGGGGAAAGTCCGGCATGGGAGAGGGGTGTAACCACCCCCCTCCTAGTCCCACCCATAGGCAGGACCTAGTCACCGGGTCAGCCCCCTTTCTTAGTATAAAGATAGGAGCGGGCCCCCTGTTCAAATTAGATCATCTTTGGAATCAAGACACGACTTTCTGCGAAAGGACATCAAGATTTCTTCTTCAAGATTCTCCCTTGTGACTAAGGAGTAGTCACCCTGCATCAGCGGGCACCATCCTAAGAACACTGCGGTCTGCTGCAAGTCCTTCCTCCGGAATCCGACGACACAGCTCGACGAGACCCGGCTTCCCTGGCACCTCTGACCTCTACTCACCTCTACAGCCAAGCTGAGAACCGTGAGTGCGACGAGACCTCGAGGGACCGACGATCGCCAAGACTGCACAACTTCTTTGCAACAAGCCCACCGAGTCTTCCACTGGTAAATGCTTTGGGGTCCGAGAAGCCCCAACCCTGAGCAGCTCCAGCACCGAAGATCAGCCCTCCAGCATCTCCACGATCTGCGTGGGGCCCTTCTGCTTTTTGCTGCTCACCGCGTTGTTTGGCTACTAGCCGGCTGGCTTGTGGCCTTCCTTGGACGCCCGACGACATCACTGCTGCTGGTCTGGTTGCTCCAGACTGGCCCTTGCTTCCTTCTTCAAGAGAAGCACCCCGGACCCTCCTGGTCCACTCCAGACGCCATTTTGAGTCCACCGCGTGGGCTTGAATTTGCCAAGGCTTTGTTGCCCAATCCTGGGTCCAGCGACGCCGACAGCTTCATCCATCGTGGGACAGCTCGCTCCTCCATCCTGGTCGCCGACAACGCCTCCTGGTCCGTGAGATCTGCAGAGCACAGCGTCACCCACTCACCTGGTCGAGGTGACTACCATCCGGTGCCCTCCTGGTGCCACCTGACTACTGGCTAGTAGTCACGAACTTGGTCCCCTCTGCTTTCAGGTGTCATGCATCTTCAAGATCCAGGCTTGGATCACTTCGAACTCTCTTCACTGGTCGCCTGCCAGCATCCTTCTTCCAGGCTCCTGGTCCGTCTACGAGGATTCCCGACGTCTTTTGAGACATATGCAGCTGCAGCCCCTGGGCTAGGTAACTTCGGCATTTCGGTGCCCCAGCATAGCCTCACTATCCAAGGGTCAGGATCCAATTTCGTTTTCCTCCTACCAGGTCGGGTTCGCCCGAGAACACTAACTTTCTGAAATCTAGCTACCATAGACTTTGTCCCGCATCCCGCGTGAGAGTGCACACTCTGCACCCGAGTCCCCTAGGCCTCCTAGAAGTAATCTGAAGATTCTATAGTCAAGACCTAGCGATTCCAAAGCCTATTAGTACTGTACTTACCTGCTAGTAATTTCGCATTCCACTTTCAGAGTATATGGTTTTCCGTGCCCCTCGGGCATTTGTATATACTGTGCTAACTTTTCGTAAGAGTTTTGTTTTGTGCTTAGTACCCTGTCCTCATAAAGAGTACAGGGCTGTTGTGATTTTAATAAATACACTGTTTATTTTCATAACACTTGTGTGATGTCCTTTCACTGGGTGTTCAAGGGGTACATGTGTGGTATAACAGCTGGCTTAACACGCCCTCTCGAGTCTTTAGCCTTAGACTGCTCGTATCCATGCTACTAGGATAGCTGGTCTATAAGGTTGACTTACAACCAATCATCAATAAGGGTTGTTTGGACTGATACAAAGTGTTCACTAGAATAGTGAACATTATATATCAGGCCAACTTCTCACAGTTAGGTTAAAGTTGTTAGATATATGAGGTCCTGCACCTCAGCCTCCTCTTAGATATGTTGCAGGTTTGTTCCAAACCACAGAGAGCAAATGCTGAGTATGCAAGAAAACACAAGCCAAGGAGTTCACAGGTGGAGCCCGAGAAAATTGAAAGGATATCACAAATAAAAGCAAAAATCCTCATGTGTGCATGGGAAGCAGTTAAAAATACACGGGGAAAATGACTTAAGCCCCATTATTATTCACAGAAGAATATGGACCTCACAGACCTCCCCAGTGCCCAGTTGGCAATGCTCTTCTGTGCTATAGTGTGACATTGTATATCAGGTTGAGGCAGGCTGAACTAAGGTAAGAAGACATGGCAGGAGTAGAGTTTTGGCTTCTCGTGGGGGCTGGGCTTATCAGTAAGACTGAGTGGGGGCCCAATTCGGTTAAAACTGAGTAGAAACCAATGCCCCTATGCCCAGACCTAGCCTAGACCTTTTTTTCCTTGAATTGTTCTTCTTGATATCACTGCAGAGATGCAGGCTTCAAAACGGGTGACGGATCATCCTACTTGCTAGTGGTACAGTTTAAGAGTAACAAAGCAGTATGGGAAAGGAGGGACACAGTACTTCACATCTTCAAGTGACCCTTTGACACCTTCATCAAGTCCTGCTTTTGTGATAAACAGCACTTTGCTTTCTGGTGTTCTAGGATCCACAGAAGCAAAGTGGTCTTGGGTAAAAAGCCAAGATTGATGAAGGCGTCACTTATCACAATGAGCGGTTAACACGCTTACTACTTTCATAGGGTTAGCAGGATAGTGTGCCATCTTACAGATTCTTCAACCGATAGCAGGCACCTGATCATATAAAAAATATCCCGAGACGGAAGCACTGTTTCTGCTCCACTTGCCAACAGACTTAATTAAGATCATTGGAAATGCATGATGTGATTGTGCACCCAGATCAAAGGGTACCTCCCCCCGCCCCCCAGATCTCTTCAAACCGAATACATATGCATGGGCAAGTTCTCTGGCTGGGATTTGTAACTGTTTTTAATCTTGAAATGCGCCATTGGCTTTTCTAACTGGTATATTTTTTTTTGCCGGAAATGCAATGTTGTTCTTACACCGCTTTTTAAATTGTGTAAATATGTTAGATGCACGCTTTTTACATGTTTATGCTTTTAATTAACTAATAAACTATTACTAGTCACTTGAACTGTTCATAGACATGACTGGATAACATGGATGCGCTGTACAGGGGCCCTGGAAGAAAACACACTGAGACACACACGCACACACAGAGACACACACACCACACAGACCCCACGAACAGACACACACCACACATAGACACACACCACACACAGACATGCACAAAACACACACAGAAACACACAGAGGATGGAAGCCCTATTGTGCAGGGTTTCTAATAACTTTGCGCTGCAGTAATGTTATACATGAGTAAGACATCTTAGAAAGATGATTCCGGGTTTCCTGCTGCAATCATTTGAAGGGAGGAGACAGCACAATGCACACCATCCATGAATTGGAGATGTGGGTCACCCCACTCCCCACAGATGCCTCCCCTTTCCAGTCATGAATTGACAGGGCTGCTGTATTTTGTTTGTGTTTGTTAATCACAGGGGACCAGAATCTATAGGCCGCTTCCTTTCCACATGTTGGGGCAGGGGGCGGGGTGAGGGGAGTTTACAGACCGACGACGATGAGGGAAAATAACATTAAAAAGGAAACAACTTACTTTGCGCTTCCCGCATCGCTGAGTGGCACACACAATGGTGAGAGTAGAAAAGACATGCAATGGGGGAGCAGGAATCTGCCCCACTGGTTAATTTGCTGGCTCTTGCCTTGTCTTCTGGTATAAAGGGAACTCCCTGGCCCTGCACCCAGAGGGGCTGCGGAGGGCAGCTATTCCGGGCCGCCTGCGTCAGGCCTGACCTCGCTACCCTGGGCAGCCTGGGTCTCACAGGCCGCCAGTAAGAGGCCTTCCTCACTGTGCCCTCTAACGGGCCACCAGTGCCGCGTGGCCACCGCCCCTAAAATAGTGCCGCCTGGGATGGACCCCCCCCCACTAGCTATGCCACTGACCCTTTAGCAACACCAGCCAGCCCACCATCGCTTCCTGGACACCAGTAACAACCGAAGAGACCGCCTCGACCAAGAAAAGCATCCAGTGTGGGCCCCCCACAGACCCCTGCCCTCTTCACATCTACCACAGAGCCGCCCCCACCATCGCACCAGAATTATGACACACCATTAACACCACCTTCATGACCGGCTCCTTCCCTGACAATTGGAAACGCGCAGACGTGAAATGCCTGCTGTAGAAACCATAAGCAGATCCCAAAAGACCTCAAGAACTACTGGCACATCTCTCTCCTCCCCGTCATGGCAAAAGTGGCTGAGAAGGCTGTCAACGCACAGCTAACAAAGTTCATTGAAGACAACTCCATCCTCGACCCCTCCCAATCTGGATTCCTCAGCAACCACAGCACTGAGACAGCCCTACTCACTGCCACAGACGACATCCGCACCCTCCTCGGCCAAGGCCACACCACAGCCCTGACACTACTCGACCTGTAAGCAGCATTCGATACAGTATCCCACTGCACACTCGCCACCAGACTACACAATGCCGGCATACAAGGAACTTCCCTCAACTGGATCCGCTTGTTCCTCATCGGCAGAAGCAAAAGAATCAGACTACCACCCTTCCTCTCCGAACACACAGTAATCAACTGCGGAGTACCCCAGGGATCATAACTCAGCCCAACCCTCTTCAACATCTACATGGCCCCCCTCGCCACCATCGTCAGACAGCATGGCCTCAGTATAGTATCCTACGCCAATGACACCCAGCTCCAGCAGGAATGCAGGACGTTGCAGCCTAGATGAGTATGAGCTGCCTGAAGCTCAACTCGGAGAAAACAGAAGTCCTCATACTTGGAACCACCCTGTCAGCATGGAACAACACCTGGTGGCCCACCGCACTCGGCAGTCCTCCAACTCCCACGGAGCTAACCAGAAACCTTGGCATCGTACTCGACTCCTCCCTCTTCATGAACAAGCAAGTTAAGGCAGTTACATCCAGCTGCTTCAACACCCTCTGCATCCTCCGAAAGACCTTCATATGGATCCCCCCCGAGTCAAGTAAGAACGTCGCCCACGCACTCATAACCAGCAGATTGGACTACGGAAACGCCCTCTACGCCAGCATCAAGTCTCTAATCTGCAAGCTCAAGACGATACAGAATACCACAGCCAGACTCGTCTTCGTAATCCAGGACGCAAGCACAACAGCCAACTCCTATGGAACCTCTACAGGCTCCCCATCAAGAAGACATTCACCTTCAAGATACTCACCTACACCTACAAACGCATCCACAACACAGGACCCCAATACCCCAGCAAGAGAATCACCTTCCACGTATACAAAAGAAACCTCCACTCCACCAACCTCGCCCTTGCAGAAATCCTGTGCATCTGCAGGGCCAGAACAGGGGAAAGAGCTTTCTCCTACATCGTGGAACGAGCTCCCTATCGACATCAGGCATGCCTCCTGCCTGAACACTTTCAGGAAGACCCTCAAGACCTGACTCTTCGACTGTTCGGAGCTGCGGTTCCCCACCCCCAACGCCTTGAGAACCTCACTGGTTAGCAGTGCGCTTAAAACCCCCTGATTGATAATAAGTTATTACAGTTGAGTTGTGATATCGTAATGCATGCTGCCAGTGCTAGCATCCAGAGTGAAAGCCGGTTCACAGAACACACTTATAGTGGTAGTTAAACAACAAAAAGGAAAACTGGCTTTTCGTATTCCTGATATGTTTAAAAAATAAAAAATAAGTGACAATCAGAAACTAGATATTTACGGCAATATGTTTCTTTTTTTCTACATTTTACCTCATTACAAGAAATATAGAATATTTTCAGGGATCTACACATATAAAACGTGTCCCATTGGGCTCTTGTCTATTCTGCAGCAAACATAGGCAGTATTCTCTGCCCCATGGCATAATTGTGAGAAGTTGGCCTGATAAATGATGCTCACTAGTTCTAGTGATCACCTTGTATCAGTCCAAACAACCCTTATGGTGATTGGTTGTAAGTCAACGTAATAGACCAGCTATCCTAATGGTAGCATGGACAAAGCAGTCTTAGGCTAAACTCTTTTGGCATGTGAAGCCAGCTCTTTTACCACATATAACCCCTTGAATACCAAGTGAAAGGACACCACACAGGTTGTTATGAAAATAAACAATATATTTATTAATAACAAACACCTCTGAACTCTTTATGAGATCAGAGGGCTAAGCACATGACAAGACTCTGAGGAAAAATACGTTTAAGTTGCACGAATTACAATGGTGCCCTAGGGGCACGTCAAACCATATACTAAGTAAGTGGGTTGAGAAAGTCGATAGAAGGAATGGAGCTGTCCAGAGGCTGTAGGATCGCTGGGACTACACTATCCTAACTTTAGGTAAGTAATAGGAGGCCCACGGGAAGCGTCTGCAGAGTGTGAACTCACACGCGAGATGCGTAACAAAGTCAATGGACAGTACAAATTATGAAAAGGTAAGTATTAGACAGTTCCGACTAGCTAGGACTAAAGCGACTGGAAATCTGGACACTAGGAGAGTCAATCTACCCTTGAGCACCGAAATGCTCTTGTTACCTCACCCACGGGCTGCGGGTGCATAGGCGCCAAAGTGTGTCGGGTTTCCGCGTTGAAGTCTATGGAGCCTTGAAGAAAGAAGCTGCAGGCGACCAGGAGGAAGCTGTCCGGAGTGATCCAAGGGTGGATCAAGGAAGATGAAGACCTGAAAGCAGAGGGGACAATGTTCAAAGTCACTAGCCAGTGACTGGAGTGGAACCAGGAAGGAACCAGATGATGTTGTCGCGATCAGGTGAAGAGTGGACGCTTGACTCTGCAGCCACGTGGACCAGGAGGTGTCTTCGACGACCAGGATGGAGGCACGAGCTGTCCCACGCAGGCTCTCGCTGTCGGCGGTGTTGGTTCCGGATTCGGCATCAACAGGCCTTGGCAAAGGCAACCCACGCGGTGAGTGGAAAAGGCGTCTGGTGCGGACCAGGAGGGTCCAGGGTGCTTCTCCTTTGCAGGGAAGCAAGGGCCAATCTGGAGCAACTAGACCAGTGATGTAGATTTCAAAGGATCTTCGTCTAGGAGACCACTAGCCAACCGGCAAGTGACCAGACAACGCGTCGAGCAGCAATCAAGCAAAAGGGCCCCACGCAGATCTCGTGGATGCTGGAGGGCTGATCTTCGGTGCAGGAACTGCTCGGGGCTGGGGCTTCTCAATGCCTAAAGCACTTCGTCGAGGATGCCTCTGAAGTCGTGCTGGAAGTGAAGTGCAGTTTCTTCAAGATGGCCGGTCCCACGTGTCTCGTCGCATCCACGGATCTCAGCTGTGCTGCAGATGTGAGTTGAGGTCAGAGAGGTCTGGAAGTCCGGGTCTCGTCGGGCTCTGAAGTCTGGATCCACTAGGGAAGACGACATAGTAAACCGCTGGAACGCTTGATGGTGCCTGCTTGTGCAGGGTGGTCACTCCTTGGCCACAAGGGAGATTTCTTCAGTCTTCTGTGGAGCAGAACGTCGAAGTCCAGAGTTTCTTCTTGTAAAGTTTCAATTCAGGATAATCTAATCTGGAATGGGACCAGCTCCTACCTTTATTCTCCGAAAGGGGGCTGTACTATCACTAGGTCCCTCCTATGGGTGGGACCAGGAAGGGGGGTGGTTACACCCCCTATCCTTTGTCCAGTTTCACGCCAGAGCTGGGGCTGGAGTGCCCCAGCAACTGGCTTGAGCCGGTATATGCACAGGGCACCTTGTGTGCCCCAGGCATGTCTCATTCCTTTCAGGCCTGTCCTACACAATACACAAAATCCTGTCTGGGGTTGTGCTAGCACCTCCCAAGTCAGGAAACCCTTTGTCCAGGCCTCCCTCGCTGGAAGGACTCCCAGCAGCAGGAGGTCAGACTTGTGTCTGTGGTGGCAGTATCCATTTTGTGATGCTGAGGCTTGAGTTAACTTTAACCGGGGTTCACAGTTACATACATGTCGTGTCCCTCCAAAAGGATGGAATGCTACCCCCGTCGCCAGAACTGGCGAGTGGGTAGTATTCTAATTCGTATGACACTTTACTCGACATGTTTTGATAATGCTATGCCAAAGTTAGCAATAACCGCGAGGATTATAATGCACTTAAGAGTATATGGTATAGCGTTATCATGGAAACAGCTAAAGGACTTGGTTCCGAAAGCTGCAGACAGGCTCAGATCATGCCAGAGCACTATCTCACATAATTCCAAGCACTCTGCCTCCAGGATTGTTAAGGCCTGCCATAGGAGTGACTTATAGGAGTTTATGTGTCCATTTTAGGTTTAGATATAGGTATACTATATCTACAGCAAAGGGTGATTACACCACCTTGCCCCAGCTGTGTTAGCAGCCAGTTGTGTCAGTTTTGGATGGCCAGCCAGGGGTGGCATAATACATGCTGCAGCCCCTGGTAGGCCTTGGGTACACTTATGCCCTGGGTACCTATGGTACACTGTACAAGGACTTACAAGAGTGACCCAATACCAATTAGATATGTACCTAAGGTACATGGAGTCCTTTTTAACAGAGAGAGCAGGAAGCCTGGGGTCCTGGATAGCAGAATCCCAGGCCATCTATGTCGAAAACCAGCAAAACACTGGGCAGAAAGTTGGGGGCAACCATAGTCAGATATCCACCTTCCTACAAAAATAACATATTTCCTAATGCCTACCTTGGTAATCGTAGTCACAATAGACATGGGAAGTAATTTCCAATTTGTCACCAGTGCTGAAAGTGCCACTACCCCTGCTTACTCTGGAACAGTGGAGCCACAAGGAATAATCCCAGCAAAGCCTAGAGGTATTGGGCTGGGATGTGAAATATGTGAAATTAGGTTTAGCAACTGGAGAACATGAACTTAAGTCCCTTTAAACAATGCAGAGAATTTTGAAATCTAATGCGGCAGCGAGTGCAGCGGATTGAAGAGAAGAGAGATGACTGAGGGGACTTTGGGGCATATTATCAACGGCCAGCGATGCTCTTAGTGGTAAAATGTTTAACGTCTGCTAACTATCGCCATGCTAGCGCTGTATTAACAACGCCTAGCACAATGGCGATAATTATCCTAGCAATAGAGATGTTTTCCATGGAACATCGCTGGTTTTCCAGCGATGTTCCATGGAATATAGCGATATCCTTGTTGATAGGTATTGTGGTCTCAGTCACACAATCCACCTCCCATGTTAAGAATGCCTTTTTCTGCAAATTTAACAGACAATAAATTCCAGCGCTAAGTCCCTGTTAGCGATATAAATATCAACGCTAACCCTGACGGGGCGTCATTGTTAATACAGTGTAGCCTCGTTAGCGATCATTTTTGAAGTAGTTTCACAAGGCATGCCTACCTTTCATCTCATTAGCAATGCAGTGCGAGGTGAAGTGGTAATAAACCTGGGCGCTAAGGCAAGGAAACACGCGCTAGCGTGCCCTTGTTAATAAGCCGATAAAAATATCGTCGCTTTACGCCCAAAAACGGACACTAAAGCGGCGATAGTGTTATCGCAGGCCCTTGCTAATATGCCCCTTTGCGTTTTGGACTGTATTTAAAAAGCATAAGTAACTCCAAAGCGGAGGGTGTCTGTAGACCTAATTGACAGGAAGAAAAGAGGAACTGCAAATGTTTCCAGAAATGCATTGATCATTTGTTGCACACTTACCTTAAATCTTTTCTCCATTTTTTGCAGGTGGTCATATGGAGTGTTATTGTGGGAAATTGTAAGCTTAGGTGAGTACATACTGATTGAAATTAAATATCAAACATTTGTGGGATATCTGTAGAAATACCAAATTATCTTAATGTGGGAAACCTATCTGAAAGATACTTAGTGGTAAAGCTGGTCATGTTATGCTCATTTTCCCATGTGGTCCCATAATATTGATGTGAGCAAGCCCACAAACATCTTCAGGCAAGTACTATAATAGGTGAAGAAAGCATACACCCAAGTCCAATATCAACCTTTGATCTTGTTTTACAAAGCAACCTGCTGGAAAAAAAGGGCAACTGTTAAATGTTTTTTTTTTTTTTAAATGATTACTGACCATAAACAACTTATGCCCACATTTCCTAATTTTTCTCGCAGTGCAGCATTCAAAGTTGCTGTTTTTTCACAAGCATAAACACACAGGGTGTGAGAAGTTGGCCTGGTATATGATGTTCACTATTCTAGTGAGCACCTTGCACCAGTCCAAACAACCCTTATGGTGATGGTTGTAAAGTCAACCTTATAGACCAACTATCCTAGTGGTAGCATGGACAAAGCAGTCTTAGGCTAAACTCAAGAGGGCAAGTGAAGCCAGCTGTTTTACCATATGTAACCCCTTTAATACCAAATGAAAGGACACCACACAGGATATATATGAAATATATATGTTATTTATTTCTAGACAATCCCTCTGAACTCTTTATGAGGTCAGAGGCAAAAGCACAATACAAGATATTTCATTAAAATACAATAAGTTGCACAAAATACAGTAGAGCCCTAGGGGCACACTAAACCATATACTAAAATAGTGGTATAAGGACCATCACACGGAAAGTGAATAGGCCTAGGGCCTAGAGAATCGCTGGGGCTACGCTGTACTACCAAGAGTTAGGAAGCAGGAGGCCCACGGGATGTGTGTGCAGTGTCTAAACACACACACAAGTTACCATAGAGAATGAATGGGAACGTAAAATATGGAAACTAGTTCTTTTAGGGCACTTCTGACTGGACTCGATGAAAGTTACTTGAAACCTAGACAGTTGGATAGTCAATACCCACAGGAGCACCGGAGTACTCGCGTTACCTCACCCACAGGAAGCGGGTGCATAGGTGTCAAAGTGTGTCAGGTTTCGTCGCTTAATCCTATGGAGCCTGGCGGAAAGATGCTGCAGGCGACCAGGAGAGAAGTGTCCGGTTGGATCCAAGGGCGGATCGAGGATGAAGGGGACCTGAAAGCAGAGGGTACAGAGTCTGGGTCACTAGCCAGTGACCAGGAAGGAACCAGGAAGGAACTAGGCGATGTCGCGAAGCAATCAGTTGATGTTGTGAAGCTTGTCTCTGCAGCCACGTGGACCAGGAGACGTCGACGACGACCAGGAGTCAGGCACAGACTGTCCCACGAAGGCTCTCGCTGTCGGCAGTGTCGGCTTCTGGATTGGAGTCAACAAGTCTTGGCAAAGGCAACAAGGAAACAAAGTTGGCTTCTCAATCAGACCAGCAAGGTCTGATGGGCTGCTTCTTTTGAGGGAATCAAGGGCCAGTCTGGAGCAACCAGACCAGTGGTGGAAATTGAAGGTTTCGTCGCCAAGATGGCCACTAGCCAACAGGCAAGTGACCGGGCGGACGCGTCAAGCAAGAAAATGCAGAAGGGCCCCACGCAGAACTCGTGGAGGGTGCAGGGCTGATCTTCGGTGCAAATGATGCTCGGTACTGGGGTTTCTCAATCCCCAATGCACAGCTTCGAGGGTGCCTCTGGTGCTGCAGAAAAAGCAAGTCGCAGACTTTTCAAGATGGCTGGTCCTACGTCTCTTGTCGCCTCCACGGGTGTCAGCTTTGCTGGGACTGTGGATCGGGCTGTTGGAAGTCTGGAAGTCCGGTTCTTGTCAGGCTCTGTGCTCGGGCTCCGGCGGGAGCGTCGACAAAGCAAGCCGTTTATCGCTGGATGTTGCCTGCTTGTGCAGGGTGGTAACTCCTTGACCACAAGGGAGATTCTTCAGTCGTCTTCTTGCAAAGTAGATCGTCGAAGGTCCAGAGTTTCATTTCAGAGTTTCAGTCAGGATAAATCTAAAGTCTTGAGACTCAGCTCCTACCTATATACCAAATCTAGGGTCTGGTTTACCTGCTAGGTCCCTCCTATGGGTGGGACCAGGGAAGGGGGTGGTTACACCCCTTTCCCTTTGTCCAGTTTCACGCCTGAGCTGGGGCTGGGTAGCCCCAGCACCAGTTTGAACTGGACTATGCATGGGACACCTTGTGTGCCCCAGGCAGTGTCTCATTTCTTTCAGCCCTCCCTGTCCCAATACACAAGAGCCTGTCTGGGGTGGTGCTAGCACCTCCCAAGGCAGGAAACCAATTGTCCAAGCCTCCCTCGCTGGAAGGACTCCCAGCAGCAGGAGGTCAGACTTGTGTCTGTGGCAGCAGCATCCATTTTGTAATGCTGAGGCTCTGGTTAACTTTAACCGGGATTAGTAGAACAACATGTCGTGGAATGCTACCCCCGTCGCCAGAACTGGCGAGGGGGTAGTGTTCCAAAATGTATGACACCTTACTCGACATGTTTTGATAAAGCCAAACCAGAGTTAGCACTTAACCGCGAGGTTCACAATGCACTTAAGAGTATATGGTATGGCAATATCCTAGAACAGCTATAAGGACATGGTTCCGAAAGCTGCAGACAGGCTCAGCTCATGCTAGAGCACCATCTCACATAAAACCAAGCACTCTGCCTCCAGGATTGTTAAGGCCTGCCACAGGAGTGACTTATAGGTGTATATGTGTCCAGATATGAGGTTAGATATAGGAATACTATATCTAAGCAAGGGGTGATTACACAACCTTGCCCCAGCTGAGTGATCAGCCAGTTGTGTCAATGTGAGTGGCCAGCCATGGGTGGCATAACACATGCTGCAGCCCCTGGTAGGACTTTAATGCAATTATGCCCTGGGTACCTATATTACACTGTACAGGGGTGACCCAGCTGACCCAGTATCCAATTGGTAATGCACCTAAAGTAAATTGTAGTGAATTTATAGAGAGAGCGGCTGGGCTGTGGGTCTGATTAGAAGGCCCACAGCCACATTAAGGCGAAAACCAGTGAAGCAAAAACCAAAAGTGTGGTGCCCACAGGAAAGCAGACCCTACTCGCCCACACAGGGAAGCGCCATATCTACCAAAAGTGGCCTTTGGCTGGTGCCAACCCCTGCGCAGGCTCACAAACGGTCAGCCCTGCGCAACGCACAGCCAAACAGCATGGAGAACAGGTGAGTACGCACTGCCTAGCACAGGATTTGTACTGGAGGCATGTCCTTCCAGTAACATTTCCTTTGCACAGGCAACCTCAGAAAGTTCCCACGCACTGGATGTATGAAGTGCACTGCAGTACGCGTAATTGTTGTGGGAGAAATTAATCCTCTTCATCTCGTTTTCACCAACTTCAAGCAGACATTTGTTTTTGACACAAAACCTGATCTGGCTGTCTTAGCAGATTGGGCTTTGCTTCAAAAGCTTTGGGTGTTTGCCTTTATCTCCCCAAGTGACGCCCTCTTGATGCGAAACAACACAAAGTGGCGCAAACTCTGTTTTTACGTTGTGAAAAGTTCACCATTGCATCCTAATATAACCCTTGTGCTGGATATTAAAAAGCATATGATGCTTGGCGTGGTGCTGGTGCAAAGCCTAAGTAAATCTGGGCCCTATACTTGGAACCAGCGACCAAGGCATCTGAAGTTAAGTTGCACCGCCACGTAAGCCAGAAGAGAAACATGCTATTTAGAAGTGATTCAATAGGCCCTTTGCAGAAACTGGGTCAGAATTAGCCAAAACACCTTCACCGTTTTTCAGCTGAAGCAGTGCCCAGGTGTTCATAATTGGAGTCGAAAAAAATATCTGCTTCATCCTTAAACTTCATTATACGACAGAAGAGGACTGATGCACAAGTTACTTACCTTCGGTAACAATGTATCTGTAAGAAACAGTAGTTAGTATTAGATTCCTTACCTTAGAATATCCCCAGGCATCAGTCTGGATCCGGAAATGTTTGCGTAGCAGTACCCCTGCGCGTCGGTAGGCGTCGTCTGCGGCTCCCCTTCCATCGTTGGCGTCGTTGGTGCCGGGATGACGTTGCCTGAGTACTTAGACGCCGCCCTCGCGTGCTGACGTCAGTTTGATACAAAGCTTTTCCGTGCCAGAAACGCAGAGCCATGAAAAAAACCAAAACTGGTGCCATGAAACTAGGGCCCTGAAAAGGGATGACCTTAACCCTAGATATCGGTTCGCAGAACGGGGAGGATGGGTGGGGCGGTAAGGAATCCAATACTAACTACTGTTTCTTACAGATATATTGTTACCGAAGGTAAGTGACTTGTGCATCTGAAAGAAACAGGTCAGCATCAGATTCCTTACCATAGAATAGATACCCAAGCAATACCAACCCCGGTGGTTGGTCTGCAAACCAATAGTCACACCAGAAAGTCCTGGAGAACGGAACGGCTGAAAAAGCCATCTCTCCGGACTTGGCAGTCCAGGCAGTAGTGTCTTGCGAATGTGTGCAGCGAGGCCCACGTAGCTGCCTGACAGATGTCCTGTAAGGGGACTCTCCGACCCAGGGCAGTAGTAGCCGCCGTGGCCCGAGTGGATTGGGCACGCAGTCCCACAGGAGGCACTTTTTTAGCCAGTGAATAACAAGCCTTGATGCACAAACGACCCATAGAGAAATGGTCCGTTTGTGCACTGCCTGTCCCTTCTTAGCGCCTACGTAACCAACAAAGATTTGGTCATCTACCCGGAACTGGCGTGTGCGATCTAGATAGTATGAGAGCGCACGTTTTGGGTCCAGACGGTGGAGCCTCTCTTCCTCTTTCGAGGGATGCGGAGGCGGAAAGAAGGTGGGCAAGGTGATGGACTGCCCGATGTGGAAGGCTGTGACTACCTAAGGCAGGAAAGAGGGTCGCGTCCGCAACACAACTTTGTCCGGATGGACAGAAAGGATAGGAGGTTGTGAATAAAGAGCCTGGAGCTCACTCACTCTCCTGGCAGAGGTGATGGCAACCAGGAATGCAGTCTTACGAGTGAGGAGACGAAGAGGACAGTTATGAAGTGGCTCAAGGGAGAGCACATCAGATAAGTCAGAACAAGGTTCAAGTCCAACTGAGGCATCACGAAAGGAACAGGGGGAAACATATGAGTGATGCCCTTCGAAAACCTTTTTACAACTGGGAACTTGAAAAGAGAGGGCTGATCAGGAAGCCTTAAGAAGGCGGAAATGGCAGAGAGGTCGCCCTTAAGAGTTCCCAGAGCAGAGCCCTGCTGGGCAAAGGAAAGAAGAAAGAGGAGAACCTCAGAAAGAGGGGCAGAGAGTGCATCCACAGCCTTTGCTGTGCACCATGCCACAAATTTGTTCCACCTGCAGGCGTATACCGATTTTGTGGAGGAACGCCTGGCTGCCAGAATCACATCGCAGACTTCAGGAGGCAAGTCAAATGGCCTCAACTGTCGCTGATCAATCTCCACGCATGGAGGTGAAGGCTGGACAGGTTCGGGTGGAGGACCGTCCCCTGCTGCTGCGACAGAAGGTCCTCCTGAAGAGGCAGACGAATCTGGGGATCGACTGACATGCTGAGTAGCTCGGGATACCAGTATCTTTGTGCCCTGTCCGGAGCCACAAGGATGACTTGGGTCCGGTCGCGCCTGATCTTCTTCAACGCTCTGGGCAGAAGGGGTATAGGCGGAAAGGCGTACAACAGACCACAGCTCCACTCGCGACGAAAAGCGTCTCCGAGTGAGTACTGCCTTGGAAATTCCAACATGCAGAACTGATGACATTGCACGTTCTCTTCTGTGGCGAATAGATCTAACCAAGGCTCTCCCCACTGCTAAAAGAGACCTTGCACCAAGTCCGAGTTCAGACCCCATTCGTGATCCATCATGCACCGACGGCTGAGTTCGTCCGCCCTGGCGTTCAGAGAACCTGCCAGGTGTCGAACCACCAGGGTCACGCCCTGATGTTCCAGCCATGGCCAGAGGCGCAGAGCCTCCTGGCACGGGGTCCACGACCCCACCCTGCCCTGTTTGTTGGAGTACCACATGACGGTGGTGTTGTCTGTGAACACCTGCACTACACACCCCCAGACAGAGGGGAGGAATGCTTTCAGTGCAAGCCGGATCGCCCGTAGCTCCAGAAGGTTGATGTGAAGCCGGGACTCCGACGGAGACCAGAGGCCTCTGATCTCCGCCTCTCCCATGTGGCCCCCCCAGCCCATGAGGGACGCATCCATGACAACTACGTGCTCCGGTTGGTGTAGGGAGAGGGATCTGCCACTGACCCAATCGCGGTCCGTTAGCCACCACTGCAACTGTCTTGCAGGGCGCTCCGAGATCGAGACATGATCGGACAAGTTGCCCTGATGCTGGGCCCACTGAAACTTCAGGTCCCACTTCAGAGCCCGCATACGCCACCTGGCGTGGATCCAGGAGGCCATCAGCCTCAGAAGGTGCAGCGTCAACCTGACCGACAGGATAAAGGCTGAAAGATCGGAATCAGAGCCTGAATATCCCGAAACCGCTGTTCAGGAGGATAAACCCGAAACGGTGCCGAGTCTAGAAACGCTCCGATGAAGAGGAGCTTCTGAGAGGGACACAGGTGTGACTTCGGCAAATGGATGGAGAACCCCAGCAGGTGCAGCAGGTCGGCCGTAGTCTGGAGGTGGCTGACGACTGTCTGGGGCGAACCCTCCTTCAACAACCAGTCGTCGAGATAGGGGAAGACTGACACCCCTAATTTGCGCAGATGAGCTGCGACCACCGCCATCACTTTCGTGAACACCCGAGGGGCACTGGTAAGGCCCCACGGGGAGCACGGTAAACTGAAAGTGCTCGTGGCCTACCATGAACCGCAGGTAGCGCTGGCAGGACGGGGATGTGAAAATAAGCGTCCTGCAAGTCCAACGCTACCATCCAGTCTCCCGGGTCTAGGGCAGCTAAGACCTGAGCCAAAGTCAGCATCTGGAACTTCTCCTTCCGGAGGAAGCCGTTGACGTTCTGCAGATCCAAGATAGGGCGTAGGCCCCCTTTGCCCTTCTTGGGAACCAGAAAGTAGTGGGAGTAACAACCACACCCTACTTCTGGCCCAGGAATGTGCTCGATGGCCCCCTTGGCCAAGAGAGCCATAACTTCCTCTTTCAGAAGCTTCAAGTGATTCCCCGACACGCGGTGGCACTGCGGTGGCATGGCTGGAGGGGTCACCTCGAAGGGGAGGGAGTAACCCATTCGGACGATTTGCAGCACCCACCTGTCCGATGTGATGTTGCGCCAGTGGAGGAGGTGATGGCGAACCCTGCCCCCCACTGGCGTGAAATGGGCCTGAAAGCTCAGACTTTGAGGCGGATGCTGTGGTGTTGGATGTGAACTGGCCTCGCCGTTGTCCCCTGGCACCGCCACAGTGGTTACCACGTCCGCCGCCGCGCTGGATGTTAGTCTGCGGCCCGTGGCTGGCAGAACATGTGGGGGTGCCCCTTCCTTGGCCACGAAAGGAGCGAAAGGCAGCAGTTTGCTGGCGCGGGCCGACAGGCCCAAGGACTTGGCCGTAGCCATGGAGTCCTTAAAGCGCTCAAGCGCACTGTCTGCCTTGTCGCCAAAGAGGCGACGGCCATCAAACGGCATGTCTATAAGGGTGTTCTGGACATCAGCCCAAAAATTGGCGGACCTCAGCCAGGCGTGGCGGTGAACCGCCACCATCGTTGCAATCGCCCTGCCCAGCGAGTCCGTCGTATCCAGCCCACATCAACTGGAATACCGTGCCGCATCTCGCCCCACCGCAAGGGCTTGGGTGAGTTTAACCCGGGCCTTCTCCGGGGATTGTGGCAGCCCGTCCGCGACCGTGTCCCACAGGGAGTGGGTATAATGGCCCAAAAGGCAAGCGGTGTTGACCGACCGCAACCCCAAACTAAGGGGCCGATTATGATCGCGGACGGACTTGCGTCCGTCCGCGATCATTGAGGAGGAGGGGACGTCCGCATGGGATGCGTAGTCCCCTCCTGTGCGATTAGGATGTGACCGCCAGGGTGGCGGTCACATCCTCTATTTTTAACATTGCGGCGGGTGCGGCTTCAAGCTGCACCCGCGGCAATGTTAAAAATTCACGCATTGCATTTGCATGCAGAAAGAGGCAGGCACCGCGCGGTGCCTGCCGCTTTCTGCATGCAAATGCAGGGGGGTACCATAGGTACCCCCCATGTGCACCCCCCACCCCCCCTTCACCTAGGGGACCCGCAACGGGCCCCCTAGGTGAAGATCCGTATGCTTTTCCACGGCGGAAAACCCGCCGCGGAAAAGCACTTTTAAAAGCCCATCCTGATATGGCGGACGGTGTCTGAGAGACACCGTCACCATATCAGAGCTTTTCCGCCGCGGTTGTAAGCCGACCGCGGCGGAAAAGCTGCGGACGGAAACCAGGACCCACCAGCCATCCTAATGTGGCGGTGGGTCCTTGGTCAGTCCGCTGCGGTTTTTCCGCATCCTCGGGGCCGGCGGTGGCTTCCGCCGGCCCCGAGGATGCGGAAATACCGCAATCATAATCAGCCCCTTAGTGAGGAAAACATCTTTTTCCCGTACAGTTCATACCTTTTGAATTCCCGATCAGGGGGAGCTGTCGGGAATGCGGTCTGGGAGTTAGAGGCCTGGATAACCAGGCTCTCGGGGTGGGGTGGGTTGACAGGAAGCAAGTGTCGCCTGGGGCCGGGCGGTGGCGTCTGGCCACGTTCCTATCTACAGGGGGACCTGTAGCGGGCCTGGACCAAGTGCCCAACAGAACGTCAGTTAAGGCTTCATTGAACGGCAGTAGAGGCTCCGAAGAGCTTGCCTGCGGTTTGAGGACCTCAATGAGGAGGTTTATCCTTACGACCGCGACGGGGAGCTCAAGAGCCAAGGCCTTGGCTGCCCTCGTCAACACCACACTGTTGGCAGCCCCCTCCTCCGTAGCCACGGTAGGAGGGGAGACAAATCCAGTGTCAGGCAAAGTGTCCAAGCAACAGGCCTCCCCTAGCTCACCTCCCCAGTCTTGAAAAGACTGGCACTCCCGTACCAGAGGGTCCTCAGACCCCTCCCAATCCGCCTCACCCTCCATCTCCTGGTACTCCAGTTCAAATGATTGGGCCGGATCATAGAAGTATTGCACTTCTCTCGACATCGAATGGGGCGTCGATCGACGCCGTTCCGACATCGGAACCAGATTGAGGGGGGTATCAGGGACGACGTCGTCTGGGGGCGGCGTCGGGGGCGACACTCTAGGAGTCGACGCGAGCGGAGGGGTCGTTAGGTCGACGAGCGGCTACCCAGATCCCGGGGGGGGGCCTGCGGCGTCAGGACCGTAGTCGCCGACGGCGCGGGGCCGAAGCACCCCGCGGGGCAGAAGCACCCACGGCGCCAGGTCCAAAGCACCCGAACCGCTCGGGAAAGCGGGGCCGACTGCCGGAGCTTTCGACGTCAAGTCCCGGTAGTCGGGGCACGACTTGTCATCGTGGTTGGCCCCTAAGCAATACAGGCACCAGCGATGGGGGTCGGTAACGAACATCAGTCAGCTGCAGTCGGCACAGGGTTTGAACCCGGGCATACCTACTGGCACCGATGGAGTCGTTCGATTGGAAAAACAGATCAAAAGGATCGAAAAAGTTTAGTCAAAAAATGACTAAAGGGTATCACTTTTTGCGGATCGGCGCTTGCTGGCGTGGAAAAAAGAAGAACTGACGTCCGCGCGCGAGGGCGGCGTCTAAGTACTCCAGGGACGTCATACCAGCGCCAACGACGCCGACAACGGACGCGGAGCTGCAGACGACGCCTACTGACGTGCAGGGGTACTGCTACGCAAAAAATTCCGGATCCAGAGTGACGCCTGGGGATATTCTAAGATACGAATCTAATACTAACCTGTTTCTTTCAGATCATAAACGTTTGTAATGTTGCTTTACAAGTATATAGCAGCACTGCTGAGAATGTGTTGGTACTGTCCCCCAAAAAGAATGGCAGAACTTTTGGGAGTGCTGGCACTTCTCCGTTTTGTCCCACTAGTATCACACCCGTTTTGTAAAGTGCTTGTATTTATTGATGGGATAGAAGCAGATCCTTTGGGAAGTGCTAGTGTTCATTACTGGTACACCAGCGCTACTGCAAAGTCCTGGTCCGTTAAAGATCTTGCAGACCTCTTGAGAAGTGACAGCACTGATGTTGTTAACTTGTGACAGGATGAATTTTTCGAAGGCAGCCAGGTAACTACCTGCTTTTTTGACCAAACTGCACTCCCCCTAGACTCCCCTATCACAAAAGCTTCAGACCTATTTTTTTTTCTATTTTCAGCACAGTAAAACATGTATAACTCGATGCATATTGCAGATGTGCACTTCCAAACCTTTAAATGGGCTCCAAAACATTTAGAACGTCTCATTGTCCCACCAACGCTCCATTTGTAATTGTAAGCACTGCTAATTATGTTTTTTTCTGGTATTAAGCTGTGTATGTGGTCGTAGAAAACGTATCAATGTAAGGGTTAATGAGAAAGACTGAAAAAACTGTGATATTGAGTGATTGCAGTTTTATTTCAGGTGGAACGCCATACTGTGGAATGACGTGTGCAGAACTCTACGAAAAGCTGCCCCAAAAGTACAGACTGGAAAAGCCATTAAACTGTGATGATGAAGTGTAAGTAGCAAGATTTTACTATGAGCCTTTTAGTCACATTTTCGAGTTCTTATCCTACGTTTACAATTCACTAGATGCACCTTTCCCATGGAACTAACTGCAACATCTAACACTTTGCGATCGCAAGAATAGGTAAGAGCAGCAATTCAAGAAACACAAGGGCCTATTTTACAGCTATACATTTTTTCCAACGTTTTTTTTAATTTGCTGTTATGTGTTAAAAGCAAAATTACTTTTGCAAATCACAGACAATGCAGTGTTTCTAATCATGCAAACATATACAGTACTATATATCTTATTTAATCAGTTGCTTATAGTGTATATCTCGCTTTTTACTCTCACTAGAGTTGAATCGTATGTCTCTAGTGTGAGCCTTCGTTAGGAGTATCCTTCTACGCGGCACATTCATGCCATCAGGCCTCTCATGACTCTCCACAGACATCAAACCATCTAAATTTTTTAGGGCACCCTCTGGTTTCGTATATGACCTTTTCAGCTAACATGCACCAGTGCAAGTTCTTCTTTACCCATTTTGTGATTGTAGATGGTCTGCCACTTCCCCATCTACGAGTGATATCGCGCCTTGTTACCATCAAGGCAACTAGGCTGGTGATTCAAATTCTACGCAGTTGTCCTATTAATGTGACCCTTCTCCATTTTCCCTAATGTTTACATTTGGGGGCGTTCTCACCTGCATATGCAGGAAGGTGCCTCGCACTGGCATCCACGGAAGCATCAACTAGCTGCAACTAGGCCAAACTTTACAGGCTGTACACACATGTAGTATGTATGATGCATTATACTAACCTAAATCTTGCCCTCATTGCTAATTCTCATGGGTACATACAGGTTGCATCTCAATCCCCCTCGCCTATCACTCGAATGTCTCTTTTCCATTTCGCTTTTAGTGTTGTAAGCAGAGTCTCTATGTTGGTGAGTGGCCGAAACATTAGGGATATTTCGTACTTATCTAATGGTGCTGCCAAAATTCTAAACTCCAATGGGGAATCTTTTTTAACGCCTAATAGCTGTTTCAAATCTTTAAATAGCAGATGCTAAACTTGGAGGTACCTATAATACTGCAAGTTTGAGCATTCATATTCCAGTCTATAAATGATATCAGACCAAAAGGTCCCCAGATAGTCCCAAATTGTGAGATTAATAATATCCCATGTACACTGTCCTTCCAGGGTCTGCAGGTCCTCCATTATGTCAGAATCCCACAGGGATATTACCATCATCGATACCTCCCCCAATCCACCCATGAGTTAGCCCCACTGCTGCTGCAAGTCGAGGACACAGTCCCGTTTCTGCTCTCAAGGCCATTCCCACAACACACTTTCTTCAGGGTCGAAGTCGTGTGGTAAGCTAAAGTCCAACTTGAAAGAGAAGCATAAGAAGCTGAAGCGGGACTGAACCCAATCCCTCCAATTTGTGTCCAAAGAGAAGTCAGGATACCTCGAGGTGCCAAGTAATCTCAACCGAATCCCCGATTGAAGTGCTGATTCTGCAACTGGTCCCACTACGCCTCAAATTTCCTAGACCAGTGGTGATGCTGCTGCAGGTCGATGCCTCTAAGGGGGCTACTCTGTGTATCTTTGGGGGGTCTTCTGGTTCCCACTAGTGTGGATTCGGGCCCCAAGAATCCGCAGGGGCATTCAGTCAGGTTTCCAGTGGTAGATCCATCCTGTGCTTCGGGTTCTGCATCGACTCCAGTGCTGACTTACATTCTGGCTCCAAGATCTGCACTGGTCCCTTCTTTATCAACGCTGGCCGAGCTTCTGCCTACTCCAGTGTCCGACTCCAATCCAGGGCCGGACTGGCTACCGGGTGTTTTGGCATGCTGCTGAGCTGGGGGCTGTTGTCACTGCCGTGGGGCTAATTTCGTTGATGAAGACCCTTGTGTGCTTTGAAATAAACAAAGCAAAACAAATTTCGTTCAGCACACGCAGGTCCCCATCAACGAAATCAGCCCCCAGCTCGGCAGCATGCCAAAACGCCCGGTAGCCAGTCTGTCCCTGCTCCAATCCAAATCCTGGCTGAAGTTACACATTTACCGAACTCTAGAGCATCCAGTTCCCGTACAATCTGATTCAGGAAAACCACTCCTCTTCCATGGAACACTCCTCAGAGACTTTTTGGCTCACACTCTGACCAGAGATGACACCCCCTGATAATGAGTTAACACCACATTACAATGATGGCAGTATACATATGGACTTGCCTGAGGCCAGTGGGCTTGCCATAGTGATAAGATGTCTAGCTGAGGTTCTGGAACTACAGCTGCCCTCTGTTGAAATCAAGACAAACGTCCTTACTGAGGTTTTGCACTCTGGACCAGCCTTGTCTGTACAGTTATTTCCACTTAATGAAGCCCTGACTAACATTTTTATAGGTACTTTGGTTAAGCTTTGACCTTTGCCACCAATGAACAGGCAGGTGGCAAGTTGCCACATGCCTTATGCCACTTTCTTATGCAGCATCCTACTCCAGAGAGTTTGGTGGTCCAGAATTCCACCAGAAAACTGAATTCTAAAGCATTCTCCATGATTCCTCTTGACAGGGAGTCGGAAAGGACTACGGTTTTCAGGAACCAAATCTTCTCTTCAGCCAACTTGATATTGAGGTTTGTCAGTACGGTCTGGCTTTTAGGCTGTTATATAAAAGCCCTCTGTTAAATGGCCAGCGAGATCCCAACAGTAGTTCAGAATGACCAGGATGTAGCCAAATATGTAACTAGGGCTGGCCAGGATAATACTGATTGCTTGGGGCAAACGGTGAGCAGTAGTCTGGTGCTCTGTCCCATGTGTGGATGCAATCCCCTAGCTTTTCTGGAGACGTGCAAGCCAGCCACGGCCCGTGGAGGGAGTTTCGGTGGGGCGGAGAGGCGGGCGGGGGAGGGGCAGGGTGGGGGTTGCTACAAACTGGAGTATGGATAATTGAAGGTAAGTAAACAATTTAATTAATAAAACGAATTTCGTAGCGCGCCCTGCACCGCAAAATGCGATGCAGGGTGCGCTACGAAATTCGTGGGAGGTGGGAGATGACAGCCGAGGGTGAGCCCGCCTTCAACAGCAAGTCGTCAAGATAGGGGAAGACTGGACCCCTGATCTGCGCAGATGAGCTGCGCTTACCCCTATCACTTTCGTGAACACCCGGGGGCGCTGGTAAGGACAAAGGGGAGCATGGTAAACTAAAAATGCTCGTGGCCTACCGTGAACCGTAGGTAATGTTGGTGGGCCGGCAAGACAGGGATGTGAAAATAAGCGTCCTGCAAGTCCAACGCTACCATCCAGTCTCCAGGATAGAGGGCAGACAAGACCTAAGCCAAGGTAAACATTTTGAACTTCTACTTCCGGAGGAAGAGGTTGATGTCCCTGAGGTCTAAGATAGGACGCAGGCCTTTGTCCTCCTTTCGAACCAGGAAGTAGTGTGAGTAGCAACATCCGCCTACTTCTAGCACAGGGAATCATTCAATAGCTCCCGTGGCCAAGAGAGCCGTAACTTCCTGGGGGAGAAGGGCCAAGTGATCCTCCAACATGTGATGGAGTGTTGGTGGCATGGAGGGAGTGGCAGTCTCGATGGGGAGGGAGTAATCCTTTCGGACAATTTGTAAAACCCACCTGTCCGATGTGATGTTGCGCCAGTGGGGGAGGTGATGGCGAATCCTGCCGCCCACTGGCAACTGGTGGCCCTGGAAGGTATAGAAGCTGCTGCAGGGGGGCATTGGTGGACTGGCCCGCCGGCAGCCCCCCAGACCCACAACGCTGGGTCCCACGTTCCCGACCGTGCAGTGGCGGGGTAGCTTGAGCAGGCCTGTGGCTCTGGGTGGAAGTTGGTGGGGCACCCCTTTGGCAGCCACGAAAGGGGTGAAAGGCAGACTGCATGGGTCAAGAGGCGGTAGCAAGGGCCAAGGATCTGTCCGTAGCCCTAGAGTCCTTGAAATGCTCAAGTGCTTTGTTTGCCTTGACGCTAAACAGGTGACGGACATCATAGGACATGTGCAAAAGAGTCGATTGGACATTCCCGGAGAAGCCAGTGGACCTCAGCCAGGCTTAGCGCCTCAAGGCTACCGACGTTGAAATCGTCCTACCCAGCGAGTCAGCCCACACGGGATGGTGAACTTTTCTGCATCTCTACCCTCTGCGACTGCACGGGTGAACACGGCCCGGGCCTCCTCTGGGCACTGTGGCAGCACTTGCACAACCATGTCCCACACAGAGTGTGTGTAACGGCCCAAGAGACATGCAGTGTTCACCGACCGCAGTCCTAAGTTGGCGGAAGAAAACATCTTCTTCCCAAGATGGTTCATCTTCTTGCATTCTCTATCTGGGGAGCAGTAGGGAACGTGCCTTTGGATGTTGAGGCTTGGACCACCAAGCTCTCATGGGTTGGGTGGTGGGAGAGGAAAAGTGGTCTGCCCGGGGCCGGGTGCTGGTGTCGGGCAATTATCCTATCCACAGGAGCCCCTGTGCTGGGCTTCGACAAAGTGCCCAGAAGGATGTCAGTGAGGGTCTCATTAAAAGGCAGCAGGAGCTCCGAAGAGGCGGCTGCCGGCTGAAGAACCTTAGTCAGGAGGTTAGTCCTGATGGCCACCATAGGAAGCTCAAGGCCCGAGGCCTCAGACACCCTAGGCAACACTACACCGTAGGTGGCTCCCTCCTCCGTGGCCATGGTTGGGGGAGAAGGCATACCAGACCCAGACCAGTGGCATCACCCAACACCTCTCGCTAGTCCGGCTCCTCAAGTTGGTCAGCTAGAGGGTCATCAGACCCCTCCCAGTCCTCCTCACCCTCCTCTAGCTGCCAGTCAGGGCAGTAGGGATCGCCAGGGAAGAACAGCGGTACAAATATACCGGCCGGCGTCGGTCGACGTAGGTCCAGTGCCGTGTCCAAGTCGGGGGTGAGGCTGGGTTCCAGGCCGGCTGGAGGCACAGCCGGCGTCGGGGCATCGCCACTGGGATCGGTGCTGGGGAAGGTACCGTGAAGTCGACTGGCACAGATCCGGATCCAGGCCTGGATCCATGGGGCCCTGTGGCACCGGAGCCCACCGCATCGAAGGCCTAGAGCCCACAGCCGAGTCCGTGGGCCCTGTAGGCGTGCCGGCGGAGTCGGGCTGCTTAAGATGGAATGGAGGGCTTTGTAAAAGGCACAAAGCTGGGCAGCAGATGTTCCAACTCCCATAAAGGGAGGGAAGAATAGAGCTGTCCCAGCGGGCTCCGAAACCAGAGCCGGGGAGCGGTGACGCTCCGGGTCCTGTGTCACACCAGCGGATGGACTGGGAGCATGCGAAGAGCAACGATGCTTCTTTGCATTCTTCTTGTTCTTTGACTTACCCGATGAGTGCGAAGTCTTCGACGACAAATGGTGATGGCTCGGTGACCTTCCCCTCTACCGGGTCCGCGAGCGACGCAGAGCTGACTCCCGGGCCTCTAAAAGCTTTCAGGACTGCTCCCGCAAAGACTTTGGGTTTAGGGCCGGACAGTCAGAGCACGACTTCGGGTCGGGGTCGTGGTTGTGCTCTAGGCACCAAAGGAACACAAGGTGCGGATCGGTTACTGACATCAACTTGTAACAGGAGTCACAGGGCTGGAAACCTGGCCGACAGCTGGACATCTCTCGTGCATCAGGAGTTGTGTAGACTCAAAAGTCGAAAAAGAGTTCGTAAAAAAGTGACTACGGGCACGCTCTCTCCGGATCTGCGCTGGGTGGCACGGAAAAGGAAGAACTGACGTCAGCACGTAGGGACGGCATCTAAGTAGACACTGCAACATCATTTTGGCAACCACAATACCGACGACGGACGTGGATTTGACCTACGCCACCTACCAACTCGCAAGGGTACTGCTACGAAAAAAATTCTCCAGATCCAGTCTGATGCCTGGGGGTAATTCTAAGGTAAGGAATCTATAACTAATAGTTTCTTTCAGCTAGGCTGAATTTAGGAGGGGCTGAACCTGTTCAATAAAGGTAATTGCACTCATTAGCAAACCAAAGTTCTAGGAGAGTCCATCTAGCTATACATGACACAAGTGGAGCAGGGAGCTCAGCTGGCAGAATACTTTCACACACAGACCATACAACGTGGGCTGTGTTTTGTTAATCTGGGATCATCCGTTCAGCTGGCCTGACAAGCAAGACCTCGCAGAGTACTGTGAAAGTGCTTGGAGAGGCTGCAACTTTGGTATCATAGCCTCAATATCCTGGACTCGCCTTTCGGGAGGATGGGGCCGAAACTGCACAGTGTCCAGAACTGCTCTGATGAACGAGCATCTAAGAGGGAGTCAGGTGCCACTTCAGTACATTGATAATGAAACCCAGCAAGTGCAGGAGGTCTGCCGTAGTCTGGAGGTGGGAGACAACAACCAGTCATCAAGATAAGGGAAGACTGGCGGCCCTGATCTCCGCAGATGAGCTGCAACCACGGACATCACCTTGGTGAACACCCAGGGGGCACTGGTGAGGCCAAAGGGGAGCATGGCAAACTGAAAGTGCTAGTGGCCCACCGTCAACTGCAGGTAATGCCTGTGGGCAGGCAGGACGGGAAAATGGAAACATGTGTCCTGTAAGTCAAACAGTACCATCCAGTCTGCTGGGGCCAGAGCAGATAGGACCAGAGTATTTTGAACTTCTCCTTCTGGAGGAAGAAGTTGAGAGAGCGCAGGTCTAGGTTAGGACAAAGGTATCCGTCCTCTCTGGGTATAGAAAGTAGAAGGAATAACAACCACAACCCACTCCTGAAATCATCACAGTCTCTATGGCTCCTTTGGCCAAAAGAGTCATCAATTCTTGTACAAGAGATAGGCGGTCCTCCGTAAGCCAGTCATTTGTAGTTGGGATGGAGGGAGGGGTAATTTAGAAGGGGAGGGAGAAGCCCCTTCAGACAATCTGTAAAACTCACCTGTCCAATGTTATGGACTGCCAGAGGGTCAGGTGATGGCGGATCCTGCCGCTCACTGGGTGCCAACGATGGTTAATGGGCGGACTAGGAAGGTTTGCAGGCTGCTGCTGCTAGGGGGTGGTGGACTGACCCGACTGCTAGTCACCCACCACAATGCCAGTAGGACCCACGTCCACACAGACGCAGGTAAGCTTGCATGCTGCAGTGCCTGTGCAGGTAAGGAGATTGCTCAACGCCCTTTCAGTAGCCATGAAAGGCAGATTGAGGGTAACAAGGGGCCATGGAAAGGCCCAAGGACTTAACTGTAGGCCTACTGTCCTTAAAGCACTTCAGCACCGAATCTGCCTAGTCTTCGAAGCGGCAGGAGGCGTCAAAGGGAATGTCCATTAGTGATGTGTGGGCATTCCTTATAAAAACCAGTAGTCTTCAACTAGGTGTGTAGTCATAGGGCAACTGTAGATTAAACCAATCTGCCTAGTGCGTCGGTGGTGTCTAGTCCACATCAAATGGTGAACTTCACTGATCCCTCCCACTGGCAATAGCCTGGGAGAGCACAGCCTGAGCCTTCCTCTGGACCATTGGCAGCACCTGTGTAACTGTATAATGATTAGTCTTGACTGTCACGGAGGGCGAACCACGGTTCAGGACCTCAGCCACCATTGCGAATGAAGCTCCCTCATTCCCAGAACCATGGTAGGGAGAGAATTCATGCCAGTATCTGGAAAACTGTCCAGTCCACTGGCTTCACCAAGATCCTCACACCAGTCCACTTGTTTTTCATAAGGCTGGTATTCTTCAGGGTCCAGCAACCCCTACGATTCCTTCCCGAGTCCTAGCCCATATGAATACGGCTGAGGTTCTGGCTTGGACTGCATGGCTTCAGTAGGCACTGCAGACGGCATCGGACGACACCCCTCCGGCTTCGTGTTGGTGTCAGTGATGAGGATGGGAATGGCACTATCGGGTGTGTCGGCCTCATGATTGGCTACAGGGAAGGTCGAGGTGGCACAACCGGCACCAATCCAGGATCCATCAGTCGATCCCTGGAGCACGACTGGTGCTGGAGCTACTGGTGTGGATCATGTTGGCCACCCCAACCCGTGGGGCTCGAATGCGCACCGGAGGGAACAGGCCAACCAAATAAGAGGTGCTTGGCTTCATAAAATTATTTTAATTGGGTGGGGTCGCTCCGGCGTCTGAAATTCGGGGAGGCACAGAGTCGGCCCAGATGCTGGTTCGACTGTGGAGCCAGGCCTCAAGAGGTGACACTCCCTCATCTCATTGGCTGACGGACGAAGTAAAATCAAAGCACGCTTCAACTTCTTTCTTCTTTTGGGAGTGGGACTTACCCGAGTGGCTCGATGAGTTGGAAGGCGACGACTACCTTGGACACTGCAACCACTGCCCCGACCTTCGTCTCACCCTGTACCTCGATCCTCGCAGCATCACGCATCAAGCCGCTATAAGCTTGAGGGAGTGCTCTGGCAAGGCCTTCAGGTGCATGGTGCAGCAGTCTGAACAGGCCTTTGCATTATGGTCCCATGCGAGGCACTAGATACAAACAAGCTGTGGTTCCATCACTGGTATCTGTCAATGACCTGTGCTGCACGGCATGCAGACGGTTTTTTTGGATGACATTTCTGTCACACCAGGAAGTAAGACTTCGACAAAACATCAAAAAAAGTTTAGTCAAAAATTACTAAGGGGTAGCTCTTCCCGAATCTGTGCTGACTGGGGCGAAAAGAAAGGAATTGATGTCAGTGGGCCTGGGTTGCACATATATAGGCATGGCAAACGTCACTTTTGGCATGGACTATGGCAATGATGCCACCAACCTGCACGCAGGGGTACTGCTGAAGAAACAAATTCTGTGTCCAGTGCGATGCCTGGGGTAATTTAAAGGTAAGGAATATGCGACCAGAAGCCTGTATCAGGTAGATTTTTTCATATGAGAATTTAACAGGTGAAAAGCTACTAATCCATAATTGATGAACGCATCAGCATTTTGATATTCTAGTAAAAAACTTTATTTCAAATCGAATTCTCAATAATATTGTAGATGCTTCAAAAGTGTTTGGATGGCAACTTAACAGAATTTCACCAGAAAGTTTTGTTTTTCTAAAGGTATGACTTGATGAGACAGTGCTGGCGAGAAAAACCTTATGAAAGACCTTCGTTTGCACAGATCCTGGTGTCATTAAATAGGATGTTAGAAGAAAGAAAGGTAAGACGGAACACACTAGAATTTGTAATGTCATCAAAAGAAGTAAACACATTTTGCAAAATAAAGTGTCTCATTTACAATCTAGAAAAACTGCTAAAACCATCACAAATGACAATGGCACACATTTTAGAACGAGCGCTGATTTATAGCTCACTGCAAATTTCTATTTGAATGTGTTACTAACCTGCTACAACTATGTAAGTAAGTAAACACTGTTGACGAACACTGTTAGACCAGTCCTTATAAACATTCTTGCATTTAGTATGCGTAAATAGGAAGCAAAGGAATAGCCAGGAATATAAAATACTCCTCTTGATCAACTCTCCAATTCCACCAAGCGAATAAATCCATCTGAACCTTTAGAGAAGAGTCCTTTTCAACCTTCCATCCATCCTCCTGGCCTACCAGCCATCCATGCTTTCCTCCATCCATCCATCCTTTCATCATTCCATATATCCATTTTTTCTCTATCCCATTCATCCATCTTTTTACGATTCCATTCTTACATCCACTTTCACCCACCCATACTTTCAACTATCTATCTGTTCATCCATCCATCTTTTAACCATTCTACCCTTCTTGCAATTTACCCATGTATATCTTACAACTATAAATGAATTCCATTCAGCCCTCTTTCCATGTTTGTCCTTTCATCTGTTAACCATTCTAACCTTCCTTCCATTAAACTATCCATACTTTTACCATTATATCCACCAATTCTTCGATTCATCAATCCTTTCACCTATTCAAGCATCCATCAGTCCACACATCCATGCAACCTTCCAACAATCCATCTATCCTTTAATCAAGCTTTCGCTCATCCATTGAACTATTCACCCATCATCCCTTTCACCCATCTCATTATCTAGCCACCCCCTCCTTCAGCTTCCATCCATACTTTCAGACTTCAGTTTATCATTTCACCCATCCATGTATCCTGCCACCTGAACCTTTCAACAATCCATCTGTTTATTCTTTCACTCATTTAATTGTTCACCATTTTGTACTTCATTCTCTCCCCATCAATCAAGTCAACACTGCATACATTATTTCGCTGTTGCATCTGCCCTTCTATACTTTTATCGTTCATTCCTTTCACCCTCCCTTGAGTCCTTTCAACCTTCTGTGCTTCATCTCACCATTCATTCCATTTGTTTTCCACCTACTATTTTTCACCATTCCTTTCTACTTTAATTTTTCCACTCTCTTCCTATTTTTCCCTTCCTTACTTTTTCTTTTCCCTTTTCTAGTTGCTTCTATTTCTTCTTTTTCCTCACATCTTCATACTTTCTTCTTTTGATCTCATACACCATGTTGCATGTATCAGGCAGCTCTCACTCACACCCTCCGCTCTTGCCATGGTTTTCCCTTAAATTATTATTTATTTGCATCTGTCTGTAGATTTGTAGGCAGAAGAAGCCTGCACAAATCCAAGCGTTGGAAATGCTAAATGCCTTGCTTATACATTAAGAGTACCTCTACATTCATTGGTGGGTTTAGGCACTCAACGTGTAATTATGCATGCACTCACCTTTGCACTTGTGCATCTATTCATCCCTTAGTGACTCATTCTTGCATTCACCGATTTACACAACCACTATAAATCATACAAATTCAACAACATGTGCATGAAAAATAAAAACGAAACGTAGCAGTAAATGGCCATCTTGCAATTTTTTTTACATAGTATATCAATCTTTTAAAGTTCCATCAGGCCGTCACGTTTAGAACTATAAGCTAGCCATACTGAATGATAATACAATGATACACTGTGGTAGCATTCCATGATGGCTTCCTGATTTGGAGACACTGGCCACGTGGGGTAACTGCACTGCACATGAAATGAGAAGCAAGCAAGAGGCCTATAAATACCATATGGGGAGCTGTGGCAATAAAAAGAGAAGGAAGGAAATGAAAGGGGACCTATTAATAAGAGTGAATACTCATTTTCATGCAATTTGCACTTGTAATCAGACAAAATCTGTCACTCAATGGGCAAGAAATCAAATGGCTGACCAATCGCCTCATGCAGTCATGGATGGAAGCAGAATGTAAATTACTTTGGCAAACCAACGGAAAAAGAGGGTTGAACTAATGCCCGTCTATGTATTGATATGTGTGTACATATGAATATACACACACACATCTATATATACATATCTATATATTCACTTAAAAAACCATAGGTTTCAGGCCTTATATAGTTAGTAACTATATTTAGCGCACCCGCAATCCACTGCTGATGATGTCACATATTACATCATTCATGACATGGTCAGTGGCATCACTGATGACATCTCAAATGACATCACTGATGACATCATCCAATGACTGTGTGTTTCTGTAAAGTTTAAATATGTTTTACATATTGAAGAATGAGTGGATGTATAAGTGTCTAGATGAAGGATATAATAGGTGCGTGACTGACTGTATGAGTGAGTGATTAAATGTGTCTTCCTAAATGCATGGGTTAGTGACTAAACTGTCTGAATTTGTGCATCAGTATGTCTGTTGTTGTGTAGGCTGCTGCATGTGTTGATCAGTGGCTATATGAGTGGCTATAAGGGTTATTGATTGGTTGCCCAAGTATTTGAATGGGAGACTAAGTGTGTGTGTGGGTGGCTGGGAGGTGTGTGACTCTGTGCATGGATGTGTGAGCAGTTGATTCACTAGGTGTATAAATTCAAGAGTGCATGTGGAAACAGCTATATGGGCGGTTGACTGTGTGCATGGGTGTGTTGGAGAGTGAATGGATATCTCAGTGTTAATTGTGCAAGTAAGTACATATGTAAAACACAGTGCATGTGAGAATTGGCATATATAAATGACTATACATGAGAGCCAGTGAATGTGCGAGTGGCTATATGGATCATTGTGTACTTGTATCAGTGATTGTATAAGAGAGTAAGTATGTGTTAGTATATGTTTGAGTAAGTAAGCTGTTGTGTGTATAACTGTATAGTTGAGGAAATGGAAGTGTGATTGAATCTTTGCATGACTGACTAGGTTTGTGAGTAACTCCATGGATGAGTGGCAGTGTGTGAGTGTCTGTATAGGTGTATGAGGGCATATGAGAGTGTTGTATTGATGAGTGACTGTATGTATGAGTGATTCTATGGGTGAATGAGTGAATGTATGTGTAGACCTAGGAATCAGTGAGTGCGTATGCAGTAACTGGTATTGGTGTGTCAATGGTTTCAAGAATGGTAGCCTGTATTTAACACTGGGTGCATCAAAGGTTATGTTAGAGTGTGAGGAGGTGCATTGTATTATCACATGAATGATATCATCAGTGATGTGATCAGTGATGTGATCAGTTATGTCATCAGTGATGTCACTGACCATGTCATGAATTATGTAATATGTGACATCATCAGCAGTGGATTGCGGGTGCACGAAATATAGTTAGTACAACTAACTATATAGGAGCAATTTCAATGGTTTTTTAAATGCTAATTCCTAACTATATAAGTCCTGAAACCTATGGTTTTTAAGTGAATTTGCAAGGTTTTTTAAATGCTAATTCCTAACTATATCAGGCGTGAACCTATATTTTTTTTTTCAGAACAAAATTTTATTGCAGTACCGACAAAATACCAAGGGGGACACCGTCCCGCATTACATCGCAGGACTAGCGAGCATATTTATGAAAGAAGATGTGTAGTCAGTACAAGCAATAATAAATTATACACCGCCCCAACTCCCAACTCCCTACCATCCCCCCCAGGTCCCACCCATTCCCCTACACAGTGTCTGCAAAGTTTCAAGGCATAAAGCAAGAATACTAAAAGTGCGTGCTCCCTGCCGCCCAGGGTCCAATAGTTAAAGTTCTTCTCCAGCCTCCTGGGGCACCGGTGGCTCCAGCCACAACCCTCTATAGTCCGCCCATCTTTTCCATATGTTAAAATGTTTCCGGGGGCAGCCCCTGGCCTCAAAGACAGGACGCTCCAGCCCCATGCAAAAGTCCAATCCCCGTCTCCAAACTTCCAGCAAGGGGGCCCTGGGGTCCTTCCAGGCCCGGGCTATATCTTGTTTGGCCACAGTGAGGCCCAAAACCAGTAAGTGACGTTTGTATATGTTGCCCCCCACCTGTTCCATTACATGCAGCAGGCCGAGCTTGGTGATCGGGGAAGGTCCCATCCCAAAACCTCAGACAAGCAGTCCCATACACCCATCCAGTACCTCGCCAGTTTTGCACATGACCACACAGTGTGGATAAACGTCCCAACCGCCCGTTTGCACCTCAAGCACTCAGGGGAGGCAATCAAACCTGCTTTCCACAGTCGTTCTCTGGTAAAGTAGGCTCTATGTAAGTATTTAAATTGAATAAAGCGTAGACACATCGCAATGGCCGCCCCCCTCGGGGCCTCCAGGGCCTCCCTCCAGTCCTCCTCTTCGAGAGCTCCCACATCACCCTCCCACACAGAGCATAGCTTATCAAGGGAGGAGGAGCAGTGTGTTACTAGGGTCTGATATATGTGAGAAATTTTCTTTTCCTCCAATTCCCCCATAAACACCTTAGCTTCTAGGGGGCTGAACTCGGGCAGGGACTCTAAGCCCACCAGAGAGGGGGACAATGCATGTCTCAGTTGCAAGTATTTAAAGAATTGGGTTTTGGGCATAGCATATTCCTCACTCAAGGTCTGGAAAGACTTAAGGGCAGTGCCCTTCATGACGTGGCCTAGCGTTGAGACGCCTATATCGTCCCAGCCCCTGAATCCCTGTAGGGATGCCAGTGCCGGCAGTCGTCCGTTCTGCCACAGCGGGGTCTCCCTCGTCAACTTATTCCACCACCCCATGCGGCGCAGAGCCGCACGCCACACTCGGAAGACCACCTGGGTAACTATGGGGAGCCTCTTCCTGATAGTCGCCGAGTACAGAATGGTATGCACTGTGTCTGGATCCATCAAATACCGTTCAAGGGCGTAGGTCGGGTCACTCCGGTTCCCGTACCACCAGTCATTAAGCACCAATAAGTGTGACGCCTGATTGTATGATAAAATGTCTGAGGTGGCCAGGCCCCCGCAGTACGTGGATAGGAAGCAAGTGCGAAGAGCCACCCTCACCACTCCCCCGGCCCCGAAGAAACTGACTCAGCGCAGCGTTCACCTGACGAAACCACTGCGGCGCTATAGGGCATGGGTGGTTTTGCAGTTGGTATAGGAGGCGCGGGAGGGCCATAATTTTAAAGATCGCCGATCGGCCGTAGATATTCGGGGGCATTCTGGACCAGGTTTTCATGTCCGACCGTACTCTAACCCAAACGGGCACCACATTGCGTTCCCATGCCACATTTGGAACGTCCGTAATAAAGACGCCCAGGTATTTGAGTCCACCTGCCGCCGTCTGCAGCATCGACGCCCATGGACCCAGACCCTCACTACCCCCCAGCACCCACAGCTTAGACTTTCGCACGTTTAAGTGCAAGCCCGAAACTTCCCCGAAGATTCGCATTATCTCCAGGACTCTGGGCCCGCCGTAAGGAAGAAGAGGACGTCATCGGCGTACAATGCAATGCGATCGGACGGACCCATCTCCCACTCTAGCCCCCGTAGCTGCGCGTCCATCCGCACCCATGCCGCCAGGGGTTCCATAGCCAATGCGAATAAATAGGGTGAGAGAGGGCAACCCTGTCTGGTACCCCGTCCGATGGGAAAGGGTTTTGACACCGCCCCCGCCACTCTCACAGGTGAACCTATATTTTTTTTCAATAAATTTCAAAGGTTTTGTAAATGCCGGGCCGCGGTGGTGCTTGAATAGGTATTCGGCGGGGAGGGAGTCGCCTGCACAAATATATGCGGCGTGAAGATAACCCCTCACCGCGTTCGCCCATGAGGACAGACTTTGACGTTCCTCCCGTACCTGACTCCAGCAAAATTGCTGTGTTGGTCTTGAACGGCTTTTAGCCGTAAGTATAATAAATACTAAACAAAAAAGACAAAAAAATTCATTTTCTTTTCACACGAATTCCTCACGGCAGGGTGCACCTTAGGGCGTGTACACCACCGGAGGATCACATTATATGGTCCTGATGAAAGCTGGACGACTTGGGCTCCAAAAAGCAGAAACATGTTGACCAATCTTATTCACTATGGACTAGGGGTCTTTAATAACTGAGACCAACCCTATGGGTCCATTTATATCTGTTTTTAACCAGTGCAAACCGGACTATTAATAAATTAGTTGAAAGTCACGAATTTGCACTTTTTATAATAATTCTTTTTCACTTTTTTGCACTCACCTAGCTTAATTTGGCTGAAATACACCCTCAACACACACAAGAACCTGCTCCGCTGTAAACAGGCGTTGAAGCACACTGGAAAGACATTAGGTCTTTCCAGTGGGAACCCAGTGATGAAGCATGTCAACACTAGGTTGGTGAGTGAGGGTTCTTAAATAATCCTGTTTTGTCTTATCCCTCTGTTCTCCCTTCCACCTCACATATTATTTTGAGGTTGTTCGTTTTTTCTTCACTCTTCTGTTGTTTATTGTTTGTAAATGCTAATTCTATTAGCGGATAACGTTTATATATGTTATTATCCTTCTGGGACCACCTGAGCAGCCATCTTGTTTCTCAGGAGAAGTGAGGCACAAGAGAGCACAAAACAAGAGTGGAAAACACGAAAAGGGGGCAGGGTTGAGACCCCCTGCCCCCTCCCAGAAGGACCACCAAGTGCAAAAAAAGTTTTGTTTTTTTAAATCGCGGGGTACGCACACGGTACGCGTACCCTACGAGTACGGTGCGTGTACCCCGCAATTTTTATTTTATTTTGCCCTTGGGGGTTCTTTTGGGACCCCCTGAGAAGGGCTAGAGGGTTGGGGGGTCTCTACCCAGCCCCCTTTACGTGTTTTCCACTCTTGTTTTGGGCTCTCTTGTGCCTCTGTTCTCCTGAAAAACAAGATGGTGGCCAACACTTCCTGGTTTGGACAGTTTGGAATGTTAAAAGTCGACTGCCAGCCAATCAGAAACTCGCTCGCGCACGTAAGGGTACGCGCACGTGCGCGTACGGTGAGTGCATATAGATATATCATTTCTCAACAACTACTGGAGGGATTTTCACCAAATATAGAAAAGGCACTACTGCATACCTGTCCCTACCATTTTGCCAAGTTTGGTGTAATTCCGTTCAGCCGTTTGGGCTGTAGCCGTGTCTAAAGGTCCCGTAGAAAATGCCATTTGAAAAATTTCAAATTTCTCAAGAACTACTGGAGGGATTTTCACCAAACATAGCAAAGGCACATCTGCATACCAGGCCCTACCATTTTGCCAAGTTTGGTGTAATTCCATTCAGCCGTTCGGGCTGTACCCGTGTTTAAAGATCCCTATGGAAATTAACATGGGGAAACATGTTTTGGGACCCCCCTTTCGGCCCCTGCTTGACGAATCCCCCCCAAAACTTTCAGGGAAGGAGCGGAGCGGAGCTGGCCAAAATTCTGGAAAATTACACACAGATTCCTCAATCGGCGCCAAAGTTATTTCCAATAGAATGTTGAGCGCATATAGATATATAATTTGCTCAAATTCATTTTCTCAACAACTACTGGAGGGATTTTCACCAAATATAGAAAAGGCACTACTGCATATCTGTCCCTACCATTTTGCAAAGTTTGGTGTAATTCCGTTCAGCTGTTCGGGCTGTAGCCGTGTCTAAAGGTCCCATAGAAAATGCCTTTTGAAAATTTTCAAATTAAATTTTCTCAAGAACTACTGGAGGGATTTACACCAAACATACAAAAGGCACTGCTGCATACCAGTCCCTACCATTTTGCCAAATCTGGTATAATTCCGTTCAGCCGTCCAAGCTGTAGCCTTGTCAGAATGTCCCTATGGAAATTAACACGGGGAAAACACGTTTTGGGACCCCCCTTTTTTCTCGGCCCCGGCTTGACGAATCCCCCCGAAACTTTCAGGGAAGGAGCGGAGCGCAGCGAGGCAAATTTAAGGAAAATTACAGGCAGATCCCTCAATCGGCGCCAAAGTTATTCCCAATAGAATGTTCGGAATTTCCTATGGTAACTAGGTCCTAACTATATATACCTACTGGCGACCGCCAGTAGGTAATACATATCTATATAAATGTATATAAACACATATGTACACACACATTTATACATACATGAACATACATATATACTTATATACACATACGTATATATGTACATACATACACACATACATACATGTATATACACATATGTATACATACACACACACACACACACACATATATATATATATATATATATATATATATATATATATGCACACATATTTTGAAACATCAGATAGATCTTAGCACTTTATTTATCAAGCACTGGCACTATTTGTTATAATAATAATCCATATTTGTAAAACTCGAACATCTCACCCCTGAAGGTTTCAAGGTGCTGAGGCCGTAGGAGAGATTAATGAGCTATTGCCCAGTGTCACAGGATGCTTAGCTGAACTGAGCTGCAGCCAGCGATCGAACCGTGAGCTCCTCGCTCTGGAGTCAGCCGCTCTGGCCACTGTCCTCCATTGAAAAGTTAGGAGCCTGGATGGATAATACTCTGTCTTTTGAGGCTCAAGCTAAAACTGTTTCCAGAAGTTGCTTCAAGTTCTTGAGATCACTTAAACCCATCCTGGGCCTTTTTGATTTCTCCACTTGACAAACTATAATTCAAGCGCTGATTATGTCCTGATTGGATTATTGCAATGATTTGTATTTGGGAGCCAATAAATCAGGCACCATAAGACTTCAGTTAGCTGAAAATGCCACGGCCAAGCTGTTAATCTCGCTCCCCAAATTCTCTTCTATTTCCGATCTTCTTTGTAGATTGCATTGGCTCCCTGAGGACAAACGCATCCACTTCAAGGCACTCTGCATTGCTCACAAGACCCTGCACTCCCTGGCGGCCCCCATCTTGTCCAATCTCAGGGCACCTTACCGGCCCACTAGACCATTACGCTCTGCTGAGCACAACTTAGCTATCATCCCTCATTTTAGGAGAGTAAGAGAGGGTGGGCCTTGGCCCCATCTTTCTGGAATTCTTTCTCCCTCTTTCTTAGGAAAATCCAGAATAATCTTGGCTTCAGAATATCTCTCAAGACCTGGCTCGTCTCCATCCAGCCCTCTTCCTTCTTTATTTTCTGTAGGCGGTCACTGCTTATATGTTGGTGGGGTCTAGCCCTGTTAAGCCACGTTCCTGGGCAGTTATGCACTTTACAAAACCTTTAACATAAGATATACACATAAACATACATTGCCTACTGGCGCTTGCAAGTTGGTATACTTAAATTTGCTTTACCATAGAAGGAGAATTTTTGGTTTGCTAATAACTTAAGCCCGTTTCACGAGTCTCCACAAAACGTTCCACAAAAGAAGTTAATCCACCTCAGCTCCTTCCTGGAAAGATTAGGGGTGATCTGTCAAACAGGGCTGAAGAAAAAAGGGGGGTTCCAAAACGTAAAATCTCCATGCATTTTCCATAGACTACTTTAAGAAAGGTTATAGCAAAAACTGCTGAACGGAATTACACCAAATTTGTCAGGAAGCTAGGTCTTAATTGTACAATTTGGTAATTGGGCTCAAGAGAGTCCCATGGGCGTCTTGCGAGAACGCAAATTCAAAATTGGAGCCCTGTGATTGATAAAGAGGCCTGTTTTCCCTTGAGCCTTTCCGCACGTATGAGCGCTCTGATTGGCTGGTTGTTGGAATTTTAGAAATGAAATGGCCACCATTATTTTTTACGGTGAAAAACTGGAGGTGTTGTGGAAATTAAGTAGAAAAAGCTATAAAAGGGGGCAGCAGAAAGGCATGCTATCCCCCTAGATTTACGAAGGACATGTCTAAGGAATAACTACTGTGAAGATAATAAATATATATTGTTTTTAACTATTTTTTACTATCTTGTGGGATCACAAATAGTAAAAAGTGGTAGATGAGTTCTCAATACACTTCACTATGCACTTCAGTAATGCATATTGTGGTACTTCTTTTCGCGAGAAAATGGGTAAGTACTGTGATGAGTAGATGGGTAAATCTTTTTTTAAAAAATATTATGATCGTGCAAAACTCTTGCAGGATCCTGAAAAGTAGGAAGGAGTAGGTGATGTTTGAATACACTCTTCTATGCATACTTGTCACTGCATGAAGGAGTCTTACTGGAGGTGGTGTTGATCAGACTCTATTTATGTTCATTGATTTGAGAAGAGTTGAATAGAGTCAAGGCTCATCCAAACACCCTACTATGCACATCCATCATCTGAGATAGAGGTCTGAATGTTGAGCCCCGTCCCTCCCCTCACCATCCCTTCCAAATACCGAATCCTAATGGTATAAATGAATGTTTTGTGACCAAGAATGCGGTTGCAAAACATTCACATATTAGCACCTACTTCAAGTAGGTGGTAACTCATTCTCAAATGGGAATGGGTCCCCTAGGGACCCCTTCCACTTTGTGAATGTTTGTAATAGCATTTTTAAGAGCGGACAGTGGTCCCACAGGCCACTGCCTGGTCTCAAAGAACAAGCATTGGCATAGCCAATCGGTCTCGCCTTTGGGGCCTTATAGGTATTTCGTTATGCAGCACAATATCCTCCCTGCAACAACATCAACTGTTGCATGGCTAAACACTTATAAGGTCCCAAAGGCGAGACCTATTGGCTATGCCAATGCTTGTTATTACTTGTTAACCAAATAACATTAAATCCACACAGGGAAGACGAGGGAGTAACAACGTCTGGTGTTAATCAACCCTAAAAGAACAAAAACAACAGTTGTTTCTTGCACCTACCATCATAACCTCAGCTGGAGCTGCCAATCATATGTCCCATATGTCTTTGAATAAGCAGTTTCCTGTTTCAGTTTCTGAGTGGAGGCATTGCTCGAGTGCGAGAGCGGCGCCCAGAGCAGGACAAATCGAGCCGGTAATTCAAAGTATATCCGTAGTCCTATGAGGGGCATCGGCGTTGACATCAGCTCAGAGTGGCTGGAGGCTAGCCCTGGAGCATTTGGTAGGTGGAGATGCTTGAGGCTATCAGCGGCGACTCTCCATTGACCTGAGTGTGTGCAGCCAGAGGTCAGCAGTCACAGGGTGAGCCCTTGGGGTTCCAGCGGAAGAGGCCTGGTTTGGCCAGGTGCAGCTTGTGGACAACCTGGCGCGTCATGCTAACACTAGCACCCTGCAGAAGCAGCGTGCATTAGCAGCTTGAATCTGCCATAGAAGCAGACCATCAACCCTCAGTGCGCTGGCTTACCTGCCCAGCCCTCAGCGTCCCAAGTGCCCCCAAGTGTTCCCAATGCTCCCCAAGCATACATTCACACCAGTGAGAGGGCAAAGGTGGGGGCTTTGTGTTGCGACCAGCAAGAGTTCGCTGAAGATGGCGCTCCATGTCTGGGCCATGACAGGTAAGTCTTTAGTGCAATCATTTACGTTACCGCATACTGTGGAACAGTAGGACTGGAATTGGGGTGCCGTGATCCAGTAGACACTGATTGTTCCAACCTCGATATCATAAGGTTTATTGAAATCTCTGTTTGCCAATTCTCCCATTATCAACTACAACCCAGCAGATCTGGTACAGCAGTATCGTCCGTTTTGAACTTTTCTTACGCAACACCCCCTTTTTGTTAATGGCGTGCGCCAGTCCATCCCCTTAAGCTGTAAACACCAATGATACCAGAGGGATGAACAGTCGTAAAGGACTCAGTATCACTGCAGTGGTCTGACCCTAAACCCAAGTGGCAACGCAAAAGAAGTCAGCCAAGGTCCCCTCTATGCGTAGTAGGATGCGGGTGGCGTCAGATGGACGCGGCTTACCTCACTGGTGAATTGTCCTTCCATAGGAAATAAGCAACAACAAGCACAAGCGCGCGCGGCAGCAGGGGGAGGGGAGAGAGGAGGCCTGCTCGATTCTCTTGCGGGAGCGAGCAGCAAGGCACGTTAATTAATAACATAAGGCGCCAGCTGTTCGCTCCCGCAAGGAAATCACCAAACGTGCACGCATTGCCATTGAAGGCAATGGAACGCGTGCACGTTTTGGGGCGAAAAAGGGAACCGATGGCTAAAGGTCTCTTTAATATTAATGGGGTAGAGCGATTTGCAACCCCCTAGAAATCGCTATCTGAAGCTCTTTGGGTTTCATGCATTGTAAATTTTGATAACCTAATTGCAATTTTCAGGAATTCGCAATTAGGTATTCACAATTTTTAATTTCGATGCAGGTAGACCTAAATCTCTCCGGGTGATAAATTGTTACATATATATGCTGCAATAGTAAAAGGCAGAACTTTATGAAAATATAGTTCCACCAAAGCAAATGTTAACAGCATTTTGCGGCGGGAAACTGATGAGAGAAGTGGACAAGCATCGGTAAATGCAGGAAAATATGCTACAGCCAATAGAAATGGGGGAAAGGTAAGTGTCATGCACAGGCACTAATTAGAAGCCAGGAAAGAGAAGAGGTGGGAAGTAAGTCTCTTTTAAGTTCATATTAAAAACAATACATTTCTCAAGCACATCGCAAGCGCTGTGGAGGCGAAACCTACAAAGGACTCAAAGACATGTTTATGGTTTGTCTAAAAAAATGTTTTTATGAAAATATTGTATGTTAATCACTATTATTAAACATTGCACTGTATGCATTTATAAAAGATACACTTTATTAAAGGTATTGATGACTTTTTGACAAAGTTAAAATGTCTGCTTTATTTATGTCCTTGTGCCTACGCCTTCATAAATCTAATAGACCTGCTTTTTATATTTGGTGATAATGATCCTTTGACCAAGTCAGTAGGCCTGCCTTACTTAAAATGACACCCTTTATATTGTTACATGGCACAGTCAGTCATGTAAAGTGGCGAGGGAGTGGGTGCAGAGCCAGGCACGGAGCTGAAGACCTCGCTCTTCAATAAACAACCAACCCTAGACAGAGCTAGGCACACACACCTGCTCAGCACCAGGATACCCTTGCAGGGTATGGTGGGCTTTACAAATACACTTAACAAATAATGTAAAGGGGACATTCTGTTTTTTTGTTCATGTCAATAAACTTGTAGTGTCCAAATAAATGTGTTCTCTTTATTTGTGAAATGCAAACTACACCACCTAAAAGTAACATTATTTTTTCTCCTTTTTCTAGACATATGTGAACACCACTCTGTATGAAAAGTTTACATATGCTGGCATTGACTGCTCAGCAGAGGAAGCGGGCTAAGTGCAATGGTATCACCTTATGAATAAAAGCCATCCAATGATAACACCGTGCAGTAAAGCACAATGCATTCTCATGTTCTGCCTGAGCCTCTGCATACACCTGTCTGTATATTAGTGTTTTACAATAAATTCATATTTGTGTACTGTCACTTTCAATATAATGCTCTTTTAGTCATGTAAATACGTTTCGCACGGACTTTTGGTAAACAGTATATTTTTGTACAGTTGATCGCTTACATATTTGTAGAAGATGAAATGAAAAAAAACAGGAAAAAAGAAATAGCCTAAAAAATTTTAAAATAAAGATGTTGGTGAAAAAATTGTGCAAGAACAAAAAGTGTCTCTGTTAGTGCGGATAAAGGAAAAGGGGAGGCTGCTTGTATAGAAGACATTAATTCACTCAACATAATTTTTAGTTTTTGTGGAGGCAGTCTGGTAACCGAATATGTAGGCAGATGCATTCATAGAACCATGAGGTTACTTTGAGCTACTGGATTAAAGCACTTTGGGGCATATTATCAAGAACAATGTTTTAATGGAGTGGGAACCCAATCTACCCTTGCAGGTATGGGCAATTAAGTTTTCAAAAATAAGGGGTTTACCTACAAGGGATTTTGTTTATCTGAGGATTCAACAACTTTTTGTGACAATTTTTATCTCACCCTAAACCGTGGTGAAAAATAGAATAAATCAAAAATAGAAATACAAAATAATCACAATTTATCTAATGAATCATAAATCATACACGGGGCAACAAAATATATTTCAAACAAACATTTATATATTTAATATATATGTATTTAAAAATTTGAAAGGGAAAAGCAACAAAACAGTCTGTAAGGTGACGTCAGAAAACCTATACAAAAAACTATGTTAACACCTTCTCTATGTCATTAAAACACTCAATGTGATGCAGGGATAGATGTTGGAGTCGACGTTTCGGTCTGTCAAAGGAATTAAACCATCAGACCATCTTCTTGGAGCTTTCGGTCTGCCAGACTTGTTGGGGGCAGTAGATGTGGGACATCTGCAGATGAGGCTCCTCCATTAGGGTGAAGGAGTGTCGCCCCGCTAGATACAAATGCCCCAGAAATGAAAAATAAAATGTAAATTAAGTTAATTTATTACCATTTTATTTTCACAAGTCCGTTCCGAGTCGAATGTTGGGGCGGGCCATTGCTGCTAGGTGGCAGCAACAGGGAGTGGTGGTGGGCTGGGCACTTAAGCCAGTAATGCACACTTTAAACCGCTCTAACCTAGCTGTTTTAGACAGCTGGGTGCAGAGCAAGGACAGGCCTCCAGTGCCTTTGTGAGTGCTGAGAATGCTCCATCCAATCCTAGCAGTTCTCTAATGCAGACTAACAGCATGCGAGTAGCGTCTGGACTCGTTAAGGGAGTTAGGTGGGGGCCCGCACTGGATGAGAGACCAGAGCGAATACATGCAGCACAGTGAGTTTAAATGTACTTTCAGGCCTCGTCTGGCATTAGCAGCGCGCATGCGCTGCTCTCGCCATGCGAGCGCTTCTTGGAATCAATACGGTTTCAGAAGTCGTGTCTCTGCTCCACCTGCAATTTTCATTCGTGCTCGTCGTTTAGCGTCATGGATTATGCAAAACACAGTGTAATGATTGCACTGGAGGCATTTTAATCCCTCCTGTTTGCCAACCTGTCCGCTTTTGGCTCCACCCACTGGGATTGGATTTTTTACTTGCAGCGGGAGACAGGGTCTCTTAATTAGCCGCTAAGCACTTTTTTTTGCTATTACTGCGTTTATCTTTAACAATGGCTGACGCGCCTTTCATTTCTTTGGCGTGGTTTGTTTTTCTTTGGCTTTCACGTTCACGCTTACTGAAGCTTCCTCATCCATCCACTGGTGAAACACTCCTCCGGACACCGTGCTTCATCCTTTTTCACGGCTCGTGTGCACATCTGTTCTAGTGTCCTGTTATACAATCTGTGCACAAGGACGATGCTGAGGTATCTGTTGGGTGACTCTCTAAAAGACCTCCTGCAGCACTTCCATAACCCAGCTGCCTTATGCAGCTGCCGGTCTGTGCATCTGATCCTTTCCAACTTCCTGTCATACCACCCATGCACAAGGGCGATGCTGAGGTGCCTGTTGAACGAGCCAATATGTTTCCCGCCACTTCCCAGACAGGACTTAGTGCATTGGACTGGGGGTGCTGGCCAGTGCCACCAGACTACTTTGAAGGGCACATTTGGTGTCCTCCTTGCATATTCCAGTTTCAGCCAGTTAAGGAAGCCCGTGGCTCCTGCTTTGGCATGAAACTGTATATACGACATGGAAGTATCCTCTCCTCTTTCCAGCTCCTCCTCTGGGAAGGACCCTCAAATTGTTCCAACCCTTTCTTTAGGATACCAAAGGGCTTACCTGTGGATGGGTTCTCAGATTCTTCAAGGGACAAAACTCAAGCCTGAAATTGGGTTGTTCTTCGACCATATGGAAACTTTGACTTTGTTGGACTACGACTGGAACTGAGACTGCTCCAAGGAAAGGCTCCTGCTGCTCCTGGTGCTGCTGCTTTTCAAGTCTTCTTCATTGTCGGGGTCTCTTCCAGGTTCTTCAACAGACATGTGGGCATCAAGGACACTCAAAGAAATCTCCCTTGGAGTGAAGGAGTCACTCCCATGCATCTGCAAGCACTGCAACTAAGCTGACCGGTCTGCTGCTCCTGTTGTCCCACAGACTTCCTGAAGCTCAGTTACACTGGTGGTGGTGGTTCTGCAACTCCCTTGAGGCCTGACCTGTCCTCCTGCAATTTAAGGCAAGTGTCTCTGTTTGGAACCACTGGGCTACAGGACCGACTCACGGCCTTCTGAGAAAGTAGCCTGGATGGTGCAAAGCTCGACACTGAGGACATGATGCGCTAATCTTTTCCATGCAGTCGGGTTGCTGTGTCGATATTCGCTGCAATGAATCCAATGCATAATCATCGAGTTATACCAAGCGTTGTTGTGTGGCTATGCAGGCTGTGGAACTAGTGCCGAACAGCCTCTGTGGAGGGTAATGTATCGGGTCCAATCTGTGCAATGGTGACGATGTATCGGTTTTGCAGCAAAACAGCTGCACAACTCACTTCTGAGGTCCAGAACTTGGAGAGGGCACCTCAAGCAAGGGTAGAACTCAGCCGGCAGAGTCCTGCAGCACCAACAGAGTTATAGGAAGCCTTTTGTGTCCCTTAGACTTTAGAAAGCAGGAGGCAAGCCCTTGGAGATCACTTGGAGGGAAGGCTGCGACCAACTCTCCTTCAGCAGAGTCTGGGAGAAGCAGGCAGCAGGGCAACTAGCAGAAAAGTAGTCCAGTTGAGACCTTTATGCAGCACAGCAATCCTTATGACAAAGGTTCAGCTAAAGATCCAGAAGTGCCTGATTTATATGGGTCAGAGACCCAGTACTTATACCCAAAAAGTGCCTTTGAAGTAGGGAGTGACTTCAAAGCAACTCTGCAATGTACAAGGATCCCTTTCAACTAAATCCTGCCTGCCTATCTGTTGGGGGTAAATCAGTGCTTTGTGTGTGGACAGGACACTACCTATTGAAGTGTAATGGTTAGCCCTTCCCATTCCTCCCTGCCCAAGAAGACCCATCATAATGTAGATTAACGCAGCTGAGTGCTCTGAATGCAGATCATCCTCACATTTCTGTGTTTGTGGCTGTCTAGACGGAATGTACAAATTGCAGCTGTCACCCAACCCAGACGTGTACGGGAGACAGGCTTTCAAGCACAAAGAACATTAGTACAGAGAAATATCCACTCACTAAAAGTGGCATTTCTAAAACAGTAATGTTAAATCCAACTTCACGAGTAAAACGATGTATTATTACTCCACATACATGAAACATAAAAGAGCTACTCCTTTCTAATCAGGAATTACAGCTTAACGCCTTAACCTCGGCCGTTTAGGGAAAATAAAATAGGTGGTGTCACTACCAGTACATGCAAAACATACAAGTACAAGTCCTACCTTTTAATTACATGGTACCATGCCCTCGGATTACTTAGGGCTTACCTTAGGGGTGACTTATATGTAATAAAAGGGACTTTAAGGCTTGGCAAGTAACTTTACATGCCACGTCAAAGTGGTAGTTAACTGCACACATAGGCACTGCAGTGGCAGGCCTGAGACAGGTTTGACTGGCTACTTCTGTGTATATGGGATACCACTTTACAAGGGACTTATTAGTACAACAAACATGACCATCAGGTATACACCAATATCATCATGTTTAGGGAAATAGCGCATGCACTTTAGCACTGGTTAGCAGTTGTAAAGTGCTCAGAGTTGTAAGGCCAACAAAAAGAATCAGCAAAATGAGGAGGCAAAAAGTCCAGAGGAAGATAACCCTGGAATTGAAAATGTCTTCAGGATCCACCATACCTTAAGATGCTTTATCTGGTTGACCTACTCCATCAGATTGTGGTCACTTCAGTTTTGAACCTGGCCTACAAGGCCACCCAGCCATGGTATTCATCATCTGAGCCCCTTGAGAGTTCTCTCTGTTAGAGCCTTAGTCCCCCCCACCCCACAGGTCTGAGACCCAATAGAGTTTGTACAGTTGTTGCAAAATGGGTTTCGCCCATTTACTCCACCAGATTTATTGCTTTTTTAGCACCCGGTTTTACAGCCTTTACTGTAGGTCAGTCTCCGTACCTGATTCTCACCCACAGTAATTTCCCGATGATTAGACTTAACATGTTTATCACCTGTGTTCACCTTTTAAGATAAGGCTGTAGCGGCACAGCTGGTATAAAAGCAATGGGCTGATAACACATGAAAATGTGTGTAGACATGTGGGCAGGCTGTGCATGTGAGACTGCAGTTGTGGGAACCCCAATAACTGAGTACAGGTGCTGACCGGGGGTAACCCTTATAATATTAGTGGGCCTTCATCCAGGGGGTTTACTGGAAAATCTGCAGTGCTCAACTGTATAATATACAGTGAAATCTACCTTGAAGTGTAGTTTTGCTCTATTTAGGCCTACACAGTCCAGTGAGGTGTCAAACTGGGATCACTGACAGAACATCGACAGTCAAAATATCGAGAGGATCAATATCGACTGCAAGAATATCGACTTCCTATCTTCAAACAGGTAAGTACAAAAATATCGACTCCAAAATATCGAGTGTAAAGAATATAGACTGTCAAAATATCGAATTTTTAAATGTCTTAAAAGTAAATAAAAGTAATATAATAATAAATTAAATTAATTTAAACATTTAAAATACTTAAATAAAAGTAAAATTGAGAAATAATCAATGTAACGAAAAAAAATATATATTTTAAATACATATATATATATTCCTTTTACTGACGCCGTGATCTCTACAGAGCACCTCTGACCCAGCCAGCTGTAAGCCGCCACGCCTCGCCGGACCCGCTTCGCGGGTCCCGCTTCGCGGTCTTGCAGCGGCTGTTGAACTCAAGGGGCCCCACCTGTTGACCGGCAGGGCTGCGAGGATAGAGCGGTGGACTCCACGGACCAGGAGTCCCCGCGCGCCCGTTTCCAGCTGGGCTCCTCTCCCTGCCGGCCCCGCCCCCACCACCGCAAGGCTTAAGCGGCTTCCAGGAGCACCTTCGGCGGATTCCTTTTACTGACGCCGTGATCTCTACAGAGCACCTCTGACCCAGCCAGCTGTAAGCCGCCACGCCTCGCCGGACCCGCTTCGCGGGCCCCGCCTCGCGGTCTTGCAGCGGCTGTTGAACTCAAGGGGCCCCACCTGTTGACCGGCAGGGCTGCGAGGATAGAGCGGTGGACTCCACGGACCAGGAGTCCCCGCGCGCCCGTTTCCAGCTGGGCTCCTCTCCCTGCCGGCCCCGCCCCCACCACCGCAAGGCTTAAGCGGCTTCCAGGAGCACCTTCGGCGGATTCCTTTTACTGACGCCGTGATCTCTACAGAGCACCTCTGACCCAGCCAGCTGTAAGCCGCCACGCCACGCCGGACCCGCTTCGCGGTCTTGCAGCGGCTGTTGAACTCAAGGGGCCCCACCTGTTGACCGGCAGGGCTGCGAGGATAGAGCGGTGGACTCCACGGACCAGGAGTACCCCGCGCCCGTTTCCAGCTGGGCTCCTCTCCCTGCCGGCCCCGCCCCCACCACCGCAAAGCTTAAGCGGCTTCCAGGAGCACCTTCGGCGGATTCCTTTTACTGACGCCGTGATCTCTACAGAGCACCTCTGACCCAGCCAGCTGTAAGCCGCCACGCCTCGCCGGACCCGCTTCGCGGGTCCCGCTTCGCGGTCTTGCAGCGGCTGTTGAACTCAAGGGGCCCCACCTGTTGACCGGCAGGGCTGCGAGGATAGAGCGGTGGACTCCACGGACCAGGAGTCCCCGCGTGCCCGTTTCCAGCTGGGCTCCTCTCCCTGCCGGCCCGCCCCCTCGGTGACCTTTGTAAAGCTACAAAGAGGAAGTAACATCCCTGCTGCGCGGGAGCGCGCAGGAGGGCGCCGGGAGAAGCCCGGGACAAGGGCGGGACCGTCTGTGGCCGTCCGGGGCCGCAGGAGGCCGGGCTGGGCCAGGTATTTTCCAACTTGATCGTTGTAAGCTGTGTCTTTGTATCCCCGCACTGTGTATAGCTAGTAGTGTATCTTTAGTTGTTCCACCAAGTGCCAATAGTCTAAACAACCCTCCTTTGACATGAGTCACTCTGCCCCGCCCGGTGTGAGTGTCTCTGTTCTTGGCCCCTTAGATAAATTCTTTAAGAAATCTATCAAGGAGGTAGATATGGACTTACTCCTTGCAGAAAGAAGAGCTGAGCGCCGACGCTCAATTGCGCAGCTAAAGAAAAACCCACTGCCAGTTTCAAATAATACACAAGAACTAGCCGCCCAAGGTTTGAGCTCTATTGAGGGCGATGCCACTGATCTTAACCTTACCCCTAGTATATTTAGATTTCCAGCTATCTCCCCGCCCTGTAGCAGTGCCACCAACGGAGGTCACCTTGTTTGTCCCCCTATTGATCACTCAAGCTTCGTCGAAATAAACATCCCCGAAACCCTTATTAGGGAAGTAGAACCAAGCCCCATGCTGCCCAACCTGTCACTGGTTTGTATCGACCCAGGCGAAAATATACCAGAAACGAGTGCATGCAAATCTAGATCCACGTCCGATAAGGCTAAGAGGGTTGTTCATTCTCCACCAAGGAAAAAAAGGAGAAAGGGCGGGGTAAAAAGGAAAGGGCGTAGCTGCCAGACTCCACCACCACCCCTACCCAAACCAATTATTGAGTCAGGGCCCTCACACATAGTAGAGCCTTTACACTCAGACACATATGATCAGGTATCCCCAGAGTTAGCATCCGTAGGGATAAATGAGGTGTCCCTTGGTATTATAGAGAAGCTCATTAAATCATATATGCTACCCCTGCTAGAGCGTGTGAGGACTATGGGTGAAAAACTGGATCGCCTATTGGCGACCATTGAGCCTATACATTCCTCTAGCCTGGATAAGAACAAGGGCTCATCCAAAAAACCCGCCGGATCTTCCCTTGTTGCTGGTAAAATAACTAGTACTACCAGTCAACATACTATTAATGCTACCAAAGCAGTTACTAGTTCAAATAAAGCACTGTCTGTGGTTGCTAAATCTTCTACAACAAACCCTTCTGTTAAAGCAAACCCTAGTGTGGTAGTCAGCAAACCACTTGTTTAGGGAGTAGCACCGTAGTCAAAGAAAGGGATGGGTAAACCTGCTGGTTCCAATGGTAAAACCAACAAACCTTTACCATTGAAGAAAAATGTAGACCTGCCCCCAGACTCTCTAAATTTTGTTATTGTTATGACAGGTGTGCCACCTGTTGCGGAAGGGGATAGAGAAAATAACGAAAGCTTAAAAAACAAAGTCATCTTTTGGCTGAAAACAAATAGACCCCTTCCTCCTAATCTTAATGGGGATATTGTTACGGTCAGAAGATGTCAGTGGGTTGGGGTGCGCCCTAAGGATATAGAGGGGGACATAGTGATCATTAACTTCAGGGACCATAGAGTTGTATCTCACCTTACAGATTGGTATGTGGGAAACAATGAGGGAGGGATCTCTACAAGGAACCTAAGTTATTTCTATCCTGAGACCCTGATCAATCCAACAGATCAACCCCCCGGTAGAAATAAAAAAAATACCAAAAGCCTCCTAAAATGGTCCAATTTTACACCAAGTTTTCATGGACCCCAGTTTAACCCCGAGGCGCAGTATCGCTCCTACATTCAATCTAGTTACAACTGCCCAGTACAAACGCCGGGCTGGGCTAAGTCTTACACCCAGCCCTTAGGTCCCCTAGCCTTATTGGATCTGCCATTCTTAAACAAGCCCCCGTATCCTATGGCTCCTACAACACCAGCCTTCATACAGTTACAGCAGCCCCCAAGCTTCTATCCAGCAAATCTCTATTCCAATAGGCCTACCCATCTTAAAGAGCTATGGAACATACCCTTGAGGAACTTATACGACCCACTATCAGGGTTGTCGACTAATGACTGACCAGCACTGGAGAAAAGTGATGACGACCCTTACATTCCGAGTGTGGGAGATGACTCGAGTATCCTTCTATGTAATGTTGGAAGTTCTAAAGTCACACCCCAGTGTGGTGAGGAGGGATGTTTAGTTTATTCAAGAGAGCTTGACATATCAGCACTGTTACCCGCCTCACTGCAATCCATGGATGTTTCTTTCACGGGCATACATCCCGAGCAAACTACTCAGGCTGGGTCAATATGCTTGACAAGGGAAGGGCTGATTACAGATGTACCCCTGCCTGTAGAATCCTCTTTTCAACCCAGTGAACCCCTCCCAATAGGCGCAACAGTACCGTGTGACCAAGTTTGTGATAAGGGCACTATCATGGGATGCTGGAATGTGGCTGGCATTGAATCTTGTATATGTATACCTGACTGGGCTGATTTCATCCGACAAGGTGATGTTTGGTCTTTTCAGGAGACATGGTCAACCCTTCCAGTGTATCTTCCAGGCTTCCTGAGCTTTAACAAACCTGCAGTTAGAGGCCAAAGAGGCAGGGCCATGGGGGGCCTTACTACTTGGGTTCGTCAAGTTGCAGGGGTTTCTGTGAAGGAAATTCATATCGACTGCCCTGATATTTTGATAATCAGCATGAAATTTAATAGTGGGCTGGACATTCTGTTGTTCAATGTATATGCTAGAGGAATTCCGGGTGGTCGAGTCTCAACCACCCTAACATGTTTAGACGAGTTCCTAGGCTCTACCCAATTAACTGGTCATGTGGTTGTAATGGGTGATTTCAATACTTGTTTTGAACCCCTGAGCAGCGAGGATGGGATATTAACTGAGGCAGAGGACATGATGTGGGGGATTCCACAACTTGAGCTACCCCCGATCCCTAAGTGGTCTCAAGCCGCCACATACATCAAAGGTCTATGCCTGAACTGGGGGTTGCGTGCCCTAAATGGTCGCGTAAGATCGGATAGGTTGGGCAACCCCACATTCTTCAATGGCAGACATAGCAGTCGCATTGATTATATCCTAGTAGACATAAATCTGTGGCCCACAGTATTGGATATGATAGTTAAACCACGACCAGAAAGTGATCACGAACCACTCATAGCAGAACTGAAGGACTCTAGTTTTGCCGGGCCGATTGTGCGACAACTCAATCCCGTTCAAGAGGCCATGGTATTAACTAATGATATGAGGCGGGTTCGTTGGCCAAAGGTATCTGTAGATGTGAATGCACGCATTAAGATCAGAACTCTGGTTTCTAACTCTTTATGGGAAATTGATAAGTGTGATAACCTGGATCGGACAATCTCTAAAATTTCTGATATTCATGCCAGCCTGTTTTTGTCCCTAAAGTCACTATTTGTTAAATATGTAGTTAACAAGGGTATAGGGAAGGCGAGGAAACCTGCTAATTGGTACAACGAAGATTGCCGCGAGTCCCATTCACTTTTGTTTAAGGCTTTAAAATCTAAGAACCCAGCCCTAATCAAAACCAGCAGGAAGGCATATAATGAAGTTAAACGGCGGGCTAAAGCCGCATGGGATGATGAGCGCTGGACTCTTTTAGCTGAGGCCTGTGGCTCCAGGAACCTCCAGCAGTTTTGGCATCTCCTCAGGTGGGGACCGTCTCAGGATGACCGCCCAAGCCCCGCATCTGTTGATCAACTGAAATGGGTGTCCCATTTTGAGGAACAGTTTAGATGTCATAGTGCCAGGGAAGTTCCCATTAGTTGGCCATTAACTTTTGACACTCTTGTGTTTTCAGCCAAAGAGGTGGAAACAGTCCTGAATGCCATCCCTAGGGGTAAAGCGCCCGGTCCGGACTGTATCCCTGCAGATATTTTCCAGCAGGACCAAGACTTATGGGTACCGTATCTATTGCAATTGGTAAATGCGTTGGCCAGGGGCGCCAAGGTACCTGATTCATGGGCTGGTGCTGAGATCTTGCCCATCTTTAAGAAGGGTGACCGGTCGGTTCCATCGAACTACCGGCCGATCAGTCTTATTGACGCGGTACAGAAGATCATAACCCGTCTTGTTCTATCAAGGGTTCAGGCCTGGATAGAGGATTACAACGTTCTTACCCCCCTTCAAGCAGGGTTTAGACCTCATGTAAGCACCCTGGACCAGGCTTTTCGCTTTATGCTCTTGCACTGGAAGACGGTTACCTTGGGTAAAGGAAACTTATTCGCGGCTTTCGTAGACCTTAGGTCTGCGTTTGACCTTGTCCCGAGGGCCGGGCTTTGGAATAGCCTACTAGAAATGGGCATGCCTCCTATTTTGGTCCGCCTTATAGTGAACCTCCATGCAGAGACATATGCATTTGTAAGATGGGGCAAACCCGGTGAGGTGACAGAGAACTTTCCAGTGGCGAAAGGTGTCAGACAAGGATGTGTTTTGCCACCCACCTTGTTTTCTCTATATATCAATAGAGTTAACAAGTACTTTGACAACTTTCCCACGGATGCTCCTAGTTTGGCTGGCATGAAAATCCCCCTGCTCATGTTCGCTGACGATACTCTCTTGATTTTACGAACCAGACAGGGTCTACAGAACGCACTGTCAAGGTTCGAGAGTTTCTGCAGCGAACATGAGTTGGAGGTGAACGTGTCCAAAACCAAGTTTATGGTTCTTAGGGGGCACAAACAGGTTAAGGCTAGGGTCACCATGGGGGATACCCCCCTGGAACAGACAAAGTACTTCACCTACCTGGGAGTTACCTTTAGTGACACCTTGAGTTGGACCCACCAGATCGAGCTCATGACCATGAAACACCAACAGTTGGGCGGGGCTCTGATCAAGGAACACAAAGGGTCATTCACGAGGCCCATGTCGCCGCTCATCAAGATCTATGGAGGAAAGGTTTTATCAGCAGTCCTATATGGCGCAGAGCTCTGGGGTGGAAGTAATCTGGACTCGCTAAAACATGCCCAAAACAAGTTTTTAAGGATGGCAACAGGTTTGCCTCAGTCAACACCATTAATCCCCCTTTTATACGACCTGGGGTGCCACACGGTGGTTGATCAAGCAAGACTTCGCCCATTAACATTTTGGCGCCGTCTGTGGACGACGCCAGAACTCCATCATTATGCAGAAGCTTGCCTGGAGGTAAAAAATAGTCCTGGTGCCGCTAAAATTGGATGGTTTAGAGATCTTAAGGCCACCTTACTTTCCTTGGGCTTTGGCGAGTTGTGGTCCTCGCCCGAGTCAGCCAATTTCCCATCAAAAAATGAACTTAAAAAATGTTACTGGGAATGGGTGACGCACAACATCTACTTAAAAACGAGCTCGAGCAGTCTCTCTGGACTGTTTATTGTACATAAAGACATTCCCATGCTAGAAGGGTACTGGGACGCTATTACAAAACCACTGGACCGCAAACTTTATTTTCAATTTAGATGTGGCTCACTTCCCATAGGGGACTTCACCAAAAAGTGGGGAACAGATAGATCGGGGTTTTGTCCTAAGTGTCATGGCATTGGGGAAAGTCTGAATCATTTTTTGTATGTGTGCCCACTATACTCAGCCCCCAGAGCCAAATGGCTTAAACCGGTATGTAGACAACTAGGCACTAGATCGGCTGTGGAAGCTATGAGACTGTTAAAAACTAACCTGGATCCGCCTATTGTTGTGGGGGTTGCTAAGTTTCTCGGGTGGGCCTGGGTGCTCAGATGTAGGTTTATTAAAAATAACTCAGTGGTGATTGTCTAAATATAGTGTATACTGTGGAAGTATGGTCGTGCTCTACACCTTTTTAAACTTTTGTATAGTACTATAAGAAGTTGATTTGATGCCAATGATTTAATACTTGTTTTAAATGTTTTATGTGTATATTGTATTTTATGTCTTTTATGATGAACTAATCGAATAAAGACTTCTTGAAATGTAAATATATATATATATAATTTACAAAACATATACAATATTTTTACCGTAGGATAGCGAAAGGGTTAAATTTACTGTAAACACTCCAGTGAGTGCAACAGTAGGGAAAGCATTGGATAGCGTAGGGGTAAAAATTACAATTCCCACTCCAGAGAGTGCAACAGTAGGGAAAGCGTTGGATAGCGTAGGGGTAAAAATTACTATTCCCACTTCAGAGAGTGCAACAGTAGGTAAAGTGTTGGATAGCGTAGGTGTAAAAATTACTATTCCCACTCCAGAGAGTGCAACAGTAGGGAAAGCGTTGGAAAGCGTAGGGGTAAAAATTACTATTCCTACTCCGAAGAGTGCAACAGTAGGGAAAGTGTTGGATAGCGTAGGGGTTTAAATTACTATTCCAACTCCAGTGAGTGTAACAGTAGGGTAAGCGTTGGATAGCGTAGGGGTAAAAATTACTATTCCCACTCCAGTGAGTGCAACAGTAGGGAAAGCGTTGGATAGTGTAGGGGTAAAAATTACTATTCCAACTCCAGTGAGTGCAACAGTAGGGAAAGTAAATACTTCTTATTTAAATATAAATAATATAAATAGTAACACCAATTACAAATTAATTAAAATATGTTACAATTGTGTTAAATATATTAAATAATCAATTTAAAATACAAATACAAATTATTTAATAATAAAAATTACCTACTAATACTAATTATTTACCTATTAATAATAAAACAATTAACAATTTAAAAGTATTTTGAAAAATTAACTCAATACATTTTTTATTCAAAAATGTAATTACTTACAATTAAATTACTTCACAAGCTATTCCCCTAACAACACTACAGAAATTAATTTAATAAAAGTAACAATGATCAATTAATCAATTACAATAAATTACAAAATATATTTTAATTAATTACAAATTAATAATTAATTTACAATTAATTCTAAATAAATACCAATAATTAAAATAACATATTTAAATAATTATAATGAAATTACTTCCCACCCTATTACCCTATAAACCCACAACCCGCTACAGAAAATAAATTACTAAAATCAACTTATTTATCAATTAAGCAATTATAATTAATTACCAATTATGTTTTAATTAAGTGCCCATTTTTAATCATTTAACAAATAATTCTAAATAAATACCAATAACTAAAATAACATATTTAATTTATTATAATTAAATTACTCCCCACCCTATTCCCCTATAAACCCACAACCCGCTACAAAAAATAAATTACTAAAAATAAAATATTTAGCAATTAATCAATTAAAATTAATTAGCAGTTAGATTTTAATTAATTACCAATTAATAATAAATTAACAATTAATTCTAAATACATACCAATAAATGAAATAACATATTTAATTAATTATAATTAAATTACTTCCCACCCTATCCCCCTATAAACCCACAACCCGCTACAGAATTATATTACACAAAAATTAAATATTAATATTAACTTATCTTAAATTCGATATTTTTTCTGTCTATATTCTGTCTAGTCGATATTATGTCCATTCTATATTTTTGATTCAATATTATTGCTATTCTAGTCGATATTAATTTTTTCTAGACGATATTTTTGTAGTCTATATTATATCTAGTCGATATTATGTCTATTCTATATTTTTAACTCAATATTGTGTCTAGTCGAAATTAAAAACTCAATATTTTGACTAGTTACCGTCAAACTGGGATGAAACATGCATGCAAAGTTTGAATATGCAGGTCCCAATAACGTGTGCATCTAACGGATCTGCACAGAGGTGCTGAAAGGAAGTATCCACAAGCAGGGAGGTACACAATGTGAAGGGGTAGACAGGCACAGGGAGCCAGTAAAACCAGCTCCCCACAAAATGAGACATTTAGAGGCCAGGAGACCTGCTGAAAATGCCACTTAAGTAGCCGTTGTAAATGTGTCTCAGGCCTGCCACTGCAACCTGTGTGCAGTTTAAAACTGCCATTTCGACCTGGCAAAATAAACCCTTTGCCACGCCTAAACCTTCCATTTTTAATACATAAAGGTTATCCCTAGGGTAGGCCTTACACAGATCAGAGGGCAGGATGCACTGTATTTAAAAAGATGGACATGTACTTTTAAGTTTTACATGTCCAGGTAGTGAAAAACTCTTAAATTCATTTTCCACTACTGTGAGGCCTACCCATCTCCTAGGATAATATTTGGTTGCCTTATTACATTTAATAAGTGCTAACATTTGATGGTGAACAGGTAAACATTTCATGTTTGGGGTCTCAGAAATTGTAATAAAAAAATTCTCTTTAATGGTAAAGTAGGATTTTAAGTTACAATTTTGAAGATGGCATGAGATTGGATTCCTGACCAGCCAGGTGCACAGCATGACCATCAGGACCTCGGGGGCACTGACAGCCATCAGATCAAAGTAGTAGTGGTTGGCGGTGTTGCAACCAATCAGGTTAAAATGGGCAGACTTTGTGAGGGCAACGGCACAGCCCCTGAAGACAAAAGCGTGCGAGGTGGATATGGAGAAGAAACGTACAGATGACGTAGGAAGTTTACGCTGGAGCCTGACTAGGCCACACCTAGGACATTGGCAGCAGACTGGGAGGAGATGCAGGAGGAGTCCCCGGGGAGAGGCGCTTGGGACGTTGCCACAGCTCTAGAACAGAGTTGTGGTCTCAAGCAAGTGGCTGATAGTGGGTTGGAAAATATCAGGTGGTGTGAGTAACAAGGGACTTTCTCTTTGGTCTTTAACTACACAAAAAACCTGTCTGGGCAAGGTGGTTGATAAATTGGGATTTTGCACGTTTTCTAAACTTCACAGAGCACCTTACAACCAAGTAGCATTACTCCTTAAATTGAAAGGACACAAGCTAGTCACATTGTGGTGTGGTGGTTGAACTAGTACTGGCCTGAGAACATGCCAGACTAAGCCCTATGTTCCTTTCTCCCTGGGGCACCACAGTGCTCACAACCAAGGAGCTGAACTCAGGAGTCAATGCCAGTGGACCTAAAAAGAAACCCAGACTTACAACAGTTCGCCCCTATGAGAGACCTGTACAACAATTTCCTAATAAAAGGCTGCTTACTCAAACCACTGCTGTAGTTGAGTACTGTCTCCTGTTACAGTGATGTCAGAAATAAGTTGGATGATCAGGTTGTCCCATCAGGAGATGGATACTACACAGCCCATCCAGTATGACTTGCAGGTAAGGGTGGGTGAGGTTTAATAAAAAAAAAATATTAGCTTGCCTTTGCCGGCCCATCCCGTGTTGTCGGTCTGTGTCGTCCTCTCTACAACAGGCAGCAACCACAGGCAGCCTCCCTCCACTCCCCTAATAATAGTAAAAGATATTTGTAGAGAGCCCACCTACCCCGGATGGGGTGTCCTGGCGCTAGCACAAACAACTACAATGCAGTGGGGGGTGGGAATCTAGTCATTACGACTAAATATCCAAGTTTTTATGGCCTTTCTTAATCCCTGTTCAGAATGCATCATATGTAATTGAATAGGTACGTTGAAGGATTTAGTGGTACCCACCTCAAATGTCCTACCCCCATTCTTGCCTTCGCAAAGCGGGGGATGGTGAGGTAGTGTTTATGATTGGACTGTAGTGATCTATCCTGCTTGTAGGGGTGAAGTCACTTCCTCAGGTAGTTGGGTCCTCTGCCCTGATATGCCCGAAAGGCAAACGCAAGGGCCTTGAATTCGATACGCTTGGCTACCGGGAGCCAAAGGAGTTGTCTACGATGAGGAGAAATATGCTGACGGAGAGGCACCTTGCAGACCAGTCTAGCCGCTGCATTTTCTATTATCTGGAGCCTACGGGTCAGGCCAATAGGTAGACCCCTGTAGAGTCCATTAACAATCAAAATGGGAGGTGATTAACTAATGGACTACAGTTTTGCGTGCTGTCTCTGGCAAGAAATCAATACATTTTCTGGTGGTTTTCATCGCGCCAAAGCAGGCCGCAGATAGAAGTTGAACAAGGGTAGCGAGGGACAAGTCATTGTTCCACCTGACTCTCAAATTCTTGACCGAGTCCTTAGGAGTAGGGGCAGATCCCAGTTCTGCTTGCCACCACAGGGTTGTTGGGGGTGGTCTTATCGGCATTGAGCTTTAAACAATTGCTGTTCATCCAGGCAGAAATGCTTTTAAGGCAGTCTTTGAAGGAGTCAAAGATAAATGGCGAGACCCAGCTGAAGCTAAACATCAGTTGGGTATCATTGGCATAGGATATCACCTTGATCCCAGTCTTAGCAATGAGCTCTGCCAGTGGTGTCAAATTGATATTAAAGAGTAGCGGGCTCAGGGCCGAGCCCTGAGGCACCCCCCCCCCATCTCAATGGTTTAGCGGAGGAAGTAAAGGGGTGGAGAGAGACCTGTTCTCGGCCATGAAGGTAGGTCGCGACCCAGTACAATGCCGTCCTCTGGATGCCAACCCGTTGAAGGTGATCCAGTAAGATGGGGTGGGCCACTCTGTCAAGCGCCGCTGACAGGTCGAGGAACACCAGCATGGCAGCGGATCCTCCATCCACTGCCCAGTGAATGGAGTCAGCCACCTCAATCAACACGGATTCAGTATTGAAGCCAGGGCGAAAGCCGGACTGGGAGTCATGCAATAGCCCATTGGACTCAATAAAAGCCGGAAGCTGCTGGTACGCTAATTTCTCTAAGACTTTAGTGGGGCCGGGAGCAGAGAAAGGGGCCTGAAGTTGCTGGTGACTTCAGGGTCAGTGTTTGATTTTTCAATATCGGGAGCATAAACTAGTGTTTCCAGGCCGATGGGAAAACCCCCTGTCTGAGTGAGGAATTCTAGATGGCGTTAAGGGATAGATTAAGCCACTCAACCAGTAAACTGTATTGTTTCGCTGGCGAGGGATCACCAGGTGAACCGGATTTACAGTTTTGGAGTTCAGCCAGGAATGCCTCCATGGAGATCTTTTCAAATTCCGAACACTGGCTGGTTGTGATAGAGGCTACCAGATGTGTCCACCCCGATGGGGTGGGGTTCCGCCGTGAATGACAGGATGGCAATGGCAGCGTTGTAATTGGCCGGGACATCGATTCCACAAGCGTCTATGGGGAGGCAATTTTCCCTATGTAGAGAAAATGCAGAGTGCGTATGACTGGTTTGGTCGGCCCACAAAAGTGGGCCAGCCACTCCTCCCCAGCCCTCGAGCAGAACCGCCCAGCCGCAACCAAAGCCTGCCTTCTCGCAGTGTGAGAAGCAGAAACATAATATGGGATTTAAAATACCATTTTCTGTTTCTGTTTCTCACATTGCGAGAAAGCAGTGAGGCGACGCTCCTCCGCCCACATGGAGGAGCCTTCCCTGAGCCGATCACTGTGGAAGATATGATAAAGAAACCATGCCACCTGCAGTTAGAGGTGGAACAATAGACCCAAGCTGCACAACAGAAAAGAGTAGAACTACATAGGGCCCTTAAAAACCAACCTAATGTTATAGCAAATAATCAATTGGTTCAGGATACCGCAATTCAATGATTCACTGAGACTATTGCCAGTACAAAGGTACACCCAAAAGTACCCAGTACAGTATTGTAAAAATATTAACCAGGGAAGGATCCTGTTTTTTCTTCCGCACATTGTGAGAGAGTCGCCACCTCTACTAACTGGCCACCGAAACGATGGAGTCAGTATGTTGCACCTCTATTATCTGGAAAGCTACAGACAGCATACCAGGTGGCCAACCCATCAAGTACCATGGCGTATTCTGAAGTAAAAAAGGGCTAATCTGAAATGACAATTTTTTGATACAGGGCCAAATTCTGTAAAGATAAATAGAATCTGCAAGACAACTCCGAGGCGCTTTTTTGTCGTATTCAGGTATGTTGGCTCAAACCAGAGGGGGCCACCCTTGAAGATGTCATCGATAAAATATTGTTGGAACAGTTCCTTGAACCTCTACCAAGAACCAGCAAAGCCTGGATAAAACAACATTTAACATTCAAATCCGACTGTCAGCTTGGCTATAAACTAAGTATGTGCTTTTCATTGGTCTCCTGACTTTGGGGTTGCCCATCCAAGAATAGGACCCTCTACAAGCCACAATTGGAAGGGTTCCACAACCAGACCACTTTCCCAACCCCTCCCTGAGACCAAGGTACCTGTGAGACCCCAGGGAAGAGACCTAAATCAGGGTCCACATTGTTTTCAATGCGCAGAATGGGGACAATAACACGTAATTGTCCTCAGAAAATACCCCAGGTGGAACACATGGAAATTGGGTATGTGCGAGGACGTGTTCTTTACACAGTGGGTAGTACCAGTAGGTATCGGAAACACATAACAGTGAATGGGGGCAATCAACAGTGTTGGTATATTCAGGATGCTGGCATTCCACCATAAGGAAGGAAAAGGCTAAGTCCAAACAATGGACACAAGGAGAAACTGTCATCATCACATGTGTTCATGGGGATAGTAAACCCTACCCTGTAGCTATTGTCACCATTAACTAGAGGGGTTTGCAGGAAAACCTGAAAGTTATGTTATGTTCTTGAAAGTTTGTAGACCGCACGTTCACCAACAGGTCTCTTGGCGCTGTTTTTTTTCTTCTTTGGAGGCACCGATTTAGAGAAGTCCATGTCTGGCTGTAAGTTTAGGTAAAAAGCCAGGTCTTCAGCTTTTTCCTGAAGCACATATGGTCTGTTTCTAGTCTCAACGATTAGGGCAGTGAGTTCCAAAATTGTGATCCCTGTGTTGAGAACTGTGACCATCCTGTCCGTTAGCGTCTGAATCTAGGCACCACCAATGAATTCATATGCATAGATCTTAGAGTGCGTTGTGGAGAGTATCTGTGAATTCTTGATAATATATTCTTAGGGCCAGTACCATTTATAGCTTTGAACTGTATACATCCTGTTTTAAACATGGAACGATGTTCCGCTGGAAGCCAGTGGAGTTCATTCAGCAGCGGCTTGACATGACATTGTCTGCCTTGTTGAGCAAATTCTGGCTGCTTTATTTTCTATCAGTTGCAGATGGTGTTTCTAGTTGCACTGGAGGCCAAAATAAATTGCATTTGTGTAATCAATTTTGGATAAGATCAAGGCAATGAGGATTTGGATGAAGCCCTCTTTGCTGAAGTGCCTTCTGATTTTCCACAGTTTACAAAGTTGGAAAAAACAGGCTGACGTGACTGAACCAATCTGAGAGTTCATGGAGAGGTCTGAGTCAATTTGAATGCCTGGATTCTTAATCGAGTTCTTAGGAGTAGGTGCAGGGTCTAGCTCTGGGGGCCAGTAGGCAGGAGTACTGTGAGATAACTTGTTTGGGATGATGATTTCATTTTTTTCGGAGTTTATTTTTAATTGGTTTTTGTTTATCCAATTTTTGATGAACAACATGGTGTTGCTAAGAAACTCCTTGGAGATTGTGGAATCATAGATGGAGAACATCAACTGCATCTAATGAGCATAGTTGTATATCTTCATCCCCATCTGGCAAAGCGTGAATATGAGGGGGCAAATATATACATTGAAGAGGTGCGGAGACAAAGTGGAGCCTTGCAGTACTCCGCAGTTCATGCTGACAATGCTGGATTTGTATGGGGAAAGCCACACTGATTGTTTCCGGCCCTCTAAAAAGGATTTAAACCAATTTAGGGAAGCACCTCTGACTCCTGCTTGCTGCCATACGTTCCATTAGGATGTCATGGTTAATGGTATCGAAGGCTGCAGACAGGTCCAGGAGAATCAAGGCCTGAGTGCAGTCCTCATCAGTCTTTCCTTTTAGGTCCTCAATGACTGATAGAATAATAGATTTGGTGGAATGGGATGAGCGAAAGCCCACCTGGTGGGAATCTAAGAAATGAGTGCCTTCTATGAAGGTGCTAAAAAGTTTGGCGACATGTATCTCTAGTAGTTTGGCCGGAAAGGGAAGAATGGATATAGGCCTATAATTGTCCACCTTGTGTTTTTTTAGGCGGAATGATCACTGCTTCTTTAAAAGCGGACGGTACAGTCCATTGGGGTAAGGAAAGATTCAGTAGGTAAAGGATAACCTCCGGAAATGCTGAGAAAATTTCTTTTTGTATATGGGGTGGGAGGGGGAAAGGCGTCTTTAGGGGAGCCTGATTTTACTTCGTTTAAGAGTTCCATGAGCTGTTCTTTGTCTAGACATGAAAAGGTAGCCATAAGAACGGAGTTGGAGTTTCCTGACACTACTTCCACATCATTATTTCGAATCAATAGATTCTTGAATTTTATCTATAAAGGAGTTTACATCATTACATAGTTTCTGTGTGGCAGTGATTGGAGGGGTCACACGATCAGGCTTGGATAGTTCCCTTACTGTGTTAAAGATGTCTTTAGTCCTATTCTTTGAGTTCAAAACTTTATTAGTAAAAAATTACATTTTGTGCCTCCAAAATGGCTTTTTTGTAGGCTGTTTAATTCAAATGATATTGTTCTCTGGATTCTATCTATCAAATAGGTTTTTTGCCATTTCCTTTCTGCCTGACGTGTTCTGAGTTTGGCTGTTTTTAGGTCAGCCGTAAACCATTTAGAAGCTTCATGCCGCCTAATCTGAGAGGTTTGAGTATGTACAGGAGCATGAATGTTGATGGCATTAAGTTGCCAGTTGGCAATTTCTCTCTCAAACTTATCTATATTGTCCAGGCTTGAGGGTAGCTCAAGGTTCAGGGTGTCACATAGAGAATCCATATTTCTGTGAGTCCAATTCCTGGATGAGCCCTTTTGATGGGGCAAAGTTTTAGGCAAAGTAATATCACATTAAGTGAAACTTATTGTATAATGTTTTGACCATACACAAGGCTGGATTACTAACTTTTGAAGATCACACGTAGAGTGTATAACCTTTGATGTGCGTAGGTACATGGATGTGTTGCGTGACATTCAAACTTTGCAGGGACTTCTTTCGCGCCCTTACCCCCTTCCACCTCATTAGCCCAATAGTTCATATCGCCAATGACCAGGACTTTAGCATAGTCTACGGTCAGGGACGCAATGCAATTTGCCAATGCTATGGGAAAATCTGGCATCTATGTCTGTACAGGTGTGCGCATACCATTGTACTTTGAGAGGAGTCCTGTTTGACTATTAGACTGTCACCTAGTGTTCTCTAGCATCGAAATGGCTGTAAAAGACAGTCCTTTTATTTATAACAACTGCCACCCACCCCCTTTTTTCCTGTAGATCTATTAGACTGTAAGAGGTAATAATTATCTGGGAGTGTAGCTAGGATATCTGGGGTGGATTCACTTGTCATTCATGTTTGCTGCCAGAAACAGCATGTCGGGCGAATCGTAATCTAGAAGGTTAAACAATTCCAGTTGGTGTTTGACCGCGGAGCGAGTGTTCAAATACATTAAGATTAGTTCTTTTGCAGAGGTGGGCGGAGTAATTTGACTCGAGGCCTGAGAAGCGCCCCTGTACTTACAAAAGTTGAGCGCCTGACCTGGATGAGAGGCCAAGCTCGTCTAAATTGTGTTGAATAGGCAGGTCCTGTAGTTAGTTGCCTGTCTTGCGGAGCCAAGTCTTTGAGCTCTGCTTGCGTGTAGGTGGATTTTGGGCATAATGGCTGGCCCCTGGCTGCGGTCGTGTGCAGACGGGGTTGCATTTGGCATACCCACTGCGCGCGTCCGCGCTGCGGGCATCAATTTCAATCTTTCGGAGTACCACTGACTCCACCCCCTCCCCAACTGATTGGCTGAGATTCCGCTGCCCAATCACAATACGGGCTGGTACAATGTGGCTGCACGGCGAAGGAGCAGGGAGAATGTAGGTTACATACAAATTCAAAACAGTCTTTGAATGTGGCGCAATTTAAAAACAGAAATGCTAAAACTGCTATCCCACAGATGGTGGAAGAAATGATAATAGGGACCGACTATACCGACTTTACGTTACTAAATTCTGTGGAAGAAATGGAAAGTGAGTCTGTATGGTGGAGGGAGGCCCCTTTCTAGGAGCAGAAGACAGAAGAGGGTAAGAGTCGTAGGATGCCTACACTCCGTGAGAAGATAAACAAGTTATTTACGTTCAGTAACTATGTATCTGGTAGAGACAGGATCTAGCCGCAGATTGCTTACTTTAGAATCGTCCCCAGGCGCGAGACTGGGGACGGAAACTTTTTACTCTTCAGTACATCCGCACGCCAGTAGAGGGCGTCGAGGGACTCCGCATCAACGTTGTTCCAAATGTGACATCGGCAGAGTCCATATAGCCCATCCGCTGACGCACTTATATCAGTTTCTTTGTGATTATAGTTCATGCTCAAAACGTGGAGTCATATACAGAAACTGTGGAACAGTGTGCCAAGACATTAGGCACCAGTGTCACATGGTGAATGCAAAAGATAGAAGGAAGTAGTCAAGGATGCAAGAGATCCAATAAGACTCAGGACAGAAAACAGAAACAACGTTTTTCTGACCCTCCAAACGATAAACATAACCACCAAAGGTACTACTGTACTGAATAGAGGAGTATGCAGAAATAAAGCAGGAATGGACGAACCTGCAACACACCCATCTTTTACCCAGGGTTTTCTGTGGTGGTGAATAGATTGAGCCAGTGATCTCTCCATTGTTGAAGATACCATGTGCCACTTCTCAGTGAAACTGCCATGCGGGGTCAGTTATTCAACAGACACTGACTTTGTTTGCCCAAGCAAGATTCTGGTCAATCAGGGAAATTATTTGAATGCTCAGCTACTTCCAGAGATGTACAGCCTCCTAGCAAAGGACCCATGACCACACTCCAGCCTGTTTTTTGCACCACTACATGGCGGTCATGGTATCTGTGAGCACCTGTACCAGTTCTCCTTTGATAGTTCGGAGGAACGCCATACTGAAAAGGAATCACTTGCAACTCCACCAGGTTGATGTGAATGTAAGTTTCCACCAGAGTCCTCTTATCTTAACCTCTCAGATAACGCCCCAAACTCAGCAGTGATGCATCAGTCACCAGTGTCAGTTCTGTGTTGGGTAGCGTGAGGGGATGGCCTTCCAGTCTAAATGCAGTCAAGCAGCGACCACTGCTCGAAAGACCACAGATCTTTTGTAATCTTCATCAACACCTGGATAGACTCTAAAAGGTCACTCCGGTGCTGAGCCCACTGAGACTTCATATCCCACTGCAAAACCATCAGGTGCCACTCTTATGTGGCCCATGAGCTGGATGCAGTAGAAAAAAAAGCCCAGAAGCATCAGAGCTGCTCTTACTGAGACCCTGTTTTACAGAAACAAGGGAACCCTCTAGGTAATTGAGGACCAGGGGAGATAATTCTTTAAAGACAACAGTGGTCCTTAACTTATCGAACAAGTTACTTACCTTCGGTAACGATATATCTGTAAGAAACATTAGTTAGTATTAGATTCCTTACCTTAGAATATCCCCAGGCGTCAGACTGGATCCGGAAATTTTTGCGTAGCAATACCCCTGCGCGTCGTTAGGCGTCGTCTCCGGCTCCGCGCTCGTCGTCGGCGCCGGGATGACGTTGTCGGAGTACTTAGACGCCGCCTATGCGCGCTGACGTCAGTTCTTAGCCACAGCTTTTCCGCGCCAGATACGCAGAGCCATGGTAGAACCAACACTGGTGCCAAGAAACTAGGGCCCTGAAAGGGGGAAGACCCTTAACCCTAGGTATCAGTTCGCAGAACGGGGAGGATGGGTGGGGCGGTAAGGAATCTAATACTAACTAATGTTTCTTACAGATATATCGTTACCGAAGGTAAGTAACTTGTTCATCTGAAAGAAACACGTTAGTATTAGATTCCTTACCTTAGAATAGATACCCCAGCAATACCAACCCCGGTGGTGGGTCTGCGAAGCAATACTCACACCAGGAAGTCCTGGAGGACGGAACGGCCAAAGAAGCCATCCCTCCGGACTTGACTATCCAGGCAGTAGTGCCTCGCAAAGGTGTGCAGCGAGGCCCACGTCGCCGCCTGGCAAATGTCCTGCAGGGGTACTCCCCGACCCAGGGCAGTAGTAGCCGCCGTGGCCCGAGTGGAATGGGCCCTCAGCCAGACTGGAGGCTCCTTTCTAGCCAAGGAGTAGCACGCCTTAATGCATAAGACAACCCACCGAGAGATGGTCCGCTTATGCACCGCCCGTCTCTTCTTCGCACCCACGTAGCCAACAAAGAGTTGGTCGTCCACCCGGAATTGGCGTGTGCGCGCCACATAGAATGAAAGTGCACGTTTTGGGTCCAGACGATGGAGCCGCTCTTCATCCTTTGAGGGATGCGGAGGCGGGAAGAAGGAGGGCAAGGTGATGGACTGCCCGATGTGGAAAGCAGAGACTACCTTGGGCAGGAAAGATGGCTTTGTACGCAGCACCACTTTGTCTGGATGCACAGACAGGAAGGGAGGTTTGCAAGATAGAGCCTGGAGTTCACTCACCCTTCTGGCAGAGGTGATGGCCACCAGGAAAGCCGTCTTTAAGGTGAGAAGACGGAGAGGACAAGAGTGAAGTGGCTCAAAGGGAGCGCACATCAGGAAAGTAAGAACGAGGTTCAAGTCCCACTGGGGCATCACAAAAGGGACAGATGGAAACATGTGCGTGATGCCCTTCAGAAAACGATTCACTATAGGGGACTTGAACAAAGAAGGTTGATCAGGTAGCTTTAAGAAGGCTGAAAGGGGAGAAAGGTAGCCCTTGAGAGTGCACAGAGCAGAACCCTGCTGGGCAAGAGAAAGAAGGAAGAGAAGAACCTCAGAAAGAGGGGCAGAAAGGGGATCCACAGCCTTTGCTGTGCACCATGCCACAAATTTGTTCCACCGGCAGGCGTATACCGACTTAGTGGAGGGACGCCTGGCTGCCAGAATGACATCACAGACTTCAGGAGGCAAGTCAAATGGCCTCAACTGCCGCCGCTCAATCTCCAAGCATGGAGGTGGAGACTGGACAGGTTCGGGTGGAGGACCGTCCCCTGCTGCTGCGACAGAAGGTCCTCCTGAAGAGGCAGACGGATCGGGGGACCGACTGACATGTTGAGTAGCTCGGGATACCAGTACCTTCGAGCCCAGTCCGGAGCCACAAGGATCACCTGGGCCCGGTCGCGCCTGATCTTCTTCAGCACTCTGGGCAGAAGTGGTATAGGCGGAAAGGCGTATAACAGACCGCAACTCCACTTGCGACGAAATGCGTCACCGAGCGAGTGCCGCCTTGGAAATTCCAACGCGCAGAACTGATGACATTGCGCGTTCTCTTCGGTGGCGAATAGATCTAACCAAGGCTCTCCCCAGTGCAGAAAGATGCCTTGCGCCACGTCCGAGTTCAGACGCCATTCGTTATCCATCGAGCACCGTCGGCTGAGTTCGTCCGCCCTGGCGTTCAGAGAACCTGCCAGGTGTTGAACCACCAGGGTCACGCCCTGATGTTCCAGCCACTGCCAGAGCCGCAGAGCCACTTGACAGAGGGTCCAGGACCTCACACCGCCTTGTTTGTTGCAGTACCACATGGTGGTGGTGTTGTCCATGAACACCTGCACTACACTCCCTCGAACAGAGGGGAGGAATGCTTTCAGTGCTAGACGAATCGCCCTCAGCTCCAGAATGTTGATATGGAGCCGGAACTCCGCCGGAGACCAGAGGCCTCTGATCTCCGCCTCTCCCAAGTGGCCTCCCCAGCCCTGGAGGGACGCGTCCGTCACAACCACGTGCTCCGGTTGGGGAAGGGAGAGGGACCTGCTGTTGACCCAATCGCGGTCCGTGAGCCACCACTGCAACTGTCTCGCCGTGCCCTCCGAGATCAGGACATGGTCGGACAGGTTGCCCTGATGCTGGGCCCACTGAAACTCCAGGTCCCACTGCAGAGCCCGCATCCGCCACCGGGCGTGATGCACCAGAAGGATGCAGGAGGCCATCAGCCCGAGGAGCCGCAGCGTCAACCTGACCGAAACCCGGGATAGCGGCTGGAAGATGGGAATCAACGCCTGAATATCCCGGACTCGATGCTCGGGAGGATAAACCCGAAACTGCGCCAAGTCCAGAACAGCTCCGATGAAGAGGGCTTCTGAGAGGGGCACAGGTGTGATTTCGGTACGTTGATGGAAAACCCCAGCTGGTGCAGGAGATCCGCCGTAATCTGTAGGTGGTTGACAACTGTCTGGGGCGAGCCCGCCTTCAATAACCAGTCGTCGAGGTAGGGGAAGACTGAAACCCCCAACCTGCGCAGATGAGCTGCGACCACCGCCATCACTTTGGTGCACACCCGTGGGGCGCTTGTGAGGCCAAAGGGGAGCACGGTGAATTGAAAATGCTCGAGGCCTACCATGAACCGCAGGTAACGTCGGTGGTCCGGCAGGACGGGGATGTGAAAGTAGGCGTCCTGCAAGTCCAACGCCACCATCCAGTCTTGTGGGTCTAGGGCAGTCAAGACTTGAGCTAAAGTCAACATCTTGAACTTCTCCTTCCGGAGGAAGCCGTTGACGTTCCGTAGGTCCAAGATAGGGCGTAGGCCCCCTTTGCCCTTCTTGGGAACCAGAAAGTAGTGGGAGTAGCAACCACACCCTACTTCTGGCCCAGGAACGCGCTCGATGGCCCCCTTGGCCAAGAGGGCCGTAACTTCCTCTTGCAGAAGTTGCAAGTGGTCCCCCGACACGAGGTGGTACTGCGGTGGCATGGATGGAGGGGTCGACTGGAAGGGGAGGGAGTAGCCCCTTCGGGCGATTTGCAGCACCCACCTGTCCGATGTGACTGTGCGCCAGTGGAAGAGGTGATGGCGGACCCTGCCCCCCACTGGCGACACATGGGCCTGAAAACTCGGACTAGGAAGGTTTTGAGGCGGGAGCTGCGGGAGCGGGTGCGGACTGGCCTCGCCTAGGACCCCGACGGCCTCCCCAGCGGTTCCCACGGCCGCCACCGTGCTGGACATTTTGCTGCGGTGTGTGGCTGACGGCCCGTGCGGGGGTGCCCCTTCCTTGGCCACGAAAGGAGCGAAAGGCACCCATTTGCTGGCGCGGGGCCGAGAGGCCCAAGGACTTGGCCGTAGCCCTAGAGTCCTTAAAGCGCTCAAGCGCGTGGTCTGCCTGGTCGCCAAACAGGCGACGGCCATCAAACGGCATGTCCAGAAGCGTGGCCTGGACATCGGCCGAAAAATTGACGCACCGTAGCCAGGCGTGGCGTCTGACCGCCACTGTCGTGGCCATCGCTCTGCCTAGCGTATCGGTGGTATCCAGTCCGCACCGGATAGAGTACCGTGCCGCATCTCGACCCTCCGCCAGGGCTTGGGTGAGTTTAGCCCTGACCTCCTCAGAGCATTGTGGCAGCACGTCCGCAACCGTGTCCCACAGGGTGTGGGTGTAGCGGCCCAAGAGGCATGCGGTGTTGACCGACCGCAGTCCCAGACTAAGGGACGAGAACACTTTCTTGCCAAACTGTTCAAACCTCTTGGATTCCCTGTCGGGAGGAGCCGACGGGAATGCGGTCTGGGAGTTCGAGGCCTGGATAACCAGGCTCTCAGGGGTTGGATGGGTCGACAGGAAACTTGGGTCACCCGGAGCCGGGCGGTAGCGTCTGGCCACGTTCCTGTCCACAGGCTGTCATCACATAAGGCCTCATTGAACGGCAGCAGAGGCTCGACCGAGCTTGACTGCGGTTTGAGGACCTCGGTGAGGAGATTAGTCCTCACGGCCGCTGAGGGGAGCGTAAGGTTTAAGGCCTTAGCCGCCCGCATCAGAACTACGCTATAGATTGCCCCCTCCTCCGTAGCCACGGTAGGAAGGGAGACAAAACCAGTGTCTGGAGAGAGGTCCAGTCCACTGGCTTCCCCAAGCTCCTCTGTCCAGTCCGTTTGGTCCTGACATTCCTTTGTCAGAGGGTCCTCAGACCCCTCCCAGTCCTCTTCATCACCCAATGCCTGGTAGCCAGGATCAACAATTGGGGCCCGGTCATTAAAGTAAAAAGTACCCAAAGCCGTCTCGTACGGCGCCCAACGGGGCCGTGTCGACGGCTGACCGGGATTGACAGAAGAACTGGGGCCGGCGTTGACACCCTTGGGGACGGCGCCGGTGAGGTCGGACGGAGCCAGATCCGGCCGGGGCCTGCGGCGCCGGGACCGAAGTCGCCGGCGGCGCCGAGGCCGAAGCCGTCAGCGGCGTCGGAGCACTCGACCCGCTAGGCCCCGTAGCCGGACCCACTGGGCCCGAAGGCGTCGTGGGGTCCGGTGGAGAAGAGAGCGACCTCATGGCCATGAGGTACCGCTCGATCTCCTCCGGCGTCGCACCCTGTTCAGGGACCCATAGGTATGGGACAGGATGCGGCGCTAGCGACTGCGGAGCCGCGTGGGCGGTGCCACCCAAAACCCCGGCCGCGTCGGGCGAGCGTCGGGGGCGGTCGGAGGAGCGATGACGCCGCTCCGACCTCTCATGCCTCTTACCTGAGGAGGAACCAGAAGACCGATGCCGACTTCCGGAGCTGCGAGGGCTCCGTCCCCGCGACCGATCCCTCGACCTCCCATGGGACCGGGACCCCGAATGGCGCGGGCCAACTGTCGGAGCTCGAGTCGCTTGCGGGACCGCTCCCGTCAAGCCTTCGACGTCAGAGCTCGACAGTCGGAGCAGGAACGGTCGTCGTGGTCGAGGCCTAGGCACTGCAGACACCGGCGATGGGGGTCGGTACTCGACATCAGTCGACTACACCTCGAGCAGGGCTTGAACCCGGGCATCCCTACCGGCACCTGAAGAGTCGAGCGACTCGAAGAAGATCAAAAATGATCAAAAAGTTTTAGTCAAAAAGTGACTAAGGGGTAGAGCTTCTCCGGATCTGCGCTAGCTGGCGCGGAAAAAAGAAGAACTGACGTCAGCGCGCATAGGCGGCGTCTAAGTACTCCGACGACGTCATCCCAGCGCAGACGACGCCGATGACGAGCGCGGAGCCGGAGACGACGCCTAACGACGCGCAGGGGTATTGCTACGCAAAAATTTCCGGATCCAGTCTGACGCCTGGGGATATTCTAAAGTAAGGAATCTAATACTAACGTGTTTCTTTCAGATGTTATCGTTATAGCAAACAAAATGATTATAGACAAAAATGTGCCCTATAAGAAAACAAGTAACCAGCCGTGCACTAATTTAATCAATAAGAAGAAATTCAAGGGAATATAGGTGCAGAAATATACAGTGGGATACAGTCCTGTATCCAGTACATATCAAACATATAAGAAATGTACAAGGGAAATGAGTGAGGGGTCGAGTATTTGCAGGCAAAATATTGAGGAGGGGACGCTGGTAACAAGGATAGAAAATAACCTAGCTGTCCTTGAGTAGTAAACACAATTTAGTAACACAATGGAAAGCTAGTGCATAACTGCATAGACTGTCGACGGCGTTTCGATCCTTAACATTAAAATACAAGGATCATCATCAGGACTAGAGATACATTGCCCGAGTATAAAATATGCAAGCCTTTGAAAAAATGAGGAAGGGGAGGCAAGAGACAGAAAACAATCGTTACAATTAAAATTTCTGCGAGCTTAACCTTGATTCAATGCGGACCATGCTTAAATGTGGAGACCTTTCGACCGTGCGTGGTTCTGTGAATTCAGTGTCAGGCAACCCACAAGACTGGATAGTGAGCTAGCCGTGACATGTTCCTGGCGTTTGACTAAAGTGCCGGAGAATTATTGTGCCTATCGGGTGAGTAATAGACTGTTAACTAATGGAACTTCTGGGGTAGTAAGTACAAGGGCAGGGGTGACGGTCTCACCTTGGTTGTGGGGGGCCGTTCGGTGTGCCGCTGGGAAGCAGGTCTGAATCCTTGGTGAATGGAAGAGATTAACGGAAGAATCTAAGGGGAAAGGTCACAGTTATACCAATGCATGAAGCCTAAGACCAGACTAAGTTAATCGGAGCCGGTTGGTATACCTGAAGCGATTCAGCGCAGAGAATATGTCCGCGGTACAGTGGCATGGTGAGGACCTGATCAAACAAGGTGTTGGAGTCCTTGGTGAATTGAAGAGATTGACAGAAGAATCTAAGGGAAAAGGTCACAGTTAGACCAATGCATGAAGTCTAAGGCCAGATTGGGTCAATCAGAGCCGATTGGTATACCTGAAGCGATTCAACGCGGAGAATACGTCTGCGGTACAGTGGCAGGGTGTGGACCTGTTCAATCGAGGTGTTGCGGTCCAATGGTAGCCTAAGAATTTGGAAGAAGTGCATTGTGAGGAGCTGTGTTTAATATGTGAAGAAAAATATAAACGCACATGTAGCCTACTTAAAGGGGGAGAGTGAAGGAACTTGTAGAATTGGATGAGGTGCGCCGTAGATAAGGCACGCACTACCTCGCTGCCGGTGGATTTCCGTTTGCGAGTCCACGGAGGGGGGGGATTGCATATAATTGAAAAGGGATTATTGCAGGGATAAGCACAGTCTGTGCAATTCTAGCGGGTAATCGTACAACGAGCTCCGTGTAGGGAGGCTTATCTCAGTGTGGCGTGGACGAATCTCCAATGGCTCCTGAGCGCGATGGCTCGTAATGGAAAGAAATGATGGGCTTCCTGGGTTGTATTTGTAGCCTGCAAGTGAGTGCGGCCATATTGAGTGAGGGGGGAAGGAATAGGCGTGGTGGAAGCCTTGCAATGCGTACAACCAATACGTTAAAGGCATGTAGGCTAAAATAATTGAATTAATCTATCTTATCTCAAATGTCCTGGACACTTTGAAGCAGAAGGAACGCTTGGAAGAGCACAAAATCCAGGATTACTCCAATGAATTGGAGCAGTTCTGAAGGAGTCAGGTGTGACACTTTGATGGAGAATCCCAATCATGTCAACAGGTTGGCCTTTGTCTAGAGGGCGATTTCAAATGCCTAAGGGGGGCCCACTTTCAGTATCCAGATGTCTAGGTATATTTGAAAACAATGGCATTCCCATGCTCCGCAGATGAACCAGCATCTTTGTGAACACCAGGGGTGCTCTGCTAAGGGCAAAGGGAAGCACATACAGTTAAATGTGCTCCTGGCCTACCTGAAACAACAGGTAGCAACCATGGGACAATAGGACGGGAATGTGGAAATAAGCTTTCTACAAATCTAATGTCACCTTCCAGTTTCATGGATCCATGCCAGATTAAACTTGCGCCAGGGTGAGCATTTTGAACTTGCCTTTAAAGAGGGGGAAGTTCAGAGAGCGGAGGTATAGTCTAGTTAAGGTAATATAGACATATATAAATACCTCTCATATACATATGTAAAATTTAGGGTAGGGGGTGGGTCAGGTATAGGGTGGTAAGGGTATTTAAGTTTTATGCAACACTATTTAACAAAGAAATAGGTAATTCTGAAGTCACTAAAGCAAGGAAGAGACCCAAAATAGTAGTACATTTCTTCAACTCAGATCAGAAGTAAGTCAAGCACCACACATGACCACCTACAGGTACAGCAACAATATCCCACAGAAATCAATGGTGGTGGGGTATGTTAAAATATAAATAAATATAGTTTAATTAAAAACAAAAATAAAATATCCTGAAATATTTTTTTTAATTCTATACACAACTTTTAATAATTAGGTGGGAATTTATTTTTTAATTTACATTTCAAACATGCTTTGGATATAATATTTTAAAATCAATTTACCTTTTAATGCAGCAGCACTAATAACTACATTTTGAATTAAAAATTAAATAAATTAACTTTTTTCTTAAGCTTATATAAAAAATAATTTGTGACCTAAGAAAAAAACATTACGATTACACACTCATTACTAAAAGTGGTGTAGAACTAATTAAAAGCAATTTCATATTTTAGTAAACTTTAATCTTACATTATTTGTAAATCCTCAAAAATTAGGATTTTATAATTAGATAATGATCATGTTCTATATACATTAACTTATATGTATTTCTATTTTTTTGTTTCCAAATCTGTTTAGTATTTCTATTTTTAACTATTTTAAAGAATTTAATTTAATATTATTTCCAATTAGGTTTTATTTTAAGTCACTACCTCAATTGACTTTTACTGGAGAGTGCACCAGTATCAGTGGCTGCCCATGTGTGTTGTTGGAGAACTTTACACTGATTTTGTGAAGAGCCAAAAGTAGTAATGCTACTTAAAAGTGTAAGTGTAAAGTTACACGTCACTTATTCACAAGTTTAACTTACCTTTATGAACAGCTCTGTGAGGGTGCCTTTAGGAGTCTGGAATTACCAGGGGAACCAGTATTTTGGTTACCCATTTCCTTCTCACTATTTCACCCTTTCTTCTCACTATTTCACCCAAAGGCTTTCAGCAGGCAGAGGCCCTGAGAAAACATTAAGGGGTAGCAAGGAGTTTGTAGCTATTGGTAGGGAAGTTTTATGTGGTAATCAGGGTTATAGTTTTCAGGGATGGGCAGCAGTAAAAGATTGTAAAAGGTTTGTAGGTTTCAAGGAAGGGTAGTGTTCATGGGTTTGCAAAGTTAAGGAAAGGTTAGCATTAAGGGGCAGAAATGTGTTTTTAGAGTTCAGTGAAGTGTATTGTTAAAGTGTACTAAGGGTTTTTTAGGGTTGAGGGATGGGTAGCTCATGGGAGGGTAGTTAAGCTGTTAAGGAATATTTAGGGGCTTTACAGGTTCAGAGAAAGATTTTAGGGCTCAGGAAAGGGTAAGTTAAACATTCAGTAGATTAAATAATTGATAGGAATTGAAATATTTGATGTGAATTAAATATTAGTATTGTAGTTTGAGAAATAAAATTAACAATGAAATGAACTTTTCTGAAAAATACTACTTACAGTCTTACCTCCAAAGTAAAAGCACTGCAGATGTAAAAAAAAAAAAAGAAAAAAAAAACTCTATAAAGGTGTTCCTGGTGCGCTTACCTTGATGTAATGAATCCCTATGTAAATGTTGAGGATATAATGACTGACATGAACATGGGCATGAACAGCTTGATTTGATAAAAGCTCTGGCTTTCATAGCTTGATGAACCAGTTAATAACCTTCAGAACACCTTCTGGTGGACTGTCTAACAGCAGATTCTTCACCTTTAGAATATTGCGCAGGCACCAGACTGGATCTGAATTTTTATTTTTAGCATAACACCTGTGCACCTGTAGGTGGATTCGTGCAGCTCTACATCGACTCTGCTCAGCCCTGGAAGTGATAGTTGGAGCCACATACATGACACCCAGCATCCTGACGTCCGTTTCTTTCTGGACATGGTCTGTGCCTTCTGACGCGGAGCCCAAAAAATGTGCAAGTGTGCCGGTCTCTAATTTTTGACCTTTTTAGATGGAATAGAGTATATTCCACAGAAAGAAGAGACAGAAGGACGGTGAGGATTATGCAGTTAGATAAAGTACCCACCAGAAACAGCATTACCAAAGTTAACGTGTTCTTCAGATGGATTCTTCTAACCACAGATTTCTCACCTGCAGCACATATTTATCAAAGTAGTACCTTCCAAACAATTGAGTCTCTCCTCTTTAGAGGGGTGAGGTGGAACAAAGAAACACTGTAGAGGGATGGACTACCCAACGTACAAGGACACCACAACTTTCAGCAGAAAGGCCGCTCTAGTACTCAGCACCTGTTCATTCACAAAAAAGATTTTGGAGAGACTGGACGGATGGAGCTTGAAGCTCAGTCATGCAAAGAACAAAAGCGATCATGATGGGAAAGACAGTCTTCAGGGACAGGTGACCTAGGGAACAGCTGTGCAACAGTTAAAAAGAGGTGCACATACAAATAGTAAGGCCCCAAATAAGGTACCACTGTAGCACCACGAAAGATTGGGGAGGCAATGTGTACCGAATGTGTGAGAAAAACATCACAATAGGCAATTTGAACAAAGATTGTAGACCTGGTAAAAGAAAAAAAGAAAGAAAAAAAAGGAATGACATAGCATTTAACAGTGCCCAATGGAAATCCTTGCAGAGCAAGGCAGAACAAATAGCCAACAGGCAGGAGCTGCACCAAGCCACAAACTTGCCCTAGTGTCTGGAGTACAGATTTTGTAGAAGGATGCCACAATGACATCCACTCCTTCAGGAGGTAGATCAGTCATCTACCACTGCTCAATCCCTATGCATGGAGGTGTAGATTACAGAGGCCCCGCTGCGAGACCCTGCCCTGCTGCTGTGAAAGAAGATCGCCCAGAAGCAGGTAAATAGATGCACATTCCAAGAATTTCCAGGTACCATACTCTCCTGGTCCAATCTGGAGCCAATAAGATGACTTGGGCCTAGTTGTTCTTGATCTTTTTCAGAATTCAGGGAAGGAGAGGCTGTGGCGGGATACATACAGGAGTTCTACGCTCCACTCTAGGAGAAATGAGTGTTTGAGAGACAGCCTTCTTAGGAACTCCAACGTGCAAAATTGCTCATACTTCGTTTTCAGAGGTGGTGAAAATGTTGAGCCAGGGATCTCCCCATAGCTGGAAAATGCCCAGTGCGACTTCTCGGTGTAGCAGCACGTTCGTGATCAGGCATTGTCGGCCGAGTTCGTCCACCCAAGTGTTTAAAGATTCCCCTTCCAGGTGGTGTACGATCAGGGAGGTGTCCCGATGGTTCAGCAAGGTTCAAAGGCGCAAAGCGTCCTGGCATAGAGTCCTACTTGTTGCAATACCACAAGGCAGTGGTATAGCCGATGAAGATCTGTACCAGCCTCCCCTCGATTGATGGCAGGAAGACTTTCTACAGCAAGCAAATGGCCTGCCACTCCAGTAGGTTGATATGGAGGCAGGTCTCTGCTAGAGGTGACCTCCTCATCCAAGTAGCTGCACGTACTTCACCACTATCACTTATAGAGGGATAGGGAGAAAAGGCTGGTGCTGGTCCAACTGTAGTCAATCAGCCCCCACTGAAGGTGTTTTGGAGTCTCTGCTAAAACCTGGAGGGAACCCAACAGGTTTCCTTGGTGCTTGGCCTACTAAGACTTAAAACTAGGAACATTGGCTGGAACATCGGGATCACAGCTGGAATATCCTAGACGCATTGTTCCAGAGGGAAAGCCTGAAAAGAGCACCATGTCCAGGATGGCTCAATTGAAAGGGAGCCTATGAGTTGTCGGTGTGACTGGCACATTAATTGTGAACCTCAGCGAGGTCAGGAGTGGTGCCATTGTCTGGAGGAGGCCTACAACGGACCGCACCGAGTCAGCCTTCAACAGCCAGTCATTGAGTTAGAGAATGACCGTTATCGCCCACCTCTGAAGGTATGCTGCAACTGTTAAACTGTGCTTTGCATGTAATGTTTGTAACCAGGCCTCTTCTTCCCATATGCCAATAACTAATTAGTGTGCCTTACTCCCAGAGATGCAGTTTGTAAATAGCCCCTGGGACCATAGCCCCATTACCGTTTGAAAGCCCTCTCTTAGTCCCAGTGTGCCCTTAATTCTTCTTTCTCTTTCTTTGAAAGATAGCATTTCCCATATTTAAAAACAAAACGACACACCACAACTCTCATGGGATTTCGGGTAATCCCGAGACAAAGCGCAACCATGACGCACAAAAATGGTTTACTGAAGACCTTAAAGCTCAAAAATTTGAGCTTAGGCAGGCTGAGCGTCAATGGCGGCGAGGGTATGCCGCTGACACGAAGTCGCGGTATAGGTCCCTGCACAAAGAATATAAAACTGCGATTTTATCGGCTAAGACCTCCTATTTTTCACCAAAAATAGTGAACTCTGCGACTAAAACGAAAGATGTCTTCTCCATAGTGGAGGAGCTATCACACACGGACAGGATCACCATCAAACCCCTCCCCTCCCAAGCGCTCTGTGACTCCCTGAATCAGTTTTTCGTGGATAAGATTGACAACATTAAAAAGAGTATCTCTCTCGCCGGTTCCCCTCTTCTTGTTGGGCCCGTTCCCCCTCTGTCCTCCCCTAATCTGCAGCATCTCACTCAGATCCCTCCTATCTCAGAGGATGAGTTTTCCACCTTGTTAAGCAAGGTCACCTCTGGATCCCCGACTGACTGCTGTCCTCCTCTGATTTTGCGTGAGGCCTTTACAGCCTGTCCGCTTCCTCCCTTGAGACTACTGAATTTGTCCCTGTCTTCTGGCTTAGTTCCCAGTTCCTTTAAGGTGGCTGAGGTCGTGCCCATTTTAAAAAAAACCTACGTCAGACCCGACAATTATGAGCAATTTTCGCCCCATTTCCCTCCTTCCTTACCTCAGCAAAGTGCTGGAGTCTCATGTTACCAACACTCTGAGCTCCTTCATTGAGCACTCCCAATATCTCGATTCCCAACAGGCTGGTTTTAGACCCGCCCATTCTACAGAGTCAGTTATACTCTCAGTTATGGAAGAACTGCGGAGAGGAGCGGACTCTAACATCAGCCAGGTTCTGGTGCTCCTGGATCTATCGGCCGCCTTTGAAACGGTCGACCATAATATTTTGGTCGACCGTGTCGAGGAGGCCGGCATCCGGGGCACCGCTCTGGGCTGGGCCGCTCCTTATTGTCCAACCGCCATCAGGCGGTCCGGCTCTCCCAGTTTACCGCTGACAGGGTAGGTCTAACCTGTGGCGTCCCGCAGGGTTCCTCTTTATCCCCCTTCTTTTTAATTTATATTTGACCCCTCTTATCCAGTCTCTACGAGGCAGTCATGTCACCGCGTTCAATTACGCGGATGATATTCAGCTGATTTTTAACATTGATGGCTCCACCCTCTGCCACATCAGTGACTGGATGGGGGCTAACCATCTGACGCTTAACCCCGACAAGACTGAACTGGTTCTTGTCCGGGGTGCCGCCAACCCATGGAAATCCACCTTCTGGCCGGTGTGCCTTGGCTCTCCCCCCAATCCAGTAAGCTCAGCAAAAAGTCTGGGTGTGATCACCAGCAACGATCTTACGATGAAGCCCCAGATTAATGCTGTAGTCTCCTCCAGTTTTTTCAGCTCCGAAAGATAGCCCCCTTCTTGACCACTGAAGCACTTACCTTAGTTCTGCTGGCATTAGTCATCTCAAGAATTGGCTATGCCAATTCACTCTATGTAGGCATTCCATCCTACTTGATGAAGAGGCTGCAGCTTATTCAGAACCAAGCTGCACGCCTCATCCATCATCAGCCCAGGCACTGCCACGTCAGTCCCTTGTTAAAGTCCCTTCACTGGCTCCCCGTGTCTGAGCGGTGCAAATTCAAGCTTGGCTGTATTACTTTCAAATCCCTTGCCGGCTTGAGTCCTTCCTTTATCTCTTCACTGCTGCACGCTTATGTTCCTGTCCGTAATCTTCGTTCCTCCCATCTTGCTTTACTTAAGGTCCCTGTTTTTAAACACAAGAAACATGGAGGTTCAAGATTCTCTTTTCTTGCCCCTTCTTTCTGGAACTCACTTCCTCTGAATATCAGAGTTGTTTCTCCCTATGCACGTTTCAGATCTCTTCTTAAAACCTATTTGTTCTGTAATGCCTTCTGCTAATACCCATGCGTTGCTAATGGTTTCCCCCCTGTTTGCTCGAGCGCCAAGAAACCGCTAGGTGTTAGCCGCGCTTTAAAAGTAATTTGTACATTACATTACATTAACCATCTAGGGCATGGCTTTATAAATCTCTCTCCCAAGACCAAAGTCAATTGTTTGTCTTCCAGTCGAAGCGTCCTTGCATGTTCTCTCCCAAACATGCTTACTGAGACCACATCGCCAGCCGAAATCCAGATGAATGTGTTGCTCCAGCAACTTGAAATCTTCTAGCGCTGCTGTACAGCAAATCTCGCCAGAAGAACCTGAATCTGTAAAAGGAAAAGCAAAGCAAAAGGTCTGTGATGCTGTTTAAAAAACACTTACCTGCGATATGTAAAACAATTCTAAAGGGAGTAAGTCCCCCCAAGACTCAAGCATAATTTATCGAAAAGGAAAGACAATGAACCAATGGAGCACGTACTCCATACATAAACAGGCTACCCTGTCTGAAACAATGACAAAGACTAAAAGGGGGATACAACCCACTGAATTCAAGAATTATTGAATCCAGAACAGTTGGATGACATATCCCCACGAAAGTTACAAGTATTACTCTCCTCGAATATTTTTGAGACATTAACAAAAAAATATTCTTCTTTTAAAGAGAAAATAGCCTTGCCCAATAAGGGGTTCAATAAGAACTGAGAACGCCAATGAGAAGAACAATCATTGTCAAGCAAGTACATTTTTGATCATCACGTCATTATAATAGTAATGAAGGTGCTTTTTAATTAAGTGCAGTGAAAGTAAAAAGTAGGCGTTTAGGACAGTACTATCCAACAGGAATAGTAGTATACGTATTTGCTTATATTTATGATAAGGTTATATTTCTGTGTATTACGTTAAACCACATCGATAATATTCCTGAGATTTCCCAAAATCCAGAGATGAGAGGACTCAGGAACCCGGTTGATACATTCCCATCGAAGACAATGGATGAGCCCTCTCTCTATCCCAACAACTCTACTACCCCCTGGGGAAGTAGTTAGTGAACACCCTCTTAGCTTGAGTTGAGGGTTGTTTTCTAGGGAAGTTGGAGGAAGCATGTCGCTCCTGCCGAACGCCTAGATTTAAGGTGAGTGGTGCCCGACAGCTTGACATCAACCACCACTTTCACGAATATTTGAGGGCACTGGTGAAGCTGAAAGTAAGAATACAAACGTAAAATGCTCATGGCCCCACCCTGAATTGCAGGTACTTCCTGTGGGCCTGCAGGCCGGGGATAGGGAAATAGGCACAGAACTGCATGTCCAATGCAGCGATTCAATCTTCTGGATCAACAGCAGGGAAAACCTGGATCAGTGTGAGCATCTTGAAGTTGTCCTTCCAAAGGAAGTAATTGAAAGGTAACAGATCTAAAATAGGGCAAAGGCCTTTACTCTTTTTCGGCACTAGGAAATAACTGAAGTCATACCCAGTCCTGATCTCGGAGGCTGGGATCCTATCAGTCGATCCTTTCTAAAAACAACTTGAACATCCTGGAGCAAAATAGACAAATGGTACTCCAAAAGCCACTCTAATGTAGTGGAAGGGGTGGGATGGAAAGGAATGGCAGGACATAGCCCCACTGCATTTAGCCCCACTGAATATCTTCAGGAGCCACCTGTTGGATGTTAAGACCCGTAACCTGTGGAAAAAAGAATTGGTTCTGCCTCTCTCAGTGAGCTGGTGTGCCACTAAGGGCAGACTGAAGCTGCTGTCAGACGCGTTGGGGACTGAGAGGCTTGTTGTCCCTGTGGGTCAGGACAATGGATACTGCAATCATTACCCAGAAAGGACAGGGGTGCTTGCTGTTGGTGTGACCTGTTTGCAAAACCCTTGGTTATGCTTACAAAGTGGAGGAACTGTGGAGGCTACTGCCTTGAAGTTGTGAAGAGACCAAGGGAGCACGCAGTGGCTCTACTCTCTTTGAAGTGCTCCAGGGATGTCTGCCTTCTCATCAAAGACACAAGTAAAAAGAAATATCTGTGATTGACAAAAGAACATCGCACAGGAATCCCATGGAACTCATCAACACATGGCACCAGGGAAGCACGCTAGTATAAACGGCTCTGCCTAAACAGTTAATTGTGTTCAAGTTTGACTAGATGATGCACTTGGACGCATACTGTCCATTTTGAATGGTCTGTACAAAATAGGCGCAAACTTCTTCTGAGAGTTTAGTGAGATTTCGGCAATGGAGTCCCATAATGCATGGGAGTACCTCCGCAACAAACAGCTGGCATCGACTGATTTTAGTGGAAGACAACATCCTCATCTCAAAACTTTCCAACTCCCAGTTCAGGGCGGGGGGTGGAGGGATGGGTAGTTGGAAAAGAATTGCAGCTAACCATGCTACTGAAGTTGTGATCTACAAGGCTCTATCTAAGGAGTACTGCGCTCCGTTAGGAAGGTAGGGCCATCGAGAGCGGTCTGTGATCATGTGCCGCCTGCCTGTCAACAGGTGGGTAACAGCAGATTTGGGCTTAACAGCCTATAAGGATGTCAGGGCCTCTTGGATGACAGTAGCGGATCAGATGAGGATTGTCCAGATTGTAACTCTTCTGTGAGAACGTTGTTTTTTACCTCAACGAAGGCAACTGCAAATCAAAGATTTCAGCCTCCTGCCTAATGACCATGGTGAATAAAGTAGACTCTTCCGGAAAAAGGTCAGGAAGGAGAAAACAGCTCTGCATCATAAGAAGGGTCCTGTTCACTGTTTTATTGTAAGTCTATACAAAATTATCATTTGATGGAAAGAATTTGTCCCTACCATCTAGACGGGTCAAAGTCCAATCTAAACATTTGTTGGACCATTCGTGGGTGGCTTGTAGCCAAATTCACTGTCATACCAAAGAGTGAATAGGGGCTGGGCACAGAGGACAGAGCTCAAGCATAGCTTCGACTGAGGTCAAGATTGACTTAGCTTGGAGTCAGAAAGAACAATAGGATCCATCCTGCTACAGCGTTGAAATCGCAGTAACCATCATGGATGGTGGTGCTGGGCAGAGTTGGCTCCGCAGTTGAAGTTTAAACTGAAGAGGTTTCAGGTATCACAGATGCTGCCAAGGTCTGAACCACCTGTGGTAACCCAAAAGGATGCCTTCATGGATCCTGAAGGTGCATCGTAGAGAGCCAGTAGGGTGGCAAAGTTGAAGTGCATGGCTTCCTTAAACCCTAAATCTGTTGTGACTTTGCAGATGGAAGTGGTTATTTGGTGTGCATTAGAATCAGCTGGGGAAACGACTACACTTAGGGGACTGGGATTGAGACCACGAGCCACCTTGACATCCTTGTGGCTTCAGACGGAGAATGGCTAGGGTGGGAGCAGGATGCTTGGATTTCTTATGTTTCTTTTTGTTTTTTGGCTTGCCCGAAGACTTGTTTCACAACACTGGCCTGTTGGGAGACGGGACCAGAGAAAGGGAACAAGTCTGTGCCCTTGACCTTGAGCTGCCATTGTGTAACTTTCTGATGCTCTGCGACTTTCAGATTGAGTTGCGCTGCAAGGTCGCCTTCAGGTGCATCAGGGCACTCTTTGCAAAACTTGCAGTCATACCTCAACCCCGAACACGAGAGACAAGACTGGTGGGGATCTGTAAGAAAAGTGTGTGCAACAGCTCCTACAAGACTTGAAACGCTGTAGCTTTTTGAAGAGGCATGTTCTCTTGCATACTGGAATGAAATCTGAATAGAAAAAAGCTAGTCAACGTACTAGAAAAAGTAGGAGCTAGTTCAGGATCGCAAAGAAAGCTACTGACATCAGTGCGCTTGGGTGGCATCTACATGCTTCTCCAGTCGTACCTTCCAAGGTGGAGTGGAGTAGACACGCAGCTGCATTACATCTCCTACCGATGCACAAGGGAATTGCTATAAAAATTCTCCAGCTCTAGTCTTGTGCCAGGGGATGAGGAATCTATGGTTAGAAGTATGCCTCAGAAAAACATCTTCACAGCTGCTTGGAGGATAAGCAGTCTTTCTACAGAAGCACAGCTTTTGCCAATTCAAAAGGTGTGCTCAGATGAACCACACCTCAGACCCTCTTTACAGTACTCCTAAAACCTTTTATTTTTAATCACCTCAGGACTCATGACAGCTGTGCTGTCAACCCAGACCTAAAATGGCACATTATAATTGCTCGCTTCTAATTCTGTACAGCATTTTATAATGTTTTATGTTTCCTAGAATTTTCAGCAATTAAGGAGGGGAAAAGTATTGAAATAAAGACCAAACAGTGCAAGCATTTCAGATTATTTTTTTTAAACAGTCCTGCATAGGGTTGCGACCTTTGCCAGGCGATCACACTAACCCTTTGTTTACATTTTAAAATTCTGCAAAGCCCAGAACATGATACGTATTTAGAACGTTACAGAAAATTGGCAGTATTTATTTTTAACATGGACTTGTTGTATATTTCAGCTGACGGGAATCTCAGCTCTAGAACACATTTTACGATGCTTTCTTATAGTTGTGTGTTAGAGTATGACAGCAATAACGGTGATTTATAATTACGTTTAGGGAAAATTAAAAGTAGGAGAACATGATAGTAGTATTCATCTTTGCTTAGGTTTATGATAATGTGATGATATCCACTGTGTGCCCCTTGGTGTGCATTATGTGAAACCACCTCGATAATGCTCCTGAGATTCCACAAACTCCAGAGACGAGTGGACTCAAGAACACAGTTGAGTTTTCCATCGAAAGCGAAGCTCAAGTCAGAGTCCTCTCTCTATACTGCCTCCCCTTCCCCAGAGAAGCAACCTTCCCAATCTCAGAGAGTGTCATGATCATTATCATCACTTTAATTCTATAATAAAAGATCATAAAAGTACACAGCACATGCATTAAAGAATAAAAGAGTCGAATAGGTAAACGTAGATAAGATCATTTCATATAAAAGTTTGTAAAAAAACACGTAAAATTAATGGGAGATTTCATCATAAGGTGCTTACTGTGTAATTGATCTACAGTACATATCGATTTTTAGATAGGCCGAGGCCCATCATAAAGTGCATTTAGTTAGTTTTATCCACAGAGCATGCCAATATGTGGACAAACCAAAGGCCACAACTCTACATGTATCCGTGCTCAAGATTCTTAGCACCTCTACATAGTGGCTGGGTCCATCTAATTTACAAAGTGGTATTATCCATTTTTCCCTCAGAGATTTGTAGTTACGGCAGAAAAATAGCAAATGCATGATGGATTCAGGGCTTGCATTACAAGCAGGACAGAGCTAATCAGTGAGAACATCCTTGCTCCATTTTTTACAAAAAAGCTTCTTAGGCATAGTCTTGTACCGAAACTGAAAAAATAGGTTGCGGGCCAAAGGAGGGACAATTTCAACCAGTGTGTCCTCAAAACAGGGTATACATTTAAAATTAAGAAATTCAATAGACAAGTGGCCCTCTGCTTTTGTTAGTACTTGCAATGATATTGCTTCCCAAAACCTTTCCTTCAGCATCAATGTGGATACAGTTGCCATGCTATCTGGGTCGAATGTATGACATTACAACGCATGCTTTTACCACGCATGCCTTTACAACGCATAGTGCTTTGGGGCGCTGGATAGTGAATAGTTTAATTTACTATTCCAACTCCAGTCCCCGTGGATAGTAGGGAAGGTGTTGGATAGTAAATTAAACATATTCCCTATCCTAGAGCGCCACCAAGCGCAATGCGTTGTAATGGTTTGCATTGTAAAAGTTGCGTCGTAAAGGCACTGCGTGGTAAAAGTTGCGTTGTAAAGGATGTTTACCATCTGGGTCAGACCAGAACCCCTCCCTCCTGAGCCTCCCCAGTAGCTCTTTTAGTACTCGAAACTAGGGAATCAAGGTGATCGAATAGCTCTGAGAGGGCTCCCGGTATGGCAAGAGTTTATGAACATTCCACATCCTGTGCCAAAACATCAGGAGTTTATAGCTTACTTTATGTACCAGCAGCCTTTGCGCCAGATTCAAGTATAGAGGCACCAGCTGGGTGCTAACAGGTGGATTGAGGACACACAATTTGTCAAATCTGTGCCCAACAGTTCGGCCCAATAGAGGGCACCACCTAATAATTTTGTGTGATAAATTTCCAGAGCGGGTGCCAGCTGTCTTGATAATGTTTTCCTGTTTATTTGCTAATATTAGCGGTCTAATGTACAAGTTGCATCTTCACCTTTTCAATCTGTGCCACCCAATTTATTGTTGGAGTCAGGTGGAAGCCCAAATAATCAAAAGCATGGTCACGTTCCAGATTAATGTTACAAACTAACACAGGTCTTTTGTTGGGCTTAGACACTCCCTTTCTAAAAATCATCGATTTGTTTTTGATTCATTTAACACCAACCCTCGCTCATTACAATACTTGATAAAATCATTTAAAAGCTGCTGTAGTCCCTGCGGCGATTTTGAGATTAAAAGTGTATCATCTGCAAAAAGGAGGGCAGGCACTCTTTTTCTGTCAATTTTAGGGGCAGCGCACCCATCTCCATCTAAAAAGTTAACATCGTTAATAAAACGTGCGGGGGCAAAGACACAGCCCTGCCTTACTCCACACTGAACCGGGAAGGGATCTGTAAGTTAGTTACACTTCCCCCAACTCACCTGTGCTGTGTTTGATGAACGTAATCTAATTAAAACATCTAAAAGGTTTATTGGTATGCCGTGCCTATTTAGGACCCTCCAGAGGTTTGCAAAAGGGACTAGGTCAAAGGTAGACCGTAAATCTATGAAGACCACATAGAGCTTTCCTCTATTAACTTGCACTTCCTTCCAGTAAATGCACAGCAAAAAGGTTTGCTCCAGGGTCCTCGTTTTGGCTCGAAAACCTGCTTGAAGGTCACTCAGGAAATTTGACTCTTTAATCCAGCCCTGTATCCGGGCAAAAATTTGCTTGTAAAAGATCTTCTGGAGAAAGTCGATAAGGGTCATTGGCCTATAGCTGGATGGTCTCGCTCGGTCTCCCATTTTATAGATTGGGACGACCTCAGCATTTTTCCACCTCTGAGAATTGAGTTCGTTAGTAGACTTATATAGGACCCCCAGAGTGCTACATCCTCCTTGTAGAGATGTATTTATTTTATTTTGAGATCATTGGGGATTCTATCTGGTCCGAGCACATGGGCTGAAATATAAGACAGAATTGCTACTTGCATTTCTTCTATAGAAAATGAGAGGCCTTCACTCTTATTTCCCTCCTTACTGAGGCCTTCAGCTGACCCCTGGGGTTCTTACTCAACTGTAGTATCCCTTGACTCATAAAGAGCCGAAATATGCTTCCCACTCCTCTGGCTGCACTGTGAATTTTAGGGTTCTCCCATTCCCCTTAAGCCAGTATGCTGCTTGGCTCCAGAAGCTCTTTGAATCTTTGACTGACAGTGCATTCCGTAGAGCAGACCAGAGGGAGCCCTAGCACTCCTTCTTTGCAGATTCAATTGCCCGCTTATACTTCGCTCTGCAGATCATTATCTCAATGCAGGATTTTTGCTTTACAGCATTTAGAAGCACCTACTTGCTGAGCCTACAATCCTGATTGTACCATGCCCCCTGCTGAACTGGTCTCTGATGTATGCTGTTACTTTCCTTCAATTAAAGATTTCCTGGGCGGCCTAGCGATTCCCTTATCTGTTTATATAAAAGCTCAAGGCTGGAGCCAAATACCTTCACGATATTCTGAGTAGTGGAGGTAGCAGATTCCTCAAGCAGCAGGCAAATCTTCCTCTTGACTACACCTTGTGCCCCCAGGTGAACCTCCACCCAGTCCCAGGCTCGTTGGACTACAGACTGACCAAACAGCAAGATGTCAGACAACTTTATAGCCAATTGCTGTATGTTACTGGGAGGAACATCAGACAACAAACTTCTCCCAGCATTCTGTGTATACCATTTTGGGATATGGACGCCTGACTGCCAAGATGACATCTACCACTTCAGTAAGAAGATCAAAAGCCATCAACTATCAAAACTCAATCAGTTTGCGCAGTCTCAGAAAAAGGAACCAGCCCTGCTGCTGTAACAGCAGATCTCCCCGAAGGGGCAACTGGATCAGAGGACAAATGCTCATGGCTAGAACTTACAGGGAATGCCCTTTCCTTGAAAATGTAAGTGTCTAAGCTGAGATGGGGCCAGTCTTTCTTGAAGTTTCAGCATTCTGGGTAGGGGAGGTGGGCCCAGCTGAAAGAGAACGAGTTTGAGGGAAAAAGCCTATGGCAACGCACAAAAGGTTTGACCCTGCAACTTTTCTGCATTAGCGAATAGAGTGAGCAAGGGTTCTACCCACTGCTGGAAGATGCACAGAATCACCTCAGAGTGCAACTGCCATTCATGACCCACTAGGCAACAGCAGCTGAATTAGTCATGGCATTTAAAAAATCCTGTCACGTACTGGACACTCAAGGAAGTGCCTTGAGTGTCAGTCTTCCAGAGAGCATCCTGGCACTGGACCCAAGACCCCACTTTACCCTGCTTATTGCAATACCACATATCAGTTGTGTTGACGTGGGCAGACAGAAGTTAGGCCAGGATAATCATTTTGAATAGAGGGTGAAGAGTCAACATGGTATGCAGTACTCCATACTTGTACAGCACCAGAAAATAACGGGAGTAAAAACCAGCCTCGATCTCTACAGCTGGCACATCTTTCTTTGGTGCCGGTGGCCTAGGGAGCTTGAACTTGTCCTCATAGTAAGGACAAGTGGTCTTCCGGGAGGTGTTGTGGGCAGCAGTGACCAGAAGGGTAGGGAGTAGCCATGTTCCAGTGTCTAGAGCACCAGTGAGTCAGATTGTGATGCTCCTCCACTCAGTGAGTTAAAAAGGTAAGGCAGCCTCCCACCAGACGACTGTGTGCTGCAGAGGGTGACAATGTGGTTTTGCCGCAATTTGGGGGGGGGGTTTTGAGTAGCACACAGCCATGAGGACCTGGACGCTGTTAGCTTGATCCTCATCCTCTACAGCGAAAGGACTGGAAAGGCTGTTGCTGCATGTAATGATGTTGCCTCTTCTGGCACACCATGCCAAAGGTTTGCAATAGGCAAGTTTGCTCGGGGTGAGGTTCCGTGACAATTAAAGTGGTGTTTTCGACTCGCTCGAATACGGACGAGTTTGGTATCTATGAACCGCAAATGACGAGTTCAGTAGGTGTACGTGTTTTCGCTACGCTAACCTGAACCATTCATCTTGTTCGTGGGTTTCTTCATCTGAGCCCACGGGTTTCATTTTAGATACAGCATCCATTTTGTCTCTTGCCTTCAAGTAGCCAGCGAACGGACACTGTCCGCTTCGTGACCCTGGGATTCCCAAGCTCTTGCGGAAGATACGTGTTCCTTTGAGGGTGTCTTTATGACGAGGGGGATGACACTGCAAAGGCAGATGGCCTCGCTCAAGGCTCATCTTGCCGCGCCGGTCTATTGTTTCAGCCGTGCATTCATTAGGCACGTCTTCTTTGATCCTGCAATCGTGTTTCCGATATCACCCCCTTCCACACTTTTCAATCTGTTGACTATCTTTGTCTTCCCTTGCACCTGTTTCTGTCTTCTTTAACTCGTTTACAGCCGGAATGGAATTTACTCATGGTGGGATAATGTACTTTTACAGTTGGGAACCGGTGATGCCACTGTAATTATGTTCCGGGACTCTGAATACATGAAAGCGACCCTTTTTGACTTTACTGTGGGAACTGAGTCGTAACCTTTTGTTTGCCATGTTGTTCTATGACGAAAAACTGTATAAAAGGAGCGATCCACAGTTGCAATTTGAAGCAGTCTCCTAGAACCTAGACACGTTGTACTTCTTGTGACTTCTGTGTTCCCTGCAGTAAATAAACCTCGATCTTTGACGCCGAAGGAAGTGTCCCGTGTCTCTGTCATTTGTAAGCCGGAACAGGTAACCCACGAAGGTTTCAGGTGTTGTCCCCTGGCACCGCTGGGCCATAGAAAAGCCCAGTCCTTCAGTTGGCGCCCAAAGTGGGGCGACATCAGCGGTACCGGTCCAAAGCCCGACGATCGTGAGGAACTTCGTGTGAAATCTCCGAGGGAAGGTGCACCCCGCTTCATCGATCCTGTTGTCAAAACAAGTGGCCCGAAGACTTTTCCCGCAAAGATCCCCCGCCTCCTGGCGGCTGCGACGGACTGATGCCCTGACTGTCGACCTGTTTTGGCGCCTGGCGTAGACCTTTGTACAGCGAGACGATTGACGGGCCTTCCTGGTGACGCCATTGTTCTTTCAGTTAAGTATTTGTGGGTCGTTCCCGAAGTCCTTAGTTGTTGTTGGTGCTTAGTTGTTGCATGGTTCCATTGCATTTGTGGTTCTTCGTACTTTGTTCTTAGTTGTTCCATTTGACGACTGCAATCGCCAAAGACCAAGGGTCTTGCATTTTTGTGAGGATATCGTAAATCGATAACCCTTGAAGTTTATGAAACTCGGTTAGTGTGCACGATGCCTGGCCGTAGTACTTTGTTTAGTTGCTTTAAAGGTTGTGGTGCGGATTCCCGATTGGAGGACTCATGTCCGATACCTCCAGTTGGAACTCCGGTCTATGAGTTATATAGTCGCCATGGTGTGGGTCCTATCGCATATATAATGATATAATGAGTGCTGGGTCCGCTACACTAAAGATGACGGTGTCCTTAGTTGGCCACCTCATGGTAGTTTCGAAACAGCAATTTTGGATAACCTAGAAGCAAAATTGTTTAAAAGGAAAGCAAGGCCGGCCATGTTCGATTCCTTTCGGTTATGGCGTAAAGAAGCCAAGCAGAAAGAAATCAAACAGCATAAACGTAATAAGACGGAAGGTATCGTTGCGACGATGAGAAATGCAGGGCAGTTTCAGCGAGACAAAGACGAGAAGTGAGGTGCCGGGTTTTTAGGAACCCGGTGGTGCCAGGGGTAACACCCGGGGACCTCTGAGTTCTCCCTGTTCCGGACCACAGAAACACAGAGTCTTCTAGGTGAAGTCAGAGACCAAGTTTTATTGGCTGCAACCAAGTAACATGTGTCCTAGAAGTACGACAGCACGGGCCGTAAGTTCTCAGGAGACTGTTCGTTTTTACAGAACCAGCCTTCTCCTTATATACATAAATAACAGCTGCGGGCAAGAATTCTTGGGTTTATGATATGGTTATACACATATTTCTACAATAATACAAAGAGCGAAGTCATGCTGGTCAGCACATATTTTAGATGTCCAGTTTGTTATGGATTACCCAGCCAGGCCCAGAATTCCCATCAGATATCGATGAAACACCAATAAGGTCGGGCACCCTCCCATCATAAAACTGGTCATAAACAAGAATCATGGACAGGTGTATGTGTATGGAAAACATGGTCTGTATGTAGTGAATGGTTTATGGCATGTTGTGCCTTGATGATATCTTACTCGGCCACTGGGCGAGGAGTTGCCCAAACAGGTTTGGCTGGAGGCAGTGGAGTCAGCTCGGCCAGGTTATGGAGAAGTCAGCTACGGTGGACGTGTCCTTTCAGATCAAACTTGGTCTTAATCAATTGACTATATGAGGGCAAGTCATAAGATGGATGCCGTTTACCAAATGGAGTCTGAGGGTTCGGAACGGAAACCACGATTTAAGGGTGTTAGCATCACTCAATCATGACGCAAATGCATAGGGATAATGTCCTAATCATTACCGGTCCGTAGATACCAACTTTGTCATGGTATGACGATATTTTGCGATACGAGTGTTGGGCCTCGATACCGGTGGAACAGCAGGGTCCGGATTTTCAGTACCACAGAAGGAAAAGGAAGTCTTGGATAGATTACAACGTATGGCGGTGGATAAGTGTTATTCCGCTCTACCATCGAGTACTGATAAGAAGGGAGAGGAAGCAGTAGAGGACCCTTTGTTGTCCTACCTACTGAAGTCGCCACCTCCATTTGCACAGGATACTACAGCGCCTGTGGTTCCCCCTGTTCCTCAACCTGTCGTTCCGGCAGCTGCTGGTCAGCCTGTCGCTGGTCCTGTTCTTACGAATCCTCTTGTCCCTGTTCCTCTACCTGCTCCTGTCCCTACTGCTCCACTGCCTATACCTACTCAACTTGCTGTTCCCGCTACTTCTGCTCTTGTGGCTACTCCTACCGCTCCTACATTTAGTCCTCATATTGTTGCCTCTGTACTTTTCTCCTCTTCTCCGTCTGTTCGAAGACGCATTCCTAATGCTGTTGCTAATCTTTATTCTCCTTTTGGACCGCTTCTTGGGTCCGATGTTTCTGATGTTCCCCAACGCCGAAGCCAGGTTCCTGGTGGTAAGGAACGTGAGACGTTAATCCGGATGGCGCATAATTGGATTAGGTATCCCCTTAAAAACACCCCGCGCATAATTTGAGACCTTTTCTCAATTCAATGAGCCCACACAGAGATTTGTGTTTGACGAAATGTGCAAATTTTTATGTGAAGCGATATCAAATGATGAAGTAAACAAAGTACTGATCGATGTAACTGAACTTCAGCTTCAGTTTTCGAGTGGTATGATTGTGGGTAGCAATGTTCGACGTGCTATAGAACATCTTCTATCTTTTCGTCCTACTGTGATACCTCGAGCATTGTTTAAAGATGAATCTGAGGAGTGGATGGCAACGCCTGGTCAGTATCCCATGCGTGAAGTTCCCCCAGTGTGGATGCCAGGTGATGCGACTGTCAATCCTGCTATTTTGCCACACTTCCAGAGAGTGTGGATACACCTCCCATGGAAGCGATCGGAAGTCTTGCAGGTTAAGCAATCTTTGCCTGACCCCCGCAAAAATCCTGCAGGATATTATAAAGAGTTGTCCCAATTAGTGGATGCTACGATCATGAATCTTGCCGATATCGACATGTTGTTCGGCAACGTAGTACCTCAACCGGTTTGGGCGAAAATACGTCAAGAAGATACCAACTTTGTCATGGTATGACGATATTTTGCGATACGAGTGTTGGGCCTCGATACCGGTGGAACAGCAGGGTCCGGATTTTCAGTACCACAGACCCTCCTTTTGCCCTCATATTAGGCAATAACTCATGCTAATCTGAGTCCAAATCTGAGTTGATGAATTCATGGAGATGCTGCTGTAGCATCATTCTGTTGCTCAATTCGTCCCTTGATACAGGCTTCCTTACACATGAGGTAGCGCAGAGGCCACATATTGCAGGAGCGCACTGTACAAACAGGCAGAACATAAACAGAACGGCTAAGATCATCCCAATGAAGATCAGAGTTTTCCATCCCCAGGCAGATATCAGTTCCCAGAACCACCCAAGCAAGGACCAATCCCCTTTTTCCACGTGAAGGGAATCAGAGATTTTGTGTAATTTGGAGATAGCCTGGTACACTGTCGGAGCGTTATCGGGGATGAAAATGCAGCAACTAGATTGGATCACTCTACATACACCACCACGGTCTGCAAGTATGACATCTAGGGCAACCCTGTTCTGAAGGGTCATAAGTCGATCCGACTGAAGCTCAGCTGTCAGGTTGCTAAGGGCACCGGCCGTTTCAGTCACGGCGGACTCAACTATCCTCGTCAATTGTCGAATGTTCCTGCTGTTCACCATAGGCCCCCAAAATGGCAGAAAACCCTTTGCGAAGTCTCCAAACTCTTGACCCGCAGTGTCGTCTTGACTCACGACACCCCTAACTGTCCTTGTCCGATGGTAATCTGCCCCGGCCGTGTAGGTGGGTGGCAGCAGAAACGAGATGAAGCATGTGCCCGAGAAGTCAGGGGGCAACCATGTATAGGCTTTGTCATGGCAGACGAAATAGGTGCCTTTAGCTGCCAAGAATGGAGGGGAAGTTCGGGAAGCAAACACATATGTTTCCGTGCATGTGCTCTTTCCCAACTGTGCTTTGGGATCCCTGCCAATACCTTGCAGACACAAGTGACCTCGGTGGGGCACTATCCAGACTGGGGAGGATTTCTTCGTTTTCTGGCTTTTATTCAAAGAGATCCCATATTTGGTTACATTCCAACGGCTGTAGGGAGTGAGTTCATCTTTAGGAATCGTTTGATACGTGTCAACATCCCTACTCATATTTCTTATTCCTACCACTAGTGCCTGGTTGCTGGAATCGCTCTCTGTGGAACGGGGCGGGTATGGTTCTAGGGCGAACAGGAACATGGTCTGGAAAGCCCACAGAGAACCATAATAACTGAATGGCAGGATGAAGTATGGAATTCCCTTATCTGTCGTGTGCGGCATGAGTCCACAGATCCAACAATTCGATGTGTTCATTATAGACTGGTGCTGGTGTAGGAGCTGGATGAAGGAGTTATTTACAAACTCTAGTCTTCTGGCAGACTCGTGTTCAGGAAGAGGGTGAAAGGAGTGTAAAGAAACAGTTGGAGGAGGTGTGGGCTGAGTGTTGTTTACAAAGGTGACTTGAAACGTGGATAAAGTATAACCAATCAAGAACATCATTGTGCTACATATCATCAAAATACATAGTATCAAGAATTTCCTTGTTGCCATCACAGTGCATATTTTAGTTTTAAAGTTCATGTGTCTAGCAGGTCTCTCTACCCTCGGAAACTCCATCCTCTGGTTGCTGCCCGCAGTGGGAGGTTGCTTCTGCCAAGATGTGCACTCTGTCCAGTCCGGGGTAATTTCCTCAGACCGACCAGAACCGTTGACCTAGGCGTCTCCGGCAGCACTCCTCAGACTTCAACCGCGGCCTTAGCAGCAGAACCGGATGGCGGTTTGAAAATCAAAAATGAGCTAGTTCCCTGGGCGAGAGAGCTGTGAAATCAAAAATATTTCATGGGGAAAAAGGGAAAATCGCACTAATTTGATTATGTCAGTTCCTTGGTCTTGACCTCAGATTATATCGTTCTTTCCCAGGCACGGTGTGATCTTTAAACAATATTTCAGGCTCCGTAGTGTCCAACTGCATTGACGGTGGCACAGATCCTTGCAAAATGCAATCGCTCCCTTTGTCGGTACCAGTTCCTTTTAATCGTGCATCGCTGAAGGGGACAAAACGAGGTATGAGCTCTGTCTCGGAGTCAGCGACTCCTTGCTGGACCCACCGGTCATATGGAAGGGGCAGCTGGACCCTTTTGCAATGGGCTCCGTGCATCCAGTGTTTTTTCCCGTGGACACGTACTGCAGAGCGGGTGGACAGCAAAACCTGGAAAGGTCCGGTCCAGCGAGGCTCCTCGTTCTTTGTTCGCCTGAAGTTCCGAATTAGGACCCAGGAGCCAGGTTCGATGGCGTGGCCTGGATCGTCAGACGCCGGTGGAGAGGAGCTGTGGACCTGTTGATGTAAAGCATGCAGTTTAGCTGTCAATTCGTGCAAATAGTCAAACAGTGCAGGGTACTCTATCTAACTGAGCTTTCTAGGCCTCGGTACTCCCCATATGTTTGCTGGGCGCCCGAACACGATCTCGTGTGGGCTAAGTCCCAGTCTAGAATGGACAATCATCCTGGTAGACAGGAGTGCTAAAGGCAGGGCGTCTGGCCACTTGAGACCTGTGCTGGCTTGGATCTTGGCCAGTTTCAATTTTAACGTGCCATTATAGCACTCTACCAATCCTGCCGATTGGGGATGATTTGCAGCATGGAATTTCTGGTGGATGCCTAGACACTCACATACTCTCTTCATCACTCGTCCCACAAATTCACTTCCATTATCACTCCAGACAATCCTAGGCATGCCAAATCTAGGGAAGAATTCTTTGACAAGGGCTTTGGCAGTTGACAATGCAGTGTTGTCCTTCAGGGGGTACGCTTCTACCCACCTGGAGAAGGCGCAAACGACAACAAGCACATATTTCAGGTTATTGCACCTCTCCATGTGAATGAAATCGAGCTGCAAGACCTCGAACGGATACGTTGGAGGTGCAAAATGACCAGCTGGGGTTGGGGTTCCCCTACCGGGATTGTGCTTCAAACACACCATACAGTTTCTGACCAGATTCTCTGCACATTTTGGGATACCACTATTCTGCCATACTGGGGCCAACAGCTTACATATTCCTTTCACACTGATGTGTGCCATTCCATGGGTCATCGTCACCACTGTGAGCACATAGGCGTTAGGTAACATCCATCGCTGATGTTCTGACAGTTCGACCCAACAACCATTCGCATCTAATCTACCCTTGCTTTCTCTCCATTCATTCACCTCTTTCTCAGTAGCATCAGCTTGTATAGATTTCACGCTTTCGATGGTGTCCTCACACATACCCACGTCAGGGGTCCATCTAGCAGGACCTACAACATACATCCGACTCATTGTGTTCCTTGCAGTCTCTTTCGCAACCTCCTCGGCAAATGCATTCCCTCGACCAACATCATCCGTAACCTTCCTGTGTGCACTGCATTTCACAATTGCAACTTGTAGGGGCAAGGTCAGTGACTCGAGAAGGTCGTGTACTAGCTGGCCGTGTTGAATTCTCGCACCGTGTGATGTCAGGAACCCACGTTCACGCCACAATCTTCCAAAACTATGGGCTACGCCAAAGGCGTACTGACTATCAGTATACACATTCACTCGTTTTCCTTTCGCCAACACACACGCTTTTGTGAGTGCGACTAACTCTGCTGCTTGCGCGGAATTGTGGGGGATGCGAGCTGTCTCTACAATCGTGTGTAATGTTGTCGCGGCATATGCTGCAGTCGTATCACCATTTGGCAACTTGAAACATGAACCATCAACACATAAATTATCATTACATTCAGGGAGGGGAGTGTCCTGCAAGTCTAATCTCCCTTTTGTCTCTTCTTCTGTCCTAAAGCAGCAATCATGTTTTTCAACCTCATCTGTTTCTGCTGGAATGGGTAATAACGTAGCAGGGTTGAGTGTATCACACCTCTTTATGTGAATGTGACTTGCTAACAGTGTCAGTTCATAGCTGGACAGTCGAGCGCTAGTTAGATGTTGTGTTTTCGTCCTGTTTAGTAGGATATCTACTGCATGTGGGACCATAACAATCAAGGTATTATTCATGACTAGCCCAGCAGACTGTCGAATACAGACAGCTGCTGCAGCAGTGGCCCTCAAGCAACTTGGTAATGCCTTAGCTACAGGATCTAGAGTCGCGGAGAAATACGCACATGGGCGTTGTTTGTCCCCAAAGCGTTGCGTCAAGACTGATAATGGGCAACCTTCCTTCTCATGGACATATAGTGTAAAAGGCTTGCTGTAGTCGGGGTTGCCCAACACAGGAGCCGAACATAATGCCTCACGCAACTCATGGAAACTCGCCTGACAATCTTCAGACCAAGGCAAAGGATTGGGTGTGTCTTTACGCATTAATACCAGCAAAGGTTTGGCCAACAGTGAGAAGTTCTGTATCCATTGTCTACAGTACGATGTAATGCCCAAGAAGGCACGCACTTCTCTTTGTGTCCTTGGGACACTCAGTTCTGCAATTGCCTGTATTCTTTCTGGGGTCAGTCTCCTTCCCTCCTTCGATAAGATGTGACCTAAGGAGGTTACTTCTTGTCGACAAAATTGTAATTTGGAAAGCGAGACTTTGTGCTTCATGTCACATAAATGATGTAACACTGACAATGTCGCATGTTTGCAAACTTCTTCGGTGTCTGCAGTGATCAGCAGATCGTCCACATACTGAATTAAAGTTGCACCATCCTGCAGAACAATCGTATCTAGTTGTGTTTTCAGGGCATGACTGAATATTGATGGACTTTCACAGTAGCCCTGAGGAGCACGTTTAAAGCGGAAGCTTCGTCCTCCTAAATTGAAGCCAAAGATATCTCTGCTCTCCTCGGCAATCGGGATGCTGAAGAAAGCGTTCTTCAGGTCAATCACTGAAAACCAATTGGCTGAGGCTGGAACCATTGTCAATAAGGCAGTAATGTCGGGGACGACTGGAAACTGTGGTACAACGATCTTATTCACTTCCCTTAGATCGATCACAAATCGGTACACAGGGGGCTGTGAAGGATCGGTACGCTTTAAGACAGGCAAAATAGGACTGTTACAAATGTTGCCTGTTGTCTCCTCGATGACATCTTTCTTGATCAGATCGTTAATGATCGCTAACAAAGCCTTTTCACATTCGTTTGATATTCTATATTGGGGAATGCGTGGTAACCTAACATTAGCTTTCAATGTTATGACATATGGCGCTATTTCCAAACGACCTACATCATTAGAACCATTCGCCCAAAGTTCATCCGGAAGAGATGACAGTTCTGTTGGAATATTCTCCTTTGCCAAATACATTGGAGAAATTACTTTTCTTCTTACCGTAAGTTGTACTCCCGAGGGGGAGCAGTACAAAGTTGCATTTATTTCTCGTAAAATAATTCTAAACCTAACAAGTTTTCGCCACAACCTGTTGTAAGAATGAGGGGTGCTTCTAATTCGCATGGGCCAACCGAAAGGGGCATGGGACTGGAGATCGGGTTTCTAACAGGGGCGCCAGAAAAACCTACTGAAACATTCATTTCGCCAGACAAAAGTGCGCCAGGAAGTTTTGAGTGCATAATAGAACTTTTTGTAGCACCAGTATCCAGCAGAAATGGCTCCGACACTCCGGAGGTAATCACCTCGACATAAGGTCCATTCTGATCTACTGGAACTGAAACAACTCCCTCTCTTTGTCCATGGCTGTCCTAGCAATTTTTACCCTCATTCTCGTTCTCTGCGTAATAGTCATCTGCATAGTACTGAGCTGACCTGGAAGACTTATTATTCTGTTGGTCAAAGCTGTTCATGGAATTTTGAGGCGGAAAAGAATTGGTATTCTGGGGGAAATTTCCACGGCCCCTACCTCTAGGAGCCTGTTGAACACCTCTACCTCTTGTACCGGAAACACCATTTAAGCGTCGCGCAAGAGCTGGACAATTACTTTTGAAATGACCCTCTTCTTTGCAATATGCACATTGATTCGGGCCATACGGAGAACGCTGATGGGAGAACTCGTTTCCTTGCGCGTTTCTCGAATACTGCTTTGGTTGCTGATAATTGGGCTGACTAGGAGTGCGAGGCGGATAGGCTTGCTGGAGAAGAACTTTAGTTTTTAACTCCTTAGTCTTTTTGTCTGCCTTATCTAGCTCGTCTTAGCGCAGATTTTAGCCACTGCCCAGTACTACAAAAATAGGCGCAGACGTTGAAACAGCCCAAGCACTCTCTGAATCTTTCAATTTATTGCAGAGTTCAGGAAGCAAATTATGTACAAATTTGTCTACAAACAATCTTTGGCCACCCTCGGTAGCCATATCCTCACCACTATGATCGGTGAAAGTCTCCTCAAATCTCGTGAAAAAGTCAGACACATTCTCATCTTTCTCCTGTTTGCATGCAGATAGCTTGTCCCAATTTACGCGCAATTCAGGCATCAATGTTTTCATGTACGTGATAATCCTACCGGGAAGTTCCGCTATTAAAGGCTCGGGTTTAGAACCACCAACTTGTCTAGCATCAGTAGCAGTAATGTTAGCCCATGAGTCACCTAGTTCTTGATCATGATCTGCATGACGTATTTTACTCCATAAAGGATGCGGAACAACATTCCCAAACAACATGTCTACATCTGCTAAATTCATGATACATGAGCTGGCAGTCTGTGATAACTCCTTATAATACCCAGCTGGGTTTTTACGTGGATCAGGTAGTGTCTGTTTGAGTGCTAGAACTTCAGATCTTTTTCAGGGGACATGAACCCACACACGCTGAAAATGCGGTGGAACAGGTGGTTGTGCATTCGCATCACCTTCCCTCCAAACTGGAGGAACTTCTCTCATAGGGTATTGTCGCGCCTTTTTCCTATCTGACACGTCATCTTCATACAATGATCTAGAGACATTTCCGTTACTCCTATAGGATAACAATAAATCTATTGCTTTTTCAACATCGGCACCTACAATCATACCTTCATAGAACTTAAAACACATGCGGAATAATTCCTGCATTTTGCGCTTGGGATCGTTTGTCTCCAAATCTTCACAAAGATATACACACAGCTCTTCAAATACGTATCTCTGAGTGGGCGCATCCCACTGACGGAAAACTTCCAGAACGGACTGAACATCATATTTAGCAGTGTCAGTAACCCATTTGCGTGCTAACTCATTTAGCACTTCTCTTTCCTCGTAGTCGGGTAGTTGACTACGCAACTGTCTACGTCCCGTTTTAGGAGTCGTTTTAGGCGACCCAAAGAAGGGTGAGAATAGACCAGTGACAGTACTTGCCACTCTCTGTCTGACAGAAGGAGAAGCTTGCGGCGAGGCAGATACGCCAGAAAAGACAGGCTGATGTAAAGAGGAAGTCGAAGCAATAGCAGAGGAAGTGGAAGTAGTAGCAGAAGTAATACATAGTGAACAGTTGGTGCAGTAGGCAAAGTTGTAGAAGTAGATGGAGTATGTAGCAAAGGCGGCGGCCCTTGAGAAGGCTGCGCCGGAGAAGTAGGAACCAGCTGAAGAGGAGCTGGTGCTTGTGCAAGAGCTGCATTTCGTGCGCCAGGGCGCGGTATAACAATGCGCTTCGGGGGTCCAACAATACTCAATGTGTATGGGGGTGGTGAATTCAATAAATGGGACATTAATGGATCTTTCTCGGGTGTATCCTTTGAATCTTGTCCTTCATGGGGCAACATCGGGTAGCATTTATCTATTGCTAGTTTCCTGCTCCTAAGCATTCGTTCACTTTCTTGTTCTTCCTCATTATCCCTGTATGCAACGGCGGCTTGCACCATTGACATACCTCTTTTGTTTTTCTTTGCTAATTTTATTTCTTTCTGTTTGGCTTCTTTGCGCCATAAGCGAAAAGAGTCAAACATCGCCGGCCGGGCTTTCTTCTTGAACAATTTGACCTCGAGGTTGTCTAATACTTCTGAGTCAAAACTACCATATTGGGGCCATTTTAAAACACCATCCTTGCGGGTGTATTTTATCCACACTTCATTATACGTGAAAGGACCTACTCCGTGCTTTATATATAACTCATATGTAGGAGTTCCAATCGGAGGAACCGGACACGAATCCTCTAATCGGGAGTCCCTACTACAACCAAGACAAAACAAGTTTCCAAGTCTGCTAAGACCAGGCATCTTCGCTCACTAGTCTAGCTTCAAACTTCAAGGGATTATCCGATTATGATAAGGTCGTGAATACACGAACTCCTCGGTTTTGGTGCTTGCAAGAACCAATACAAACCGTATCTCTGGAATACCAAAACTAAGAACCAAACTAAGGACTGGGAGACGCTCCACTTATACTTAACTGAATATTGAAGATCGGTGACGTCACTAGATGACTCGTCTATCGTTTCGCTCTACCAAGGATCACTGGGTCCAAAACAGGGCGATAGTCAGGGCAGCAGTCCTTCGCAGCCGTCGGGACGCGGGGGACCTCGCAGAAAAGACCTTCGGAACCACGTCGACATACAGGGGTCGCTGAAGTGGCTGGCAGTCCTCCGGAATTTTCACACGAAGCTCCTCACGAACATCTGGCTTGGACCGTCACCGCTCGATATCGCCCCGAGTTGGGCGCCAACTGAGGTGCCGGGTTTTTAGGAACCCGGTGGTGCCAGGGGTAACACCCGGGGACCTCTGAGTTCTCCCTGTTCCGGACCACAGAAACACAGAGTCTTCTAGGTGAAGTCAGAGACCAAGTTTTATTGGCTGCAACCAAGTAACATGTGTCCTAGAAGTACGACAGCACGGGCCGTAAGTTCTCAGGAGACTGTTCGTTTTTACAGAACCAGCCTTCTCCTTATATACATAAATAACAGCTGCGGGCAAGAATTCTTGGGTTTATGATATGGTTATACACATATTTCTACAATAATACAAAGAGCGAAGTCATGCTGGTCAGCACATATTTTAGATGTCCAGTTTGTGATGGATTACCCAGCCAGGCCCAGAATTCCCATCAGATATCGATGAAACACCAATAAGGTCGGGCACCCTCCCATCATAAAACTGGTCATAAACAAGAATCATGGACAGGTGTATGTGTATGGAAAACATTGTCTGTATGTAGTGAATGGTTTATGGCATGTTGTGCCTTGATGATATCTTACTCGGCCACTGGGCGAGGAGCTGCCCAAACAGGTTTGGCTGGAGGCAGTGGAGTCAGCTCGGCCAGGTCATGGAGAAGTTAGCTACGGTGGACGTGTCCTTTCAGATCAAACTTGGTCTTAATCAATTGACTATATGAGGGCAAGTCATAAGATGGATGCCGTTTACAAAATGGAGTCTGAGGGTTCGGAACGGAAACCACGATTTAAGGGTGTTAGCATCACTCAATCATGACGCAAATGCATAGGGATAATGTCCTAATCATTACCGGTCCGTAGATACCAACTTTGTCATGGTATGACGATATTTTGCGATACGAGTGTTGGGCCTCGATACCGGTGGAACAGCAGGGTCCGGATTTTCAGTACCACAGAAGGAAAAGGAAGTCTTGGATAGATTACAACGTATGGCGGTGGATAAGTGTTATTCCGCTCTACCATCGAGTACTGATAAGAAGGGAGAGGAAGCAGTAGAGGACCCTTTGTTGTCCTACCTACTGAAGTCGCCACCTCCATTTGCACAGGATACTACAGCGCCTGTGGTTCCCCCTGTTCCTCAACCTGTCGTTCCGGCAGCTGCTGGTCAGCCTGTCGCTGGTCCTGTTCTTACGAATCCTCTTGTCCCTGTTCCTCTACCTGCTCCTGTCCCTACTGCTCCACTGCCTATACCTACTCAACTTGCTGTTCCCGCTACTTCTGCTCTTGTGGCTACTCCTACCGCTCCTACATTTAGTCCTCATATTGTTGCCTCTGTACTTTTCTCCTCTTCTCCGTCTGTTCGAAGACGCATTCCTAATGCTGTTGCTAATCTTTATTCTCCTTTTGGACCGCTTCTTGGGTCCGATGTTTCTGATGTTCCCCAACGCCGAAGCCAGGTTCCTGGTGGTAAGGAACGTGAGACGTTAATCCGGATGGCGCATAATTGGATTAGGTATCCCCTTAAAAACACCCCGCGCATAATTTGAGACCTTTTCTCAATTCAATGAGCCCACACAGAGATTTGTGTTTGACGAAATGTGCAAATTTTTATGTGAAGCGATATCAAATGATGAAGTAAACAAAGTACTGATCGATGTAACTGAACTTCAGCTTCAGTTTTCGAGTGGTATGATTGTGGGTAGCAATGTTCGACGTGCTATAGAACATCTTCTATCTTTTCGTCCTACTGTGATACCTCGAGCATTGTTTAAAGATGAATCTGAGGAGTGGATGGCAACGCCTGGTCAGTATCCCATGCGTGAAGTTCCCCCAGTGTGGATGCCAGGTGATGCGACTGTCAATCCTGCTATTTTGCCACACTTCCAGAGAGTGTGGATACACCTCCCATGGAAGCGATCGGAAGTCTTGCAGGTTAAGCAATCTTTGCCTGACCCCCGCAAAAATCCTGCAGGATATTATAAAGAGTTGTCCCAATTAGTGGATGCTACGATCATGAATCTTGCCGATATCGACATGTTGTTCGGCAACGTAGTACCTCAACCGGTTTGGGCGAAAATACGTCAAGAAGATCACGCAGCTGAGTTAGGCGGTGATTGGGCTGCACTTACAGCGGCTGACGGATTGCAGGTTGGTGGGGCTAAGCCTGAGCAGTTAATTACGGCTTTGCCTCAAAGAATAATTACCCTAATGAAGACACTTATGCCAGCTATGAAAGTCAATTGGGATAAACTGTCTGCGTGTAAGCAAAAGAAAGACGAGAATGTCTCCGATTTCTTTACGAGATTTGAGGAGTCATTCATTGATCACAGTGGTCAGGATATGAGCACTGAGAGAGGTCAGAGGTTGTTCGTAGATACATTTGTAGCGAATTTGCTGCCTGACCTTAGCAACAAATTGAAAAATTCTGAGAGTTCATGGGCTGTTTCTACCTCCGCTCAGATATTGGCCACGGCTCAGTATTACGAAAATAGGGAGAAGGAGGAAAATGATCATGCGGATAAAAAGACGAAAGATCTCAAAACGAAAGTTCTGTTACAACAAGCGTATCCTCCGCGCTCAAATCAGAATGATTCTCAGCAGCGGAATAGATCGCAATCCGCTAGGTCACAGTCGCGGAATGACTCTTCTACGCCGAGATCTATGCTCGGATACAATCAATGCGCATATTGTAGAGGTGAGGGTCATTTGAAGTTTGATTGTCCGGTTTTGCGCGACCGAAATAATGGTGGTTCATCTAGAGGAGGTCGTAGTGGTCCTGAGCAGGCTTCACGAGGTAGAGGTCGTGGTGTTACTCAGAATCAAAATGAACGTTCTAATAATTCGTCTGATTCCAATAATTGCTTTGATCAGCGTGGTTCATCGTCAGGAAGATCTGCACAGTATCATGTGGACGATTTTTATATCGAGCGTGATATTGATGACGGTAACTACTAGGACAGCCACAGACAAAGAGAGGGAGTAGTATCAGTTCCGGTTGATCAGAGAGGGCCTTACGTCGCAGTTGCCACATCGGGCGTAGTTGAGCCTTTTCTGTTGGACACTGGTGCAGCGAAAAGTTCCATCATGCATTCAAAACATTATTAAAAATAGAACACTTCGGTAAGACTATCATGACATGATGGGCATTTTTTTCTTCCAGGCTTAGCAACAAAAAGGAAGGAGGTGCCTGGCTTAACCAATGTTTCCGTTGGATTCACTGGCACCCCTGTTAGCAATCCTGTTTCTAGCCCTTTGCCCCTTACAATTGGACCTTGTGAGCTGAAAGCTCCTTTGACTTTGACTACTGGTTGTGGTGAAAATCTTTTGGGCCTGGATTTGCTGAAACGGTTATATGCGACTTTGTACTGTTCTCCTGCGGGAGTGGAGCTTACTTTGGGTCAGAGAGTGATCTCTACCATGTACTTGTCATCTGATAAGCTCCCACCGGAATGGAGTTCTCTTCCTGCATCTTTGTGGGCAACAGGTCCCAATGACGTGGAGCCTGCTTGACATCTCTCCTTATGTTGTTCAACTGAAATCGAATGTGCGATTGCCACGTATTCCCCAGTATCGTATCTCCCTTGATGGTGAGCGAGCGTTGTTAGCGATCATCTATGACTTGATCGAGAAAGATGTTATCGAGGAGACTCGGGGAAACGTGTGTAATAGTCCTGTGTTACCTATCTTAAAACGCACTGATCCATCCAAGCCTCCTGTTTATCGTTTTGTTATTGATTTACGGGAGGTGAACAAAATTGTGATTCCACAATTTCCTGTGGTGCCTGACATTACGGCTTTAGTGACTCTGATTCCAGCCTCTGCTTCTTGGTTCTCAGTGATCGATCTGAAGAATGCTTTCTTTAGCATTCCGATTGCTGAGGAAAGCAGAGACCTATTCGGCTTCTCATTAGGAGGTCGCAGCTTTAGGTTTAAACGCGCCCCTCAGGGCTACTGTGAGAGTCCATCGATATACAGCCAAGCCCTGAAGAGTCCACTCGACGCATTTGTGTTACCGGCTGGTGCGGTTTTGATCCAATATGTGGATGACTTGCTGGTGGCTGCTGATACAAAAGACATTTGCAAACTTGCTACGGTGTCACTGTTACAGCATCTCTGTGACTTACATCACAAGGTGTCACCTTCTAAACTGCAATATTGTTGTCAAGAAGTAACCTATCTAGGTCACTTATTGTCAAAGGAGGGAAGAAGGTTGACCCCAGAGAGAATTGCAGCGATCGCTCGAATGACTGTGCTAACAACTCAGAGAGATGTGCGTGCCTTTTTAGGTATCACGTCATACTGCAGGCAATGGATTCCAAATTTTTCATTGCTAGCGAAACCATTGGTAGCCCTCACGTGCAAGGATGTTCCAACTCCTTTGCCATGGACGGAAGAGTGTCAGAAAAGTTTTTCTGAATTGCGTGATGCGTTGTGTTCGGCTCCTGTGTTAGGTACTCCTGACTACAGTAAGCCGTTTACACTATACGTTCACGAGAGAGAGGGTTGTGCGTTAAGTGTTTTGACGCAGCAATTTGGCGGCAAACAGCGTCCATGTGCATATTTTTCCTCGACCTTGGACCCAGTAGCTAGAGCGTTGCCGAGTTGTCTAAGAGCGACAGCGGCGGCTGCGGTGTCCATTCGACAATCTGCCGGATTGGTCATGGATAATATGCTTACGGTGATGGTTCCGCATGCAGTTGACACTCTCTTAAATCGTACAAAAACTCAACACTTGACGAGCGCAAGGTTGTCCGGTTATGAGTTGACGCTTTTGGCAAGTCATATTCAAATAAAGCGCTGTAATGTCCTAAATCCGGTGACGTTGTTGCCAACTAATATGGAATCAGATCAAGTACCACCACATGATTGCTATTTGCGAACTGAGGAAGAAACGAAGGGTCGTGTTGACCTAAAAAACACTCCATTGGCAGACCCCGATGGTACCTTGTATGTTGATGGTTCGTGTTTTAAGTTGCCGAATGGTGATGTGACGACTGCGTATGCTGTGGTAACATTGAGTACAGTTGTGGAAACTGCGAGGTTGAATCAGAATTCTGCGCAGGCGGCAGAGTTGATTGCGTTGACGAGAGCGTGTGTTTTGTCGAAGGGAAAGCGAGTGAATGTGTTTACTGATAGTCAATATGCTTTTGGCGATGCACATAGCTTTGGTCGATTGTGGCGAGAGAGAGGCTTTATGACTTCGCATGGCACAAAGATCCAACACGGACAGCTCGTGAACGATCTTTTGGACGCACTTAGATTGCCCAAGCAGGTGGCGATTATTAAATGTAGTGCGCACAGTAAGGTGACGGATGATGTTGGTCGTGGTAACGCGTTTGCGGATGAGATCGCTAAAGAGACAGCTAGAAATCTTGCAACTAGAATGTATGTGACGAGTTCAGTGAGGTGGCCTACAGAGACTGGTATGTGTGAGGACACTGTTGAGAGTGTGAAAGCGATTCAGAATGAGGCCACCGAAACTGAAAAGACTAAGTGGAAGGAGAGCACAGGAAAGTCGGATGCGCACGGATGTTGGATTGATTTGTGGGAAAATCAGAGATGGATGTTGCCAGATGCATATGTGCTAGCTGTTGTGACTATGGCACACGGCTTGTCACATATTAGCGCGAAAGGTATATGTAAGTTGCTGTCCCGTGTATGGAAGAATGATGGTATTGCTAAGTGTACTGAGAGAGTGGTTAAGAATTGTATGGTATGCATGATGTACAATCCCGGCAAGGGCACCCCTACACCACCTGGCCATTTCGCTCCTTCTACATGTCCCTTTGAGGTTATCCAACTAGACTTCATCCATATGGAGAGATGAAATAACCTGAAGTACGTTTTAGTTGTGGTTTGCGCATTCTCCAGATGGATCGAAGCCTATCCTCTCAAAGATAATACTGCCCTGTCCACAGCGAAAGTCCTACTGAAGGAATACCTTCCTCGGTATGGAATGCCACGGATTGTATGGTCAGATAACGGACGTGAGTTTGTGGGGAGTGTGATGAAGAGTGTGTGTAAGGGCCTTGGAATTACACAAAAATTCCATAGCGCCAATCATCCCCAGTCAGCGGGTTTGGTTAAAGGGTACAATGGTACTCTAAAATTGAAACTTGCAAAGATTCAGGCTACGACTGGTTTGTCATGGCCTGATGCCTTGCCTCTGGCTCTCTTGTCGACCAGGGCGACTGTACACTCTCGAGTAGGGCTTAGCCCATATGAGATTGTGTTCGGCCGTCCTGCAAACATTTGGGGGGTCCCTAGACCTAGGTCTTTCGACAGTCTTGAGTACCCAATGTTAATTGATTATCTTCATGATCTGACTGCTAAACTGAGGTTAATTCATCAACAGGTCTTTGAAGCACTGCCGGCACAGACAGAGGGTCCTGGACATCGGCTCCAACCGGGTGACTGGGTTGTCGCCAGAAATTTTGTCCGGAAGCGGAATTTGGAGCCGGGATCCGTGGGACCCTATCAGGTTCTACTCGCCACGAGAACTGCAGTTCGTCTGGAGGGCCGCAAAAACTGGGTGCACGCCACCCACACAAAGAGGTGCCAATACCTTTACCAGCGGATTCGTGGATGAGAGCCGGTATCGCCGCATCAGAAACAGAAACTCTGGTGAAATTTGTGCCGTTCAGTGATGCTCAGCCTGTAGGAGATACTTCAGTGCAATCAGATAACTTTGTTGAACCTTCATCATTGGGAAACTCAAAACTTGAACTATCATCTGACCGACAGGACTCTGTTCCGCAACCTGAACAATTATTTGAAGAACAGACTCGCCCTGGAAGAAGCAGATATTTTCTTCGTTCTCATACCAAAGACTAATAAATATCTCTTTGCTTTTTTCCCCTTGTTGAAATTCACGTTACCCCCCTCAGTACCATCTTGAACATTATGAACAATTGCAGCCTCTAATAATTCTTGAGTTCTTTTCCACGTGTGTGTTTTTCCACAGCTAGGCAGGTTCGTGACACTAGGTCGGTACTTTTGTCGATTCCTAGGAACTCCTGGGAATTGATAATCGCTACTCAGAACGAAGTGCGCAAGAACGTTGAGGACGGTTTTTAGAGGATGGAATTCTCAAAGTTGTCGGAAGTGGAGAAGACTCTAGCGCAAAGATCAGTACTACACAGGGTTGTAAAAACTAAATGCTTTCTGTTTCAGGTGTTCCTGCTGTTCTTGACTGTTTCCATGCTATTGGTGGGTGGAGTATATTATGGAATACAATCGTTATTGCCTTCTGCTTCACCTACTTCTTCTTCTGAACTAAAATCTGTTCCCACTGTTTCTCCTCATTCCTTTCACCCTCTACCTCAACACGAAAAGGTTAGACGTGCGGAATTCATGAACAACTCCTTTGTCCAGCTTCATCAACATCAGTTGGTGATGAATACTACCAACTGTTGGGTGTGTGGTTTAATGCCACATACCATGGATAGGGGAATTCCGTACTTGGGCTTCCTTATAGTTCCCAGGGGTCAGCTCGAGCAGTCCAAACTATGTTTCGTAGCGCACTAGATTCCTACCCCCATCGAGAGCCACGCACTGCAGATCATGGTCCTGGCCCGTACCACAAGCCTTTGGCAAGAACGATTGCCGATAGAGATATTTTTGACGCATTGCTTATCCCAGAGGAAGAGGTGCGAGCATACAGAGATCTGAGTGAGGCTGAGTATAGCATGTCAGTGGATGATCGGCAGCTTAAAAGCTCGTCTCCGATCTGGATCGTACCCCATCTCGGTAACTTCTGTTTGAAAGGCCTTGGCCGAAGCCCGCGAGCCCAGCTCGGGAGGAGTGCCTGTACTGAAACGTATGTTTTACCAACGGCCTCTTCCCCTGTTCTTTTGACTGCCAAGGGTACATACTTTGTGTGTTACGATCGCGCATATACATGGTTGCCTCGTGACTTCCCAGGCACCTGTTATATAGCGAATCTGTTGCCACCGACTTTCACCGTCGGATCAGACTATCACAAGACTAGAGTTGTGAGAGGTGTTATTAGCGAAGAAGACACTGCCGGTCAAGAAGCAGGAGACTTCTTTAAGGGTTTCTTGCCGTTTTGGGGACCTATGATCAATAGTAGGAACCTGAGACAGTTGACTCGAGTGGTGGAATCAACTGCTAATATCACTGCAAGTGCCCTTGGTAATATAACAGCAGAGCTTCAGGCGGACAGGCTTATGACGTTGCAAAACCGTATGGTTTTAGACGTTGTTCTTGCAGATAGAGGTGGTGTATGTAAGGTGATCCATTCGAGTTGCTGCATTTTCATTCCTGATAACGCTCCAACTGTCTATCAAGCCATCTCGAAGTTGCATAAGATCTCCGAGTCCATGCACGTGGACGTAGGTGATTGGACGCTACTAGGATGGTTTTGGGGCCTGATGTCGACGTGGGGTTGGAAGATTCTGATGATCATTGGGGTTGTTGTAGCATTTCTGTTCACGTGTTGTCTTTGTGTACAGTGTGGTCCTGCCTTATGTGGCCTCTGTGCTACGACGTGTATAAGACGGCAACCTGTTACCAAGGAAGCATTGATGGATAAAATGATGTTGCAGCAACATCTGGATGGTCTGATGAATGTCGAGATCGATTCTGATATCGACTAGTGCTTGCCTACATGAAGGCAAAAGGAGCGTCTGAGGTTCCGTGACAATTAAAGTGGTGTTTTCGACTCGCTCGAATATGGACGAGTTTGGTATCTATGAACCGCAAATGACGAGTTCAGTAGGTGTACGCGTTTTCGCTACGCTAACCTGAACCGTTCATCTTGTTCGTGGGTTTCTTCATCTGAGCCCACGGGTTCCATTTTAGATACGGGTTCCATTTTAGATACAGCATCCATTTTGTCTCTTGCCCTCAAGTAGTCAGCGAACGGATCTGTCCGCTTCGTGACCCTGGGATTCCCAAGCTCTTGCGGAAGATACGTGTTCCTTTGAGGGTGTCTTTATGACGAGGGGGATGACACTGCAAAGGCAGATGGCCTCGCTCAAGGCTCATCGTGAAGCGCCGGTCTATTGTTTCAGCCGTGCATTCATTAGGCACGTCTCCTTTGATCCTGCAATCGTGTTTCCGATATCACCCCCTTCCACACTTTTCAATCTGTTGACTATCTTTGTCTTCCCTTGCACCTGTTTCGGTCTTCTTCTTTAACTCGTTTACAGCCGGAATGGAATGTACTCATGGTGGGATAATGTACTTTTACAGTTGGGAACCGGCGATGCCACTGTAATTATGTTCCGGGACTCTGAATACATGAAAGCGACCCTTTTTGACTTTACTGTGGGAACTGAGTCGTAACCTTTTGTTTGCCATGTTGTTCTATGACAAAAAACTGTTTAAAAGGAGCGATGCACAGTTGCAATTTGAAGCAGTCTCCTAGAACCTACACACGTTTTACTTCTTGTGACTTCTGTGTTCCCTGCAGTAAATAAACCTCGATCTTTGATGCCGAAGGAAGTGTCCCGTGTCTCTGTCATTTGTACGCCGGAACAGGTAACCCACGAAGGTTTCAGGTGTTGTCCCCTGGCACCGCTGGGCCATAGAAAAGCCCAATCCTTCAGGGGAACAGCCGAACAAGCAGAGCTAGTCCTAGAGAACTAGAGACTTTGTTCTCCTTAAATCTTTCTAAAGCCACATCGGTCTTTGCACTAAATATCCTAGAGCTGTTGTCGAAGGGCACGTCTACCAAATATTGTTGTACACTGGAAGAGAAGCCAGTGCTACAAATCCAGGCATGGTGCCTGAACGCCATGCTGGTCCCAACTGGCCTACCCAGATAGTCCATCTTATCCAAGCCCGAGCAAATGGAGTGCATTGCTGCTTTCTGTGTGATGAAATGGTGCATGGTTGGAGTATGTCATACGGGACAGGTGATAATATGTCCAGCACTCTGTCCCACAACACAAGCAAGTACCTGCCCTGGAGGCAAGTAATATTGACAGACCTAGGGCAAGACGTCAGGAGGAAAACATACACTTTATACATGTCTCCATGCTTTCTCTATCAGTCAGGAAGGGCTTTACGAAAAGCATTAGGGTTAAAGCGACAAACATCTGCACCATCAAAATCTCTGGAGTGGGGAGTAGAAGTGGAAAATCTAGATCCCTGGGAGCAGGTTTATGCTACCTTGCCATTTGTCCATTACCTGGAGGACAAGATCCTGGCTACACCCTGGCTCCCACCACAACATCTGTAATGACTTTTTTGAAGGGAAGCAAAGATCTTGGCTTGCTTGGCCTAGGTTGAGCATCTCAGTTAAAACATTTGTCTTGACCTCTGTTGTGGGTAGGTTGAGATCGAAACATATTGCTACCCTCCTACTCACTGATGTGAAGGGGGCAGACTCAAATGTTGTCATTATTGAGTATGAGGAGATAACTCAAATGTCTGGGGCGATGTCCAGGCCACTGATATCCTATCAATCCAGAAAGAGGCTTTTGTCATAAGAAATATCATCGTCCGCATGAGGTTGGGAGGGTTCTGGGTCAGAGTAGAAGTACTAGCAAGTTATATGGAATCTCAGTGATGGTGGAAAGTGAGTCTCAGAGCCCAATAAAACTATCTGTTCTGCTTCCGATGTTGGCGTCGTTGGGCTGGTGCAAAGACTCTGGGTTGCGGCATCTGACGTTGGCCAGAGCTGGAGCCAGCAGAGCCTGGCTTGGAGATGTGGTTAGCCTCAAGGTGAAGTAAAATGGCGTTAGTGGATGCCACCGTAGATACTTAGGACCTACAGGTGCTCCAGAGGAATATGGTGCGGTACCAAACATTTTTGTCCAAGGCCAGTTTAAACTCATGGATGTAAGTCAAGGTGCACCACGATCAACTGCAGAATAGATTCAGAGTTGGGGTATGGGGGGCAACAACTTTGTGACTCGGAGGTACCTAGGGCATCGCAAGAGTCCGAACGATCGGAGTGGAGGGATGAAGAAGAATTTTCTTTGACATTTTGTGCAATTTGGACTTCCTGGACTTACCCAAAGTCCTGGATTGCAAAATTGGCTCTATGAGAGAATACATCCAGGTCTTTGACCTCAACAGGGCCTTCTTAAACATCCTCCGAAGTTCTCCTCCAACAGGTTTGGCATCATGGATGGCCTCCTTTTTCATCTTCGAGCAGCATATGCACAGTGTGGAGTTGTACCTGGAGCCAAGGCTCTAAAAAAAAGAGGGTGTCTGTTACAGACACCTGATGGTTCAAGTCCTTCTAGGGTTTAAACCCTGTGACTTTTGGACGGGACATGCACAACAGTGGATGTCAAAAATGACATGTGGAGGGACAGATATATCCAGCAGAGATATACAGAACCATGACTACCAGAAGATACATGTATGTGGATGACAGGGATACAGATAAGCAGACAGTGTGGACCGTGAGAACTACCCCCAAACATATGCAAAATCCCAATGAAATGAAGCATAAACAGCACATATGGGTCGGCAGAAAGAGGCGGGCGCACCAACAAGCAGTCAACCGGACAGCCATACCCGAGGTAGAACGGTTAATGGATACTAGCCACGTCGGGGAGGGGGGGGGGGGGGGGGGTCATATTGAAAAAGGAGGGATTAAGGAAAAACCTTGTATGCTTGCCTGCTCGCTGTGTGAATATCCCATGACACAGACATATATGTATATATGAAAATATACTTATTGGAAAACAAGGCAAACTCGAAGAGCATGCCCTACTAACATAGGAGGCAGCACAATTGGTACCAACAGCACCGATGTGAACCAGAACTGGGTATAACACATGTCAAAACACTTAAAAGGCAACATCAGCAGGCCAATCGAGGAAGGAACCTTGGTCTCCTGCGTGACAGGCAGAGAGATTGACCACCACACTAACTACGAAAAGTTAGTAATACACATACATAGAAGTCAGGAAAATGTATATATAGAGACTGCAGATATGGCAATCAGTATCCTGAAGAAGAATAATCCCACCGATAACATCGGCCGGGGCCTGGAACAGGAGTACCGGAGCCCTCATGCGGCAAGAAGAGGGACTAGAGCCTCTGCCTGGGAAGTGCATAGGGAAAAAGCGCACAAGGCAACGTACAGCAGTGAAGTATCTGACATGATTTCCACTGCCCATAATCGAAAACTGGACAGGGGCTGAGCCGCACAAGAAGATTAAAGCACTTCCCAACACAGCAAATGAAGATTAGACATTATCACAAGAAGAGAACGCAGCCAAGACAGAGGCCCACGCCCTACCACTGGAACTCCGTGACTGTGAACATACCCAGTGCATACTCTCATAGCACGAGAGTATAGATTATAGAAAAAAACGCTATGGAGCGGAACATGACAGCGTGCCCACAAGGGACAATTGCTTACGTATAGGACAGCCTGCGTAGGTAAAAAGAGCACATCAAAAGGGTGAATAAAACGACTGGGTGAGCCAGGTGTGGCAAAAAATAACTAAAATCTAAAATACTCTGGAGCAGTCTGCCTCCATAAAGGTAGAAGAGTGCTTCAGAACAACCGTAGACCACAACTCAGAAGCTCCAGGAGAGAGCCACACCAATCTCCTAGGTCTCACCAGAGGTGACATCCTACAACAGCAGGAAGAGCAATGACGGAAGTAGCATACAGTATGACTCATAGCCCCCCAGAGGGCAAGAAAAAACCCTCCTAAGAAGACTCTGCGGGTGCCTTTAAAGCTTCCTGTGGAAGGAAGAGTAGCTATACAATAGTCAACCAATACCACACATAGTGTATGTATTATCCTCATAAAAAGCCTGGGGCACCTCCTAAGACTAGCTCATAGACAGCGGACTCCAAAAGAAATGTAGAAACAGCTGGTTAGCTGTGCCAAATAAGGACAAAAATGGTTAATGAGCCTTACAGTTTGACTGGACAATAACATCTTGACCGCATAGACAGTTATCAGAAAAAACAGTGCCATTACTGCAACCAAAGTAAAAGTCTGCAACAAAGACTAAAAACCACAGGAGTTGAGGAAACCCAGACATGAGAAGTTGGACCGCTGAGTCAGCATGTCGGTCAAAAAGGGAGACCACCCCCATCAAAGGGAAAATCCTGAGGAAGCTCCTGAACATTCGCAAGAAAACAGCCATCGCGCAGCCAGGCATGGAGGCGCTGAGCAACTGACCTATCCATAGCCCGACCAAAAGAATCAGTGGTGTCCATGGCCGACCAAATAGAAAACTGAGCCGATTCCTGGCCACCATGAAGCAGCCGATCCAAGTCAGCCGAAGAGCCCTCTGGAACAGATGGAAGGAGACACTCGACCGAGTCCCGAAGGGAAAAAGTAGCCCATGTAAACACGCACATGGCGGCCACATGCCTCCAACCACCAAGACTCCCTAGTGGGAGGAAGTACCGGAGGAGGGGAGGAAGGTAGCGAGACAGAGGCTGCCTGGACTACCAGCCTTTGAGGCAGAGCTTGGAGGTATAAACAGATAGGGTCATCTGGAGCCGAGCAATGACGATGCACAATAGCACGACCCACAGGGTCTCCCGATGAGGGTCTCGGCCAAGTCCCAAGAATAATGTCATACAATGACCCGCCAAAAGGCAACAAGGGCTTCACCTCCACATCACCCTGTTATAGTAGATCCAACAAGGGATCAGAAGATAGGGAGACTGAGGGAGGCTGTATCTGTAAGCTATCCGCAGCTTTGAGAACCGCTCTTGCAAACGCTGCACTAGCCTCCAAGGCCATTCTAGGTGGCGACAATAAGCCATCTGTAGGGGATGGCTGTAGACTAACCCGGCCACCAAAGTGCAGAGTCTCTGCAGCCCGAGGGCGGCCAAATGGGGATCTGCTCCGAGGAGCATCGAAACAACCCGGGGGTGGTGGACCCTAAGGGGCATCATCCTCCTCCACCAACAGAGGAACAGCAGGGGATGGCACAGGCATCGACAGACGCCGAGACGGCATTGCATCGATGGGGATGACCACTGATGAGGACTCGGCTGCCTGGCGTCGACGTCCACCGAGATGGGGAAACTGCGGTGAAGAACGACATCGACTCTGATTCGAGCTCCCTGCTGCAGCCGCATCCAGCACCAGAGCAAGGAGCCTCACAGGGCTGTGCGGTGGCTCCACATGAGAGCTGTACGTCTGACTGGGATGCCCCTCTGGGTAGTGTCCTGACATTGCAGCAACACCGGAACCAGAGTCAGGGAACTCTGACAGCGCCAAGAGCCCCTACCCCATTCATGGGGCCCGAAGGCACACCAGGAACAGATGGTGACCCAAAGATGGCCTGTAAAGCCCTAGAATAGGTTTCCATCTGAGATCTAGATACCCCAGAAAATGGAAGGTAGGTGGGGGTCGACTCCCATGGGCTCGTGTCCAGTGAAGACCGGAGCAGCGGGCCTCTGCGTCATATTTATGGGAGGTCGACGACCTCCGTGACTTCTTCCTGTGCTTACCTGCATCAGGCGAGCGACGTCCATCAGAACGACTCTTTGACCTGTCCCGAACAGAAACCCCAGCTCGAGATGGAGACCGGCAATGCAAGGACTCCCAACGGGACATCCGTGCAGACAAACCTCATCCGACATTCCTGGAGGGACTTCGGCTTCAGGACGTTCAGGATGGACTGTTCCTTTTGAACAGGTCAGTTATTGATTGACATTTGACTAGTCGATATATGCAGTAGCACAGATGTGTAAAAAAAAAAGATGTAAAGTAGTGCTCTCACCGTAATCTCTGGCAGTTGAGACCAATAACAGCATTTTCAAACATAGGTTTAGTGTAGTTTAAATTGACCCAAGGTTGACTGCTTGAGAAATGGCATGAAAGCAACCAATTACAAATCACTGGGTTAAGTGACAGTGAAAAACAATGCAGAAATGATCAAAGGCTTGTCTATTAACTTTCAGGTTAAATGAGTCCAAGCCAGAAAGTGAACACTGGCAATTTCTTCACATTTAGAGAGGATACAATTCCTCTAATGACTCAAAGACGATTGTGGGTTACCCCTTTTTTCTCTACTTTGTGTGCTGGTTAAAAAGTGTCTAGTTTTTAACCATGAGAGAAAAGATGGGATGAACTGTTAATGCAAGTTAGTCTCTCAAATGCCTGAAGTCATTCTGATGGACTAAGAAGAGATGAGAATATACTTTGGATGTAATCACTATGAGAAACATTACAGCCCTTAATCTGACAATAGCTTCCTGCTTTAGTTCAAGTGCAACACTAAGCTTTTCAACTTCGGTGCTCAGGTAGGTTTTAAATGTGTTTGGTCCCATTGAGAACTAGTGACTCTTGCTGTCTGGAGAGTGATTAAGCCTAACAGCCCGAAGGGCCAGATCATCAGAGGCATCATACATTATTTTTGCTCAAGGTACCTATTTTGGTTAAAACAGCAAGCATGAAAGGCTATGTCAACCCTCATTTGTGAGCATCTGGTATCAGTAAAGGAATTACAAATGCAGCAAAGGGTAAAACTGGAGACCATGTACATCTTCATGCTGCTTTTATCATTATTTAAGGAAGTATATTGATAGCAGCAGCTGTGCCCAGTGATCATGTTATGTTTAGATTCTACAGCATCACACACATTGAAAACACTTGGTTGCAGCAGTAGACATTCTTATACGTCAAAATAATGTCCACAAACCAGATAGGATTCAGACCACAATTTGCAGGTTGTGCATGACTGCTTTGGGTCAGTATGCTCAATACATGGCAAATACTTTGATCCGTAAAAAAACGTTTAAAAAACATATGATGACACTTCTAGAACTATAGATAAGTGAACCTAAGTGTGTCCCTATGCACCATAATATATAGAAAGCTACATTATATATAAAATGTGCTACTCAATATAGCAAGTATTTCTTCCCAAAGGAAGATAAAAAAAAAATGCACCCAACAGTTGTTCACATCGAACTTATTTATATATGGACTCTATTGCCAGATCTAGCTTAAGGCTAACGCAAAAGCAACGTGCTATGAAAATGTCTAATATGCATCATAAGAGGAAGACCCAAAGCAAAGAAACGCTGGTCGCATACAAACAGCCATATTGAGGGCATACACATATGTATTACATCTGAAGTCATTATTCGTAATGAAAGTATCAGAATGCTTCAAACAACTGTTAACGTATCAGCTGCTGAAGTCTTTACCACACAAATTCAACTTCAAACGCAATCTCCGAAAATCCAGTAATTCGTTCGCTGCTCTTCTTAAACAACTGAAGAGTGCTACACAAGTATAGTTTTGTAACTGTGTTCAAACAAAAGAAACTGGACCTTAAACACAAATACTTTTCAAGCTTTCAATATTTAAACTAAAAGCAGCTATAAGGAAAAGTACCAGAATGATGTCAAATCAACTGCCCTTTCGAAACCGTACCCTCAAACATGTTCGACTTTAGGAAACTTGGGTTAAATGATCTACATAAGCATCAAAATAAAATCCTTATTTTCTGTAATGAAGCTCTTGTTTATGTCAAGATGAAGCACACATCAATTTAGGGATCTATTATTTTGATTAAACACGCTGTTCTTTGATGACAAAAGAAAAATGTTTCAGCTTTTACATATTTTCCCCACCTTCACCCACTGATGTAAACTCTTGCTTAGGTGATGGCACCTCACCAAGCTCACTGCTGAGGTGATATCATAACAAGGTTTTAAGATCACCATGTGTTTGGGTAAGGGGAGAGAAGCAATTCAAGCCTGCTGGAAAACATAACATTGCTTATGAAAAACACCAAGGTTCAAAAACTACAAAATGACAATTAGGAAAATAACTTCTTGTCAAATTATGTGGCAAAGTTCAAAATAAAGCATATAAATTCAGCGAACAAAAGATGGAAACAACATGTGCATAGACTTAAAGTACACAATCAGAAGTACTCCACTGTGGAAAAAAAGGCAAAGGTTCAACCAGAAGAGTAGGGCAAACATTTGCATGACATTCTACTACAGACATCTTAATGCAAATCACAATCTTTTCTTTAAATTCCATGAAGAAAACAGAACTATGGCAAATAGTTATTATGAAATAGTACGTTGCTGAGGAACACTGAAATATTGATTTCAGCTAATTAAATACTGGGATTCAGACTGTTGAAACATTACAAATACAAAGAAAATAAACAATTTAAGAAACAGCTACATTTTGGAGTCTGCAATAGTGTATTTGTCTGCCCAAAACAATTAAACAAACATAATTTGACTAAGTATAATGTTCAAAACCTTAAAGAACAAACACAAACAGTTAACTCACTTCACAAATGTTTACACAAAAATATTTTAAAGTGAAACTAGAATATGTACAAGAAGTTCCAGTATTCATTTACAATTGTAACATTAACATTATCAAAAATCTACCCCTGACTTTTTTTTTATTAAGTGCACAGTTTAATTTTACAACCACACATTTGTATTCATCCATCTGACAGTCAGCATCGTTTTCCTTTTGTGTCCTCTTTCATTTTCCAAATCAGCAATTCCATACAAGCGGATGCATCTTCACGACTATCATGACCCCCAACTGCAGATTATACAAAAGTAGAAATTACTACAAATTATCCACTGTATGTCGCCACATGACTCGTCACAATGCACAACCACGTTGCAATACATATAAAATATTTTAAAACTAAGATGTTTTTTGTATGGGCTGACGAGCTAGTGGCTTGAGAGATTCAACATTTCTTTACTTTATGGGCCTTTATATTAACAAATACAAAAACATAAGGTAATTTAATTAGCAGTATCAAATGCAAGTAAAACAATGCACATGCCCCTTCTGTTAAGGAATCCAGCCAACACTAAAACGTGTAAATTAAACATTCCTTTGTACGCCCTCACAAATCAGCCGCAAGCTTTTACATTTTAACAACTTTAAATTCAAGTGCGTTGCCACCATTCACTTGATACGGTTTGTGCAGCACACTACTGGGTAGAAGTATGTTTTACACATGATTAGAATTCAGAACTAATTATCGAAGGTTGGTTAATACGATTAAAGGTTTCATGATTTTGCTGTAATACATGTGTATAGGGCAGAGAATAACGTTTGAACGTGTTTCATAAGTGATAACCTCTCACAAATACCAGTACACCAGGATTACAATACATCTAAAATAACATTTGATAGATTTGAATGGGTTCAGACCTAAATGTTCAAGCAAAATCGTCTTAATTTGAGGGAACAATTGTTGGTATACAGTGTACTCATCCCCATTAGGATGCTGAAGCTAGGTAGGTACTGGATAGCAATAAGTCTGAAAATGAAAATAAGCATTTCTTGTGTTCCCATTCTTGCCCTGATTAGAGCCAGTGTTTAGTTTGTCATTGAAGAGTCCTAGCTAAATTGCAGTCATTATCTAGCGTTAATATGTTAACATGTTCTGCTACCTCTGAACTAAGTTACTGCTAAAGAAGAGTCTGTAGTAACTGTTTTCTGGTGGAGAAGTTCTTCCTTCCACAGACTCCTCATCGTTCATAATAAAAGAAAAATAGTTCCAAATGCAGAAGAAATCGAGGACAAAAGCCAGAGTACATAAAATGGCTGCATCTTTACATATGCGAGGTACTGTTATCAGTAGGATTGTGGGAACACATGGTGGTAGGAATCTTTGAATCCACACATTCTGAAACTGTACCTGCATGAACTGAGGAAAATGCATTATTCAGCCCCAGTTATGACATTTGAAAGGCTTTCTAGGTAAGAAAATGTAGTAGATTCTACACAAGTAACGTCACCCCAGACTTCCCTGGATTTCTGTTTTCAGGAATATATGGATTTGGAAGGTTTTCCATGGTGGCTGTCGAACCAGAGACAAAATGAAGTAGCCACCCACAGCGCCAGAATGGACTTATTTTCAAGGCGAAAATTTGAGGTCTCCAAGTTGCATTTCTTGTACCATTTTTATCAAGAGAAGTGTGGGAAAACAGAACAGCTGACCACTTGTTATTACCAAATAAATTCCTCTTAATTTTCGGTTTTCAAATCTAAGCCAGTGTGCAAGAAAGAACACATTTTGCAAAATTCTTCAAGATTCATAGGATAGAATGGGTAACCTCAAATTCAGAATAGTACTCGTCACAATCTTTAAAGTCCGTTTCGAAGGCTTTGATTTTTGCATGTTTTTGACATCCACTACCACTATAATTTCCCAGTGACTGTAAAGGTCTAAAGGACGTACCATTATACTACTTTTGTAGATCTGCCAACAAAATGATAATAACATGGTCACCTATTTCTATTTTTAATTTCAATAATTAGTTTCTATGGGAAACTCATGAACCATCTACACAATACACAAATGACCACTTGCTGGATTTTGAATTGTGTCTACCTTTTAGAAATAGAGAACTTTTAAGGCTCACTCATTGGTTTCACACCTGTTTCCACTACAAACTAGTAGGAAGAAAGAAACAAAATTGGAAAAATCGACTACCACTTGGAAGAAAAAAAGAACTGGTTAAAAAAAATAACAAAAAAACTCTACCAATTTCTGAAAGTTGGGAAAAGGTGAACTTAGCAAAGAGAAGCTTTTCATGATGCCTGGTGGTACAGGAGTGTCCTCTGAATGGTATACTGCAAGTATCTGGTATCCTGTTTTTGGGGGGATTTTGGCTCTAGTGTCACGCTAATCTAGCACCTGTGTGATGCTCTAGGCCTGTTTCTTGATAAGGGTCAGATCCTGTAGGAACACACCAAGTGCACTCTCTATTGCGACAGAGGACTACTGCGAACAGACAGTCACCAACGCACTCATTACCTAAAGACTCTTCTACGGAAATGCACTAAGCCAGTGTCCCCCAGAAACAGCTCAAGAAATTTCAGAACGTTCAAAACGCCACAGCCAGACTGGTCCTCAACATCGCCGCCGCAGCCACATCACGGAACGCCTCTGACAACTTCACTGGAATCATCTTCAAGCTCCTCAATCATGCCTCCAAAGCACTAAACGAGGATGGACCAGCATATCTGAACCACCGCCTTGCATTCCACAAACCAGTCGGACAACTCTGCTCCTCCCAACTCTCCCTTGCCTTCATCCCCCGGATACAAAAGACCAGAACCAGAGGAAGGTCATTCTCCTACCTTGCTGCCAAGACCTGGAACTGCCCGATCACCTCAGGCAATTTGCGTCGCTGACCCAATTCAGGAAGTACCTCAAGACCTGGCTCATCGAATGATCCTCCACCCAGTGAGACCAGCAGCCCCCTTACCCCAGCGCCTTGAGACCCTCACGGGTAAGTAGCCAGGCTATACAAGACCCATATTGATTGATATACAAGACCCTGATTGTCACAGGCTCAAGTCTAGTGGAGTGTTCCAAGCGTGTTTTGCTGTGATCCTACTGCGACCAGACATTTTCTATCTGCATCAGAAGTGTGTTGGCCTACTGACTTACTTAATTAACCCCTTCAGTGCTGGTGACAAAGCCAGCTCGTCATGGACCTTACCTGCGCTGCGCTTGTGACAAGGTCAACTCGTCATGAACTCAGGCATTTTCGATTTTTCAGCGCACAGCGGGAAAACGCGTAGCACCCATGTGGTTAAAGGTACACTGCTATAGGTATACCCATATCCCTGCGCTGATATCTTGAGCACATGCAAGTGGGGTCTGTTCTGAAAGCTCTTGGCCTGTTCACATGCACAGGATGGAGGTAATATTACTTTCAAAGACAGTGAAAGAGTATTGCTGACATCCCTGAGGCTGGAGGGAGGGGTTCGTTATCAGAACTAGGGTAGTTCCTCCTCTGCCAAGTGGATACAAACAGTTGTACCAGATGGCTAAGATACATGTCTCTGGGAGATCTGAAAGTCAGATCTTGGAGCCCTCACACACCTGTAGGGTGTTATGCTTAATCATTGGGTGCTCCTAGTCTGGCCGGCGTTGCAATGACAGACAGGCCTGGGGGCTTCTTTATCGGAGATGTTTTGATCTGGAGATGCCATATAGATGAGTGCAAGTGAGAGAATAAATGGGTTTGTTGAGTGCGTGGTGGCTAAAATAGGCTCTTGTAACCTACATTTTATTTCTATAAGGAAAGGTTAGCAGGACCAAGTAAAAACAGTGGTGATATCATATAGGCTTCAGTTACCAAGAGGCTTCTACTCTGAAGTGGTCACTAGTTTGGTGTCGTCAACATGTTTCGTGGCTTGAAAGCCCAATGGTCGGGCGGCACTTCATCAGGACAAAGAAAAAATTAGTTGGTGCCCCTGTCTGGGGGGCTCCTCTCTATCAAAGGATGGCCTTTTAGTGTTAACCGGTGACCACCTGGATGGTTGCCAGTCCAGTGCTTAATTTGTAAAATATTAGGTCCAGGTGCTCAATTTATTTTAGGAGGCCACACCCATTTCTCCCGGCTCCACCCACTTCCTCCACTGGCACCACCCACTTACTCTATTGGCTTCACTTCACAACCTCATCTGATACTGCTGAAAGCCAGATGTAATACCCAATCTGAATTTCATCAAGAGAGACTTCCTCAGGTAAGGTAGGTCGTCCCACCTTTTTAGTAAGCTAGTATAGAAAGTTACCCCACCTGCTGCACAGTTCAGATTTGTGTATAATCTGCAGTTTTCATATTTGGATCCCTGCAAGGGTAAGTCACCCTTTCCAATTGCAAAGGTCAATAAAACGGAAACCCCACAGATGGAAAATTCCATTTAACATTAATAGCAGCCAATAACAACTCAGTTTGTGGTGCGCACTGTATAGGCTGTGCTCAGTAGTATTATGGGGTACATTCTTGTAGATAAAGGCAATCATCAAATTTTTGGGCCACACACCATTTTACCATGGCAACCTTGAGCTCTGCGCTCGAAGTTTCTGGTGCTTCAAGGGTGTGTAGATCTCGCTGTCAGACATTCTGGAAAGTGCTTCAGATTTTATGCTGGGTATTTTTATGTTGATTGGTGTCACTGGTTTACTCTTTGCTGGTCAGTGCGTCCGTCCTGCTTCCTCCCTTGTGCTTGCCAGGGTCTGCTTTGCATGCTCTGCCTTTCCATAGGAGTGAGAGGAATTGTTCTGAAAATGCGGCTTGAGGTACTGGAAGTTCTGCCCAGATCTGACACAGGTGAGGGTGAGTGAGCGTGGGAGGGCATGGAATGTGTGCCTGTGCACTCCAGATATGCATATCTATGCCACAACTCGGCTGAGGCCTGTGGGTGAATCCGACACACTAGAGGGCCTCACTTCATCACGCCCAGGCCGTTTCTGGCTGTGTGTGCCGTCCGTGTGCCTCATGAGAAGGAGAGAAGCCCCCCGCATCCAAATTTAATTAGATATTTTACAGCACGCACGCTCACTCAAGCAGCACAGATCGAATCCGGGCAGGTATGGATTCACCCCTTACCGTGGCATGCAATATTATCTATTCACTGGAAAGACTGTTATAGTGCATAGACCCGGCCCTAAGAACTAAGTGCCGGTGCTAAGCACCGGAAAGCACAGGCACAAATTAAGCACTGTACCAGTCAATGATTCCACCTCAAGAGAGGAAGGATAGTGCTCCTTAGGCGAAATGGAGGGTCCCAACCACAATGTCGTATACTTGTAAATGTTGTATACTTGTAAAGCGCACAGCTGCCCCAGCAAAGGGGCGTCCCGGCGCTGTATACCACTGGGGAACCCATCCTGGCTTCCCTGTGAGATGGTTCCTCCTGGGCATCTCCAAGGCGAAGACAAGCATCCCCGGCGCTGATGGAGCCGTTAGTAGAGATTAAGCAAGCTATTGCCCAGAGTTGCTGAATGGGACCCATGCTTGGAGTAGGCACCGAGGCGAGAATTATCGAGTCTGCTGACCATGGCCCAAGACGCTGCCGCGTCGGGAATCAAACCCTGGTCCCGGGCCGACCTCTGCTTCCGGGTCTGCCGCCTCTAACCAGTGAGCCACACCACTCCCACAATTAGGGACACTTAGTGGATGATCCAGACACTGTCCACTAAGTGTCCCTCATTGTGGTCAGGACGCTTCATTTCGCCTAAGGAGATCCTGTTCTCAAAATGTGCAGGGTCCTTAAGAAGGAAAATGCTACTTACCAGTATGCATCTGTTTTTAGCATGTAGAGCTGCAGATTCACACACTGTGCATAGATCGCCATGTGGTGTTGGGCCCGGATGGTTGCACTTTGTTGTTGTCCTGGAAAAGTGTTTGGAAGTCACGAGATAGGTGACTCCTCCTTTGGACCATAGTGCGCATTGGCATCAGCTCCTTCTTTAGATAGTTTTTTCGCCAGTTAGGGAAATGATTGAGTTTTGTGAAAAATAGAAAAGATGCCCATGTATGCTGTATCTAAATAAGATAATACTGTAACAGATAAAGGTAGCCGGGGAGGCAGGTGGGCGTGTGTGAATCTGTAGCTCTCCATACCAAGAACAGATGCATACTGGTAAGTAGCATTTTCTGTTTGTGGCTTATGACCTGCAGATCACAAACTGTGCATAGATTATAGAGCAGTACAGCACCTTAGCGGGGACCACCAGTATCTTTTGCAGTTGTTTGAAATAGTGTTTTGAGTACAGCCTGGCCCACACTAGCTTGTTGATTTGCTTGCACATCTACACAATAGTGTTTTGTGAATGTGTGCGGTGTAGACCATGTAGCTGCTTTGTAGATGTCTTCTAAGGGAATGTATCCTAAAAAGCCATTGAAGCCCCTATTTTTCTGGTAGAGTGTGCTTCAGGAGGAATAGATAATGTATGTTTTGCTTTTTGATAGCAAATTTGTATGCACTTGACAATCCACCTTACAATTCCAGCTTTTGATATAGGATTGCCTTTATGTGGTCGTGAGAAGGATACAAAAAGTTGTTGAGTTTTACGAAAAGGTTTTGTTCTGTCAATATAATAAAGGAGTGCTCTTTTTACGTCTAGCGTATGAAGAGCTCTTTCTGCGACTGTTTCTGGTTGCGAGGAGAATATTGGCAACTCAACAGACTGGTTAAGATGAAAAGGAGAAATAACTTTAGGAAGGAATTTTGGCTTTGTCGTGAGAACAACTTTATTATGATGGAGTTGTAAAAATGTTTCTTGATTAGTACGTGCTTGAAGCTCACTGACTCTTCTAAGAGAAGTGATGGCCACTAGGAAAGCGACTTTCCATGTGAGAAACTGCAATTCACATTTGTGTAGGGGTTCGAATAGAGGACCCATTAGTCTTCTGAGCACAATATTTAAGTTCCACACAGGTGAGTGTGGCACTCTGGGTGGAATTATTCTTTTGAGTCCTTCCATAAAGGCTTTGATGGCAGGTACTCTGAATAGTGACAAATGTCCATTTTGTAAATAGGCTGCTATAGCAGCAAGTTGTAACCTAATAGATGTGTATTCTAGGTTAGACCTAAAGGATTGATGTGGTTATTGTTGCAGTATATAACAAACAGTTTCCACTTGGCTGCATAGCAAGCTCTAGTGGTGGGGCGTCTAGCTTCTCTGATAACATTCATGCAATCAGGGGAAAGGTTAAGGTAACCAAACTCCAGGACTTCAGGATCCTGGGTGTTTGATCTCTTCATGGCTCTGGGTTAGGAGGTGTGGAAAGGGGTGTGGTTTTTGGTGCGGGACTACAGATAGTTCCAGTAATGTGGTGTACCACGGTTGTCTGGCCCACGTTGGAGCAACTAGGATGAGAGTCGGTGAGTGTTGCTGCAGTTTGCGCACCACCAGTGGAATGAGTGGGAGAGGCGGAAAAGCATACACAAATCTGCCTGACCAATTCATCCATATTGCATTGCCTTTGGACAATGGGTGTGGATACCTTGGGCATTTGGAGTTTTTGTGTGTGGCGAAGAGGTCTATCTCTGGGTGCCCCCACAATTGGAAGAATGGTTGAAGAACTTGCAGATGAAGTTCCCACTTGTGAGGCTATTGCGTTTGACGACTTAACAGATCGGCTATACTGTTCTGGACTCCTGGAACATGTTGGGCTAGGAAAAAAATGTTTTGAGGAATAGCCCATCTCCATATGCTTTGTGCTAGTTTGGAGCGTTGCAGGGAGTGTGTCCAGCCTTGTTTTTGTATGTACTACATTGCTGTCATATTGTCCGTGTGGACTAGGACAGCTTTGACTAGAATGTGTTTCTGGAATGACTTAAGTGCTAGGAAGATAGCTAGTAACTAAGTGATTGATGTGGAGCAACCTTTGTTGGGGTGTCCACGTGCCCTGTATGGTATGTAAAAGATGAGCTCCCCAGACGGAGAGCGAAGCGTCCGCTGTTAGCACAATCTGTGGAACTGGCTGTTTGAATGGTTGCCCCTTGGAAAGGTTTTTGGTGTTCGACCACTGCAGAGAGCGATGCGTGTGACCATCCACCAACACCAGATATGTCAGCTGACCTTGAGCTTGGTTCCACTGATGTGCTAGACATTCCTGTAGGGGACGCATCTGGAGTCTTGCGTGAGGTACTATGAATATGCAAGATGCCATCATCCCTATTAGTTGCATGAACACTCGAGATGGAAGAGTGTTGCGGTTGAAACTTTGTGACAAGGCTTTGCATGCTTGCTATCCTGGTTGGACTGGGATATTCAAGTGCCTTTGAGGTATTTATTGTTGCCTCAAGATATTGTTGGATGTGGGAGGATTGTAGGTGCGACTTTGGGTGGTTTATGGTGAACGCTAAGTTGTGTAGCAGTTGGGTTGTGGCGTGATCGTGCTGTAGTCACCAGTTGTATGACTTGGCTTTTATGAGCCAGGCGTCTAGGTAGGGTTAGACATGAATATGCTGCCTTCTTAGGTGAGCCACCACTACTGCTAGACACTTGAAGACTCTGGGTGCTGTGGTGACTCCGAATGGGAGAACCTTGAATTGATAATGCTGACCGTCCACTACATACCAGAGATATTTCCTGTGAGAGGTGTGATTGGGAATTTGAAAGTAGGCATCCTTGCGATCTAGAGTGACAAGGAAAGCGCCCTGTGTGAGCAAAGGAAGGACCTTTTGAAGTGTGACCATGTGAAAGTGGTCTGATTGTATGTACAGGTTTAGGGGACTGAGGTCGAGGATGCGGCTCAGAGAGCCATCCTTCTTTGGAATGAGGAAGTAGAGGGAGTAAACCCCTGTGTTTTGCTGATGCAGGAGTACTGGTTCTATTGCATGTTTTTTTCAGGAGGGTGGTATGTTTGGGGGGTGGGGTGGGGTGGGCGGGGTAGAATTGAGTTCTAGACAGTAACCTGTTCGAACGATTTGTCTCACCCACCTATCTGTGGTGATGTTGCTCCAGACAGGAGGGTATTCTCCCCCGACAGGAGTGGAATGGTCAGAGGGAGCGGAGGAAAGTCATTTGGTAGGGCTGGAGGCAGATTGGGTATTGTTGGTCTTGCCTCTACCTTTGTTGCTGTTGCCTCTATAGCCTCCTCTTTGGTAACCTCTGGTGAATGTAGACTGGATGAGAGCCTTGTAAGAGGTGGAAGGGTTGTTAGAGGAGTAGCCTCTGGAGGTGCCACTGTAGAAGGGGTGACAAAAGAACGTGTGGGAGCTTGCGATTGCATGACTCCCATAGATTTGGCTGTGTCTGTCTTTTTTCATCTTCTCAAGTGATGAATCTACATTTGGTCCAAATAAGTGTTCCTGATCGAAAGGCTGGTTTAAAATGGAAGTTTGTACTTCCGGTTTACAACCTGAAATGAGTAGCCAAGCATGTATATGCAGAACTACACTTGTGTTGACGGCTCTGGAGGCGGTATCTGCTGCGTCCAGAGCACAAAGTTGGACGTGTTAGTGATGATCTTTCCCTCCTATATGAGATCATTGGGCCTGTGTTTATATTTATCTGGTAGGTGTTGCAATAGGGTCTCAAGTTTATCGTAATGTGTCCTATCATACCTTACTAACAAAGCTTGAGTGTTGGCAATACGCCATATGTTAGCTGCTTGTGATGCTGTTCTTTTGCCAGAGGCGTCTAATAGTTTGCACTATCTGGGGGTGGAGCATCCCCTGATGTCTGAGAGTTGGCCCTTTTCCTAGCATTGGAAACTACTAGGGAATCTAAAAGGTACTGGGCTTTTAATATAGGCTGGGTCTCTCAGGGCAGATTTATAATTTTTGTTGATACTGGGGTTAATAACTCTGGCCTTCACAGGATCTTCAAACACTTCAGGTGCATGCTTGATGACCCCTTTTAGCGTGGGTAAAATAGAGGTGGACCTTTTTGAGGTATCAAAAGTGTCCATTAGGAAGTCCTCTTCCACCGGGTCTGTGTGTAAGCTAACCCCATAGTATTGGGCAGCTCTGTAAAGCAGCTGATTAAAACCTGTTGTGTCTTTTGGAGGGGTAGGCCTAGAGGGGTAGATGTCTTCCTGTGGAACATTAGGGACATCTGGTGTGTTCTTGCCGTTACAAGGATCAGGGGAAGAAGGTGGACTATGGTCCCATAGTGGATCCTCTTCCGAACCCTCACCTTCATCAGATGTGTCATAATCATTCGCCGGAGGAGGAGATGGTGTAGGAGAATGGTGTGGAGGGGGAGAAAGTGGAGGAGGTGGTGGAGGAGGTAGTGGAGAAGGGACCCTGAGAGGAGATGTGGCAATGTCCCTCTTTTTAGGTGGTGGAGCCGGTGCAGGCGTATCCAATAGTCTCTTTTTTAACTTGTTATTCCTGTGCATTATGGTTCCGGGGTGTGTGACGCTGCTGTGAGAGAGCAAGGGGGCACATCTTCGGTTGCCTGCACTTGTGTGTTTTAAAAAGTGCTTGTCGATTGCCGACAGTCACCTTTTCTGTGCTCTACCACTCCCCGTTCCTCCCAGAGCCGAGCTCGTGGTGTGGAGGGAGGTCTTCCTATCCCTATTCACTTACGGCGGAAGCGGGGGTGTGCGGTCTAGTCTTCCTACCGCCGCCTCCCTACTTAACCGATGTGCTGGGCGACGCGCAGCGGGAGCGACGGTGGCACGCCGGAGTCGTGCCAGAGTCCTGCCCGTCTGCGCCCGTCCGCAGCCCAGGGCCAGTCCTTATGCCCCAACGTACGCTGATTTTAGGCGAACCTACTCTAAAAATACTCTCCTGTCCCTCAGGCCACCCCAATGCACTAATGACACTCCTCTTTCCCCTCAGCATACGCCCCTGACCTGCCCGGATTGTTCGCTGTCTCTCACTGCCCTTCCATCTACACTAGACATTTCGGCATCTAATTTCTTATGTAAATCGATTCCCAAACTCCCCTCACAAACTTGTAACTTTATTAGTCTAAATTGCAGGTCCCTCCCTAAGCACAGTAGAGATGTATTTGATCTTCTCTGTTCCTTCCAACCTGATGCCCTGTTCCTCACGGAGGCTTGGCTGACGGACCACTCTGACCCTGATATTGCAACCGCTCTCCCAGATAATTACACCTTCTTGGGCAGTAACAGAAAGGGCAAGGAGGGGGGGGGGGAATAGCCATTATCTTTAAAAGAACACTCTTGTAAATGGGAGGATATCGCGATTTCTAACTGTGAAGCTGGGTTGTTTAAGTTACTGTTATCCCCCAATCTCACACTTACAGGCGCCTTGATCTACCGCCCTCCTGGCCCTGCCTCTTCCTAGGCTTCATCTCTTTCAGAAAGTTAAGCTCCTTTACTATTGACGTCAACTAATTTCCTTATTGTTGGTGATCTAAACATTCATTTTATCGATACAACATGCCCAATCAGTACAAATTTATTGTCTGACTTAGCGGCCATGAATATTACCCTACACAATTCAGGCCCTACTCACAAGGCGGGCAATTTGCTTGACCCAATTCTATCTAATTTGGATGCAGTATCCTGCAAGATCCCCTTACCTGTCCCGGCGTCTGACCACTTTGTGCTAGAATTCTCTATTTCATTTGATAGATCTATTAACCACCTAGCAACTGCTCCTGAACCTAGAATGACCCGCAATTGGAAAGATTCCAATAAATTCAATTCTGTTTTGTCAGACTCTATGCCCCTTACTGAGATCAGTAGCACTGATCAAGTGGACGTCATCCATCGCTGGCTCACATCTGCTGCAGACATTTGTCTCCCACTTCGAAAGCAGACATTTAATATACATCACCCCCCGGCGCCTTGGTTTAATGACAAACTAAAAAAAGAAAAAAACAGCTGTAAACATCTTGAGCGGAAGTGGCGTTCAGAGTACGACCCACAAGCTAAACTACACTATAAAGCTGCTTTAACTAAATACCATACTCTCTGTAAAGCTGCCAGAATTGAATATGTTAATTCATCTTTCCTTAACGCTCAAAATCGTCCTAAAGCCTTGTTCAAGGTAGTGCAGGAAATCTCTGGTGCCACTAGTCAACCCAAGGCCCCATGTCTAGATAAAGCACAATGTGACTCCTTAGCAGATTTTTTTGTTTCTAAAATCGAGAGTATAGGGGGGGCGTGGCCAACTGCCGAGCATGGCGGCAGCTTGAAGCGGGAGCTCCGACAGGATCACCGGCCTCACCGACTATCCGAACCTTGATCCGTTTCCTCGCCCGCCCGAAGGGGCTGCAGCGGCTCGGGAGCCCAAGCGACGCTGGTTGCTGAAACCCCGGAGCAAAACGGCCGCCGGGAACAGCTCCTGCAGGTGACGCAGTGGCGGGGCCTGCACCAGCCTGAAAGCACCGGCCTCAAGTGGACGAAGGACCCGGGCGGAAGTGCGCCCTCCCCGGCCCGGGCGCCCTGACCCCAGCCGGCGGCTGCTCCGCAAAACAACGGAGATCACGCATCCGCTTTGCCTCCACAGCGCCCACGCCTGAACGCATCGAGGGGTCCGGAGGGGCCAGAGAAGGAGACAGGCATCCCGAGGTGAGAGGGAAAAGCGCCACGGAGGCCAGAGACCGCACCATACCTTGTGGACCCGGGCGCCTGGGGCGCCGATAACGCACCGGGGTGAGGGGGACCGTGTAGAGACCTGCCCACCTCCTTCCACGGCCACCGATCCAGAACCTATCATACCTCCACGGGCAGGCACATAGGGACACCAGCGACCTGCCGCAGAGCCGGCGTGGAGCAAGACTAATTGCAGTTCGATCGGCCCGGCCTGGGCGCTTGTTAGGTGCCGCCGGCCCCCCCGAGGTGGCCATTGTACCAGCGAGTGACGGAGGCTGAAGCACAAACCCGGGAGACATTCTCAGGAACATCGCCGCGCTGAATGGCGCCGCGCTGCCCTTCCCACACAACCCCGCTGTTGACCGCATAACCACCCTCCGAGGAGCGGCGACCTGCCCACCGCCCCGGGCTCTGAGTGCCACTGAGGTGCCCCTTCGCCTCGACAAAACATAGCTTTGTCAGCCGTGCGCCGGCAGGCCGTGCGAGACCCAAAGAACGACAGTGAAACCAGGCGCTAGGTAATACCACCTCCGCCAGCAACGCGACATCATGGCCGGGAAGGGTACGCGGAGTACGTCGACACAAGCGAAACTCGACAAATTCGCATACGGCCAAAGTGGACATTCCCAGAGTGGCGGCCGTCACTCCTCTGGTACTCCTCCGGACGCGGGAGGCAATCCAAAAGTGACCCTTGAAGACGTAATGAAGACACTCAACTAAGTCCGGACAACGGTGGGCTCTATCTCCTCCGAAGTCACACTCCTCCGAGCCGACTTTCACAAAATGGCGGAAAGGGTCTCACAAGTGGAGGTAGTCACGAAGTCTCTTGTCGAAGACACCTCAGACCTGCAGGTGGCCATGGAACGCATGGAAAGAGTCACGAAGCAGTTGCAGGAAAAGCTCGACGATCAGGAAGGGCGCTCAAGACGGAACAACGTCCGCATCCTGGGCCTGCCGGAGTCGGAGGGTAAGGCTGCAATGGACTTATACGTAGAAGAGCTGATCAAGACCCAGCTAAAACCTAAAGGCCTGTCCCACTTCTTTTCTGTTGAGAGGGCGCACCGAGTCCCTGGTGGTGCAGCCAAACTGGGTGCCAACCCACGGCCAGTGCTGGCAAGGCTCTTCAATTTTAGGGACAGAGACGCAATCCTGCAAGCGGCACGGAACTCCCCGCCAGTGAAAATTCAAAACTCAACGCTGGCCTTCTTTCCAGACTACACGGCGGAGGTAGCCAGACGCAGAAAATCCTTCATGGATGTTAAAAAAACACTGCGGGACAGGGGCCTGCCATACTCCATGCTTTTCCCCGCCAAATTGCGCATAGTGGCCGAGGGCAAGGCGTGGTTCTTCGATACACCAGAGGTGGCTCGGGAGTGGCTTGATGGATGGAGGCAGGTGGGGCAACCACAACGCCAGCACAGAGATCGACAACACCATCGCAACGAAGGACAGTCGTCACAATCATCGGGTGCGCCTGCGAACGGAGGGGGTGCAACGACATTGGACTCGGATCTTGAAAGAGACCCATTTGACTCTGGACAACCGGTCAGGAGCTAATCAGACTGTTCAGCATTGGGGGCAGCGTGTTTGTGATCGCTTGGGACCTTGATACTGCTGGAGCCGAGTAGGGCGGGCACCGGCCGGTGCCTGTAGGGGTATCACCAACCCCACGAGCAAGTAAGATGGACGGGGATGGGTTTAAGCACTCTGCCAAGTTGGGGTTGCGGGCGGGTTCTCGTCCGTGGTGCAGGGGAGCAGGGAGGGGGAGGAGGGGGGAAAGTTGTAATGTTTTAATTGTTAATGTTCTTAGTCATCGCTGCTACTACACGAATCATGGCCCCACTGCAAACCATACACTCCTGGTTCTTTGTCGCAGATCTTCCCGCAGGCACTATGCTCCGCCTTCACGCTTTGGTCACACTAGTCATACCTCCACATGGCTCAACGACATAACGACGCACCCGCTGTGGGAGACGCGCACCTCACAGCGGTATCCCCCTTGAAATTGCTCACCTGGAATGTCAGGGGACTGGGGGACAAAATTAAGAGGGGGTTGGTTCTCCAAACTATCAAACGCCATGGGCCAGACTTGGTGATGCTACAAGAGACGCACCTGGCTGGGTCCACCTGCAAAGCTCTTGACAGGCGCGGATATACCATGTTAGCGCATGCAGAGTTCACTACGGGGTCCAGGGGCACTGGGATACTTCTCAAGAAAAACTCCTCCTTCATGGTTCATAGCCACAAAACAGATGACCAGGGCAGATTTGCGGCGCTGCATGGCCAATGGGAGGGGAAGTCCCTCACAGTGGTGTCAGTATACATCCCCCCAGCACTGCACTCCACGGCGCTGCCTGCACTGAGTCAATTTCTCATCGACCTCCCAGAGGGTGACATGATCATTGGAGGGGACTTTAACGCCATAGCAGACCCGCTACTAGACACCTTTCCCTTGCGAGACCGGCAGCGGGGAGCCGCCGTGCTTCCTGGTTTCCTGTCCGCACTGGGCCTGACGGATGTCTGGCGCCACTTGAACCCGACGACTAAACAATACACGCACTATTCATCTGCACATAACAGTCTGTCGCGCATTGACTATCTTTTCTTCTTGGGGGTGGGGCTGGGCTCCGTGGACAAACTGGAAATCCTACCTAGGGGTATATCTGATCACTCTCCTGTGTCCCTCCACATCACATCCAAGGAGCGCAAGCGAGCCAGGCTATATCCAATATACCCCAACTACTTGCAGGTCCCGGGTGTCCGGAAGAAGCTTAAACTGGCCTCCTCGCACTACTTTACAGAGAATACGGGAACGGTCTCTTCACCGTCTATACTTTGGGAGGCCTACAAAGCGGTCCTACGCGGCGCAGCGATAGCGACTATCACAGGGCACAAACGCGACTCCAGAAAAGAGCTCGCTCAATTGGAACTGGCGCTCCACAACGCGAATGTCGCCCACATGTCAAATCCCTCCCCTGACACCGCGCATGCGCTCCATCTCAAACAGCAACAACACATGGCACACCTCACAACAGTGACCAAGGGACATCTGGCGAGCACTGCCAGCAGGATCTACGATGTAGGGGACAAGGCCGGAAAAATGCTGGCGTGGTTGGACAGGCGGGGTGGTAGCGACAGAGGCATTCAGAGGCTGTACAATCGGGAGGGCCAGCTGCTGACGCACCCTGAACAAATCGTACATACCTTAGCACAACACTTTCAGGAAATCTACACACCGACCAGGGCGGTCACTGAGCAGGAAGCGTTAGCCTCACTTGACCACATCACGGTCCCCACGCTTTCCCAAGAAGCGCAACTCGAATTGGACAATGATCTGACCGAAACTGAGATCCAGTTAGCAATACAGTCTTTGCAATCTGGCAAGGCACTTGGTCCGAATGGGATACCCATAGAGTGGTATAAAATGGCAGCCCCCCTATTAAGCAAACCCTTACTGGAGATGTATACAGAAAGTCTGGTTGCGGCCACACTCCCTCTGGATCAGCGCACGGCCACCATAGTGGCTATCCCCAAACCTGACAAACCGCCGACTCTGTGCTCCTCATACCGACCTATCTCCCTGCTCAATGTTGAAGCAAAGATACTTGCGAAGCTCCTGGCTAGCCGCCTAACGGCGCACTTGCACTCCCTGATACATCCAGACCAATCAGGCTTCATGCCGCATAGGAGCACAGCACTGAATTTGCGGAGGGTGCATGGAGTCCTGGCGAGAGTGCATCTCCTCTCCGAACAGGCAGTCATCCTATCCCTGGACGCCAAAATGGCGTTTGATCTTGTGGAGTGGGAGTACTTATTTGCAGTCCTGGCCCGTATGGGCTTCGGACCAAAATACATAGCATGGGTCCGGTTGCTGTACAAGTCACCAATGGCGCAGATAGTCGCGAATGGTCACATCTCACAGCCCATTCCATTAGGCCGCGGGACGAGACAAGGGTGCCCGCTATCGCCCCTGCTCTTTGCGCTGGTGCTTGAGCCGCTGGCCATCCTGCTAAGGGCAACACCACTGTTTCGGGGACTCAAGTGGGCGGATGGGTGGGAAGACAAAGTGTCACTATATGCCGATGACATGCTGATCTATATGACCAACCCCAACGAAGGTATCCCTGCATTACTGGCCATGTGCGACGAGCATGGGAGGGCATCTGGCTACACCCTTAACTGGTCCAAATCTATCATCTACATACTCAAGGGCCCGGAACCGACGCTGCGGGATGACTGCCCCCTACAATTGGCTACAGGCTCATTTAAATACCTAGGCATTATCATCACCGCCAGTGCGAAAGACTTTTATGACGCAAATCTAATGCCGCCTCTAACGCGTCTCCGTGCAGACGTTAAGTACTGGGCCACCCTGCCATTAACCCTCCTTGGAAGAGCAGCCCTATATAAGATGATGGCTCTCCCTAGATTCCTTTACGTGTTGGAGAATACCCCCTATATGGTTGCCCCACGCTACTTCCGACAGGTCGCTGCACTTGTGTCTGCACTCCTATGGAACAATGGCCCAGCTCGTATAGCTCACGATAAACTGGTTAAAAGCTGGTACGAGGGAGGTATTGCGCTACCTAACCTTCAATTGTATTACTGGGCCTCCCAGCTTAAGATAATAAATCAGTGGATACACGCCCCGCGGGAGGATCCCGCATACCAAGCGGACTGGTCGCAGTTAGGAACAGATGGCATGCTCGCAGTACTGTACAATCGCACGAGAGCCCGTAAACTGAGAGGCCCGACACTGCACACGGTATCCCTGTGGCATGCAGCGCAGTCCCGACTGGGATGGCAGGGGAAAATTACGAAAATGACGCCGTTGTGGGACACGAAATCGCTAGGGAATTTAAGAGCCAGTAAGGGGTTCACGCAATGGGACCAAATAGGAATTTCGGTTGTAGGTGACCTTTGGGACAAGGACTCAATGATCACATTCTCACAATTGCGGCAACAGTATTACATGGGGCCCACTGAAACCTACAGGTATGTGCAAATCAGACATGCCCTACTGCACGCAATCCCTCCCGGCACAGTACTACCGGAATCCTCTCCACTGGAGGACAGGCTGCTGACTGACTTCATGGAACAGAAGGCAACCTCCCTTACATACAAAAAACTAATTAATAACCTGCCGGACCCCACCCAGAAACTCCGAGAGCGATGGGCCGGGGAGCTCGGGGACATGGACGACACAGAATGGAACGAGGCGTTGGCCTCCCCGAGGGAGGTGGGCATCTCGGCACGGTTTAGACTGGTACAGCTCAAGATCCTACACCGCACCTATTATACCAGAACACTTTTACACAAGATACAGAAAACGCCACATCCATTCTGTCTCAGGGGCTGCGGGGAGGAAGGGTCCCTACTTCACACACTATGGGATTGTCCGTTGCTTCAGGAGGTATGGAAACAAATTATGCGAACCATCTCCCAGGCCCTTGAAAAATCACTCCTGCCCGAGCCCCGCAAATGCCTGCTAAACGTTTGGGATCCCACTGATTTGAACAAATATGAACGATTATGGGCCACATTAGCTATGACAGTGGCAAAAAGAGACATAGCACAAAAATGGGGGGCCCCGGAATTGCCGACAGTGTCGGGCTGGGTTAGAAATATGGATCTCCTCATGGTAAAGGAACGGGCAGTTTATATGTTGCGGGCATGTCCGCGTAAATGGAACAAAGTGTGGTCACCGTGGAATAAATATAGGGGGGAACCGTGTGACCCGTTGCCGGAGGATGAAGACCTAGAATCAGATGAGGAGGATGAATAGAGGGGCGTACTGAAGTGGGATACCTGAGTTATGTGAGGGGGGGGGAGCAATGGTTATATGCTATGCATCAATGTACGAGCCTTATGCAGTGGAGGACATCGTTCTATGACAGAACACAAATATATGCAGTGATGATGACGTTTGTTATGCTTTTGTTTTTTTTTTGTTTACAAAAAGGGGAAAAATGAACAAAAAAAACACTCTCCTTCCATACGCAAAAATTAATGAACACTAACTGTGGTATACAACAGATGAGCAAAATACGAACTGGAACAAAATCCGGACAGTTGAATTGTATGTCGTTATTATAAAATCTATGTTTCTTTTTCATTATGTGCGTTATGAACACTGAAACTGTACGCCTTTGTATCCTGTCATGTGTATACCACCATGCACGTAGTGAAGCAACATGTATCAGCTATGAGAGATGATATTGTCGAACTTAACCTGTAAGCCAATTTGTCAATAAAGTTTTTCAAAAAAAAAAAAAATCGAGAGTATATATGCTGACTTTGGTCCATCTAACGTTCATTTAGACTCTGAACCTACTGTCTGTACTACCTCAGATTTCCCTCAGTCGGAAGTAGCAGAGATCACGGTCTGGGACCCCTTGACCCCTTCCACACTACATAACTTAGTGAAAAGTATTAAATCTGGTTCCCCTCTGGATCCCTTCCCTCCTCATATTTTGCTCACCCTTGACCCACCTTCTCTAAAGCTCATAGTGGAACTACTGAATACATCTCTAAGGGAGGCTAAGGTCCCCAACTCATGGAAACATGTGATGGTCGTACCATTGTTGAAAAAGGCCGATGCTGATCCAAGTAACCCCGCCAATTTCCGACCAATTTCCCATCTTCCAGTCTACTCTAAGATTCTGGAAAAGCATATAAATAAACAACTTACTAGCCATATTGAATCTCATAATATCTTACACCCTTCACAATCTGGTTTTCATTCTGGTTTTTCTACAGAATCCACTCTGCTGGGAGTCTCTGAAACCATTCGTCATCTGGTGAACAGAGGGGAGACCGTGGCACTTATTCTATTAGAATTAAGTGCCGCATTTGATACGGTCTCCCACCCCATTCTGATTAACATTTTAAAAACATCTGGCATCACTCATTCCGCCCTTGAATGGCTCATCAGTTTCCTGTCCGATCGGACGTTCCAAGTCTTTTCGGCTACCTCGACGTCCAAAATTCACACATCTGCATATGGTGTCCCACAAGGCTCAATCTTGAGCCCCCTCCTTTTTAATTTATATGTCAGACCCTTGGCGGCTATTGCGGAGCAGGCAGGGCTCTCCATATTTTCATATGCAGATGACACACAGATCATCTTTTCTCTCTCCACCAGTCATCTCTCCACTACATCATCCCGCTGTCATGGTCTCAACAATATTGCCTCTTGGATGCATAATAATAAGTTAAAACTGAACGGAGGGAAAACTGAACTCCTCCTATTTGGCAACAATCCTGCCTTATGGGGACCCTCTCACTGGCCTGTTCAAATGGGCACCCCTCCCAACCCTTCGAAAACAGCCCGCAACTTGGGAATAATATTTGATGACCAGCTGTACATGAGACAACATGCCGTGAGAGTCTCCTCCATTTGTATAACCATCCTCAAATGGTTGAGGAAAATTACCTGGATGCTTCCTCTGGAAACCCAGAAAACCGTAGTCCAGGCGTTAACAACATCTCGCCTGGACTATGGTAATGTTCTTTTTCTGAGAGCGGGCAAAGAGGTTATCCGGAAATTACAAACGGTCCAGAACATGGCAGTCCGTCGCCTGTGTAAACTACCTTATAAATCCTCCACATCCCTGCACCGTCGTAGCCTTCACTGGCTATGCATTAACAATCGCTGTAAATTCAAGGCTCTTTGTCTTGTACATAAAATTAACACTGGCAAGGCCCCCAGTATTTGAAATCTCTTATTCATCCGTACCTTCCTTCCCGCACTCTTCGCTCATCCAGTCAACATAAACGTCTGATCCCCAGGACGAAGAAGACCCAGAATGGGAGGTCGATCTTTTGCTTTTCTGGCCCCATCCCTGTGGAACTCTCTCCCTTTGTCTATTCGGACTGAATCCAACTATCTAAAGTTCCGAAGAGATGTTAAAACATGGCTTTTTGATCTATAATCTTTGCAACTGTACACTTTACTCACTGGTTTAGTGCCGGGAAACCTCCGGGTAGCTGTGCGCTCTATACAATTAAATATAAAATAAATAAACTTAGGGTGAGTTGACCAGTTTTAAGATCAGCCTCCATCAGAAGAGCTTTTTACACCAGACCCTCGACAAAAAACTCTTATAAAGAGACTAGGCAGTTTTACGTTCACTCTTTCACCCACTTATTTCGCTGCTCCCTCACTCCTCTACACTGCTCACATTTGGGATTTTAGCATCTAGACCTGCGGTGTATGGAACAACAAAAAAACATCCCAGAGCTCCTACCTCACAGGGAGGTGGTTGTAGCCCTCAGTGGGACTAGGCTTTCCCACTGGGAGGAGAACGCCCAAATGATGAAACATGTCACCTTTGGTGGGTAAGTGCATTCGTCCTAAAAGGGATCGCTCCCCCATTAGGTTTTGCTTGAGAGACACAGATTCACTAATTTCTTCTCTTTTCCTGGCTGGTCTCAAGCTGTATTAGACCCAAGAAGTTAATTGTGTTTTGAATGGAGCTGATTAGAACCTAGAGGAACCTTTGGCACTTCTTGGCAAGATTGTGACAAATGTAAGTGGTGTTTTCGACTCGCCCGAATATGGTCGAGTCTGGTATCTATGAACCGCAAATGAAGAGTTTTGTGGGTGTACGCGTTTTCGCTGTGCTAGCCTAAACCGTTCGTTTGTTTCGTGGGTTTCTTTATTTGAACCCACGGGTTCCATTTTAGATACGGCATCCATTTTGTTTCTAGCCCTCAAGTAGCCAGCGAACGGACGCTGTCCGCTTCGTGACCCTGGGATTCCCAAACTCTTGCGGAAGACACGTGTTCCTTTGAGGGTGTCTTTATGATGAGGGGGGTGACACTGTAAGGCAGATGGCCCCGCTCGAGGCTCATCTTGCCGTGCCGATCTATTGTCTCAGTTGTGCATTCATTAGGCACGTCTCCTTTGATCCCTGCAATCGTGTTTCCTGATACCACCCCTTTTTACACTCTCTTCGATCTGTTCGCTATCCTCGTCTTCCTCTGCACCTGTTTCTGTCTCTTCCTTGATTCGTTTACAGCCGAACGGAATGTACTAATGGTGGGAAGATGTACTTTTACAGTTGGGAACTGCCAAATGCTACTGTAATTATGTTCCAGGCCCTGAATACATGAAAGCGGCCCCCTATGATATTTACTGTGGGAAGCAGGTTGTAACCTTTTGTCTGTCATGTTATCCTATGACGAAAAACTGTATAAAAGGAGCGATCTACAGATACAATTTGAATCAGACTCCGTGAACTAACATGCTATGTACTTCTCGTGACTTCTGTGTTCCCTGCAGTAAATAAACCTCGAATCTTTGACGCCGAAGGAAGTGTCCCGTGTCTCTGTCATTTGTACGCCGGAACAGGTAACCCACGAAGGTTTCAGGTGTTATCCCTGGCACCGCTGGGTCTTAGAAAAACCCAGTCCTTCAGTTGGCGCCCAAGGTGGGGCTGCATCAGTGGTACCGGTCCAAAGCCCGACGATCGTGAGGAACTTCGTGTGAAATCTCCGAGGGAAGGTGCACCCCGCTTCATCGATCCTGTTGTCAAAACAAGTGGCCCGACGACTTTTCCTGCGAAGATCCCCGCCTCCTGACGGCTGCGACGGACTGCTGCCCTGACTGTAGACCTGTTTTGGCGCCTGGCGTAGACCTTGGTACAGCGAGACGATTGACGGGCCTTCCTGGTGACGCCATTGATCTTTGAGTTAAGTATTTGTGGGTCGCTCCCAAAGTCCTTAGTTGTTGTGAGTGCTTAGTCGTTGCATGGTTCCATTGCATTTGTGGTTCTTGGTATTTTGTTCTTCGTTGTTCTATTTGACGTCTGCAGTCGCCAAAAACCGAGGGTTTTTGCACTTTTGCAGGGACATTGTAATCCAATAACCCTTGACGTTTGTGAAACTCTGTTAGTGTGCACGATGCCTGGCCGTAGTACTTTGTTCAGTTGCTTTAGAGGTTGTGGTGCGGATTCCCGGTTGGAGGACTCGTGTCCGATACCTCCGATCGGAACTCCAACTTACGAGTTATATAGTCGACATGGTTTGGGTCCAATCACATTCAACGAGTGTTGGGTTCGTTACACTTAAGATGATGGTGTCCTTAGTTGGCCATCTCATGGTAGTTTTGAGGCCCCGATTTTAGATAATCTTGAAGCCAAATTGTTCCAAAGAAAAGCAAGGCCGGCCATGTTTGATTCCTTCCGAATATGGCGTAAAGACACCAAGCAGAAAGAAATCAAGCAGCTTAAACGTAATAAGAGAGAAGGTATCGTTACCACGATGAAAAATGCAGAGCAGTTTTAGCGAGACAAAGAGGAGAAGGAAAAGGAAATTTTTGATAGATTGCAGCGTATGACAGTGGATAAGTGTTATCCCGCTTTACCGACGGGTACGGAAAAGAAGGGAGAGGAAGCAGTAGAGGACCCTTTGTTGTCCTATCTACTGAAGTCGCCACCTCCATATGCAGAGGATACCACAGCTCCTGTGGTTCCTCCTGTTCCTCAACCTGCTGTTCCGGCAGCTGTTCCTCTACCTGCTCCTGTTCCTACTGCTCCTCCGTCTATACCTTCTCATACTACTGTTCCCGCTACTTCCACTCTTGTGGCTACTCCTGCTACTCTTTCTGTTTCTGGCTCTTCTATTGTTACCCCTTTGCTTCTTTCTTCTACCCCTTCTGTTCGACGTTGTGTTCCTACTGTTGCTGCTAACTTCTACTCTTCTCTTGGACCGATTCTCGGGTCTGCTGGTTCTGATGCTCCCCAAAGACGAAGTCGGCTTCCTGGTGGTAGGGAACGTGACACGCTATATAATATGGCGAAAAATTGGATTAGATATCCCCTTAAGAATCCTCCACGTATAGTTGTTGAGACTTTCTCCCAATTCAATGAGCCAACACAGAGATTCGTGTTCGAAGAAATGTGCAAGCTCTTACGCGATGAGATATCAGTTGATGCGGCTGATGATGTATTGGCTGCTCTAACTGACCTTCAGCTTTCGAGCGGAATGATTGTGGGTAGCAATGTTCGACCTGCTGTCGAGCAGCTACTATCTTTTCGTCCTGCTATAATGCCTCAAGCATTGTTTAAAGACGAAACTGAGGAATGGATAGCAACGCCTGGTCAGTATCCCATGCGCGAAGTTCCACCAGTGTGGATGCCTGGTGATGCACAGGCTGTTCCTATTATTCCGCCACATTTCCAGAGAGTGTGGATACATCTTCCGTGGAAACGATCGGAAGGTTTGCAGGTTAAGCAGACTTTGCCCGACCCTCGCAAAAATCCTGCAGGGTACTATAAAGAATTGTCTCAGTTAGTGGATGCTACGATAATGAATCTTGCCGACATCGATATGCTGTTCGGCAATGGCGTTCCGCAACCGATATGGGCGAAGATTCGTCAGGAAGATCATGCAGCTGAATTAGGTGGTGATTGGGCTGCACTTACAGCCGCGGATGGTTTGCAGGTTGGTGGGGCTAAGCCTGAACAGTTAATTACGGCTTTGCCTCAGAGAATAATCACCCTTATGAAAACGCTTATGCCAGCTATGAAAGTTAACTGGGACAAATTGTCCGCTTGCAAGCAAAAGAAGGACGAAGGTGTCTCTGATTTCTTTACGAGATTTGAAGAGGCATTCATCGATCACAGTGGTCAAGATATGGGCACTGAGGGAGGTCAGAGATTATTTGTGGACAAATTTGTGTCGAATTTGTTGCCGGACCTAAGCAACAAATAAAAAAATTCAGAGAGTGCGTGGGCTGTTTCCACTTCTGCTCAGATATTGGCTACGGCCCAATATTATGAGAATAGAGAGAAAGAGGAAAATGATTGTGCAGACAAAAAGACGAAAGAGCTCAAAACGAAAGTATTGTTGCAACAAGCGTATCCTACGTGCTTGAATCTGAATGATTCGCAGCAGCGGAACCGATCGCAGTCACAGTCGAATAGGTCACAATCGCGGAATGACTCTTCTTCGCAGAGATCTATGCTTGGGTACAATCAGTGTGCCTACTGTAGAGGCGAGGGTCATTTGAAATTTGACTGTCCGGTTTTGCGTGATTGGAATAGTGGTAATTCATCTAGAGGAGGTCGTAGTGGTCCTCAACAGGCCTCACGAGGTAGAGGTCGTGGTGTTACGCAAAATCAAAATGATCGTTCTAATAATTCCTCTGATTCTAATAATTGTTTCGATCAGCGTGGATCATCATCAGGTAGATCCGCACAGTACAATGTGGATGATTATTACGTCGATCAGGGTGCTGACGACGGCAATTACTAGGACAGCCATAGACAAGGAGAGGGAGTAGTATCAGTTCCGGTTGATCAGAGAGGGCCTTACGTCGCAGTTGCCACCTCGGGCGTAGTTGAGCCTTTTCTGTTGGACACTGGTGCAGCGAAAAGTGCCATCATGCATTCGAAACTCCCTGGCGCACCTTTGCCTGGCTTAACAAATGTTTCCGTTGGATTCTCCGGCGCCCCTGTTAGCAATCCGGTTTCACGCCCTTTGCCCCTTACAATTGGGCCTCGTGAGCTGCAAGCTCCTTTGATTTGGACTACTGGTTGTGGTGAAAATCTTTTGGGCCTGGATTTGCTGAAACGTCTGTATGCGACTTTGTATTGTTCTCCTGCGGGAGTAAAACTTACATTGGGTGAGAGAGTAATCTCTCCTATGTACTTGTCCATCGATAAGCTCCCACCGGAATTGAGTTCTCTTCCTGCATCTTTGTGGGCAACAGGTCCCAATGACGTGGGCCTGCTTGACATCTCCTCTTATGTTGTTCAACTGAAATCGAATGTGCGATTACCACGTATTCCCCAGTATCGTATCTCTCTTGATGGTGAGCGAGCGTTGTTAGCGATCATCTATGATTTGATCGAGAAAGATGTTATTGAGGAGACTCGGGGAAACGTGTGAAATAGCCCTGTGCTGCCCATTTTGAAACGCACTGATCCATCTAAGCCTCCTGTTTATCGTTTTGTCATTGATTTACGGGAGGTGAATAAAATTGTGATTCCTCAGTTCCCTGTGGTGCCTGACATTACGGCTTTACTGACTGATTCCAGCATCTGCGTCCTGGTTCTCAGTGATCGATCTGAAGAATGCTTTCTTTAGCATTCCGATTGCTGAGGAGAGTAGGGACCTTTTCGGTTTCTCTCTAGGTGGCCGCAGCTTTAGGTTTAAACGCGCTCCCCAGGGCTACTGTGAGAGTCCATCGATATACAGCCAAGCCCTGAAGAGCCAACTTGATGCGTTTGTATTGCCGGCTGGTGCGGCCTTGATCCAATATGTCGATGACTTATTGGTGGCTGCGGACACACAGGACATTTGCAAAATTGCCACGGTGTCGTTGTTGCAGCATCTCTGTGACTTACATCATAAGGTGTCGCCTTCTAAACTGCAATATTGTTGTCAAGAAGTAACCTATCTAGGTCACTTATTGTCAAAGGAGGGAAGAAGGTTGACCCCAGAGAGAATTGCAGCGATCGCTCGAATGACTGTGCCAACAACTCAGAGATGTGCGTGCCTTTTTAGGTATCACGTCATACTGCAGGCAATGGATTCCAAATTTTTCATTGCTAGCGAAGCCATTGGTAGCTCTTACGTGCAAGGATGTTCCAACTCCTTTGCCATGGACGGAAGAATGTCAGAAAAGTTTTTCTGAATTGCGTGATGCGTTGTGTTCGGCCCCTGTGTTAGGTACTCCTGACTACAGTAAGCCGTTTACACTATACGTTCACGAGAGGGAAGGTTGTGCGTTGAGTGTTTTGACGCAACAATTCGGTGGTAAGCAGCGTCCATGTGCATATTTTTCTTCGACCTTGGACCAGTAGCTAGAGCGTTGCCGAGTTGTTTGAGAGCAACAGCGGCAGCTGCGGTGTCCATCCGACAATCTGCAGAATTGGTCATGGATAATATGCTTACGGTGATGGTTCCGCATGCAGTTGACACTCTTGAATCGTACAAAAACCCAACATCTGACGAGCGCAAGGTTGTCTGGTTATGAGTTGACGCTTCTGGCAAGTCACATTCAAATAAAGCGCTGCAATGTCCTAAACCCGGCGACTTTGTTGCCAACCAATGTGGAATCAGATGAGGTAGCCCCACACGATTGTTACTTACGAACTGAGGAGGAAACAAAGGGTCGTGTTGACCTAAAAAACACTCCATTGGAAGAACCCGATGGTACTTTGTATGTGGATGGTTCGTGTTTTAAGTTGCCGAATGGTGATGCGACGACTGCGTATGCTGTGGTGACGTTGAGAACGGTTGTGGAGACTGCGAGATTGAATCAGAACTCTGCACAGGCGGCGGAGCTAATTGCCTTAACCAGAGCGTGTGTTTTGTCGAAAGGGAAACGGGTGAATGTGTTTACGGATAGTCGGTATGCGTTCGGTGTTGCACATAGCTTTGGACGATTGTGGAGAGAGAGAGGTTTTATGACATCGCATGGTACGAAGATTCAGCATGGACAGCTTGTGAATGATCTTTTGGATGCACTTACATTGCCCAAGCAGGTGGCGATTATTAAATGTAGTGCACACCGTAAGGTGACGGATGATGTTGGTCGTGGCAATGCGTTCGCTGATGAGATTGCTAAGGAGACTGCGCGAAACCTTACAACTAGAATGTATGTGACGAGTTCGGTAAGGTGGCCTGCAGAAGCTGGTATGTGTGAGGATACTATTGAGAGCGTGAAAGCGATTCAGAATGAGGCCACTGAGCCTGAAAAGACCAAGTGGAAAGAGAGTACGGGAAAGCTGGATGCGAATGGCTGTTGGATTGATTTGTCGGAGAATAAAAGGTGGATGTTGCCAGATGCATATGTGCTAGCTGTTGTGACTATGGCACACGGTTTGTCACATATTAGTGCGAAAGGTATTTGTAAGCTGTTGTCCCCTGTATGGAAGAATGATGGCATTGCTAAGTGTGCTGAGAGACTGGTCAAGAATTGCATGATATGTATGATGTACAATCCTGGTAAGGGAACTCCTACACCCCCTGGCCATTTTGCTCCCCCTTCGTGTCCCTTTGAGGTGATTCAGTTGGACTTCATCCATATGGAGCGATGCAATAACCTAAAATATGTTTTGGTTGTGGTTTGCGCATTCTCCCGATGGATCGAGGCCTACCCTCTTAAAGACAATACCGCCCTGTCCACAGCAAAAGTCCTACTGAAGGAATACTTTCCTCGGTATAGAATGCCACGGATTGTATGGTCTGATAACGGAAGTGAGTTTGTGGGGAGTGTGATGAAGAGTGTGTGTAAGGGCCTTGGAATTACACAAAAATTCCACAGCGCCAACCATGCCCAGTCAGCAGGCTTGGTTGAGGGATATAATGGAACTCTCAAACTGAAACTCGCAAAGATTCAGGCTACGACTGGTGTCTCGTGGCCTGCCGCTTTGCCCTTAGCTCTTCTGTCAACTAGGGCGACTGTACACTCTCGAGTAGGGCTCAGCCCATATGAGATTGTGTTCGGCCGTCCTGCCAATGTTTGGGGTGTCCCTAGACCCAGTGTGTTCGCTGATCTTGAGTACCCAATGTTGATTGATTATCTTCATGATCTGACTGCTAAACTGAGGTTAATTCACCAACAGGTATTTGAAGCACTGCCGGCGCAGACGGAGGGTCCAGGCCACCAGCTCCAGCCCGGAGACTGGGTGGTTACGAGGAATTTTGTCCGAAAACGAAATCTTGAGCCTAGATTCATCGGACCCTATCAGGTGCTCCTTGCCACAAGAACTACTGTTCGTTTGGAAGGCCGCAAACACTGGGTGCATGCCACCCACACCAAGAAGGTACCTATACCTTTGCCAGCGGACTCGTGGGTGAGGAAGGGCATCGCCTCGTCTGAAGCTGAGGTTTTGCCGAACTTTGTTCCATTCAGCGACGCTCAGCCTGTGGGAGATACCTCAGTGCAGCCGGACGATACTGTTGAACATTTGTCATTGGAGAACTCAATATCTGAACTATTGTCTGGTCGACAGGATTCTGTTTCATCATCTGACCAACTGTTCGAAGATCAGACTCGTCCTGGGAGAAGCAGATATTTTCTCCGTTCCAACACTAGAGACTAATAAAATATTTTTTGCTTTCTCCCCTGACATCCACGTTACCCCATTATCACTCTTCACTCTGAACATTTTTGAATAACTGTAATTTTCGTAAATTCTAAATCCTTTCCTGGATATGTGTATTTGTTTCCACAGCTAGGAGATTTTGTATATAATGTTTAATTAAAAGTACCTTACATCCGGGTGGACCGTAGGGCCTTGCGGGTACTTCCTTCTGTTTAGTAGGTCCTGACACTAGGTTGGAGACCATCGATTCCTAGGAACTCCTGGGGATTGACTATTGCTACACAGAACGAAGTGCGTCAAGAACGTTGCGGACGGTTTTAGAGGATGGCTTTCTCGAAGCTGTCGGAATTGGAAAAGACTCAATCTCAAAGATTCGAACTGCATAGAATTGCACGTACTAAATGCTTCATGTTTCAGGTGTTCCTTCTGTTCCTAACCGTTTCTTCGTTATTGGTGGGGGGGGGGGGGTGTATTACATGATACAGTCGTTATTGCCTTCTGCCTCACCTACCCCTTCTTCTGAACCTAAACCTATCTCCACTGTTTCTCCTCATTCCTTCCACATTCTACCCCAACACGAGCAGGTTAGACGTGCGGAATTTATGAACAATTCCTTCGTTCAGCTCCTTCATCAGCATCAGTTGGTGATGAACACTACCAATTGTTGGGTGTGTGGGTTAATGCCACATACCACCGATAAGGGAATTCCGTACTTGGTCCTTCCTTACAGTTCCCAGGGTTCAGCTTGAGCATTCCAAACAATGTTTCGTAGCGCACTAGATTCTTACCCCAATCGAGAGCCACGTTCTCCACACTTTGGTCCCGGCCCGTACCATAAGTCTTTGGCAATAGCGATTGCTGATTTAGATAGGGATATGTTTGATCCGTCGCTTATTCCAGAGGAGGAGGTGCGAGCCTATAGGGATCTGAGTGAGGCTGAGTATAGTGTGCTAGTGGGTGATAGCTCAAAAATTCATCTCCAATCTGGATCGTACCCCACCTCGGTAATTTCTGTTTAAAAGGTCGTGGTCGAAGCCCGAGAGCTCACCTTGGGGAGAGTGCTTGCACTGAAACGTATGTTTTACCAATGCTCTCTTCCCCTGTTCTCTTGACTGCCAAGGGTACGTACTTTGTCTGTTACGACCGTGCATATACATGGTTGCCCCTTGACTTCTCGGGCACCTGTTATATTGCAAATTTGCTGCCACCGACTTTTACAGTTGCCTCAGATTATCACAAGACCAGAGTTGTGAGAGGTGTGATTAGCAAAGCGGACACTGCCGGTCAAGAAGCAGGAGACTTCTTTAAGGGTTTCTTGCCGTTTTGGGGACCTATGATCAATAGTAGGAACCTGAGACAGTTGACTCGAGTGGTGGAATCGACTGCTAATATCACTACAAGTGCCCTTGGCAACATCACAGCAGAGCTTCAGGCGGACAGGCTTATGACGTTACAAAATCGTATGGTTTTAGACGTCGTCTTAGCAGATATAGGTGGAGTATGTAAGGTGATCCATTCGAGTTGTTGTATTTTCATTCCTGACAACGCTCCAACTGTCTATCAAGCCATCTCGAAGTTGCATAAGATCTCTGAGTCCATACACGTGGACGTAGGGGATTGGACGCTACTAGGGTGGTTTTGGGGCCTGATGTCGACTTGGGGTTGGAAGATTCTGATGATCATTGGGGTTGTTGTAGCATTTCTGTTCACGTGTTGTCTTTGTGTGCAGTGTGGTCCTGCCTTATGTGGCCTTTGTGCTACGACGTGTATAAGGCGGCCGCCTGTTACCAAGGAAGCGCTGATGGATAGAATAATGTTGCAGCAGCATCTGGATGGTCTGATGAATATCGAAATCTATTCTGATTCCGACTAGTGCTTGCCTACATGAGGGCAAAAGGAGCGTCTGAGGTTCCGTGACAATTGTAAGTGGTGTTTTCGACTCGCCCGAATATGGTCGAGTCTGGTATCTATGAACCGCAAATGACGAGTTTTGTGGGTGTACGCGTTTTCGCTGTGCTAGCCTAAACCGTTCGTTTGTTTCGTGGGTTTCTTTATTTGAACCCACGGGTTCCATTTTAGATACGGCATCCATTTTGTTTCTTGCCCTCAAGTAGCCAGCGAACGGACGCTGTCCGCTTCGTGACCCTGGGATTCCCAAACTCTTGCGGAAGACACGTGTTCCTTTGAGGGTGTCTTTATGATGAGGGGGATGACACTAAGGCAGATGGCCCCGCTCGAGGCTCATCTTGCCGTGCCGATCTATTGTCTCAGTTGTGCACTCATTAGGCACGTCTCCTTTGATCCCTGCAATCGTGTTTCCTGATACCACCCCTTTTTACACTCTCTTCGATCTGTTCGCTATCCTCGTCTTCCTCTGCACCTGTTTCTGTCTCTTCCTTGATTCGTTTACAGCCAAACGGAATGTACTAATGGTGGGAAGATGTACTTTTACAGTTGGGAACTGCCAAATGCTACTGTAATTATGTTCCGGGCCCTGAATACATGAAAGCGACCCCCTATGATATTTACTGTGGGAAGCAGGTTGTAACCTTTTGTCTGTCATGTTATCCTATGACGAAAAACTGTATGAAAGGAGCGATCTACAGATACAATTTGAATCAGACTCCGTGAACTTACATGCTATGTACTTCTCGTGACTTATGTGTTCCCTGCAGTAAATAAACCTCGAATCTTTGACGCCGAAGGAAGTGTCCTGTGTCTCTGTCATTTGTACGCCGGAACAGGTAACCCACGAAGGTTTCAGGTGTTCTCCCTGGCACCGCAGAAGTGTGGCTCACTGGTTAGAGGCGGCAGACCCGAGAGCAGAGGACGGCCCGGGACCAGGGTTCGATTCCCGGCGCGGCAGGTTTCTGGACCAGGGTCAGCGGACTCGATAATTCTCTCGCCTCGGTGCCCACTCTGATCAGCGATCACACTCGGCAACTCTGGGCATTAGCTTGCCTCATCTTCACTAACGGCCCCACCAGACTGCCGGGGATGCCTGGTCTCACCCTGGAGATACCCATTGAGGGACCATCTCTCAGGGAAGCCAGGAAGGGTTTCGCAGCGGTCGAAGCGCCTTGGGACCCTACGGGTAAGTAGTGCGCTATATAAATGCCTATACATACATACATACATACATACATACATACATACATACCGCTGGGTCTTAGAAAAACCCAGTCCTTCACTATGCTAAAGACCACACTTACTTCTTCCCTCGTACTAGACCTAGGTTAGGTACATTGGAGTAGGCCTATTTTGGAAGCACCAGTTGAGTATTTTAGCCTGTGTTATTTATGTATGTATTTTTATATGTCATAGCACCAGACAATGCTATTACAGTATTATTTTATATTACTGTTTATGCTGTAAGCATTATACTTTGCATTCTGTCTAACGATTGTAGCTGTTAACCTCCCTTGCATGAGAAAGACTGTTCAATAAACCCCTTTTATTGAAACGCCCATCTCTCTATTCTCTCTGCAACTCTGTAGAAATGAAGCATTCACGATTGACGGAGTAAAATAGTTATCTATTGTCTCCACGACTCTGAAGATACGTTTTATTCTTTGGGAAACAAAGTTGTCATGTTTATGCAGTTGTCAGAAACTAATTCCTTCTTGAGTATTCGAGAAAGTTTCTAGTGACCTCGGAGTTAGCTGGCACACACAATTAAGTTTAGTATACTCGATCGAGACATACTGACCTCAGTCCTATGTCAAATCTAGAGTGTATATTGTTCCAATGCGCAGAGCCTATTGGGAATATAGGAACTACACTACTGGAAGTGGACAGCCAGAGAAGGGTTTCACCATCTTGGTTCTGGCGAAAATAGAGAATTCTGGGCCAGGGTTATCCCCACTCACCACAGGAAGTGATCAAGTAGGGGGTGATGTCACCCCATTGGTAGGCAGCCCATTTACTACTATATATTCTCTTAAGCACCCCTAAATTGAGTATTTGGCCCCCCGACACAGAGAGATTTTTCTACCTGGAAATAGAAGGACAATGAACAGAACTGAGGACCAACACCCAACCTGGAACCAGCCTGGCTGCTGGAACCTCGACAACTGGAAAGACCTGATTCGTCCTCAAGCTGTGCATCCTTCCAAACCCTTGGAGGACTGTCCAGCAATTTAACCACAACTCAGCATTTCCCTTGGGGTGGAGGAGCCGCCCACCTGCATCTGCAGGCACCGACCACACTGGTCTGGAACATTGTTTGGCTGGCCATTGTGCCCACTGAGGGAGCATCACGCCAGGAAGAGGTTTTTGTGGTTCGAAGTGCCCTTTTTGACATGGTTACCCCCACTTTATGCCCTAGTACTAATGCTTTTGGACTGAAAGTGCACTGGGTCCCTGTGTTCAAGACCCCATGCCAGTGCTCTTTCCCTTCAAACAGGTTAAATGTTCAATTGTAACCCAATAGGCAAGAACTTTAGCACCCTAGAAGGTCCCTAGTAAATGGTACCTATGGCACCTAGGGCATGGGTACTAGCGAGGGTTCCTAAGGGCTGAAGCATATATTATGCCACCTTAAGAGACCCAAACACCTATTGCACACAGACTGCCATTGTAGGCTGCATGAAATGGAGCAAACCAATTTCGAAAACCCGACATGGCCCACTCCCTTAGTGCAATGGCCTAAAGACACTGCATATCCTATATGTTAGTCACCCCTACAGCAGGCCTTCCACTATTAAGGCGGGATGCATTATATTATAAGTGTGGACACACATGCATGAACAGATATGCCCCTGTGATGCCCAGTTCCATTGCTGGATATTGCAAGTGTTCAGGCAACCATTTCTAAACATGTGCTGGTCACTGGTCAACTTGAGTGACCCAGTTACATGATGGATGCACTGAAAGTATGGTGTTTGCTATCAAATACCTTGTCATAACAAATCCACACCGATGCCAGTCTTGGATTTATTACGACATGCACCCAGAAGGCACCTTAGTAATACCCCATGAAACCTACTAGTCTTTTAGTGTACTTGCTGAATGGACTCTTCCAGCCTGCCACCACATACAAGTTTATGACCCCAAAACTCTGAGGTCAGGAACAATGCCTGCTCCGGAAGAAGATGAATCTAAATCCTCCAGCAGGATGGTTAGTGAATAAGCATACCAAGCCTCTGTCTTTGATCTGCGTCTCCGGCTTCCTCCAGACCTGGAGAATGCCACTCCTTGCCCTGGGGCCCATTTCGCTACAGAGAAGGGGGGGGAACATTAGCTAGTCAATAGGCGTGTTGCACTATCAGGCTAGGCACACTCCTAAGGTGGGCCACCTGAAGCGGACACTCACAGAAATGTTTCACATCTTGTTTTGGTGAAACTAGGAACTCTGGGTCGGGTTTATTCCCACTCTACACAGGAAGTGGTCATATAAGGTGTGTGGTCACTCCAGGGGGAGGTAGTCCATTGGCTACTACCTTACACTCCTTTACCGTCCCTAAATTCAGTATATAGGTGGCCCCCCCTGACACCAGGAACTCCGATTCATCTACCTGGGAACAGAGGAAAAACAAAGAAGAGTCAACACAAGAACTGTCGCCCAGCACCAAAATTGGTACCAAACCCTGCCCGATTGCTGCTCCCACCAATTGCAAGAAATTACTTGTCCTGCCACTAACCAGCCTACACAAAAACTTGAGGACTGGCCAGTACTTCACAAAAGAAGCAGCATCTCCCCTGAGGTGGAGGAGCCATCTCCCTGCATCTGCAGACACTGACCGAGTCTGCATGGTTCACTGTTTTGCTACCATTGGGACCACCAAGGGAGAAAGTTCACCAGGGGGAGGTCATGAAGAATCCAGGTCAGCCCCTGTTGCTTCACCAAGTCTTGAGATGCTGAACCTTTCCTGCACCAATACCCGAGTCCTTGCACGCACCAAGGTTTGCTGTGAGTCAAACTCGGACCCTGATGCTAACACCAACCTGCCAGCGAGGGATGTCAGGATCTCCAAAGCTCTCACAGTGTGGCCTTGCAGTCTCGTTTTCTCCCCCTCTCCAGGTCACCAAAATCAAGTGAGAGCCTCTGACTCTAGAGACCCACCGGACAAAACACTTCTACACCCGACCCCCAGCCTGAGTCCACGAAAAGAGACCCTCAAGAGCTGAGCCCGCTTCGGATTCTGCCGACTGGTCCCCAAGCCCCCACTTGCAGCCTTTCTTTTTTGCAGGTACTTCTCCATTGAGTTTACCACGTGGAGCAAGAAACAACCAAGGCGACCAGCACCTCTGCACCCAGACAAACCAGGGCAGGTAAAACAGAACTGCTGGTGGTTTCTTGGACCATGGCCCCCTAAATGCCTTAAGTCCAGGAGAAGAACCCTGAAATCCATTTCCAAGTATTTATATGGGGTGCAGGTTTCTCCCATAGAACATTACAATGTTCAAGGCTCATGCATCAAAAACTGTTATTCGACTACGTTTTCTATTTCTATGAAAATTCCTATCTCCGAAAGTACTTACCTGATCCTGGTGATCTTGAGGTCTAAAACTATATAAAAATCTTCAAAATTAGTCTAGATATGATTGAGTGTGTGTCTCATTTATTTAAATGCTCCACGCTCCCCTCTGATAAGCCTAAGATGCTTGCCCACTCTACCACTAGAAAAGCACTTGGGATTATTCAGGTAAGCCCCTGTAAACCAATAAGGGCAGTCTGGACTATTGGTATTGTATACAGCTCCATTTGGTACACTACACAAATACCCAGCTTCCTACAAGGAACAGTTGCAGCAACCAAGGCTTGTTAAGTGTCCAGCCTGTGCACCACCGCCGTCAAAGTCAATCTGCACGACGAGGAACTTCAGGACCGATAAGGCTCAAACCAAGAGCGGCCCTGCTGTCTGCTTACTTCCCCTCTACAGGTCAAACCGATAACCATGAGAGCCTCTAATGCAAGTGGCCAGCCAGCCAAACACTTCTGCACTCGAGCCCCACAGCCCAGGGTCACGACAAACCAACTGTGCCCACTTGCTCTAGAGATCCTCACAAGCCAAGCCCAATTGGTCTGCCAGACTTGACCCAAAGTCCCATCTTGCAGTTGTTTTGTTAAGTACTAATTGACTTCAACAGAGTAGAGCTCGAGCCTGCCTATGCGTCCAGCACTTCTACACCCGGACAGGTAAACTAAAACTGCTGGTGGTTCTTTAGACCATGGCCCCCTAGCACCTCAAGTTGCAAAGGGCACCCCAAACTTCGACAACAAGTATATGTTTGCAGTTTATGCCTTATCACTTATGGGAAAACATTATCACGTTTGAGACTTATACCTGTTAAAAAAAAAAAAAACATTTGTGTATTTTACTGTTTTCTTGTGATATCCATGACTCCGAAACTACTTACCCGATTCAGATGATCCTGGTATGTAACATTTTATACACATCGGAGTTCTTTTTATAAATTAGTCCCGCATTTCTTCTTGACTGTGTGCACCATTTATTGACGTAGTGTGTAACAAATGCTTAACACTTCCATCTGATAAACCTAAACTTTCAACCACACTACCACAAACAGAGCACTTGGGATTATTAAAGTAAGCCCCTGTAAACCAACAAGTCTGGCTTTTTGCATTGTGGCCCTTACATTGGCTCACTACATAAAAATCCAGCTTTCTACACTGCCTACTAGCCTTCCAAGGCAAAAAGAATGACCAATATAAGGAGACAGACTTTAGCGCCCAACCAACAGCAGTGAATAAGTATGAGGGTGAAGGCAGGGGCACACAACTGAGAATAGACAGAAGAGTCATGTGGCCTTTAAGTGGTTCATTTTGCTTCTTCAGTCTTTTATGTCAACTGTGTAATGCTTCTTAAAAAGACCCACTGATGACAGTATTACTAACAAAGCCTATGAGTCTTTGAACAGTTGGGTCCTGCAAGTCCAAAGTCAAATAGCAGAGAAAGACGTACAATTGCAGAAGAATTCATTTAAAGAGCTAGCGGTCGTACACTTTATTGAGTTACTTTCAATGATAGCCCCAGAGAACTCTCCATCTCTCTCAATACAATTACTAGAATGAAAGTGTTACACTATCATCAGTGGCCAATCAGCGGTCGAAAAATTAGCACCACAGCCATAAGGAGGTGGAAGAACTAGCAGACTTACCAACCACTGAGCATCCTCATCTAAACCGAGGAAAATACTATAGTCAACATAGCCAGCTTTGCGCTAAACGACAGACGCAATTTTATTGGAAGCAACTGACTAAACGCAGCCAGGGAACAGCGCCAAGGATGCCAATTCCAAACCCTTTTTACAAGTCACCAGTCAAAACAATATTTACATTCATGAATTCAGCACTACTTGCAGCTACTAACACATTAATATGGCAAACACACAAACTAGAACTTCAGGTTAACTGCAATCACTGACCAACAGCAAAGCCAACATGGATAATAAAATAATCTAGAACCCAAATTAAATATTCTAACAGTAATAAAGACCACGAACTGTGCATGTACACCTATAGTAAACTGTGTAACCTTCCTGACCTACTAACACTTGGTGCACAATAAAAAGAAAATCAGGGTTTTAAATCAATCTACAACTACTCTGTATCATTCAGCTCCAACAACGATATCGGGCAAACAACCCACCACCCACTATCTCAAATTTAAAAAAAAAACTTTGGGATGTAAAGTCAGTGATTTAAAACCATGGATCTGACAATATCCCAGAATCAAAGTGGAGGGAGAAGGAAGACGTGATCCATTCAGCTTCCTTAGTGTCAGTATTAAAAAATCAAGGGGGAAGGATCACTTGTCCTGCATAACCAGGGTATGCAGGTTACGTTCCGAATAGTCCCAATTAAAAAACCCTCATGCACATGTAGGGGTGGTAATTAGAGCGGTATATCTTGTTTCTCCGCTACTGTAGACACGTGTTTGCATAATCATAGGGTTTAGAAGTTATGCATCCTCCAGCCGGAGGTTTTACCCTTGGTTAAAAACAGTAGTGATCAGTGATGTGAAGATGTGAACTGAAAGGTTAAAATCTCGTACAGCCAGAATGATATCTGACAATATCCCATCACAGAAATACTATTACGGACTCTAAGGAGGCTCAGCAGACTTCGCTTCAACAAACGGTCACAAATTATCCCAAGAAACTATATCAACTGGTAGACCACTTCGAAGACGGAAAAAGAAAAGAATGAAGTCAAATAAAAACAAGCTTAAGAGAATTACAACCTGCCAATTAGTCCTCAAGAGGTGATCCGTAGGAGTTAAATACCAAGACAAACCAGATTATATTCCATATTTAGTGGGGAGAGTGTAAATAATTCACAGGATTTAACATCTGAAGCCTGTACAATCAATGAGGAAGTCACACAGGGAAGCCATCCCCAGTAAGTAAGTAACTTAGTACAATGGTACACACACCACCACAAAAAGGTAATGATGCCAAAATATGGAATTGTCCTTCAACTACAATGGCCACTATTACAGAACAATTTATTCAAACTAGAGGGGAGCACAAGTCACAACAACCTACAACAAATCAACATTTTAGCCAAAGTGAAATAGTCCAATGTCAGTACAAACAAAACTTAACAAGGAGATCAGACAGCGCTTCAACGTTGAACAAATTGAAGCAAGAAGAATGGAAACAACCCTATAACTGTCTGGTTCAACAATCATAACAGGTACCTTGAAGTACACTGCTTACAGCAAGAGAACTAATGGCATAACCCTGTTAGGAGCAACACTTAGAGGATAGTGACAAAGGACAGCCTCAAGAGGTTCAGGACTCATTTAAAAGATCAGATGTTCACAGATACGTTGAACGAAGCAAATTAGGAAAAGTAAAAAAGTCAGGTGAAAATTGCTATGACCACCAAGTACGACAATCTTTGGTTAATGCAAATAAATTATTGGTTGGACAGTTCCACAGGAGTGATTCCACCAATACATATAGTGGTGAAAGTAGTCCCTGAAACTCAAAATATTCCATCACTAAAACATTTACAGTCAGAGAATATCACTAGAGAACAATTCAACCCAAATCCGGAAAATAATTTATATTTACTAAAATAAATTGGAGATGTCAATCACACACTGCACTAGTACTTCTAGAGAAATGTCTATTCACACAGTGGGGCATCACAATTCAAGTTAGAGAGCCAGAGAGATACTGATTCATCCTAATCAGTCCTAAAGGCAGATGCAACACTAAACAGATTATAAAATGCACTCCCAAGAGCACAGACAGTAAAGGTGACCTCTCCAACACACCCACAAAAAGATTCAGATAGAATTTAAATCTAACAGAGGAACTCTGCAATCATTTCTCCAATAACTCCAGTGGCAGTTTCGAATTGGGGTTGGTTGCCTTCCACTCTAACCACAAGTTCTACTATCTAGTCTTACAAGTAGAACTTTGTAGCCAAGACGTAGACAGCTCAGTTATATTTTGAAATGTGGCTCCTCTCATGCAAATTCTCAACTGGCCCAAATCCTCAAAATTTCTAAAAATAGGAGATGACATTTGCCTACAAGAGACAAGGGCCACTAATCTCTACTCAATCAAGGGAGGTTATTTAATACATCAAGCGGGCAATAACCTTTACAAGTTTGGCAGACCAGCAGGAGGGTTATCAAATTACATTTCCACAGCAATGAAGGTAAAAATTACTGTATTAATATTAACCGCATGGCTGCTGCAGTGATTTTTCCCCTGTGCTGCAAATGATCATTTTGCTGCTTTCATGACGAGCTGAGCTCGTCATCAGCAGCGAAAGGGTTAAAACACCCTAATTTAAAGCAATTGATTGGCCAATGTACCATAGTTAGAGCATATTAAATATGTACTAATTATCAACGTATACTTGAATCATCATAGGAGGAATCTGAATCAGATATCACAAGTCTTGTGTCAGGCATTAGATGAATTATTCTGCACACATGTAACCAATTAGATCATACTGACCGAGGTCTTCAATCAGGATAAATTGGGCTATCGACCTGACATCAAGGATTTCACACCATTAGATGGTCAAGATTCGCTTGCCAGAATGGCTACTAATCTCCTTTTAGTCTACAATGTAAGTCTCTTCCAGCTGTCTATAAACATGTGGTCAGATCATCACCTCATTAAATTTGAAGCAATTTGGAGGACCTTCAATGCATTAAGTAATGTATGTCTGAGCACCACTCGAAACTGGAGCAGTGTGAATCTCCAGGAAATGGCTAATACCCTCCGCAAAACCTGTCCAGTCCCCAACCAGTTTGTTGGACAGACTTCTGTGGATTATTTTAACTGCATATAGCACACCTGTGATGAAAATATCCTACAACGTACTTGAATGATGTGCATCCTTCTAAACACTCTTTGTGAATCAATGATGAATTAAAAGCGGCTAAACTGTAGCCAACTTGAAAGACAGTGGTATAATAGCTATGGCACTTCTGAAGGAATTATTTTAGTGAGGGTTTGAGGAAGTATAAAAGCTTGCTCTTCACCAGCACATTCTATTTTTTTGTCTAACCACATTAATTTAACAGCATATAAACAAAAGGAAACTTAAGATTTTAAATGTACTCACTTATCCCAAGTGAATAACCAGGGAGATAGAACCCTCCCAAGTTTGTGCAATGCACTCAGCATTTTTTTCAGTGAGAAATTGAAATTAAGGGTAGCATTCCGGCAACTTCTCAGCCACAAAAACTTGGAGAGATTGTGGAATATGGCACCATTAATTCTCATTCCTTGGTGCTGTTTGCCCAGCTCCAGGATGAGACTATTTCTCTAGCGCTTGGACGCGCTTGGACACCCCTGGGCAGCAAATGCGCTCTATAAATTCACTTTTCAATTCATTTCATGAAATCTGGCTCCCTGCCTCCCAACCACTAGGCAAGATCGGTCTGGTGTAACAGATAACCTTCAGTTAGACCTTTCGTCACTTGCTATGGGCACATATATATTTTTGTTTTTCTTTATTTACCATTTTGGCACATCATTACAATATAAACCTAGTTGTTCACTGTCATTGTCGGTACAACTGTAAACGGCAAAATGGAGCGTAATGCATCAATTCAAAAGTCGACAGGACATGTATCCGATAGAATAATAGACCCAGCAAAGCTTTAGAATACAGTCCCAAAGGCCCATCTCCTTTTCCTGAGTGCAACCATCCGCCATCCAGAAGCAGGTCTACGAGCCCACCCATACCAGACAGTCGCAGGTGACGCCACATAGCCAAAGAGTGACGATCATTGCAGGGCGCAGCAAAGCAATGGAAAGTAAACATTTAAAAATAATTAAACAGGTTACCCCACCTCTGCAGGGACTATGCCCTGTTCCAGTTGGGAGTCCAAGGCTTGTCGAACAGCTCCCACATAAGACATGTATGGACCCCAAATATCCTTGGGCCGGGAGGAGCCAGGCAGTATGCTGGAATATACTTCTCTATTAGTGTTAAAATAAGCCAGACTATTCAGACAACCTTGCAAAGTGGGAACTGTCCTCGGCCCCAGAGAATTGCTATTTCTCTCTTGGCCAGCAGTAAACCAAGGGATACAAATTTCCTAACGCTTCTGGGAAAGTTTACCACATAACCCGCTCAGGGCTTATTTAAAGCTGCAGTAACACTTCCCTTGCTTGCTGAGGATGCTAGGCAACGCTCCTAAGAAGCTGAAAAACGATTGCCCCATTTCACTTTGCCCCTATGCAGTCAATCGTTTAGAAAATGTTACTTGTGAGCTACATAGGTTCCTTTACTTATTTAACTTTCTCCATCCATTGCAGGCTGGTTTCCACATAATCCACAGTACAGATGCAGTGATGCTTTCTACTCTTGCTGATCTATTACAGGAGTTGGATTCAAGACATGTGTCTAAACTAGTTCTCCTAGATCTCTCAGCACTCTTCAATACGGTCAAACATGCGATTCTGCTGAATCGTCCAAAGGCAGCGATCAGGCTCTGAGTTGGATCTCCTTCCTAGTAGGCCACAGTTAGGCCCATTTTCCCTTTCTAAGACCCATGTCATCTGTGGGGACACCCAGGGCTCAGCATGATCTCCTTTTCTCTTTATCGTTCCCATCTGCCCATTGATCTCAGGCCTATATAGTCATGAAGGTAGATTTTCCAACTACACTGATGAATCTCAGATCATCCTCTGCCTTTTAAAAAAAAAAAAAATTAAAAACCTTTATTGTAGGGGAGGAGCTACGACAGCAAGCAAGATGGCCGCATAGCTTCCCGGCTCCGCTGACCCCCGTCTCTCGCTCGAAGATCCTGTCGTATATCCTGGTTTCTCGCCCCATACCCGGGTGCATGAACTACTCCGCGAACTGATGGCGCAATCCCGAGGATTTTCCGACATGGTGGGGTGGAGTTATGTCGAGGTTTAATTTGAGGCCCACCCAGTCTGGAAGCCGGGGTCTCGAGTGTTGGTCTAGCCGGGTCCTAGTTGAACAACAGCGGACCAGAGAGCGGCAGGGTCCGGTCCACGGAACTTCCGACATCTTTATGATTGATTGGCTGCCGATCTGCTGCCTGGAACTGTACCGGAGGTGCGGAGAAGAATAATGCCCGAGGTGTTATGTGTGGGGGTCCGAGATCCGGGGGCCTGGCGTTCGTAGCGCCGGTGCCGTTGGATCGGAGACTTTGTGCGCACTAACGCCTACTGACGATCGGTCCCTCACGGTTCATCCCTGCTCTGCCTAATCTTACCCCGGGGAAGGTGCCCCTCCATGGGGGTCAATATGCTTGATGCTATGTGAAACCCGGCAGAGCGGGTCCAGTGCGGCCCGTCATTGCGGTCAGTGATGGCGGCCCTTGAGGCACTTCAGGCGACTATGAAGACCCAGGCCTGGAATCTGATGTTGGCGGTGGACGGACTTAAGAGGATCGGGACCAGACTCTGACTTGCTGCCCGAGACCCGGTGGCCTGTTCCTTTCCCTATTGCTACCCCAGCAATGCCATTTGACCCGGTGCTTGGAGCTTTCTATGCCCCTACAGAAGTGGAACGATTCGAACATGTGGAGATTGGCGATGCACCTTCAAAGTCGGAATCTTTGGAACTGCAATTGGCGGAACATTTGACTGCTTTTCCCGATTTGGAGACGTTTGCTCGTAATTGTGATCTGTGTAGGACTGTGTCGCACCCCCTTCCCAGCTGGTCCATCAAGATGGCGGATGGGATAGTGCTTGGTCTTAGAGTCGAGAAGGGGCATCGTTGGACTCTAGCTTCTACTTTGGGACTTGCCATCCTTTCTTCGACTAATAAACTATGTCCCGACAACTTCTGTTTGACCTTTGACAATTTTACGGTGGGACGCTCTTTATCGGAGGGGATCAGCGAATTTGATAGACGGGGCCAAGGCTGAGACTGTTGTTTGAGGTTTCACAATATTGACTTATCGGTAACGGGACTGCTTTATTTGGTTACCGGAGTCCGGGGCGGGATTTCTGGTTTCCTCTGATGTACTGTTTTATTGTGGTCCGCTTGATTGTGTTAACATTGCGTGGGATTCTTCGTTAAGACGGGGGGGGGAGAGTCCGGGAATGCGTATGACACAGCCCTCCTCCATTTCTCCTTTTTGGGCAGGGTTTTAGTCCCTTCTTTCTTTCCCTTTTCTTTTTTTTTTCCCCCTTTGTTCTTCTATATTTCGGGTTCATTTACGGGGCGACAGGCACACTGCTAGGGGGGTAGGCCGTAGTCATCTGCAGGGGTGCAGGGTGGGGGGTTGGAGGGGGGGAATTTTGTTTTTACTATTTGTTTCTATGGCCTTTTTTCTTCTTATCTTTCTTCGCCTTTTCTTTTGTTTCTTCTTTTTTGGGTCAGCGTAGTGGGTCTATTCCTTTGTCAATTGTCGACTTTTTATCTGTGCCTATACTTTCACGGTACTTCAGTACCATCGGGCGGGCGCTTCACTGGTGCGGAATTAATTGTATGCTTGCTGATCCTGAATCATATGCCTCAGCGCCACTGTTTTGAATGATATCGACCTAACTGTGGATTTCCTACTGTTTGCCCGCCCTTTATGCACCTTTGTGATATTGTATGGCACCTGATCCTTCTATCTTATATTATAAAATGGAACCTTTATTATCCTGCTATTCGTATAATATGCTATGCTGCAAGTTTTAATTGAAGTCGTGCTGTATTCGCCTCCCGGAAGGCCGAGTCTGGTTCTAATTGCTTGATTGAAATGATATTGATTAGCGGCCAGCCCTGGTGGTTGTAGGCCCATACTTGTAACTGGTTGAAGTATCAATAAAGGTTTTCCAAAAAAAAAAACCTTTATTGTAGCATTCAATAAAAATACAAGCATGGGCCTACAACCGCATGGGCCGGCCGCTAAACAAAATTAAGACCCACTATAATCCCGGTACGACACAGCTCATCAGCCGACAACCCTGAGGTCCGGCAGCGATTCACAATAGAACTTGTATTAGAACGCACAACTAAGTCACAGGATGAGATAGAGGTTTCATTTTACATTATCTAAAGAAAGGAACAGGTGCCATACAATCAAACAGAAGAATACGGGGGACAGGGCAGGAGACAGGATATGCACGTAATAACAGCTATAATGGAACATTGGTGCCAAAGCATATGGATCGGTGTAAACAACAATACAATATACATTTTTATGTTGAGCGCCAGTTCTCAGGGCCTGCCCACCCGGGAATCAGGATAACGTTAAAAGCATGAGCACTAAATACAAGTACACAATAAAAATCCGAATGATTCGCAAGCTATCCTGATCCTGAAAGGAAGAAAAAGGGAAGGAAGAAAAAGGCCATAGAAATAAAAAAATTCAAAATAAAAAACCCCTCCAACCCCCCACCCTGCACCCCTGCAAATGGCTACAGCCTAACCCCACTAGCAGAATGCCTGTCGTCCCTAATAACTAAAACCCTAAAAGTAGGAAAAAATGGAGGAGGGCTTATCCGTATGTGCTCCCAGCCCCTTTATTCCCCCCGGCAGAAACGGACACCCCCTATCGCAAAAAGACCAACGTATGACAACCCTTATAGGAGAAATTAGGGGACACCGTGATACACCGCCCAGCCTCTTAGATCAAACAGTTGCAGGTCGAACACCCGTGAAAGTCACTCCAAACCGTCCCGATCTAATTGATCTCAACCAAGACCCTTCCAAATCAGTACACAAACCCCCCCCAGCGAGACCCAAAGGCACACAAAGGAGTCATAGAGGAGAAGGAAGTCATCAAGAATCAATCCATAGCAACTCTTAGACAGCGAGTTCATAAGTACTTTAGACGCAGAAAAACTCTCTCTCCTAGATGGACAGTCCCAACGTATCTTGCCCTGGAGTCGTAAAGTCACCAAGAAAGGAGATGACGACCACAAAATGAAAGAAAAGTCAATAACAAAAGTCTCCGGGAGGGGAACGCCTTTCGATACCTCCAAAGTCAATAGTGATGGAAGGTTCGGCGGTACACTGACGACCTCGGGAATACCGTCCTCCAGGGCACCATCCGATGGTTTCAATACTTGCTTCCTCACTGGGTGCTCGCACGGAGTCAAAATGGCCGCGGCTTGAAAGGCTACAGATTGCTGTTCCAACAGTGAGGCAGGGTCCGGTTCCACAAGGAGCATCTCAGATAGGCGCGTATCCAATTTGTTCAATAAGACATCCACATGTGAATGAAACGGGCAGATCTCTGCCAATATTGACCTCAGCGACGGCTCAAGCACCGTTCGATCCATAGTCTCACGCCCGACACCAATCACAATCACCTCCCCCGGTGAATCTGGCATCCTTGGGGGGGACAAACAGGATCACGAACGGGCAGATGCGGAGGGTGACCAGTCTTTATTTGCAGCCCCGGTCAACCCGGTTTACGCCGCCGGCCAGAGACCCCAACTCACCGAGCCCCGGCGGGACCCTACACCGGGCCCGTGGGACGGGGACCCCCCACCCACAGTCAACAGCAAGCAAAGTCACTCCTCCATCAATGCTGAGCAAAAGAAACGATTGCCGCCAAATTCGGGCTTAAAAGAAGCCTCCACTCCGATTGACCGGACCCTGCCTGGGTCTCACGGCCGATGTTGTTGTACTGCAGTCTGGCTGTAAAAGTACTCGAGGCCCCGGCTTCCCCACTGGAATAGGCCACAATCTTCAACTCGATGCAACTTCGTCAAACCAGCCGATAAAAGCTTCCGGATTTCGCCATCGGAGTGCAGAACAGTTCATTCACACAGAGGCTAGGCTTAAAATCAGTATAATGTACAGGATCTTGTGGTGGGATACGGAGGTCGGCGGAGCCGGGAGCCTAAGCAGCCATCTTGTTTGCCAGCGTAGCTCCTCCTCATCCTCTGTCTTGAGGGTATTGCGCAATCTCATCTCAATCTATCCTGAGGTTCATTCAGACGCAGATGGGCACTAACTCCCTCAAGCTAAACACAAAGAAGACTGAGCTGGTTATTCTCAATCACAGGATGGACCTCTGGGCCAACACCTATTGCCTCTCTGTGCTTAGTGCCTCTCCTGTCCCTGTGGCCTATGCCAAGAGCCTTAAATTCAAGGTATTTTATTTTATTTATTTATTTTATTTCATTTATAAAATTTCTAGAGCGCACAAATACCTTCCGGTGTCTCGGCGCTAGAGTTCATTAAGATTGCAAAGGGTTCCTACAAAGCTTACTGGTTGAAGAGCCACGTTTTAAGATGTTTCCGAAATATAAGTAAGGAGGAGCTTAATTTAATATGAGGGGGGAGCTTGTTCCACAATTTGAAAGCAGCAACTACGAAGCGTTTGTCGCCCCATGTTGCTTTCATAGTGCGTGGGATGTTAAGCAGCTGAGATGCCGTAGAGCGTAAGGATCGAGTGGGTTTGTAGACACTAATGGATTTTTTTAAGAAGTCCTGTCCAGTATTGTTCAATGTTTTGTAAATAATGCACAAGGCCTTGAACTTTGTGCGGCATCTGATCGGCAACCAGTGTAGTTGGCGAATGATGGAAGATATGGGTGAGAATTTAGATGTGCCGGTTAGGATTCTTGCAGCAGCGTTTTGCACCAGCTGTAGTTTGTTCAGAACTTGCTTCTGTGCATTCAGTAATAAGCCGTTGCAATAATCAACCTTTGACAGGACTAGCGTGGACATTAAAGTTTTACCTGCGTTTGGGGGTAGGAAAGGAAGTAATTTCTTAACCATTCTCAAGGTGTAAAAGGACGCTGAAACCACTGCGTTAGCATGGCTGAGAAAGGTTAGCCTATTGTCAAATAGGACTCCAAGATTCCTGACTTTTGACACTGGTAGGGGAGGATCTCCCAGCTCTGATGGCCACCAGACTGGGGACCAAGACGGGGTCAGTTCACCAAATAGCATGACCTCCGTCTTGTCGGAGTTTAGTTTTAAGCAATTCTGGTCCATCCAGGTGCTGATCGCTCTCATTCCTTCCTGGAAGTTAGCGGCCACTGCTGTTCCGTTTTTATGAATAGCCGGGACTAATTGAGTGTCATCGGCGTATGATGTTAATCCAATGCCAAATGACTTAATCACCCTCGCTAAGTCCGACACATAGACGTTGAAAAGCGTCGGACTTAGCGAGGAGCCCTGAGGAACTCCACAAGGCAAAGTGAAATCAGGCGAGTAATAACTCCCCATTTTCACAGACTGTTCTCTGTCCGATAGAAAGGATGCTAGAAGAGTCTTGGCTTTGCCTTGGATGCCCATGGCATCGACACGGTCGATCAAGATGTTGTGATCGACCGTGTCGAAAGCTGCAGACAGATCTAAAAGTATTAGGATCGCTGTACCGCCTTGGTCCATAATTATTCTGACCTCTTCGGCTGCTTTTATCAAGGCGGTCTCGGTACCGTGACCCTTTCTAAACCCAAATTGGGTATCATCTAGTAGCTCGTTTTTGTCAATAAAGCTTCATAGTTGTAAATTAATTGCCTTCTCGAAAACCTTAGATGGATAGGGGAGCGAGGCGATAGGTCGATAGCTTTTTAACTCTGCTGGATTTAGTGTTGCTTTTTTTTAGAAGGGGCTTCACGATGACTTTCTTCCAGATTTTAGGGTATTCACCTGTCAGGAACATCGCATTGCAGATATTGGTAAGCACCGGGGCTGTCTGATCAGATACTAGTTTAAGGATGCGCGGGGGGCATGGGTCCGTGGGTGATCCTGATTTGACAGAGTTCATAATTTCCTCTATGGAAGCCTGAGAGAGTGAAGGGAACGCTTCCAGAGTTGGTCCGGTGGATATATGGGTAGCAACTCGGCCAGCTGTGGCAGCAGAAGTTTTTTTTGTGAAATTGTTAAAAATATCTGTGACCTTTCCTTTAAATAAATTCCGCAATTTCGTTGTAGAAAGCTTGAGATGGTTCTATGGAGTCGGGAAGCGTAGGGTTAGATACATTTTTTACCACCTGGAATAACTGTTTGCTCGAGTTTTGAGCTGATTCTATTTGTTTGGTGTAGAAATTACATTTTTCCTTAATGATAAGTTTTTTGTAGCTATACAAAGCTGTCTTGTATCTCTCTCTATCGTTATTGTCGTAATTCCTACGACAACCTATTGTCTATAACCACCCTGAACAAGGCGGTAACAGCCAAGCGCTTTGGCCTATTGAAATCCATTAGGAAGATTGGTCCTCTACTACAAATCATTCAAAATACAGCGCAAGGACAATCTGTTAACTGCATAGACATGCACTTATCTCTTCTGCATTAATAACACTTCAATGGCCCACATTAAAGAGGGAACTCTTTTTTAAAACAAGTTGTATTATTTACAAACCCATTAATGTCCAGTCTTTAGCTGTAGTGGCAAGCAAAAATGTGCCTACTCGAGCTCTCAGATCCTCTTGTCAAGCGACAGAACAGGTGGAAGGAGCTTCACTGTCTCCCCTCCCCCCCACCCAAACTTATGGTACTCTCTACTTTCTTCAGTCAGGCTGGAACCTAACTTCCTGGGATTCAGGAGATTTTAAAGACCTGTCTGTTAACCAAGCTTTAGCTTAGTCGGAGCCCTCTCGCCTTCCCTTTTGGCTGTGATAGCACAAAGAAACCCTTGGGTGTAATTCTGGCATGTAGGCACTTATTGGCTCAATGCTGTGAAAGTGGCTACCTGCTGATTATCACATGCTTCCAACTTGAATCCCAAATTGCAGAAGAGCTGAAGGTAGTGGGAAGCTCCGATGGAAGTCATGCTCACTTATAAAAAGGTTAAACTGGCACAAGGTTTCACTGTGCTGTTTGCTCAAATGGCAAAATGTAGCAATGGATATAAATTAACTCTGTTAACCCCTTCGACACTCATGACGATCTGGGCTCGTCATGGTGTAGCCCGCTCGCACACTGATGACGAGCCCAGCTCGTCACGCAAAGTGCGATTTTGAAAAACCCAGCGCGCTAGCGGAATTCCGTTAGCGCGCATGCGGTTAATGAGAGACAAACAACCCATCTCAAATGTGCCCATAGTAACAGACAAACTACATAATCAGCTAAAAATGGATTACAAAATCTAAACAAATGCAAGATCGCACATCAGCCCAAAATCAAATCCATGGTATAATGATGTTAAATAAAAATCTAAACTATAATAAATTGCCAACAAGGGGATTCTTTACAAAACAATTTAAATGATTAGTAAATATTTAGGCATTATGTGACTAGTGGTGCATTGAAGAACAAGTTATATACATTGGTAACGCCTTACCTGGTAGAGACTATCTTGCTGCAGATTCCTTACCTTGGAATTATTCTCAGGCATCAGACTGGATCCTGACTTTTTGTGAACAGTACCGCTGCGTGCAGTAGGTAGAGTCTTTTGGCTCCGCGTGGTGTCCTCTGTTCTGAAAGTGACGTGCCCAGTGCATATATTGGCAGCACCCTAGCATGCGCACATCAGTTTCCTTTTGTGACTTTTCATGCAATGAGTCAAAAACAACACTAATTGGTGTGTAAAACTAGGGCACTGAAAGGGGAAAAACCCTGTGCCTAGAAATCAGTTTGCAGAGCAGGGAAAATGGGTGAGTCGGTAAGTAATCTGCGACTAGATAAAGTCACTACCAGATAAGGCGTTACCGAAGGTAAGTAACTTGTTCATCTGATAGACTTCTAGCTGCAGATTCCTTACCTGTTGAATAAATGACCAAGCAATACATCCTTGGAGGTGGGTCAGCAAAACAATTTCATATCAAAAAGTCCTGCAGGACCAAACGGGGAAAGCACTCATACCAATGGACTTGACTGTCCGGAAAGTAGTGATATGTGAACGTGTGCAGGGAAGCCCAAGTTGCTGCCTGGCAGTTGACTGTGACTTCAAGTGCTAACACAGTGCTCGCAACCTTTGCTCTGGTGGAATAAGCATGCAAATCTTTTGGGGTTGCTTCTTGGTAAATGCGTTGCAGATTTTAACGCAGAACACGATCCATCGAGAGACGGTCTGTTTCTGCACGGCCTTTACTTTATTGGTTCGGACATACTCCATGAAGAGTTAATTATCCACCCAAAGTTGTTTTGTGTGGGCAAGATAGAACAACGTTCTTCTTGGTTCCAGCGGCGGAGTGAAAAAGGTAGGCAGGGTAACGGATTGGCCTATGTGAAAGGGAATGACGACCTTCGAAGGAAGGAAGACCTAGTGCGTTGGACCAGCTTAGATAACAAAACCTGGAGTTCAATAACGCTCCTGGCAGATATTATTGCAACCGGACAGGCCGTGTTGATGGTAAGGAGAATGAGATGATTGTTATGTAGCGGGTCAAAGGGAGTGCACATGAGAAAAGCAAGCACTAAATTTAAGTCCCACTGGGAATATGATAAATAGTGAAGGAGTGAGCATGTGTTGGAGACCTTTCAAAAACTATGTACAATAAGGGATTTGAACAGGGATGGCTGATCTGGCAAATGCAGAAATGCAGAGGTGGCAAAAAGATAACCTTTTAAGCAGGGCCCTACAGGGCAAGAGAAAAAATAAAAAGTGCCACCTGAGAGAGAGGAGCAGAAAAGGGATCATCCTATTTTTCGGCACACCATGCCACAAACTGGCTCCAATAGCAGGTATATGCCGTCTTGGTGGAGGGTCGGCTGGTTGCCAACATAACATTGAAGACTTCGGACAGAAGGTCGAAAGCTGTTTACTGTCGCCGCATAATCTCCACGCCTGAAGGAGTAGTATTGACAGGTTTGGGTGGAGAATCCTTCCTTGTTGCTGCAACAGAAGATCCTCCCTTAGTCGCAGCCTGATCAGAGGACAGATGGCCATGCTCAAAAACTTGAGATACCAAACTCTGACCCCAGTCAGGAGACGACAAGGGTGACTTGGGTCCAGTCGTTCCAGATATTCTTGAGAACTCTGGGCATGAGTGGTATGGGGGGGGAAAGCTGTAGAGGAGGCCTGAGCTCCACTCGAGATGAAGAATCTGAACGAGAACCGTATTGGAAACTATCGCACAAAACTGCTGACACTACGCGTTCTTGGCAGTGGCAAACAGATCCAACCAAGGCTCGTCTCACTGCTGAGAGACCTTGCACCACGTCCAGCTAGAAACAATTTGTGATCCGCTAGGCATCCCTGGCTGAGTTTGTCCGCTCTAGCGTTTATAGAGCCTGCCAGGTGTTTAACCACCAGGTATTTTGCAGCCATAATCAGAGGTGAAGGCCTCTTAAAGCATCCACAACCCACCCTGCCCTACCTGTTACAGCACTACAGGACGGTGGTATTGTCTGACCACCTGCACTAGCCTTCCCTTGACTAAGGGAAATAAGGCTTCCAATGCCAGCCGGATTGTTCGGAGTTCCAACATTTTGATGTGGAGACTGAAATCTGTGGGAAACCAGAGGCTTCTGATCTCCAGCTCTACCAGATGGCCGCTCTACAAGTCAGGAGTGACTTATCTGTCAATATGGTCAGATCTGGTTGGGTAAGTGAGAGGGTTATGCAATCGCTGTTTGTTAACCATCACTGCAGTTCTCTTGCAGCACCCTCCGAGATCTGGACCACGTCGGAGAGATTTCCCTGATGCTGCATCCATCCGGCTACGTGTCGGAGTATGAGAATGGGGGCGGTACAGGGATCATGGACAGTGGGGTAGGGGAAGATGGAGGGGTCTCGATCGGTGCCGGTCCGGATCCATCTGTGAATCCACATGGCTCGACTGACACATAGGGCGAACCGACTGGCAGAAAACCAGTAAGGGCCTCTTCCATCCCTGGCTGAGTTTGTCCGCTCTAGCGTTTATAGAGCCTGCCAGGTGTTTAACCACCAGGTATTTTGCAGCCATAATCAGAGGTGAAGGCCTCTTAAAGCATCCACAACCCACCCTGCCCTACCTGTTACAGCACTACAGGATGGTGGTATTGTCTGACCACCTGCACTAGCCTTCCCTTGACTAAGGGAAATAAGGCTTCCAATGCCAGCCGGATTGTTCGGAGTTCCAACATTTTGATGTGGAGACTGAAATCTGTGGGAAACCAGAGGCTTCGGATCTCCAGCTCTACCAGATGGCCGCTCTACAAGTCAGGAGTGACTTATCTGTTAATATGGTCAGATCTGGTTGGGTAAGTGAGAGGGTTATGCAATCGCTGTTTGTTAACCATCACTGCAGTTCTCTTGCAACACCCTCCGAGATCTGGACCACGTTGGAGAGATTTCCCTGATGCTGCATCCATCCGTTTAAAATCAGGTTTAATTAGTTCGTAGAGAGGTTTAACCCTCTCTGCGTAATTTAGAATGTACGTTTTTCCTAAATTCAGAAAACCTAGTATGGATTGTAAATTCTTCAGCGTTTTTGGAGCTTGGAGTACAGCGCACTTCTCTAAGAAGTTGTCAGCTAGGCTTTTCCCTTCACTTGATAACTCGTACCCTAAGAATAGTACTGTCAGATGGGCAATTCGAGGCTTTTTAAAGTTGAATTTGTAACCTTCTGCTGCGAACCCAAGTATAATGGTGTTCACTCTTTTCAAGTGAGTATCCAAGTCCTCGTCTGTGATATAGATATCATCTACGTAAGATAATGCCTCATCATCATATATTTGTAGTAACTCTGTTACCCTAGCTGAGAATAGTCCTGGGCTGTTCTTGAACCTCTGTGGGAGTCGACAGAATTTTTTCTGCAACCCAAATGTTGAGAAAGCGGTCAAATATCTGCTTTCTGGTGCAATGTTTTGACAAAAGAAACCATTAGATATGTCTAATGTCGTTTTATATTTTTTCCTAACTAGGTTATTCATTAGGGCTGCACTATGCGAGTTTTGTACTGCAAATGTTTTGCAACATGTATTAAGGTGTCTGTAGTCCAAAACTAGACGATATGAATTGTCTGGCTTGGAGACAGGAAACAAAGGATTGTTCATTTGAGAGGTGCATGTTTCAATCACCCCTGGTATTCAAGTTGATCTAAGATCTCCCTGACCTGTTTTTTAGCTTCTTGCTTAATGGGATACTGCCGTTGGGCAGTTGGTTCACTTTTTAATTGGATTTTGTGAGGAGGAGAGTCCTCATCCCATCCTACATGATTTTTATATAATGCCGGTGCCTGGGCTACTGCCCATTTCCTTGCATATGTATATTTTTTGTGAATCGGAATGTGATTCGAGAAGGCAGGCATAATCACTTCTTCGCCACGAGGGCACTCCCTGACAAACTCTGGGGGCCAATCTTTTTCAGCTGACAGAATATCATAGCCTTTTGAGAGTTTATCCCAAAATAGTCCCTTTATTTTCCTAGTCTTATCACCCTCTATACGCAATGTTATTTCGTATATTTTATGGGGCTCGCTAAGTCTGGTGTCGGCAGTTTCAACCTGAATGTATTCATTCGTGTCCACTGTCTCCAGATGACTCATCAAGATCTTGCGCGCTATACTGATTTCTGCTGCACTGTCCAACATTGTCAATGCCCACTCCCCGTTTTTCAACTGTGTCCTCAGTATTCTCGGCATGGTTGATTACTCTAATACTGGCTACCTTCTTTTTTGGAAATTGAGATTTTTTACTCTGAGCAGGTTCCTTGTCTTTGGACTTGGTGTGCTCTCCTGGGTCTGACCGTCCTCTTCTTTCCGATTTCTGCGAAAAAGATCGAGAGGGACATTTATCAATACTTTGATATCTATCAGGTTTCTTCAGATTATCCCTATTTCTAAGGTTATATCTTTTCTCAGAGGGCTCCCTCTGGGGAGACTGGTGTTCTCGAGTCGGAGTTCTTTCCCTCCGTCGAGGAGACCTTCCTCTGGACTGGAAAACTTTTTCCTTTGGAGTGGATTGTTTATTTCCATCCCAGCTCTTTTTAGGAGTGTTTGAATTATTTTTAATAAATAATTTTTCAGGATTTTCGAGCAGTTGGGATTTTACTGGTTTCCCACCCAAGCTGTCTCTACCTAATTCTTCATAGCATTTCTCTATGATTCTGGCAAGCTCAACTGGCTGCTCTGTTATATCTGTTTCCTTCAACTTCTGGCGGATCGCCACAGATGCTGCTTGTAAATGTAAATGTAAATGTATTTGAGCTTATATAGCGCACAGCTACCCACAAAGGGTTTCCCGGCGCTTGCTTAGGGAACCCGTCCTGGTATTCCCCTGTGAGATAACCCCGGCAGGGTATCCACAAGGTGAAAGCCAGGCATACCGCCGCGAGGGGCCGTTGTGGAGATTAAGCAAGCTATTGCCCAGAGTCGCAGAGTGTGAACCCGTGAGTCGAGAAGGCACCGGAGCGAGAATTATCGAGTCCGTGGAATTTTTGAGCCCAAGACCCGCCGAGGCGGGGAATTGAACCCTGGTCCAGGGCCGATCTCAGCTTCTCCTTTTATATTGGCTAATAATATAGCTGAGACCTGCCTAAAGTCTTTCAGTAATTTCATACCAAGATTTAAAGCGGGCTCTGGACCGTATTCATTTTGAATCTGTTTTAGCACTTTTGGTATTACCGCCATAGACGGAACACCATGTGTTTTTGTGTAAATGGAAGCAAAGACTGTACCCGAAGTGTCGCAGTCCTCCATGTGTGGTGCGATTCCCATAGGAAGGCAGATGGTCAAGATTCTGTGTTTCTCTATAGGGGTAGTATCAGGAAATACTGCCTCTATTTGAGTGATTTTCTGTGCTAACCAGAATGGAATTTGTTCCCGTTTTACGGGTGTTTTACCAAGACATGACTGTATGTTCTGTGGTGTAATTTTATTAGTGTTCCCCTGATGAGGGGTCAGCTGTGGTACATTAACAGCTGGTTGGACTGTTGCAGTCCGCATTACATATTGGACTAATTGCCTATGTATTTTAATTAATGTTTTTAGCTGTACTAACAGCTCTTCTTTAGACATTTTTGCAATGTCAGGATGTGGTGTGAAGCCGGCTAGAACCGGCCACTTTGCTCCTGGTCTACCTAGTGGACCGAGCCTGGTAATATGATCATTATGTTTTAGGGCGCCATTAAACCAGAGCAGGTGCTCTTGGAATTTCAGTGGGATTTCAGTCTCCTCGAAAGGAGCGTACTCTTCCGGAGGTTTCTCTATTTTGTAATAGTGAAACTCTTTTGTTCTAGCGTTTGCCGCTGGAAAGTTTATCCATGAATAGAATACCTCTGTCTGCCGATATTCGTGTGCCTCTATCACGAAGATTACTGTACCACCTTGTGGTGTCAGTCCGTTTTCTATAAGTTTTAACGTTATAGATTTTCTTAATTGTGCCGGGATGATTATTGCACCCGGTACCGTATCGTCGGGATCCTGCTGAGTCGCATCTGCTGCGGCCCCAGTGGTTCCGTTTTCTCCTGGCATTGTATAAATGCAGGTTTTGCAGAGTTGGTCTCCATGGAGACAAAGATTAGGTGCACAATATTTTGGAACACTGTATCCTTCAACGTTGAATAAACCAGAGCTTTACATAGGAATCTCTTCCTACTAAGGTCGGGAGGATTTTTACCTTTCACCCACTCCAGACGTCTATTGGAGTATTTACGGGAGAAAGGGGTCTGTGTGAAAAATGCACGACTGAGTTACTCTAACGTCTTGCGTTAGTTTATCGCCTTACCAAACGTTGGGCGCCATGTAGCATAGTTCCTATTTTCCCAATAGGCCCTGCGCATTGGAATAACATAAACAGTAGTATCGACGTAGAAGTGCGGATCTTCCAGGCCTCTACTGACTATGCTAAACTTAATTGGGTTTGTTACCAACTAGCTCAGAGGTCACTGGAAACTTTCTTGACTGAAATAGGAAGTGATCAGCTTCCCTGGCACAGACAAGAAGGGATTCAGTTTTCCAACAACCGTGCAACATGACAACTTTGCTCCTCAGATCAAGAGTCAATCTCTAGGGTCGTGTGAAACAATAGACAGTTATTTTACTCAGTCAGGTTGGTGCAGATTACTTTCACAATATGTAGAGAATAGAGAGACGGGCGTTTGTCAATAAAGGGTTAACATTTATTGAACAGTCTTTCTTCTCGTACAAGAGAAATGAATTGCCACAATTGCAAGACTTGTTATTATAAAAAGTACGTACAGTAAGATAAGTATTGCGAAATAATACTGTAAAAGCATTGATATGGTTTCTTAGCCATACAATAGTTTAAAAGTAATAAAACATATATACATTCATATATACATTAGGCTAAAATACTCAACTGGTGCTTCTAACTACGCCTACCCCAGTGTACCTGACCTAAGCCTAATACGTGGGAGGGGAGTAAGTAAGTAGCTTTAAGTTAAGTTGGTTTTGCCAAGGTTTGCTTCAAGAATTCTCACTAAGGGTTTAGTCAACACCATACCTCTGAATAGAATGATGGAGGTCTGGTATCTCCTTCAGGGAAACTCGGTATCCCAGTCACCCGCAACGGTAGACCAGAAACGCTGGAGCTGGATTTCTCGGCAGGAGAAAGGCAGCGTCTCTCTTCAGCGCGTCGAGGAGGAGGAGGGGGGGCAGCATCCGCGGGCAGCTTGCATCTGCTGGGCTCTTGCAGGGGACGGCTGTTCAGCTCCTAAGTTCACCACACCATCGTTCGCGCTTTAGCAGCGATAATGGTATCAGCAGCTTGCATACAGCAGCTTCAGGCGACGGGCAACAGGACATTGCTTAAGGCAACGTTGGTAATAATTATACCTGAAAGGTGCCTTGTTTGACGTAAATTTGCTGGACATAAGACGTCAATAAGATGTCACTAGGAAGTGATCGTTTATCAGTGCTCATTAGAGTTCTATTACCAATCAAAACACAGCAAGCGGGGATTTCCAGGTTTGCTGAGTTTTTATCTTGTTGAAGAACTCAGAGTGTTAATCTAGGAATCTCAGATAGTGACTTCTGCTCCGTCATTGCACTAATTGGTTGCAAAGGAAGTGGCAGAGAAAGCTATTCTGGAATGTGGCTCTGTTCGTGTGAGGCCAGAGATGAGTTTCTGAATATCGCACTTGGACGGGTATGCCAATATAGGGAATAAATGGATTTATAGCCGAATAGGGGCATAAGGTCACAGTATCGATCAGGATCCTAGATAAGCACTCAACAACTTATCTGTCAATATGGTCAGATCTGGTTGGGTAAGTGAGAGGGTTATGCAATCGCTGTTTGTTAACCATCACTGCAGTTCTCTTGCAGCACCCTCCGAGATCTGGACCACGTCAGAGAGATTTCCCTGATGCTGCATCCATTCGGCTACGTGTCGGAGTATGAGAATGGGGGCGGTACAGGGAGCATGGACAGTGGGGTAGGGGAAGATGGAGGGGTCTCGATCGGTGCCGGTCCGGATCCATCTGTGAATCCACATGGCTCAACTGACACATAGGGCGAAGCGACTGGCAGAAAACCAGTAGAGGCCTCTTCCAAACCGACGGGGCCCAAATGTGCTCCAGCGGGGATGGGCCAGCCAAATAGGAGGTGCATGGCCTCACAAAAACCGCAGAGGTGGGAGGGGGTCACTCTGGCTCCCAGTAGCTCCAAGAGGTGCAGAGATTGCACAGATGCAGGCGCAACCATGAAGCCAGGCCTTGAGAGTGAATGCTCCCTCATTGGAGTTTGACAGATGGGGCAAACTCCTTTTCAACTTCTTCTTTTTGTGGAACTTACAAGAGGGAGACTACTGTGACAAAGATAGATGACTAATCTCACGATCTTCATCTCAACCAGGATAGGGACTGTCGCATTTTCAATAGCAAGAAACTTGGGGAATCGATCCGTAAGGCCTTGTGGTGCATGGCGTGACAATTGACACCGGTCTTGGTGTCGTGGCTGCAGTCAAGAGACCAGAATCAGATCAGGTGCAGGTCAGATAGCTGCAAAATCGACCCTGCAACAAAATCGGCCGAAAACCGGCCCTGGCAAAGAGCTCAGCGATACCCCCAACCCCTGGGAGGGGAGGACGAGCACTTTACCAGGGCCGGATTTGGTTCCCAGTTCGGCCCTGACCCCAGCTTTTAACTATTTGGGGATCAGGCTATCAAACACTGGCAAACCTATTATCCACTTAAATCCCATCAGGAAAAAAACAAGTAATTTGAGGTTTGCCTTATGTAGACTAAACACATCTGTACAGTCCATTGGCAGAAGCAATCATAGGAGTGTCAAAAGCAAAGCTGAAACCAACAATTTCCTATGGAGACAATGCCTTTCCTTCAAACTCAAGTTCTGGACAAACTGTAATGCTCATCGAATGAATTTGTTTGCCACACCATCATTAGTTTTATTCGTGCTTCAATTAAGATCAGGAAAGATATGTGCTAATGGATCCATGATGGATAAGAATTCTTATTCTGTATAGTTTATTTTATTATACCTTGAAAGAATTATGGTATTTTGTAATGTATAGTGTTTGCTCTCTCTGGAAATTACTCTAGTGTGGAGATGCTTTGTGCGTTTCATTTTAATGTACCCTGATAAAATCTGGTTTTAATCACTTAAATTCATTTGTATTGCAACATACTATAATGTGTTTTTATGGACTTCTGCACATTGTTTTGATTTTACTTTTGAAGTCTTGTTATTGTGTACTCTATGTTTTTACTAAAACCGAAATAAAGTCTTATTGGATTTGGTTCAAATTTGAAAGGCATGGTATGCTTTGTACTCATTTTCCAGATCCTCCCCAAAAAGTTTATCTCCTGGAAACTGCATTTTTAGTAAACATCTTCTGCAAAGAGATGTCTTTCAATGTCTATATGATATAGCATTCTCCTTGCAGTTACCATGCCACCTGCAATCATGGTTGATACCATTACATTTTCAAATATGTCCGAGAGTTATTTGGTCTTAGACTCCAGCACATGTTCCTCTTCTTGAATACCTTTAGATACGTTTTGAAAATCCATGACTAAAGACTTGGACGTGTTTGCATACCCTGGGTCAATCCACAATATACCCGCTTCCAAGAGGCCTCAACCCTCTTTTCCACCAAGTCTAAAATATCTACCTCATCTGACAGCAGTTTGGCTGATTGACAGTTTAATTTATTCAATACCAGATCAATCATTAATTTCTGAGCGATCTCAATCGACCCCTTCACCAGCAGATTAAGTATCCCGATAAATATGGGGATAGATGTCTTCGCTGGACCTCTCCATTAACTTTTTAGAAGCCCTTGTACACCAGAATAAAAACAAGCTTGTTGAACTGTCTGAAACAGTCAACGCTGATAGAAAGCTGTTCCTTGCAAAGGCAACTGCTGGGTGCAGGAGATTTAAGACATCAACACCTTTTGTTCATCTTTCTGAACATGCTCTCTCCTTGGAGCTCCTGCTTCAAATTCAGCTGTGTCTTAATGGGGAGATGACCAATATAAAGATAGTGAAGATGGAGGTGTACAGGACATCTGGGAGGAATCGCTTATAAAAAGATAGGGAATTAACTTGAACTTCAGGGTGTTTGTTAAAGACTTCAGTGAAGGACTTTATCATAATTTGAGGATATTACTCAGAAACATTATGAACCTCACCAGAGGTTCCCATTTTTAAATTACTTCTTGCTGTATCTTAAGAACCCCTTCCCATAGGGGGAATAGGAGACTGGAATCTTTGCTTTTCGCTATGCTTCCTGTAGTAAATACTAACACACCCATAACAGCTCAAATGTGCTATACCAACTCAAATGTGTGCCTTAGGGTCCTAAAGGACCCTAAGGCACAAATTGCACCATTCAATTCAATTTAAAAAATATTTTTAAATATTTGCAAACAAATAAAAATTATTTTAAAATCTACTCACTTATTTGAATTAAACAAAGAAAAAGAAAAAAGGAAAGAACATGCATTCAAGATGGAAGCGCTAAGCCATTTTTTTTGGTTTGTTGAGTCATGACTACCATCCGCTTTTTAACGAAAATTTAAGGAAGGACACTTTTGACTCGTTTTGAACCAGATTTCTTTTTTAACTTCTGCAGAAGAGTTAAGTGGAAATCAGGGATTTATTACCTACCATCTTGAAAAATTCACAGCAAATATTTTCAAAATAAATGGCAAATCTTAAATAAAACTCCATCACATCACAACCAACTTCAGTCTCTAAAGTGAAGCTTTATATTGTTTTCTGAAATGTTTGCAGGTAAATAGGCCCATGCGACATTTAAAATGGAGCACTTTGCGCTGCACAACAATTTAAGTGGTGAGAAATTCAAAAGGACAAACTCGTCGCAATCCCCTTGCTAATAACGTGTCTTCCTCCCTGTTGTCAGTCTAATACAATGCAGGCTAACCCCACCGCACAGACAAGCAGGGGAGAAGGCGCTGCTGACAGGAGATGCCACCATTAACATGTCTCCCTATCAACTGTTCACAGATACACAGGTGTTATGAGTCCAATGGGCTCAGGTGTACTTTTTAGATATATGCTTTATTGATACATTTCTTAAATGTCAGTAAGTATCAATCATAATTTGAACTGAGTAAAAAGCCCAAAGGGCGAGCCCCACCAGGAGCAGCTTCCTTGCTGCTCCTGGTTAGAGCCCTAGTGAAAAAGCCCAATCTGGACCCTAATGACCTGAGCAACTATCGCCCCATTTCCCTGCTCCCATGGGTCAGCAAGATTCTGGAGAAATACATAAACAAACAACTAATAACTTTTCTGGAAGATCACCATCTACTGGACCCTACCCAGACGGGCTTTAGACCTAAACATGGGACCGAGACCGCCCTCCTCATGGTCACCGAGGAAGCGAGAAAAATCCTGGATCAAGGAGGATCAGTGGCAGTGATCCTCCTTGATCTCAGTGCGGCCTTTGATACGGTTAGCCATGACACTCTGCTGTACCGTATGTCCCAGGTTGGGATTGGGGACAAAGCCTGGTCTTGGTTCCAGTCCTTCCTTGAAGACAGATCCTTCTGCGTGTTTGAAGGAGAGTCTGTCTCTGCCAGCAGACCTTTGAAATGTGAAGTCCCTCAGGGATCATCTCTAAGCCCTGCACTTTTTAACCTGTACATGAGGCCACTGGCCGATGTCGTCCGCCCGTATGGGATTAAGATCATCTCATACGCGGACGACTCGCAGCTGGTGGTCTCCTTGACACAGGAAGCTAAACCATCTGCACCAGGCGGGCTTAGAGAGTGAAGACCTGGATGTCCCTTTCATCGTTAAAACTGAATGGGGACAAAACTGAGCTGATGCTCCTTGGCCCCCCGGACCTCAGTATCCCCCCCTCCCTCTGGCCGCCCAGTCTGGGTCCCCCACCAACTCCCAAAAACAGCATCAAGAGTCTTGGAGTGTGGCTGGACAGATCCCTGTCCTTTAATATACAATCCACAAAACTCTCGGCCACTTGTTATGGCATCATGAAGATGTTGAAAAGAATCCTCCCCCTCCTTCCTTGGGATGCCAAACAAACTGCCGTACAAGGTTTAATTCAGTCACGACTCGATTTCAACAATGTACTTTACCTTGGCGCCCCCGAATCTACTCTGAGAAGGCTTCAGATAGTCCAGAACTGCGCAGCACGTATTCTACTCGACCTTCCCCGCAGACAGTCAGTGAGAGCCGGCTTGGTTACCCTTCATTGGCTACCGGTGCGACAGAGGGTCCTGTTCAAAGCTATGTGTATAGCACACCAGGCCTTCTGGAACACTGGCCCCAAAATCACTCGAGACTTAATCACTCATTATGCGCCCAACAGAAGCCTCCGCTCCAGTCAGATCTTTCTTGCAAAGGCCCCCAGAATAAAAAGATCTAGATCCGGAGGCAGGACGTTTTCATATAATGGCGCCAAGGCCTGGAACGCCCTTCCGCTGCACCTTAGAGCTAACCCCAACCTCTCAACCTTCCGCAAACAACTGAAGACCTTTCTATTTCATCCAGTTTAGTTAATTTCACTTTTTATCTCTCCTTCTGGGCCGGGTGTGGGGACTCGGTACTCTTAGCGCTTGGACGTCTCCGGGCAGCAATTCGCGCTCTACAAATGCATATCCTAGCCTAGCCTATCCTATCCTATCCTGCTCAGCCCAACCTCTCAAATGCCACTCCACACACAGGCATACCAGCATTCCATTCTCTCAAACATACTAACATTCCAAGATCATTCACACTGGCTGAGCAGCAAAGCAGATAACTAGGAAAGGTGCAATACTCTAAATACAAGTATACTACAACAGGTCCGTCGCACCATGAAGGAGGCAAGAGATGCGATCCAAGTCCTGTAAAGCATAAAATATTAAAAGAAAAAAAAAAAGCTCAGTAGGTCAAACACCATCTATCCAAAAAAATATATATACAAGACCTGTGTTGGGAAGTGAGGCAAAAAAAGAAACAGGATGAATCTATGTTCAGGTCCCCTTTAATTGTTAAAGGGGGTGGGTGTTCTATTTTAAAATAGTAATTGATTGGCAGAGGAGACTATAGTGAGCATAACTCTCATGTCTACATACAGTAAGCAAGAGGATCAGGAATAGGGCGAGGAGGTAATGAAGAGTACCCACAGGTTCTTTCTGAGTCCCTTCAAAAGTTATCAGCCCAGCCAGTAAAAACACTATTAACAATTGCTTGATTTGCATTTTTTCAGTGGATCACCAACAAGAAAAGGAAGAGTATGTAGTCTGTGGCACAGATTGCTGCTGCAAAGAAATGCTGAATTAAGCTGGGGAGGAGAGGTCACTGCTTATATGGCAAGAGTGAAAGGAAAGCAGTTTGAATGTGTGGACACACCTCAAAGAGACATGGAAGGGAACAAGAAAAGTTTAATGAGAGCAGGACAGAAGTTCCACAAGACGTGCTAGTATTAATGGATTTGTTGTAATGTTTTCAAGCAATGATTATGGTCCTGGAAATGTGGGTTGTGCTAGCGCTGGGTGAGAAGTCCAAGAAAAATAGCACCTTAACTACACTGGTGAATGAGGAGGTGGTGATGGGTCCACAATGATGCATCATAAAAACGGTTCTGTTACTGGGCACTTTCGGTGAGGCTCAAATTATAACAAAAGGATGTGTTATCAGGTGAGCGGAGATGTCTTTGAGCACTTTGAGGTCTAAAGAAAGACACTGGTAAATGGTGATGAGTGGGGAAAAGATGTTCCACCTGGAATCAGTGAGAAGGGTTGGTTGCAATGTCACAAATGTCTCATGGAGGACACATTTTGACATAACTGATATGTAGTGATGTATCACCTCAAGGCCTTTACCAAGTACACAACTTTAAACATAGCTGTTGCAAACTACCCTTTTTAACATGCTTCCCCTCGACTTTCCCCTTTGTCCCTCCTGGTTTTCTTCTGATCTGTGTGCTAGCCTTAGGACTTTGAGCGCTGTTGACACTGCCCTTTAGTGCCAAAGAGCTGTGCTTGTCATATACATACTGATGATTAGTGGCCGGTGCGTGCAGGTTACAGTTATTCAGCTTGGCATTTAAAAAGCTACTTGTCAAGGTTCTGCATGTCTCTCGCTACATCAGAGTTTTCCCTTGGGGTAGGGCTTGGTGTTAGGAAGAGGTAGAGAATGTGTGCGCTACATGCACTGGTAGTAAAGGGTTCCGTATGGTAAGCCTGGTATGGTGGGGCCTGCTTCTTGCATTGATTGACATGGCTGTGGAAGGGCTATTGAGCGGAATTTCCTACATGCAGAAGAGTAGCTGTATTGTGTTTGATATCAATGAGTTACTAATGGCAAATCCTCTCCGGTAGTGCAAGTGGATTAGACATTACTAATGTAGAAATATCTCTTTGGGAAAGTGGCCATTTCTGTGCTTTTGGCTCTGTGTGACTGTCAGCCGGTCTCCAATCCTCATCTGGGTGCTGGGGGGACAGCTACATCTGAGCTTTCCTGATAGATGGTAATAAACCTGGGGCTCAAGAGAAAGTGCAGACCTGACACTGAGGGGCCTTACTGGGATGGAAATAAGGGAGTGGAAATGGCACCTGCATTACAAGGGACAGGGTTCAGTCCCCACTAAATATACATCCTGGCCCCACTAAAGATATTGATCAAGCCTCCCAGGGTAGACATTTAGACAGGGCTGTGCATTTCAAAAGGTGGCCTTTTGAACTGATCTGTTATGTTAGCGGGTATTTATTAAGCACACGGCTACTCCAAGGAGTGTCCCAGCCCTAGGGCAAACAAGACCTGCATATACCATGAGACCCAACGCGCTCAGTTTAAGGCTGTTGTTGGAATGCCAGGTTTTAAGTTTCCGTGTGAAGGTGATGAGGTCCTGGGATTTCCTCAGAACGAGGGGCAAGCCATTTCATAGGCGAGAGGCCAGAACTTGGAAAGATCTACCACCCCTGCGGGAAAGCTGAATACAAGGGGTGATGATCAAAGACTGAGATGATGACTGCAAAGTTCGACACGGAATGTAGAGTTGCAGTCTAGCCCAGAGGTAAGGGGCGCCGATTTTATGGAAGGCCTTAAAGATCAGCACCAGTGATTTAAAGGTGATCCCTTTCTTAATCAATAGCCAGTGCAAGGAGGCTAAAAGAGGGGTGGAGTGTGTTCTTGGCACAGACAGGAAGATAGCTCGGGCCACCACATTTTGGACCTCTTAAAGCCGCCCAAGCAAAGATTTCGACAGGCCAAGATACAGAGCATTGGCATAATCCAATCTCGACACCACCAAGGCTTGGACAATTGTCTTTCGATGGGAGACCGGAAGAAGGGGCAAAAAGTTCCTCAACATCCTCAAAAACGCGAAACAGGTCCCTGCCACTGATTGAATTTGGGCCGTCATAGAAAGAGTCATCAAACTGGACTCCCAAATTTTTTACCATCAGGATGGCTGAGGAGGGAGGAGACATGTCCTGCCCCCACCACTGAATCACAGGACCGAGAGCCGAAAAACATTATTTCTGACTTCTCGGGATTGCACTTCAATTTGTTTAACCTGAATCAGAGAAACACCTCAGATATGCAAGTGTTAATTTCATTGCTATTGAATTCTAAGCCCTTCCCGCAGGTGAACAGCAGTTGTGTCTTCAGCATACAACACTATCTTAGCCCCATACTTCTCAGCCAAGTGTGCCAAAGGTGCCATATAAAGATTAAACATAGTTGGGCTAAGAATTGAGCCCTGAGGGACCGCCACATTCATCTTATCTCCAAAGGCCATGGAGGGTATAACTACTAGGGCTCTGCCCTCAGGAGTTAGAGACCCTTTTGGAATAGGGACCATACTAAGCTGGTTCGACGCTGGGACATCGACAAGAGGAACCATTGGGGCAGGATGGACTGCAACTGGATTATCCGCAGACCTGTGGTAGCCTGGGGCTTTTCGTGCTCCAGAAAAGGGATTATAACTTGGTGGATTTTGCCTGGATGCTGCTGGGCTGCAGCTAAATGCCAACTGTTGTGGCCCGGGTCCCTAAGCACTCTCCAAGGGCCGGTTGGCTGGTCTCCTGTCCACAAGATCCCAGGGACAGAAAGGATCTCCCCATTTCCACAAAATCGTAAAAACCACATAGGGTGTGGTGAAAATGGTTGGAAGTGATCATCGATTGGGACACAGACTCTCCTGATGTGCGCAGTAATCCTACTGTGCAGATGAGTGGTTGTAAAGATCAGCGCCCCACCTGAGGTGCAGTAACATCAGGAGTTCAAAAAATGCTGGGGAAGGTTGCCATGTTTGAGGGACTTGAACTTTCAAACCAAAACCTGTGCTAGCTTGCACTCTGTAGTGTGTGGTATCCGAGGGGTGTTGGGGGGAATTTGCCAAATCTGCAGGACGCGAGCTGGAAGCCTAGAATGTCTCTGACCTCCGGATCAGGACGACGACAGTGCCGGACATCGCAGCCTCAGTCGGAGGTAGACAGCTCCCTCTCCCAGGACCCATGCCACATGGTACTCTGTTGTTGGTAACATCAATGCTGGACCCAAGGGGTCTCTTTGTCTGCACCCACTGCTGGCTGCAAGGAGCAAGTGCAGCTCGCATCTCCACCTGGGGGGGGAAATATTTCCTCAGATTAGAATTGTGCCAGCTTCTGGTATCACAGTCTTTTTCGTGTGGGGAGAGGTGGGGGGGGGGGGTGGGGGGGGGGGGGGGGAATGGATAGTGATTCCACACTCATGAAGGTGCCAATGGGGACCTGAAGGCATAATCTGGAAGAAGGAAAACACTTAACTGGTTCCTTCCACTTTAGGTGGTCCCGATCGCTGGCCGGTGTAGTTGGAGCGGCTGAGGGGCTGGGTCACAAGGCATAGTCAAAACAAGAGATTTCTTGACCATTTACAGGATATGCCTATTGGGAATTCTGTGTTTTATGCGAATGTGATAGCAGGAAAGTGGAATACCTCTGTACAACCTGCATATATGTTTTTGATTTTGATGTGGGAGGGATCACTTGGAGCGTGAACACCTTGGGGGAAGTACACACATGCATTTATGTTGATTAAGAGGATGAGGGGGATAATTGGCCAAGTGAATATCTAGGACTAGCAAATATATTAGCAGTTCTGCCGCTAATGGAAGAGTTGGACAACTGCATACAACTGTAAAGCCTATATCCAATGTGTATGTTTTGATTTCAATGTGTGTAATACAAAGACCAGTGTTTTATACATACAGTGTGGAGGCTTTTTGTAGTGTACTTGTGTGTTCTGCGAGGGTGGTGTTGTGCCAACAATTTACATTTTGGCCCCGAGAATAAGACTGACTGCTCTGTGCCACGCTACCCAAGGGCGAGGACAGTTTATCGGACAAGTGTTTCGTACTCATTCTATCTAGGATGGTGGAGCCTGCCTGGCTTTGACGAGTCCCAGCCAGCAACCGCTGGGTCCAACAATGGCTATAACGATTGGTGCCATAACCTCACACTATTAGCCCTAGCTGTACACCACCCTCTGCCCTGCCTGAAGGAGGTAACCAGGAAATAGGTTCAGTCTTCAATTTCCTACTTTGGCCCAAACTATATTTCCAGGGCCTTACTTCCTTTATGTGCACTACCCTACAATTTTGTTTTTTTTAATCCATGTCTGACTCCCAGTCCCTACATTTGTGGCTTTTTAAATATCCTGGTAAGCCACTTAAATTACCTCCCATTAACTTTAATCACAGGCTTCATAGGCCTCCTTTAATACCGGTCTTATTAATAACGGGACCCTACCTTCTGGACCACCTGAAGTATTATTCTTCACCCCAGAAGACCACCATGCTCGTCACCCCGGGTATACCCATGTCCACTAATTACCACCTCAATGCTCTCAGATCACCCTACCCTGTCCCCTAATTACACCTTCCCTTATTTCAGTCTCCAGAATTCCTGTCCTGAAGACACCGTATCTCAAGAGGGTCGAAGAGTTGTCAACTAGTTTAAAGGGAGGGACGGAGAAAAAATATATATACAATTACTATGCTAGAATTGTTAAGAGCTCCCCTCTTTCTACTACCAATAACCAACTCCCCTTGTTTCACTTTTTTTGTACAGCACTGTTAGGTTATGGTCACTTCACTGGGGATCACCAAGTCATGTATAAACTGTTGACTAAATTGTAAATATTCAATACACATCTTTGGTAAGGTGTATGCTTACTATAACTGTAAAATAAACTACACTCATTTCGGCTGGAGTACAGCTAGTGTGGGCTCTCTTAAATCATCCCTAATATTTTTGTTGACTGAATTGAATTGAGGTCTAAATTGTTTAATCATCTTTCTTGCTGATTTATTCAAGCAAGTTATTCTTTCTTGCAGAGTTCTCATCATTATAAATGAGTTCCTTGTGAACATTGTTTCTTTCCTGATTAGCAACATCCAGATCGCAAGGATATATGGGTTGCTCTTGTTTTTTGTAAATACCAATATCACCCCCACCAGATATATCCCACAACTAACAGCTGAGGTTAAAGAGGACCTGGAAGCTCCCCTGTCTCTCAAGGAACTGCGGTCAGCACTGGGCATGCTACCATACTCAGCGGCCCACTGAATTTTAACCAACTTTTCAGGCAGAGGTGATCGCTTGCCTATTAGAAGTTTTTAACGAGGCCAACAAAATGGGGCTCCTCCTACTAACCATTCGGGAAGGCGAAATAGGTATGCTTTTGAAACCGGGAGGAGAGGGATCAAACCCAGCAGCTTATCGCCCAATAACAACTATAAACTTCAACATTAAAATCCACCCTCTGCCCTGCCTGAAGGCGGTAACCAGGAAATCGGTTTAGTCTTACATTTCTTACTTTGGCCCAAACTATATTTCCAAGGCCTTACTTCCTTCATGTGCAGTACCATATAATGTGGATATCAAGGTGTGCAGAGACATCTTGGTAGTTGGGGTATTGCCTCCCAGTGCACCATTCTTGCTGCCTTCGCTCAGACGTTGCCCAAAATGGCAGTGAGGTCACGCAATAAATAGCTTCTGGGATATTAGAACTCACTTGAATGCAAACTGACTGGAGCAGTGTATGAATAAGCATGCAGAAGTGGAGAAGCAATGCTGTAGTGCTTAGTGAAACCGGACACAACTTCAAGCACTCATTCCGGGGCCAGTCTCTTCCTACTAATGAGTTTAACAGAGGCCAAGGATGCAATGCCCCACACAAGCAGGGTCATAGCAGAAGTAGAAGCTGGACTGGTTCTAACAGAGGAGCAGGCAAGTCCCATTTTGTAAACATCGGCTGACCCATGGCTCTCAAACTCTTCCTTTAACCTGTGTGACTAGGGAATTTTGTGGATACTGTTCCAGTCTGAACTTTCATTTGCTTCATAGGCCAATGGTGTAGTTAAGGGCATCAATCTTCAGCTCCTACTCATTTGACAATTCTTACCACTACTCTAAAGAAATCAGATTGGAACTGGCAAATGCCTTGGCTCTGCCACATCTAGATTATAGCAATATCATCTAGAATTGCCAAATCAAGTACTTCATTGCCATGCCACAAAGACAATAAAACTAAGCTGAATGAATCTGTCTAGAATTCTGCAAGTGTGATCACATCAGAACTTACTTGAAATAAATTAATTGGTTCCCATTGTCTGCTCTGCTGCACATTCATAAAGCATACTGGAGCAAAGACTATAACAGAAACTGGCAACTTACTCCATTACAAACAGGACACTTTGGTAAGCATTAATCAAAGAAGGAGAATGGACACTAGTTTCTACAAAACCATTAGTTTTTTATCGAAAACCCTCATAGACTTCCTGGTATTATCGTTGCGGTATATCTTTTTTCCGCCCCATCAGGAGTCACGGCATAGTCATTGGGTGATCGATTAACGTGCTGAATGCCTGCCTCACCCGAGGCTACCTCTGGTGCATGTAGAAGTGTCCAGAGATCAAAAACAGAAAGGATAGACTAAAAAATAGTGTCTAATCAAAAAGTGAAAATTTAATGTAAATAGCTAGGCACTATTATTAAAAGGGGGTTGTGATATGTAGGTAGTCGAGTTATTGAACTACCATATCTTTAAGAAGGTGTGTCGACATGTTTCAGCTCGCAGGGCCCAAAAAGGTCTAAGGAGCTTTTGTCAGGACAAAAGACAAATGAAAAAACAAACAAACAAAATGAATTGAAAGTTCTCACTCACACCATTTGTGTGCGGTTCAAAGTAGCAATCGGAATTCCCATGCTGTGGAAAAAACCAACACAAACTGTTACATAGGTCGGTGTTATTACCGGATGAGACAGCAAACATCTACGAATCTATGAGCATTATTGTGTGTCCAAAATTCCATAATTATGGGCTCGATACAGAGCGGGGAGGAAGTAGGAGAAACATTCATTGTCTGAAGAGGGAAGTTTAAAAAAATATCGCCAAATCGGCCTCTTGTTGTCTAGAACACATAATTACTTGGCGCGGCGATCTTCTATCGTTAAAAAAGAAGAAGAAGGCGGCACACAGCTATACCCCATGCACATTGGTCATATACATCCCGTCTATTCGATGTTTACTGGGCTAGGGCGGGGAATAATGAGATATTACGTTACATAGTTACAGATTTTCTCAAAAACGCGTGCAGTAGAAAGTGCTCATTTCTTAAAAAGATGTATTGGTTTTTGTGACCCATACACAACCAAAAGTTACCTTTTATGTGCAAGCTTCGCACTTCAACAGGAGCCCCAGAGTCGCTTCTGGTATTATACTGTTAGATAAAAGAGGGGGCCACTGGTTAGAACCATTAATCTTCTTACCCGTTTCACTGGAAACTCGGGAGCCACCATTCTTACCCATGCGGTACGGTTTCTCGTCCCTTGTGCTGACTCTGCCCCTGGCTATGGGCGGGACTCTGTTTCTCCGTTCTAAGTATGGGGCCTAAACACAAAGAAGGGACAATTCTTTTGAAAAATATCTACTTTTAAGATGGAGAGTACGCGAATGATCGAGAATATACACTCGCGTACTCTCCATCTTGGCTCGAAAGGAGCGCGCATCAGATAGGTCAGAACAAGGATTAAGTCCCACTGAGGCATCACGAAAGGAACAGGAGGAAACATATGAGTGATGCCCTTCAAAAACCTATTTACAACTGGGGACTTGAACAAAGAGGGCTGATCAGGGAGCCTAAAGAAGGCGGAAATAGCAGAGAGGTAGCCCTTGATAGTGCCCAGAGCAGAGCCCTGCAGGGCAAGAGAAGAAAGAGGAGAACCTCGGAAAGAGGGGCAGAAAGGGGATCCACAGCCTTTGCGGTGCACCATGCCACAAATTTGTTCCACCTGCAGGCGTATAACGTTTTTGTGGAGGGACGCCTGAATGCCAGAATCACATTACAGACTTCAGGAGGCAAGTCAAATGGCCTCAACTGCCGCCGCTCAATCTCCACGCATGTACGTCGAGACTGGACAGGTTTGGGTGGAGGTCCGCCCCCTGCTGCTGCGACAGAAGGTCCTCCTGAAGAGGCAGACGAATCCAGGGATCGACAGGCATGCTAAGTAGCTCGGGATACCAGTATCTTCGTTACCCAGTCCGAGCAACATGGATAACTTGCGCCCGGTCGCGTCTGATCTTCCGCACTCTGGGCAGAAGTGGTATAGGCGGAAAGGCGTCCAACAGACCGCAGATCCACTTGCGCCGAAAAGCCTCTCCGAGCGAGTGCCGCCTTGGAAATTCCAATGTGCAGACCTGATGACATTGCGCGTTCTCTTCTGTGGCGAATAGATCTAACCAAGGCTCTCTCCACTGCTGAAAGAGGCCTAGCGCCACGTCCGAGTTCAGACGCCATTCGTGAGCCATCATGCACCGACGGCTGAGTTCGTCTGCCCTGGCATTCAGGGAATCCGCCAGGTGTTGAACCACCAGGGTCACGCCTTGATGTTTCAGCCACTGCCAGAGGCGCAGAGCTTCCTGGCATAGGGTCCACGACCCCACGCCGCCCTGTTTGTTGCAGTACCACATGGCGGTGGTGTTGTCCGTGAACACCTGCACTACACTCCCCCGGACAGAGGGAAGGAATGCCTTCAGTGCAAGCCGGATCGCCCGCAGCTCCAAAAGGTTGATGTGGAGCCGGAGACCAGAGGCCTCTGATCTCATACTCTCTCATGTGGCCCCCCAGCCCTGGAGGGACGCATCCGTCACAACTACGTGCTCCGGTTGGGCCAGGGAGAAGGATCTGCCGCTGACCCAATCTTGGCCCGTGAGCCACCACTGCAACTGTCTTGCAGTGCCATCCGAGATCAAGACCTGGTCGGACAAGTTGCCCTGATGCTGGGCCCACTGAAACTTCAGGTCCCACTGCAGAGCCCGCATCCACCACCGGGGCATGATGCACCAGAACAGGGGTCTCCAACCAGAAGCTTGTGAGCTAACTCTGAGTAGCTCACCTGTGTGCTGCCCAGACTATTAAATTAAAAAGATTTTGCTTGGTTGAATTAATATACATATAAAGAAATTGAAATTATACTGCACTATTAAAATTAGTAGCTGTTATTGTGTTTTATTGAACATAAGTAGCTCTCAATACAGAAAAGGTTGGAGACCCCTGCACCAGAAGGATGCAGGAGGCCATCAGCCCCAGAAGCCGCAGCGTCAACCTGACCGAGACTCAGGATAACGGCGGAAAGATTGGAAATAGAGCCTGAATATCCCAAACCCGCTGTTCGGGAGGATAATTCTGAAACTGCGCAGAGTCTAGTACCGCTCCAATGAAGAGGATCTTCTGAGAGCGACACAGGTGCGACTTCGGTACATTGATCGAGAACCCCAGCAGGTGCAGGAGGTCGGCCGTAGTCTGGAGGTGGCAGACGACTGTCTGGGGCGAGCCCGCCTTCAACAACCAGTAGTCGAGGTAGGGGAAGGCTGAAACCCCTAAGCTGCGACCACCGCCATCACTTTCGTGAACACCTGTGGGGAGCTGGTAAGGCCGAAGGGGAGCACGGTAAACTGAAAGTGCTCGTGGCCTACCTAGAACTGCAGGTAACGCCGTTGGGTCTGCAGGACGGGGATGTGAAAATAGGCGTCCTGCAAGTCCAACACTACCATCCAGTCTCCCGGGTCCAGGGCAGCTAAGACCTGAGCATCCTGAACTTTTCCTTCCAGAGGAAGCCGTTGACGTTCCGCAGGTCCAAGATAGGGCGTAGGCCCCCTTTGCCCTTCTTGGGAACCAGAAAGTAGTGGGAGTAACAACCACACCCTACTTCTGGCCTAGGAACGCGCTCGATGGCCCCCTTGGCCAAGAGGGCCGTAACTTCCTCTCGCAGAAGACTCAAGTGATACCCCGACACGTGTTGGTACTGGGGTGGCATGGCTGGAGGGGTCGCCTCAAAGGGGAGGGATTAGCCCCTTGGGTCGATTTGCAGCACCCACCTGTCCGATGTGACGGTGCGCCAGTGAAGGAGGTGATGGCAAACCCTGCCCCCCACTGGCGTCATATGGGCCTGAAAGCTCTGACTAGGAGGCGGATGCTGCAGGGGCAGGTGTGGACTGATCTCGTCGTTGTCCCCGACCGCCGCCACGGCGGTTACCACGTCCGCCACCGCGCTGGATATTAGTCTGCGGGCCGTGGCTGGCAGGACGTGTGGGGGCGCCCCTTCCTTGGCCACGAAAGGAGCGAAAGCAAAAGTTTGCTGGCGCGGGGCTGAGAGGCCCAAGGACTTGGCCATAGCCCTGGAGTCCTCAAAGCGCACGGTCTGCCTTGTCGCCAAAGAGGCGACGGCCATCAAACGGCATGTCCATAAGGGTGTTTTGGACATCAGCCGAAAAGTTGGCGGACCTCAACCAGGCGTGGCGACGAATCGCCACCGTATATCGACCCTCCACAAGGGCTTGTGGTGAGTTTAGTCCGGACCCCCTCCGGACATTGTGGCTGGACATCCGCAACCGTGTCCCTCAGAGAGTGGGTGTAACGGCCCAAGAGGCACGCGGTGTTGACTGACCACAACCCCATACTGTTCGTACCTCTTGGATTCCCGATCCGGGGTAGCCGACGGGAATGCAGTCTGGGAGTTAAAGGCCTGGATGACCAGGCTCTCGGGGGTGGGGTGGGTGGACAGGAAGCAAGGGTGGCCCGGAGTCAGGCGGTGACGCCTGGCCACGTTCCTATCTACAGGCGGACCTGTAGCTGGCTTGGACCAAGTGCCCAGAAGAACGTCTGACAAGGCCTTATTAAACGGCAGCAGAGGATCAGCTGAGGTTTAAGCACCTCACCTCAGTGAGGAGATTAGTCCTCACTACGCGACGGGGAGCTCAAGGCCCAAGGCATTGGCAGCCCACATCAGCACCCCTCCTCCGTAGCCACGGTAGGAAGCGAGACAAAACCAGTGTTAGGGGCGAAGTGTCCAGACCACTGGCCTCCACTAGCTCACCTGCGCAGTCCTGAGAAGACTGGCACTGACGTGCCAGAGGGTCTTCGGACCCCTCCCAATCCTCCTCGCCACCCATCTCCTGGTACTCCGGTTCAAAGGATGGGGCCGGGTCGTAGAAGTAGAAATCTCCTAGCAGCGTCGAAGCCGCTCCGACGCCGGACCCGAATCGAGGGTAGGACCGGGGACGGCGTCGTCCTGGGACGGGGCCGGGGGCGACACGCTGGGGGCCGGCGAGGTCGTGAGACCAACCGGAGCGACCCGGAGCCGGATCTAGCGGGGCCCTGCGGCATCAGGCACCCGGGGCCGAAGCACCAGGCCCGCTTGGGGACCCAGTCGGGCCGCGGAACCCGACTGAGGAGTGAGCGACCTCATGGCCATGAGGAAGGCCTCGATCTCCCCCGAGAGACCGGCGGGTATGGAGCAGGCCGTGACGCCTGCGGCTCCGGCGGAGCCGCAGAGGCGTTGTCGCCCGAACCCCCGGTCGCGTCGCACGAGCGTCGGGGGGAGTCAGAAGAGCGATGTCGCCTCTTCCACTTCTTGTGACTCTTGCCTGAGGACTTCGAGCTCGAAGACTGATAACTACCTCGAGCAGCGCGGGGCTAACTGCCGGATCTCGAGTCGCTTGCGGGAACCGCTCCCGTCTAGCTTTGGACGTCAGATCCTGGCAGTCGGAGCAGGACTGGTCGTCGTGGTCGGGGCCCAGAGAGTGAAGGCACCGGCGATGGGGGTCGGTAACCGACATCAGTCGGCTACAATCGATGCAGGATTTGAACCCGGGCATCCCTACCGACACCGTTGGAGTCTAGAGACTCTAAAGATGATCAAAAAGGATCGAAAAAGTTAGTCAAAAATTGACTAAGGGTACAAGTTTTTCCGGATCGGCGCTTGCTGGCGCGGAAAAAAGAAGAACTGACGTCAGCGCGCGAGGGCAGCGGCTAAGTACTCTGGCAACGTCATCCCGGCGCCAACGACGCAGACAACGGATGCGGAGCAGCAGACGATGCCTACCGACGCGCAAGGGTACTGGTACGCAAAAGTTTCTGGATCCAGTCTGACGCCTGGGGATATTCTAAGGTAAGAAATCTAATACTAGCCTGTTTCTTTCAGATGCATGCGATCTGGCTCTAATCTTCCTTCTTGCTTCCGTATCTCAACCGTACAATTACTAATGTTCTAAAGTAACTAAATGGCTACACATGCCTTGTTATAACATTTCCAAATAGATAAGTAATGTTTTTTTCCCCAGAAAATTTATTCATTTTCTTTCTGGATTGTGAAAAGTCTAACTGACATTGATAACAGTATAATCGATTGAAAAGTCAAAAGGTAGACATACATAGATTGCAACCAACAGAATCGATTGTATCTTTTTTGGACCATCCTGGTAGATCATTTCTATGCCTGCAAACTCTAATTAAATTTCTATGTCCTTAAAGCTCTTCGGTTTCCCAGATTTTTCGTTTGCCATTCCAAATTCAAGGATCTGCAAATAGCTGTCACTTTTACGGCACCTCCTCATTATGAAGAATGCTACGCTATTACAACACACATACCTAGTCTTTGTCTTGTCGCAGCTGCATAAGAACTTCCTGAAATGTGCCTTCTGCACACCTTTGCCAACAAACATTCTAAACACAAATATTAAGCAAATGTGTAACGCTATGAATGTTAAGTGGTGTCCAAACTACTACACATTCATGAATCAGGTTTTTTTCCCTGGAAAGAACGGATATAAATGTAAGACATTAGGGGCCCGATGTCGGTGGCAAATACCGGTCGGAAACAGCCGAATTCGGTCGTTTCCGACCAGTATTTGGCATCTTGAGATGTAGGGGGCCAGATTTTACAGATTCTGTAAATTTACCGAATCGGTATTTTTACCGATTTAAGGCCCATAGGAATCAATGGGCAATACCGATTCGGTATTTACAGATTCTGTAAATACCGAATCTTAACGATTCGGTATTTGCAGAATCTGTAATACCTACATCTCCCCCCTTCATATTTACCGACTCTTAAATACAGAATCGGTAAAATTCGGTATTTAAGAGTCGGTAAGGATAAGTTACTTACCTCTAATCCTAGTTCTCTTCCAGGGGTATCCTCATCAAAGTCATAAGCACTGAATATTCCCGCCCATGTGCGGGACCCCGGAAACAATATAAAAATATATATGTATAAGAACACATATCTCGCTCCACATATATGTATGTACATATGTTATTTTTCTCACATCAATGCAGCTCCAAAACTGAGGCTAAAACAATGTAAAACACATATACATGTACTGCAATTAGAAAGGAAGCAAAAAAACACATTAGGTCAAAAAACCCTTGAACTTTGTGTTTTAATGAGTCAAACCACTCATAAGTCCTGAAAATTGCTTATAAATAGACATTGTTAGCCCTCAGGCTGCATTGCAAAACAATATCATAGAAAATGAAACCATTTTCAACAAAAACTGGCACCGTGCCTTTAAGGCAGCCATGACCCCAGGCTTCCCATCATGCCTCAGGGGTGACAGTTAGGTCAGTTGTTCTTTGCATAACCCTGAAGACAGGGCTAAACCACAATACTGAAATAGTACCAAATCTCATTTACCTGGGGAGGAGGGTGGGTTGCTTATGACTTTGATGAGGATACCCCTGGAAGAGAACTAGGATTACAGGTAAGTAACTTATCCTTCTCTTCCAGGGGATCCTCATCAATAGTCATAAGCACTGAATAGAATAGCAAGCCCATCAACCACCTGCAGGTAAATGAGAAGTACATGACCCAACCAGAGCATAACAGCTAAATCTTCAGCTGTTAAACAGATTCCTCAGGGAGGCCTGGCCCACCTGGGTATCTGCTCTCGTGTCAGAATCTAGACAGTAATGTCTGGTAAATGTATGGACAGACCTCCAGGTCGCCGCTTTACAAATCTCAGACATGGGCACATCTTGCAGGTAAGCCGCCGTGGTTGCTCTACCTCTAGTAGAATGCGCTTTAGGAGTACCCCCTAAAGGCTTCTGCGCCAATTGGTAAGCAAGCTTGATACACGAAACGATCCACCTGGAGATAGAACGTTTCGAGGCTGCATGACCAGTTCTGATCGATCCGTAGTTAACAAACAATTGATCAGAATGTCGAATAGACTTGGACCTGTCCAGATAGAACTTTAAAACCCTTTTCAGGTCCAAAGAGTGTAATGCCCTCTCAGCTGGAGTAGAGGGATTAGGAAAGAAAGTGGGTAAAGAGATAGACTGATTGACATGAAAATCTGATACCACTTTCGGCAGGAAAGAAGGATGCGTTCTAAGCACCACTCTGTTCAAATGAAAGACTGTATACGGTTCTTTAGTACATAGGGCCTGAATTTCGCTCACCCTACGGGCTGACGTAATCGCTACCAAAAAAGCCGCTTTCCAGGAAATATGCTGTAAAGTAGCTTTATGAATGGGCTCAAAAGGAGGGCCCATCAATTTTGATAGGACTAGGTTCAGCTCCCAAGGAGGAGCAGGAGGCCGTACAGGAGGGTACACCTTCTTTAGACCCTGCAGGAAATCTTTTACTGTTGGAAGCTGAAAAAAAGAAGTTTGTGAAGGTGATCGCCTATAAGCTGTAATAGCGGCTAAATGCACCTTAATGGAGTTAAACTTCAAACCTGCTTTAGTCAGGTACAACAAGTATGGTAGAACTGCTTCTTCCGGACTCTTTACTGGGTTGTGACCATTCTGCATGCACCATATATAGAATCTCTTCCACTTGCACGCATAAGAATGTCTCGTGGAAGGACGTCGTGCTTCTTTCAGAATAGCCATGCAGTCCTGTGACAGTCCTAGATGTCCGTACTGAATGACCTCAGGAGCCATGCTGCCAAGTTCAGTGACGGAAGGTTGGGATGGTGAATCCTCCCGTTCATCTTCAACAACAGGTCCTGCCTGCATGGAAGCCTCTTGTGAGGAGACACTGATAGGTGAAGTAGGTCTTTGTACCACCATTGTCTCGGCCAGTCGGGGCAATCAGGATCATCGTTGTGCACGAGTGGCTCAGCTTGCTCACCACCTTCGGGATCAGCGGAAGGGGTGGAAAGGCGTACACAAACTGCCCTGACCAGTCGATTAAAAGAGCATTCCCTCTCGTCCTGGTCGATAGAACCTGGAGGCGAAGCTTGGGCATTTGGTGTTTGTCGTCCGCGAAGAGATCTATTGAAGGACGACCCCAAGACTGAAAAATGTCGTCTAGCACTTCGTCGTTGAGAACCCAGTCTTCTTTGTCTTCGAAGTGCCGACTTAGTGCGTCCGCCCTCACGTTCTGCTCTCCTGGGAGGTGGACTGCCTGAACAGACAACTTGCGAGCTAGAAGCCAATGCCAGATGCGCTGAGCTTCCAGAGAGAGAGTCCTTGAGCGTGTTCCTCCCTGCTTGTTTAAATAGTACATTGTGGTGGTGTTGTCCGTCTGTACTAGAACCATTTTCTTTTGAAGCGAGGGAAGGAACGCTTTGAGAGCCAGGTGAACCGCTCTCAATTCCAGCAAGTTGATATGATAGGTGCTTTCCTTGGGAGACCACAGACCCTGCACTTGTAGGGGTCCCATGTGCGCCCCCCATCCTTGTAATGATGCATCCGTGATGATCGTTTGTGTTGGAGGAGGTTGATGGAAGAAAACTCCCACCTGCAAGTTCTGTTTCTTCGTCCACCACTGGAGGGAAGATTGAGCTACCTCCGACAAAGTGATCCGATCGTCCCATCGATCTGAGTGTTGGTCCCATTTGTCCTCCAGATCCTGCTGAAAAGGACGCATCCGAAGTCTGGCGTTCGGGACTAGAAAGATGCAGGAAGCCATCGACCCCAAGAGTGAGGCTATCTTCCGCACTTTCTGGGACCTGTGGAGAAGAACTTGCTGGCACTTGAGGGCTATCGAAAACTGTCTCTCCTCCGAAGGAAACACTTTTCCTACTCCGGAGTCTAGCAGAGCTCCTAGGAAGTGGATCCTCGGAGTGGGCTGTGAGACAGACTTGCTGTAGTTGACATGCAGTCCTAGACGTTGACAAAATTCCATGCATGTCTGGAATTGATTCCTTACATTGTCTGGAGTTGGACCTTTCAGCAGCCAATCGTCTAAGTATGGGTACACGAAAACTCCCCTGCAGCGTAGAGCTGCCGCCACCACTGCGACACACTTCGTGAACACCCTGGGAGCCGACTTCAACCTAAACGGAAGGACTTTGAACTGGTAGTGAGAGGTCCCCACCCGGAAACGAAGGAATCTCCTGTGATCTTGCCGTATTGGTATATGGAAGTACGCATCTTGCAGGTCCACCGAACACATCCAATCCCCCTGCCTGAGATGTGGATATATTTGGTGAAGCCAACATGCGAAACTTTTCTTTTCGGACATGTAGATTGAGTGTTCTTAAGTCCAGAATGGGCCTGTATTCTTCCTTTTGGTCCTTTTTTCTGACCAGAAAATACCTCGAGTACACTCCTTTCCCCCTTTGGGACACCGGAACTCTCTCGATGGCTTCTTTTTCGAGGAGTGTCGCTACTTCTGCCTTTAACCTTTGTATCTGGCGGCTTGATGTCGACATCGGGGTTAACAGGTGGAGGTAGACGATGGAAACGAAGACAGTACCCATTCTGCAGCGTAGACAACACCCATTGATCTTTTGTGATGGCCTGCCACTCTGTCCTGTGATGTGCAATGCTTCCCCCCACTGGAGTGGGTAACGGCGCTGGGGGAAGTGAAGACTCATTGCTTCTGCTGAGATTTATTGAAGTTGTTGCCTTGGCGCTGATTTCCATTTCCCTTGGAATTGCCTTTGCCCTTGTACTGTGACTTTTGTTGTCCCTGCTGGGTCTGGCCTTTCTGCCAGTGAGGGGTTTGAACCCTCTGCTTCGAAGAACCTTTGTTGTTCGAACGAAATTTCTTCTTGAACTCCTTTTTCTTCTCGAGCCCCACCGCTTTGAGGGTGTCCAACTCGTTCTTCATCCGTTGCATCTCCTCATCCGCACTTGCTCCAAAAAGAGAAGTGCCTGAAAAAGGAAGGTTCAGTATTCTGGCTTGAGCCTCTGGTTTTAATGCTGTGAGGCGTAACGAAGATGTTCTCCTTGCTGTAACTCCGTGCACATAGCCATGCGCCGCCAGTGTTGTTCCATCTGCTGCCGCCCCTAAAATCTGATTGGAGACTTGACTGCCCTCCATCAGAACCTCCTCAAAGTCCTTTCTATCTTCCTGAGGAAGTTTTGCGGTAAACCTCTGAAGTGAGTCCCACAGAGACCGGTCATACCTGCCGAGTAGGGCTTCAGCATTTGAGACCTTGAGGAAAGAGGCTGAGGTGTTACACACCCTTCTCCCCCATGAGTCTTGCACCTTGCTTTCCTTATCCGGAGGAACAGTGGATGAGGAAGCCACCGCATTGGATTTTCTTGCCGCCGTGATTATAACTGAGTCTGGCGGGGGGTCAGCTTTGAGGAACAGAGGATCCTCTTCCGGAGGACGATACTTTTTGAGAATCCTCGCTGGAACGGACTTCACCGTAGCCGGAGTGAGGAAGACTTCGTTCACAGGTTCCATTATACCCGGAACCATCGGCAACAATGGTTTGGGTGCTGTTCTGTGTTGCAGGGTTTCAAATATGACAGTCGTCTTGATTTGTGGAGCTGTCATCGGTACTCCCAGCTTCAGGGCTCCCCTGCCCAAGATATCTTGGAACGAGAAAATATCTTCCGTTGGAGATACTCTCGAGCGTGGACTGTTTGTAAGAGTCGGGGAGTACTCCCTGTGAGATCGTGTTCCCGACGAACTTGAAGAGCTACGTGTCCTCCTGGACCTAGATCTCCTGTTTGAGCGCGACTCAGAACGAGACCACTCTCTGTGACGAGAATGCCTTTTACTTGAGTGCCTAGAACGAGACCGTTCTCTGCGGGGAAGAGGCTGGTCTCGATATCGCTTTAGGCGATCTGCCGTCTCCTTGTCCTTTGCCCAGTGGTGAAGAGGTCTATTCCACCTTGGGGAAAGATGAATAGAAGGAGATTTGTGGATGGAGTCCTTCACTGGTGTACGTGACCGTGGAGGTTGATCCGTTCGTTTCTGTTGCAATCTTGCAGGGGATTTGGACCTCCCCCTATTAGATGCGCCGCTTTGTTCATCCGAAGATCTGCCACTCTGAGATGATGAGGAGGATGAGGAAAGACTCACCAGAGATCAAGAGGAAGACCTTGACCGAGATCTTTCTTCTGCAATCCTCCGTCTCTTGGCAGGCGGATCCTGCACTGGAGATTGTTCCACCTCCGCAGCCGATGCTGAACCTGGAGAACCCAACTGTGGCCTTAGGTCGTGAGTCTGGCCCAATGAGTCACTCTCCTTGTCCTGAACCACCTGATTCACAGGCGACCTCTCCTTTGACCTTGTAGGAGTAACGTTCTGTGGATGCGAAGAACTTCGCTCCCTGGATCTTTGCTGATCCATTGACGGAGGTCGTATCGACGCCGAGCAGGAAGGCGTTCCCTCGACGTCGACCGTGATTTCTCCAACGTCGACCTCGGGTGGCGATGACTTTTCTTAGACGTCGACGGTTGTCTGCTCGACGTCGATGGAGGCTGTTTTGACGCCGATCGCCGTTGACTCGACGGCGACTGGGCGTGCCTCGACTCCGAATGCCGCTTCGACGTCGAACGCTCTTGCCCAGGCGTTGACGTTGGCTGCTTCGACGTCGACCGATGATGTGTCGACAGAGGCTCCCTCGACGTCGAATGACCATGACTAGTCGTTGATGGAGAATGCCTCGACGTCACAGCATGACGATGCTGTTTCGACGTCATACGGCTCGCCGTCGAGCTCTTCCGCTTCGACGGTGACCTGTCCCTCGACGCTGACTGAAGCGGAGGTACCTTAGACGTAGACGCTGAAGACATCCTCTTCGTCGCCGTCGACTGCTTCTCCAACGCCGATCCCGACGTCGAATGTGAACCAGTCGGGGCTCCTCTCGACGTCGACCGCGTCTTCAGAAAGCCCATAAACTCTAATCCTCTCCCGATCTTTAAGAGTCCTGGAAGTTAAAACCTGGCAGTGTTCACAGGTTTTAGAGGAATGAGATTCCGGTAGGCACAGGATACAGACTGAATGAGTATCAGACTTGGCCTTCTTCCTTCCACATGAAGGACAGTTGTCAACGAGAGGCATCTTTGACAGAAAAAATTACCTTTTTTAAGCCTAAAAAAGGTTTAAGCAACACTATGTCAAAAAGACGTCGAGTGAAGGCAAAAATTGTAGTTAAAGTTGAATATTTTTTGACAGAAAGCCAAAAAAGAAAGGAGCTGTTTCACCAGGGTCCTGACTGAAGGAGCCGGAAAGAACAACTGACCTAATTGTCACCCCTGAGGCATGATGGGAAGCCTGGAGTCATGGCTGCCTTAAAGGCACGGTGCTAGTTCTTGTTGAAAATGGTTTCATTTTCTATGATATTGTTTTGCAATGCAGCCTGAGGGTTAACAATGTCTATTTATAAGCAATTTTCAGGACTTATGAGTGGTTTGACTCATTAAAACACAAAGTTCAAGGGTTTTTTGACCTAATGTGTTTTTTTGCTTCCTTTCTAATTGCAGTACATGTATATGTGTTTTACATTGTTTTAGCCTCAGTTTTGGAGCTGCATTGATGTGAGAAAAATAATATATGTACATACATATATGTGGAGCGAGATATATGTGTTCTTATACATATATATTTTTATATTGTTTCCGGGGTCCCGCACATGGGCGGGAATATTCAGTGCTTATGACTATTGATGAGGATCCCCTGGAAGAGAAATATGAATTACCTACATCTGGCCCTAGGTTATACATCAGTTTAACACAATTATGGAATTTCTGGAAGAATTAATGATAGAATTATTGGTAGCTGAGACTCATGAAGCAAAAATGTGCAAAATGTGCACAAAATAAATTTTACAGTCCCCAGTATTCAACATTCACATGAAATACCAACAAGGGGACTGGCTCGAGGAAAGAATGTTTCCTGCAAGACACTCCCTTCTACTTTCTGCTCAAGCCAGTCACCCTCAGAACACACCTGGGTCCATACCTCACATAAAAATTCCATGGAGTTATGAATGTCCCTAGCCCGGACTTGATCTCCTTTATACAGTCTTGTGTCTTGCCTATTTCCTCTAATTCTACAGAGTTCTCCAAGCCGGGGTGCAGCACAGAGTTAGCACGAGGAAGACAATCAAACAGTTGAGTGGCTGGAGACTCCCAAGTCACAGTGTGTGTTGTATCACAATAGGTTTGATACCGCACATACAAGGTGTGGGAGTTTGCGACGTTCGTGACCTGCCTGTTATTTTTCAACTTGGCCATGAAACACACTACAATTCCATTTGTTTAGCGGCTATGGAAAGGTAATCTTGTGAAGGCTACATGTAATCTGCCAATTCCTTGAATTCTCATGTACTGAATGGTGGGTTATTATTGGATTTGACAGTTGTGAAAATGCAGAACGTAAAAACTATTTTGATCAGTGCCAGGGCAACCATGTACACCGATGTGTTGGGAACAGATATCAGAGAACCTGGGAAATGTATTTTTGGAGGCAGAGAAGACAACTGCAAAAAAACAGATCACGGTTTCCTGCCAATTGTGCCATTTCTAAACAGAGATCAAATCAGTCTTGCCCTTCCAACTGATGGCAACCAAACAGAATTTCCAGGCCAGGTCCCCCTCCAGATGGGAAAATAGGCAACTCCAGAATAGTTTCAACCTACTTATGTATCATAAGTGAGGTATAGCTCGAGTCCTATGGCACAGTGAACATGTGACTCACATCTTGGAATACCCTTCATACTTAGGGTGTCTACTGCAAAAACAACAAGGTGATGAAGGGAATAATTTAATTAATCTCAGTCAATGGCAGTCATTCGTGGCTGCATTCCAGTCCATTGTTTTTCACCCACCATACCACTCTAGACAAAGGCCCGCCTTATGCAAATCAGTACAGCATATGCTCCTCATGGGAACAGTCTGTCCCAAACTGCCAGGCAAGCCCCCCCAGGAGGGACTACAAGGAACCCCAGATGGGTTTTGACTTGTATAGATCTAATCAGTGAGGAAAACCCATGGCACAGTGGGACCGGGACCTCAGCTGCTAACCTTCCTCAGTGATCTTCATGAGCCAGTTCCACAAAGTGAAATCTCAATGACCCATGAATGACCAAGCGAGCTCCAGAGTGTCAGGCACATTCTTTATAGTGAAAGTCCACCATATACATCCCGAAATTCACGCAGATCATGTTAGCTACAATACTGATGCTATAGTGCTGATGAACTGTCTTGGTCATCTCAACATTTTGCCATTGTTAGTAGTTGATTAGTTCAGCCACTGCAATCTTCCGATGAGGCTTTCACGAAATCATTTGTTGGCTATGGGGAGAGCCTGTTGAAACAAATGCTGGATCTAGTCTTCTCCAGTAGGTAGCATACTATTACAGTTAAACAAAGGAAAAAGTATCACTGAGAGGGCTTTTTGAATGCCAAAAAGGAAGACTAGTGCTGATGTTCATATAAAGGTCTTCCCTTTTACAGTTAAATAGCAGGGTTTACAGGCACAGGTAACTGACAAACTTTCCTTCTCATATTAGAAATGCCTATCTTCTGGAATTGTCAGGACGTGGCAGGCATATGCAATAACTCACTTGGGTTACAGTTACACTGGACTAGCACTACCAATTATCTTTGTGTGTGGGATGAGGTCCAGGTAGTCCATCCCATTGGAAATGCGAGACATGGCATTTCAAAGGTAGTCTGAAAATGTTTGTACCATCCATAAGATTGCTCTTAGTGAAGCTATGCAGTAGTTCACTTATAGCAAAAGCACTCCGAATATATCTGGTGCAATTGCTGGCCACTGCCAGGAATGATCTGACCTGATGGCGTAAGGCCCCTAAGGTCCAACACCATCTTAGATAATGGAGGTTTCCATCTTATCAGTCAGACAACGGAAGTCGCCATTTTTCCTGATTCATGTGGCAGCATTGTCATGTCTTCCATATGATGCAGATGTCGTCTGACCGGATCGTATCTTTCTCTTTGAAAGTGTCAAGTAAGTCAACTAATGACCAGATAAAACACCTGATGTAACATTAGTTTTGGACAATAGTCTACTTTCAACCATGTCAAGGTTAAATAAGCACAAATACAGACATATAGCCGAAATAGTGTAGTCTGAATTGACATTCTTTTAGCTTATATGCTGGAAAGGAAATGTCCACAACGCGCACCTTGATTCACTTAATTCCTAAACTTATGTAAGCAACTCCAATTTCTGAAAGATTTAGTACATAAGGGCTGGCACTTGACGTTGACTTGACGAGAAGTTCTTCATCCAGATTATCGCATGAGATTCGGCCAGAGACGGTTTCTCCAACTGCAGCAAACTTCACAGATGCTAGATCTCATATGCAGCAGAGTCCCAGAGGAAGATCGCTACCACAGAGTGTGTTTGTCCTTCGCAAGTAACACAGTCTTCACGCCTCTGGTGATAAAGACAGCCTGTGCTGTCAACAAGGTATGTAGTGCATCGGTTCTCCCAAAGAAACTATAGACTGCAAGCTGCTCTACCTTCCATGCTCACTTAGTGTAGCACATAGAAGTAGGCATTAGGGTGTTAGGTTTTAGATGGCATTTTAAAAAAGATGCTAGAAATGTTCATTTTATTCTACTTGCATTGAACGTGGCTTCCTGTTTTTATAGTTCTCTGTGTGGTCATTTTGGATGTATTGAGAAACAGATTGTTCCTTTAGTAATAAATACTTTTTACGTAGAAGTGCGGTGGATGTGTGATAATGTGAATAATGAAATAGGTCTGTTACTGTTACCATGGTTCCCCTAATCCCTTCATGGGGATTGTTATTAACCCAAAAGCAATAACTATTTCAATAACACATCAAGTATGAATTGGCCTGCCTGAACTGTCTTCCCTTTAAGGATTTATAGCCACAGATTGCCTCCTTGGAGTTTGTTCTTCCGCATTTATCCCACACATGTGACTGCTTAGTGTGCCCTATCACCGCATAGTTGGAGATGCCTCAAAGTGACATCCAGTAATGTGTCTGGGAACTGACGGCGCAAAATGGCGGATCGCGGACGGAGCCACCATTTTTCTTGTTTCTTGTTCTTTCCCTCTGTCCGTTGGACTTCATCCTGCCGACTCTCAGACATTGCTCCTCGGCAGGACGGCCTTATCTCTTTCTCCCCCCCCAGGCCCCCATCTCTCCTGTCACCTATCTCCTCTCCCTCTCTCTCTACTCCCTTGGATGTCTTATTTCTCCGTTCACTCTGTTGAAAAGTAATATACAATCGTTTTTTGCCTATTCGTTGTGAAAATGGAACTCTGAGTGAATTTACTATTTTGCATAGTTACAACTCTAACCACTAGTGTATGTAGTAGTTCTTTGTACCTAATATCACTATTATGTGATTCTGAGCTTTCCCATTTGCTTCTCTTTCCCGAGTGACTCTATAACGTATAGATTTCCTTTTCTGCTATCCGTACTCTTCAACTTGCTGACTTCCTCCCTTTGTCCTCTCGGACGCTTCCCTTTCGTGGATCCTGTCTTTTTCTGGATCACTAATTTACCCTGGTATTGAATGTGTTATCTTGTGCCCCCTTCACCCCCCTTTCATGCTCTCTCTTTCGCCCTCCCCTACCACTTTCCCTCTTTCTTTCTTTGTCTACTTCCTCTGCCCCATCCCCTCTCCCCCTAATGTCTCTGCTTGCCTGCTACGCTGCCTAGCCCCCTGTCCCTTGTGCCCTTTAACTAAGCACTCCTTCTCCGCTTGTTGGGGAAAGATCCAATTACTTATACTCTGGAGTCTGTGATCCCTCATAGAGTCCACAATGCCATGGGAGCCACTCACAGTTGAGGTATGGTATGGCACCCCTTGCCAAAGCACTCTCTTTCCCTTATTTGGGGAAGGATCCAGTAGGTAGGCCTTGGAGTCCCAGAGACCCCTCTGAGAGAGTCCACAGTGTGAAGGGAGCCTCTAGCAAAGGAGTTAGGGGGATGATACCACTTCCCCTGGGATCAAAGCTTACTGGATTTTGGATGCAGCTGTTACTCGTCTACCGGGTTGTGCCCCCGTCACCCTATCCCTCGTCGTTCATGCTGTGCCTCTCCCCTCCCCCTCCTCCATTCGCTGTCTACTTCCCCTGCTCCTACCCCCTTGTAGGAGAGTAGGGTCTGCAATCCTATGATCACCCAGATTTTTTGCTTTTGTTTCACTGGTTTAAGACTTTCTCTGGCTGTGGGCCTGCCAATCAGACCCACAGCCTGGCTGTTCTCTCTCTAAATTACAACGTGTACCCTAGGTGCATTTACCAATTGGTACTGGGCCACCTTATCAGACCCTGTAACTCAGGGCATAGGTGTACCCAGGGCCTACCAGGGGCTGAAGCATGTATTATGCCACCCCTGGCTGGCCTCCTAAATTTGACACAACTGGCTGCATGACAGCTAGGGCAAAGTCGTGTAATCACCCTTTGCTGTAGATATAGTATACCTATATCTAACCCTAAAATGGACACACAGATTCCTATCAGTCACTCCTATGGCAGGCCTTAACAATCCTGAAGGCAGAGTGCTTGGAATCGTGTGAGATGGCGCTCTGGCATGAGCTGAGCCTGTCTGCAGCTTGCGGAACCAAGTCCTAATAGCTGTTCCATGATATCGCATACCATATACTCTTAAGTGCATTATAATCCTCGCGGTTAAATGCTATCTTTGGTATTGCTTTATCAAAACATGTCGAGTAAGGTGTCATACGAATTGGAATACTAACCCCTCGCCAATTCTGGCGACGGGGTTAGCATTCCACCCTTCTAGAGGGACACGACATGTATGTAACTGTGAACCCCGGTTAAAGTTAACTGAAGCCTCAGCTCCACAAAATGGATGCTGCCACCACAGACACGAGTCTGACCCCCTGCAGCTGGGAGTCCTTCCAGCGAGGGGAGCCTGGACAAAGGGTTTCCTGTCGAGGGCGGTGCTAGCACCGTCCCAGACAGGGTTTTGTGTATCCTGGGTAGGCAGGGCTTTACAGGAAGGTGACTGCTGAGTGGCACCCCGGTGCTCACTACGCATAGGCCGGTCAGAACCAGTTCCAGGGGCACACCAGCCCCTGGCCTGGGGAAAGTCCGGCATGGGAGAGGGGTGTAACCACCCCCCTCCTAGTCCCACCCATAGGCAGGACCTAGTCACCGGGTCAGCCCCCTTTTTTAGTATAAAGATAGGAGCGGGCCCCCTGTTCAACTTAGATCATCTTTGGAATCAAGACACGACTTTCTGCGAAAGGACATCAAGATTTCTTCTTCAAGATTCTCCCTTGTGGCTAAGGAGTAGTCACCCTGCATCAAGCGGGCACCATCCTAAGAACACTGCGGTCTGCTGCAAGTCCTTCCTCCGGAATCCGACGACACAGCTCGACGAGACCCGGCTTCCCTGGCACCTCTGACCTCTACTCACCTCTACAGCAAAGCTGAGAACTGCGAGTGCGACGAGACCTCGAGGGACCGACGATCGCCAAGACTGCACGACTTCTTTGCAACAAGCCCACCGAGTCTTCCACTGGTGAGTGCTTTGGAGTCCGAGAAGCCCCAACCCTGAGCAGCTCCAGCACCGAAGATCAGCCCTCCAGCATCTCCACGATCTGCGTGGGGCCCTTCTGCTTTTTGCTGTTCACCGCGTTGTTTGGCTACTGGCCGGCTGGCTTGTGGCCTTCTTAACGACGCCCGACGACATCACTGTTGCTGGTCTGGTTGCTCCAGACTGGCCCTTGCTTCCTTCCACAAGAGAAGCACCCCGGACCCTCCTGGTCCACTCCAGACGCCATTTTGAGTCCACCGCGTGGGCTTGAATTTGCCAAGGCTTTGTTGCCCAATCCTGGGTCCAGCGACGCCGACAGCTTCATCCATCGTGGGACAGCTCGCTCCTCCATCCTGGTCGCCGACAACGCCTCCTGGTCCGTGAGATCTGCAGAGCACAGCGTCACCCACTCACCTAGTCGAGGTGACTACCATCCGGTGCCACCTGACTACTGGCTAGTAGTCACAAACTTGGTCCCCTCTGCTTTCAGGTGTCATCCATCTTCAAGATCCAGGCTTGGATCACTTCGAACTCTCTTCACTGGTCGCCTGCCAGCATCTTTCTTCCAGGCTCCTGGTCCGTCTACGAGGATTCCCGACGTCTTTTGAGACATATGCAGCTGCAGCCCCTGGGCTAGGTAACTTCGGCATTTCGGTGCCCCAGCATAGCCTCACTATCCAAGGGTCAGGATCCACTTTCGTTTTCCTCCTACCAGGTCGGGTTCGCCCGAGAACACTAACTTTCTGAAATCTAGCTACCATAGACTTTGTCCCGCATCCCGCGTGAGAGTGCACACTCTGCACCCGAGTCCCCTAGGCCTCCTAGAAGTAATCTGAAGATTCTATAGTCAAGACCTAGCGATTCCAAAGCCTATTAGTACTGTACTTACCTGCTAGTAATTTCGCATTCCACTTTCAGAGTATATGGTTTTCCGTGCCCCTCGGGCATTTGTATATACTGTGCTAACTTAAGTATTTTCGTAAGAGTTTTGTTTTGTGCTTAGTACCCTGTCCTCATAAAGAGTACAGGGCTGTTGTGTGGTGTCCTTTCACTGGGTATTCAAGGGGTACATGTGTGGTATAACAGCTGGCTTAACACGCCCTCTTGAGTCTTTAGCCTTAGACTGCTCGTATCCATGCTACTAGGATAGCTGGTCTATAAGGTTGACTTACAACCAATCATCAATAAGGGTTGTTTGGACTGATACAAAGTGCTCACTAGAATAGTGAACATTATATATCAGGCCAACTTCTCACACCCCTCTCCCCTGAATCTCTCCCCTTACCTGCTTTTTCCCTTACGCATATTGTCCTTATTGCTTGTCTCGACCTAACATGTAACTATGTAGCTATGCTTGAACAACTGTGTAACCTTTGTAACGATGTAACCTGCAACTATGGTCTGATACTCATGTAAAGCGCTCTGATACCTCCGGGTCTAGCCAGCGCTATATAAACACCTTTCAAATAAAATAAATAAATAAGTAAGTAGTGTTCTGTGGGGCTGCAATAACCAGTCTTTCACATTCATCATTCGTGCATCGAACCAAGTTCATCTGTGTCAACCATGGGTGGGAAAGGACACCTTGCAGAGCGATGCCAAAGTTGTGGTTTACTCAACACAGACATGTTGTCCAGCGTGGGGACCGAGTTGAGTCCTGTGTCAGCGTCTGGGCAAATGCTGTTCTTCGAAATTGATACAAGAGCTGGCTGCGGGAACATCGGATCTGCCTAATTCTACATCTTATCTGCGCATCAGAGAATGAAGTGTTGAAGGGTTGATCTCAGCATATCAACAGTGACTTGATGTTCAAGTGACACCTTCTGTGAAAACCATTTTTCTAATGTCACATATAGAATTTGTACAAAAAGTTAAATTCTTTCTTGTACTTTTTCATCGCTCGAAAGTGTAAGCAGATCAAATTTAACCATGGATGACAAACTGTGAAAATGCAATAGAGATTCTCGCAATACATTTAAAAAGGCTTCAGATTCCGGGAATTCTAAATATTTAATACTGAAAACATGTTTGATTTCTCATTAGTGTCAAAGAGTCTCATTACCAAAATGTTCCCTACTCCTAATTTGAATTTAGTGAATTTCTGTGGTCCTAGGCAGAGATATCACTTTCACCAACACCTAAACCCCGGGTATGATAACAAAATAGTGACCTAAACACTCACTGGCAAAAATATAGTGCACTAAATATCATTTAAAAAGATTATCACCCAATTTGGAATAAATAACAAAAAATAAATAACAAAAAATCTACAGACTAACTTCCTACTTGACTGGTCGACTCTTTTTGAGGTTAATCGGAGCATGCACATTCTGATGCAAAGCCTGGAAAATTTGTTTCCAAACAAAAACATGTCAAAGGATTAGAGGAGGAAGAATTATTGCAAATATCCAGGAATGATTTGCAGGACTTGATTAATACTGCTGGGCAGGCTCAAGCAAAAAAAAGCAACAGGGGGATAGTGATGATGAAATGGACAATTCCCCAAAGGGCAAATATGTGCAGGAATGTGGCACATATATTTGCAAAGGGCTCAGATTTTAACCCAAACCCTGGTGGATTTTATTTGCAATATAGTGCCTTTGTGGTGGATGAATTGCACTTCAGGCAGATCCTTGCTAGGAAGTGGAAGGATGTGGATAAGCAGGGTATTCCTCCTTTCTTGAGCAACCAGCATCTTCTTGTGCAGGTTGATGAGCAGTTCTCGTAGACCCTAAAGGTTAGTTACATGTTGTCCTCTATGGCCCCTTCATTATCATCTTAGGAGGCGGCCCTTTTGGATCCAATAAGGTGAAGGCTGCTTTGACGCACACTATGCAGCTTCATATTTTGGTATCAGGGCCAGTACATACTCTGCCTATGCCTCACAGGTTATATCAAGGATTTTGAGAGTGACTGCCTTCTGGATCAAGGGGATCAAACACCTGTCCTGGCTCATATGGATGTTTAGTCCAGTTGCTCTGATGTCACATTTGACATCTTGTGGGCTTTTTCCTCCTCTGCGGGCGCAGCAGTGGCTGGTTGCACATCTCTGTGGATGAGACCAAGGTGGCTGGAGACAGTGCAAAAGGCGTTAATTTATAAACTTGTATTTGAAGATGCTAAGCTGTTTGAGGATGATTTGAACATTATGGTGCAACGGCCTGCTGAGGAAAAGAGGTTGTTGAAGCCTTTTCAGTCCATGTAGAAGAAGAAATATTTCTGGCACAAACAGGATTTTTTGGCAGTGTTGTCTCTTCCCAGCCAGTTTGTGGACGAGGTCAGGGATCTGCGTTCACCAATAAGTCCATACCTCAAAGTAAACAGTCCCAGTGTGCCAGTCAGAAATAACTGTGCCAGAGTTGGGGCCAAGCTCCAGGTGTGTGAAGGAGAATTCCCTTGGGTAAATTTCTAAGCAGGGCGGAACCTGTCCTCAAGTACCAATCACCCTAGAGCACTCTGTGATTCATCATTGTCCACACATCTCAATATATTTCATATTACAAAAATTCATGTTTAACAAATTCATAAGAACACACAGCGTTTTATAAAGGCTGCTTGGTTCTGTAGATAGGTCACCCTCTGCTTTTCCTGGAACCGGATAGCATAATACTGTTCTACTAAACACAGGAAAAGCCGAGGGTGACCTATCTACAGAACCAAGCAGCCATTATACAACGCTGTGTGTTCTTATTGAAAGGTTAAATATAAAAAGAAGGTCTAGGCTTTAGTTACAGTTAGAAAACAAAACATGTATGTGGAGGGTCAAGGGGAATATTTAACGACCTCTCTGCTCACTCCCCTACTCTGAGATACAAAATACACAGGAGAGCAGACAAGGTCTGGAAATAAGGTGTACAGTTATGTTGGCGAATGTGCAACAATGGGTGCATGTGTGAACGTATGCTGTTGGAAACACAGGCTGGAAAAAAATCCCATCAGACCACCCTTGATGGTGGATTTCACGTCATGTGGGATGTTTTACTGATCATTCCATCTCACAACTGACCATATAGTGCCGCTGTAGACATGGATGTCGGTATTCTAGCCGTGATGTCCATTGTGAAGTAGTATTTACTAAAGTGCAGTGCAAAAATAACTGGGATAAATAAAATTGACTACACAGGCGCTGTGCAATATTCAAAACGCAATCTATGTGTCAAATGTTAAAACCACGCCGAGTAGTACGACTACCCCATGGCGCTGTGCAGGACGGTCGACATGTTTCAGCCTCAGGGGCTTTTACCCCGGCTTTCTTCAGGACCATAGAACAAAGCTACTGCAACTAAGAATAATGTGTTTGAATGGGATGGACAAATAATGTACTACAAAGGTTACATATCTACCAGGAACGCCCACTGGAAGGAGAGAGGAGCATCTTCTTCCTGGAAAAAATGTTTACAAAGCACTATGTTATACACAAGCAACCACATGTATACACAGACGTCATACCAACAAAACACACACCTGCCTGAATGAAATTTGCATTCAGCATTATAAACAAGCATATTAGCTTACACAGCATGAAGCATTTCTTCACACTGCTACTCACCCAGCTTTGTGTGGGTGAAGACCTCACCTCACCCGGCGACCGCTCGGGAGAATGAGGCCCCGCTCTATGGTGTAGAAAAAAGGAACACTATAAGCGCACAACTCTACAGTGTCCAAGCCAATTGCTCTACACACCAACCCAACAGACGTGTGATAGTCACCCAACTGTTAACCCAGGATCCCACCCTTTAGCCAGACACTAAAATACGTAACGCTATGATGTAAAACATAAAACCTCTAAATGGTTTCTTGATAACACCTAGGCACCTGCCTAGAGCCACAGTGTTGCCTAATAGATAGGGTTCCTACTGAGGAGTTGTACATAGTGAGGGGCTATTAAAGTACCCAAAGATAGCAAGCCATGATGTCGTTACTACGGAGCTCTGGGGGCCATACAAAACTCCTATACTGAATAGCATAGGAAGCTAACTGATAGCGAAGGCTTCATCAAGAGACTTACCTATCCGTCGGTACCCCCAACGGTGACTCGAGCGGAAGTGGAGGTGTTTGGTCAGACCACCCCTGGTAGTTTTATAGCTCCCATCCACTTAGGTGAGGCAAAAAAGGGGCGTTGGAGTACTGTCAATGGAGGGCAAACGCGCGAAGGAAAGCGCGAGTAAAGACGCGAGAAAAAAGAGACACTGCTCTCTAGCGCATGCGCAATAGCCGACATTCCAAGGATGGCTTGTGGACAAACGCGCAAGAGAGACACTGCTCTATAGCGCTTGTGCAATAGCCGGTTTTGCGAAAGATGACATGAAATTGTCATCGCATTATTGTTAGCAACCAAAAACAAAGATTGCATTTTGCCAATTGACGCAGTTGAAATGAGGGGCTTCTTGTAGAAGATTGACTTATTTAGGCACCCATCTTAATTCATGCGCATGGCTAATTAAGGGACACTATGTGTGTGTCTTGCGCCCGGTGTACCTAAATGAATCTCACTGAGAGGGGGCGTGGTAGATTCGTTAGCTGGAGTCTCCCAATTAGGAAACCCTATTTTTCGCCATAAGTCAAAAAAAAAAAACTCGCCTGCACTTGTCACATGGGATGTAAGACGAACAGCTAGTGAGCGTCTGCATTACAAAGATGCCAAAACGTAGTTCATGACAAAAAAGTTCATGACAAAAAATTGGTGCTGATTGTTCATTAAGCATATATATACACAGGGACGATATGGCCAACATACCCCAATTAAAGTGCTTGCCTCTAAAAAGTGGACTGTGCCCCAAACAGAGTAATTCATGCATGGAGAGACGTTCCATGGTGGAGTATGTCATCTAATTAAGGGACCATGAAGAGCTGCTATACGCTGGAGCGTAGTGAGATCCTAATTAATTAGGATCTCCATGGAACGTCTCTCCATGCATGAATTACTCTGTTTGGGGCACAGTCCACTTTTTAGAGGCAAGCACTTTAATTGGGGTATGTTGGCCATATCGTCCCTGTGTATATATATGCTTAATGAACAATCAGCACCAATTTTTTGTCATGAACTTTTTTGTCATGAACTACGTTTTGGCATCTTTGTAATGCAGACGCTCACTAGCTGTTCGTCTTACATTCCATGTGACAAGTGCAGGCGAGTTTTTTTTTTTTGACTTATGGCGAAAAATAGGGTTTCCTAATTGGGAGACTCCAGCTAACGAATCTATCACGCCCCCTCTCAGTGAGATTCATTTAGGTACACCGGGCGCAAGACACACACATAGTGTCCCTTAATTAGCCATGCGCATGAATTAAGATGGGTGCCTAAATAAGTCAATCTTCTACAAGAAGCCCCTCATTTCAACTGCGTCAATTGGCAAAATGCAATCTTTGTTTTTGGTTGCTAACAATAATGCGATGACAATTTCATGTCATCTTTCGCAAAACCGGCTATTGCACAAGCGCTATAGAGCAGTGTCTCTCTTGCGCGTTTGTCCACAAGCCATCCTTGGAATGTCGGCTATTGCGCATGCGCTAGAGAGCAGTGTCTCTTTTTTCTCGCGTCTTTACTCGCGCTTTCCTTCGCGCGTTTGCCCTCCATTGACAGTACTCCAACGCCCCTTTTTTGCCTCACCTAAGTGGATGGGAGCTATAAAACTACCAGGGGTGGTCTGACCAAACACCTCCACTTCCGCTCGAGTCACCGTTGGGGGTACCGACGGATAGGTAAGTCTCTTGATGAAGCCTTCGCTATCAGTTAGCTTCCTATGCTATTCAGTATAGGAGTTTTGTATGGCCCCCAGAGCTCCGTAGTAACGACATCATGGCTTGCTATCTTTGGGTACTTTAATAGCCCCTCACTATGTACAACTCCTCAGTAGGAACCCTATCTATTAGGCAACACTGTGGCTCTAGGCAGGTGCCTAGGTGTTATCAAGAAACCATTTAGAGGTTTTATGTTTTACATCATAGCGTTACGTATTTTAGTGTCTGGCTAAAGGGTGGGATCCTGGGTTAACAGTTGGGTGACTATCACACGTCTGTTGGGTTGGTGTGTAGAGCAATTGGCTTGGACACTGTAGAGTTGTGCGCTTATAGTGTTCCTTTTTTCTACACCATAGAGCGGGGCCTCATTCTCCCGAGCGGTCGCCGGGTGAGGTGAGGTCTTCACCCACACAAAGCTGGGTGAGTAGCAGTGTGAAGAAATGCTTCATGCTGTGTAAGCTAATATGCTTGTTTATAATGCTGAATGCAAATTTCATTCAGGCAGGTGTGTGTTTTGTTGGTATGACGTCTGTGTATACATGTGGTTGCTTGTGTATAACATAGTGCTTTGTAAACATTTTTTCCAGGAAGAAGATGCTCCTCTCTCCTTCCAGTGGGCGTTCCTGGTAGATATGTAACCTTTGTAGTACATTATTTGTCCATCCCATTCAAACACATTATTCTTAGTTGCAGTAGCTTTGTTCTATGGTCCTGAAGAAAGCCGGGGTAAAAGCCCCTGAGGCTGAAACATGTCGACCGTCCTGCACAGCGCCATGGGGTAGTCGTACTACTCGGCGTGGTTTTAACATTTGACACATAGATTGCGTTTTGAATATTGCACAGCGCCTGTGTAGTCAATTTTATTTATCACAGTTATTTTTGCACTGCACTTTAGTAAATACTACTTCACAATGGACATCACGGCTAGAATACCCACATCCATGTCTACAGCGGCACTATATGGTCAGTTGTGAGATGGAATGATCAGTAAAACATCCCACATGACGTGAAATCCACCATCAAGGGTGGTCTGATGGGATTTTTTTCCAGCCTGTGTTTCCAACAGCATACGTTCACACATGCACCCATTGTTGCACATTCGCCAACATAACTGTACACCTTATTTCCAGACCTTGTCTGCTCTCCTGTGTATTTTAGTTACAGTTAGCCTTGAAGTCCTGTATGTTCACAGCAACTTTCGTAACACTAAGCATTACGTTTTTATGAAAGGGCTTCACTACCTGATCCGGGAGTGTATTGACAATTCTACTGAAAAATAGTGATTAAATACTACAATAAGGAGTCTCCATCATTTTCAAGTTCTGCATGAGACTGTTTAACAAAATACAGAGGGCCTCTTTCCATGTCTTGAAAAAGATGGATTTATAAGGGTTTTTTTCCATCGAAACGTGTCGACGCTACACTTTAGATGCACAATCCGCCTATTAGGCATTGGTAAAAGAAAGACAATTGTAGACTGCTTATTTCCATACCTAGAATATGTGATCAAGATGGAGGTGTTTTTTTTTTTTGGTAATCCTCATATATCACGAATGGAACTCTTGATGGAAAGCTGGCACCTCCATGCACCATTGGTCGTTCTGTACCGGCCCTCGTTGTTTACGGCCAAAAGCAGAGTGGTAGGCCTGCATCCTCAAGTAGCCACTACCTTCCCCTCCATACTCCTTTTTTTCGTCGATCTTTGGGCACCCATGCTACTTAGGAGTCCAGGGAACCAGCAGGGCTCCAGACAAATCATTGGAATACCAATCACCGAATTGCCATGCCACCAAGGCCTCCCAAACATTAGTCTCACTCATGGGGTCACATGCCATATCTGATTTACTTGTTATCATGATCTGCCGTAGGCAATTAGCAATGGTAGGGGGAGTTGGGTCCTTCCACGCCCTACAGATCTCTCTCGCCTTGCCAGCAAGATGATGTAAAAAACAAATTTCGTGGGGAGTGTGGGGAGATCATCTACCTGATAAGTCGTGATAAGCCCTGATATTATAGTGCATGTTGAAACTGATAAAGGCATTGAAAGGACATCTTCCAAGAATTCCCTTATCTTACTCCAATATTCCTCTAATTCCGGTCAGGGAACATATGTACATCATCTGCTTTCAGATGACCATACCTCGGGCAGTCGTAATCTATGTTTGAGTATTTAGCCAGTTTTTTAGGTGTTATATAAACCTTATACATTGTAAACAGATGGTTTCTTTTCAGAGCTGCTGGCTTAATTACAGCGTTAAAAACTCTGAAAGAGTCGTGCCAAAGCTCCATAAAGGACCCACAAGCCGGATTTATAGTGTTGCTCCATACTTTGCTAATTTCAGCCTCTGTCACCTCACCCTCTAACAGTGCTGAATACCAAAAAGATATTTGACTCTTCCACTTGCCCCCTCTCGTTACTGCATCAAATTTGGGATTAGCGGGATTATTATCCACGGGTCTCATTGCCCACCACCCTGATAGTTGATATTTAAACCTAGTCAAGGTTCCCCTTGTTAGATTGAAGAGCATGTCCCAGCTTAAAAGCTGTCCATCTTCCTGCAGATCCCTCCAGCATTCCAACCCAGCCTGTTTTAATGGTAGCGATAAAAGGTCATTTAGGTATGCTGGAAGTCCGGGAGAATCCCATATGGGGGCCTGTGGCGCATAATAAGGGATGTTCAGTTTATTCTTCACAAATACCCAATTTTTCAAAGCGGTCTCCAAAATCTTCAACCTTACTTTTTTGAAAAATTTTGGGTCCCCGAACTTATAAAGGAAGAAACTCGATCCCTGGGGGACATCTTTTAACAAGGCAGAAAATAGCAAACCCATCGATGATTGGTCCAATCGATCAGCCATGGTTCTAAAATGCTTGAAGGAGAAAGCTTGACAATACAAAAGTAAATCTGGAAAAGCAAGCCCTCCTGTCTTTAGACCTCTCCTTAATTTTTTCCAAGCTATTCGAGGGCCTTTGGCATTCCAAAAAAAAGGTTCCTAATTTACCTTGTATTTTTTTAATTAAAGGTAACGGAAAAGATAAAGGGATTGCATTAAATAAAAAAGTGATTTTTGGAAGGATTATCATTTTCAAGAGGTTCACTCTTTCATAAATATTTAAAGGGAGCGAGGACCAACGTTGTAGTAAAGCAATTATGTGTTTAGTGACTATCTAAATTAATGTTTGGGATATCTTCTATCTTATTCACTAGATGGACTCCCAGATACCTCATGTTATCTTTTTTCCCTACCGAGCCTGTCTGCTGGTTCCATTCCATTATTTCAGTTTTTTCTACATTGATAGAATACCCAGAGATTTTACCAAACCCTTCGGCGAGATCTAATAATCTGGGAATTGCTTCTTCTGGATTTGACGTATACATCAGCAGGTCATCTGCATACAATGCAAACTTCAATTCCATGTCAGCGATCTTAAAGGGTTTGATTAATGGTTCTGCTCTTAACATACAAACAAAAGGCTCGATATATAAATCAAACAAAAGAGGGGATAAGGGACAGCCCTGACGCGTGCCTCGGGTAATGCATATCTGCTCCGTCAGGGAGCCGTTTATTAAGACTTTTGCTGTTGGGGCTGAATATAGTAGCTTTATGGCTGTTATAAACCTTTCAGGGAAGCCAAATTTTTCCATCGTCATCCAAAGGTAGTCCCAGTGTACCTGGTCAAAGGCCTTGGCGGCGTCGACTGCCACAATGGTCAGGGGCAACTTCTTCTCTTGAGCGACATCCATCGCGGTAACTACTTGAAAGGTCAACTCGTTGAGTTGTCTACCTGGAATAAATCCCCTTTGGTCGCAATGTACCAACGTTTTTACTACCTTTGCTAGTCTAGTTGCCAACACCCCTGCGAATACCTTATAATCTACGTTTAATAAGGAGACAGACCTATAAGCCTCTATCCTACTCGGATCCTTATTAGGCTTCAATAGTAGTGTAACTATAGCCTCAGCCCATGATCTTGGAGCCTGCCCCCCTTGAAGTAAAATTTCGTTAAACAATAAAGTCAAAACACCTATTACCTGCTCTTGTACGATCTTGTACAATTCCACTGGAAGCCCATCTGGACCTGCGGCCTTGCCCTTGACCATCTTTAACAACTGAGTCCTCACTTCTCCTTCTCTTATTTCTGAACTGAGAAAAGACCTGTCTGAATCTGCCAACTCAGGGATCTGTGCATTAGCCAGCCATATTTCTGTCTGCTGCCTACTCAGAGAAGGGTTGGTTCCGTATAGAGACTGCATGTACCTCATTGCCTCTTCCCTAATGAGGTGGTCGTCATTAGTTTTTTTCCCCCGTGCTTGTTAGTAGTAAACTGTCTATTTGATTCCTTGTTCTGTCTGCTCGGGCTTTCCTCGCTAAGAGTCGCCCACACTTCTCGCCGTAAGCGAAATATTGCAAATTGCTTGTATCCCACTTTTCCTTCAGAGTTTTATCCATCACCGCTTGGTATTCAGCCCGCAGACAATCCAACTCCCTCTGAAGAGATAGTCTATTATCGGACTCATTCACTGATGCCCTTTGCAACTCTGATTCTTTAAGTTTGATTCTCGAAATCCTTGCTTCCCTTCTCTCTCTCTCCGATCTGTTCCTCCTTATCATCAGGGTTGTTAAAAGGCCTCGGGAAAAGGCTTTATATGTATCCCAAACAGTTTGTTTACTTTCTGTCCCAATGTTGACCCTAAAGTACTCCTCCGACTGGGTCACTAAGGCTTGTCTGACCCCCTCTTCCAATAACAGCGCCCGATCCATTGTCCATCTCCTTTGCTGCATTTTTTGCTTCAGACTGATCACCACCTCCACTATTGAGTGGTCTGACAGAATTGCTGGAATATATGATATAGAGTAAACTGCTGATGTAAGAGTTTTATCCAATAGAAAAAAGTCTATCCTAGAGTGATGTCTATACCTTCTGCTGTAGAAGGAATAATCTCTTTCCCGGATTTCTGAGCCTCCAAATATCTATAAAGTTAAAATCGCGTATTATGTTCTTCAACTCCAGTCTAGTTTTTTTTTGGGGGGTGTAAATTTCACTCTTGAGGTTCGATCCAGTTCTCTGTCAAAGATTAAATTGAAATCGCCCCCCAGAATTATGGGACCCTCTGTCTCTATTAAACTGATTTTGAGTTTCAACAGAGCCCCAGGGGCATCCAGATTCGGACCATAGTAGACTGCACACATAAAAGGGGTACTCCCAGCAATCAAAAATGTCACCAACCACCTACCTGAATTATCTGTCTCATGTTTAATAAGCCTGATCCCTGTGTCTGCTCTAATAATTATTGCCACCCCTTGCGTACTGCCACCTTGTTCTTAGCAAACAACATCCTGGATCCACCTACATCTACCGAATAATAGATTACACTCTTCCCTCTCTAAATGCATCTCCTCGAGTAGACAGATATGAGCCCCTGAGTTAAACAGAAAATCAGTAATCCTTCTTGCTTTCTTCCTATCCCTTAACCCGGTAACATTCCAGCTTATTAGTTTTATTCTACTTATCATGTTGACCATGTTGCTCTATGCCCACTTTAGGAATTCTAGACCAGCTCCCCACGAGACTACAATTTAATTTCATACATAAATGAGGATTAATTTTTTTCATTTTTTCCCCTACCCCCCACCCTCCTGCCCCCCTCCCCTGAGGACCCCCCCCCCTTGATTCTTCTGGTGAACATGTCGCCAATTGAGAGTTCTCCAGACCCCTGGATGGTGACCCCCTATAGTAGATTAAACTTTGAGAGTACGCCAACTGTTTGAAATTCAGATATATTATAAAAAAAAGAAAAGAAAAGAAAATGTGCAAAAATACCTAGGTGCCCCCTATTTTTTGTGTATTCCCTTTTTTCCCCCTTTTCTCCTTCTCATTCTCTTATTTCCTTTTTTTTCCATTCCTCCCCCCCCAAAAAAAAAATCTGAGAAAATTCTGCTTAATGCTACTTATGCCTCCACTTCCCCACTTATTGTATGTATGTATGTATGTATGTATGTATAAACCATTTTATAACGCGCTCCGTTACTTGAGAGTATCCTGGCGCGGGTGAGGGAAAGGCAGAAACTATAACTATAATAAGAATACTTGTTTTAATTGTTTTTATATGTACAAACTGTATTTTATGTCTTTTATGATGAACTAATCGAATAAAGACTTCTTGAACTGAATCAGAAAGCAGAACATAGAGAAGGCATCTTAGATTACACTCTTGAACAAATGTGTTTTCAGGTTTTTCTTGAATGAAGCCACTGTTGGCATAGAACGCAGATGGAGAGGGAGAGCGTTCCAGGCCCGAGCCACGATCACGGAGATCGATTGGCCTCCGAGTCTGGCTCGTTTAAAACGGGGAAGAGACAATTTGAACAGAGTGGATGATCTGAGGGTGCGTGCGGGGGCATAGCTGGTAAATCTCTTTCTCAGATACAGGGGGCCTTGATCATGGATTGCTCGGAACGCGAGCACCAGAGATTTAAACAGAATGTGCTGCGCAACAGGAAGCCAGTGAAGCGTGCGCATCTCAGCGCGAACGCTCTTCCATCTAGGGATGTTAAGTAATAGACGGACAGCCGCATTCTGAATAATTTGCAGGCGTTTCACCAGGTAGGCCGGAATGCCACTGAACAGTGCATTCGCGTAATCCAGCCTTGCCAGTATGAGCGCCCGAGCAACCGTCTCCTTGGCATACCTAGGGAGCAAAGGAAAAAATTTGCGGAGCATTCTCAGAGTGGCAAAGCAGGTGCCTGTAAGCTTTTTAATATGGTCCTCGAATCTGAGGTCCTCTGCGAACCAGATGCCAAGGTTTTTTGCAGGTCTCCCCATCTCTTTCGGGCTGGGAATGTTAGGGGGCCACAGTGTGTTGTTGAACGAGGGGGGAAAGGAACCATAAAAAAGCACTTCGGATTTGTCCTCGTTGCATTTCAGCTGGGCCTGGGTTAGCCAGCGAAATACAGAGGACAAACACAGATGGACTGCCGACGTATCCAGATTGTCGTCTGGCCAGGTAAATAGCAGTTGGGTATCATCTGCATACCCTATGATCTTAGCCCCATACTGTTCCGCTAGATAAACCAGGGGGGTGATGTAAACATTGAACAGTAAGGGGCTAAGAGTGGACCCCTGAGGGACCCCTGTGAGCAGTGGTTTAGGCTCAGAGGCATGGGGAGGCATCCAGACCTGCTGAGTCCTGTCGGAAAGAAAAGAGGACAGCCAGGCCAGAACGGCCCCCCGATACCGATAGCAGACAGCCTGGCGAGGAGGAGCTCATAGGGGACGGTATCGAACGCGGCAGAGAGGTCCAATAAAATTAGGACCGCTCTGCCGCCTCCGTCTAGACAGTCCTGAATCGCCTCGGTCATCTCCACCAGCGCCGTCTCGGTGCTATATGCAGCCCTGAAGCCTGATTGGGCAGGGTGGAGGGCATTGGAGGTTTCAACAAAGCTCTCCAATTGTTGAAGAACCACCTTCTCACAGATTTTCGTGAGTGCTGGCAAAAGGGAGATGGGACGGTAGTTCCCGGGGACCGTAGCATCCAGTCCCGTTTTTTTCAGAAGCGGCAGAAGTTTGGCTCGTTTCCAAACTAAAGGCACCTCGCCTGAGGCCAGGGAGAGATTCCCTATCTGCGTGATCTCAGCGCAGACCGTTTCCGCCACCTCCGAAAGCACTCGGGCTGGGCACGGATCGGCTGGAGAGCCGGATTTCAAGGACTGGAGGAGAGGGAGAACAGCACACTCAGCAACTTGCGCAAAGTTCGTAAGCTGCTGTCCAGAACATGGACATAGTGAGGGACACAAGTCGGCCGCTGAGCAGTCAGCAGGTAGGGCCGCTAGTAGGTCCTGCTGAATCCTCGCTATTTTGGTAATAAAAAAGGTGGACAGATCCTCGCACCATTGCGCAGAGGACAGGAGGGTAACAGCATCAGCAACAGGTGAAACAAAGCTTTTAACAATAGCGAAGATCTCTCTGCTATTGTTATCTGCTTTTGCGATACGCCCTGCATAGTAGTTCCCCTTAGCTACCTTGATGGCTGCATAATAGTCTTCTTTTTGGGCAAGACGTAGAGCGGATTTAGCCTCAGAGCTATATCCACAACTCCACGCTCGTTCTAGTTTTTTGCAACCAAGTTTCATCTCCCTCAACTCAGGGGAGACCCAGGGTTGGGAGGGAGAGCGTCTGGTTCAGACAGCGTGGTTTGTTTAGTGGAGGCAGTCCACCGCACCCACTCATTGAACTCGCAAACCGCCTCATCCAGAAGAGTCTTAGATTTTGGGCGGGTTCTGGACAGGGCCTGTCTAAACGCGGGCAAGTTGATCTTTTGGGTGTGACATATGGGGGGTGAGAGACCGGGTTCGGCCATTTCCCACGCAAACCTGACCAGATCATGGTCGGACCAGGTTGTTTTTCAACGATCACGGACTGAATGGGGAAGTTGGAGCAAACCAGATCGAGCCAATGACCAACATCATGCGTCGGAGCAGTCACCTATTGCTTGAGCTGTGCAAGGTCGAGAATTTCACCAAGCCTGCGGGCTTCAGGGGAGTCAGGAACATCCACATGAATATTTAGGTCGCCGACCAAAAGAAACTTAGGGAAACCTAAGGCCCGTGGCACTATATATTCTTCTAGGGAGTCCAGAAAGTGATTAGCCTGGCCCGGGGGCCTGTAGATCAGGGACCCACCTAAGGTGAAATGGGGGGAAATTATTATAGAAAAGTGAAGAACCTCGCCCCCTGCACCCGCAACCGGTGGCTCAGAAGCGAAGCTCCACCCATTCCTAAAAACAACTGCTAGTCCGCCCCCTCTACCCAGGGGTCGGTCTACCCTAGCAATCTTAAAACCCCTGGGGACAGCAAGTTCCACGCTGGGAGCGGAAGTGCTGGTCATCCACGTCTCCGTGACGAACAGTACCTCCAACTGGCCGTCCACCAGTAGTTCAAAGACATCAGCGGCATGTCTCACCACAGATCTAGCATTAATCAGTCCCGCCCTAATGTCCCGCCCTAATGGTGGTAACAGTGGCGTTACTGACTGAATGTGGGGGTAGGGAGGGTTGGGGGTGAAAACCACAATTGGGGCACTTAACCAGAACACAGTCTGGGACCGCACGTAAACAAGGCATACCTTTGTCGGGGGGAGCAAGTCTTATAAGATCGTGGCAAGAGTACTTGGGTTTCTCTGAGCTGGCCATCCCCGAAGGTCGCCGAGCAGAGTGGCTGGCCCTGGGCCCGTCCGGGGCACGGACGGGCACAGACGGGCCCTCCTTTGGCGCTCCTTCGGCGCGCAGACGGCGCGCCCGCTGCGCGTCCGATGGGGCATCGCTATTTGAGGCCCAAGCCCCTCCCCGAGCTGGACCGCTAACTCGACACCAGCCGGGGACCGGGACTCACCAAAGATGGCGCCCGACCTGGCCCTCCACAGCAATCGGTAAGCCGCGGTGGAACGGGGCACAGGGAGACCGGGAGGCAGCACGCAGGAAGTATAAAAGGTGCAATTTAAAATACAACACACAACACAATTATCAAATCAATTGGATGTAAAATGAAGTATTAAAAATCACAGTGAACTTATGGGATGAAATCCCGGATGTGCTGACTGTGGTTGGGGGCGATTGGAACGAGGTTATGGATGTGGGCTCGGACCACCAGAGACGGGTGCCTGTTGTTGTGGATCCCTCCCCTGCAGCCGCGCATACTAGACTGCGTGCAACGGTGGATAGCTTGGGCTGGGTCGATGTGTGGCGCCACTTTCATCCTGCTGCGCGTGAATTCACGTATGTGTAGGCGGTGCATGGTTCCTTCTCGAGACTTGACTATCTTTTTATGCCTGATGCCTGTTTGAGCCGTGTGAGGGACGCTGCGATACTACCCAGAGGTGTGTCTGACCACTCCCCAGTTGTGGCTACTATAGACCTCCCCTCGAAGCGACAGCCGTTTCGTTGGCGGATGTCTTCGTGGCATCTACAGCAGCCTGAGTATGTGCATCACTTGCGTGAAGCGATTGATAATTATTGGCGAGATAACCTGGTGGGAGATGTGGATGCAATGGTGGTATGGGAGGCGCTGAAGCCCACCATACGGGGCGTTGATATCGCTTGGTGTGCAGCTGCACGGCGGAAGCATCGGGAGGCCATTACGGCCAACGCCGCTCGCGTCGAGGAGTTGGAACAGCGTGGCCGGGATGGGGGTAGTGAGGACGCGGTACGGCAGCTCTTGCAGGCGCAGCAATCCTACGCCTCGGTCCTATATGACGAGGCCAGGCAGGCGTGGCTCGCCACGCGTAGCAGGATTTATCAATGGGGCGACAAGTCCTGTACGATGCTTCACAGGTTGTGTCAGGCGACCTTCCAGCCTCTCACGTTGCCGGGTCTCACGGCGGAGGATGGTTCGGTAGTGACGGACCCGGCCATACTTGCAGCTAGCTTTGCCCATTATTATGAGACGCAGTACGCCTCCCGGGAATCTCTAGAGACGGAGGAGATTTCCGCCTATCTCGATGACCTGCTGCCGCAGGCCGTCTCCGATGAAACTAGAACTGCGCTAGATGTCTCGCTCACAGCTGAGGAGCTCGGGGAGGCACTGGGACAGCTAAATACAGGGAAGGCACCGGGCCCGAGCGGCTACCCGTGCGAATTCTACAAAAAGATCCACCTCCAGTTGGGGCCTCAGTACAGGCGCGCGCTTGAGGCGGCACGGGCCCAGGGGGAACTGCCGCCCGATTAGCGCCACACTGAGATCGTAGTTTTCCTGAAACCGGGCAGGGCGCCGGACAGGCATGACTCGTACCGGCCCATTTCTCTCTTAAATATCGAGGCCAAAATCCTGGCAAAGGCTTTGGCGAACCGACTGCTGCCCCTTATTACAGACCTGGTCCATCCTGACCAGGCCGGATTCATGCCCCGTAGAGCTACTCGCCATAATATTCGGCGGGCGCAGGCGGCGGTTGACGCCATGGGCGCTCGGGATGAGCAGGCGGCGCTCCTACTGGCGGACATGGACAGGGCCTTCGACTGTGAGTTGGGCATACCTGTTTACACTACTGGCCCGCCTTAACCTTGGCCCGGTGTTCCTGTCGTACTTGCGATTGCTGTACACCAACGTCACGGCCTCAGTCCGAGTGGCCGGGGCCACTTCCAGGCGCTTTCGAATTGGTCGGGGCACTCGGCAGGGTTGCCCATTGTCCCCGTACCTGTTCGCCCTTGCGATGGAGCCCCTGGCGTCCCGGGTGCGGGCTGACGCCCAGTTACGCGGGTTTGTCTGGAATGACGACCTGGTGGATAGGATCGCACTTTATGCGGACGATGTCCTTTTCTTTCTCACCGACCTACCACGCTCGGGTCCCCGGGTTCTGGAGGTCATGCGCGTCTTTGGCGAGATCTCCGGCCTTCGACTCAACCTTCATAAATCGACCCTGTGGGTGCTGGGCGGCGGAGTCGTGACTGACCCCTGGGCTGCGGGGCTGCGGGTGGCGACGGATGGTCTGAAGTACCTTGGCATATTTCTTTCGGAGTCGCGCGTCGTGGCTTGGGATCGTGGCGTCCTGCCAGTGTGGGAACGGGTCCAGGCCGATGTCAAGACTTGGTCCAGAATGCCCCTTACCATTTTTGGAAGATCCGCCATCTTCAAAATGGTGGCGCTTCCGCGTCTGCTATATCAACTTCAGAATTTCCCGTACCCTATCGGCCCGCAGTGGTTTCGCCAGGTCAATTCTGTGCTGGGTCGATTCCTGAGGGCTGGCGGTGCGGCCAGGGTGGCGTTGAAAACGTGCTTCTTGTCTACTTATTGTGGTGGCCTGGCCACCTCTGACCTCCTCTCCTACTACCAGGCTTCCCAACTGCTTATTCTTAATGAATGGTGGTACAGCGATAGGGGGACCCGGCGTATGCCTTAGAGCGGTCGCTTATGGGTGACAATACGCTCCACACCATTCTGTATTCAGCCCGCCTGCGTCGCGTACTGCCGTCGGTTACCAGAGTGGTCTTCGCTGTGTGGAGGCAGGCCCTACGCCGCATGGGCTGGTGGGGCAAGTTACCGGCCGAGACGCCGCTCTGGCACAATGGTCTGCTCCCGGAGCTGGCGGCCCTGGCCGGTTTTGAGGGCTGGGAAACAATAGGTATCACGTTACTGGGCCAGGTCATGTCCGGCACTACCCTTAAATTGTTCGAGGAACTCCGCACAGAGTTCCAAATGCCTCAGTCCCAGTTTTTCCGCTACTTGCAGTTGCGCCATGCCCTCACCCTGAGCATTGCCAACCTAGACTCCTTACCGGAGTTCAGCCCGGTCGAGGCAAAGGTGTTTATGGGGGATCTGGGGGACAGAAAGGTTTCCGGGATATACCAGACGCTGGTCATTCATTGCTCCTCTACCCTACACTCTCTTCGGGCGGCATGGGAAGTGGACGTTGGCCCTCTCGATGAGGACGATTGGAGGGAGGCGCTAGAATCCCCACGTGGAACCGCCATTGCTGTACGGCTCCGACTCATCCAATTTAAATACTTGCATCGGGCCTACTATACCCGTGGACGATTGTGGAGAGCTGGGTTGATTGCATCCTCGGAATGTTTGCGCTGTGGGACGGTGCCTGGGACCCTGATACATACTGTGTGGTTGTGTGGTCGGCTGTCTGGTTTCTGGAGAGGTGTGTGGAGTTGTCTGTCCGAGGTCCTGGGCTGGGACCTTCCCCGCACCCATCGGCTGGGATTATTGCACGTCATGGAGGGCATCGGTGGGAACATATATAAGCGTCATCTGCTGCTTTTGGGGCTTGTTGTCGCCAAGCGGGACCTGGCCCGGGCGTGGAAGGCGGTGAGGGCCCCTCCCCTGTCTGCGTGGAAAGCTGGGCTGGACTACTTCATGGGTCTGGAAAGGCCGATCTTTGAGGCGAGGGGTTGCCCGCGCAAACACTACAAAATTTGGAAGCGATGGGCCGATTACCGGGGTCTGTCACTGGATCCCCCAGCGGAGCGAGAGGAGGACATTTGATGGCATAGACATTGTTGGCCCGAGTCTGCGACGCTCCAGTCGCGCTGCACCTACACCTTTTATTCTGTTGCTATGTGTACACGTGTGGATGGGGGGCGGGGGGGGGGGGGGGGGAGTTGGGGTGTTGGGGGGGTCGGGTTGGGGGGTAGGGTGGGTTGGGGGGGTTTTTCATACTGAGCATATTCTTAAGGCCTGCTTGGACATTTGCTACCTATGTGATTTATTGTACCGATATCGTTGTGGTGATCTCCGGCCTTGGGGGTGCCACGTTTTTATTGCTCATTTGCTCAATAAAATTGGTTGTGAAAAAAAATAAAAAATCACAGTGAACCCAGTGCAGCGCGGAGTAAGTAAGCAGAAGAGAAATTCTCGCAGTCTGCTCGCCTTTCCCAAAACAAACTCTCAAGGTGCTGCCACCACCCTGATTATTCGCGAGGGCCCGCAACTTCTGATCCTATTTGAGGCCCAAGCCCCTCCCCGAGCTGGACCGCTAACTCGACACCAGCCGGGGACCGGGACTCACCAAAGATGGCGCCCGACCTGGCCCTCCACAGCAATCGGCACTGGTAAGCCGCGGTGGAACGGGGCACAGGGAGACCGGGAGGCGGAGGCAAACCACACTCAAAAAAGCTGGGAACTTCATCTGCACCTGCGCCCCCAAGCTCCTCAAGTCCGGCTCCCTAGCTCCCATTGCCTCTGCGCTGTTACTTTCCCCACATCAGATCGTATAAGATAATTCGCTGAACCAAATTGTAGGGATTTTTCTTGCAAGGCTCTGCTCAGGATTAGTTCTTTAACCGTAAAGGTCAGGAAATTTACCAGGATCTTCCTCGGACCTGACCTCCCCGGACGCTGCCTAAAGGGGTCTCTGTGCGCTCTTTGTAGCTCGGCCTCCAGGTTGATATCTGGACTATCCTTAAGGACACCCTCACTAAGAATTTTATATATTAGGCCCTTGACATCCCCATTTTCAACTCCTTCCGGTATTTTCAAGAATTTCAAGTTGTTTCTTCTTGAATGAATTTCAAGTCTTTCCACGTCCATCTGTAGATCTCTGTTCTCCACTCATAGAGTCTCAATGTCTGTCATGTCTTTTTGAGGCCCCTGTTAGTAAACTAACTTCTTCCTCCAACACCTCCGTACGTTTGCTGAAGTCTACCAATTTTTGTTCTAAACTGGCGCACTGCTCGTGAATGATTTTTTGATTGTTATGTTATGTTAAATGACTCTTGTATCGCGCACGGTCACCAAAGGTTTCCTGGCGCTCTTTATAACAGGATGGAAAATGAAGAGTTGAAACTGACCAGGTTAGCCTAGGGAGGGGAAGAGGAATGTCTTAAGCAGTTTTCTGAAGATAGAAAGGGAAGTGCTTGACTTGATGAGAAGAGGGAGGGAATTCCAAAGTCTAGGGGCCAGATGAGAGAAGCGGCGGCCGTCGTACTTCTTGGTTTTAACTTTGGGAGCAACAAGCATGTGAAGGTGAGCAGAACGGAGGTTGCGTGACGGGCGATGTGAAGTAATTAAACATTGCAAAAATGCAGGACTGGTGCAGTGCTGGGCTTTGTAAGTGAGGCAGGCTACCTTAAAGGCTGTCCTTAGTCCCATCGGCAACCAGTGAAGTCGATGCAGCAGGGGTTTTGCCGATTGCCATTTAGGGATTTTATAGATGAGACGGGCCGCCTGGTTCTGAACCACCTGGAGAAGATACAGCAGGGACTGAGGGAGGCCATGGTAGATGGAATTGGAAAAGTCCAGGCGGGAGAGAACCAAAGAGATGACAACCTGAGTTAGAGCAGGAGGTGGTAAGAGATGGCTAACTTTGCGGATCTTTCTCAGCTGATACATACAGGACGAGATGACAGCGCCCACTTGGGCTTTCAAGGAAAGCTCTGCATCAATGATCACGCCCAGACTTTTCACTGATTTGACCGGAGGTGGAAGGGGGCCAAATTCAGTGGGCCAGAACTGTGGACCCCAGTGAGCAGAACTGGAGCCGGGAAGGAGCAGCTCGGTTTTTCCTGGATTCAACTTTAATTGATTCACATTCATCCAGTGTAGGATGTGAATCATAGCGGTGCGAAAGGTGTTGACAGCGTTGAAGGAGTTGAGGGGAAAAATTATCTGCAGATCGTCTGCATAATTATATACAGTGATGTCCCAGTTCTTAAGTGAGTGGATAAGTGGACGGAGGTAAAGATTGAATAGTAATGGCGAGATGGAAGAGCCTTGGGGTACTCCACAAGACGTGGAGGTTTTTGCTGCAGTGTACGGGCCCAGGCGCACAGCCTGAGTACGTCCAGTTAGGAATGACGCGATCCATAGTACGCGATCCATAGTACCCTGGATGCCTGCCTGGCCGACACGGTGGAGAAGGATGTTGTGGTCCACCGTGCCGAATGCGGCAGACAAGTCCAGGAGTACAAGGACTTGAGGGATGCCCGCATCCGCATTTCTCCTCAGTGTATCCAAGACCGCGAGGATAACAGCCTCAGTTGAATGGGCGGGTCTAAAACCGGCCTGGTTGGGCTCCAGGTAGCCAGAAGTCTCAATGAAATTAGAGAGACAACGGGTGACATATGCTTCCGTTAGTTTAGGGAAGGAGAGAAATAGGGCAAAAATTTGAGAGATCGCCGGGATCAGCTCTGGGTTTCTTAAGAAGGGGCACTAAGATGGCATTTTTAAAAGAGTTAGGAACAATGCCGCTCCCAAGAGAGCCATTCAGTAGGGATAGAATGTCATCAGGTAATTTAAGGCAGATATCCCGCAGTACTGATGGCGGACAACAGTCGTTGGGGGCACCCGACTGGACCCGGATAGCAAGGCCCGCTAAGGAAGTAAAATCAAGGGCGGGAAAGGTCGTGAAGGTCAGGGGGTTATCGAAGGAAGGTTCCAAGATGTGTGACTGAGGACGAGAAGGGATAGAGTTTTTTATTTTTATAATCTTTTCAACAAAAAAGTGGTTTAGAGCGTCGCATGTCTCTTGGGAGGGGGTCTGGGCTGGGAGGGTTCTGTCATCCGTGGTAAGTTCATTCATGACCTTGAAGACTTCCTTGGATTTATTGACCGCTGACGAGAGTCTGTTGGAAAAGTGGTCTGACTTAGCTAAGATGATGGCAGCTTTGTATTCTCTCCGCACCAAGATATAGAGCAGCCTAGCTGAATCGGAGTAGGTGCGCCTCCAGATCTGTTCCTGCTGGCGCACTTTCAATTTGAGTTGCTTAAGATCATTCGTGAACCATCTATGAGAGGAAAGATGCCGCGTGCAGGGAAATTTCGTAAGCGGAGCGAATTGATCACTGGCCGACTTTAACCAGGTGCTGATGTCTCTATCCAGTGAGTTAATGTCAGAAGGGTCAGTGAGGTTCGTACGTGGACGGGTATCAGCCAAAGCCGTAAAGAACCCCTGGGAGTCAAGTGCGCTCCACTTCCGGGCGAGCCTACCAGCCATAAGAGGGGCAGGGGGTTGTGCCAGCGACTGTGATGATGGTGTCGACTAGAAAGTGGTCCGACCAGACACAAGGGGAGATGACTGGCTCGGACAGTGTTATGTTGTAGGTCCAGATCTAGTCGAGAATATGACCCTTGATGTGGGTAGGGTGAGATACCTGTTGAATCAGGTTCAAACTGTGGAGTGAATCAAAGAACTCAGTAGCGGAGGAACCGGCCTTAGGGTCGTTGTACCAGTAATTGAAGTCGCCAAAAAGGGCGAAGCTGGCATGATGTGTCAGTAGGGCAGACAAATGTTCACTCAGAAAGGTGGAAAAAGATGTCATAGGGTGTGGTGGACGATAGAGAAGCAGGAGCGTGAGGGCACCCATGTTGGTTTCAAGATTGAGGAGCAGGTTATCCACCTCAGGTATAGGAAGGGAAGATGAAGAAAAAGAGTTAAGACGTTTGGAAATTATAGCAGCTACCCCACCTCCAGGGCGATCTCCCGGGCGGTCAGCGTGGAGGATGTAATAGTCGGGAGGGAGGGTCGCCAAAATGTCTGGGAGAGACTCGGAGGTGAGCCAGGTTTCTGTTAACAGAAGTATATCCGGTTTATTGGTAGACAGAAGAAAAAAAAGCTCATCATGATGCCTTACTAAAGAGCGTGTATTCAGATATGTTACCCTGATGGTCTGGTTGCTCGTAATGGAGGGAGCAGGCACGTTACAAATGCTGAGGTCGGGAGTAGCTGAGTGTTTAAGACCCAGAGAATCTATACGCCTAACGGCAATGGGACATAATGAAAGGGGGGGATATTGTAACTGTCTTAGTGATTGTGGCGTATATGTGGTAAAATGGGCAGCGTGACTGGCCCTTGGGCCCGGTCTAGCGCGGACGGGCGCAGACGGGCTAGTCTTAGGCGCGTCTTTGGCGCGCGCCCGCTGCGCGTGTCCGCTGCGCATCCTGGCGAGTGAAGGCTAAATAGCCTCTAACCCAGAAGTCTGGGAGAGCTAGAGCGCGTCCCCAACCAGCCCTAAGATGGCGGCTGCAGCTGGTGGGCGGCTTGAGTACCCTGTTTCCCTCCGCACTAACGGAACTTCCCGCGGCAGATAGGGAATAGGGGAAAGAGTGAGTGTGAGTGTCAGCAGGTAATAAACATAAAATCACAATTTAGCAATACACTTTAAAAAACGTCTAAGTCACGAGAATGAGACTGAACAAATGTGACAGAGCGTAAATGGTGAGCGCTACAATTTTAAAATAAATGAAGTCCTCTGTGCTGAGCTAACTGGTGCAGATCTTCAGTAAAAGTGTTATTGGCTTCAGATGTATCAAATTTTTTGTCGAGTTTTGTCAAAAGGTCCTCTCTAAGACTGAGAAGAAGAGTCTCGACCTGCGACAGACCCACTTCCGGGCTTGCTGATTCCGTTGCTCCTTTGCCGGCCCTAGCTTCAACTACCAGTGTAGTTACGGGGGTTAAAGAACTAGCTTGGGCTGCATGTGCTAACTTCTGCCTTACAGATATATCCTCTGACCCATCTGTTTCTGTTTGCTCTAGTTCTTCCTCCTGTGCCTGAGCATCCTCTATTTCTGCCAGCACCGTATATCTATTTGTAAGGGGCACCGAGGAGGCCATGTGCGGCATGCTAGGTGATCTATGATTGGATAAGCTAAGAGTACTAGGTGCGTCTGTTACATTAAGGTCGTCCGACAGCAGGGGGCCGGGGGGTCAGAGCTAAGAACACTTGGGGTATTGACCGTGTGTCCCCCCCCAGGCTGTTTCTTGCCCTCCCCCACTTTGGGGTCAACCACCTTTCCCATAATTCTGAAATAAGAATTCAGAGATGGGGTGGGCTTTGGCAATGTCCAACGTACTTTCGGGGGCTTCTGCCTCTGCTTATTCGCCTCCCCTGTCCTGGAAGTGTTGCTCCTCTTGTCCCTCCTCTTTTCCTTAGGGGAAATCGGTATGGTCCCTACCCTTGCAGGGCTCGGGCACTCAACTCCTGTTTTTTGCAGCGCTAGTCTGGATCTTGATACCTATTCCTGACCTGTGGGACTGGGGGCGCGGGAGAAGACTCCCTGTCCTTGCCCTTATCCTTGTTCTTATTTTTACACTCTTCCCCTACCGGGCAACCCTCTGAGGTGTCGGTCGCGTGGGCTTTGACTGATTCCACTCTGCGCTGTGAATGTGAGTGAGAGTGTGGGTGTAAATAATCTATGTCTGGATTCGTTACTGGGTCCATACCCTTGCGCTGTGTAAAACTCTGCGCCACAGGAGCCCTACTCGTGCTTCCCTCCGCTTTCACCCAGCCTGCTTCGCATGTTATCTTCCCGCTTATTTTTCGTCCTGCAGAGCTCACAGAACCGTTTAGCCCCTGGGTCCCCTCTCTCAACAATTGGGGGAGAAAATAGAGGTTGCGAGTCAGAGGCGATCCGAGGCTTACTCTCGCCAATAGCCTCCTAGCATGTCTCCAAAAACTCGCCCGGTCCTTTTGGTGCCCCGCTGAATCACCAGCACTCCTCCTCCTCCTCCCCTTAGAAGAACCAGAACCAGTACCTGCTGCCGCAGCTTGTCCCGCTGCCCCGGCCGCTTCTCCGCCTTCAGTTCCCACCGTGGATCCAGACGGCTGTCTGCTACAGCCCATAGCCTACCGTGCTTGCCTCGCTCACCACTCCCCCGCCTTCCTGTGCCTGAAACTGCCAGGTCCTAGCGCCAGGTATGTATCCGGGTGTTTTGAGACGCCGTTTCTCCTCGTTTCTCCGAAAAGAAGAAAAAGGAAAAGAAAACTCCAATCAAAGGTTGGCTCTTAATATATAAGCAAGATCTCTGCATCATCTCACCGTTTAGGCGTCTCTACTACAGCATTTTCTTCGGGGAAACCACCTCCCGGTCTGGAGCTCCCACGGCAGACGGCAGCCTGCCGCCATGTTCCCCCCATCAAGACGGATGTGTTAATTGTTAAGACTGAGTTATCCTGTCTAGCACTTGTTCTTTCACTCTTCTTAGAAGTTCATGCATATTGTGATATACATTTTTTATGTACTGTGTTTTTATGATTTTTTTTAATATGAAATGTATTGATTGTCAGGATATTCCTGTGTTTTTAACTTTTTGCAATGTGAACAATAAATATATGTGATATATTTTTTTAACTTAAAGTGTGATAGTGGTTTCCCTATTGTATATGGTTTAATCCTGGAGATGTGTGGACAATGATGAATGACAGTTAGAGTGCTCTAGGGTGATTGGTACTCAACAGGTTCCGCGCCCTGCTTTGAAATTTACCCAAAGGAATTCTCCTTCTCTCACGTTGTAAGTGCCCTATTAGTCTTGGTTGCAAGGGGCCCCTCTATTCTTCATATACAGACTCCAGGTGTTCCAGGATCAATAGTTCAGCATAGTTTCTGACCAGTGGGTTTTGTTGATTATCAGTCACTGGTATTGGATTCTCATTGTTGATCTTACCTCTAGTGGGTCACTTTCGGGATACGTGCAAAAAGAACAATTGATGGGCAAAATGAAGAACAATGTCATACATTCACCCCAGTACAGAGATCTCGGCCTAAATCCATCGTTTTTTTGCTCGCCATGCCATTCCAGTTTGGACCCAGCCATATGCAAATCAGTTTTGACTCTGCGCCCAATGGGAACAGTCCAGGCCAAGCTACCAGGCCAGGTCCTCCCTGGACTGGAAACAAGTATCCTAGGACCAGTTTCAGGCGTTCAGCCCTCATCAGCCAGGATAGCTTACTCCAGAGGCACAGAGAGCACGGGACCCACGTCTGAGCATACCCGTCCCACTCGGGGTGACAAATGCAAAAAGAACAATGGATGGACAGAATGCATGACAATGTCATACATTCACCCCGTCACAAGGATCTGGGTTAAATCCATCATTCTTTTGCTCACTCATGCAATCCTGCTAATGCAGAGGCTATTTTTATGAATGGTGACCAGAGCTAAACCAGGCTTCAGGCTGTCCCTCCAAACTTTAAATGAGTCTATCTTTATGTTGTGGAAGATAGCGGTATTTCTACTTGCAAATCAAATTTTCTTAGTCTAAGCTGGTTTATGTTGGAATACAAACATTAAAACGCAATTTACTAGCGTGGAGTGAATTATAATGTATAATATGAAGTAAAATGAGTTCCATAGGTCTCCGATTTATTTCTTCTTACACCAATCACTCACTCAAGCATTTTCTGGCCAGAATGCCTTGCTCAGCATAACTGTCAAACATGGTGCCCATACTACTTTTGGGAACTTGGTCTTTCATAAATATGGTGAAATTGTTGCAATTGATTCAGTAGCTGGCATTGTAAGAGGCTGGAAAATCCACCCAGACTAAAATATCCGCTAATAGGAACAAAGCAAAGTTATCGTTGGCTCCTAAAAGCAACAGCTAAACACCTGTGTTAATTGCGTTTTGTGATGTCTGTAAGCAGTCATCTGGGTTTTCTTAGACTCAAAGAAAATTTAAACCTTCTGTTGGGAGGATTAAACACCTTGGGCCAGATTCACAAAGCTATTTACAAGTGTAGGTTTGTGCTTTATGTGTCCTAAAACACTTACTCACAGTAGGGTATACTTCCTTTGGACTTCTCGGTACCTGCCCTTGTGAGTGTGTGCAAAGCCCAATCCTGGAAAGCAGAGGTGCATGCCTTTCAAGGTTATGCTTGAGGAACAAGTAACTTACCTTCAGTAACGATTTATCTATAAGAGACAGATTAGTTATGGATTCCTCACCTTAGAATTACCCCCAGGCGTCAGACTGGATCCGGTGAATTTTTTCCTCAGCAGTACCTCTGCGCGTCGATAGGTGGTGCCGTGGTCGCCAGCTGAATACTTTGCTGTCCAGGCAGTAGTGTTTGGTTAACATGTGCAGCGAAGCCCACGTAGCTGCCTGGCAGATGTCAAGAAAGGGGACTCCACGTCCCAAAGCAGTAGTGGCTGCTGTCACCCTGTTGGAATGGGCACACAAACCCACTGTAGGTTCCATTTTCGCTCAGAAATAGCAGATTTTGATGCAAAGAACAACCCATTGGAAGATGGTTCGTTTTTGCACGGCCCGATCTTTGTTGGCGCCTACATAACCAACAAAGAGCTGGTCATTCAGCTGGAAAGGTTTTGTGTGATCCAGATAGAACGAAAGAGCACGTTTTAGATCCAGATGGCGGAGCCTCTTCCTCTTTAGAAGGATGCGGAGGTGGGAAGAAGGTGGGCAAAGTGATGGTGTGTCCTATATGGAAAGAGGTAACCACTTTGGGAAGGAAAAAAGTCTAATGCGGAGGACAACCTTGTCTATATGAACAGCCAGGAAATGAGGCTAAGAGGAAAGGGCCTGAAGCTCACTCACCCTGAGAGCGATGGTGATGGCAACCAGAAAGGAAGTTTTGAGGGTTAAGAGTCTGAGAGGACAATTATGTAGCAGCTCGAAAGGACCACACATAAGATAAGAAAGAACCAGGTTCAAGTCCCACTGGGGCATCACAAAAGGAGCTGGGGGAAACAAGTGAGTAATACCCTTAAAAGCAATTTACAATAGGGGACTTGAAAAGAGAGGGCTGGACAGGCAGCCAAAGGAAGGCCGAAAGATAGCCTTTGAGAGTGCCCAGAGCAGAGTCCTGCTGGGCCAAAGAAAGAATGAAGATAACTTCAGAAAGGGGATCCACAGCTTTTGCTGCGCACCATGCCACAAACTTGTTCCATCTACAAGCGTACACAGTTTTAGTGGAGGGACGCCTGGCTGCCAAAATAACATCACAGACTTCAGGAGGTCGAAAGGGGTTAACTGTCGCCGCTCAATCTCCACGCAAGGAGGTGGAGGCTGGTCAGGTTCGGGTGGAGGACCATCGCCTGCTGCTGCGACAGAAGATCCTCTTGAAAAGGAAGTCTGATCGGAGGATCGATGGCCATGCATAAAACCTCGGGATATCAGACTCTTTGTGCCCAATCCGGGGCCACAAGAATGATTTTGGCCCAGTTGCGCTTGATCTTCTTTAGCACTCTTGGCAGAAGTGGTATAGGCGTTAAGGTGTATAGAAGACTGCAGCTCAGCCTAGCGAGTGCCGCCTAGGACATTCTTTTTGGTTGTAAGACCTTTATTGCAGATTCGTGCAAATTAACACAGCGTTGTGCCTACAACCTCGAAGGCCGGCCGCAATACACACAGACACCATACAGTGTTGTACAGGATGATACATTGTGATGGCCGACAACCAGGGGTTCAGAAGCGTTATGAGGATTGCATAGACAGGATGTAATCATTACAGCATAGTTTGTGTCTCACAATTTTTTTAAAAACTTTAAGTTGCATATAGCATGTAACAACAACAACAGAAAAAGGAGGCAAAAAAAATAAAAAAATAAATTAAAGAAAATTACATACACAGTACCACAGCATTCTCCCTCCTATCAACTGTGCTATTATAACAGTAGCCTGGTTATATTACAATCTACAGATCGTCCGTACTTTGCGTATTTCGTTCTAGTGAGTACGTGGCAAGGTAGTCGCGTAAATATGACCAATAATCTTTAGTGCGGGACCTGAGTGGAAGTTCTTCTTCAAATGTCGTCAGTGTATCACGACAATAGACCAGGTCTTTCAGCCAGCGTTGCATCGTTGGGCACCGTCTACTGTTCCAGTGTAACGAGACTCTACGCTTGGCAATCAGAAGAGCAACAACACAAAATTTCCGCTTTTTTGCTCTGATATGTGGCACCAGGCCCAACAAACAAACTTTTAACGTGCAGTCAATTTGTGTCTCTAGCATATCACTTAGTGCGTTAGTCACCTGCGCCCAATAGTCTGTAATTTTCTAGCACTGCCACGCCAAGTGTATGAAATCAGCACCTTCCTGCCTGCAGCGCTTACATCTAGAGTCTGTATTCAGTCCACACTTATATAGCCTATATGGTGTATAATACATTTGATGCAAGTAATTATAATGTATGATCCTCAAGTTGCCATTTGGGGTCAACATGGTAGTCAGCATACATGTGGTTGACCACTCCTCTTCCGTCAAGGGTTCTGACATGGCAGTATTCCATTTGGATCTCATGGTCTCAGTGTTACCTGCAATATCTTCTTGTAATCTGGAGTATAGTCTGGACACTATGTTCGCTGCGGTAGGTGCAGTCAATATGAACTGTAATGATGCCATTTGTTGGGGCTCCGCAGGGTAAGTTTGATAGTGTAGTTTCATTGCTTGCTGCAATCTATAGTACGTGAAGGTGAACAATAGTGTGGGGTTGCTAATGTAGGTAAGGTCCGTTAATTGTACATATGTCCCGTTAACATACAGATCTCCCATTTTATCTATACCCGCTTGTCGGAGTAGATCCATCCCCACTTGTTCTTGGGTAACCCAGAGTGCTGGGTGGTGTGGTAAAGGCAGCGCCGGAGCATATACAGGTAGTTTACCCGCATTCTTACCCATCAGTTGCCAGGCCTCATTGGTTGTATCAAAGGTGTTGATATCGTGTTCGTGCAATCTAGGTCTCTTGTGGGGGAGTATGGCCGTTAACGGAATCGGGAAAGCATCTCCCGTCTCAACAGCAATGTGGGACATGAAGGATATTTCGTGATACCAGTAGTGAGCAAATTGCGCTTGTGCACACAGATAGTAGAGTAGAAAGTCAGGCGCTTTGAATCCCCCCTGGGCCTACGGTAAGGTCATCGTCTGCAAGTTTAATCTAGCTTGTTTGCCCACCCACAGGAGATTAAGGACTAGTTTGTTTATGTTTCGGAACACTTCAGCAGGCGGTTTAATTGATATGTTGTTGAACAGATAGAGTAATTTTGGCAGAAGCACCATTTTGACTATGGCCGATCTGTCTGCCAGCGAGAGTGGAAGTTTATTCCTTCGAGTTACTTTTTCCTCCAGCGCAGTGATGACTCTACCATAGTTTGTGCGGATGACGAGTTCAGGATTTCTGTGGAACCAGACTCCTAGATAACGTGTGGGTTCCTCTTGCCATTCTAGTGGGTAGTCTAACGCAAATGGGAGCGTACTGTCTGTCAGAGAACGGACTTAGTCCAGTTAATGTACAGGCCAGAGTACTGGCCAAATTTTATATATTCCCGCAACAGGGAGTTGAGATGCTGTTCTGGATCTTTAACATATAGCACCATGTCATCCGCATAAAGGGAGATATGGAGAGGAAGAGTCGTAAATTGGAGGGCCGAATGGTGGTGGTGTTGTCTGATTTTACACGCCAGGGGTTCTAAGATCAGGGCAAATAGCATGGGAGATAGGGGGCAACCCTGCCTAGTGCCACGGCGAATCTGGATGGGGTCTGAGACATAGTTATTCACCTTGATGCGAGCCGTTAGGTTAGAGTATAGCAGTGAGATCCACTGCGTGAACAGAACTGGGAAGCCCATGCGCATTAACACAGCATGGAGAAAGGGCCATTCAATTGTGTCGAAAGCTTTAGCGGCGTCTAATAGCACCGCCACTGCCTTGGTCTCTGCTGTCAGATAGTGAGCTAATGCAAACAATGTGCGTGTATTGTGTGTTGTGGATCTTTCTGGGATGAAACCCGATTGATCAGGTCTCAACAATAGGGGCATCAAGGGCTTAAGACGGACTGCAAGCAGACTTGCAATGATTTTAGTGTCAACATTAATAAGCGACAGCGGTCTGTAAGAGTCGCATCGATCTTGTTCTTTACCCGGTTTCAGTAGAGTTATCAGCATAGCTTCTCTTAGTGATGGGGGAGTGTTTGTGCAGCATGTGCTGCGCCGTACAGTCTCACGAGGTGCGGGGTGAGCAGGTCTGCAAATGTTTTATAAAATTCACTCGTGAAGCCTTCCGGGCCAGGCACTTTGCCATTGAGAAGACTTTTAATTACATCAGTGACTTCCTCCACTGTTACAGGACGGGATAAATACTCTCTGTGAGCGTCAGCCAACCACGCTACCTCAATGTCTTCCAAGTATTGTAACATGGCCGCTGTTGACATAGTTAGTTTTGACTCATACAGGCTGCCATATGTGGACATAAATTCATCCAATATGTGTCTTATGTCGTGTTTGGGGGTGCCCTCAGAGTCTCTTATCGTGTCTATATGCTGTGGTGCATGTTCAGCGCAGATTATCTGTGCTAGAGCTCTACCAGGCCTACCTGCCTCGCCGTATGCTCTTGCCACTTTGTGTTTCGAGATGTATCTTAGTTCGTCCGTGGCATATTGCTGGTACTCTGTCAGGACCGTTTGAATTTCCCCCAGTATGCTAGAGTCACGTGTGTGCTCATAATTTTGTTCTAGTGTGCGTAGTCTATACTCTCAATTATATAGTTGTTGTCTGATGTCTTTTAGTATGCCTGCTGTGGTGCTTATATATGTGCCTCTTATCGTTACTTTGAATGCTTCCCATAATAACCCTGGATCGTCAGTAGTGGGAAGGTTATGGTCTTAGTATTCTACAATCGCTTTATGTATAATGTCCGTGTATACTGAGTCTAGTAGGGCCTTGGCGTTAAACCTCCATGTGAACGGAGGTGGGACATAATATGGCAGTTCTAGTGACAGCAAGACAGGGTTGTGATCAGAGAGTGTGTGAGGTAGTTGTTTCATAGAGGTGGTCCATAATGATATGTTATTAGTACCCAGCCAATAGTCAATCCTAGACCAACTGTTGTATGCCGCAGCGACATGCGTGGCTTCAGTGTTAGCAGGGTGGCATACTCTCCAGAGGTCACTGAGATACAGATCCGCCATGGCGTCCAGCAATGCCGACCTTGCCTGTTTGTGTGGCTCAGTAGTGTTAGGTGAACGATCTAACCCATCCCTCAAAGCAATGTTGAAGTCTCCGCCCCACAGAAGGTTTGTGACCTGTAAGTCAGAGATGGTGTGCCATAGCCTGGTGAAGAACTCGGGGTCGTCCGTGTTTGGGCCATAAGTGTTAATCAACGCCATGTGTTAGTTGCGTACATTGCCTACAACAATTATGCTTCAACCTGCTGCGTCTTTTAGGACATTTGTGACCTTAAAGTGCACCCCTTTACGTATTGGAATGCTGACACCACGGGAGTAGGAGGAGTATTGTGAGTGGTGCGCCGTTTGAGCCCATCTGGCCCCCATAGTGGTTACAGCATTAGCCCCTATGTGTGTTTCTTGGAGGAACGCCACATCTACCTTTAACCTGTTGAAATAGGCAAATATTTGACGAATTTTCTTAGGGTTACTCAGGCCCCGCTCATTCCAGGTGATAAAGTTTAGGCAAGTGGATCGGGACATATCAGTGGTCATCAGTGTAGTGGGATAGTAAGGCAGCTGATCGACTCTGCTCTTCCTTGTGATGTAGCGATCAGACATTTTTACAACAGTTATTAGATGGTAATAATTCCAGTGTTATGGAGCTTGCAATTCTTCTCAGGTACAGTGATGTAAAATAAACAGTCCCCAAACCCCCCCTCCTCCCCCCTCCCACTTTAGCATCCCAACTTTGCCAAAGCCATGTCCCTGAAGTAACCAAACATCGGAGAAAACTTCTGTAGGGGAACACCCTTTCGGGGGGTCCACTAGGTGCACACGTCTCCACCCACAGAGTGGACGTGGACGGGTGCCTGACAGTGTACATGTTACATTGAATCAGTGCCTTAGGCTGTGTGGCAACCTATGCAGTTGCCATGTACGAATGTATAGCTGGAGGCAGTTAGGTCTGATAAGTAAAGCATTCACACATGTTGCAAGAGATTAGTATTAAGGATCATTATAAGTGTTGGTTGCGAATAGGAGAAGTTAAACTTAAGTCAACATGTTGCACATGAAAGTGCTGTCCATTAGGCTACAGGTGGGATGGCAGGTGACCAGATGTGCAGAGTGGAAGGCAGATTAGCAACGCCCCGCGCTCGGTGTCGTCCTGTAGCCAATAAGTAACTTCTGCCCTTAATAGATTACAGTTCCCCATAAATGCACTTTGGTGAATGTACGCACAGCAGGCCACAGTAAAAGTCAAGTTCGCGTCCCTGCCAGGTGATCATGAACCTGCATAGTGTAGCTCTGCAGCTCCGTGTGGCTTAAGAAGTAAAAGAGCAATGTTACCTTGGATGAGCTGCCCACTCAGTGTCACTGTGCAAATTTTTGCGCCCACTCGCTCTACGCCTGCGGCCAAATTTCTTGAGATAGTCTTGTGCAGCCTGTGGCGATAACAAAATCGTGGATTTACCTGCATTGGTGACTAAGTTTTGCTGGATAGAGCATGGCATACTCAATACCCAGGTCCCGCAATTTTTTCTTTACTGGGCCGTATTCTTTTCCGGCCATTTGAACTGCCATGGTGTGGTCCGGGTAGAATTCAAGCTTGTTACCTTGGTGGGTGATGTCGCCTTTCTCACGTGCCAACCATAAGATCGTGTCCCGGTCCCTATAGTTGAGCATGTGGGTTATTATAATCCGTGACGGAGCGCCCGGTTTCGGACGGGGTGTAAGGGACCGGTGCGCTCGTTCCACCAGGAACACCAATGACAGATTTTCACCACCGAATAAGTCCTTCATTTATTGTTCCACATATTGCTCCATTTTTCCTGTGTTGGTCGATTCTGGCAGGCCCATTATGCGGACGTTGTTGCGTCTAGATCTGGCTTCCTGGTCCTCGACCTTAGCACGTAGCGAGTCCATTGATTTCTCCATGATCGCGCAGGCCGTAGTCATGGATTTGGATTCGTCCTCGACCGCAGATAGTCTAGTTTCTGCCTCCACAAGCCGCTCGCCGTGTTTGTCTAGTTTGGCGGCCATGTTGTCCCCTCTGAGCGCCAGACTGTCCAATTTGCCATTAATTTCTTGTAGGCTGTGTTGTATCGCCCGGAGGACATCTTCCATTCCGCTTCCCCCTTCTGCGTCGTTGTCGCCCTCAGTGTCCGGGGACGGGCTCGTGTTCTTGGGCTGTTTTCTGGTTTCAAACTGGAGCTTTGTCTGTTGCTTCTCCCGCTTACCCATCGCGGTATCCCGAGGAGTCGAGTATACTGTCAGCAGAACGGTCACCGCTATGCCTTGTAGATCCGCAGCGACGTGTGACGTGTTCCCGCTTCTGCACGCTGCCTTGTAGACATTCACTTAGTGGCGCAGTCTGGGCAGAGGGACAGGGTGTTAGACGAGTGGTAGTGCATTAACATTTAGTGCAGCTACATGCACCGTAGCTTCGCCCTCTACCCAGCGCGGGCCAACGTCAGTGACAGTAGTGGGCGCAGTGTACTGTGTCCAGAATGTGGTAACCGTTGCTAGCAGCGCTGCGATGTGAACTAATTCTGATCAGCAGTGCCGCCTCCAAAGCAGTCAGGGGTTGCAAGTGGTGGTCATGTAGATGCGTGTCAGCAGCACATGTCTCAGCGCCCACAACGTACTGGACAGATAGTGCTCGGGTCTGCTGCCGTTATGCCAGTGAAGGGCTGCCAGAGTCAGCAGACATGGTGTTTGAGGCATTAGCGCGCCATGTGGGGAAGACAGCCGTTATTGCATACATGCGCGCGATGTTCAGTGCATAGTACTCACTCCGTGGTCCATCGCGGCGGTACGTGGTCAGCCGGGACTTTCGCGCCGCTGCAGCCTCGGTGCTCAAGAACAGGCACCAGTGTTGTTTGGGGCAATGTTAGGTGTATCCACGCTCGCATCCGAGCGGTCACAGCAGCCGCAGGCAGCTAAGCTCTGGTCCTCACGCACCGCACCACAGGCAGCGGCTTCGGTCCGTGCGGGTAGCTGCATCGCCGCCATTTTAGATGCCGACCGCACTGTGGGAGACGTGCAGACAACACAGGCTTGAAATGTATGAAACGCAAAGCCTTTCCATACCGCTCTCATCCGCCGCCGATTGCAATAAATTCCCGCTTCTTTGTCAGCAGATTAGGGCTGTCATAAGCTCACAGGCAGGGGTGTAGCGTCTAACGGACTGCGATCCTGGGCGCCGCCATTTTGATTTGCCGGACGTGAATGCTGCTTATCTGCCGATAAGTGGTTGACGAAACCGTTTTCGGGGTCAAAGGTCCGCTCACTGCATCAGGGACACATTCTGATTGTGAAATCTGCCTTCAGATCTTGCCGAGGTCAGCTGGAGCACCGTTTTTCTTTTAATTAACGCACCCGTCCGGCGGAGCTGTCTCAAGAGCCAGCCATCCCGCAGTGCGCCCTCTAGCGCCCCCGCCTTGGACATTCTAATGCGCAGAACTGCTGACATTGCATGTTCTCTTCGGTGGCGAATAGATCGAACCAAGGCTCTCCCCACTGCTGAAAGACCTTGCACCACCTCCGAGTGAAGATGTCATTTGTGATCCATCATGCACATGCGACTGAGTTTGTCCGCCCTGGTGTTCAGAGAACCTGCCAGGTGATGATCCACCAGGTATATGCCCTGATGTTACAGCCATGTTCAAAGGCAGAGAGCCTCTTGACATTGGGTCCACGACCCCAAGCCCTGTTTGCTGCAGTACCACATGACGGTGGTCTTGTCCGTGAACACCTGCACCACTCTTACCCGGACAGAGGGGAGGTATGCCTTTAGTGCAAGGCGAACAACCCAAAGCTCCAGAAGATCGATATGGAGCCCGGACTCCGACAGAGACCAGAAGGCTCTAATATCCGCCTCTCCCCTGTGGCCGTCCCACCCTAACAGTGATGCATCTGTCACCACTGTGAACTCTGGTTGGGGAAGGGATAGGGATAGGGATCTGCTGTTGACTCAATCCCCGTTCGTTAGCCACCACTGCAGTTGGTGTGCAGTGCCGTCCGAGATCTGGACGCAAAGATTCTCCTGATGCTGTGCCCATTGGAACTTCAGGTCCCACTGCAAAGCCCACATATGCCACCTGGCATAGTCCACCAGCATGATGCAGGAGGCCATGAGGCCCAGCAGCCTCAGAGTCATTCTGAACGAAACCCGGGATAGAGGCTGAAAGATCGGAACACTACCAGAATATCCTGGACTCGCTGCTTGGGAGGATAAGCCCAAAACTGCACTGTGTCCATAACTGCTCCGATGAAAAGGAGCTTCTGAGAGGTAATCAGGTGTGACTTCGGCACATTGATGGTGAACCCCAGTGAATGCAGGAGGTCGACAGTAGTCTGGAGGTGGGAGACGACAGTCTGGGGGAAGTCCACCTTCAACAGCCAATTGTCGAGATAGGGGAAGACTGGAACCCCTGGACTGCCGCCATCACTTTCATGAACACTTGAAGGGCGCTGGTAAGGCCAAAGGAAAGCACAGTAAACTTAAAATGCTTGTGGCCTACCGTGAACCGCAAGTAATGCTCTTTGCCAGTAGGATGCAGATGTGAAAATAAGCGTACTGCAAGTCCAACGCTACCATCCAGTCTCCAGGGTTGAGAGCAGACAGGACCTGAGCTAGGGTCAGCCTTTTGAACTTCTCCTTTCAGAGGAAGCGATTAACGTTCTAGAGATCCAAGATAGGACACAGGCCCTTGTCCTTCTTTGGTACCAGAAAGTAGTGGGAATAACAACCACAACCTACTTCTGGGGCAGGAACGCGCTTGATGGCTCCCTTGGCCAAAAGAGCCGTAACTTCCTGTTGGTGAAGGGCCAAGTGATCCTCCAACATGCAATGGGTCTGAGGTGGCATGGATGGAGGGGTAGACTCAAAGGGGAGGGAGTAGCCCCTTCAAACTATCTGCAAAACCCACCTGTCCGACGTCATGATGAGCCAGTGGGGGAGGTGATGGCGAATCCTGCTGCCCAATGGCAAAAGATGGCCCTGAAAGGGCAGACTAGGAGGGCTTGGAGGTTGCTGCAGAGGGGGTGTTGGTGGACTGCCCACCCGCTGGCCCCCAGACCCACAACGGTGGGTCCCAAGTCCCCGGAGAGGCTGTACAGCTTTCGCAGGCCTGTGTTCTGGGCAGAACGTGACTGGGCACCCCTTCCGTAGCCATGAAAGGGGCTAAGGGCAGCCTACGCTGGATAGGAGGTGGATGCCAGACCCAAGGACCTGGCCGTAGCCCTGGAGTACTTAAAACGCTCAAGCGCGTTGTCCACCTTGTCGCCAAACAAGTGATGGCCATCAAAGGGCATGTCCAAAAGGGTAGCTTGGACATCACCAGAGAAGCCAGTGTACCTCAGCCAGGCATAGTCTCTAAGGGCTACCAATGTGGAAATCGTCCTGCCCCGTGAGTCGGCGGTGTCCAGGCCACATCTGATGGCGCACTTCGCTGGGCCTCTCCCCTTCGGCAACTGCACGGGAGAGCACGGCCCGGGTCTCCTCCGGGCACTGTGGCAGCACCTGCGCAACCGTGTCCCACACCAAGCGGGAGTAACAACCCAATAGACATGCAGTGTTCACCGACCGCAGGCCCAAGCTGGAGGAAGAAAACATCTTCCCAAAGGTGGTCCAGCTTCTTGGATTCCCTATCAGGTGGTGCGTTAGGAAATGTGCCCTTGGAATTCGAGGTTTGGACTACCAAGCTCTCAGAGGTGGGGTGGTGGGAGAGGAAAACTGGGTCGCCCGGGGCCTAGTTGTGGCTTCCGACAATTATCCTATCCACAGGAGCCCCTGTGTTGGGCTTGACCCCACTGCCCAAAAGGATGTCTGTAAGGGCTTCATTGAATGGCAGGAAGGTCTCCGAAGCTAGCTGAAGCACTTCAGTGAGCATTTTAGTCCTGACCGTCACCGTAGGAAGCTCGAGGTTTAAGGCCTAAGCCGCCCTACGCAACACCACTGTGTAAGATGCAGCTTAGCCACAGTTGGGGAAGAGAGCATGCCAAGGTCTGGGGAGGTGTCCAGACAACTGGCATCACCAAACTCCTCTCTCCAGTCCGGTTCTTCTAACTGGTCTGCAAGAGGGTCCACATACCCCTCTTCAACCTCTTCTGGCAGCCACTAAGTGCAGTAGGAAATGTCAGGGAAGAACAGGGGTACAAAAGTACCGGCAGGCGCCGGTCCAGATGTCGGAAAAACATCGGTCCGGCTCTGTATCCTCATCAATGGGGAGGCCAGGGCCGAAACCGGCTGGGGACACAACTGGGGTCGGAGGTGGCGGGGGTGTCGTCATTGTATTCGGCACCGGAGGTGTCACAAGGTCGTCCTGCGTCATTCCGGATCCAGGCCTGGATCATTGGGGGCCCTGCGGCGCCGGAGCCTCAGCAACCAGCAACAAAGGCCTACCCCCCCCCCCCCCCCCCCCCAATCGAGTGAACGGGGCCAGAGGGCACGCCGGCAGAGTCAGACTGCCCAAAGATGGAATGAAAGGCTTTGTAATAGTTGGGAAGCTGGGCAGGGGTCGCTTTGGCTCAGAGAATGGGAGTCGACCCAAAAGGCTTCTACGGCGTAGCTGGACGACTACCTTCCACTTTGTGTTGGCCGATGGACAACGCGGACAGCGACGATGCTCCTTTGCCTTCTTCTTGTAGTTCGACTTACTCGAAGACTAAGACTGATGACGAGTGGTAGGGAAGGCTCCTCACCTGTCTCGCAACCTCCCTCTCGACCAGGACCTCGAACGGCACGGAGCGGACTGCCGGACCTCGAGAGGTTTTTGGGACCGCTCCCACAAAGACTTCTGGTTCATGGCCAGCAGCCGGAGCATGACTTCGGGTCGTGGTTGCGCTCCAGGCACCAAAGGCACACCAGGTGCGGGTCCGTGAACTACATCAATTTGTGGCAGAAGTCGCAAGCCTTGAAGCCGGTACGACATTGCATCTCTCCTTGCACCAGGAGTCGATCGACTCAAAGGTGTCGACAAAAGTCGCAAAAACCGAGTAAAAAAGTGACTTGAGGTACCGCTCTCTCCGGATCTGCGCTGGCTGAAGCGGAAAAGGAAAGCATTTGTGTCAGCACACTAGGGCAGCATCGAAGTAGATACCGCAACGTCATTACGGGGACCACAACGCCAACGACGAACGCAGAGTCAACCAACGCCACCTATCGAGCAGAGGTTCTTCTGAGGAAAAAATTCTCCTGATCCTTTCTAACGCCTGGGGGTAATTCTAAGGTGAGGAATCCATAACTAATTGTCTCTTTCAGATATTGAAACAACTCTTTGGAAAAATATATTTCTGGATGAGCAAAAAAAAAGTTAGCAAAAAAGGTTGATTTTCATATGAGAAAATACACACGCATATATCTTAAAATATAATTCATTAAAAAAAATTCGGACGTACTGGGAAAATACAGATGCCCAGGGTGCAGTACTTATTGGTTGTGGCATTGGCATTCCACAAAATTGTGTTCAAAATGTTCTGAGACACAAATATTGCATCTTAAATATCGTCATCTCAAAAATATTTTGAGGCAGAATATTGCAGGTAGGAATATCATTTTTATTGTTTTTTTCAAAATGGTTGTACATAATATCGTGATGTACAGCGTTTTTTATGTGCATTTTTATTAACAAATAATGTTGTACTCTGCGCAATTAATTAACATTTTTGCAAATATAAAAAAGAAACATTTTAATATTGCAAATATTCGAGTAGTAAAAAACAATCTATTAAACCAATCCAGGGTCAAATACAATTTTATTGATTAAAAATGTACCCATAGGTGCAATAGTCTTCTGTTGCAAAAGTTCCTAAGAATAATGGAAAACATCAATTAAATGAACTACAAGATAAATTAATCATTAAAAGTTGACCCTGGGATGAGGAATCCTTCCGTTACCTTGAGATTTTGGTTCACTTTTATCAGGAATGTGGCGAATTGGCAGTTTAGGTATGTCCAGGGAATTAAAGCAGGCTAAAACTGCTTGTCTGGATGCACAAAAGTGGAACAATTCCTCAACACGTACCTCACATAGACGGTAGGATTTTATGGCCTCTTGCCGAAGCCAGGGTAAAACGTGCAGCAGTGTAGGTAGACTGCTAAAGCGGAATCCCATAAATTTGTTATCAAGATGCTGGTCCCACTCTGCGATTAAGTAGCTTTGTGATTTAAGGGTTTTGCGATCGTTTAAAATCATTCTACATGTGATCTTTTTACTAATGACCTTATCCTTTATTTTATGCAATTTTATATAGCGCAAACTTTACCCGAAGGCGTGAGAGCGCTTTACATAAGAACCAGTTGCAAAACATAAGGATTTAGGATTACATGTGTTACATAAAAGATACATACAGAAAAAATTGCAAATGTACAAGATGTAAAGTCACACAAGGAAGAGATACAAATGGATATACTCTAAGAGTCACATAGGAATGGTATAGAGTACAAAGGTCTACTGCATATACTAGTGATTAGAGTTATCTCTCTCTCTCTCTCTCTCTCTCTCTCTCTCTCTCTCTCTCTCTCTCTCTCTCTCTCTCTCTCTCTCTCTCTCTCTCTCTCTCTCTCTCTATATATATATATATATATATATACATACATACATACACACACACACACACACATAGCATAGTAGATTTTCTCAGGTCAAGACACCCCCCCCCCCCCAAAAAAAAACCCCAAAAAAACAGGAGAGCAGAGTTCTATTAAGTGGGGTCGGAGGGGGGACGCAGTCACAGCACCAAGGGAGGGTGGGAGGGATACAATGGTATGGAGAAAAGGCAAAACAGAAAAGGGAAGAAACATGTGAGGATCGTCAAGGGGGAAATTAGGGAAATGAGGGAAAAGGGTAAAGGACGAGGGAATGGACAAGGTGGCGGGTCAGGGTCCAGAGAAAAGCGGCCGAGAACAGCAGCAAAATGGCGGCCAGAACGAAAGAAAAAGTAAAGAGGTCCATGAGAGTCCGTGGCGGGACAAGCCGCTCCGATGAAGTGTTCTCTGGGGGTCTGCGGTGGGTATGTTCCGGAAGGGGCTGCGTGTGCCAAGCAATATAGGTCGGGACTGGAGGGTACACGTCCAAGGTTAAATCGCAGGACCACCATCACTCACTACAGGCACCGGTTTCCAACCATGGATTACACTCTAGCGGTTCCTCGCAGGCTAATCGCCGCAATCATCACTCCTCCCGGTCGGAGGGGGGAGAGCCGCCAGCTCAGACTCCACAGCAGCGAGGCATTTCTGCCGAAACAGCGGCCATGTTGATTAAAAAGCTCTGTGGGCGCTCCCTCCAGAAACTCGGAGGGTGCAAGCAGGCTATCAAGATCATTCCTGGGGTCCGCAATGCGTGGATAAAAGGCGAAATCCTTGAGTAAAAGAAGCCTGAGTAGTGTCACTGATGACTGCGGTCTCAAATAATTTATTGCTTTTTTTTAAAACTGCAGAAGCATTGTTAAGGTCCCACAGTGCTCATGCACGAGTGCGTTAATAGCTAATTCTAGATAAAGCCAAGTGGGGGCACTTTGGGTTCCGGAAAGCGCTAGCCATAAAGTTTTACTTAAAGTATCATCGGGCGATGATCTTAATTTATACCAAGTTTTAGGGTAAGCCCACATCCTTTCAAATGACTGGTTGGTCAGCCCGAACTCTAGACTAATTTGAGCAGGGGAGGTATTAACTGGTAAGTTGACAAGAAGCCAATAGTTTTAGAAATGATTGTCAAGAGTGGCGACATCCCGCCCGTGGAGGGCTCCACTGCCATATGCCATTGTAGGTAACATTTGGCAGCACCCACCTTTAACAAGGGTTTATAGCTAGATGCCTTGCAAGGATTTGTTTGGGTTTGAAAGGCACCTAAGAAGGTGCTACTTTTTCGTTGTAACTCCTGTTTGTCTGAAAGGATGGTTCCTCTATCATCAAATAAAACACCTAGATAGTTTTACTCCTTAGCATATTCCAGCTATTGGTTGTATAGGTACCCATAACAATTGACCCACCTACTGTTTATGTACATTAACTTTTTCTTGCGATTAATTGCCATACTGGTCTCCATTGCGTATCCGGAGAGCTCATTAATAGTACGTTGTAGGCGGACTACTGTTTGACTAACGAGTAGGTCATACGCATATAAAAGATTTGAGAATGATAGGCACCTTAGCTTTGAGCAGGTCGAGTAAAAATAAACAAGGGGTCAAAACACATCTTTGTTTCAACCCCTGAATAGAAGAGTAGTATTGCTTTCAATAATGCAGAAGGAATGCCCCAAGACGATAATTCCACTCAAAGAAGATTAGAACGCAGTCAAATGCTGACTAAGTCAACAAAACAGAGATTACGTGTTTTTTTTAATTCAGTTTCATTTTATTAATTAAAGAAGAAGTGCCAAAATATTTGTTGTGGTTCCCACTCCACTGGTGAAACCAGTTTGATTCTGTGGTATATTTTTTGTCTCGGCCACCTAAGCGGTTAACTCCTTTAAAAAGCAGCCAAACAAAATACTTTGCCTCGTTATCAAGGAGGGCAATTAGTCTGCAAATTTCTGGTTGTATCCTTTCCCCACCTTTGAAGATGGGGTTCTGATCCTCTCCAAGAGTCAGTGAGTGCTTGGAGCTCCATGGCACTTGACAACTGAGGTCACTGCATCAGCCCAAAGAGTGGGGTTAACTTTGTACAGTGCCTACGGGATGCCATTTATACCTGCAGAACTGTCTCCTGAACCAGCCTGTATCTCTTTTAGAACCTGCTCTTCAGAGAAAGATAGCCTGATTTTAAAATGGAAGGCTCTGAAACTTGAGAATTTAGAAGTGTAGAGGATGAAACCCCTGCAATTACATGCCTTCTTGTTGCCAATAGGGAGTTGTCTGTTGTAGGACAGAACACAGTGTTTAACTAATATGTGCCCAGCTTCATTCTGAAATAGTTTAATTGTTTGTCATAGTTGATGCTCTATTTAAGTCATTTACCATTCTCCATAAATTCCTAGAGTTTGTTTTCCTACGGAGGAAAAGAGCTTTGGCCCAAAATGCTGTTCTAAGGAAAAGGTTTCATCCCACAGAGGTTTAATTGCTGCAAATATTCCAGACTAGCTTGATCATTTGATGCTTGCCTCAATATGTGCAGGGCCCTTTTCAGCTTCTTTTTAGCGGCCCTTGTAGTCAAGAAGAGGCAAATAATTATTTTGCAGGCTAGAGGAAAGATTACATTCCTGTGCTGCTTGGTGCGGCTGCCTGATTAATAAAAATCTAGGAGAGTGGTCATGAAAAGTTCTTGGGACTTTATTACAACAATGGCGGTCCATTGGATCGCGTTAGTCGTGGTGGCGGTCCGACCTTCGCCACACTGTGGGACCTCCTGCTGTATTGTAAGTGTGGAGGTCGGACTGCCACTGAACAGCTGTTAACACAACAGATAAGGCATAAAAGGGATGGCTATTTCCTTTTCCATGGTATTGATCAAATTAGAGTTCATCCTCGTGGAGAGGCTTGAGACTTTGGTTTAATACAAGGAGAAACAAGATGCATCAATCGCCTAAACGCTATAGAACTGGGTCTTAAAGACCAAGAATTGCATTACTTTAAATGAGTACTGAATTACTACGGAAGCTGAATCAGTTTGCTCCTTGGATGTAACTACTATATTGATTACTAACTACCTAAATAAGGGTTTAGACCATAAGACAAATTGTTCTAGGCTTTCTATATTATTTGTTAAAATGATATTTTGCATTACTAGGTGCTTTAGGATGACTGAATAATGTGAATCTCTAATTTGTAGTGGTATATGATTTGAGTACCTTTTAGATGCTTACTGTTGGTCCCAACCTTCATGGCAGGGTCAGCCCCAAACCTTTTGCCTTCACCCCTCCTGTTTTTGCTGAAATTATTTTTGTTCGCCTTAGGACTCTACACAATTCACTACTGTCTACCAGTAATAAAGTGCTTGTGCTCTCACCCTAAAACCTGGTAAATTAGCTCAGACCGGATTGAAATATTTAATTTACTTATACATCTGTAGTAAAGTAGTATACCATACATTCATGGTCTGCAATTTAAATGCTACTAGTTGGCCTGAAGCACATTGTGCCACCTATTTAAGTAGCCCCTTAAATCATGCAACAGATCTGTCATTGTTAGGTTGGTCTTGCACCAAACTATTTGCCTGCTTACTTCCTCTTTTTGATGATTCGTTTTTTTGGCCTTAGAACTCAGAGGTCTACCACTGTCGACCAGTGCTAAAGTGCCTGTGCTTCCTTAAACATGGTAACATTGGTGTATAAACAAATGACATTTAGGTTACTTGTAAGTCCCTTGTAAAGTGGTATACCAAATACCCAGGGCATGTAACAAATGGTACAAGTGGGCCTGCAGCACATATTGCGTCACCCAAACGAGTAGCCTTTCAAACCAGTCTCAGGCACTGGGCAGTTTACTGCCACTTCAGCTTGGCATTTACAACTACTTGCCAAGCCTTAAGCTCTCCTTTTAGTACACATAAGTCACCCATAAGGTGGGCTCTGAGTAGCCAACAGGGCAGTGTGCTGTGTAAATTAAAAGTAGGGCATGTACTGTTAAGTATTGCATGTCCTGTTAGTGACTAACACCTAAATTAGTTTTTCACTACTGTGAGGACACGTCATCTCTCAGGTTAGCATTGGGAAATCCTTAATAGACTTTTAAGCTGTAATTCCTGATCAGAAAGGAGAGGCTGCATCTTGTTTTAGATCTTTGGAATGGTAATGATAAAACCTCTTTATTGGTAAAGTTGGATTTAATGTTAGTTTAGAAAGGCCACGTTTAGAAAGTGGGCATTTCTCTGTTCTTGCTGCTCTGTGTGCCTGCAGTCTGTCTCCAATGCACGTCTGTGGTGGATGACAGCTACACTTTGTGCATTCCCTCTAGGTGCAACTGAACTCATCTACATTCCGATAGCTCTTCTTGGGCAGGAAGAGGGGGGGAGCTGACACACCTGAATATAATACAAAAGGGGCTGGTTAACCCCTACTGATAGTCTGGAGCCAGGGCTGGGAAGAAAGGGCCTGTGTGCACTTCAAAGACCCTTTGAAGTCAGTTGACTTCGAAGGCACAACTAGGTGCAAGTACTGGGGTTCTAACCCTACCATGACCCGAGAAGTACTCTGCCAAGATAAAGACTGCTGGGCTATAAGGATTGACACTCTGCTTTATTGCTGCTCTATAAGAACTACTTTTCTGCTTAACTATGCTGCCCTGCTGGTTCTAATCCACCCTGCTGAGGACAAGGATCATCTAAAATCAACCCAGGGTGGTACCAAGGGCTTGCCCCCTGTTCCGAAGTCTTAGGGCCTACAACTCTGCAACAGCACCTAGATCATCTGCGAGTCCTGTCCTGCCAAGTGGTGCCAATTTAGTCCTGAGACCCTTGAAAGTGAGCTTCTGCTGTAAAGAACCATCAAAATCAAAGCAGTTACGATTTTAGGCCGATCAGAACAGACTAATTTTCCTTTGATGAGGAGACTGGAGCATATCGACAACAGCTTTGATGAACTGCACGGCTTGACGACTAACAGCATGGCTTGATGACAAATGGCCTGCTTCGTAAATGGGTCGCTGACTAAGCCTTCATATCTTACGCAGATCGGAATGGAGTCATCAACGCTTACTCCATCCAAGGTACCTATTCAGCAGGACCTACGCGAGTCCTGTAGCCGGGCCCGCCCAGCAACGTTGTCAGCCTAACTTTGGATTTACAGTGGTCCAGCGCGATGTACGGTAACCCCTAAGCAATATTCCCTCTAATTTCTTTCCTCTCGGTGCGGCAAATTAAGGTCTCTGTGCGCTGTAGCCAAGGCAATGTCCGCCAAGAACCAGACTGCACGTGTAGACCAGGGCTTTAAGTGGGATAAAATAAACTTGGGTGCGTGAATGATGCAATTAAGTGCGTGGCTTAAAAGCAATTAAGTAAAAAATCTGTGCTTCGCATAGTGTGATACACGACTGATCTTTTGCTGCTTCTGTCACTGCATCCAGATATATAATACAAGTAACATTACACCTACAAGAAGCCAGGACTATTGGCTTTGCCAATGGTTGCTTGTTGAATAAAGTTGTATATAATATTCAAAAATGCTTCCGCTCTTGTGTTAGAGTTTGTGGCTTAATGCTTGAGCTGCCGGCTTAGGAGTTTGGTTTTGAGTCTCGGGTCAGCTTATCATCCTGTGATTCTGGGCAAATCAATTAATCTTCCCATGCATACCCCAATAAACTAACAACAATTAATCATATAAAGCGCTAAAATACTTTTGGGTTGAGTTTGCACTATATAAAACTGCAAAAGAATAAAAATGATATCAAAAGCAGTGTACTGTTGCAGAGTTAGGATTTCTTTCCCACCCAGCGAAAATGGAGCGCCCGAGAAGGACCAGCCTCAGCACCTGCTTTTTAGAACTGCCGGTGCTAAGCACAAACTGGACCCGGACCACTTAAGGCCCTGTCAGACTCTGCTTCTTGTAACTTATCTCCTGATCACTCCACCCTTCCTAACTTCACCCCCTCTATTTGTGGGCTCCTATTATTTCCAGGACTGGTGACAAACACTAGGTGTGCTTTCAGATCATTCTGAAAGCACACGTTTTAAACTTGCTGCATTTCTTTCCTAAATAGAGTGCTGCTGTGGGCTGATGGTTTGCCTTTTGAAAGTATTTATGTTAAATGCAGCACATGATGGGCGCTGTGATTAACATCACTTCTTTCAAAAAGCCCACAATCAGCCCGCAGCCGTCGTGCTTTTAAACTTGATGCATTTCTTTTCCTACAGCGTTGCTGCAGGGCTGATTGTGGGCCTTTGAGAAAGCATGTATGTTAATCACAGCGCCCGTCATGGGCTGCATTTAACATAAATAATTTCAAAAGGCCCACAATTGGCCCGCAGCTGCGCTCTATTTGGAAAAGAAATGCAGCAAGTGCAGGAGCATTTTAAAACTGGTGGCGTGAGCACTCTCCCGGGATGTGCTGTGTGTGTGCGATTCAACCAAGGCACTGTATACTGCAGGGGGGGGTGGAAGGTGGGGAGAGGGGGACAGAGGTGCGTGCGCGCACCTTACGGGAAACAGTGGTGAGGTGATATGTTGGTTTCTGTAGTAACAAAGGCTGGAGTCCAATAATGGCACTTTTTAAACAAAGAACGGATAAGGAAGGATAATGTACTAAATACAAGTGATATTACAAACATGCAAATTAGCTGTAAGGAATATTTTGGAATGGAAGTTGATTGCCAGAAGGGCTTATTTTTTCAAAACGTTAATTCTTCAATACAGGGTTTAATGCAGTGTGGCATTCAATACTCTTGTTATACTCAATAAGCAGCTACCTACGTCATTATCGTATGAAATCTCTTTATTGGTATCATAACTACAAACATTATTAACCTTGCTTTCGCAAATTTGCTTGCTTTAAAATGCTCCATTTGCCCACTCTTTTTTTTAACACTTCCAGGGGTAAGAACTCTCCTCTCCCCAATCCTCCTTAGAGCGTTTGGGCTCACTTGCTATGCTCGCTCGCCATAAGGCACTCAGCCCAAACTCTTACGCCTAACCACTTTTAGATTCAGAAAAGGGGGTGGTGATGGACAGAGTATCTGAATTAAACACTCATACCCAGTCAACAGATCAGGGCTTGATCCATCACCGTTTTTTAGCTCACTGCACCATCCCAGCTCAGAACCTGGCTACATGCAAATTAGTCTGTCCCTGGCCCAGTGCATCATGGAAACAGGGCAGACCAAACTACCAAGCCAATTCTTATACTGGGAAGGAAACAAGCTTCCAGGGACCGGTTTCTGGCATTACAGCCGTCTTCGGCCCGGCTTGCTTGAATCCTGATGGTGCAATGAGCAAGGGACTCACATCTGAGTATGCCCTTCCACGCTTATGGTGGACAAAACGATTCAGAAAAGGGGGTGGTGATGGACAGAGTATCTGAAATAAACAGAACACTCATACCCAGTCAACAGATCAGGGCTTGATCCATCACCGTTTTTTAGCCGGGCCGAAGACGGCTGAAATGCCAGAAACCGGTCCCTGGTAGCTTGTCTCTTTTCTGGTGAAGAATTGGCTTGGTAGTTTAGTCTGCCCTGTTCCCATGATGCACTGGGCCAGGGACAGACTGATTTGCATATAGCCAGGTTCTGAGCTGGGATGGTGCAGTGAGATAAATAACGGTGATGGATCAAGCCCTGATCTTTGGACTGGGTAAGAGTGGTCTGCTTAATTCAGACACTCTGTTCATCACCACCCCCTTTTCTGAATCGTTTTTGGCCACTATAGGTGTGGCAGGGTATCCTCAGACATGAGTCCCTTTCTCACTGCATCATCAGGATTCAAGCAAGCCGGGCCGAAGACGGCTGAAATGCCAGAAACCGGTCCCCGGTAGCTTGTCTCCTTTCTGGTGAAGAATTGGCTTGGTAGTTTAGTCTGCCCTGTTCCCATGATGCACTGGGCCAGGGACAGACTGATTTGCATATAGCCAGGTTCTGAGCTGGGATGGTGCAGTGAGATAAATAACGGTGATGGATCAAGCCCTGATCTTTGGACTGGGTAAGAGTGGTCTGCTTAATTCAGACACTGTTCATCACCACCCCCTTTTCTGAATCGTAACCACTTTTAGATGTCATCAGCCGCCACTGGTAAAATATGTGATACTTTCAGGCTGACTCCATCTGTTAATATTGTGAAATGAAGGTGGTTTCTAAGATGTGCGTAGAAAACTGTATAGCACACCAAACCTGAACAGTCATCCCTTGGATGCAGACTGCTGCTAGAAAGAAAAGGACATAAGGATGCCCACTGCTTCTCTGTATGAAACACGCTGTTAGCTTTAAGCAAGCTGATAGGCAGACTGATGCATCAAACTGAACAAGGCAAGGGCGTAGCAATCACGCTGGCATATCATGCTAATTATTATATAAGAAGCAGCCTATGAGTGAAAATTGTGAGAGGGTACTTACGAAATTTCATTTTATAATATAATCATGTTTTAAAACCTTCAAATCAAAGACGAAAGTGTGTGTATTTTTGTCGGACTATTTAAAAATCCCAGGCGAAATTTGACAGACACCTTACAAACTGAAAGCTCCTGTACCCAACTATTTATTAAGTTATGCATTTGTTGAGGGGGTGTAACAACTGAAACAACCCTCCTGAAGCTACGCCCCTGGAACAAGGAAGCTGTTTTACACTACTTGCAGCATGCACACGCCCTTTACAGTAGTAGTTACGCTACAGGACCACTCATCCTCAAACTAACAGTTAAACCAACATCCCTCAGTATAAGTCACAGAATAGTAGATTTACTTTCACCCCCTTCACAATAGTGTTAGTCATTGATTGATTTGTGTGCAAACCTTAGCTAGAGTGCTACGTCCTGATAACACAAATTGACTTTAGAACCTTATTGTCAGGCCCCGCCTGTCAATCCAAAAAATGTGTGGTGTCAGAGCATCATTCTCTTCAAATAAAAACACACACATGGTAATTCATTTGTAGATAGGCAAACTATAATTGTGGCTCAAGTCATGAAGACTTTGTCATTCCTTGTTGTAGATAACATTAATCAAGCCATTAATCCCAAATGTACAACCAGGGTCAGAAGGAGTACAACCAGGAAAGCTTATTGCTGCTGAATGGAAAACTAGGATTAGCAACAGAAAGACAAAAGGCCCACAATCAACTGACAGCCGCTGCTTTAAGAAAAGAAATGCAGCAAGTCCACGCACACACGTGCTTTCAGGATGATCTGAAAGCACACGTCGTGGTTTTAAACTTGATGCATTTATTTTCTTACAGTGCAGCTGTCAGGCTGATTGTGAGCCTATTTATGTTAGTCACAGCACCCGTCATGGACTGCATTTAAGACAAATAATTTCAAAAAGCAAAAATCAGCCCCCCAGCCGCACTCTATTTAGAAAATAAATGCATCAAGATTAAAAGCACGAACGTGTGCTTTCAGATGATTCTGAAAGCACACCTTATGTCTGCAGACTTGCTGCATTTCTTTTCTAAATCGAGTGTGGCTACAGGACTGATTGAGGACCTTTCAGAAAGAATTTATGGTAAACACAGCACCTGTTATGGGCTGAATTTAACATAATTACTTTCAAAAGGCCCAGAATCAGCCCAACAGCCGTGCTCTATTAAGTAAAGAAGCGTTTTAAAAGCGGCGGCGCCAATGCTCTCCCGGGATGTGCTGTGCCTGCGTGCTCACACATGGCACTGCGCGCTCGGGGGACATAGGTGCGCGCGCGCATCTTACAGGGAACAGTGCCTTTTTATGTTTGAATCTTTTTATTGACATTTTGCATTACACAGTTACAAACTTACAAGATCAGCACAAGTCTTGGTTTAATTAGCCATCTGATGACGATTGCACATCCATAAATGTGCAGAGTTATACGCAATTGAGAAAGAATTAAGACTAGACAATAGATATACATCTACAATAATCACAGGTAGGTGCGTTTTTGTGCTACGTGCGTCAAGGTTAATCTCTGTGTGGCATGTCATACATTTGAAGAATGGGAGGATGGTTCAACCAAAGCAGGGCAAATTAATATAAGGAAGGGTAGGGGAAACTGCCTGTGACCTGCTGCTGTGAGGATCTTCAATAAGAACTAGTCTGCTTTACTGAGATGCTAGGTATCAATGTGTTGACAAGCTGACCGGATACTGTGATTCCCCAACCCGCATGTATCATCACATATATAAACCCGTGAACCAACTAATCTCCCTCCCTCGCCCCAGAAACTTCAGATGGCGTGATCAAACCCAGCAGATCAGCCACAATAGACCCCCCAACTATCAGCTAGGGGAAACTTGCGAAGCCCCAGGAGGTCTTCCCTATGTAAGGCAACACTTTCAGCCTTAGCCCAATTAAGTAGTGGCACCAGGCCTTTACATTTGGGGCTTCTGACAACTTCCAGTGCTTGGCGATCAGGTGCTTTTGCTGTGACTAAGCCCAGGTCCAGAAAGCGGGACATGACTCTTAGTCCGACCCCATTTGAAGAGATGTAAGATGTAGATCTCCCAATGAAAAGGAATGTTACGCTCCATGCAACGGGTCAAGGTGGCCGCAACTCCAGCCCTGTACTCACCTAGGGCGGGGCACTGCCACAGCATGAGTAGTGGATCAGCGTTGGGTAAATGACACCTAGGGCAGATTGAGTCTGTGTGGTGAAAGTATTTATCAGTCTGGGCCGGAGTGAGGTATGCCCAGTGTAAAAGAAAGAAAGAAAGGAATCTGGCGAAAGCTCCGATTACGAGGAATGGGTGTTGGACCCTCTAGTACCATGGAATATTCTTTGTCTGAGAGAGCCCCCCCAAGATCATCTTCCCAATGTTGTTTTAAGGGATCCAATGAGATCGCCGTATGTTGCTGGAGAGACGATGCAAACCAACGGATCAGGTGTCACCGTCCCCCATTATATGTAAGTATTGGATCATGCAATGAGTGGGAGGTTCTGTAGTAGGGATACCCCATTTTGATGACAGTACAGTTATGAGCACATTATGTAGCAAGAAGCTTCCTGTGTGGAGTCCCTGCTCTGAAATGAGCTCAGTGCACGGTATGAGGGTGCCATCTTGATACAGGTCCCCTCCCTCATGGATTCCTGCTGCATCCAAGTTGCGTAACTCTGATGTCGTGATAGGGGAACATCCTCTAGTTGAACAAAGAAGGGGAATAGTAGGGGCATATGGCGTGATATCGCAGGTGAGAAAGAGGCTTCTCCTGTAGCATCTATATGCTATGGTGAGCAATAAGGAATCCAATAAGGAATCCATGGGTTGAGGCTTTGCACAGGGATGGAATATGTGAAGCAGTGTGTGAAGTGGGGTGAGAGAATGTAGGGTGGTTGTGTCAGATAGATGCTGGGAAGCTAGCCATCTGGCTACCCACTGCAATTGAACAGCTAGGTAATAATGGGCAACAGGAGTCCACCCTGCCCCGCTGGTAGATACAGCTTCTTAATGGAAACCCTATGCCTAGACGTCCCCCAGATGAAGTCCCCGATTACCTTTTCGAATTTACAAACGAAGGAAGGTGAGATGTAGAGGGGCAAAGTAGGGAAATAGTAAAGAAGGCGCAGAAAAATAACCATCTTCGTGAGAGCTACTCTGCCTGAGACTGACAACTGAAGGTCATCTGTGACCGAATAGCGGTTGAGGCTCTGATGATGTTGCCATTGAAGAAGTCAGCTTTGCTCTGATATATACGGACTTCCAAGTAACAAAAAGTGCCAATGCACCTGAACGCCACTCAGTGAGTACATAGGGTCAATGGTGTCAATGGAGAAGGGGAAGAGGAAAGACTTCGCCCCATTGACATGCAATCCTGATGCTGTGGCAAATAATGTAAGCGCTAAATCTAAAGGGGGGGAAATGGAATGAAGGTCTCTCACATAGAGCAGAATATCGTCTGTGTATAATGAGAATGTGCATAAGATCTCCCAGGGGGATGCCCATGTCCACATGTGAACGTATATACGTAGCCAACGGTTCTACTGCTAAGGAGAAGAGGAGGGGTGATAACGGGCAGCCCACTTTGATGGAGTCTGATATATAGGGCCCAGTTTTCACACGAACTGTCGGGTTTTTATATAGCAACTTAACCATGCTAATAAAGAAAGAGCTCAAACCAAACCTGGGTAACACTACGAACAGGTAGTCCCATTCAAGGGAGTTGATGCCCTCTCCAGGTCTAGCACTAGGCAACCTGAGCGGGGTCAGCTCAACGCGGGATACTCTGCCACTCTAGAGTAGCCACAGATGTTGAGAGAAGTGTTGCGGGCAGGGACAAACCCATTCTAGGCAGTGTACCAATGATGGAATGCAAGACGCAAGTCTGTTGGCAAGAATCTTTGCTAGTATTTTTTAGTCAGAATTTAAGACTGGAAGAGGCCTATAGGAGCCTAGGGACATGGGATACCACATTAGCCATGCATACGGAAGGTGGCAGTGCAGAGCTGTTAATCGCCGAGGTGAAGAGCATGTGCAAACGTGGAATGAGGACCTCCGCGTATGTCTTAAAAAACTCGGTAGGAAAACTGTTTGGTCCTGGCGTTTTCCCTGAAACTAAAGACAAGAGTGCCTCCCGGACCTCATCAAGTGTTATTGAGGATTCTAGTGCTAGGTGTTGGTCTAGGGATAGTGTTAGCAGCTCTACAGACTCTAGGAAAGAGGCTATTTGCTGGGAGGCCCCATGTGGGCTAAATGTGTAAAGCACAGAGTAGTGCCTGGTCATGACCGTATGAATGGTTAGTTGTGTGCATGCCATATGCCCCAGCTCGTTTGAGGAATTGAATGGTATGGTGTGGGTGTTCCTGTCTTATTAGATATGCCAGCAGTTTACCCGTTTTATCGGATGCTGCATGGGTGCCTGCAGAGTGTGCCAGATAATTATGGTATTGCAGCTTATCGAGGAGCTCTAGTCAGTCTGTCTGCATGGTATCCATGTTTTTTTGGCCTTCGAGCATTTGATTGACAAGGATTCCCAGTGGAGGAGTTTCCTCTCGATAGCGGCCAAAGAGGCGTCCATTTGCATACGGATGTTCCAGGTGAGGCCTAAGCATTGACCTTGAAGGCCTCCCACTCAGTCAGGGGGGAGTCTGTAGTGTCGGCATTGTGATCGGCATTGTTCTCCCATCTGAGCTGCAGGAACTGTGGGTTGTGGTCTGAATGTGTGCAACCCAGGTATCCAGTGTCGTGAATTATAGGGAGCAGCGCGGATGAGGCCAGCACAGGGAACAGTGCCTTTAAGTGCTATTTGCTTTTAAGCACTACTTTTGAAATATTCTTTAAAAATTCATAACTCTGGTTCAACTTATTTTATTTTTGTCATTTTGGTCTTGTTTTGCTCATAAAACTATATTCTATTTTTCTAAACCTGATTCCAGAGCTGCTCCAACACCTGGTTGATAGCAAGCTTACTGACCGCAGGAAGCTTGCTGAGGGGGACATCAGGGTCAGCACCAGACTGTTCAAGAAGGAATCTGCTGGGGCGGGTTCTTCCAAATGGATGGTCAGTGTTACCAGCAGAAGAAAGAGGAGAGAGATACATAAAGTTCACTAAAGGCCCCCACAATAACTCATAGGGGAAAAGGTCTGGTTCTCATTTCCAATTTGGTCACCCAAAGAAAAACCACCCGACTACTCAGCACCCCGAATCCATCAAGTGCTCTGAGTGCTATGAGTACGGACACTACAAGGGGGCTCCCAAGTGTACAAAATAGAAAATAGCACCACCTCCCACTGGAAGAAATATTGCAGCGGCGGTTAGTGTAGTGCTGGGAAAACAGTTTCTCCCAGTCAAGCGGGGGAAGGGGTGGGAGGGGTTTAGTGGGGTTGCCCTAGTGGCCCTGGGTGACAGGGAGATGGTTTATAAGATACATGTGCCCTCTATTACTACTATGTATAGGCCACAGCTCACCATCAATGGGCAAAATGTTAAGGCTTTGAGGGATATAGCTGCCAGCAGGTCTATGGTAAAGAGTCAGCTGGTATCCCCAGAACAGGTGATTCCCCATGGATTCCAAAAGGTCGTAGTGGCCGACAACAGATGGGGGTCACTATCCAGTGGCCCTTGCTCCTTTTGAGTGTGTGTGTGTGTGTGTGTGGAGATTCAGATCTTCTGAAGGCTGCTGTGAGCCCTGCCATGCTTGTGGACTATTTTGAAAGTGGAGCTCAAGGCTCATGTGGAGATGTTGGAGTTACCAGAGTGGATCTCTGCTACCACACAGTCCATGGCTGCCCAGGATGTGAGCCAAAAAGGGCTGGAGCCTCAAAAAAAATGGACCAACCAGCTGCTAGGAGTGGAAAGGCAGAGGGCTTGGGAAACCAGCTGTGGGTGTCTTCCCAATAAGGTGGATGGGGCACCTGCGTGGGCCCCCTGGAACACGCTGAAGAGGGAATTGCTCCCCTGGTGGCATGCCTTACTTTGCTGGATGGCATGTAGAACAAGGACCCACCAAGGAGGAGTTCTGTAGGGCACACAGACTGTGCCAAACCCTTGTGGGACTGAGGCAACCGGCCGTAGCCCAAGCAGCAGGGGATGCCTCTGGGAGTCATGACATTTACTGTGAGGACAGCCTCCTTTACAGTGAGGCTAAGGCCCCCAGGCATGGCACAACAAAGTCCCTTGTGGTCCCTCAATTCTACAGGGCCTTCCTATTTGAGCAGGCTCATAACATTTTTCTGGCAGGACACCAGGGCCAAGACAAGACATTTGATAGGCTTGACCCTCACTTTTATTGGTCTAGGATTCAAGGCTGCCTCTGATTCATTCTGTAGGACTTGTGTGAACCTGCCAGGCCAGTGGAAAGCCAGAGCATAAGCTTAAAGCCCTCTCTTAATCCCTTGCCCCTCGTTGGCACAGTCTGAGCAGGGAATAGGCATTGTTGTTCGCCACACTGCTTTAGACAATAGGTTTATCCTGATTCTGGTGGATCATGCCACTAGGTACCCAGAGGCAATCCTTCGGAGGACCCCAACTGTACCTGTAGTAGCAAAGGCCTTGAGGGGATTTTTTTTACCCGAGTGGGTTTACTCAAGGAAGTGATGTGTGACAGGGGCACCAACCTCATGTCTGCTTCAATGCAGTCAACGTGGAAGGAATGTGGTGTACATACATGTTTTCCACTCCTTACCAACCCCAAACACATGGGCTTGTTGAGAGAACCCTGAAGGGCATGCTTAGTCGCTTGCCTGAGGCCCTGAAGAATAAGTGAGACACTCTCTTGCCAAGCCGGTTTGCCTACAAGGAGGTACCAGAGGAGGGAGGGAGCTTCAGTCCCCTTTGAAATTCTGTTTGGGCACCCTGTCAGAGGACGTCTGAGTTTGGTGAAGGAGAAGTGGTAACAAGCTCCCAGGAAGATTCCCCAGGAAGTAGTGAGCTACATGCTGGTCTTCAGAATCTAAATGGCAAAGTTGTGGAAGCAAGCTTCTGACAACCTGGAAGCCAGCCAGGATGTCATGAAGCAGTAGTATGACCAAACATCTGCCACTGTGGAACAGACTCCTGGGCAGAAAGTGTGGGTGATGGACCTGGTTGAGCCCAGGGCCATGGAAGACATTTAGACTGAGCCTTATGAGGTGACTGAGAGGAAGGGCGAGGCCACCAACCAGGTGGACTCCAAGACTCCTAGGCAGTCCCATAGGGTGCTCCATATCAATCGCCTCAAACTCCACTTTGAGAGCACATCTTAGCCCCAAGGAGAAGGATGGGCCGGTGAAGGGAGTGAGCCTTTCCCCCAGTCTGACTCTTGAGAAGCAGAGAGACTGCCAGCAAGTGCTGGGACAGTATTCTTTGTTATGTCTTATTCCAGGGACTACCCACTTGTGAGCCCATGCCATAGACACGTGGGACAGCCTCCCCCTAAAGAATAAATCTTACAGGCTGTTGGAAAAGGTGAGGGCTAGTATTAAGAGCAAAGTCTCTAAAATGCTAGAATTGGGGATGATAGTACCCTCCAGTAGCCCCTGGTCCAGTCCTGGAACCATAAGCTGCCCCACCGGGCACAACACCGGAAATAAAGTTGTGTTTGGACTATAGAGGGCTCCACTCAGTTACAAAAACGGATGCTGATCCTATCCCCCTTCCTGATTGACCTTTTAGGGGCTGCCCAGTACTGAAGAAGCTTTGACCTTAGGTCTGGGTAATAGCAGATAGTTTTAACAGAAGGTGCCAAGGAGAGGTCAGCCTTCTCCACTCCAGAGGGCTAATACCAATTTTGTGTGTTGTCTTTTGGACTCAAAAATGCCCATGCCACATTCCAGAGGTTGGTGAACCAGGTCTGTGCTGGTATGGAGCCCAACTCCTCTGCCTACCTGGATGACATAGCTGTCTACAGTAGCTGCTAGAAGGACCACCCTTTTCACCTAGAAAAAATGCTTCAAATGCTGCAACGGGTAGGCCTGACTATGAAGGCCAGTAAGAGCTGGGCAGGGGTCTGTGGTGTACTTGGCACATCTGGTGGGCAGAGGTAAGGTGCAGCCCCTCCAAGCCAAGATAGAGCCTATCGTGGCCTGGGAGCCCCCCTAATCCCTGACTGAGATCAGGGCATTCTTGGGCCTCTTTGGTTACTACAAGTGGTTTGTTCAGGGAAATGGAACAATTGGTGCCCCTTGACAGACTTCTAAGAAGAAGCCCAGAAATGCGATTTGGACAGAGGCATTCTAAAAAACATTTGACTGACTTAAGCATGCCATGTGCACAGCCCCGGTTTCCTAGGCCTCTAACTTCTCACAGCATGAGAGAAAACTACCATGTGTGTTTATTCGCTGGTAGGGGTTTTTGTTAAATTTCCATCATATCTTCTTACCCATAAATCCTTCCTAGAAGTACATTTTTGGTTGAGATTGTAACAAAGTTAAGTTGTCATGTGTTGTCTAATGTATTCACTGGAATTGCAAACTAAAGAGAGGTCAATTGTACAAGGTTACATCCTCCTTAGTTGAATGAGGCTATTTTGAAGAATTGCCTGAATCTAAGAAGGCTGGGATCTCATTGACAGGTCTAAAGCATTTGAAAAGTGGGGTCCTTGAACTGTGACAGAACAGGCTCCATATTTATCAAGTCTGAATCTAAGTTGAGTGATACCCTATGACTTGAATGATGTTTGGACCCTGGTTTGTATACAAGTCAGTTTTTGGAGATATCCTGGGCCTTTATTCCAATATGTGTTATGCATTTTACATGGGATTTTAGGTGTAGTCAGAGGCAGTTGATAGCCACGGAAGGAAGGAATTTCTGAGCAAACACTATATGGACAAGTCTAAGATTGAGGTAATGCCTTGCTGTTTACTTCTGAAATTGTCTAAGTCTTGCGAGAAGCTTTTTTATGATTTGATTATAAGTACAGGCCCATATCTGCACTTTAGCCCGAACCCCGGAGACCAGCCGCACCTGCACTCGGTCCCTGGAGGAGGACGGGTGCTTTAATAGCCGACAGAAGATCCTGCAGTGCGGAAGACCTCAGAGTACCGGCCCATGTCAACACTTTAGCACGGACCCCAGGGACCATCCGCATCTGCACTTTACACCCAGTCCCTGGAGGAGGGCGGGTGCTTTAAAAGCAGACAGAAGGTCCCACAGCGCGTCATAGCCAGGAAGACGCTGGGCTACGCTATTTGATCATTGACATTTCAACTGGAGCAGGTCTTTCCCTCTTCCAGGACAGTCGAAGAGCAAGTTGGTGAGCACGGAACTACACTAATTAACTGTAAAGGACTGTTACTATATTGACTATCTGGCCACTTCAATTACTGTGCTGCCATGTCTCACTGTCGTCCTATTGAAGTTAGTATTTAGTTCCCCTTACTTTTTGTATAGATTGGCAGTACCACGCTGCCTAAAATCCAAGTAGTATGGGAAAGAGTAAAACAACCACAACACGGAAGAATAGTCCGGGAGGTGGGGGGGTCTCACAACAATCATTACTGAATTTACAGACGGATGCAATGGGGGCAATTGAACAACAGATTAGTTTGGTGGAAAAAGCTCTAAACACCGATAAGACAACCCCAAGTGGGGATAGCCAGGATAAACGTTTACTTATGGTGTTTCCAGGTCTAAGTGCTCCCTCTACACCCCAGAAAGTCGCCTCCGCAAACACTGGAATTAGTAATGGTTGTATATTCAACGAGTCCGACCATATTTTTGTAAGCGACCTTGAGAGCATGTCCGAACCCCCAGTTGAGCGCGCAAGAAACTTAGAACCGCCTAAAGTCACAACCGCGCCCCAGATGAAAATGCAGAGGTATTAAAAAAACTACGAAAAAAGTTAAGCCAATACCCCAGCCCACACTCACATATAAGCATAAATATAAACCCCTAGTACGAGCCCAGCGTAATATCTCGGCAGAGCTCGATAAATTAAACAACAGATTTGATGAGTTAGATTCATACCTTAGAGAAACGTTGAATTCCCTAACTAATAGAATGGCATCACTAGAAATAACGCTTCTAAAATGTGTACCTCCCCCTCATTTAGCAACTTCATATCTAACAAGAAGTAGACAAGATTGTGTTGTTAACACGGTCAGACAGTTATCCCTTAGTGAGTCTACTCGTAGAGGTAAACAGTCGGAGAGGCAGGAGATTACCCGTGCAAAAGACCTAGTGACACCATCCATACAGTTAAATCCTGCACCAGCTTCTTTTCCTACTACGACATCAGCCCAACTCGCAGCTAAAGATTCAACTGCCACCATTACCACGTATCTTATCGCCGACAGCGAAAAGCTTAATACAGGTTCCCTTCCACTAAATAGCTTAGATAAGAGAGCTTGGAAGGCACAAAACGTAGGATTCACCCAGAGGGATCAGGGAAGCCTAACAAGATTAGATTTGCCCCCAGCGGTCACACCATATACCGTTGTTTTAGCTAATGTCCCAAGATTATCAACGGGGTGGAGGAAACTGGGACTGCCTTAGAAATAAATCTCTGTATTGGTTAGGCTCAAAAACAGGGCAAACTGAAAGGTTGTTCGCCGAATTCAAAATGGCTAGAAGGATTAGCGGGGTAGGGAGAGGCCCGAAGAAGTTATATGGCGATTGTGTGGTACTGTTCTTTAGTACTCCACACTTTGTACAAACAATCCTTAGTGGAGTAGGAAACCAGAGGATCTAGAGCCAAGACATTAATATAGCCCCTTTGGGATATTTCTATCAACCATTATTTAACCATCAGCCCAACTTGAGGCCCAAGCCCAAAATGTGTTCCATGGCTGTATGTTTAATATCCCAGTGCACAATAGGTTTATTTATTTAGTGATCTAGAACATGTAGACTGACTACAATCAAATTTAAGGAGTCCCCAGATGCAGCGAGTTCCGCAGGGAGGTTCTATAATTGATAACAGTTTTAGATTTTTTATAAATATTTTATGAATTTTTTATGAATTTTTTATGAATAAAGAAAAATATATGCGAACTGGAACGGACACTATGCCCAATGATAATAACAATATAATCAATTTGATTCCCTCAAGGATCCTCTCTGAGCCCCACCCTCTTCAACGTCTACATGAGCCCCCTCGCGGCCATCGCACGCCAGCACAACCTCAACATAATCTCCTACGCCGACGACACCCAGCTGATCCTCTCCCTGACCAACGACCCCGCCGCCGCCAGAGCCAACCTGCACGAAGGGATGAAAGAGGTAGCCGAGTGGATGACGACCAGCCGCCTGAAACTGAACTCGGACAAGACGGAGGTCCTCATCCTGGGCTCCTCACCCTCCGCCTGGGACGATTCCTGGTGGCCTCCCGCCCTGGGCACCGCACCCAAACCGACAGACCATGCACGCAACCTGGGCTTCATCCTGGACTCCTCCCTCTCCATGACCAGGCAAGTCAACAACGTCTCATCGGCATGCTTCAACATCCTTCGCATGCTACGGAAGATCTTCTGGTGGATCCCCACCGAGACCAGGAAGACCGTCACCCAGGCCCTCGTCACCAGCCGACTGGACTACAGCAACGCCCTCTACGCCGGTACCACCGCCAAGCTCCAGAAGAGACTCCAGCGGATCCAGAACGCCTCAGCCAGACTCATCCTCGACATCCCACGAACCAGCCACATCTCCGGACATCTGAGAGACCTTCACTGGCTCCCCGTCAACAAAAGAATCACCTTCCACCTCCTCACCCACGCACACAAAGCCCTACACGACCAAGGCCCGAGCTACCTCAACAGCCGAGTCAACTTCTACGCTCCCAAACGCCACCTCCGATCAGCCAACCACGCCCTCGCCGACGTCCCCCGCATCCGAAGAGCGACTACAGGAGGAAGGTCCTTCTCCTACCTGGCCGCCAAGACCTGGAACTCCCTCCCGACCGACCTGCGCCTGACCCAAGACCACCTCTCCTTCAGGAAGAAGCTGAAGACCTGGCTGTTCGAGCAGTAGCGGCACCCCCCCCCCCCCAGCGCCTTGAGACCCTACGGGTATGTAGCGCGCTCTATAAATGTCATTGATTGATTGATTGATTGATTGATTTCAGTAACCAGGGACCCTTTGTACAATTCTAATAGCGTGAGCATGTTAACACCTCCATCCACTGTAACCACACCAAATACAATTATGGAAGGATTAATTGATGAGCTAGTTGACGATATCAGAAACCATGTTTGAATGAAATGTTATTTAGGAACGTAGCAGGATTAAAAAGCAAGGTTGAAAATCATCTATGGCATGAGTTTGTGAAAAGATTAGATATAATTAGTTTGCAGGAGACATGGTCGATTGAACCTATCCACATCAACAGTTTTAAAACATTCCACACCCCTGCTATAAATTCATCCCATGGTCGCTCAAAGGGGGACTATGTACCTACGTTTCAAATTTCATTGAATTTCAACAGAATAGAGTCGATTAGTGTTAAACAGTTTGTGCAAATTTTGTTATTTGACACAGATAAATTATTATGCACCGCTTTAGTGAATTTATATAATAACATCCCCCCTGACCAGATAGAAGGGGTTTTAAGGTTACTAAGGTATAATTTACTGAATAGTCAGGCCTCTACTTCAAAAGATTTGATTATTGTCTGGGGTGGGGATTTCAACTGTATTTTATGTAATCACGTGGATGGGGGTCCTTGTGGTATTGGATTCAATAAAAAGTCCTATTTTACTCATTTTCTTCATACACATTACAGTGAGATGCTAAATGACAAGGACCATCCATCTCATACTGTTAAAAATATCACCCTGTCTAGCCAAACGGGTTTGCCCTACGTTGGGATTAATTGGTCCCTGAAAATTTTACAAATACGATCATCAAAAACTGTAATCAGGAGATTATGATATGCTTAGATGAAACCGCAAATAACAAAGATGTCTTAGAGAGCTTCTCAGTTATCGCAGGGCACATTAAAAAAGATTTATCAATAAACTCTAATAAAAATCCGGGTCACAAGTGTGGGTTGTTCGATTCAAAATGCACTAAAGCCCACTCCAAATTAAAAAAGTGTCTACATAAAACGATAAAAAAAACGCCTAGAGATTGCAGGGGCATTAAGAGAATATAGTCGCACCCTGAAAGAAAGGAAGGAGGAGTTAAAAAACGACTTGTGGTGTGCTTTGCCTGCAGCCTCAGTATTTAGATAATTCTGCCTTCTGGAAGGTAGTTAATTCACCATTCCTGGTGAGTGAAGATAGGGCCTCTATAGAGATAGCCAATAGCGAGGCAGAGTGGGTGGAGCATTATTCAAAAGTATTCGATAAACCCCACTCTACTTCTACTAACGAAGGAAACCCCATACTAAGCTTAGACCTAGAGCCGTTAACGAATTCCTCTATTTTAAGATTCGATCTAGATAAAGTTATATCGGCCATTTCCCTAAGCAGCAAGGGGAAGGCACCAAGGCCCGATGGCATCCCCATGGACCTTTTTAAATTCAACACAGAATTGTGGGGCCCCATCCTAACCCAGGTTACCAATGTATGTGGCAAGATATGTCATATTCCATCCTGGCTAGAACCTATATTGTTCCCTATTTTTAAAAAAGGGGACAGGTCCAATCCAGCCAATTACAGGCCAATATCACTGCTCAATTCTACAGTTAAAGTAATCGGCAGAGTTTTCCTAACAAGGCTTCAAGATTGAGTGGAGGTGCATTCGATCTTCAGTGATTTCCAATACGGTTTCCGTAAGGGACTAGGGACGGTAGAGCAAGGGCTGAATCTGAACATGCGGATTAGCAAATAAATAATGGCAAAAAGGGGTAGACTTTTCCTGGCCTTCATGGATTTATTCGCTGCGTTTGATTGCGTTATCCATGAAAAGCTTTGGAAAATTCTAGAAAATTTGGGAGTGGATCCACCTAGAATTCTTTTTCTAGTGCAGTTATATCAAGGGACCAACGCAACTGTCAGGTTTGGGTAAGGCGGGAAATGCACCAAACACTTTGATGTGAGAGGAGGAGGGTGGCAAGGCTGCGTCCTCGACCCCTTCTGATTTACCATATATATAAACGACCTGGGAAGGTCTATCATGGAAGAGTGCCAGGATTCATCCCTAATAGGTAACCGCCCAAACCCCGCATTGATGTATGCAGATGATGCAGTGCTAATGGCCCGCACTCCGATAGCCTTACAGAGGGTCATTTGTAGCTTTGCTAAATACATGTATAACTTAGGCCTGAACGTTAACATCCCAAAGACCTATGTGATGAAGTCAGGGACCGGTAGTAGCAAAACCTGGCCTTTTGTTCTAAACTCGAATGAAATCAGAAGTTCATACACATGCACCTATCTTGGAATACTATTTGACAGAAGAGGGACTTGGGTTCAGGCGGTTAAAGCGAGGAAGTTATTTTTTTAAAGCCGTAGCCGCTTTAACAAATTTTTGTAGGAAAATTGGTAAAAGGGCCCCAATAGAATTACTACAAATATATAATGCTAAGTGTATTGCTACTGCTAATTATGGTTCAGGTATATGGGGCTATGAGGACGTAAAAGCCTTGCAGATCATAGAGAATAGGTTCCTGAGATATTTATTGACCCTTCCAGTTAGCACCGCCTCTTTTATTTGCCTTATGGAACTAGGCATTCCTTATCTTACGGATATTATACAAATTCACCCAGCACTGTTGTGGTATAGGATTTGGACCACAGACCAGACCATGTTAAACCGACAAATTCTAACGGACTAGAGGAGGCTAAGACTATAAAATGACTGGAATATATTAGAAAGTTTATGTCCAACATAGGTCATCCTGAGTATGTTATTGCCCAGACTACAATAGGCTCCAAATCATGAAAGGATTTAAAAAATAAGTGTTTGTCTTTTGTGGAAGATCTCAGAAGAGGGGTAGAATTAAAAAAGGCTACAGTTCAAGCTCATTACTCCATTGTAACTACCTTTAAAATCCAGCCCTTCTTAGGGATGACCATAGGAGATTATAGTAGATTCCGGTTAACACTTTTACATTTGGGAACTATCTATAGATCAATTTCATTCCCAGAACAGAATGATTGGTCCCGGGATTTTTGCAAATGCCCATGCGATAACTTATCAAACCAGTCGACCATGCAGGTATTCTTTTTTTGTAAATTTTATCTGCTGGAAAGAAAGAGATGGATTCTGCCTCTTTTAAGGAAAATCAGTGTAAGGCAATGTCGACCCTCTTTCCTGGTTTTACAATCACTGGAAGATGAATTTATAATTTCAACTGTTCTATTGTTTTTAAAGAATGTTTTTAAATGTAGGAAATACATTTTACTGTAAAGTGGATTGTCGGTCTATTGTAAACTACAATACAAATCACTGAAACGATCTCTTAAGAGTGATTGATAACAAGCATGCTATGATTCTTTTATGAGTTTCTTTATTGTGCTTTTATGATTATTACGTGATATAATCGAATAAAGTGTGTTTGATTTGATTATAAAGCACAATTACAATCACCTGGGCCACTAACAATAACCTTCTCAATCTTTTCCGGTGGAATGTTTGGAGCAATGGTAGGATCGTCCCGATCATAGCAAGCTGGAAAATAGTATTTTGACTATTTTGGTTTCAAAGGACAGTTTAAAAATTAAATATATATATTCACTTTAATGGTCAATGTTGACATCACATATGCAATCTTTGCTTTGTGTCCAACACAGGACACATTCCATCATTCAGAAATATATCTGTTTCAGGCAGTTTGTGAACCTGTCCTGACTTTTTGATTTGTCATACAATTGCATGTGCATCTGATCACACTTTTAGATTCGAAGATTGTAGAATTAACCAGGACTATTGGTCACAGGAACATGCTGAAAGAGGTGATTGGTCTGATCCCTGTTGAACACAACATTTTTTGGCTTACTGCCTTGCTCAGACAACTCTGACTTGCTTGTTAAGAAGAAATTACTTGTTCCACTCAAGTGCTGAAACCAACATTTGCAACAGTTCTGTAGGTTTACCAGAATACAACTGCATTGCATGCAGCTGAAAAGTTAGCTGTGTTGCCGGTGTCCTGGGAGGTTAGGATTTTTGCTTTGATGCTAGCTAGTGTTTTCAATCAGCTGTTAATACTTCTTGTCAGGCAAAAGCCAGACTGGTAGCCATGGTACAAATTATCCAGTTCACTGCACTATGAAGATGAACCTAAAAAACAGGGTGACTAATTCAAGTCGAGCCCAGTCATTCAATTATAGGGGTGCACAGAGGCGTAAACTGCACCAGTGGATTCTCCTATTACACAAATTTAAACAAGGATCTTCTGTTTTTACTGAAGGCAGTTTCTATTGCAAACACTTAACATAATTACCTTTTTGTTTCAATAGTTAATAGATGCCCTGTTTGTACTCGCTAATTTCAAGCATTGTGTCTTTAAACTCTCAGTATTAAAAATATTTCGGTTTTTTAGTGATATACATGCTTATTTATCCAATAGGTGAGGTCAACCAAGCAAATGGGTTATTTAAGGCTCATGATCATTGAGATTTCTTTGCACCCGCACATGTGACTTACCATCATCTTGAATTATGCGTCTCAGATAATCAGCCATCAAATTTCTAAGTGCTCTTTTATGTGGCAAGCCTAAACGATGCGGAAATACTACTGAAGTGTCAATCACACGGTCGTGAATGAGCTGTGAAAACAAATTATGCAAGGGAAATTATGTTTTTTATTAAACAATTTTTATAGCAGAGAACAAATCTAGCCAGAGGCAACATTCCACAGTTCAAAGATTATCCCAGAGCTCTAATATGTTGTCCCTATTCAATGTTATGCTTGGTGAAGAAAGGTACAAGCAAAATGAATAGAATAATATGGTTGGGACAACATTGGCAAACTTATGCAGCACAAAGATTGCTACAACAGGTATGGCAAAGAATGATAGGGTCACTTTAGGATTTTAATAACCCAAACCCTGCTACACGAACAGCCGTTTGAATGTGAGAGGTTAATACAAAAATGTTCTCTCTTCAATTCTGTAATTCCACATTTTCCTTAAAAATAGAAGCTATGGACCCAAAGTACCTGCTAATGGACTCTTAACAAGTTGACAATAGGAACCCTAGTGAGTTTTAGGAGAAAGCTAAAGACCTGGCTGTTTCAGGACTAGACGCTAAGCATGCTTACTGTTGTCTCCAGCACCAAGACACCTCCGGGTATTCGTGCGCTTTTACAAATTCCATTAACATTAACAAATGTGAGACCAATGCAGTATGAGTGATGTTTAAATTTACACTTATTCAGTTAAGGCAGTCACATCTTATACAAAACTTACCACTGATTATTGTAATATATTAAAACTTTTAATATTAGTGCATTAGCTGTCCACTACATTCTTCTATTACATTCCTATTAAAGCTCAGGCTCCAAAAATCATATATATATGTATAAATCCACATTTTATAAAAGCTTTAAGATGAATAGCAATATTTTCTTACTTACATGGACACTGCCATGTCACAAAACACTGAAAGATTCACATAAGTCCCAATGACAACCTGTTTAGAGACTCTTACCAAGTTGACTTATCGCACAAGAACTGACTTCCTATTTTTTGGCTTCAGATAGATGTGTGGCTTGAAACTTCTAGGCATAAGTTAAACAAAAATCTTAGGTACATGAGAGACCCAAAACTGAAATCATTCAAAGAGACCTTTATTAACCTCAAAGAGATTTAAGGAAGAAAGTGCACAAGACAACATCACAGCAAAAACATTTCAAGAAAGCTGAAGACTAAAAGACCCTGTCCCATGACAAGTAAATCTTCACACAATGATTTGCTTGGAATGACCTATATTGCACATTGGCACAAAAGCAATAATTGAATAAACAATCAATTCATGAACCACACAGGGAAGAGGAAAAGCCCAGATAAGAAGGAAAGGTTACATTCCAATCCAATCCAATCCAAAAATCCTTTATTTCGGCCATATAGACCATAAAAGATGCAGTAAAAATACAATACATACATTTAAAATACAATGTTAAATACATTATAAAAGAGCCTCTTCTCGTCCAGCGAGGAAAGGGGAGTGCAAAACAATACCATGATTCAGAGGACAGTTTTCTATCTAATGATCCATACTGCCATTAAGAATTTGGATATGGCGAACACAATGTGGCCCAAAGTGCTAGTTTTCATTACTCTGTATGCCTGTGTGTACTTCCTGAACCCCAGGTTTCTACAGAGCGGCGCTATCCAATATTTCCTGGGTCTGTGATAGGCAGGGCATACAAACATGATATGGAGGTCATCTTCCTCATGAGTGTTGCAACATGGACACAATTTGTCACCCCCTTTGGTCCATTTACAAGTAAAAGTTTTGGTAGGGAGTGTGCCAAGCCTCCATTGCACAAACAATTTCCTCGCCAGTATAGGAAAAATAAAATCCATAAAAGGTTCGAAGACATAAGAATTTTTGGATTCCAAGAATCGCGCAGTGAGGGTGCCGCTGTTTTGAACATTCACCATGAGTGAGAGGCTCCTGTCCTTGTAAATTTGGGTCAAGGCTTTGCGTGTGATCCTTTGGCAACCTCGAGCAGGATCGTCCCATAGCTCTGACAAGTTCATACTGAGCAGTTCATTCTTTACAAAAGCGAGCCAGGGGATTTTGCTGTTGCGGTTCAGGCTCATGACATGGATAAGGTCCTGTCTATAGTGGTGTAGTTCGTTAGTGGACCATAGCCGGTGCCAGAACTTCACTGGCTTTGACACAAGCTCTTCAGCAATAGGGGGAAGACCCATGTCTAATCTTAGTGGCAAAAGTGGCGTGCCTTGCGGGAGACCTAGTAGGCGCCTTAAAAAGCTGTTTTCCACTCCTGCCAAGTCTTTGCCTGCTTTGTACCCCCATAGCTCACTGCCGTACATGGCCGCTGCCTTAGCTTGAGTCCTATATGTTTCAAGGGCCGGGCTTAAGGGCTTAAAGGTGGAAGTATTTGCCACCTTCAAAATTGCACCCGACAGCTGGGACAGTTTAACCCTTGATCTGGCTATCTGGCGGTCCCATGATAGGTTTTCCTGGAGTGTTACCCCCAGATATATGAAGGTAGAAACCCTCTCAAGGCTAACAGTACCCAGGGTGGGGTTGGGTCTGGCTTTGTTAGGAGGATTGAAAATCATGAACTTGGTCTTCTCTGTGTTCACCTCAACCCGTGTTGTCGACAGAAGAGACCAAATCCGTTCAGGATCCTCTGAATCCCCATGGGAGATTTGGAAAGCAGGAGGGTGTCATCAGCAAACATGATTGCCGGAACCCTCCTGCCTGCCAAAATTGGGGCGTCATTGTCCTTAACGTTATCTAGGTGTAGTATAACGCTATTAATGAAAAGACAGAACAGGGTCGGTGCCAGGACACAGCCCTGCCTGACCCCTCGTCGGACAGGAAACCTGGACGAAAGCTTACCATCCCTCCCACACCTCACCTGTGCATAGTTGTTCTCATGCAGCCTGGTTATAATGCTGAGTAGCTGATGGGGTACTCCTAACTTTTCCAAGACCTCCCACAGTTTCCTGCACGGGACTAGGTCAAAGGCTGACCTCAGATCCACGAAGACCATGTACAGCCTTCCCCCCTCTAACCTCACCGTCTTCCAGTATAGGAGGACGAGGCGGAAAATCTGATCCATGGTCGACGTGTTTTTCCTAAAGCCAGCCTGCAAGGGGCTCATAATATCGTTGTCCTCCACCCAATCTAGCAGATGGTTGAGAATAAGGCGCGCAAAGAGCTTTTGGGGTACATCTATCAGGCTAATCGGCCTGTAGTTCGCCGGGAGCAGAGGAGACCCCTTCTTATAAATCGGCACAATCTCTGCCCCCAGCCAAGAGCCGGGGACCGCCATACCTCCTAAGATGGCGTTAAAAAGAATAAGGAGGTACGGACACCAGATATCAGGGTGATGCCTAAAGAGATCCCCCGGTAGCTTATCCAGCCCCGGCGCCTTTCCCAGCGCTAAGCGCTCCAGAGCAGACACCACCTCACCTAGGGAGAATTCCAGGGCCGTATCCGAAGTGCTTGTGGGCACTGCCACCACTCCGTCGGGCCATAGAGTAGTATCTTGGTAGAGTGCCCCGAAATGGGCCTCCCAGACAGAGGGGGCAATGTTGGGTTCGACTGCTGGTTTAAGTTCCCCCATCCCATTGTTTACCAGGGCCCAGAATTTCCTAGAATCTTTAGCTTTTAGGGCTTCAGACAGGTCATGCCAGTGATTCCAATCCCACTCTGCCCTTGCATTGGCCATTGCTGCTTTGTACTCCCTCCTGAGGTCACGAACCTTACCCTTATTAGAGCCCTCCTTGATGGTAGCAATTAGCTCGGATTTAATTGCCCTACAGGAGGAGGTGTACCAAGTGGGGGTACGAGTCTTTTTCCTTCGGTTTTGTACCACCGGATGGAATACCTCTGCAAGGTCCCTTACTAGTCCCTGGTGAATGGTGGCTAATCTCTCATTATAGTCCGAGGGTCTTGGTTCATTTATGAGAGCATCCACCTCCTTGAACCTGGGGAGTGCCAGACCGTATAGCTTATTTATGGCATCTTCTGTGCTGAGCAACTTCCCCATTTAACACGACGCCTGTTTGTGGAGAGGAGCATATCCCCCTGATCCTCTCCGCAGGCACTAATGGGCGAGCCCGCTGGGGGCAGGGGATGCTGGATCTCCAGGCGGAGAGCATTATGGTCGCTATCCGACCTTGGTAGCACCCTAAAGTCAAGGACTTTTGGCCACAATGTTATATCTAATAATATATAATCCAGCCTTGACTCATGGCCCTTTCTGTTGAAAGTGAACAATGAGGGGGTATCTGAGGGGGTACGGCCATTGCAAGCCCTCAGTGCAAAGTTCAAGGTAAGGGACACGAGTTGTACTGCCAGCGGGGACCAGGCTTTGGGGTGAGGCGAAGACGAGGGTGGGACCCCCCCAATAATCATCCTCAGCAGTGAGGGCACCCTCCTTTAGTCCTTCTAGGGGTTCGAAGTGACAATTAAAGTCCCCTCCCATCACTATCTTATGGACACCTGATAATTGGCCTAGGAAGGAGGACAGTTCATTTAGGGTGGGGGATTCGTTTGGCGCGGCAACTGGTCGCGAGTAAACATTAACAATGGCCCAAGATGTTTTACCAGGCCATGTGAGCAACACGCACTGGATGTCCTGCGAAAATGTATCCATCCTTTCCGCCCGACACCCAATGTGACTCGCTATCCAGATCGCCAGGCCTCCCGACGGCCTCCCCCTCCCGCTCCATTTTGCTGGAATTTCAAAAATTTCAAACCCCCTTCTGGTCTGTGGTTCCCTCGCCCATGTCTCCTGAAAAAGGAGGATATCGCTACCACTTAACAGGAGATCCCAATCTGGTGTGCCTTCCTTATTTGCGATCCCTGCCACATTCCAGGAGAGAATTCTCAACCCTGGACCTTGTGGTAGTGATCTTGGCCCTCCAGGGGGAAATGGTGCGGTGGCTGTGGGGGGGTCAGTGTCTTGCGGGCCGGTAATAATAGCCGGAGTGGTAGATGATACATCCACCTCCGCTGATAGCGAGCTGTGAACAATCGGGATATTAAGTAATGACCCTTCTTGACCCGGGATGCCTTCCAGGGTAACCCTTCGTTCTTTGGCGGTATCCTGTAGCCTATTGTCAGTTACAGGAACAGCACTCACTTCCCCCCTGCCTAAGACCCCGCACACAGAACTTTCTGGACTCGGTTGAATGACCCCCTTTTGTGGTCAGTCCACCTGATCAAGACAGGAAAATCTATTATGGTGGATAAAGTTGCCAGGAACGGGAAGTGCATGATGCTTGGGCCTGTAACGTGAGCCATCTACAGCGAAGCCCACTCTAGTCCACCCCTGCTCCCTCCCCACCTCAGTATTACAGGCATTTGGGTAGAAGTGTGAGAGAGACACTAGTTCAATGGTGGACTTATCAGGTCTTACAAGCCAGTTACAAATATAGGGAGCGACCTGTGGGCTTTTAAAGCTAACAATGATGCAATCCCCCGCCCTGTTCTTTGGGGTAAAACCAATCCATGGAATCCTCCTGACCATCAAAACCTCGCCTTTTAAGTTCGGAGGGAGGGGCCTGTTGATATTGAGCCAGCTTATTACCTTATTACGTAACGAGTCCTGCGGCTCCCTTGCATCACCGGTGAGCTCAGGCACTCCCACCATGATCGCCGTGTAGGGTACTGCCTCGGGGGGCAAGTTGACCACCCTGCGCCTAGCATTAGGGCTAGTAGTGTGGCCGGTGCGACCGTTGGCAGAGTTCTCATCTCTCGATAGTTGAGAGGATGCAGGTTGCTTGGATCTTCTAGGAGCAGGAACGGGGGGCCTTGACGTTTGGGGTGGCAGTGGGTGCGTTTGTGGGGCAGAAGCGCTGTTGTTGCTATGCTGGGCCCCTGACTGGACTGGTACCACGTTTGAAACCTGGGAAGTCGTTGCAGGAGTCGGAGGTCTGTTCCCAGTAGACTCCCGGGGGGCTCTTTGAGCATTTGGGCCCGGACCAAGACTGTTCCTTTTATGAGTATTTTCTAAGGCCATCAGTCTAGCCTCTATGGCGTCCAGTTTTACAGACAGAGGGTTCAACAAGTTCTTAAGAATGTCCGTAAGTGAACTAATGAGCATGTCTGTGTTATTAGAAGGTGCCCCACCAAATATGAATGGGCCTGAACACCCTGGTAAGGCCGTAGCTGATGGAGGGCCCGAGTGGTCCGACCTAGTCCCTGGGGAGGTGACCTCAGGCGAGGCCGAGATGTCTGTGCTGATATCCAGATTTTGCTTGGTTGTGTCGACTTTGGCCCTCTTTGCCCTTTTTAATTTCCTCGACCTTTTTATTTTCGGTGGTTGTTCCACTCTGTTAGAACAACAGCCTGGCCCACATCCTGCGACTCAGTTCCCGTGCAATCCGCATTAGAGGAGGGATCTACAACCCCAGAGGGGCGTGGTGAATCTCTATCCCTCTGGGGGTTTGACGGGGTCCTTAGTTGTTGTAGGACTGACTCAATAGTCTGGTCGATACTGTCCATGAGTGACAGGTGGGTGGCGTCCAAAAGTAATGGGGTACTAGCATCAATTGAAGAATCCGTGGAGTCCAGTGACAAGTTTTCTGAGCCCATCTCAGGGTGAGTGTCCAGCACTGGATGGCCTTTATTGGCCAGAGCACTGGCCTTAGGGAAAATTTTTTCCAATGTACTAGAACACTGGTGCAGCTTTACTCCTGGAGACCCTGGTTGCCATATTGCAGTAGGACACACAGGGGCCGTGGGGAGCACGGCGTCAGAGGGGTGGCCAGGTCCGGTCTCTACCGGTCTCTACCAGCCTCTAACGGCCTAAAACGGCCAGCCCTTTGCCCGGGCTTAGCCCGGCGGTCGCCCGCACGCGTCCCGCGATGCGCGTGTGTGGGGATGAAGATGTAGTGGGTTGGGGCTAAGAGGCGTGGCCAGCCGGGAAGAGTCCCAGGTGCGGCGTCTCAGCAGCCGCTGGGATACCTGGGACTCGCAGTCCCGCTGTGCCGATGGCAAGCGTCCAAGTCCCTCTTCTGGGCACACGAAATCCCCACTGGAGCCTCCTGGTCAAGCAAGTAATCCGCTGACGATCCAAGCCTTCGAGCAGCAAAACACTTTGTTTAAAAGTCAGGCCTTCTATGGCCAGACTTTACATCTTCAGGGCTCGTTCAATAGCTGCTGTGATCTTCTGCATCTTTGAATCCCTGTCGACATATCCATCGCCATTCTTTTTGGAATGTACCAGTTGACCTTCAACTGTGACCTCCAACCACCCTGTCGATGTTGGAGTACCCTCTCCAGTTATCGCCAGCTTGCCTGGGAACATTTCTTCCAGTTCCGCCTTGAGCCGTTGATACTTGGGGCGGTACCCTCAGGCTCCACAGTAGAGAACGTGTACTTTCACCGGCATGGCTACACTTCAATTATCTCTTTCTGGTGGATGAACAAGGTACTTGCCTTCAGTAACGCCTTATCTGGTAGAGACTATCCAGCCGCAGATTCCTTACCTTAGAATTATCCCAATGCATCAGACTGGATCCAGATTTTTTTTCGTTTGCAGTACACCTGCACGCCAGTAGGTGGTGTTGAACGGCTCCGCATGGTGCTGTCTGCTCCTGGTGACATGCGCAGTGCCAATATAGGCGTCACCTCAGCGTGCCACCATCCATTTCTTTTTGTGAATTTCCCCACCAGGAGTGCGGAGCCACATATAAAACCGACCACTGGTGTGAAAAATTAGGGCTCTGAAAGGGGAGCAGCCTTGTACCTAGAAATCCAATCGCAGAGCGTAGAGGAGAGGATGGGTGGGCCAGTAAGAAATCTGCGGCTAGATAGTCTCTTTACCAGATGAGGCATTACCGAAGGTAAGTAACTTGTTCATCTAATAGAGACTTCAAGCCGCATATTCCGTAACTTAGCATAGATATTCAAACAATACCTCTCCAGTGGTGGGGCTGAGACACTGATTACACTAGAAAGTCCTCTAGGACCAAACAGGCAAAATGCCAATTTCGATGAACCAGGACTGTCAAGGCAGAAGTGCTTTGTAAACATGTGCAAGGAAGCCCAATTTGCTGCCTGACAGTTATCCCCAGGAAGGGTGCTCCGCATGCTAATGCAGTGGTTACAGCTTTGGCCCTATAATTAGCTTGCCTACATTCAGGAGGTTGCTTTTTGGCCAATGCGTAACAGATTTTGATGCAGAGTGCTATCCATCGTGAGATGGTCCGTTTCTGCACCGACTTTCCTGTTTTTCGTTCCGACGTACCCAACAAGCAATTGATCAGTCAATCAGAACTCTTTTGTGAGATCAAAGTAGAACAACACTTTTTGGGTCCAGTCGGAGAAGTTGCTTCTCATTATTAGAGGGATGTGGTGGAGCATAAAAAGTTGGCAAAGTTGGCCTACATGAAAGGGAGTGACAACTTTCGGTAAAAAGGAAGCTATAGTTCATAGAATAAGTTTGTATGGGTAGATATTCGGGTATGGAGACTTGGATGACAAATCTTGAAGCTCACTGACCCTCCAGGCTGATGTTCTTGCCACCAGGAAGGCCGTCTTGATGGTAACCATGTAGTGTGGTTCCTATATTCCCAATATGCTCTGCGTATTGGAATAATATATACTGTGCTTTAGACGTAGGATTGAAGTCTACTAGGTCCCTACCGAATAAATTAAACTTAATAGTGAGTGCCAGCTAGCTCAGAGGTCACTAGAAACTTTCTCGAATTCACAAGAAGGGATTAGTTTCTGACAACCGCATAAACATGACAACTTTGTTTCCCAAGAATAAGAAACCAAATCTCTAGAGTTGCGGAAATAATAGATAACTATTTTACTCAGTCAATCGGGCATGCTTCGTTTCACCAGAGGTGCTGAGAAATAGAGAGACGGGCGTTTTCAATAAAAGGTATTTATTGAACAGTCTTATTTCTCAAGCATTGGAAATAAACTGCTACAATCGTAATACTGGTTATAAAGTACAAGGCATATAATACGAACAGTATTATAAAGTAGTACTGTAAAAGCATGATATGGTTTCCAAGCCATAAAGTGCATAAAATGTATAAAATACATATAGTGATAAAATGATGACTAAAAGTACTCAACTGGTGCTTCTAAAATACGCCTACCCTGGTGTACCTAACCTAAGTCTAGTACAAGGGAAGAAGTAATTGAGGAGTAGCTTAAGTTTAGTAGTTCTCTGCCAGGAATCTATTCCAAGAATTCTCTCAAAGGTCTAATCGGCTCCGTACCTTGGTTTTAGAATGAAGGAGGTCTTGTATCTCTCTCTCAGGACTCTATTTTCCAGATACCCGCAAGGGTAAGCCGGAAACACTGGAGCTGGATTTCTCGGCAAGAGAAAAAACAGCGTCTCTCTCAGTGCGTCAGTTGGAGGGTCGGCTTCCTTTGGCACTTGCTGCTGTAGGGCGTCGGGCAAGTAGGCATATTTATACTTTAAGGTGCCGAGTTTGACGCATGTTTGGACCTAATAACGTGACTCAAAGGCTAAATTCTTGGAAAACGCCAGGAGTTCTCGGAGAACTTAATATTCAAGCAAGGGGAAGTCCCTAGCTGCTGAAGGCAGGGTTTTCCAAGAAATTGTTGTGTATTCTCGGAACTTAGTGGAAGTAGCCATGCCGTATTTGGGCTGGGCTTGGGCCAAATATGGTAGTGATTTCTTTGCCTATATAAGGATATGATAATGTATACATACATAAGTGCATGAATCGGGAAAATTACACTAGGGTCCTAGATTAATTTACAACACCCACTCCATGATCTTAAGTTCAATAAAGCTAACCTAATAAGCACTGAACTTATCTAAAGCTAGTGTTTACAATCCCACCCCAAAATACATAAAAATGCACTTGAAATGGTTGTACATGAGGGAAAAAAACAAAAGTATTCCGCATTTCCACAGTTCGCATTTTAAGGAAGTGATGACATTCTAAGCATATAGTATGGTATCTAAATATGCAAACCGAATGAACCAAGAATTTATTTTTATGAAAATGGCTCTTAAATACAGAAAGAAAGGTTGAGACCATTTCATAACATTACATATTATGGCAATTGCTATATGAGGACAAGGCCAAATATTTACTCTAGGGTATTCAAAAAGAAAAATAATTTCTTGTTCTCTAAGAATAGTTCTACTTTAAGCAGATTATTCTGTGCCAAAAGTTCAAATGTTTTGGAGAGAAAAAATCCAACTGGTTGTGAAAAAATAGAGTTCCAAAGTTAGAAGTCTTTGTTTTCAAAATTTGAAGGCCGAATTTCAGAGTTCAGGGAACGCTGTGTGCATGAATCAAAAGCTATTCTCGGTGTCAGGAGAAAACATCAGATCGTCTAGGCTGGCAAAGAAATCGTCTACCACAATAGGTGAGAGTGGAACTACTTATTCAAGCAGATCAAATGTGCACAGATGCGAAGCATTGCAGTCAGCGCCAGGTGCCACATTAGCGGTGTTCATATCAGATAGTACCTGTGTGCCTGTTGATCCTCGTATCTCACCCTCAGTTAGACTTACTGGTGAGACCTCAATGAATGCAGTCATCAGGATTCGTAGCCGTTGGATACAACACAATGCATAAGTCGTTACTGGACCTAGCAAGGCGTCGACATTCGATGGAAGGACTGATGGAAGTGTAAGACAAATGTCCAACACTCATTCCTCTCCGCAAAGCAGGCATCGTAGAATAGGTAAGATGCAATCTTGCCAGATTGGTCTGAACAAAAGAAACCAGGTTGTGTTCAGATCTCTTAAACGAGCCAAGCCAAGAATCTGTGTAATTCTCTCACGATACCTCATGGCAAGGAGGGTCCCTTCCATGGTGGTCTGGGTATCGTTGGTTACCGGACTTGCCATATCGGAGCAGAAGGAATAAAAATAGAAATCCTGCTACTAGTCCCAGGATGAGAGGCAGGCCGCCGAACACAGAGTGCACGAAATTGGGAAAAATGTCAAGGACTGCTTCAAATGGTGTTAACAGTCCCGAAAAAATCGTCTTAAATACATGTGAGATGCCACTGGTATCAGACATATTTAAGATTTGACTTAACATTTCTGCGAAATGTACTCGGCAGTTTGTTGATAATAATGCATGTATCTCTGCAGATGTCCTCGCAAATTGCAGATCATACGTTTCTCTAGAAGAGGTCAGTGGCACAGATTTTTGCAAAAGAATGGCTTTTATTCTGCTTAAAGTATCAATTTGTATAAAAGAGATATTCAGTGAAGGCCATAATGCCGTCCCACTGTTTGTTTTGTGTGTTGGGTACAATACTTGCATACAACAAGTCACCATGGACGTCACACTAACGAGATAAAGTTTTCCTGTCATCATGCCACAGCAGCTGTGATCATTCAACATAACGTAACTGCCATTGGATAGCTGCCTGAAAATGGGTTCTATCACAGTGGAGGGAGTACCGTGCAGGTGGCAATAGAGGTTATTTGCAGAGCCGTTGCAGGCTCCGTGTAAATTAATACCTTTGCACAGAAGTGTTCCACTTAGTGAGTTTTTACAATTTTTTCCACTAAGGAATACCTCTTTTCCCTTGTTCCAACATTTGTGTGTGTAAGATAAAGTCCATGTCGACTTAATGTATTCTTTACCCAACCTTTCATACAGGCCCGCTGGCATATGCTGTAAACGATGGGTACTCATAGTACGGCCCGCGGGCCGCCGGCGGCCCGGCCTACCTTCATTGGCGGCCCGCGGACCTTGTCTTGCCATATGCCTGTTCCTTCCTGGAAGTACGCAGCATACGTAGTGAAAACTTTACCATTCCGAGGGCGCAGCCCGTCGTGCATACGCAGTTTGTCTGTCCGCCTCCCGTGTTTGACTTTCAGAAGCTCAGATTTCAAACCCTTTGGTGCTCTGGGGCGATGCTGTCCATTGGCAGGAAGTGAGCGTGCTTTTCTGTGCCCCCCAGCGCGGCTGATTAAGCTGACTTGCACACATCCATCAATTGATCCTGGCGCAAGAGGCATAGCTGTCTTTAGTGCTGCGTCACAGGGGCTCAGGTAGCACAATATCCCTTCCCAGATAGCGAGGGTCCTCTTTCATCCCAATAGGATTGTCTTTTCAAACCCAAAATGGATATGGGGCGGTGGGAAGAGAGGAGGCATTTCCTTGTTTACATCACGTTTGCTATGCCCCTGCTCCTCAAATGCAACCCATGAGGGTTTTCATTTGTTGCCTATTGTGTTGAATCTCTGGTCTCCATAATATTCCGTAAAGCTTTTTGCTCAGGCAATTGTGTGAAGCACTTAGCGCTCACATCTGCATGTGACCAGCAACGACCACAGGTTTGAACCGCTGTGGCAGAACCTACTTGGCCTTTCATCACTGTGATCTTCATTCACTACGCACCGTTCACTGGGCTGATCTGCAATATTAGGAGATCGCAGTTACAAACCCTGTGTATGCATTTGTTGTGTCTGCAAACAACATGAGCGACCTGTGCCAGTTTTTCATTTGCGGAGGAGTCTATGCAGTAACATTTTATGTATCTTTGTTTTAACGAACAAGGTTCCCGAACTGAAACCTTTATGTGTTGTAGACGGAGCGAAGAGTGTGGGGGTTAATGCTGGAGTGGCATAAATACCCAAAACTAGAGGCAGTCTGTTTGTTCTGGTTATTGGGTGGGTGGGGGTGGGGGGCAGGCCAATTAGGGATCGCTTGACTTACAATTGCGACAATTTGAATACTTTATCTCTGGTGTCTCAAAGCCATCTTACCATTGGATTCAAAACCGAGCTCAAAGTATAAACCCCTTTAGTCCTTGACCCTCACGGTAGCAAAGCTGAGCAGTCCAAGGCTCACCCAGGGAGGTGGTGTGGCCAACGAAGCTGCAACTCAGTAAAATACTGGATTACATGAAATCAAGGTTTTCTTAAAAAGTACTTTCAGATGCACACCGCTAAATTTTGTGCACAAAAATGAAAATATACAAAATAAAAGAATATCCAGATGCCTCTGGTGCTCCTTTTAGACGGCTCAGGGGTGAACACAGTGCATCAGTCCCTGGCTACAGCACAAACGTTTCACAAAATAACCCCACCTACAGAATCAGCACATGATCAATGAGGACCTCTTTCATACTGGACCAGCCAGGCTTCCTTAGAGTGTTGCACAGGAGATGAGAGTTTGCGCACATTACCTTAAGCAGCCTATGACTAGCTCATTACTAGCCAAGTTTTGGACTGCCCCCGGTGCCTCCTTAGATCCAGAACAGATTCTCCAGGCCCAGGCCTATTCCAAAAGACAAAAAGATCCAGACCAAGATATTGTCTAAGTAGCTGAAAGGGCACACTACCACACCAAATTAGGGAGGCATATGGGAGTCCAATGGAGGATTACAGCTGACTGCATAGCATGGATAGTATGGGACCTGGTACAGGTAAGGAAATTAGTCCCCTTTACCACTTTTGGGTTAGAAAAATTCAGCAATTGTCTGATCTCAGCTCCATCATCACATCTACCTCCATCTCCACAACCAGCTTGATTTCCATCGCCCTGCAACACCAGCTCCACCCGCAGGTTGATCTTCACACCCGATAGGTAAGCACGGGATCCTATTTAAGTATGCAATGTGATGGTCTCATCTGTTTCTCCTTTTGACTCTTCCTTACTTTCCCCATGTGTGACTCTTTCACCCAGTGCCTTTTCTCAAGACTCATCATCTCTCTTTCTTCCCACCTGTCTCACAATGTCCCCCACCCCCCTCTCTCTGGGTGTCTGCCATGTTTATCTCTCTCCATCTTTATTTATTAATTGTACAGTAACTGCATGGGATCAAAAAACTGCAATGAATAATAATTGCTATTGTCTGATAATAAAAACATTCTAAAAATGTGCTCCTTGTAGTTACATCTGCTTTGGAAATACAGCATTGTCTAGTAATGTTATGAAACAGTAGTGAAGTTTTCCCCTATAGCCCCGCCCCCCACTGACACCGCCCCCACCGGTGCAGCCCTCGGCCACAAACCACACTGTAAAGTTGGCCCCCGAGAGAAAGTTTGCGAGTACCCATGCTGTAGACAATACTTAAATTGGAAAATCGTCACTGGTATCATGATGGTGCCATGAATTATCCATTCAATGACAGGTTTCTCAGACTGTCAATGGTAATCTTTCTAGTTTTTTCATGCTCAGCACCGCATAGTCTGCTCCTATTTGTGCCAAAGAGATTTGTTTATCTGTAAGGTTAAATACAGAAAACAATGACGTTGTGTTGATTAGACGCCATGGCACGTAGCACGAAGATTTTGCAACGTCCAGCCTAACTGCATTATAGAACTTAATTAAGACTGGCCATGTTGTAACATTAGCAAGTCCTGTTCCATTATATCAATTGCAGAGGATACAATGTTGTTCAATGAATATATTCTGGAGGACAGAGTTGTTAACCATTGTCCACTACAGAGAGAGCTTTCTCTAAATTATTACGATCAATTTCTCATATTCTTTCTGCAGTTTCCAATTGCGTTATTTTCCAAGCTTCGTTGTACGCAGCGTATATACCGGCGTATATGAAATGTTTTTGCCGTGGTTTGCGAGGCCCCATTAAGAAATCTCGCAAATCATTGCTTTCTTTAAGTAAAGACAAGTGTTGTTTGATTTCCGGAAGTGTGGATGTCTTTAGCCACTCAAGGCATAGTTTTCCTACACTGTATGTTGTTACTATCCCTGGATGTTGGCTCTGGGAGTATCTTGGATCTAGCCTGTTCAGTTTTAATCCCTGTGTTTTGTTCAGGAATCTATCATGACAGTTATTGGTGTCTGTGGGCCAGATTAACCATTTTTTCCAATAAGGATTAGTTCTTTTTTGTGTTAAAATATATGGTACGTCTACCTCCTTTTCTATAGTATCATTACTCTCAGAAGTGGGTGTAGGTAAAGACTGTTTATTCAAATCTTTTATCTTAGCCAGGCCAAGACAAGAAGTCTGTTGAACAGTGTCATTTAAAAACATTATTTGTTCTGGTATAAAGCAGGCTCTGAACAAGGCTTCTAAACCTTGTACCTGCCAGTCTTTCGTGCCCCAGACATTTTTGTCTCAATGTTGTCTTTCCAAAAGTCGAAAGTTAATGTAGACCGCTGAGCATAAAAGTTTGCAGAATAAATATGTTTAGTGTTGGTCAACATTGTTTTTATTCCGGTCTTATTTATATTTTTTAAATAAACGTTTCTGGATTTGTAACATTAAACCCTGAGAAGTAGGAAAACTTTTCATGAAATGTTTTTGAGCTGCCTTTTGGTGGCGTGGGACAATGTTCCAATTGATTATATGTAAAAACATTCCTAGGACTTGCAGATTTATGCAAATAATAGTGACCATAGTGATTAAAACAATACATTTGTTCATAATCTGATGACCCTTCTAAATAGTCATGTTCAGTAAATTTTGCAGACATTTCTAAATCGGATATCATATTATTAATAGTCTCAAAGTCCCAATCATCAGAAAATGTGCTGGGTGATGCAAAGTCATAGAGGTCATAATCAGTTCTATCCCATGCTATACCACCTGGTATAGGAACGGCTGTGATGTTTACTGATGACAGGTCTCTTTTCCCGATGGGATGATTTGTGAGGTTTTAGGACCAAGTTGATTTACTGACTTGCTGTGTCCATTGTACTGTATTTTCCATCTATCATTTGTCCCAAACTTAGCCCCATCCCTACTGGGTAAATTCCCCCGCTGTGCTGGGGGGAGGGGGGACGCGCGCAGCGCCCGCATGCTCATGACAAGCTCAGCTCGTCATGAGCTACAGTGCTCCTGTGCTCATGACGATCTGAGCTCGTCACGGTCACTCCTGTTTCTTTAGAACGTTCAGCACAGCAGGGGAATTATCCCAGCGTGCGAGCGTTCTAAAGGCCATGACGAGCTCAGCTCGTCATGAGCACCGGAGCACTGTAGCTCATGACGAGCTGAGCTTGTCATGAGCATGCAAGGGGTTAAAACTAAAATCAGCCATAGCAGGAGAAAAAATACACCTAAACCAATCCAAAATTCAATCCATGGTGAAACCAGATATATTTTCTCAAGTTGATGAGAGTTCTGTTTTTTCTTTGAGAGTTTTATTTACTGGCGTTTCTTCAGGTTCACTGGGATCCTCAGAAAATGTATCAAAGTTGATGAAATATCCAGAGGCAGTTCTATCAATTGTTGGAATTGCATCAGGATTGTTATTAATCTTTGGAGTTGCATCTTCCTTTGTCATATTGGTGTAATCAGAGGCTACATCATTGTAGACCGGTGTTTCTTGACGAACTGTTATTTGGGTCTCAAGAGGCACGAGTTCCATGGCTTTGTTGCATAGTCCTTTTCTTACTGCAGGTTTATCAAACGTGATAAATATTTCAGTTTGAACCCCTTGGATACTAGCAAGATTCGGTCTTCTACTACATCTTGGGAGTCCATTGGGCCTACTACTTATTATTGGACACATGTTGTGGTTTGACCAGGTCAATGGACACAACTCGTTTTTCCTTTTTACTAGCAAGGGGCGGTAGTACTACTGATCTTGTTCCTTGGATTGCTAAGACAGGTACTGCTTTTCTGTAAGAAGGCCCAAATTCCTTCTTCACTGCTATCTTTTCCCTGACTAGATCCCCAATCTTTGGAATCCAGACGGGTCTTGCTGGGACAGGTGGTTTTTCTTCAGTGGCTGTTGGCTTTTGAGTTGTGTTACTCTGACTTCTTCTTGTTTCATTTAAGTCCTGTAAAACAGCCAAACAATCTTTGACATCAAATGGTTTTTGTTCCACCACTGAAGTTTGACAATCGAGATCTTCGATTATCATTCTAGTACCAAACAGTAATTCATAAGGAGTGATCCCCCCCCAGAGAATTTCTTGGCAGATTGTTAAGACTACGTTGGACACTTATTAAATGTTTGACGCACCCATCACCCGAACCTAATACCTTAGCTGTTATGGATTGCTTTATGTCACAGTTTTTTCTTTCCACTACCGCATTACCCTCAGGATGGAAGGGACTAGAATACCGCAATGCAACGCCCAAGCTAACCATAGCTCTCGAGCTCACAAGGAGGCTAACTGCAGGACCCTGGTCAGAATGTAGCATGCGGATTGCGTATGTGCGGATAAAGACTCACAAATCCTTTATAACAGTTCTGGCGTCAGCCGAGCGCTGGGGCCAAAACCAAATAAATCTTGTCCTAGTAGTTGTAAATTGCATCTGGCTGTAGGGACGTCTGCATATAGATAGCCAAATGCTGTCTAATAGTGGTATCTGAACTGGGCTGGCTACACTGTAGTCCGGTATCTGGTGGGTGTCAAAGCTGTGATCTCTGTAGCAGGTATCACAATTTATTCCACATTCGTAAACTTGGACGCTCATTCCTGGCCACCATTACTTCTTTTCTAATTCTATTAGAGATTCTAAGATCCCGTGGTGTCTCAGACCCTCTCCCATATGTGCTTCGTGTACCAAAGCCGCTTTCTGGTTGCTGTTTGGAATTACTCTGTCCCCCACTCCAGGGATTCAAGCAAAAGGACGAGAGTTTGCATCAATTATGTATGTATTACCGAGTGGATAGTTTAGTGGTAACACTTCATGATTGCCTTCCATTGAAGCTTTTACTGCTAATAGCGTTTCACCATCAATTACTCTTTTTGAGCAAGCGATTGTAGCTATGGAAGCCATTTGCACAGCTGCCTTCGCGGCATCATCAGCCAATAAATTCCCTGCAACGTGAACGCCATCACGCTGATGACTCAGTGTATGTATTGCGTGAGTCTTTTGTAGTTCTTTTTGTAAACAAACTACTTGTTCCCGAAGCGTTTTATGCTTAATCGTGCCAACTTTTGAACCAGTTTTTAACCCAGTTCTGAAAATTTTCGTTGTAAGATTCCACGCAGAAATACGAATCGCACACTATTAGTGTGGGGAATTTGCGATCGGTATTTTCAAGCGCCATCTTGAAAGCCTGTAGTTCAGCTCGCTGAGCTGTATAGTCTCCAAGTGATTGAGTTTTTGTGACCATAGGTCTGAATTTGCCTTCGCGCCAGTGACCTTTAACAATCGCGCATGCAGCACAATAGGCTTGCTTACCCCCAATAGAGGGCTGTGCTAAATCCGTCTGTATATATTATACAGCTGTAATGTTCCTGAGGTAGAATTTCGGTCGGCAGAGGACATTCGTGTTCATATTGGAGAAATTCTTGTGTTTTCAAGCAGGGGTCAAAAAAGTATTCAACGTCTGTTGCAGCAAGAGAGTTAACCCATTGTATCTATCTCGGATGTAGAGCTTTAGCATTTGGGATGCTCTCTTTCGTCACAGCCTCTGAGGCAGGTACAGGTGTAACAATCATTATGCGTTTACCCTGCACAAGATCTCTCTCTTTTGCTACTGCAGTTTCAACTGCTGTCAGATTTTTTTCAATAGAAGTGAACTTAATTTCAGCTTGTGTTCAAGTGTGATTTGTATGCTATTGGTACCGTTTCTCCTTCATTAAAGGTCAGGTACGTGAATCCGCATCTCCGTGGGATGATTCGGATCACAAGATTGCGCAATTTTTTGCGTGTCTGTAACTGTGTTTTTGTTAACATGTCTCTTTGGACTGAACACAGAATTTCTGTGTGTGTTTGAGTCCAATTTGTTGGTATGAAATCAGGTTTGATTAGTTTGTAGAGAGGTTTAACCCTTTCTGTGTAATTCAGAACGTATGTTCTTCCAAAATTCAGGAAGCCTAGAATAGACTGCAAGTTTTTCAGCGTTTTTGGAGTTTGGAGCAGCGCACATTTTTCTAGAAAGTTTGCTGCCAGGCTTTTGCCTTCACTTGATAACTCATATCCTCGAAATAGGACGTTGAGGTGGGCAATAATGATTTCTTACAATTGAATTTATACCCTTCAGATGTGAACCCTAGTATTATGGTGTTCACTCTTTTCAAGTGTATGTCTAAGTTGTCATCTGTAAGATAGATGCCATCGACATAAGATAATGCCTCACCATCGTACGTTTGTAGTAACTCTGTTACCCTGGCTCAAAATAATCCTGGACCATTCTTGAATCCCCGGTGAGACGGCAAAATTACCGCTGTGCCCCCATAATTGAGAAAGCGGTCAAATGCCTACTTTCAGGTGCAATGTTTTGACAGAAAAACCCATTTGAAATATCTAATGTGGTTTTATATTTTTTGCGCACAATGTTATTCATCAGTGCTCCACTATGTGCATTTTGTACTGCAAATGTTTTGCAACAGGAGTTCAAATGTCTGTAATCCAATACTAGACGATATGAATTGTCGGGTTTGGACACAGGAAACAAAGGATTCTTCTTTGACGAGGTGCATGTTTCAATCACCCCATGGTATTCAAGTTGATTTAAAATCTCCCTGACTTGTTTTTTAGCTTCTTGCTTAACTGGGTACTGCCTTTGTGCAGCAGGTTGATTTTTTAACTGGATTTTATGGCGAGGAGAATCCTCATCCCATCCTACATGATTTTTATATAATGCTGGAGCTTGAGGCACTGCCCATTTTCTGGCATATGTGTATTTTTTTGCGAATTGGAATATGATTTGAGAAGGCTGGTATAATTATCTCTTCGCCATGTGGGTACTCCCTGAAAAATTCAGGTGGCCAGTATTGTTCAGCTAGAAGAATGGCATAGCCCTTAGAGAGCTTCTCCCAAAAGAGTGCTCTTATTTTTCTACTCATGTCCCCCTCCATCCGGAGTGTTACTTCATATAACTTGTGGGGTACACTAAACCTGGTGTCTGCAGTTTCAACTTGAATGGATTAATTCAAGTCCCCTGTCTCCAGAGGATCCTTCAGGATCCTGCGAACTATGGTGACTTCTGCTGCGCGGTCTAGCAGTGTTTAAGCCCACTCCCTGTTCTTGAGTTGTGTCCTCAAGATCCTCGGCATGTCTGATTTTTATGCTTGCTACCTTCTTAGAAAATTGAGCTTTTTTACTTTGGTGAACGGGCCCTTTGTCTTTGGTCTAGACTCATTCTTCCTTGTGTTCAGACCGTCCTCTTCTTTCCGATTTCTGCGAGGAAGTCTGAAAAGATCGAGAGGGACGTGTATCATTATGTTGATATCTGTCAGGTTTTTTCAAATTATCCCTATTCCTAAGGTTGTACCTTTTTTTAGAGGGCTCCCGTTGGGAAGACCTACCACTCCCCTTTGGAGAGATCTTCCTCTGGACTGAACGTTTCTCTCTAAGAAGAGTCGGTTTAGTCTTTTCCCACTTTGTTTTAGAAGTAGTGAGATTATTTTTAATAAATACCTTTTCAGGATTTTCTGTTAATTCAGGTTTTACTGGTTTCCCACCCAAACTATCTCTTCCTAAATCTTCCTAAGATTTTTCAATAATTCTAGCAAGCTGGGGGGGGGGGGGGGGGGGGGGGGCGGAGCTAGCCAGCGAAGAAGATGACCGCTTAACCCGACGGCTCTTCCCCGTGAAAATCTATCCTGCAATCTATCCTGCCTTGCCGGTGCCTAAACGCTACCCAGCGACGTCAGAGCGCTGGGAGAACCAGACCTGAGCCCTACGTCTGCGGCCGGTGTTTGAGGCTGCCGTTGTGCACCGGACTGCGCTCCCGATCAGGGCCGGCGTCTACGCAACTCCCCGGATTCAGCGCTGCAGCGAGGGCCTGTACAGAGAAGCGCTGCGGCTGATGTTACCTGTGGCTATCGGAGACCAGAGTGTGCTGCCCCGGACCTGCTTTGGGAGAGATCGGGACCTCAGGTAGGGAGCGGCGGGCTGGAGACGTGAGACAGCCGAACTCCTAGCATCTAGTGGCCGGACGCGGGGAGGCGATCTAATTGAGGCCCCGGCTTTGGTTGGGCCTACAGAGCACCTGTAGTCGGCGGGCGGGGCTCATAGTACCTCCGGGACCTCCTACTGCTGACGGAGAGCATTGCGGCCTGCAGGACACTTGGTGCCTAAGCCTGGGGGGCACTAACTATACCAATAAATAGCGCAGGAGCGCAGAGATAGTCTTTGGGGCAGGGGAGGCCTTGTGAGCCTCGCACTCCGTAGCCTCCTACTGCTGACGGAGAGCATTGCGGCCTGCAGGACGCTTGGTGCCTGAGCCTGGGGGTCACTAACAATACCAATAAATAGCGCAGGAGCACAGAGATCGTCTTTGGGGCAGAGGAGGCCTCGTGAGTCTCGCACTGGAAGCACACTACAAACACGAGTGCTGCTGGTGTAAAGACGCTCCACTGTGGTCTAGTGTCCTGCCCTGGGGCCCCATATCACGCGGGCTGGCGCAGCCTGGCAGTATCCCTAGGGGAGGCTCGCAATTGTAGGCCCCTAATTGTTAAGAGCCTGGCATTCCCCTCACATGCTGATGTATGAGTTGAGCCTCATAAGGGCATAATCTCACGGTCCACTGCACCGAGGGGGCATTAGAGACTTTTGGCGCGCTCTGAATGTGGCTGCTGGGATGAAAGCGAAACAACACCTGGCTTGCCTCTTGTACTACCCTACCTACCATGCTACCATTGTGGACCGGACTTACTTCTACGAAGGGAGTCTAGTAGGTGGACAGCGCTGTGGCTAAAGCGCAAGTAGACATGCAGGACACAACGGCGGCAGTGAAAGCTGACCGTGGGGAGCACAGGCTGATTGGATGTCGGGACACAACTTTACCCCTGCATATATCCCCAAGTGAGGTCATACCACACAGGCGCACTATAGGAGAGGCTCACATCAGCTGGAACCCCGAATTACGACCACAGTAGACCACGTTTACACTACCTACACTAGACTGTTGCAACCGTAAGAACGGCAGGAGTGCCGAGGGGCTCGACGCCCGGGAAATCGAAAGCAGATATGGGACGCCCGGATCGCACGCAACCTAAGCTGTCGTTTGATACCAACAACAACAAAAAATCCAAACCCTCGGACCCACCGTCCAGCGACACAGTCGAGGGAACTGGGAGGCCGGGCGCAGATGATGTCACCGAGCCTGATCTTCGCTGTATCCTCATGGCTATGGAAAAGAACCTGCAGGGTGGAATTGCCTCTCTGGGCACAAAAATGGACGCCCTCACGTACCCTATGGATCGGTTGGCGGAACGGCTGGACAAGCACGCAGAGCGCTTTGACATGTCAGAACGCTGCATAGGGGAGGTAGAGAAGGTGCAGACGACACTAGACTTGGCCTCAAATTAGAAGGAGAAACCCTTTTTGAAAAGGGAAGGGTATTATGCAAACAAAAGTAAGAGTTCCCTTTTCATGTAATCAAAGAAAAAGACTTAAGTCTCTAGGGGGTTCAGGGCAAGGAGCATGGGGTCGGCCAACACACGTATTTAAAGTTGCAGTTTATAGTCGACTGTATAGAGATTATTTTAACAAATAATATTTTCCAGTTTAAAGAAGACCTTTTTAAACAAATAAAGGGCACAAGCATGGGCGCAACCTGCGCACCGAGCCTAGCATGCCTCTATGTATCAACTTTCGAGGAGAAACACGTATTCAATGAAATGTCCCCTTTTTTTGAAAACATTAGAATGTGGCATCGTTTCATTGATGATGTGTTCTTCATCTGGTCAGGGAGCGGAGATGAATTGAAAGAATTCATCGAATGGATCAATCTTGGAGATAAAAATTTAAAATTTACCTCCACATATAGCAACCAAACTGTAACTTCCTTGACCTAAAAATAAAACATACAGAGGGTCTCCTGAAGGTAGAACTCTTTAGCAAGCCCACTGACCGTAACACGATGTTACATTATGGCAGTTACCATCCATCCACACAAAAAAATAATATACCTTTCGGTCAGTTCTTAAGAGTGAAAAGAAATTGTACAGATAAAAAAGAATTTGAAAAACATGCCTTAACCCTAACCAACAAATTTTTGTAAAGAGGTTACCCGAAAAAAATGATAAAGAAAGCATACAAAAGAGCTAAATATTTTAACAGAGACAGCATATTTGAGCCCAAAACAGAATCCCTAACAAAAGATCAACAGCTAGTGTGTGTCACAAATTTCTCTAATATAAGTAACAAAATTAAAAACCTTATAAACAGAAATTGGAACCTACTTCAAAATCAGAATAGTGCACCTCTTCCCAAACCTATTTATGCATTTCGCAGGAACAAAACAATCAAAAATTGTCTGGTACATACATATCCTGACGATAATAGAAGAAATAAGTTCAGAACTATAGATGGGAAGACTCCAGCAGGCAACTTTCCCTGTGGTTCTTGTAAAAACTGCAGCCAGATCCTAAAGGGGCCTAAAATTACGTATAATGGAGTTACTCATCAACAAAATGAACTAGTAAACTGTAGGACCCAAAACGTAATATATATGATACAGTGCCCCTGCCAAAAAGCATACATAGGGGAAACCTCAAGAGAAATAAGACTGCGGCTCAATGAGCACAAATCTGCCATCCGGTCCAAACGAGCCAATGCTCCTTTGGCCGAACACTGGGACCTACTGAAACATAATGTTGAGGATCTCAGATGGTGTATCATTGAAGTAGTTAAATTAAACAACAGAGGAGGTGATCTGGAAATGAAAAGAAGAAAGAGGGAACAGTATTACATGTCCAAATTTAATACTTTCAAAAATGGACTGATAAGTAAAGAAGAATGGGACAGGATACTTTAATACTTTAATACCCCCAATAAGGGATTAAAACACCTTTTATGCATAACCTTTAGAATAGGGGAATAGGACCCTGAAAAAACCATTGGATGCTTAGAACAAACCACGGCTTCCATCGTGTTTATATATATATATATATATAAAAAAAACATTTTTTTCGTGGAAGAATAAGACAATCGCTCTATGTTACCTTCCCCAGTAATATCCCCACACCGATTTCTCCACTAAACTACCCAAGGCATATAGGGTAAACCTAAATGATATGCCCCTACTAGAGTCGATGCCATACCGACCCTGGTATAAAAGATACTTCAAAAACTAGATGTATGATTAAACGATTACTTGCCATTTAAGCAAACAAATGACAAAAAAATGTTTAATAAAATTAAATAAATTGCGCACCGAAAACCCAGATTTTAAGGAATAGACACAAATAACGATCAGCACGAAAATTAAATAAAATTAAAACAGGTGCAGCTAGTACATAAAAATTCAGTATAAATGCAAAATAAAATAAAGTATATGCGTACGAAGAAATCTAGATCTAAGAATATCAAATCAATATGGATGTGGCGGGTCACAAACATCTTTTAAGATGGCCGCCACATTTACGTTATGGAATATCCATGTCTGCCAGAGAGCCACACATGAATGTTTCCACGGTAAATACGGGAATTCATCGTGGTAGACTACATGTACTCCGACTAAATAACAAAAACGCTTCACCCTTTTTTTAATAAATATGAAGAGTATAAATAAACCCATAGCGAAATACTAACAGAGTATACAACGTAGAAACGGTGCCTAAAAGAAAAACACAAAGTTAAGATGGCCGCCACGCTAAACCAGAGAACAAAACGCGACCTACGGACAAACTCCAGGTGGAACGGATTAAGCGCAATTAAGCAATGTAGAGGCCTATAAAAGCCCGAGGCATGTCAGTGGACAGAAACCACTGCATGGAAGACGGTCAAGGTAGACGCCCGAAAATTCAAAGTAAGTTCGTATCCGACCTGAGTCCAAAACTTAAAATAGTAAAACCCTAAACCTTTTAACCTTAACTAAGAAACTAAGCAGGATTGAGCTTAACTAGATGCAAAAAATCTCCCCCTTTTTTTCTAGATGAAATAAGAATCCTTCTTGTGTTTTTAAGAAAAGCATCGCCACAAAAGCGAGAGCGTGCTATTAAATGATATGGTCTCAGGTAAGAGCGACTGACTTTCAAGCAGGGAACTAAAGACAGACAGTTATGATTTAATTTTTAACTAAATCCCCACCCTTGTTTGTCTTCAAGATCAGAAATAAAAACCTGAACTAAACAGCGGGCAAAGAAAAGGAAGACCGTCTTTTCCATAGGATTCGCTTATAATGCATTCCAGGTACTCGTGACCCTACCTAAAAGCTAACAATAGAATAGGAAAATAACCACTAAAAAGGTATGCTTAACAATGGATGAAGGTCAAGACAATGACTAACAAGTACAATTTCCTGACAGGAATTATGATAACAGACACTAAGGGAGTAGCAGAAGACTAATAACCCACTCCATTTATGAAGAATATCAGCTGAAGAAAGGTAATACTGTAATCAGCAAGGTGTATTGAGATAAAGCGGAACAATACCTTGAGGTGATCTAATGACCCCCTTTTTCCTATATATATATATATATATATATATATATATATATATATATATATATATATATATATATATATATATATATATATATATATATATATATATAATATATATATATATATTTTAGAAATCAAGATAACCCCCACATGGTCAAATATCACCAATTTTTTAAAAAAAGCGACCGACCGATCAACAGCTCAATTTGAGGTATGTATAACACTAATACACCCCAGAGTCGAGTAAAAGCTGAAACGGTTAAATAGTATTATAATAACCGAATACCATGGCGACAGAGAGGCGACAACATAAGTGAGATAGGTGAAAGAAAATCTATCTCCAACCAGGCAATATAGAAGAAAGGCGTGAAGGGATGCAATTGAAAGGGTGTGACCAAACTAAAGTTGCGGGATTCACAAATACTGCATAGGCTTGTCTCCAGAATAGAGTACCCCTATAGCTTTACAACCATCCTAATCATTCTAACCATACGAAGTATGAGCAATTGTGCCTTAGACAGTTTAATGAATACGAATGTTTTGCTACATAGGATGTATCTGAAAGATAATAATCAAATGATTATTGTACGATGTAGATGACTACAGTTAATTTCTGTTCTGCCAAAGAATCACCACATCTTATGATGGAGAAATGATAACATGTTATCCTTTTTGTTTTAAATTTATAGTGATTTTAACTTACACACTGTCCTGAAGAAGGTGACGACATAATATCACCGAAACGCCGCTTCGACATTTTTTTGTTGTGTGATAAAATTGTTGTATTGGGAAAACTTTTTTTAACTGCATTATTATTTTGTGTGATAAAATGTTATATCAAATGTTTTAATATATAATGAATACATGTATTTACTTGTGTCAAATGATGGTATGAACAGACAATATCTAAAAATAAAAAATCTTTTTTAAAGAAATATTTATATCTAGTGTATACATACTTATCATTGTACGTTTTGCTCTGATATGTAAATTGATGTTTATTAAGGCCCATTACAACTGATTGTGAATTTGTCAATCCACTCGCAACTTTAAATACGTGTGTTGGCCGACCCCATGCTCCTTGCCCTGAACCCCCTAGAGACTTAAGTCTTTTTCTTTGATTACATGAAAAGGGAACTCTTACTTTTGTTGACACTAGACTTGGACCACAAGCAACTGTGAAAGGTGATCCAGCTTCTGCAAGATAAAGCCGAAGATTTAGAGGCAAGGTCACGCAGATGCAACATCCGCATCACAGGCCTACCGGAGACCACTCAAACGAGAAGCGTGGAGGTGCTGCTCCAAAAATTGCTTGGTGATACTGTTTTTTCAGGCATGTTTGTCGTAGAGCGCGCACACCGCACGCTTGGCCCAAGACCGATGCCTGGAGCCCCACCTCGGCCTATAGTGGCTAAATTACTTAACTACAGGGACCGTGACACCGCACTGCGATTTGTAGTGTAGTTCCTAGTTTCCCACTAGGCCCTGCGCATTGGAATAACATAAACAGTAGTATCGACGTGGAACTGCGTATATTCCAGGCCTCCACTGACTATGCTAAACTTAATTGGGTGTGTTACCAACTAGCTCAGAGGTCACTGGAAACTTTCTTCTCTGCATGGGAATTGATCAGCTTCCCTGGCACAGGCAAGAAGGGATTCAGCTTTCCAACAACCGTGCAACATGACAACTTTGCTCCTCAGATCAAGAGTCAATCTCTAGGGTCGTGTGAAACAATAGACATGTATTTCACTCAGTCAGTTTAGTGCAGTTTACTTTCACGAGATGTAGAGAATAGAGAGACGGGCGTTTGTCAATAAAGGGTTAACATTTATTGAACAGTCTTTCTTCTCGTACAAGAGAAATGTTTTGCCACAATTGCAAGACTTGTTATTATGAAAAGTACGTTCAGTAAGATAAGGATTGCGAAATAGAACTGTAAAAGCATTGATATGGTTTCTTAGCCATACAATGGTTTAAAAGTCATAAAACATATATACATTCATATATACATTAGGCTAACATACTCAACTGGTGCTTCTAACTACGCCTACCCCAGTGTGCCTGACCTGAGCCTAACACGTGGAAGGGGAGTAAGTAAGTAGCTTTAAGTTAAGTTGGTTTTGCCAAGGTTTGCTTCAAGAATTCTCGTCTAAGGGTTTAGTCAACACCATACCTCTGAATAGAATGATGGAAGTCTGGTATTTCCTTCAGGGGGCACTCGGTATCCCAGTCACCCGCGAGGGCAGACCGGAAACACTGGAGCTGGATTTCTCTGCAGGAGAAAGGCAGCGGCTCTCTTCAGCGCGTCGAGGAAGGAGGTGGGACAGCGTCCGCGGGCAGCTTGGCATCTGCTGGGCTCTTCGCAGAGGGACGGCTGTTCAGCTCCTAAGCGTACTGCACCATCGTTCGCGCTTTAGCAGCGATAATGGTATCAGTAGCTTCACCACCAAGGGGACAGCAGGCTGCAGCGACAGGGTGCTAGCTTCACCAACACGGGGTCTTGCAGACAGCTAACAACAGGCAACGAGCTATTGCTTAAGGCAACGTTGGTAATATTTATACCTGACAGGTGCCGGGTTTGACGCAAGTTTGCTGGACATAAGACGTCAATTAAAGATGTCACTAGGAAGTGATAGCTATCAGTTGCTCATTAGAGTTCCATTACTAATCAAAACACAGCAAGCGGGGATTTCCAGGTTTGCTGAGTTTTTATCTTGTTGAAGAACTCGGAGTGTTAATCTAGGAATCTCAGATAGTGACTCCTGCTCTGTCATTGCACTAATTGGTCGCAAAGGAAGTGGCAGAGAGCTATGCTGGAATGTGGCTCTGTTCGTGTGAGGCCAGAGATGACTTTCTGAAAATCGCACTTGAACGGTTATGCCAATATAGGGAATAAATGGATTTATAGCCGAATAGGGGCATAAGGTCACAGTATCGATCAGGAACCTAGATAAACACGCAACACCCACTCCACGTTTTCATGTCCATTAAATTACTAAAACTAGAGCAATTAGATGCATGTGTAACATTGCCCACCCCAAAATACATAAATGCATTCGAAATAGGCGTATTTGTAATACGTGAAATTTAGGTACTGTACGTTTTTTGAAGCATAGGAATCATTCAAAAATTATTGCATATGGAATCAATGAACGATTATGCAAAAAGAATTACACATGAAGTATCTCTGACAGAAGAAGGGCGAGATAAATCATCACATATAAATGCATTGCAATAACATGTGCTAGAGGCTGATGTAATGTTGTTATGTCTCTAGATGTGTTTAGAAATAGAAGTTTGAAGCTTCTGTTCTCTAAGAATAGTTTTTACGTTAAGCAAAGAATTGTTCGTGCCAAAAAAAGGGTGAATATTAAAAATGTTCAATTCAATAAAATTAATGCTTGAACGGGGAAAAATAGAGTTCCAAAGCTTTTTGCAGTTTTTGTTGATCAAAACTGAAGGCCGAATTCAGAGTTCATGAGAACGCTGTGAGTCGGAAAGCTTCTCCAAAGTTATTGTTTCTGTACGGGTGAGAACATCGTATCAGACAGGCTCTCAAAGAATTGGTCTACAAAATCAGGTGACAGTTCAACCAAATTAGATAGCGCTGTAACTTGGCAGGTGTGAGAATGATTGCTGTCATCGTAGTCAGGAGCAGCAATGCTCACAGAAGGCCGTACCTGGGTGATGCTGCTTTTGTCACTCACTCCACTGTTACCACCTAGTCGTAGTACAGGAGTCTCAACGAATGCTGTCATCAGGATTGGTAGCCGCTGGGGACAACACAATGCGTGAGCCGTTATTGGACTGAGCAAAGTATCGACGTCCATTGGTACTGCTGATGGAAGTGAAAGACAGATGTCCAACACGCATTCATCTCCGCATAGCATACATCTTAGTACCGGTAAGATACAGTTCTGCCATATAGGTCTGAATGAAAGGAACCAGGTCATGTTTAGATCTCTCAGCCTGGCCAATCCAAGGACGTTAGTTATCCTGTCCCGGTATCGCATTGCTAGGATTGTCTCTTCCATTCCCATGGGAGCTATGTCTGAGTTTCGGCTTGCCATAACGAAGCAGGAGGGTCAAAAATAGAATCCCTGCGACGAGTCCCAAAAATAATGGTATGCCGCCAAAAACAGAGTGTACAAAATTAGGAACGATTCCCAAAATTGCCTGGAAGGGTGTTAGCAGTCCCGTAAAGCTGTCTTAAATATGCCTGGGATGCTTGTGGCACTAGACATGTTAAGGAGTTGGCTCAACATTTCTACGAAATGCACGGGGCAATTTGTTGATAAAAGGTCATGAACTTCAGTAGCTGTCCTTGCAACTAGAAGATCATACGTCTCTTTTGATGACGTTATAGGCACTGTTGTCTGTAAAAGCACAGATTTCATTTTGCTTAATGTATCAATTCGTATAGAATAGAGATTCAGACGAGGCCAGATGGGAGTCACTGTGTCTGCAGGCCCACTCGGGAACAATGCTTGCATACAGCATTTGACCATGGATGTTACACTCACTAGATAACTTTTCCCTGGCACTAGGCCACAACATCTGTGATCCGTTCTAAGAATGTAACTCCCGTTTGAAAGTTGCATAAAGAAGGGCTCTATCTGAGTTGCAGGTGTGACTAGCTGGTGGCATGAAAGGTTGTTAGAATTTCCATCACATGCGCCGTGTAAATTAATACCCTGACACAAAAGTATACAGCTTAGTGAATGTTTACAGTTCTCACCACTAAGAAATAAATTTTTGTCGCTGTCACTATAGCAAGAATGAGTGTATGGTAATTTCCATTCAGATTTTACATATCCTTTACCCAATTGTTCATACTGGCCAGCAGGTATGTACTCAAGGCACTTTTTAAATCGGAAAGTTGTTATCGGAATGGTGATAATTCCGTGTATTATCCATTCAATGACAGGACTCTCTGACATTGTCAATGGTAATCTCTCGAGTTTTTTGATGCTCAGGATTGTATAGTCTGCTCCTTTCTGTGCCAAACTGATCTGTTTATCAGTAAGGTTAAAAATGGAAAATAATGACGTTGTGTTGATTAAACGCCAAGGCACATAGCCTGAACGAAGATTTTACAGCGTCCAGCCTAATTCTATAATAGAGCGTAATTGAGATTGGCCATGTTGTAACATTAGCAAGTCTCTATCTATCACATCAAAGGCAGAGGATACAATATTGTCCAACGAATATATTCTGGAAGACAGTCATTAACCCATTGTCTACTACAGAAAGCGATTTCTCCAAATTAATACGATCAATTTCTCGTATTTTTTCAGCAGTTTCAATTTGTTTGACTTTCCAAGCCTCGTTGTACGCAGCATAGATACTGGTCGCTATGAAACGCTTCTGACGCTGTTTGCGTGGTCCAAGAATGAAATCGCGCAAATCAGCACCATCTTTTAGTAAAGACAAGTGTTGCTTAATTTCAGCCAGTGTGGATGATGTTAGCCATTCAAGGCAGAGTTTCCCTACACTGTATGTTGTTATTATCCCTGGATGTTGTCTCTGGGAGTATCTCGAGTCTAATCTGGTCAACTTTAACCCCTGTGTTTTATTCAGGAATCTATCTTGACAGCTGTTTGTGTCAGTAGGCCAGATTAACCACTTTTTCCAATCAGGATTTGTTCTGTTAAAATGTCAAATTTGTGACACGTCTAACTCAATATCTGTAGTTGCATTTTCAGGTATTGGCTTTGGTATAGACGGTTTTTTAAGCTCTTTTATCTTAGCTAGGCCAAGGCAAGATGTTTGGTGTATTGTGTCATTTAAAAACAACATTTGTTCTGGTATCATGCAGGTTCTAAATAGTGCTTCAATGCCTTGCACCTGCCAATCTTTTGTACCCCAAATTGTTTTCGTTTCAATATTATTTTTCCAATAATCAAAACCAAATGTCATCATTTTGTCATAAAATGCTTCTGAATATATCAATTTAGAATTTGTCAGCATTGTTTTCATTCCTGTTTTATCTAAAAGTTTGTAATAAAACGTTTCTGCATTGCTGGTGTTAAACCCTGAGAAGTATTTGAATTTCTCCCAAAATGCTTTAGAACTGCTTTTAGGTGGTGTAGCACAATGTTCCCATTGATTATACATAAAAAAAATTCTAGGCTGTGCAGATTTATGCAAGTAATGATCACCATAGTGTGTGTAACAGAATAACTGCTCATAACTAGATGAACCTTGTAAATAATCATGATCTGTGAATCTAGCTGACATTACTAAATCAGACATCATGTCATTAATACTGTTAAAGTCCCAATCATCAGAGAATGTACTAGGTGTTACAAAGTCACTTAAGGAAACCTTCAGTTGATGAGGATACTTCAGGATTTCGACCGGACCATATATCTCATAGTCTGTTTTCTCCCATACTACCCCACCAGGTATTGGAATGGCTGTGACGTTTACTGTAGACAGTTCTCTTTTCTTCACGTGGGATGATCTGTGTGGTTTCAGGACTAGTTTGATGTTCTGACTTGCTGTGTCCATTGTAATATATTTTCCCTCAATGAATTTTTCCAAACACAGTACCATGATAGCCAAAGCAGGAGGAAAAATACACCTAGACCGAACCAGAACTCTAGCCAAGGGGAAATAAGGTAGATTTCCTTTAGTTGATGAAAGAGTTCCGTTGCTTTTCTTTAAAAGTCTTTTTTGTTTCTGGCATCACTTCGGGCTCGTTTTGATCTTCAGAGAAGTTGTCGAAGTTGATGAAATAACCAGAGGCAGTTCTGTCAATTGATGGGATTGTTCTTTCAATCTGTCTCTCAGTAGCACTTTCTGATGCCACATTAGTGTAGACTGGTGTTGTTTCTTGACGAACTGTTTCAATCTGTGTCTCAAGAGGCACGAGTTCCATGGCATTATTGCATAGTCCTTCATTGTGCACTGCAGGCTGATCGAATGTGATTAGTCTTTCAGTTTGAACCTCTTGGATTGTTGCAAGTTTGGGTATTCTGTTGTTTCTTGGGAGTCCACCGGGCCTACTGTTGATTATAGGCCACATGATTGTGGTTTTACCAGGTCGATGGACACGACTCTGTTCTCCTTTTTACCAGCAAGGGGCGGTAGCACAACTGATCTTGTTCCGGTGACTGCCAAGACAGGTACTGCTTTTCTGTAAGAAGGCCCAAATTCCTTCTTCACCGCGATCTTTTCTCTGACTAGATCCCCAATCTTTGGAATCCAGACAGGCCTTGCTGGGGCTGTTGCTGGTGGTGCCTCGTCAGTGGTACTTGGCTGTTGCTTTAACTTTATGTTGCTTAAGGATTTTCTTGTTTCATTCAGTTCCTGTAAAACAGCCAAACGATCTTTGATGTCAAAGTTTGTTGTTTTTTCTTGTACCACTGACATCTGACTATCGAGGTCCTGAATACGCATTCTAATTCCGAACAATAGTTCGTATGGGCTGAAACCTTTTAGAGAATTTCTTGGCATGTTGTTAAGACTAGTCTGGACACTTATTAAATGTTTGACCCACCCAGCGCCTGAACCTAATACCTTCGCTGTTATAGATTGCTTTATGTCCCGGTTTTTTCTTTCTACCACACTGTTCCCTTTGGGGTGCGACGGACAAGAATACCGCAACCCAATTCCCATGCTAGCCATGGCCTCCTTATAGGCTCGAGAGCTGAAAGCAGGACCCTGGTCAGAATGGAACGTGGTCATTGCGTATGTGCCGATAAAGACTCGCACATCTTTTATAACCGTTCTAGCGTCAGCCGAGCGCTGGAGGCCACATCCATATGAACCTCGTACAGGAATCCACTGCTACCATGATATATCTATAGTTGCCGTCCCTTTGTAGGGGACCACAGTGGTCCAGGTAAACACATGCAAATGGTTTATCCGAGATAAGAAGGGGTGTCTGCGCTGGTCGTTTTACTGTTGATACTTTTATCCTTTGGCATATGTCGCATTCTAATACATACGTTTTAGTTTGTATTCCCAAGCGAGGCCACCAATATCTCTGTTTTAATAGTGATATTGTTGCGGAAACGCCAGCCCTTCGTGTGCCGCTTTGATTAGTCCTAATCTGTGTTCCCTGTTTGGAATTACTCTATCCCCCACTCCAGGGATTCGAGCAAAAGGAACATTATTCGTATCCGTCAAGTATAAGTACTTTTCTGGAAAACCTTTTGGGAGTGTTTTCTTATCATTTTTTACTGACGCACTGACAGCTTGTAGAATATCGCTGTCTATTTTTGTTTGTGACCGAGTTATCGCAGCTACGGAAGCCGTTTGCACAGCTGCCTTCGCGGCTTCATCAGCCAATGAATTCCCTGCAACGTGAACGCCATCACGTTGATGACTCAGTGTATGTATCACGTGAGTCTTTTGTAGTTCTTTTTGCAAAAGAACTACCTGTTCCCAAAGCATTTTATGCTTTATTGTGCCACCTTTTGCATCTTTGAAACCATTTTCCACCCAATTCTGCAAGTATTCATTATAAGATTGTACGCAATAAAAAGAATCGCACACTATTAGTGTGGGGAATTCGCGATCAGTATTTTCTAGCGCCATCTTAAATGCTACTAATTCAGCTCGTTGAGCCGAGCAATCTCCTAGAGATTGTGTTTTGGTGACCATTGGTCTAAATTTACCTTTGTGCCAGCGACCTTTAACAATCGCGCACGCAGCACTGTAAGCTTGCTTACCCCCAACTGCGGGTTGTGCTGATCCGTCAGTATATATAATACTTCCGTATTCTTCGAGAGGCAGGATTTCAATTGGCAGAGGACATTCATATTCATATTGTAAAAATTCCTGTGTTTTTAAGTTAGGATCAAATTCGTAAACTACGTCTGTTGCAGCAAGAGAATTAACCCACTGGATCCATCTCGGATGCAAAGCCTTAGCATTAGGAATGCTTGCTTTAGTTACCGCTTCTAAAGCCGGTATAGGTGTTACGATTATTATTCGTTTACCTTGTGCTAGGGGCCTTTCTTTCGCTACAGCAGTCTGAACCGCAGTTAGAATTTTCTCAGTTGAACTGAATTTTATTTCAGCCTTTGTGTACAAATGTGATTTGTAAGCTATTGGAACCTTTTCTCCCTCATTAGAGGTTAGGTATGTAAATCCGCATCTTCCTGGGATGACTCGGATTACAAGATCACGTGTGTTGTCACGTGTATCTAACTTTGTTTTTGCTAACATGTCTGTTTGCAGTGATCTCAAAATTTCTGTGTGTTTTTGAGTCCAATTGATTTGTTTAAAATCAGGTTTAATTAGTTCGTAGAGAGGTTTAACCCTCTATGCGTAATTTAGGATGTAAGTTCTTCCGAAATTCAGAAAACCTAGAATGGATTGTAAATTCTTCAGCGTTTTTTGGAGCTTGGAGTACAGCGCACTTCTCTAAGAAGTTGTCCGCTAGGATTTTTCCTTCACTTGATAATTCGTACCCTAAGAAAAGTACCGTCAGATGGGCAATTCGAGACTTTTTAAAGTTGAATTTGTAACCCTCTGCTGCGAACCCAAGTATAATGGTGTTCACTCTTTTCAAGTGAGTATCCAAGTCATCGTCTGTGAGATAGATATCATCTACGTAAGATAATGCCTCATCATCATAGATTTGTAGTAACTCTGTTACCCTAGCTGAGAATAGTCCTGGGCTGTTCTTGAACCCCTGTGGGAGTCAACAGAATTTTTTCTGCGACCCAAATGCGGAGAAAGTGGTCAAATATCTGCTTTCCGGTGCAATGTTTTGACAAAAGAAACCATTAGATATGTCTAATGTCGTTTTATATTTTTTCCTAACTATGTTATTCATTAGGGCTGCACTATGCGAGTTTTGTACTGCAAAAGTTTTACAACATGTATTAAGATGTCTGTAGTCCAAAACTAGACGATATGAATTGTCTGGCTTGGAGACAGGAAACAAAGGATTGTTCATTTGAGAGGTGCATGTTTCAATCACCCCCTGGTATTCAAGTTGATCTAAGATCTCCCTGACCTGTTTTTTAGCTTCTTGCTTAATGGGATACTGCCGTTGGGCAGTTGGTTCACTTTTTAATTGGATTTTGTAAGGAGGAGAATCCTCATCCCATCCTACATGATTTTTATACAATGCCGGAGCCTGGGCTACTGCCCATTTCCTTGCATATGTATATTTTTTGTGAATCGGAATGTGATTCGAGAAGGCAGGCATAATCACTTCTTCGCCACGAGGGCACTCCCTGACAAACTCCGGGGGCCAATCTTTTTCAGCTAACAGAATATCGTAGCCTTTTGAGAGCTTATCCCAAAATAGACCCCTAATTTTCCTAGTCTTATCACCCTCCATACGCAATGTTATTTCGTATATTTTATGGGGCTCGCTAAGTCTGGTGTCGGCAGTTTCAACCTGAATGTATTCATTCGTGTCCACTGTCTCCAGATGACTCATCAAGATCTTGCGCGCTATACTGATTTCTGCTGCACTGTCCAACATTGTCAATGCCCACTCCCCGTTTTTCAACTGTGTCCTCAGTATTCTCGGCATGGTTGATTACTCTAATACTGGCTACCTTCTTTTTCTGAAATTGAGATTTTTTACTCTGAGCAGGTTCCTTGTCTTTGGACTTGGTGTGCTCTCCTGGGTCTGACCGTCCTCTTCTTTCCGAATTCTGTGGAAAAGATCGAGAGGGACGTGTATCAATACTTTGATATCTATCAGGTTTTTTTCAGATTATCCCTATTTCTAAGGTTATATCTTTTCTCAGAGGGCTCCCTCTGGGGAGACTGGCGTTCTCGAGTCGGAGTTCTTTCCCTCCGTCGAGGAGACCTTCCTCTGGTCTGGAAAACTTTTTCCTTGGGAGTGGATTGTTTATTTCCATCCCAGTTCTTTTTAGGAGTGTTTAAATTATTTTTAATAAATAATTTTTCAGGATTTTCGAGCAGTTGGGGCTTTACCGGTTTCCCACCCAAGCTGTCTCTACCTAATTCTTCATAGCATTTTTCTATGATTTTTGCAAGCTCAACAGGATCTTTTATATCTGTTTCCCTCAACTTCTGGCGGATCGCCACAGATGCTGCTTCCCCTTTTATGTTGGCTAATAATATAGCCGAGACCTGCTTGAAGTCTTTCAGTAATTTCATACCTAGATTTAAAGCGGGCTCTGGACCGTATTCATTTTGAATCTGTTTTAGCACTTCTGGTATTACCGCCATAGACGGAACACCGTGTGTTTTTGTGTAAATGGAAGCAAAGACTGTACCCCAAGTGTCACAGTCCTCCACGTGTGGTGCGATTCCCATAGGAAGGCAGATGGTCAAGATTCTGTGTTTCTCCATAGGGGTAGTATCAGGAAATACTGCCTCTATTTGAGTGATTTTCTGTGCTAAACAGAAGGGAATTTGTTCCCGTTTAACGGGTGTTTTACCAAGACATGACTGTATGTTCTGTGGTGTAATTTTATTAGTGTTCCCCTGATGAGGGGTCAGCTGTGGTACATTAATAGCTGGCTGGACTGTTGCAGTCCGCATTACATATTGGACTAATTGCCTATGTATTTTTATTAATGTGTTTAGCTGTACTAACAGCTCTTCTCTTGACATTTTTACAATGTCAGGATGTGGTGTGTAGCTGGCTAGAACCGGCCACGTGGCTCCTGGTCTACCTAGTGGACCGAGCCTAGTTATGTGATCAGTATGTTTTAGGGCGCCATTAAACCAGAGCAGGTGCTCTTGAAATTTAAGTGGAATTTCAATCTCCTCGAAAGGAGCGTACTCTTCCGGAGGTTTCTCTATTTTGTAATAGTGAAACTCTCTTGTTATAGCGTTTACCGCTGGAAAGTTTATCCATGAATAGAATACCTCTGTCTGCCGATATTCGTGAGCCTCTATCACGAAAATTACTGTACCACCTTGTGGTGTCAGTCCGTTTTCTATAAGTTTTAAAGTTATAGATTTTCTTAAATGTGCCGGGATGATTATTGCACCCGGTACCATATCGTCGGAATCCTGCTGAGTTGCATTTACTGCGGCCCCAGTGGTTCCGTTATTTTCTCCTGGCATTGTTAAAATGCAAGGTTTGCAGGGTAGGTCTCCAAGGAGACAAAGATTAGGTGCACAATATTTTGGAACACTGTATCCTTCAACGTTGAATAAACCAGAGCTTTACATAGGAATCTCTTCCTACTAAGGTCGGGCGGATTTTAACCTTTCACCCACTCCAGACGTCTATTGGAGTATTTAGGGGAGAAAGGGGTCTGTGTGAAATATGCACGACTGAGTTACTCTAACGTCTTGCGTTAGTTTATCGCCTTACCAAACGTTTGGGCGCCATGTAGTGTAGTTCCTAGTTTCCCACTAGGCCCTGCGCATTGGAATAACAATCAGTAGTATCGACGTGGAACTGCGTATATTCCAGGCCTCCACTGACTATGCTAAACTTAATTGGGTGTGTTACCAACTAGCTCAGAGGTCACTGGAAACTTTCTTCTCTGCATGGGAAGTGATCAGCTTCCCTGGCACAGACAAGAAGATTCAGCTTTCCAACAACCGTGCAACATGACAACTTTGCTCCTCAGATCAAGAGTCAATCTCTAGGGTCGTGTGAAACAATAGACATGTATTTCACTCAGTCAGTTTAGTGCAGTTTACTTTCACGAGATGTAGAGAATAGAGAAACGGGCGTTTGTCAATAAAGGGTTAACATTTATTGAACAGTCTTTCTTCTCGTACAAGAGAAATGTATTGCCACAATTGCAAGACTTGTTATTATGAAAAGTACGTACGGTAAGATAAGGATTGCGAAATAGAACTGTAAAAGCATTGATATGGTTTCTTAGCCATACAATGGTTTAAAAGTCATAAAACATATATACATTCAAATATACATTAGGCTAACATACTCAACTGGTGCTTCTAACTACGCCTACCCCAGTGTGCCTGACCTGAGCCTAACACGTGGAAGGGGAGTAAGTAAGTAGCTTTAAGTTAAGTTGGTTTTGCCAAGGTTTGCTTCAAGAATTCTCGTCTAAGGGTTTAGTCAACACCATACCTCTGAATAGAATGATGGAAGTCTGGTATTTCCTTCAGGGGGCACTCGGTATCCCAGTCACCCGCGAGGGCAGACCGAAAACGCTGGAGCTGGATTTCTCTACAGGAGAAAGGCAGCGGCTCTCTTCAGCGCGTCGAGGAACGAGGGGGGACAGCATCCGCGGGCAGCTTGGCATCTGCTGGGCTCTTCGCAGAGGGACGGCTGTTCAGCTCCTAAGCGTACTGCACCATCGTTCGCGCTTTAGCAGCGATAATGGTATCAGTAGCTTCACCACCAAGGGGACAGCAGGCTGCAGCGACAGGGTGCTAGCTTCACCAACACGGGGTCTTGCAGACAGCTAACAACAGGCAACGAGCTATTGCTTAAGGCAACGTTGGTAATATTTATACCTCACAGGTGCCGGGTTTGACGCAAGTTTGCTGGACATAAGACGTCAATTAAAGATGTCACTAGGAAGTGATAGCTATCAGTTGCTCATTAGAGTTCCATTACTAATCAAAACACAGCAAGCGGGGATTTCCAGGTTTGCTGAGTTTTTATCTTGTTGAAGAACTCGGAGTGTTAATCTAGGAATCTCAGATAGTGACTCCTGCTCTGTCATTGCACTAATTGGTCGCAAAGGAAGTGGCAGAGAGCTATGCTGGAATGTGGCTCTGTTCGTGTGAGGCCAGAGATGACTTTCTGAAAATCGCACTTGAACGGTTATGCCAATATAGGGAATAAATGGATTTATAGCCGAATAGGGGCATAAGGTCACAGTATCGATCAGGAACCTAGATAAACACACAACAGATTGGCACGTGAAAAACAACCGCTCACTTACGAGTGAAGTACGTTATCCCTGTTCCCAGACTTTACCGCTAAAGTACAGGAAGCGAGACGCCAGTTCGTCCCCATGAAGCGACAACTACAGGACCTTGGGGTCGATTACGCGATGCTGTACCCTGCCAAACTGCGGGTCAACAGACAGGGTAGGTCCACTATTTTCACAGACCCGAAGCTTCTCCAGAAGGCTATGAGGGGATGGCACAGGGAAACTAATGAAGCTGCTGGGGGGTCCATAGAAAAACAGAACTAAGACAGATCTACATAAAAATGTAAGGTATTTGAACATTGCAATCAGCGCAGATGGAAGAGACTGTACTACTCTGTTGGCAATGCCAGCTTAGCTAGAAGTAAGGATTGTACAGGGACTGTGTTACACTGTGAATACTTGCTAGGAGGGGGGAGACATTAATCATGTCTGTAGGAGACATTAGTTAGTGATAGATTCCTTACTTTAGAATATCCCCAGGCGTCAGACTGGATCCGGAAATTTTTGTGTAGCAGTACCCTTGCGCGTCGGTAGGCGTCGTCTGCGGCTCCACGTCAGTCGTCGGCGTCGTGGGCGCCGTGATGACGTCGTCGGGGTACTTGGACGCCGCCTCCGCGTGCTGACGTCAGTTCTTAGACACAGCTTTTTCGCTCCAGAAACGCAGAGCTATGCTAAAAACCAACACTGGTGCCTTGAAACTAGGGCCCTGAAAGGGGATGACCTTAACCCTAGATATCGGTTCGCAGAAAGGGGAGGATGGGTGGGTCGATAAGGAATCTATCACTAACTAATGTCTCTTACAGATATATCGTTACACAAGTAGTAACTTGTGCCTCTGAAAGAAACAGGTTAGTATTAAATTCCTTACCTTAGAATAGATACCCCAGCAATACCATCCCCGGTGGTGGGTCTGCGAACCAATAATCACACCAGAAAGTCCTGGAGGACGGAACAGCCAAAGAAGCCATCTCTCCGGACTTGGCTGTCCAGGCAATAATGTCTTGCAAACTTGTGCAGCGAGGCCCACGTAGCTGCCTGGCAAATGTCATGCAACGGCACTCCTCGGCCCAAGGCAGTAGTAGTAGCCGTGGCTCGAGTGGAATGAGCCCTCAGCCCAACAGGGGGTTCCTTCTTAGCCAAGGAGTAGCACGCCTGGATACACAAGATTATCCACCGCGAGATGGTCCGCTTGTGTACCGCCTTTCCCTTCTTGGCGCCCAAGTAACCAACAAAGAGTTGGTCATCCACCCGGAACTGGCGTGTGCGATCCAGATAGTAAAAGAGCTCACGTTTTGGGTCCAGACAGTGGAGCCTCTCTTCCGCTCTTGAGGGATGCGGAGGCGGAAAGAAGGTGGGCAAGGTGATGGATTGCCCGAAGTGGAAGGCTGTGACTACCTTGGGCAGGAAAGAGGGCCTTGTCCGCAACACAACTTGTCCGGATGGACCGAAAGGAAAGGAGGTTTACAGGATAGAGCCTGTAGCTCACTCACTCTCCTGGCAGAGGTGATGGCTACCAGGAAGGCAGTCTTCAAAGTAAGAAGGCGGAGACGACAGTTGTGAAGTGGCTCGAAGGGAGTGCATATCAGAAAAGTAAGAACCAAGTTCAAGTCCCACTGAGGCATCACAAAGGGAACAGGAGGGAACGTATGTGTGATGCCTTTCAAGAATCGATTAACAATAGGGGACTTGAACAAAGAAGGTTGATCAGGCAGCCTCAAAAAGGCTGAAAGAGCAGAAAGGTAGCCCTTGATAGTGCCCAGAGCAGAGCCCTGCTGGGCAAGAGAAAGAAGAAAGAGAAGAACCTCAGAAAGAGGGGCAGAGAGAGGACCCACAGCCTTTGCTGTGCAACATGCCACAAATCTGTTCCACCTGCAGGCATACACCGACTTTGTGGAGGGACGCCTGGCTGCCAGAATGATGTTACAGACTTCAGGAGGCAAGTTAAATGGCCTCAACTGTCGCCGCTCAATCTCAAAGCATGGAAGTGGAGACTGGACAGGTTCGGGTGGAGGACCGTCCCCTGCTGCTGCGACAGAAGGTCCTCCTGAAGAGGCAGACGAACCAGGGGATCGTATGACATACTGAGTAGCTCGGGATACCAGTACCTTTGTGCCCAGTCCGGAGCCACAAGGATGACTTGTGCCCGGTCGCGCCTGATCTTCTTCAGCACACTGGGCGTAAGTGGTATAGGCGGAAAGGCGTACAACAGACCGCAACTCCACTCGCGACGAAAAGCGTCTCCAAGCGAGTCCTGCCTTGGAAATTCCAATGCGCAGAACTGATGACATAGCGCGTTCTCTTCGGTGGCGAATAGATCTAACCAAGGCTCTCCCCACTGCAGAAAGAGACCTTGTGCCAGGTCCGAGTTCAGATGCCATTCGTGATCCATCATGCACTGGCGGCTGAGGTCGTCCCCCCTGGCGTTCAGAGAACCTGCCAGGTGTTGAATCACCAGGGTCACGCCCTGATGTTCCAGCCATTGCCAGAGGCGCAGAGCCTCCTGGCAGAGGGTCCACGACCCCACCCGCCCTGTTTGTTGCAGTACCAGATGGCAGTGGTGTTGTCCGTGAACACCTGCACTGCACTCCCTCGGACAGAGGGGAGGAATGCCTATAGTGCTAGACGAATCGCCCGCAGCTCCAAAAGGTGGATATGGAGCCGGGACTCCGCCGGAGACCAGAGGCCTCTGATCTCCGCCGCTCCCATGTGGCCTCCCCAACCCTGGAGGGACGTGTACGTCACAACTACGTGCTCCGGTTGGGGAAGGGAGAGGGATCTGCCGTTGACCCAATCGCAGTCCGTGAGTAACCACTGCAGCTGGCTCGCAGTGCCCTCCGAGATCAGGACATGGTCGGACAGGTTGCCTGAGGCTGGGCCCACTGAAACTTCAGGTCCCACTGCAGAGCCCGCATCCGCCAATGGGCATGATGCACCAGAAGGATGCAGGAAGCCATCAGCCGCAGAAGCCACAGCGTCAACCTGACCGAAACTCGGGATGAAGGCTGAAAGATTTAAATCAGAGCCTGTATATCCCGTACCCGCTGTTCGGGTGGGTAAACCCAAACCTGCGCCGAGTCAAGAACCGCTCCGCTGAAAAGGAGCTTCTGAGAGGGGCACAGGTGTGACTTCGGCACATTGATGGAGAACCCCAGCTGGTGCAAGAGGTCTGCCGTCGTCTGGAGGTGGCTGACGACTGTCTGGGGCAAGCCCGTCTTCAACAACCCCTAACCTGCACAGATGAGCTGTGACCACCGCCATCACCTTCATGAACACCCGTGGGGCGCTGGTAAGGCCGAAGGGGAGCACGGTAAACTGAAAGTGCTCGTGGCTTACTGTGAACCGCAGGTAACACTGGTGGGCCGGCAGGACGGGGATGTGGAAATAAGCGTCCTGCAAGTCCAACGCTACCATCCAGTCTCCTGGGTCCAGGGAAGCTAAGACCGGAGCCAGAGTCAGCATCCTGAACTTCTCCTTCCGGAGGAAGCCGTTGACGTTCCGTAGGTCCAAGATAGGGCGTAGGCCCCCTTTGCCCTTCTTGGGAACCAGAAAGTAGTGGGAGTAGCAACCACATCTTACTTTTGGCCCTGGAACGCGCTCAATGGCCCCCTTGGCCAAGAGGGCCGAAACCTCCTCCTGCAGAAGCCGCAAATGATCCCCCGATACGCAGTGGTGTTGCGGTGGCCTGGCTTGGGGGGTCGTCTCGAAGGGGAGGGAGTAGCCCCTTCGGACGATCTGCAGCACCCACCTGTCCGAAGTGACAGTGCGCCAGTGAGAGTGGTGATGGCGAACCCTGCCCCCCACTGGCGTCACTTGGGCCGAGAAGCACGGACTAGGAGGGTTTCGAGGCGGATGCTGCGGGGGAGGGTGCAGACTGGCCTCGCCGTTGCCCCTGACGCCTCCACGGCGATTACCACGCCCGCCACTGTGCTGGATGTTAGTCTGCGGCGTGTGGCTGGCGGCACGTGTGGGGGCGCCCCTTCCTTGGCCACGAAAGGAGCGAAAGGCACCCGTTTGCTGGCACGGGCCGAGAGGTCCACGGACTTGGCCGTAGCCCTGGAGTCCTTTAAGCGCTCAGCGCATGATCTGCCTTGTCGCCAAAAAGGCGACGGCCATCAAACGGCATGTCCATCAGTGTGTTTTGGACATCGGCCGAAAAGTTGGCGGACCTCAACCAGGCGTGGCGTCTAATCGCCACCATCGTTGCCATCGCTCTACCTAGTGAGTCGGTGGTATCCAGCCCACACCGGATAGAATATTTGGCTGCATCCCAGCCCTCCACAAGGGCTTGGCAGAGTTTGGCCCGTACCTCCAACGGACACTCTGGCAGCACTTCTGCAACCGTATCCCACAGAGAGTGGGTGTAGCGGCCCAAGAGGCATGCGGTGTTGGAAGACGTAATACCAGACTAAGGGAGGAGAAGATCTTTTTACCGTACTGCTCGTACCTCTTGGATTCCCTGTCCGGCGGAGCCGACGGGAATGCGGCCTGGGAAGTGGATGCCTGGATGACCAGGCTCTCGGGGGTGGGGTGGGTGGACAGGAAAAGTGGGTCGCCCGGGGCCGGGCGGTGGCGTCTGGCCACGTTCCTATCTACGGGTGAACCCGTAGCAGGCCTGGACCAAGTGCCCAAAAGAACGTCGGACAAGGCCTCATTAAATGGCTGCAGAGGCTCTGTCGGGCATGACTGCAGTTTAAGGACCTCAGTGAGGAGGTTAGTCCACACGGCCGCGACGGGGAGCTCAAGGCCCAAGGCCTTGGCAGCCCTCATCTGGTGTGGGGTCCAGACCACTGGCATCCCCAAGTCCACCTGTCCAGTCTTCTTGAGACTGACACTCTCTGGTCAGAGGGTCCTCAGACCCCTCCCAATACTCCTCGTCACCCATCCCCTGATAGTCAGGGTCATCAAACGATGAGGCCGGTTCATAGAAGCTAAACTCCCCAAGCGGCATCGAAAGCGGCGCCCAGCGGTGCCGTTCCAACGCCGGAAGCGGAGCGAGGGAGGCATGGGGACGGTGCCGCCCGAGGACGGCGCCAGAGGTGACACCTGACGGACCGACGCCGGGGGGGGTCGTAAGGTCCACCGGCGACAACCTGGATGCCGAGGCGGGTCCAGAGGGGTCCTGCGGCGCCGGGCCCGAAGGCGCCGGCGGCGTCGGGACCGTGGAGGCCTGTGGCGCGGGGCCAGAAGGTGCCGGGACCGTGGGGCCCTGCGGCGCTGGCGCGTCGAAGCGCTGACGGCGTCTGGGCCAAAGCCCCCGACCCGCTAGGGGTCTCAGACGGGTCCGCTGGGCCCGAAGGCCCCGCGGAGCCCGTCGGAGGAGAGAGGGACCTCATGGCCATGAGGAAGCGCTCGATCTCCTCCGGCGTCGCATCTCGCCCAGGGACCGGAGGGTGTGGAGCTGGACGCCGCGCCCGCAACTCCGACGGAGCCGCGTGGTGCCACCTGAACCCCCAGCCGCGTCACGCGAGCGTCGGTGGGAGTCAGAAGAGCGATGACGCCTCTTCGACTTCTTGTGTTTCTTACCTGACGACGACTTCGACCAGGAGGAGTGGTGCCGACTCTCAGGGCCGTGGTGGCTCTGACCCCGCGACCTGTCCCTCGACCTCCCGTGGGACCGGGACCTCTCACGGCGCGGGGCCGACTGCCGGAGTTAGAGTCGCCAGCGGGACCGCTCCCGCCTGGCTTTCGAAGACAGGGCTCGGCAGTCGGGGCAGGTCTTGTCGTCGTGGTCGACGCCGAGACAGAGTAGACACCGACGGTGAGGATTCGTGACCGACATCGTGCGGTCGCAATCCTCGCAGTGCTTAAACCCAGGCATGCCTATGGCACAGATCGGAGTCGTTCGACTTCGAAAAGATGATCAAAATGATCCAAAAAGTTAGTCAAAAAGTGACTAGAAGTACTCCTTTTTCCAGATCTGCGCTTGCTGGGTCGGAAAAAAGAATAACTGACGTCAGCACGCGGAGGCAGCGTCTAAGTACTCAGACGACGTCATCACGGCGCGCACGATGCCAAAGACAGACGCGGAGCTGCAGACGACGCCTACCGACGGGCAAGGGTACTGCTAAGCAAAAATTTCCGGATCCAGTCTGACGCCTAGGGATATTCTAAGGTAAGGAATTCTATCACTAACGTGTCTCTTTCAGATCCCACACTACATCTCACACTGAACTTGTTTTTGCACTATGGTTGCATGTGACGCCCTGGTTCCAGTGATATTATAGATACATAACATAGGCCTTGTGTAGGAGAGTAGGGTCTGCAATCCTATAGTCACCCCAGATTTTTTTCTTTTTGCTTCACTGGTTTACGACTTTCCCTGGCTGTGGGCCTGCTAATCAGACCCACAGCCTAGCTGTTCCCTCTCTAAATTGACATCCATGTACTTTAGGTGCATTTACCAATTGGTATTGGGTCACTCTTGTAAGTCCTTGTACAGTGTACCATAGGTACCCAGGGCATAAGTGAACCCAAGGCCTAACAGGGGCTGCAGCATGTATTATGCCACCCCTGGCTGGCAATCCAAATCTGACACAACTGGCTGATCAATCAGCTGGGGCAAGTTGGTGTAATCACACTTTGCTTTAGATATAGTATACCTATATCTAAACCTAAAATGGACACATATACTCCTATAAGTCACTCCTATGGCAGGCCTTAACAATTCTGGAGCCAGAGTGCTTGGAATTATGTGAGATAGTGCTCTGGCATGAGCTGAGCCTGTCTGCAGCTTTCGGAACCAAGTCCTTTAGGTGTTTCCATGATAACGCAATACCATATATTCTTAAGTGCATTATAATCCTCGCAGTTATTGCTAACTTTGGCATAGCATTATCAAAACATGTCTAGTAAGGTGTCATACGAATTGGAATACTAACCCCTCGCCAATTCTGGCGACAGGGGTAGCATTCCACCCTTTTAGAGGGACACAACATGTATGTAACTGTGAACCCTGGTTAAAGTTAACTCGAGCCTCAGCATCACAAAATGGATGCTGCCACCACAGACACAAGACTGACCTCCTGCTGCTGGGAGTCCTTCCAGCGAGGGAGGCCTAGACAAAGGGTTTCCTGCCTTGGGAGGTGCTAGCACCACCTTAGGCAGGATTTTGTGTATTGGGTAGGACAGGCCTGAAAGGAATGAGACATGCCTGGGGCACACAAGGTGCCCTGTGCATACACCGGCTCAAACCAGTTGCTGGGGCACTCCAGCCCCAGCTCTGGAGCGAAACTGGACTAAGGATAGAGGGTGTAACCACCACCCTTCCTGGTCCCACCCATAGGAGGGACTTAGTGATAGCACAGCCCCCTTTAGGAGAATAAAGGTAGGAGCTGGTCCCATTCCAAATAAGATTATCCTGAATTGAAACTTTACAAGAAGAAACTCTGGACTTCGACGTTCTGCTCCACAGAAGACTGAAGAAATCTCCCTTGTGGCCAAGGAGTGACCACCCTGCACAAGCAGGCACCATCAAGCGTTCCAGCGGTTCACTTTGTCTTCTTCCCGAGTGGATCCAGACTTCAGAGCCCGACGAGACCGGGACTTCCAGACCTCTCCGACCTCAACTCACATCTGTAGCACAGCTGAGATCCGAGGGTGCGACGAGACACGTGGGACCGGCCATCTTGAAGAAACTGCACTTCGCTTCCAGCACAACTTCAGAGGCATCCCCGACGAAGTGCTTTGGGGATTGAGAAGCCCCAGCCCCGAGCAGCTCCTGCACAAAACATCAGCCCTCCAGCATCGACGAGATCTGCGTGGGGCCCTTTTGCTGGATTGCTGCTCGACGTGTTGTTTGGTCACTTGCCGGCTGGCTAGTGGCCTCCTAGACGACGATCCTTGAAATCTACACAGCTGGTCTGGTTGCTCCAGAATGGCTCTTGCTTCCCTGCAAAGGAGAAGCACCCCAGACCCTCCTGGTCCGCACCAGACGCCTTTTCCACTCACCGCGTGGGTTGCCTTTGCAAGGCCTGTTGACGCCGAATCCAGAACCAACACCGCCGACAGCGAGAGCCTGTGTGGGACAGCTCGTGCCTCCATCCTGGCCGTCGAAGACACCCCCTGGTCCACGTGGCTGCAGAGTCAAGCGTCCACTCTTCACCTGATCGCGACTACAGCATCTGGTTCCTTCCTGGTTCCACTCCAGTCACTGGCTAGTGACTGAACATTGTCCCCTCTGCTTTCAGGTCTTCATCTTCCTTGATCCGCCCTTGGATCACTCCGGACAGCTTCCTCCTGGTCACCTGCAGCATCTTTCTTCAAGGCTCCATAGTCTTCAACGCAGAAACCCGACACACTTTGACACCTATGCACCCGCAGCCCGTGGGTGAGGTAACAAGAGCATTTCGGTGCTCAAGGGTAGATTGACTCTCCTAGTGTCCAGATTTCCAGTTGTTTTAGTCCTAACTAGTCAGAACTGTCTGTACTCACCTTTTTCATAAATTGTACTGTCCATTGACTTTGTTACACATCTCACGTGTGAGTTCACACTCTGCACACGCGTTCCGTGGGCCTCCTATTACTTATCTAAGGTTAGCATAGTGTAGTCCCAGGGATCCTACAGCCTCTGGACAGCTCCATTCCTTCTATCGACTTTCTCAACCCACTTACTTAGTATATGGTTTGACGTGCCCCTAGGGCACCATTGTAATTCGTGAAACTTAAACGTATTTTTCATAAGAGTCTTGTCATGTGCTTAGCCCTCTGATCTCAAAGAGTTCAGAGGTATTTGTTATTAATAAATATATTGTTTATTTTCATAACATCCTGTGTGGTGTCCTTTCACTTGGTATTCAAGGGGTTATATGTGGTAAAATAGCCATCTTCACATGCCAAAAGAGTTTAGCCTAATACTGCTTTGTCCATGCTACCATTAGGATAGCTGGTCTATAAGGTTGACTTACAACCAATCACCATAAGGGTTGTTTGGACTGATACAAGGTGATCACTAGAACTAGTGAGCATCATATATCAGGCCAACTTCTAACACCTTGTATATGCTATTGCATTATATTTGTGTTGGCCAATAGCAGGTATATCATAGTTGATGTGTGACTGGGAAGGGAAGGTGTAGAGATGAGGCCACCTAGAGCCAGATATTAATGTTGCATATGGCCAAAATCCACTTTTTTTCCTTGTTTTTTACGTTTCGCAGTGGGCACTGGCAAAGGCTTACTTTCTCCTGTATGAAAGTGGAGGGGCAGGGCGCGGTGGCTGATACATTGGACTAACACTGGTATAGACTCACTATGAGCGAGCTACCTGCGCCCCTGTGTGCGTACCACATTTCCTTAAGGAGAAGTGACTTAAGTTATTTGATGATGATATTGTATTGGATGATTGGGATGCTGGGGGGGGAGGGTGGGGGGGGTGTGTCTGCGGGGTATTCAGTGCACAGTTGGGATGGGAGGTGGGGAGGGGGACCGGTCAGGGACAGTTGGTGGTTCTTTGGGGGAATGGGGGAGGGGCAGGAAGGGTGGGGATGCGGGTCGCGGCCAGGTTGAGGTTAGGCATGCATGGGTGGGGGGTTGGGCACAGCAACAGGGTTCCTTTTCACAGTTGTTTATGCAAATGGTTGTTTGTATTTTTGTGATTGATGTGATGGAGAGTTTTATTGGCAGAGACGCTGACAGGTACACGCGTTGTTTTTCTACAGAGGGCGAGGAGCTTATTTACATATTACTACATTGCCCCAGAAATGGCTCGGCACAGGGGCAGCGATGAGGATAACCCTCCATGCCCCCCGTCCCCTACCATGACACAACAACCACCAGACACTGACTCCATTACTTTAATGACCTGGAATGTCAGGGGTCTAAACGACCACAGAAAGGTTCAGCGGGTACTTCAATACATTTTGAGACACACGGTCAACATTGCATTATTGCAAGAGACCCATTTGCGCACCGACAGTCAGACACTACGCTATAGGGGGCTACACAATCACATTCACGCTGCTGGTTTCATATCCAGTGCACGGGGAGTGCTTACTTGGATAAACCAGAGGTCCTCTTTGACATTTACACCTATGGACACGGATTCCGAAAGACGCTATGTGATCACGAAGCGCACTGGTAAGGGTATGACATTCCACGTTGTCAACACGTATGGCCCCAACTTTGATTGCCCCTCATTTTATATGTCGCTTGCCAGTAAAATTAGAAATTTGGGAGAAGGTCAGATCGTGTGGGGTGGTGACCTGAACTTGACGAGACACCCGGCTCTGGACCGCTCAGACGGGCCTAGTAGTCGACCTTCTGCCTCCTCCCGCGCCCTAGATACAGAAATGACCCGACTGGGATTGCAGGACGTCTGGAAGACCAAACACCCATCACAAGGGGGATATACACACACTATTCGTCACAATATGACATCCACACTCTTATTGATTATTGGCTACTCTCTGAGCATCTCCTTTCCAGGGTGCAAGCGTGTGTGACGCTGCGACGTACCTACTCAGATCACTCCCCAGTGCTGATTACCCATTGCGCTCCAGCGCGCCGGCCTCCTCCCTTTACATGGCGATTACCTCCATACTCGCTGTTGGATGACGCTTTCCATGAGGAACTGGCTATTGCCATTGACTAATTCTTTAACTGGAATGAGGGCACGGTAGACTCCTTCCTTACGGTATGGGTGTCCTTTAAAGCGTACATACGTGGAGTCAATATCTCCAAGCACGCTGGTGTCCTCAAGTTAATTCGGGGCAATTTGACGCTATTGGAGAACAGGCTGAAAGACATCGAGGCGCGTTGTTTGCGTGCTCCAAATGAATATCTGACGCAGGAACTAGTGCAGACGATTAGAGAGTATCATGACGAAGCAGACGCTGAGGTGAAGCATCTTGGGAAGTATGCCATAGCCAGGTCGTATGGAGAGGGTGAACGTCCGGGTTCGGTCCTGGCCAAGATGGCCAAACAACCTAGGCAAAAACTGATACTGCCTTGCTCTTAGGTCTCCAACCACGGGGGACGAATTAGACGAATTTCAGATAGCGGCCAGTTTATTATGCTAACCTATATGCCTCTTAAGGGCCAATATCGGAAGAACGTATAATGGAATATTTAACTCATATCCAATTACCTTGGCTCACTAACACTCACCATGAGTTTTTAGCGCGTCCAGTTGAGCGGGAAGAAATTGTCTGGGCGTTGTCATCTATGAGGGCAGGCAGCGCACGGGGTAGCGATTGATTCCCGGCCTCTTTCTACAATACGTTTCCAGACCTGCTTATTTATAAGTTACTGAGACTTGTAGAGCAGATTGCGGAAGACGGGCAGATGCCTCCAACAATGCGAGAGGATGTCATCATAGCGCTCCTTAAACCTGGCAAGCCTCCGGAGGACTGTGCCTCCTACCGACCGTTATCGCTTATCAATGTTGACGCAAAGATCTTCACAAAAATCATGGCTAATCGCATCAGCCCTCTGATACCGACACTAGTGGCCCCTGAGCAGGCGGGATTCGTCCCCAACCGCACTTTGACCTATAAGTTACGCACAGTGTTTGCAGCATTCCAGCACACACGACAGGAAGTATCGGCGGTAGCGGTCTTCCTGGATATGGAAAAGGCGTTTGATTCGGTTGAATGGCCTTTTCTACGTGCGGTGTTACTACGCATGGGTGTTGGGGAACTTTTTCTACAATTGCTAAACAGGCTCTATACTTCTCCAACGGCACGAGTCCGCATCTGTGCGTTCACGACGGAACCCTTCAGTATTGGACGTGGAACTAGACAGGGATGCCCCCTTTCTCCCCTACTTTACACCTTGGTCGCGGAGCCCCTTGCGTGTGCCCTACGCGAGTATCACGGACACTGCGGTATACGCTTCCCAGGGTATAATTTGATAGTGTCCACGTACGCTGACGACACGTTGCTCTACGTGCGAGACCCGGAGACTAACCTCTCGCAGGTGCTGAGAGAGATGGTCTTGTTTGGTTCGCTCTCTGGAATTGGAGTGAACTGGAACAAAACTGCGATGTTAGTACTCACCCCAGCCACGAGCAGGGTGGACTCGGACTACCCTATACAATGGACCAATGACTCGGTCAGATACATGGGCATGCGGCTCCACACGGATGCAGAGGTGGTCCTACGAGAAAACTATGGCCTGGCCATTTCCAAACTTGATGATATAGAAAAATGGATTACCCTTCCTCTCTCAGTGATGGGTCGCATATCACTGCTAAAAATGATCGTACTCCCCCATTTTCTGTTTCTATTTAGCAACATTCCCATGGTATTGTCTAGTGCGTTTTTCAGACAGTTACACACCATGGTGTTGCGACTGGTTTGGGCTAGTAAGCAACCAAGAGTGGCGTGGAATATCCTTATACGTCCTTACGAGGACGGGGGCCTGCAGGCACCGGACATGGAATTCTATCATCGCGCCGGTTAGGGCGCTTACGCGTATGGATGGATGCACGGTCCTGCCAACGCCCATCATATGCTTATTGAGGGAATAGTCGCTGACCCTACACCGTTGCCAGCACTCATGGCTCAGCCCCGTGATAGACGTACAGGTTTATTAGACTCGTTGAATGCTGTGACACACGCCTGGCACTATCTTAAGGATGCACAGGCTTGCTCGCTGCTGTATGCAGCGGGGGCCAGACTGGTGTGGTGCTCGTGGCTGGGACCTTGCAAAGACAAGGGTGTCGTGTCATCACTTGCGAAGTTAAACATAACCACCATGGGCGATCGGTTTCTTAATGGCGCGGCTCGCAAGTGGGAAGAAGTGGTCGTGGGAGATGGACTGAGCGCCCCGCCACTGGCTAAATTCCAGTTCTACCGGGTGAGACTAGCTCTCAGAGCCTTGCTAGGGGAAGACATGGAGGAACTGCCAACAATACTGTCATATGAATATGTAGCCACGGCTAAGACTCCAGCTCATCTAATATTTCGACTATTGTGTCACGCTATGGGAGAAAACAACGCATTATGCAAAACCCAGATTAGCGTGGCAGACAGATATAAGGACTGATCTTCCGGAGGACAAATGGAAATATTGCTGCGCTAACGTCAAAAGAGTCTCCCTTAACGGCCGACATCGGCTGTTGCATTTTAAATTTCTTAATAGGGTGTATTATACACCTGTGCGTCTGTTCCGATATGGACTACGAGATGCTCCCAACTGCGAAAGGTGCTCAGAACAAACTGCAAACTTTTTACACCTGCTTGGCTGTGCCCGAAGATTGCGGATTTCTGGCGCGCGTCTACACGGAGGTGAAAAAGGTTCACTGATTTATCGCTGTCCCCATCACTGTTGCTTGCACTAATAGGTTACTCTAAAGATGTTGCCCCAGAGTTTTGCAGACTGGTGGATATAGCTTTCCTAGTGGCTAGGCGCTGCATAGCGATCACCTGGATGAAAGGGCCTACCCCGACACTGGCCAGATGGTCCAGTGACATGCTATATTGTTTTACACCAACGGGATTGTATAGTGAGTTATTACCCCCTCGTAACCGTCCAAAGAACTACTGGGCATTATACCTGGAGAAGAGGTCTTTGGCGGACAAAGGTGATTCTGGGGACAAGTGTTCAGACCTGGGGATGGGCGACGCGCGGGAACACACAATGCAACGCAATGGTGCTATGACGGAATAGATATAATAGACGGACTGACAGCAGTGATGAATGTGAGTATTTGTATATCGATAAAAATTGTAGTCTAATGTAATGTCAATGAACTGTAGGGTGGGGGGGGAGGGTGGCAATGATGGAGGGAAGTAAACTGATGACTATTATGGTGCCTTTATTGTGGGGTTTCGACATGCGAGGGATTGAAATATGTGCCAGACGACCGCTGTTGACCTTGTTGAGAACGATGCGCATATGCCAAACTGTAACATTACTATTCTTCTGATATAATGTCAGCATTTCTGCCAATTGTATGTAAATGTTTTGAAATGCCAAATAAAAAAAATAATAATAAATCTAGCAAGCTCATATGGTTGGTCTTATCTGTTTCTTTTAACTTTTGGCCGATTGCCACTGATGCTGCTTCACCTCTAATGTTAACTAATAATATAGCCGAGACTTATAATCTTTTAGTAATTTCAAACCTAGATTTAAGGCCGGTTCTGGACCGTATTAATTTTGAATCTGCCTCAGAACATCTGGTATCACTGCCATGGACGGTACACCATGTGTTTTTGTGTAGATTGAAGAAAAGACTGTACGCTAAGTGTCACAGTCCTCCACATGTGGTGCTATTCCCATTGGTAAACAGATTGTCAGAATTCTGTGTTTCTCATGAGGTGTACTATCAGGAAATGCTGCCTCTATTTGAGTAATTTTTTGAGCTAACCTGAAGGGAATTTGTTCCCTCTTTGCGGGTAATTTACCAATGGCTGATTATATAGTTTGTGTTCCCCTGGTGAGGGGTGTGCTGAGGAATTTTTATATCTGGTTGGACCGCTAAAGTCTGCATGACATATTGAACCAATTGTCTGTGTATTTCAACTGAGCTAACAGTTCTGGACCTGTCATTACGTTAATGCCAGGATGTGATGTGTAGCTGGCTAGTACCGGCCATGTTGCTCCTGGTCTACCTAGTGGACGGAGCCTGGTAATGCGATTTTGATGTTGTAGGGCGCCTTTAAACTAGAGCTGATGCTCCTGGTAAGTTAATGGAATTTCAACGTCCTCGAAAGGAACGTATTCCGCTGGAGGTTCCTCTAATTTGTAGTAGTGGAACTCGTGTGTTACTGCATTTACTACAGGAAATAGAATCCATGAATAGAATAACTGTCTGCCGATATTCATGTGCCTCTATAACAAAGATTACCTTACCACTTCTTGATGATACCCCATTTTCTATAAGTTTTATAGTTATGGTTTTTCTTACATTTGCCGGGATGATTATTGCATCCGGGTCATTTTGTTGGAGATTTGTGTCATCTAAGACTGCCTGAGCTGCTGCTGCTGCAGCTCTATTCCTTTCATCGTCACTTTCCGACATTTTGTCGACTGAAAGTTTTTGCAGAGCAAAGTTTCAAGGAAACAAAGATTAGGTGCACACTGTATCCTTCAACGTTGAACAAACCAAAAACTGATACATAGGATTTTCGTCCTACTTAGTTCTGGCGGATTTTATCCGTTTACCCACTCCAGACGTCTATTGGAGTATTTTACGGGAAAAAATGGGTCTGTGGGAAAAGCACGACTGAGTTACTCTAGTATCTAGCGTTAAATTATCGCCTTAACAAACGTTGGGTGCCATTTTGTGTAGTTCCTATATTACCAATAGGCTCTGCGCATTGGAATAATATATACTGTAGTTTAGACGTAGGACTGAAGTCGACTAGGTCTATACCGAATATATTAAGCTTAATAGTGAGTGCCAGCTAGCTCAGAGGTCACTAGAAACGTTCTCGAATTCACAAGAAGGGATTAGTTTTTGACAACCGCATAAACATGACAACTTTGTTTCCCAAGAGTAAGAAATCAAATCTCTAGAGTCGCGGAAACAATAGATAACTATTTTACTCCGTCAATCGTGCATCCTTCGTTTCACCAGAGGGGCTGAGAAATAGAGAGACGGGAGTTTTCAATAAAAGGTATTTATTGAACAGTCTTATTTCTCAAGCATTGGAAATGAACTGCTGCAATCGTAATACTGGTTATAAAGTACAAGGCATATAACACGAACAGTATTATAAAGTAGCACTGTAAAAGCATGATATGGTTTCTAAGCCATAAAGTGCATAAAATGTATAAAATAGATACTGTGATAAAATGATGAGAAAGTACTCAACTGGTGCTTCAAAAATACGCCTACCCCGGTGTACCTAACCTAAGTCTAGTACAAGGGAAGAAGTAATTGAGGAGTAGCTTAAGTTTAGTAGTTCTCTGCCAGGAATCTATTCCAAGAATTCCCTAAGAGGTCTAATCCGCTCCGTACCTTGGTTTTAGAAAGAAGGAGGTCTTGTATCTCTCTCTCAGGACTCAATTTCCCAGATACCTGCACGGGTAAGCCGAAAAAACTGGAGCTGGATTTCTCGGCAAGAGAAAAGACAGCGTCTCTCTCAGTGCGTCAGTTGGAGGGTCGGCTTCCTTCGGCACTTGCTGCTGCAGGGTGTCAGGCAAGTAGATAGTCGATCTGCTCCAAACCACTGTGTGTTTGTCTGGGCAAACCTAGGCATATTTATACTTTGAAGGTGCAGAGTTTGACGCATGTTTGGACTTAATAACGCCAATCAAAGGCTAAATTCTTGGAAAACGCCAGGAGTTCTCGGAGAACTTAATATTCAAGCAGGGGGAAGTCCATAGCTGCTGAAGGCAGGTTTTTCCAAGAAATTGTTGTGTATTCTCGGAACTTAGTGGAAGTAGCCATGCCCTATTTGGGCTGTATGGCGTGGGCCAAATATGGTAGTGATTTCTATGCCTATATAAGGATATGATAAAGTTTATCTATATAAGGGCATGAATCGGGAAAATTACACTAGGGTCCTAGATTCATTTACAACAACCAGCCTGAGAGGACAGTTGTGCAAGGGCTCGAAGGTTGCGCACATCAGAAAAGTTAGGACTAGGTTAAGGTCCCACTAAGGCACGATTAAGGGCTGAGGTGGGAACATGTGTCCCAAACCTTTCAAGAACACAGAAGAGGAAGAAGGATGGCTGATCTGGCAACCACAGAAAGGTTGACATAGCCAAAAGACAGCCCTGTAGGGTGCCTAGAGCACAGCTCTGCTGGGCAAGAGAAAGAATAAAGAGAAAGACCTGAGAGAGGGTAGTATAAAGAGGGTCAACCTATTTCTCTGCACACCATGCCACAAACTTGACCCAGTGGCAGATATATACAGACATGGTAGAGGGAATCCAAATTGCCAAGATAACATCACAAACTTTGGGTGGAAGTTCAAAAGCATTCAACTGGTGCTGCTCAATCTTCATGCATTAAGGAAGAGCGGGGACAGCTTTAGGTGGAGAACCCTCCTCTGCTGCTGCAATAGTAGATAATACTGAAGGGGCAGCCTCATCAGAGTACCGATGGTCATGCTCAATACCAAACTCCGAGCCCAGTCAGAAGCCACAAGGATGACTTGGGCCCGGTTGTTCCTGATATTCTTGAGGACTCTTTGCAGGAGTGGTATTGGCGAACAGGCATACAGGGGCCTGAGCTCCACTCGAAATGATAAGCGTTTCCAAGTGAGAGCCGCCATAAAAACTGCTACGCAAACAAATGATGGACGGAATGCTGAATAAATCATACTTTCACTCCCAGTCAAGAGACCTGCGTTAAATCCATCTTTCTTTTGCTCACCATGTCAGCCCAGTTTAGACCGAGCCATTTGCAAATCAGTCTTGACCCTGTGTCTCATGGGAACAGTAGAGACCGAACTGCCAAGCCAGGTCCTCCCAGAGCCGGAAACATGCATACTGGGACCGGTTCCTGGAAATTACCCTTCATCAGCCAGGCTAGCTTGAATCCAGTGGCACTGAGCAAGGGACCCACGTCTGGGCATACCCATCCCACATAGCGAGAAAAGTGCTACGCAAACAAATGGACAGAATGCTTAATAAATCATACATTCACCCCAGTCAAGAGATCTGGGTTAAATCCATTGTTCTTTTGCTCACTATGCCACTCCAGTTTAGACCGAGCCATATGCAATTCAGTCTTGACCTTTTGCCTCATGGGAACAGTCCAGACCAACCTGCCAAGCCAGGTCCTCTCTGGACCAGAAAGAAGCATCCTGGGACCGGTTTCTGGTTATTACCCTTCATCAGCCATGCTAGCTTGAATCCAGTGGCACAGTGAGCAAGGGACCAACGTCTGGGTTTACCCATCCCACTTAGGGTGAAAAGTGCTACACAAACAAATGACGGACTCAAGCACACAAAACATCTGACATTGCCTGTTCCCCCAGGTATTGAACCAAAAGCGATGTTCTTTGATGTTCCAGCCATGCCCAGAGATGCCCGGCCTCTCAGCAAGGGACCACAATCACACCTGCTTTGTGAAATACAACATGGGGTAGGTGTTGCCCATGAACAACTGCAATAGCCCTCTTTTGATGGAAGGTAAAAAGACGTTCAATGCCTGCTGGATTGCCCGGAGCTCCAGTAGGTTGAGTTGGGAGTCCAGATCCCGCCGAAGACCAGAGGCCTCTGATCTCCACATCTCCCAGATGGCCACCCCACCCCAGGAGTGATTAATCTGTCACCACTCACAGATCTGCTAGGGGAACGGAGAGGGATCTGCTGGTCACCCTATCTCAGTTCATTAGCCACCACTGCACATCTTCTGCAGTTCCCTCCAAGAACTGGACCATGTCAGAAAGATTCCCCTGATGCTGTGCCCACTGGAGATTCGGGTCCCACTTGAGAGCCCACATATGCGAGTGGACATGTGTCACAAGCAGGATGCAGGAGACCATGATGCCTAGCAGCCTCCGAGTCATTCTCACTAAAATCCAGGATAGAGGCCATAGTCACATAAAAGAATCTAGCAAAGGGGAGCAGATATGAGATCAACCTGTTTTTCAGAACACGATAACACAAATTTACTCCAACTGCCGGTGTATCCGTCTTGGTGGAGGGATGCCGAGCTGCCAAGGTATCGCAGACTCCGGGAGGATGTGTTAAAGCTGTCAACTGAGGTCTTTCAAACACCACGCATGAAGGCAGAGGGTTGTCAGGTTTGAGTGGCGAACACTCCCTTGTTGGAGTCAGAAGATCCTCGCGAAGATACAGCCTTATTTGGAGGATCAATGGCCATGCACAACAGCTCAGGATACCAAACTCTCAGAGATCAGTCCGGAGTTACAAGGATAACTTGGGCTCAGTGGTTCCTGATCATCTTGAGGACTCTGGGTGGGAGCGGTATAGGTGGAATGGTATACAGGAGGCCTTAGCTCCACTCGAGATGAAGTGCCTCCAAGCGAGGACTGTCTTGGAAATTCCAGCACATACAAATGCTGATATTGCGCATTCTTGGCAGAGCCGAACAGATCTAACCAAGGCTTTCCCCACTGCTGAAAGACCTTGCGCCACCGCTGGAAGGAGACGCCATTCGTGATCCGCTTGGCATCGACGACTGAGCTTGCCCACCCTGGTGTGCAGAGGGATATGCCCTGCTGTTCCAACCATGTCCAGAGGTGCAGGGCCTCTGGACAAAGGGTCCATGACCCACCCTGTTTGTTGCAGTACCACATGGCTGTGATGTTGTCTGTGAACACTTGACCCAGCTATTCCTCGATTGAAGGATCATGAAACATATGCGAAACAAATCGCTCAGTGCTCCAGCAAGTTGATGTGGAGTTTGGATTTCAGCCTGAGACCAGATTCCTCTGATCTCCACCTCTCCCAAATGGCCACCTCACCCCAGGAGTGATGCGTCTGTCACTACTGTATGATCTGGTTGGGGAAAGGAAAGGGGTCCGCCTCTGACCCAATCGCAGTTGATTAAGCACCACTGCAGGTCCTGTGCAGTTCCCTGTGAGATCTGAACCATGAGGAATAGGTTCCCCTGATGCTGTGCCCACTGAAACTTCTGGTCCCACTGAACAGCTCGCATATGCCATCTGGCATGAGTCACAAGCAAGATGCAGGAGGCCATGAGGCCCAGCAGCCTCAGTCATTCTCACAGTACTCGAGGATAGAGGCTGAAACATCGGTATCATTGGCTGAATATCCTGGACTCGCGTTCGGGAGGATGAACCCAAAACTACACTGTGTCCAGAACAGTTGTGATGAAAGGGAGCATCAGAGGGAGTCAGGTGTGACTTCAGCACATTGAAACTGAACCCCAGTGAATGCAGTAGGTGTGCCATAGTCTGCTGGTGGGAGACAACAACCTGGTGCAAGCCCGCCTTCAAAAGCCAGTTTTCGAGATAGGGTAAGACATTACCCCTGATCTGCGAGATGGCCAGCAACTGCCGTTAACACCTTGGTGAACACCTGAGGGGTGATGGTAAGGCTAATGGGGAGCACTGTGAAGTGAAAGTGCGCATGGTCTACCATAAACCTCAGATTGCGCAGGTGGGCGGGCAGGATGGGAATGTGAAAATAAGTGTCCAGCAACCCCAACGCTACCATACAGTCTCCTGGGTCTAGAGAAGACAAGACGGGAGCCAGAGAGAGCATCTTGAACTTATCCTTTCTGAGTAAATAGTTGAGGGCTTGCAGATCTAGGATCGAGTGTAAGCCTTCTTCCTTTTGCAGAAACCACAAAGTAGTAGTAATAAAACCACAGCCTACTTCTGGTGCCAGAACACTCTGTGGCTCCCTCGACCAAGAGAGCCATGAAATCCTCCTGAAGTTAAGTCAAGTGATTCTCGTTAGCCAGTTGCAAGCAGGTTGGAGGCATGGAGGGAGGTTTAGTCTCAAAGGGGAGAGAGTATCCACTTTGGACTATCGGAAGCAACCATCTGTCCGACGTGATGTTCTGCCTGTGGTGGAGGTGATGGGTGACCCTGCCACCAACTGGATGCCCATGACCTTGAAGGGTTGGACTAGGAGGATTTGGAGGCTGAGGGGGTGGGGATGAACTGACTTGACTTCTGGCTGCCCGACCACGGGGTCAGAACGAGCCGCGCCCCCAAGTCACACAGAGGTTGCTGAACTGGACTAGCCTGGAGGCTGGCAAGGCTGAAAACCCATTTTCATAGCCACAAAAGGGGTGAAAAGCAGATGGGGGACGTGTGGCCACTGAAAGGCTCAAGTATTTGGCCATAGCATATGAGTCCTTAGAGATCCAGGGCCATGTCTGCTTTGTCTCCGGAGAGACGGCTGCCCTCAAAGGGCATGTCCATAAGGGAAGCCTGGACATCCCCAGAAATTCAGAAGTTCACAGACAGGTATGAAGTCAAACTGCCACCGTAGATTACTTCACTCTACCCAGCAAGTAGATTGTGTCGAGCCCACAACGAATGGCGAAATTTGCTGCATCTCTCCTGTCTGATACCACTTAAGGAGGATGGCCCAGGTCTCCTCCGGAACCTGCGGCTACACTTATGCAACCATTTCCCTCAGGGAGTGGATATGAAGGCCCAATAGGCAGACAGTGTCCACCAATTGCAATGCAAGTCTGGCAGTAGAAAATATTTTCTTACTCAACTAGCCAGCCTCTTGGATTACCTATCCAGGGGTGCGGAAGGGAATGCGCCTTGTGAGGCAGAGGCTATTACCACCAATCTCTCCGGGGTAGGGTGGTCCGTCAGGAAATTTAGATTCCCATTGCATGGAGATGGGCAATTGCCCAATTCACAGAACCCCCTGTGCTGGGCTTGGATCAGGTTCCCAGAAAGACATTAGTCAAGGCCTCATTGAATGGCAGGAGGGGTTCTGAGGAGGAGACACCTGGCTGCAAGACCTCCGTCAAGATGTTAGTCTTGACTTCCACTGAAAGGAGCTTAAGGTCAGGACCTCAGCAGACCTCTCCACCATAGCATATAAAGCTCCTTCCTTCATAGCAATGGTAGGGAGAAAGCAGGTCAGACTCTGGAGATGTATCCAGTCCACTGGACTCACCCAATTCCTTATACCAGTCCATTTCGTCTTCAGGCTGGTACGGTGAAGGGTCCAGCGACCCTCCCAATCTTTCTCCATTCTTAGCACATCACAATAAGGCTGAGGAACCAACCTAACTCCCCGGGGTGCTGCTGGCAACGGAATTGGCATTGGTAGGTGCCGATCCGGCTTCTCGGGGAGAAGTATGAGGCTGGAGCCGGCAGTGTAAGGAGTCTTGGTGTCTGGGCCAGTGCCAGGGAGGTTCTCAGTGGCACGGCCGGTGTCAGTCTGGATCCATTACCGGATCTGCAAAGGGGATGTGTGGGTGGTTTGGGATTGGCACCAGAGGCCAATAGAGACCTCTTCTGAGCCTGTGGGGCCCAAAGGTGTGCGTGTGTGGCTCAATGATTAGAGCGGCAGACCCTGATGCAGAGGTCTAGCCCGGGACCAAGGTTCATTTCCCCGCCTCGGCGGGTCCTGGGCTCAAAATTCCACGGACCTGATCATTCTCGCCTCGGTGCCTATTCCAATCATGGAATCCCACTCTGCAACTCTGGGCAATAGCTTGCTTAATCTCCACAACGGCCCCCACAACGCTAAGGATGCCTGGCCTCCACCTTGGGGGTGCCCAGGAGTGGACGCCTCACAGGGAAAGCCAGGATGGGTTCCAGAGCGGTATTCGTACAAGCGCCTTGAGACCCTTGCGGGTGAGTAGTGTGCTATACAAGTATCAATTTACAATTTACATTTACAGGGTCAGGCCACGCAAATATGAGGCACATAGCGTCCTAGAATTCCTTGAGTTGGGCAGGGTTGCTCTGGCCCCCGGAGCCGACCCAGGAACAGGTTCAGATGTACGAGGCCTAAAACACAGACTCCACAACCGTGTCAGCCTACTGACCGGGATAAGTCAAAGCACACTTCGACTTCTTGTGCTTCTTCCCTGACTGGCTTGAAGACTTTGAGTGGGAGGACGAAGACTTATGTCCCCCGAAGTGGTGCCGGGAGCTTTCTCTCAACTGGGACCAAGAACGATACTTCCGGGGTGAACAACACAGTACTGAGCGTCGGGCTGCAAGGAACTTTAGGGACGGCTCCCTTAAAGCTTTCTGAACCATGGCCCGACAGTTGAAGCAAAACACAGAATTGTGATTGCGCTACAGGCACCAAAGGCACACCTGGTGTGAATCCGTTACCAACATGGCAGGGTGAAAAGTGCCATACGGCTTGAATCCAGAAGACTTCTTGGACATTCTATACACCAAAAAGTCGAAAAAGGCCTGTCAAAAATTGAGAGGGTAGCTCTCATCATGAATCTGCACTAACTGGCACAGAAATTAAAGATCTGACGTCAGTTAGCTGAGCTGGCGCCTATATATAGGTCACAATGGCGGAGCAGACAGATGCCATCTCCGGTGCACAAGGGTATTGCTTATAGAAAAATATTCTGGATCCCGCCTGATGCCTGGAAAACTCAAAGGTAAGAAATCTGCGGCTAGATCGCTCTATCAGATATTAGGAGGCTCAGCGAGAAGCTATGCATCGGTTCTAAGGGGGTACCATTAAGAAACGCCAAAATCAAGTTAAGGTCTTACCATGGTATCAAAAATGGTTTGGGAGGGAATTTGTGTGCAAAACCTTTATTAAATCTCATCCCAACATGTGATTCAAACCAAGACAGTTGGTCAAGAAAAACGTAGAAAGGCCAAAAGGGAAGACAAATAACCTTTGTTAGTGTTCACTGCAAGATCTTTCTGGTCCAAAGAGAACACAAATAAAAGGACATCTGGCAGCTTTGCTTGTAATGAGTCAGTCTTGCAAATGTCACACCAGGTCACAAGTCTGTTCCAGAGCAAAGATTGATCCTGGCAGATCAAACACAGTAGATTAGTACTGCTTAATCTCCACGCTGTAGACTGCACAGATTCAGGTGGAGAACCATGTGTTGCGGAGACGGGGGTAGTCGTGACGTGGCAGCCTGGGATACAACACTTCCCAGGACCAATCAGTAGTGACTAGAATGACTTGGGCCCGGTCACTCCTTTTCAGAACTCAGGCTGGAGGGGTAGAGGACAGGAAAGCATGCATGCATGCAGGAATCTCATGTTCCATCCAACCAGAATACATCTACCATTGTGTTCTTGCGAAAACTCAAATGGGCAAACTTTTGACAATGTGCGTTCTTGATGGTGGTGGTGTAAAGATCTAGCCAGATGTGTCCCCACTGTTGGAAAATGACCTGTGCCACCTTGGGTGGGGACGGTCTTGGATTTAACAGAAGACCTAGCAGAAAGTGTTATGTTATAAACCGTTTTGTAGCGCGCTCTGCTACTTGTGAGTATCCTGGCGCGGGGGACCAGTGACCAGGACTAGCCAGGATCTAATCCAGGCCTGTGACTTAGAGCGGGACAAACATGAAGGCTGAGACTTTTACTGGACTATAATATACAGCTTTGGTTAGTTATCACAAGACTTAGAGTTGTGTCTTGACAGCAGGTACCAAAGACAGACCTCTGGCAATCCTGCAGTAAGACTTGAATCCTGTTGTTTCCGGTGGGAGCATTGTTCTTTAGCACACTCTTAGAAATTTAGAAATCGGCTTGACACCGACAAATTCAGAAGCATAGCTCCAGATCCACACAGAAAGACCGGGAAAAAAAGGAATGGACAGCAGCACACAGCAGTTGTGGCTCCAATCGGTCACTGTTGTGGCGATATGGAGTCAACGCAGAGCCACAAGGCACCAACTAGCAGTGTGCTGGAGCGTTGCTATGAAAAATCTCCAGATCCAGTCTGATGACTGGAAGAATATTCCAAAGTGAGGAATATGCAGTTCGACGTACCCATCAGAACTCCACTGCTTTCAAAATTGTCTACTAAAACAGCACATGGCCTCTAGAAACCTTGTTTCGGAGGCCAGAAGACTCATTTCATAACAAAAAATTCTGTTCTAGTTTTCCCGTATTTCACTCACAGATTTGTTGTGAAAAATCTGAATTGACTAAATTATTACACCGTCACTGCCAGACTCTTTACAGTCTGGAAAAATGCTCTTGTTGCATATCCACAAAATGAAAAGATATGCATGTTTTTCGAAGTTTGGAATGAAATCTTTGGAATAGGATGTTAATGGTACTAAGAAGGATTGGAAAACAACTAGACTTAAAAGAATTCTAGAAGGTATGTTCAGTTAACTTTGATAATGTCTATTTTCTGTTTCTGGATCTAGTCTTGTTGCTCAGAGCCATGAAGCCTTTTAGGTAACATTTCACCTGATATGCATTAGCAAGTGTGTGGGGAATGCATATTTGCTGATTCCACTTACATTCTGTGATATTGAACTAGGGATATGGGATTGCTGCACTAAATCCTGAATGTGTGCTGCTCATATGACAAACTATAACAGCTGCTGTGAATATTGTTGGTGTGTGTCACTTTGACTCATGCTATCAAGGTTGTGTGAATTGTGAGCAAGGTTTGCACCTTTTCTTTGCCATTTTATATAGTGTAGGCTCAACCTAAAGGTATGGTGCACTTCACATGAGCAGCAGTTACATTACACAAGGTTACATTAATTTGTTAGGCACAGGGAGATTAAGTGAATTGCCCAGAATCACAGGCTATTAAGCAGAAACTGAAACCTGGTTCCCCCTGATCGAAAAAGAACAATGCTGCCAATGCTGAACTAGCGAGTCTTTGCGAAAGAGGATAGCCCTCCGGCAGTCATTAATGTAGCACTAATGTGGTTTGACGAGGGAAGTCTGCACAGCCGCTATCTATGTGGCATCTCTGGATTTGTGGTACTACTCAGCAACTAGAATCTCATACTATTCCTTCGAATACACATACGTTTCTTGCCATCAACAGCATCACAGGGCTTGGTTTGTGCAGTTCACATTGCTAATGTGAACTCTGTACATATTAGAAGCATAAGATATGGCTGCATTTGTTAATTGACTGTCAGTCCAACAGAAACATATACTGCTTCAGTCTCTTATTGTATCATAGAATTTCTACAATGCTTTCCTACTTCCTGTTGAGGACCCAAAGCGATTTGTGGATCATGGTCAATGGTTGCGATTCTGAGGTACAAGGATGACAGAATGAACGGCGTTAATGGTGATATCCTCTATCAGTGTTGAGTACTGGTATCATAAATGACACTATGAGAGTGGGCTCAAAACTTGATGCAACAGTGAGTGTGTATTTTATGCATGTGATGGAAAGTAATGGAATTTGAGGATAAGGTCGCAAATACAAATCAGTCAAGATATTGGCCTTTGAGGTATTAGAGTCTAGGTTATAGGAAAAGCTAAGATTTGATGGCTCAGATTTTATAGTGCCTGCTCTGTGTGTAAGGAAGTTTACGCTACAGCTGTGCCTGTTCAGTATGTGAGGAGAAACATGAATTGCTGCTGTGAGTGCTGTGTCTGACGAAATTTACCAGTGCAGCCTTCTGTACTTATTCTATGTCAATTTGTACTGGAACACAATTAATTATGCTGGTTGTGTGTTTGAGCTGAGATTGCACTTGTGTGGAGCTTGAACTGTGACTAAGAGACGTTTACTTAAACTGCTGTAACTACTGTTGTTGCATTCTAGGTCCTCAGAATCTGCACAGACTATTTACAAAAAGGAATCAAATCTGCACTCAGAGAAGTACTATTTTAGAGCATACTACTGAGTGAGTCACATGATGTTAAAGAACGAGTTACTTACCTTCGGTAACAATGTATCTAGTAGAGACAGTCTTGTCATATGGTTTGGTTTTACCTTTGCACTGTGTTGTGTTAGCATGAGCTTATTAGAAGTTTAAACGCTATTTTCCTTTTCTGCAGCCTCTGCACACGACACATTTTGTAATTAAACTTTTCGCCTACTTGAATATTTTGCTTCACACAAGAATAATACGTTTGCTTATAATATCAGCCTTGCTTGGTAAGCTATGTCTGTACAGTGAGTGGTGAGGTCTTCAAGGGTATTTCAACACAGCGCTTGTTCAGTTTGATCAGCGCACTGGCTAGACCTAATATATATGCAGCTGTGGCCAACTTTGGGTTTTAGGCGTGATTAATATTGCACTGCACAGAGCATGAGTTACATACTTGATGAATATTCGCATGCAGAGAGTTGGTGCAGAAGATGATGTGATCCATTTCTGCTGAGACCTGAGGTATGGGCCCGCGCTTCTAAACCCAAAGAGACCTTTTGTAGATATAATATAATATACTAGCAAGTGAGGGTAAACTGAGGTTCTATTTAGACCTTTTCCCTTTAGCATTTTAACATGCTTTCTCCCTTTGTATTTTATGGAATAGTAACTATGCTGCTAACCTTGTTCCTTATAATATGTTTGCTTGTATTAGCCAAAGCTTGAGAACACTGCATTAGAAATAAACATTCCAAACTTGCACGTGTCCTCATTTACTCCTCGTTCTGGATTGGTATGTTAGTATAACGAAAGAGTGTTCATGTGTTCCACGTTACCTGAGGTGTTCTAAAAGTCCATATTCTGGGTTGTCTAAATCATTGCAGGTGTGTAAGAACCAATGAGACACTGATCGCTAGTCTGGTAGGGGATTTTGGATACTAATGTGAGTTTTGGCACACCCTAATTCACTGCGGTTCCAAGTCTCTATGCACAGTTCTGTGTAGGAGCAGAATCAACACCGAAAAGACCTCCATTTCTGAAAAAGAAAGTTGCTACTTTAACAGCGAGATATGCCACAGATAGTGAGACCTCTGACCTTGCTGGACAGCGCGGCAGAGATTACAATAGTGCAAGAGGCCCTGCGTCCGCTACTGAAGGTGACAGCGACTGACCAATATGTTGTTGTGGAGACAGCTGATAATAGAGTAGCTCTCCCTGATAGACTTTTTAACATTGTCCTTTTAATTGAGTGTGATATCAAAACGTACCATCAAAGGGGTATTTTGGGAGAATCTTACGACTACCTATGATATTTTGTTAGCGGAGGCTGACTGACCCCCACCTTTTGTTCTAACAGCTCCGAGAGGGGAGGAGGTAAGCCTCCCTAGTTTCGCGGACACGGTCTCGAAAGAGCATGCGCTGAATTTTGCAGAAGAGTGGGCTAAGGCCCTTGCGCCGGCTCTGTACTGTACACAATGTGGATGGGATATTTTTTCCCCCACCACGAGATACCCTTACGGTCTATGCCAAAGCCTCAACATCCCATCCAGCGTGAAGCTAAGGCTTCCGTTGCGGAAATCCTTGACCAATTGGAATATCAAGGTGTAATTAAAACTAGTGTGTCACCGATTAATAACCCTCTTTTTACTGTGACCAAGCCGGACGGCTCATACAGTTTGGTATTGGATTACTGGCATTTAAACTCGCGTTGCCGTACCTGTGCAGTACAGAATACGCACAGCTCTGCTTTAGATGGTCTCGTGCAGAAACTATATAAAACCACATTTCCAACAGTTTTTTTGCCCACAATTTGGACGGACTGAGTTCCCAGTGGACCAGTTTTACCTGTGGCGGCAAATAACGCCAGTATAAAAGCTTACCTATGGGCTATAAGAATAGATACAGATACGTGTTCGTATGTGGATGACATGTATCTCACAGACGACTAGCTTTGGGAGCATCTGTGTCGCGTTGACCGTATAATTTGTAACTTTGCGGACTTCGGTTACAAATTCAACTTTGCAAAGTCACACATTGCAGAGTACACAGTGTTGTTCCTGGGCTATGAGCTCAACAATGAAGGTCGAGAATTGGCTCTTCACTTCTTGTAGAAATGCGCACAACTGCGCGCTCCTATAACTCTGAAAAAATTACAGTCCTTGCTGGGATTTTTGAATTTCGGGCATACATATATTCCTGAATATGCCCAGCGTATCAAGCCTTTGTATGCTTTGATACAACCAACTTTTACCAAATCTTGCTGGCTGCCAGAACATTCAGCTATTTTGCAATCTTTGCAGGCTGATCTTCTAGAATCTAAATTCTTACTGACTCATGACAACCACACCAACCTAGTGATTAGAATCATCCCTGGGGCGGTGGGTTTCACGTACCTTACTTTTAACGAAGGGGACACAGTACCTATTGCTTACAAGTCACACTTGTACACTTCGGCTGAAATGTGGTTTTCCTCTATGGAAAAAGTTTTGACAGCAGTGCAAATGGCGATTCTTAAGGAACGTGCACTGTCGCAGGGAAAACGCATGTTGGTTGTTACCCCGTTTCCTGCATTAGAGGCAGTGACGAAAGCCAGTGTACCCAATTCTAAAGCTTTGCACTCATGGTGGATACAATGGACAGCATCATTGACATCTCCGGATGTCATGTTTATTTTTGATGCCTCACAGTCACAGGAGTTTTTGCAGTATGAGTTTGTTCATCCAGCGCCTTTGGCTATGCGGCCTTTGGAGGATTTCCATTGCATCATATACACTGATGGTTCAGCGCAGGTTGTACATGGGTCGAAGCACGCATACGTTTCCGCTTGCGCTATTGTGGTAGGTGCAATATTGAATGAGGAGTTCAAGTCCAGGGTTGTGCGCACACAGACTCTAGGGGACTGCACCGCACAATTGGCAGAGCTTCGTGCTCTGAAGCTTGCATTGGAGTACGCTGATCCTGGTGTGACTACTCTTATTGTGAGTGATTCTTACTACTGTGTCCAGTCTTACAATGAAAACCTGTTCTTTTAGATTCAGAATGATTTTCGTGATTCCAAGGGTAGCACAATAAAACATAAAATGATCGGCGTCCGAGTGGCTGAGCTTAAAGAGCAGTTGAGCCTTGTTTTTGTGATTCACACTCTTGGTCATCAGCGCGTAGGTGTCCACGCTGTTGGCAATTCGCTTGCCAATGAGGCAGCAAAATCAGCAGTATCGACATATTTGGTTGCAGCAGTTACACGTTCCAAAAGTAAGATCGATGATAACATCTTGGCAGCTGTAACTGAGAAGGGAGGTAAATATCCAAAGGGATTCCCTTTGAAGTATACATACCACTTAAGTCCTGATAAAGTTCCTTATGTGAAAATTCCTGACATTGGAGAGCGGTTAATTCCCAACGTGGATCGCAGGCACACATTGCTCACAGCGGCCCATGAAGGAGACGCGTCTGCACAAGCGGGCGTTTCGGCTACTGTGGCTCAGTTACAACAACGTTTCTGGTGGAGGGCCTGTACAAACAGACACGTGATTATGTCCTCCAATGTGACATTTGCCAGCAGATTAAGCCTTCAACTGCTGCGCGTCCTCCCCAGACACAGTTGTACATTTCTAATAAACCACTGGGTTGTGTTTATTTAGATCACTGCGGTCCTTTTTCTTCTGATACTGCGTATAAGTACATCTTAGTAGCAGTTGATTCATGCACACGCATTGTGTGGGTCTGGCCCCACCGCAGCGCTGATTCACGGACTGTCATAAGAGGCTTGCGTATCTTTGAAGGGATTTTTGCCTTTGGTATCACGATGCATGTCCCGGACCTTGACGGTCTAGACTCGGTGGCTCTTGCTGCCTCTTGACGTAGATGAACATTGCAATGTTTTACAGGATCTACAAAAGACAAGAGACAGTCTTGCAAAGGAACATTTGCCTTCCACCTCGGATGATGCGTTGCAGATCCCAGTAGTTGGCTGGCTTCTCCAAGTTGGATAACTGGTTCGTGAGAAGATCAAAACAAGAAAGAATTTGGTCCCTCTTATCGAGCTACGGTTCTTGGTGTGAAGGGCACAAGAACAGTCATTTTTCCTCCACTTCCAGGTCGTAAGGAGAACAGGTATATCTCCATTGACAATGTCAAGATACACAGAGTGGCCGATTCTTCTTAGTATGGCACCGGCAGTCTCATGTCCTTCGAGTTTGAGAAATTCTATTTTGGCCCCAGTTTCCAATCCTGTGCCTGATGTTGCTCTCGAGATGCCTGCTATTTCCAGTCCTTTATTTAGTACACTTCCTGGTGCTCAACATTATGAAACTGACTACACTTACCCAACTGACATATCGATGCCTGATGTGCAAACTCGCTTAGCTACAGAATCTAGATTTTCATTTGACACGGATTCCCACACATCAAAAAAGCCTTCAAAGATTTCTGTTCTGGCAAGATTGTTTAAAAAACATTTTTTGATTCCCCCTTGGACCTATATTTGGATGGTGCTTTTTTCGCTTTACCTTTTTATGTCAATTGGTTTTGTGTTTTATTTTTTCTATCTCGTCAATGGACAATATGTCGAGGAGAGTACATGCATTCGACATATCAATGGAACATTAGCTCCCCATTCATCATCACACATATTGAGGAGAGAATTGGCTTTTGTTAATATCACTGCTTGGCCTGTCTTAGATGGGATTGTATGTGATGCTGTTCGATTTCAAATCCATGGGCCCACAGAGGTTATAAATGTCCCTAATGTGCTTAGAGTGTCTATGGGGGATGTAGTTAAAATATAGGTTCTGATGATAGGGATGTTCAGGACGTAGAATCATTGTTTTCAGATTTGAAATATTATGCTGCCTTTGATGCTGAAGATTTATACTTGGAGTCTGCTAATTACGGTGATTTGTATTGTTATCAACATTTTGGCAATTACTTCCTACATAAAGCTAATACCAGGAGGCTCACTGTAAATTACACCCAGAGGGAACACTTTCCAGCTCCTATACAAGGCAGTTCTGCTACCTTTTTGAAAATGTTCACTTACTTTACAGATTTTAATCAGTCTAATCCCAATGCATTTTATTTTAAAAGGACTGAAAAGTCCACATCCAAAGTTAGACTTACCGATACTAAATTATTGTATTCGAAGTCCTTTCTAGTCCAGTTAGCTGTTGGGGCTTACGAGTTGTGGAAGGATACCATTGACCTTTAATCAGTTTGGGGTTCTAAAAGCGCAAGGCACTGAGGCTTTGCACCGTGCATGCCTCATCCCGAACCATATGTTGTTTTTGAATTCTACAATTTCACAGACAACATGCTTTGGATTGGCTACTCCCAAAAGATTAAATGCTCCTTCTTTTCCATACTTAGAGGAATTTTCCGGTTGGAGTAATACTACTAAATTTTCCATGAGAGAGTTACAAACTCTTATTGAATTCCCCCTTTAACATATCCAGTTTGGATCCCGAAGGCTGGTTGCTCATGGCACAGAAGTGCTGACTCATGTCAGCTTTGTTTCTGGGTTTGGCTCATGGCTTTACACATGTCAGGGTAGATCCTCGTTTTGAAAGTGGCCATTCTGTGACTGCCTATTCTGTAGGCAAATTATGTCAGAATTGGCTCAGACATTCTACCTTGGCGTCAGTTAAACTGCATTTTTCTAAGCTGACTGACTATGTTGATCTGAATGATTTTATAAAAGGCCCGGCTAAAGGTAGATCTAAAAGATGGATATATGCTGTTTATAACGAATTCTGGAAAACATCCCAGATTGAGGCAGCTACAGGCCTTAGAGCTATAGATCAAGCTAATTTAGAAAAAGTGCTAGCAGTTGTAGATGATAGCATAAACACGCTCTCTTCCAGCATTTACATGTTAGATAATATTGTGTCATCTGTTGTAGATATTGTGCAAGATGAAGTGTCTGTTTTGTACCACGGTCAGAATCAATTGCGTTCTATTATGCAGTTTGCATGGACATTGCAGACCCTTAAGGCAGGAATAGTGCCTTGGCATTACATGAATACATCATCATTGTTTGCCCCGTTTAATTTGACTGACAAGCAGCGCTTACTGCTGTCGATGAAAGATGCTTCTCTTTCGATGTTACACATTGAGAGGTTGGAGCCTTTACCGTTTTCTGTGGCAGAGGCCAATACTGCAACGTGGCTTATTCACGGTTTAATAACTCTCCTGTTTCCTTTGTTCGAGTTTAAGAACTGTATGAAGTACTTTGCCATTGGTAGATACGAGCCTCTTGGAAGTTCTTATCTCCACGAAGCTTGGTCGCTTCCTTTTACATATAGATGCCTTAGGGAGGGAAAGGAAGTTTATTTAAATGGTGAAGAATGCACTGAAACACCGGATCATTCATTAATGTGTAGACATATCCAATTACATGGCTCCTGCAATCAAAACGAGCCAAATTTAGCCTGTATTTTGAAAGGTACCTCCGTGCCTGCAATCTTTCCCACATTCACATTACTGGCAAATGGGAGTTATTTACTTTTAAACAATGAAGATTGCTGTGGGTTAATAAAAGGGATTGCTTATGTCGTTACAGTCAGTGAGCGTGTGGTTTGTTGCAAAAATGTAATATATCCACCCCCGCATGGGAAACTTGATTTTTCCATCTGGCCTAAGATTCAGACCTTGAAAGCAGAGTTCAATAAGATGAGTCGCATAAGAGCTCTATTGTCCCAAAAAGAAGTTGCCCTCACATCTGCTCGTAAAACATTTGTTCTTCACGTGGCTAACACCCGCAGAGAGGTGCACGCCTTAATAAACACTGATTTGCCCTTGCACTTTGGTGAATTAATTCACACAATCTTTAATGCATCCTCCACATCGGGGCTGGCTCACTTTTTTAAAGTTGTAAGCAGTGGCCTGGTGTCTTCCTTTCAAACGATTTTTGGAGTCTTTCCAGCTTTCTTCCATTCTATTTTTTCCAGCCTGTTCGGTGGATTTCCCTTACTACTGGCTCTTGCTGCTGGCGTGCTATTGATGTTTTGTTTATTTCAAAAAGGATGCACATCTTGTGTTACAAGGTGAGCTGTCTCGGCTAGGGCTGCTTCGCGCCCGGATGCTTGAGTACTATGGAGCCCTGCCTCTTGCTATATTGAGTGCAGCTTATGGATTATCGTTCTGATTTTCCTACTTTACATGCGTCCAGCCTGTCTTTCATTGCCTGAGTTGCGACTTCGAATGGGTTCTAGATTTGTGTCTCCTCAATACGGTGTCTCCCAATGCGGATTATAATCAATTTATGAGTCCCTTAGTTGCTCATGAATTGCTTTGTTCTGATGGAGGGATTATGGCCTATGCAGAGATGCATGGAATACTGGGTCGTTGGAATGTGTTCGCAGCACGCAAGATTTCTTGGCTTGCAGCTTCCTAGAAAACTCACCGAGTTGTCCTATGATGGTGCAAGAGGCTCCGGTAATTGATGTACATGTATGTTCTTTCCCTTTGTTAAATTGGATGGCGGAATTGTTTTCGGATGACAACAGTAACTTCCTGTTGGAGGCTGTTGCTGCATATTTTGCGTATTCATTATTAGGATGAACTGTGTTTGCAGTCTCGCTTCCTTGACCGACACTTTTCATTGGATAGTTGGATTTATTTTTCGCACAATTTGTTTTTGAGCCCTAACCTATTGACTTTATCAATGTCCAAATGCTAGATTTTTTTCCCCTCTCTCTTAACAATTATGTTTATTTTATCCCTGCTACATGGCTACATGGCTCTTGAGGTACCAAAGAACAAGTTACTTACCTGCGGTAACGATATATCTGTAAGAAACAGTAGTTGGTATTAGATTCCTAACCTTAGAATATCCCAGGCGTCAGTCTGGATCCGGAAACTTTTGCGTAGCAGTACCCCTGCGCGTCGGTAGGCGTCGTCTGCAGGCGTCCCCTTCGGCTCCGCGTCCGTCGTTGGCGCCGTGCGCCGTGATGACGTCGCTGGAGTATATATACGCCGCCTCCGCGCGCTGACGTCAGTTCTTTGCACACAGCTTTTCTGCGCCAGAACACGCAGAGCCATGTGAGAACCAACACTGCTGCCATTTGAAACTAGGGCCCTGAAAGGGATGTCCTTAACCCTAGGTATCAGTTCGCAGAACGGGGAGGATGGGTGGGGCGGTAAGGAATCTAATACTAACTACTGTTTCTTACAGATATATTGTTACCGAAGGTAAGTAACTTGTTCATCTGAAAGAAACAGGTTAGTATTAGATTCCTTACCTTAGAATAGATACCCCAGCAATACCAACCCAGGTGGTGGGTCTGCGAACCAATACAATCCTACAACAGAAAGTCCTGGAGGACAGAACGGCCAAAGAAGCCATCCCTCCGGACTGGACTGTCCAGGCAGTAGTGCCTCGCAAAAGTGTGCAGCGAGGCCCACGTAGCCGCCTGGCAAATGTCCTGCAAGGAGACTCCCCGGCCCAGGGCAGTAGTAGCCGCCGTGGCCCGAGTGGAATGGGCCCTCAGCCCAACAGGAGGCTCTTTCCGAGCCAATGAGTAGCACGCTTTGATGCACAGAACCACCCACCAAGAGATGGGCCATTTATGCACCGCCCGTCCCTTCTTCGCACCCACGTAGCCAACAAACAGTTGGTCATCCACCCGGAACTGGCGTGTGCGATCCATATAAAATGAAAGCGCACGTTTTGGGTCCAGACGATGGAGCCGCTCTTCATCCTTTGAAGGATGCGGAGGCGGGAAAAAGGAGGGTAAGGTGATGGACTGCCCGATGTGAAAAGCAGAGACTACTTTGGGCAGGAAAGAAGGTCTAGTTCTCAAAACCACCTTGTCTGGATGAATGGACATGAAAGGAGGTTTGACAGAAAGAGCCTGGAGCTCACTCACTCTCCTGGCAGAGGTGATGGCAACCAGGAAGGCCGTCTTTAAATTCAGGAGACGGAGAGGACAGGAATGAAGTGGCTCAAAGGGAGCACACATCAATAAAGTTAGAACCAGGTTCAAGTCCCACTGAGGCATCACAAACGGAACAGGTGGATACATGTGTGTGATGCCCTTCAAGAACTTTGTTACAATAGGGGACTTGAACAAAGAAGGTTGATCAGGCAGCCTCAGAACGGCCGAAAGGGCAGAAAGGTAGCCCTTAATAGTGCCCAGAGCAGAGCCCTGCTGGGCAACAGAGAGAAGAAAGAGGAGAACCTCGGAAAGAGGGGCAGAAAGAGGGTCCACAGCCTTTGCTGTGCACCATGCCACAAATTTGTTCCACCGGCAGGCGTATACCGACTTTGTGGAGGAACGCCTGGCTGCCAGAATCACATCACAGACTTCAGGAGGCAAGTCAAATGGCCTCAACTGTCGCCGCTCAATCTCCACGCACGGAGGTGGAGGCTGGACAGGTTTGGGTGGAGGACCGTCCCCTGCTGTTGCGACAGAAGCTCCTCCTGAAGGGGTAGGCGGATCGGGGGACCGACTGACATGTTGAGTAGCTCGGGATACCAGTACCTTCGAGCCCAGTCCGGAGCCACAAGGATCACCTGGGCCCGGTCGCGCCTGATCTTCTTCAGCACTCTGGGCAGAAGTGGTATAGGCGGAAAGGCGTATAACAGACCGCAACTGAAAGGCGTCGCCGTGCGAGTGCCATCTTGGAAACTCCAACGCGCAGAATTGATGACATTGCACTTTCTCTTCTGTGGCGAATAGATCTAACCAAGGCTCTCCCCATCGCAGAAAGAGGCCTTGCACCATGTCCGAGTTCAGACGCCATTCGTGATCCATTGAGCACCGACGGCTGAGTTCGTCCGCCCTGGCATTCAGAGATCCCGCCAGGTGTTGAACTACCAGGGTCACTCCCTGATGTTCCAGCCACTGCCAGAGACGCAGAGCCTCCTGGCAAAGGGTCCACGACCCCACCCCGCCCTGTTTGTTGCAGTACCACATGGCGGTGGTGTTGTCCGTGAACACCTGCACTACACTCCCGCTGACAAAGGGGAGGAATGCCTTCAGTGCCAGACGAATCGCCCGTAGCTCCAACAAATTTATATGGAGCCGGGACTCCGCCGGAGACCAGATGCCTCTGATCTCCGCCTCTCCCAGGTGGCCTCCCCAGCCCTGGAGGGACACGTCCGTCACAACAACGTGCTCCGGTTGGGCAAGGGAGAGGGATCAGCCTCTGACCCAATCGCGGTCCGTAAGCCACCACTGCAGTTGTCTCGCAGTGCCCTCTGAGATCAAGACATGGTCGGACAAGTTGCCCTGATGCTGGGCCCACTGAAACTTCAGGTCCCACTGCAGAGCCCGCATTTGCCACCGGGCGTGATGCACCAGAAGGATGCAGGAAGCCATCAGCCCTAGCAGCCGCAGCGTCAACCTGACCGAAACCCGGGATAACGGCTGGAAGATGGGAATCAAAGCCTGTATATCCTGGACTCGCCGTTCCGGAGGATAAACCCGAAACTGCGCCGAGTCGAGAACCGCTCCGATGAAAAGGAGCTTTTGAGAGGGACACAGGTGTGATTTCGGCACATTGATGGAAATCCCCAGCTCGTGCAGGAGGTCTGCCGTCATCTGAAGGTGGTGGACGACTGTCTGGGGCGAGCTCGCCTTCAACAACCAGTCGTCTAGGTAGGGGAAGACTGAAACCCCTAACCTGCGCAGATGGGCTGCGACCACCGCCATCACCTTTGTGAACACCCGTGGGGCGCTGGTAAGGCCGAAGGGGAGCACGATAAACTGAAAGTGCTCTTGGCCTACCGTGAACCGCAGGTAACGCCGGTGGGCCGGCAGGACTGAGGTAATTGGAATTTTTATGGTCAGGTATGTCCCCTAACGAGTACCCCATCGTCTCCATGTACGAGTTAAAGTGCATGTAACTTCCCTCCGCAACCGAATTTGATGACGCAAATACATTTGCGTCCAACGTTAACATGTCCTCTATCAGATCCACCATAAATGGATTGATAATTTAGTTCCTAAGTATGCCGTGCCACCGTCTTTACATGGTGCACTTTCACGTTTTCCTGGCTCTGCCAAGTTAGGCCCTGATTCCTGCCATTGAACCACTTTCCGTCTCTGTCTCCGAAAGCTGCAACGTGGGGATGAAATGCATCCCTGACCTCTGCCTTACTTCCTGCCAAGCGAGCGGTGCCCGGCTCGGCCTGGTCTGCCTGCCAAAAACAGTATTTCGCCTTCAAGTTATCAGCGTAGCCAGCTCAGCCTCCTCGAAAACACATTCCTGTCTAGTGGAATAAGTAAACAGTTCCCCGACTGCAGAGTAAAGGGCCAAGCCTTCCTGTCCTCCTCATGTAATTCATTGCTCCCGTTACCATGGTAGGCCCTGGCTCCGCGCATTTGCACCTAGATACGCATACATTTAGTATAGAATAGCCTCTGCCCGAAAGACCTTTTACTCCAGATTAAATTAAATTAAACATCCTCCTAACACAAGATATCAGACATGTTATAGGAACAGGTCGATCTGACATGCCAGACTTATGTCTCTTCTACTAGTGTTAAAAGTCAGACTCTTAGCTTCCTCCAGATGCACGTCAATCACACGTCATATTAGCTGCGCGCGCATTCAGGTCACAGGTTTCAGCTGACTCTGCAAGAATTCACTAAGCATCCACCCACTTATGACTCTTTTCTGTGACGTTTCTAGTTCACGCCTCTGTGCACACCCATGTTCACGCCTTTTTGCTACGCACATGTGTTCTTATCATATACATTTCACTTGTCACGCCTACTGTAATGCAATGCTATTGTGTCATTTTACTATATATGTCATGTACTGTGAATGAATCGTTGACATCTTTCCTGACATCATCCCTTGCATATCCGAACCCTTGTATTGATGGAATAGATCTCCATTGACTCGAGTCATTTCTGAATTAAAGCCCTTTAAGACTCAGACACCCCGGACTCTGCCTTTCATTTTATTGAGCTATTCTTTTACTTGAAATTATATGGAAAACTTGTACGGTAAAATATTTACCACAGGACGGGGATGTGAAAATATGCATCCTGCAAGTCCAACGCTACCATCCAGTCTTGCGGGTCGAGAGCAGCCAAGACCTGAGCCAATGTCAACATCTTGAACGTTGACGTTCCTTAGGTCCAAGATAGGACGTAGGCCCCCTTTGTCTTTCTTGGGTACCAGAAAGTAGTGGGAATAGCAACCACGCCCTACTTCTGGCCCAGGGACGCGCTCGATGGCCCCCTTGGCCAAGAGGGCCGTAACGTCCTCCTTCAGAAGTGTCAAGTGGTCCCCCGACACACGGTGGTTCTGCGATGGCATGGATGGAGGAGTGGTCTCGAAGGGAGGGAGTAGCCCCTTCGGACGATCTGCAGCACCCACCTGTCCGAGGTGATGGTGCGCCAGTGGGAGTGGTGATGGCGAACCCTGACACCCACAGGCGTCACATGGGCCTGATAGCACGGACTAGGAGGATTTTGTGGTGGATGCTGCGGGGGGAGGTGTGGTCTGACCTCGCCGTTGTCCCCGACCGCCTCCACTGCGGTTCCCACGGCCGCCACCGCGTTGATAAGTTTGTTGCGGCGCGTGGCTGGCAGCATGTGTGGGACCGCCCCTTCCTCGGCCACGAAAGGAGCGAAACGAACCCGTTTGCTGGCGCTGGGTCGAAAGACCTAAGGACTTGGCCGTGACCATGGAGTCCTTGAAGAGCTCCAGCGCGTGGTCCGCTTTGTCAAACAGGCGACTGCCATCAAACGGCATGTCCATCAAAGCATTCTGGACATCTGCCGAAAAGTTGGCGGATCTCAGCCAGGCGTGGCGACGAATCGCCACCGTCGTGGACATCGCTCTGCCCAGCGAGTCGGTCGTATCAAGACCACACCTGATGGAGTATTTTGCTGCGTCTCGGCCTTCAATCATAGCCTTGCCGAGCTTTGCCCGTACCTCCGGTGGGAATTCCGGCAGCAATCCCGTGACCGTGTCCCACAGAGAGTGGGTGTAGCGGCCCAAGAGGCATGCGGTGTTGCAAGACCGCAGTCCCATACTCAGGGACGAGAAGACCTTTTTTCCATACTTGTCGTACCTCTTTGATTCCCTGTCGGGCGGGGCCGACAGGAATGCGGTCTGGGAAGTCGAGGCCTGGATCACCAGACTCTCAGGGGTGGGATGGGTGGACAGAAACTTGGGGTCATCCGTACACGGACGGTGGCGTCTGGCCACGTTCCTATCAACAGGCGAACCTGAAGCTGGCCTGGACCACGTAGTGAGAAGTTGGCCTGATATGCAGTGCTCACTATTCTAGTGATCACTATGTATCAGTCCAAACAACCCTTATTGATGATTGGTTGTAAGTCAACCGTAGACCAGCTATCCTAGTAGCGTGGACAAGAGCAGTCTTTAGGCTAAACTCTAGAGGGAGTGTTAAGCCAGCTGTTATACCATCACTTATACCCCTTGAACACCAAGTGAAAGGACACCACACAAGTTGTTATGAAAATAAAGTATATTTATTTAGAACACAACAGCCCTGGACTCTTTTTGTGAGGACAGGGCGCTAAGCACAATACAAAGCTCTTAAAGAAATACTGAAAGTCGCACAATTTACACAAATGCCCGAGGGGCACGAAAAACCATATACTCTAAAAGTGGAATGCGAAATTACTAGCAGGTAAGTACTACTCTAATAGGCTTTAGGATCGATAGGACTGGACTACTGAACCTTCAGATTACGAGCAGGAGGCCTAGGGAGATCGGGTGCAGAGTGTGCACTCTCACGCTGGATGCGGGACAAAGTCTATGGATGCTAGAATTCGTAAAGTTAGTGTTAACGGACGAATCCGACTAAGTAGAGCTGAAACGAAAAAGGATCTGGACCCTTGGATAGTTAGGCTATGCTGGAGCACCGAAATGCTGAGGTTACCTAGCCCAGGGGCTGCGGCTGCATAGGTCTGGAAAGAGGTTGGGAATCCTCGTTGCAGTCTATGGAGCCTGAAAGAAGAAGTTGCTGGCAGGCGACCAGTGTTGAAGTTCGATGGGATCCAAGCCTGTATCCGTGATGGAGGATACCTGTAAGCAGAGGGGACCAAGTTCTGAATCACTAGCCAGCGATTAGATGGGCACCAAGATGGCACCGGATGGAGTCCTCAACCAGGTGAGTGGCCGACACTGGGCTCTGCAGTCTCTCGGACCAGGAGGCGTTGTCGGCGACCAGGATGGAGGTGCGAGCTGTCCCACGAAGATATCTGCTGTCGACGTCGCTGGACCCAGGATTGGGGCAACAAGTCTTGGCAAATGCAAGCCCACGCGGTGGACTTAAAATGGCGTCTGGAGTGGACCAGGAGGGTCCGGGGTGCTCCTCTTTTGGAGGGGAGCAAGGGCCAGTCTGGAGCAACCAGACCAGCGATGGAAGTGTCGTGGTTCGTCGTCAGGAGGGCTACAAGCCAGCAGGCAAGTGGCCGGACAACGCGGTGAGCAGCAGAGAGCAGAAGGGCCCCACGCAGATCTCGTGGATGCTGGGGGGCTGCACTTCGGTCCTGGAGCTGCTCAGGGTTAGGGCTTCTCAAACCCCAAAGCATTCACTCGAGGATCCCTCGGCGGTCGTGCTGGATAAGCGTCGTGCAGTCTTGAAGATGGCCGGTCCCTTCAGGTCTCGTCACACCCACGAATCTCAGCTGGCCTGATGATGTAGGTAGAGGTCAGAGGTGCCAGGGAATCCGGGTCTCGTCGAGCTGGGCAGTCTTGATCCGGAGGATGGACTTGCAGCAAACCGCATGCGCTTAGATGGTGCCCGCTGGTGCAGGGTGGCTACTCCTTAGCCACAAGGGAGAGTCTTCAGAAATGTTCAAGAGTTCTTTTGTGGAAAGTAGTCAAGATTCAGAATAATCTAATTTGGGAAGGGGGCCCGCTCCTACCGTTATACTAAAGAAAGGGGCTGGCACGTGACTAGGTCCTGCCCATGGGTGGGACCGGGAAGGGGGGTGGTTACACCCCTCTCCCCTGTCCGGGCTTTCCCCAGCTCAGGAGCTGGTGTGCCCCTGGAACTGGTTCAAGCCGGAATATGCACAGTGAGCACCGGGGTGCACTTGCAGTCACCTTCCTCTCAGCCCTGCCTACCTGGGATACACAAAACCCTGTCTGGGATGGTGCTACCATCCATTTTGTGATGCTGAGGCTCGAGTTAGCTTTAACCGGGGTTCTCAGTTACATACATGTCGTGTCCCTCTAGAAGGGTGGAATGCTAACCCCGTTGCCAGAATTGGCGAGGGGTTAGTATTCCAATTCGTATGACACCTTACTCGACATGTTTTGATAAAGCGATACCAAAGTTGGCAAATAACCGCGAGGATTATAATGCACTTAAGAGTATATGTTACGCGTTATCATGGAACAGCTATTAGGACTTGGTTCCGCAAACTGCAAACGGGCTCAGCTCATGCCAGAGCACCATCTCACATAATTCCAAGCACTCTGCCTTCAGGATTGATAAGGCCCGCCATAGGAGTGACTGAAAGGAATACATGTGTCCATTTTAGGGTTAGATATAGGAATACTATATCTAAAGCAAAGGGTGATTACACCTCCTTGCCCCAGCTGTCGTGCAGCCAGTTGTGTCAGATTTAGATGGCCAGCCAGGGGTACATAATACATGCTGCAGCCCCTGGTAGGCCCTGGGTACACCTATGCCCTGGATACAGGGACTGATAAGGTGGCCCAGTACCAATTGGTAAATGCACCTAAGGTACACGTGTCAATTTAGAGAGAGAACAGCTAGGCTGTGGGTCTGATTAGCAGGCCCACAGCCAGGGAAAGTCGTAAACCAGTGAAGCAAAAAGCAAAAATCTGGGGTGATCATAGGATTGCAGACCCTACTCTCCTACAACTCCCCCTACTGGCGTACTCAGATATTACTCACCAAACATTTCGGGATCCAGTCTGACACCTGGGGAATATTCTAAAGTAAGGAATCTGCAGCTATTAGTCTATCAGATACAGTGACCACATTTAACCGATTTAAATGCTTCCCACTCCACCAGTCTAGAGGACGCTGTGCCTGTGTTTCCCTAAAATAATTAGTGATCACGTCCCCCCATGGTCATCCTGAAGATTTGGTGGTTGAGGGTCATTACATTAAGCTTCCAGTTTGGAATGCAGGATCTGTCCGCAGTCCAGTCACAGGTCAATAGCAATGGGTTATGGTCAGAATACGTCTGCGCTAGGTATTCAATTACCCTGGCTCTCACATGGATGTCTGTGGTGCAGAGAAATGTGTCCAGTGAAATGACATCTCATGCATACCTGAGTAACAGGATTAAGTACCACCCCATACATTTTGGGCCCTTCGGGTATCAATCAGTCCCCTGCTTCCCTCCATAGACAGAACAATCAAGCCGTTTTAGGAGTGGAAGACATGGGTAGGAGGTGTGTGACCTAGCCAAGTCAGGACCTACCACACAGTCAAAGTAGCAGGTAATGTTGGAGCACTGCAATGAGAGGGTTAAGGGAGAAGAGGAATGGCAGTGGTCCCATGTTAGGAGCAAATAGGATCACTAATGCTACATCCTTGCGATCTAATCACCCTAACAGAAATACATATTAAGCAGTATGGTCTATGAGCTCCATCTGCGGTAGGAATGGGGTCTTAGGGAGGCTCCATCAGTACCCCTCTGGAGAATGCCTTATACTCTGTAGCACACATCTTCCCCTCCAGCACTTCTGCAGGGCGATCCCCTCCCCTTTTGTTAAATGAGTCTTCTGAAGGAAGGTTATGTGGGCTTGCCCCCGCTAAAGATACATTTGGACCGTCTGTCTCTTGGAGAGGGGGGGGGGGGGGGGGGGGGGTTAAACCCCCTAACATTCCAAGTGATTAGCACCAAAACTGAGTTGGTACTAGCCCTTTAAATGACTGCAATTAGGTATGCTCGCAACCCACGCCACCCACCCTATGTCCTCCACCAGTGTCAACTCTAAACGTAGAAAAATGCAGTTCAGCCCTGTGTAAATTTAATGCAGAGCAGAAACAAACATTTCCTCACAATGGAGGCATATCAACAATAACATACTGACACAGAATTCACATTTAGATAGGAGACCTTACCACCCAGTTCGGTGGAGAATCGTGAAAAAGAGTAGGCAGTAGGAGCAATCACCCAATGCGGAAGAAATAGGAAGATCGTGCCCGACAGGATTGACCACAGATTGAGGTGTTATCTTGGGTAGGAGGGTGCTGGAGTTGGAGCCAGGGAGGCCATCGACCCCAGAGTCAATACTGTTGCCAGATGGGGGAAGCATCTCTTCATTACACTAAGACTTGCCCCATCCGAGCAGCAGCGGCATTAGCCTGGTCCTTGCCGCCTCAGCCTGACGTTGAAATTGCTGCAGGGCATGTTGTCACTTGATGCTGGGGCGCTTGCAAGGCTGGGGCGCAGGCAGATCATCTCTGTGAGCCAACTGACCCACTGAATCATAGTCATCGAGCCATTCCCACGCCGGCACAGTGAGCTCACTCCAGTGCATACAACTTAAATTAGCCCTCCAAGTAACCACCTACGGTAGCCAGTACTCTAGGAAGGAAATCATGCCTGGGCTCCAGTTCTGGCCTCCAATGTCCACTAGGTAGGCCAAAACTCATTCAATCACAGGCAGGAGCATAGGGATGACACTACCAGTGAATCTAGTGGCAACTGTCCTTTAATGTATGCAGGATCAGAAGGAGCTGCTTTATATTTTTTCTCCAGTCTGGGGATAATTACTCTGGCCCTGACTGGGTCTTTTAAATATTTCTGGTGCGTGGCTTACCACTCCATTCAGTATTGGCAGTGTGGTAGTGGTTCTATGTTCTGTTAACAGTGTATCCATAAGAAAATCATCTTGTATTGGATCAGTATGCAGGTCTACTCCATGGACAGTAGCTGCTCTATGAATGAGCTGTGTGAACCCAATGGTATCATCTGGTGGAGATGGCCCAGATGGGTATGCCTCATCCTGTGGTAGATCTGGTGCATCTGGTGCATTGTAATCTTCTCATGGGTCACCTGATGACCCAGCCATATTATCTGGGTCATTAATGTCATCTATTTGCTGATAACTGTGTTGAAAGTATGTATCCCCATAGTCGTCCTCCTGTGGTATCATACTATGTGTAGTAGCTGGTGAGTTTGCAGGAGAAATATCTAGTAGTATTTTTACTTGTGGTGAAGGAGGTCTTGTGGGGGAAGTCTGAACATGCTTCTTTGAGGGAATAGGAGATGGCTTAGGACAGTCCATTTTCCTCTTTTCAGGCACTGTATATATTTGTCTAGTTTGTAGGTGAATTTTCAGAGCCTTTTGCCTTACATCAGGCTGGAAAAGCTCTTGTACCGATAAATCCTTCTTCGGCGCCGATTTATGTGGTTTGGAGCCGTCAGATTTAGCTTTTACAGTGTATTATTTTTGGAACGGTTCTTTTTTTCTGTTCCGAAGATTTATCTTGTTTCTTGTTTGGATCAGCGCTTTTTGGATCTGAAGTTTTGGGTGCAGAGTGTTTAGACTCGTCCGTTCTTGGTGCTGAAGTGTGTTTCGGCATGGAAACAGATTTTGGGTCTGCTTTTTTAGGTACCGTAGTTTTCGGTGCCGAACTTGGTCTAGGAACGTCCTTTGGTGCCAAACTTGGTTTCGGTAACCCTTGGTATTTAAGGGTGTGTCTTCGGTTTAAGCACTTTCTGCTTTTCGGGACAGACGGTCTGACTCGAGCCAGAGTCAACCGGAGGCTTTTTAATAGTCTCCACTGCCGAGCCCGAAGGCGGGGCTTCGGAGGTTTTTGATCGGTGTGCACCCGGACCCGAAGATGGGGGTGGAACCGAAGCCTGTCCCGGTAAGGGGTGGTGAACAGGGTTGACACTCTTACTTACGACCTGTTGACCAGCTGGAAGCAGATTGTCATCTTCGGATCGTTCCTCTGCTCCGGAAGCTGAGTCCTCTGCCTCGGAAGCGACGTCTTCTTGCTGTTCTTCGACATCTACCGCGATCAGCGCCTCGTCTGTGATGAGGTCTGGTGTCGACGACGATGATTGCTCCATAGCTCTTCGAGCTCGACGGTCCCTGATTGTCTTCTTGGACCGGAACGAAGCGCATGCCTCACAGTCTCGACTCTCGAGCCCTGGAGAAAAGCACAGGTTGCAAAATTCATGCAGGTCGGTGCGGGGAAACTTGTGTCCGCACTTAGGGCACTTCTTGAACGGTGTTCTTTCCATGAGCCAAAGGTTAAATGGCTCAGTTGGGCCCAATGGCCCAGACGAGCGCTGGAATGGAGAAGTGGATCCTCTCTTCGACGCGGGCGACCGGAATCAGTGTCTAAGACGCTATTGTAGATTAATTTATGGGTTTGAAAAGAGATCGGTAACGGGACCGAACGATTAACACATCCGAGCCCGATTGCGGAAAAAATTAATCTGAGGATGGAGTCAATGCCCATGCGCACTACGGTCCAAGGGAGGAGTCACCCAGCAGACTCTTCCAAGACAACAACAAAGTGTAATCATCCGGGCCCACCACCAGATGGTGATCTAATACAACAGTGTGTGGTGTGCAGCCCATATGCCTCGAACATATCGTTACCGAAGGTAGGTAACTTGTGCCTCTGAAAGAAACAGGTTAGTATTAGATTCCTTACCTTAGAATAGATACCCCAGCAATACCAACCCCGGTGGTGGGTCTGCAAACCAATAATCACACCAGAAAATCCTGGAGGACGGAACGGCCAAAGAAGCCATCCCTCCGGACTTGGCTGTCCAGGCAGTAGTGTCTTGCGAACGTGTGCAGCGAGGCCTTACGTAGCTGCCTGACATATGTCCTGCAAGAAGACTTCCCGGCCCAGGGCAGTAGTAGCCGCCGTGGCCCGAGTGGAATGGGCCCTCAGCCCAACAGGAGGCTCCTTCTTAGCCAAAGAGTAGCATGCCTTGATGCACAAGACGACCCACCAAGAGATGGTTGGTTTGTGCACCGCCCGTCCCTTCTTAGCGCCCACATAACCAACAAAGATTGGTCATCCACCCGGAACTGGCGTGTGCGGTCCAGATAGTATGAGAGCACACGTTTTGGGTCCAGACGGTGGAGCCACTCTTCCTCTTTAGAGGGATGCAGAGGCGGGAAGAAGGTGGACAAGGTGATAGACTGCCCGATGTGGAAGGCTGTGACTACCTTGGGCAGGAAAGAGGGTCTTGTCCGCAACACAACCTTGTCCGGATGGACAGATAGAAAAGGAGGCTTAGAGGAAAGAGCCTGGAGCTCACTCACTCTCCTGGCAGAGGTGATGGCAACCAGGAAAGCAGTCCTAAGGGTAAGAAGACGGAGAGGACAGTTATGAAGCGGCTCAAAAGGAGCGCACATCAGATAAGTCAGAACCAGGTTCAAGTCCCACTGGTGCATCACGAAAGGAACAGGGGGGAACATATGAGTGATGCCCTTCAAGAACCTATTAACAATCGGGGACTTGAACAAAGAAGGCTGATCAGGTAGCCTTAAGAAGGCGGAAAGGGCAGAAAGGTAGCCCTTGATAGTGCCCAAAGCAGAGCCCTGCTGGGCAAGAGAAAGAAGTAAGAGGAGAACCTCAGAAAGGGGTCAGAGAGTGGATCCACAGCCTTTGCTGTGCACCATGCCACAAATCTGTTCCACCTGCAGGCGTATACCGACTTTGTGGAGGGACGCCTGGCTGCCAGAATCACATTACAAACTTCAGGAGGCAAATCAAATGGCCTCAACTGTCGCTGCTCAATCTCCAAGCATGGAAGTGGAGACTGAACAGGTTCGGGTGGAAGACCGTCCCCTGCTGCTGCGACAGAAGGCCCTCCTGAAGAGGAAGACTAATCGGGGATCGACGGACATGCTGAGTATCTCGGGATACCAGTACCTTCGCTCCAGTCCGGAGCCACAAGGATGAATTGGGCCCGGACGCGCTTGATCTTCTTCAGCACTCTGGGCAGAAGTGGTATAGGCGGAAAAGCGTACAACAGACCGCAACTCCACTCGTGACGAAAAGCATCTCCGAGCGAGTGCCGCCTTGGAAATTCCAAAGCGCAGAACTGATGACATTGCGTGTTCTCTTCAGTGGCGAATAGATCTAACCATGGCTCTCCCCACTGCAGAAAGACGCCTTGCGCCACGTCAGAGTTCAGACGCCATTTGTGATCCATCATGCACCGTCGGCTGAGTTTGTCCGCCCTGGTGTTCAGAGAACCTGCCAGGTGTTGAACCACCAGGGTCACGCCCTGATGTTCCAGCCAATGCCAGAGGCGCAGAGCATCCTGGCAGAGGGTCCACAACCCCACCCCGCCTTGTTTGTTGGAGCACCACATGGCGGTGGTGTTGTCCTTGAACCAAGACATGGTCGGACAAGTTACCCTGATGATGGGCCCACTGAAACTTCAGGTCCCACTGCAGAGCACGCATCCGCCACTGGGCGTGATGCACCAGAAGGATGCAGGAGGCCACCAGTCCCAGAACCCGCAGCGTCAACCTGACCGAGACTCGGGATGAAGGCTGAAAGATAAGAATCAGAGCCTGAATATCAGAAACCCGCTGTTCAGGAGGATAAACCGGAAACTGCGCCGAGTCGAGAACCGCTCCAATGAAGAGGAGCTTCTGAGAGGGACAAATGTGTGACTTCGGCTCATTGATGGAAAACCCCAGCTGGTGCAGGAGGTCGGCTGTAGTCTGGAGGTGGCTGACTACTGTCTGGGGCAGCCCGCCTTCAACAACCAGTCGTCGAGGTAGGGGAAGACTGAAACCCCTAACCTGCGCAGATGAGCTGCTACCACCGCCATCACCTTTGTGAACACCCGTGGGGCGCTGGTAAGAGGGCCGTAACTTCCTCCTTTAGCAGTTTCAAGTGATCCCCCGACACTGCGGTGGCATGGCTGGAGGGGTCGCCTCTAAGGGGAGGGAGTAGCCCCTTCGGACGATTTGCAGCACCCACCTGTCCGATGTGACAGTGCACCAGTGGAGGTGGTGATGGCGAACCCTGCCCCCACTGGCATCACATGGGCCTGAAAGCTCGGACTAGGAGTGTTTTGAGGCGGATGCTGCAGGGGTAGGTGGGGACTGACTTTGCCATTGTCCTCGACCACCGCCACGGCAGTTTCCACGTCCACCTCACGCTGGAAGTTAGTCTGCGGGCCGTGGCTGGCCGGACATGTGGTGGCGCCCCTTCCTTGGCCACGAAAGGAGCGAAAGGCAGCAGGTTACTGGCGCGCGGCCGAGAGGCCCAAGGACTTGGCCCTAGCCCTGTAGTCCTTAAAGCTCTCAAGCGTACTTCCAAAGAGGCAAAAGCCATCAAACGGCATGTCCATAAGGGTGTTTTGGACATCTTCCAAAAAGTTGGCGGACCTCAGCTAGGCGTGGCGACGAATCGCCACCGTCATTGCTCTACCTAGCGAGTCCTAGGTATCGAGCCCACACCGGATGGAATACCGTGCCGCATCTTGACCCTCGGCAAGGGCTTGGGTGAGTTTAGTCCGGGCCCCTTCCGGACACTGTGGCAGCACTTCTGCAACCGTGTCCCACAGAGAGTGGGTGTAACGGCCCAAGAGGCACGCGGTGTTGACTGACCACAAACCCAAACTAATGGAGAACAACATCTTTTTACCAAACTGTTCATACCTCTTGGATTCCCAATCAGGGGGAGCCGTCGGGAACGCTGTCTGGGAGTTAGAGGCCTGGATGACCAGGCTCTCGGGGTGAGGTGGGTGGACAGGAAGCAAGGGTCGCCCAGAGCCGGGCGGTGGCTCCTGGCCACGTTCCTATCTACAGGCGGACCTGTAGCGGGCTTGGACCAAGTGCCCAGAAGAACGTCCAACAAGGCCTCATTAAACGGCAGCAGAGGCTCAGCTGAGCTTGCCTTCGGTCTAAGGACCTCAGTGAGGAGTTTAGTCCTCACGGCCGCGACGGGGAGCTCAAGGCCCAAGGCCTTGGCAGCCCGCGTCAGCACCACACTATAGGCAGCCCCCTCCTCCGTAGCCACTGTAGGAGGGGAGACAAAACCAGTGTCTGGCAAGGTGTCCAGACCACTGGCCTCCCCTAGCTCACCTGTCCAGTCCTGAGAAGACTGGCACTTATGTGCCAGAGGTTCCTCAGACCCCTCCCAATCCTCCTCGCCACCCATCTCCTGATACTCTGGGTCAAAGGATGGGGCCGGGTCATATAAATAGAAATCTCAAATTAGCATCGAGAGCAGCTTCGAGCAACGCCGTTCCGGCACCGGACCCGAATTAAGGGTAGGACCAGGGACGACGTCGTCCTGGGGCAGAGGCGACACCCTGGGGGCCGGCGCCGAAGCACCCGGCCCGCTTGGGGACCAAGTCGGGCCGTTTGGCCCGAAGGTCCCGCAGAAACAGACGGAGGAGTGAGCGACCTCATGGCAATGAGGAAGGCCTCGATCACCTCCGGCGTCGCGTTCTGCCCAGGAACCGACTGGTATGGAACAGGCCACAACGCCTGCGGTTCCGGCGGAGCCGCGGGGCAGTGTCCCCCGAATCCCCGGCCCTGGCGCGCGAGCGTCGGAGGGAGTCAGAAGAGCGATGTAGCCTCTTCGACTTCTTGTGCCTCTTACCTGAGGACTTTGAGCCCGAAGACTGATGAAGACTCACGGAGCTGTGGTGACTCCGGCCCGCGACCTGTCCCTCGACCTCCTTCTGGACCGGGACCTCGAGCGGCGCGGGGAGGACTGCCGGAGCTAGAGTCGCTTGCGGGACCGCTCCAGTCTAGCTTTGGACGTCAGGGCCCGGCAGTCGGAGCAGGACCTTCGTGGTCGGGGCCCAGACAGGTCAGGCACCGGCGATGGGGGTCAGTAACCGACATCATTCGGTTGCAATTGACGCGAGGTTTGAACCCGGGCATCCCTACCGGCAACGTCGGAGTCGAGTGATTTCGAAAGATGATCAAAAAGGATCGAAAAAGTTAGTCAAAAATTGACTAACTGTACCACTTTTTCCGGATAGGCGCTTGCTGGCGCGGAAAAAAGAACAAATGACGTAAGCGCGCGAGGGCGGCGTCTAAGTACTTCGGCAACGTCATCCCGGCGCCAACGACACCGACGCGGAGCCGCAGACGACGCCTACCGACGCACAAGTGTACTGCTACACAAAAGTTTCTGGATCCAGTTTGACGCCTGGGGATATTCTAAGGTAAGTAATCTAATACTAACCTGTTTCTTTCAGGTTCGTTTTTTAGTCCAAGTTTGAGGTTCGCAAGTTATTTTGAGTAAAACAACCTTGTGAGAGCCACCTGAGTCTACCCATCCTGAAATTCCCTAGGTCACAGGTCTTCAAACTGTGTGGGGGGTGGGGGGATGGGTTCACAAGGGCGCGCAAAGGCCTCCTCCGCAAGCACATGTAAATGAAGACGCCTGGAAGTGCGGCGATGTTTATTTGCTGCATTTCCAGGCTGTCTTCATTTACTCCGAAGCCCTCAGAGTGCCATGAGGCCAGAGGTCAATGGGTGTGCTGCTGGGGGCTCGGCTGGGCAGTGTCTGGAGTCTGATTAAGACTCCAGCACGCCCAGTGTTTCACAGGTCTTTAAAGACCATTTGCATTCCTTTGGAAACTGGTTACGGAGGCTTAGGTTTTTTTCTTTTTCCAGTACCCCCTGGGCCCGACTGTCTATTCCCTACATTTGTATTTTAAATTTACTGATGTAGTGTGAAAATGCATTTCATGAAAAGGAATATAAAAAAGGGTTGACAAAAGAAAAAATGCCAGACATGTATATTTAAATAGCCTGCAAAGACCTTGCTTTGACACTAAATAGGGTATTATTATTATTATTATTGGGCATTTATTAAGCGCCTGGTTACGCCACTGGCGTGTCCCCGCGCTATGACAAGTGGAGTGACTGTCCCCCCTCCTCCCAACCAAGCTATCTACTGAAACAGATGCGTTTTAAGTTTTTTTCTAAACTGGATTTCGGAGGGTTCAAGCCGAAGTTCCAGTGGAAGATTATTCCAGCACTTGGGAGCAAGGTATCTGAAGGATCTGCCTCCCATACGAGCTTTAGATATTCTTGGAACTTTTAACAGCCCGGTCTGCGAGGACCGGAGACTGCGTGTAGGCTCGTAATAGGCTACTAGGCTCTGGAGCGGAAGAGGTGCTTTGCCGTTCAGAATACGATGGCAGGTGGCAAGGGCCTTAAACTTCACTCTCCTCTCGATGGGGAGCCAATGGAGCGCCCTCAAGGCTGGCTTGGCGGATGACCTCCTAGGGAGTCTGAGGACCAGCCGCGCTGCCGCGTTTTGAAGAACCTGCAGGCGGCCGATGACCCTGCCTGTGGCCCCCAGATAGAGCAGGTTCCCATAATCGAGTCGGGAGGTGACCAAGGCATGCACCAGTGTCTGACGAGCAGAGATGGGAAGCAGATCTAATACTTTCCTAAGGGCTCTCAGAACACTGAAGCACACCCCCGCCACCCGACCGACATGTGGGCCAAAGGAATCCCTGGAATTCTCTCTTTTGGCCCCCCTCCTTTGGTTCTCCTCCTACCCCTGTTCCCTCTGTTAAGACCCTTGGCATCAAGCTGAATGATAAACTCACTATGCACTCCCAGATTGGTTCGGTGGTTTCTTCTTGCTTTCTCACTCTCCGTACTATCCGCTCTATCTCACGTTTTTTTTCTTTTTCTGCACTTAAACTAATCATGTCCGCACTGGTCCTGTCTCGCCTGGACTACGGGAACATCTTGTTCAATGGCATCCCTCAGTACAGCCTGCGTAAACTGCAACTAGTGCAGAACCAGGCTGCTCGCCTTGCCTTCGGTCTTCCCAAATTTCATCATACCTCCCCCCTCTTGAAAACCCTCCACTGGCTCCCTGTGCGGGAACGCGCCCTGTTCAAATTAGGTTGCATGGCGTTTCAGGCCAGGACTGGCCTGGCCCCCCTCTTTATATCCTCTGCCATCAAGGCCTATGTCCCTGGCAGAGACCTCCGCTCCTCGGCACATCTTCTTTTATCAGTCCCTCGCTACCGGAAAAAAAAACAGGGTGGCTCGAAATTTTCCACTCTTGCCCCCTTGTTTTGGAACTCTCTCCCTTTTCATCTTAGGTCCCTTACCCAGTATTCTAGTTTCCGTAAAGCTCTGAAGACCTTTTTATTTTCTCAGGCCTTTCTTTCGTAAGCCCTGCTTGCCCTTCCAGCCGACGCCTTAGCTACTGCTCTTGCCCAGTTGGCTGCCTGCTACTTCAGCGCCAAGAAACCGCTCAGGTGTACGTTGCGCTTAACAAATATTTTAAACTTAAAGGTGAGGTCCTTATCAAGCCACACGCCCAGGTTCCTGGCCTCACGGCAGGGAGCGGGGACTTCCCCCAGACAGGGTGGCCACCACGCCGACGACCACGCCGACGGTGCACCCCCCACCACGAGCACCTCGGTCTTGCTCCCGTTCAACTTTAAACAGTTGGCAGACATCCAGGCAGCAAGGTCTTTCATGCAGTTCCTGAAGATGTCCGCCGCAAGACCGGGCGCGCGCGATAGGGAGATGACCAACTGCGTGTCATCGGCGTAGGACACCAGGCGGAGACCATATCCCTCCACGATGGCCGCCAGGGGGGAGACGTAGATATTGAATAGAGTTGGGCTCAGGGACGAACCCTGAGGTACGCCCTGGCCCAGCTCAATCTCCCTGGAATAGCACTCACCCAGTCTGACTTGAAAGCACCTCTCAGAGAGGAAGGACTTGATCCAACCAAGCGCAGCTCCTGTCACCCCTCCTCCATTCAGACACTGTAGCAAGGTGGAATGTGCTACAGTGTCGAATGCTGCGCTTAAGTCTAGAAGGATCAGTGCCATCGTCTGGCCCTCGTCTACTCCCTGTCTGAGTGCTTCTACCGCCACGAGGAGAGCAGACTCCGTCGAGTGACGGGGACGGAAGCCAAATTGCGAGTCGTGGAGTAGCGAAGCCGTCTCCACGAACTGCATGAGCTGTATGTTGGCTATTTTTTCCGCCACCTTCGCCATGTAGGGAAGGAGGGAAATAGGACGGAGGTTATCCAGCTTTTCAAAGCTAACGTTGGCCTTTTTTTGCAGGGGAAGTACCACAGCCTGTTTCCAGGCCTTCGGGACCACCTGAGACTCAAAGGAGATGTCCAGCAGCTGACGCACATAGGGCTCTAGTACTGGCAAGCTATCCTTCAGCCGACTGGGGGTGGTCGGATCTCTGGGGGAACCGGATTTGATGGATCCACAAATGCAGAGAAGCTCCGTAGTGGAAGGGGTGACGAACATGGTTAGCCGATATTCCCCTTCCATTCTTGGGAGTTCCAAGGGGGCAAGGCTGCTGTCTGTTCTCTGGGGGAAGGAATTGTATATGTTGGAGACCTTGGTTGCAAAGTACTCCGCAATACGATTGCAGCCCTCCGTGGTGCAAAGTTTCTTCGGTGCTGCGGCGGATTTTCCTATTGCAATGGATTTGTAAATAGAGAAAAGCTCCTTGGTGGACTGCTTAGCTTCCTCAATTTTATTGCAATAGAACGATGATTTGGCCTTCCTAATCAACATGTGATAGGCACGTCTGCAATCAGTGTAAACTGATTTGGCCTGCACGGAGTATGCAATCCTCCATTGCCTTTCGGCGCGTTTACATGCAGCTTTGGCCGTTCGCAGATCCTCATTGTACCAAGGCGCCGACCGTTGTATTCGGCCGCCTGATTTCGCCATACCCAGAGGTGCCACCTGATTCAGGGCTTCCAGGATACGCTGGTCCAGGTTGGAATTGATTTCATCAGCCCCATCGCCCCCAGGATGACCTTTCTCGGTGAGTGCCAGGTTGAATTTGGCCTGGGAGAACGCTGTCCATCTGCGCCTCGGATGTTTATCAGCAGGAGGGTCATTGGGGCGAAGTCCCTGTATTTCGATGGTAAAAGGGACGAGGAAATGATCGGACCATGCGATGGGAATCGGGGCTTGGGCGTCCACTTGACTCCAGTTGGCAAAAACTGGGTCCAGAAGGTGACCCAACTTATGGGTGGGTTGCGATACTTTCTGCTCAAATTGTAAGCTAGCCATCGTGTGGTATAGCTCGCTCGCCACCCTGTCCGAGGGGGTATCTAGATGTAAGTTAAGATCCCCTAGGACCAGATATTTGTCTGAGCGTAGAGCGGCTTCTGTGACGCCTTCCACTAACTTTTCAACAAAAGCTGTAGAAGAGCCTGGAGGACGGTAAATTAACAAGCCTTTCAGGGTGAAGTAGCCATTAATAGAAATGGAGAAGGCGCCAGCCTCACTGTCGTCAATCACAGTGCGATCCAGCTGACATTGATAATCTTGCCGCACAACAATGGCTATGCCGCCCCCTCTCCCACGAGGTCTGTCTAGCCCTTGCAGGCAGTAGCCTTCAGGGATGGCCTCAATGATCTCCGGCATGGAATCTTGGTCAAGCCAGGTTTCCGTGAGGAAAAACAGATCCCACTGTTTCCCCATGAGAAGGTCATGAATATCGAGGGAGTGTTTCCGTAGGGAGCGAACGTTTAGTAGACCACATACCAAAGTATGTTGGCCTGCGGTTAGCGCCTTACCTGTGTTGAAGGTGTACTCACAGTGGCTGCAGCCCGCATTAGTCCCTGCATCAATGCTGTGGGGGTATAGCCTGCATAGCTCTCTGCGGAGGAGAAGTAAATCATCTCGACTCCAGGAGACTTGGCAAGAGGGAGAGGCAGGGGTTATGGCCCTGGGCCGCGGTCGGCCGCGGACGGGTGCAGACGGGCTTAACTCTGGCGCAACTCCGGCGCGCCTTCGTCGCGCCCGCTGCGCTCGCCCGCTGCGCTGTCGACAGCACATCCGCCTTATATCCCCCCCAGCTTTCCAACAACTAGAGCGCTGCTGTTCCCTACCGGAAGTGCCTGGCTCGGACCCTCCACGCCCTCTGCTCAAACGGCGCTAATCACCGGCGTCAGACCGAGGCGGGAGGGAGGGGCGAGTCCAGTCCTCCGTGATCCGTCTAACAGAGCTCAGCCGAGCTAAAAACAAGGGGCACACACAACACGCTGCCAACACGCTGTGCTTCCCAGCCAGGTGAGGAGAAATTATGTGCAGAGTTTAAAATAGCATAAAATGCTCACGCGCCGCAAAGCAGGCGAGCTACACGCAAATGCGCTTTAGTTTTAAAAGCGGTAGGGACGCTGCCACAGTCCACTTACCACACAAGGCTCCTGAATCCAGTGCCTTATATCCCCCCCAGCTTCCAACAACTAGAGCGCTGCTGTTCCCTACCGGAAGTGCCTGGCTCGGACCCTCCACGCCCTCTGCTCAAACGGCGCTAATCACCGGCCGTCAGACCGAGGCGGGAGGGAGGGGCGAGTCCAGTCCTCCGTGATCCGTCTAACAGAGCTCAGCCGAGCTAAAAACAAGGGGCACACACAACACGCTGCCAACACGCTGTGCTTCCCAGCCAGGTGAGGAGAAATTATGTGCAGAGTTTAAATTAGCATAAAATGCTCACGCGCCGCAAAGCAGGCGAGCTACACGCAAATGCGCTTTAGTTTTAAAAGCGGTAGGGACGCTGCCACAGTCCACTTATGCATTCATTTGTAATTTGACTTTGTCTGTTCCTTTTATTTTCAGTCATGAAAGATTCAGGCAGCCATAGAACACATTTAAAAGTGCTTTATATTTGCTTTACGAAGTACGCACCGATAAGCGTTGAAAGTAGGGCATTAGGTGTTTATTTTTGTAACATCTGCAACATCAAAATAATGAGCTGGCAACACTAATCATTAAACTGGAAGTTTGTTGCAGGATCAGCACATTATTTATACCCTGATTAATTCCATAATAGAAGTTTAACTTATATCTGAAACCCTATGCCCGTCAATAACATGCTGATTAACTTAAAGTGTCTGGGAATTCACCCTGCATTCAGATAACTCACTCCTCATTCTCACCCGTCATTTTAACACTCACCCTGCAATCACAGCGCATAGTTATGGTTTTCCCACATTTGCCACATAATACATCGTCTGCTGCATAATTTTCAGATTAAAAAAATGCAGTAACACGTTACCTCACAGTGGAAGGCCCTTTTTCTAAAGGTTGACTGGTCACCTTTCTGTTGCTTATTGCTATATGTGGGTGTTAAGGTGGTACTTATAAGGGGCAATAAAGGCCAGGACAATGTTAACACGTGTAAAAATAGCAAAATAGTGCAGTAATGCTATCACAAAATATTCAGCATAATTCGCCTTTGCTTGCTACAGAATTTAGTCAACCATGCTGCATAATTTGGCCTTCTCCTGCCGCATAATTTCAATGGTCCTGTTTATAACGCTATGAGGTCCCAGCCTGTGGCAGAAAGCACTGTGAATATGTAAGTCATTATTTTAAAGCAGTATTTACATACTCTAAGCTAGGCTGCTGCAAAAGGATGCAGTGATAGAGATAAAACAAGTTCTTACAAAACATACTAATTAGTAATAAGTATTCAAACTGTATCTAATGCAGACATTTTTGTAAGTGTCTCCACTATTCCCGATCCCAGCTGATAACTCCTTTACATTACATCTTAAAAAGAATAGATATTTGCCACCATAAAGCTTAAAGCAGATCCACTGGAATTATTCAGCAGAAGAGGACAACATTATGAGGCAGGTTTGACTAAATTATGCAGCAAGAAAAGGTAAATGAGGCACAATGTGGCACATTTTGTGGTTAGCATTACTTCATTATTTTGTCATTTTAACTCACAGTAACGCTGTCAAGGGAAATATTTCACCTCATTAGTACCAGTGTAGCACCCAAATACAGCAGTAGGCAACTACAAGATTACCCGTCAATCTTTGCAAAGGGCCTCCCACTGCTCCGGAACACTTGGTAACGCTTTAGGTAACTTTTGTTCCCTTTGAGCTGGAATCAAGTTTTTTTTGTTGCTGCTGCAGAAACTTATAATTCCATTGTTTCTTTTTTAACTTTCTGCACTACCACCACACACTTCGATTTCAGGCAGAGGCATCTCAAAGTCAGTATTACCATTCAGGGGCAGTTTTTTTTGTGAAAGCTAAGTCCATGGGGTGGCAGGTAGAAGGCCAGCAGGGTTGCATTCAGATGCAGATCCCTAATCCTCTCGATCCTTGGGGCCTCACAGTAATGGTCTAGGAGACAGGTTAAAGGAGAGAGATTCATAGATGATGTCCAAGAGAAGGCCCAGAATAGGGAGCACTGTATGCAGACTCATTTTTATGTTTACAAATTGCCAGAGACTGCTTCTTCAGAGAGATACCCCAAAGAAGAGGACAATACGTGTTTTTGTTTTTTTAAAAGGGAAATTCATTAGTGAAGCTGGTACTGCTGCCAACTGTGTAAGTGGCCATTGCTGGTTATCATAAAGGAGCAGATGCAGCAGGAGTGGGGCCCAGGGATTTGGGGGGCCCCACTGCATCACAATTATGACTGTGAACCTTTAAAAAAGGGGCCTCAGAGCCTATTGTCCTTCCAAGCATTTGGACAGAGGTGATGATCCATCATGGTGGGGTAGAGGTAAAAGGCAGAGGAGATAGCCTGCTACTCAAGACTGCAGTTATCATTAGTGCAGCATGTATAGTTGTATTTGGGGTCAAAGTGTGTGAGGGGCTCACAACACCCCAATTATGGGGAGCAGTTTGTTTGGGATATCTGTTTTTGTTTGATGCATTTGCTGTTTTATAAGTCTCATATTTGGTGCAGTTCATAAGCTATAGAAAAAATATTCCTGAAATCATCTAATAAGCCCCGCTCCCTGCACGCAGCCATGTCCCTCCCAATCCTTGCCATAAAATTTTGGAGGGGGGACCGACCTCAAAACATTTTGCTTAGGGGGGGCTCAGAGTAAAAAAGTTTGAAGACCTCTTCCCCAGGTGAATGTAAAGGTTTGCTAAGGTTCCCTACGTGCCAGAGCAACCCAAAATCCACACTTGCCCACTTAGCAAAAAACAGGTACGTTTTGACTGGACAAATGTGTATCCATGTTGTGTTTTGGGCTGTTTCATATTGCCAATAGTAGGCCTACCTACACAACTGAGGTACCAATTTTAATCTAAGACACATGGGAGCATAGAATAGTAGGATATTTGTAATTACTGCCTTTCCAATGCAAGTGTGTAAGAAAGAAGACATTTTGAAAACTACCCTCTAAATCACATGCTCGTACGGGTACCCACACATTCAAAGATGTGCAAATAACTGCACCTAAACTATCACCTGTGCCAATTTCTTAAATACATACGTTAAACCTTTATACCAATTTTGAGGGGAGGGTAGGGAGTGAATGCCCAGCAGTTAATGGGTCAATTGTTTATGTAAGCATATGTCAGCATTTTGTCTTTAAATGGCTGAACTTCTTTGTGCTTATTGCATATGCTTGTAAAAATACATTTTTTAAATTGCAGGCTTGCTAAGGTCAGAAACTGTCAACTTTGCAAATGCTTGTTATCTACATAATTGGTATTTAAAAATCTCTCTGCACAGAGCAAAATCCCTAAAACTGACATTACAACATTAGTAATAAAAGCATGTACACAAATATAAAATATCACCGTCATTTTAATGATAGAACCACCATCAAGATATTTAATTACCTTAAGAGCAAAGAGATCGTTTTCTAAACTGTGTCCAATCAAAATAGTGTCAGAACTTAGCAAGTTCAGCATTATTGCTTGTACATCCCTAATTGTTGTAGTTACATTCTTTAGGTCATCTTCTGTCACCCCAGAAAATCTGCAACAGATTTGAGAAGATGCAAAAAAATGCACAAGTCATTAAAAACAAATCGCTGACAAATTAAACTTCAGAAGCAGTGGATTTTTCCAACGTGACATAGTAGATGTACGTGCTTATGACCATCTATAACACATTTACACTTGATAAAATACGAAAGATTATATCAAATATACACAAGTGCAAGCCTTCATCAATATACAACTAATATTTTTCAGCAATAAGAAAGGGGGTGTGTTCAGCAAGGTGACAAACCGCAGGAAAATCCCCAAGGCGTTTGCCGAACTCTCCACATTTCACCTGTTATTCAGTGAACCAGGCATCATTGTCGACTAAAATTGATGGAGAGCCTACACCACTTGGCTACACAATGATTATACATGTTCGGCTTTATGCGGGGGTGACAAACAGGGCGCCCTAAGCTGCCAGGGAATACTAATGATGTGCTGGCACCTGGGCATGGAGCAATAGCTGGACTGCCTTAGGTCTCAGGATCCATTGTTTATACATCAGACAACTAATAGCTAAGCCGGAGCTCACTTAGAAATCAATATGGCCCTGGAGAGCAGCACAGGAAAGATGGAGCCAGAGTGGGGCGAGTTGTAGCCTCCACCCTGCAGGCAAGACTAGATGGGGTTGCGAGCCACCCGGTAGAGTGACTACCACATGTGTAAAGGTTCCTCTACAGGTAAGTGGCAACATGAGTCTGCCAGACAGCAGTGCAACACAGTGGAAGGTCCCATTGCTGTTGGCCCTCAGAAATCACATTGGAGAACATAGAATTGTGTGGGGGCCTATTGGGAGTGCCCTAGTTATGTGCCTCAAATGCCCTTGCACATAACAGGCATGGCTTATGGCAGCTCAGTGGCTTCCTTTGTTAACCAAAACCAGCATTTGTAAAATCAGAACACTGCTGTTCTGATGAACAGTTCTTTACTATGCCGTGACTGCTCGTCCATAGGGCAGATGTTCCCCGGGTGCCTTGGGATGGTGGCTGTTGAATGGCAGAAGGCTATTGCGGTGAATAGGTTTTCTATACCTCTTGGTGGTAAGGTTACTGTTATCCAGTATGATCAATAAATCCAAGAAAGGAATCTCTTTTGTTAAAGTTGATAATGTGAATTTCAAGGTGGTGTCACTGTGGTTGATCCAGTCATGGAAGTCAGTGCATCGTTCCTCCGTTCCTGTCCAGAATACCAAAATATCATCGATGTAACGTTTCCATTCCTTGATCTCCTTGAAGAAGGGTTGGTCTTTGTTAATATATGTGATGCCTCAAAATGTGCCATATACAAACATGCCAGGCTCAGCGCGAAAGTGCTGCCCATGCATGTTCAGTGGATCTGGTGATAGATCTGGTTCTGAAATTTGAAGAAATTGTTCTTCAATGCCAATTCTGTGCACTCCATGATGAAGTCAACAGGTAAAGGTGTTGTGTATGTGGTTGTCCTAAGGATCTCTTCAATGACCCTAAAGAACTACTCCAGAGGACAATCTCGGAAACCAATTCCCTGTGGAACACTACAATACTGTTATGGAAAGAACAGAGATGGGTTCTCAAATTACGGACAAATATAAAGGGTCTCAACGATAGAACTTCAATGATGCCCTTTGGTTGCAGGGCCATACTCTAGATTCTACCACACTATTGCCTCACATATGACAACTATCAGACTAGATTGACTAGATGGGCCCATTATCTGCGACCAACACACCACTGCGAGACCTGGGTAACCCCGCTTCTAGATGCCAATCGTCATTCCCATGCCCTTTTCAAAAAAATTGCACTGTTCTAGAACGGTGGACATGACCCAGACTATCCTAAGTCTTGGGTTCATAACCATTTTAATGGTTTCCAGCATAGTAGCACCACCTCAATATTGAGGTGACCATATGGTCACATAATTGCCCAACATTTCCACCCATAGGCAATTATAAGACATATACACCCTGAGCATTGGGTTTATTATCCCCTTGAAACGATCCTTTACCAAGTAGAAGTGTTTTCACTTGACCTATTAGCCACACAATCGCCCATCAACACATTCCATGGGCCATTATGGGGGATGGACAATAAGCTATTCACAATGTTATTATGCATTACTATTAATTTTCCTATATACCCTTTCTGCCACCAATAATATCTTATATCGAACCACTGTCCATGATCGGGCTTTTTGCCACTCCAACTTGGCGCCTGCGCATGCGTAGCCGACCTCCAGTCACGTTTACTGATTCTCGAGACGCCTACACGTGACACGGAAGTCAGGAGGACACAGACACGCCCCCACGCCGGTCGCCTCATCGCTGCAAAATGCAACGGCGGACACATAACAGCCTTGACGGAGATGGCATGAGGACGGGTAGGTGAATAGGCCTCTCTAACCTACAAGAAACTTTAAGTAACAAGCTGCTTCTCCACATTGATTTTTCGGTGGCCACTTAGTGGGGCCGCACTTGCTTGGTTTTCCCACGCTACCTTTGCCCAACGCTGTGACTCCTCATAACAGATCTCGAGGATACACACAGCTGCATCTCATTGGGAAACTTTCCCGTTTTATTTGGGTAAGTGTATCACGAGGCGTATTGGCATAATATTTAGACAGTGACCTGAGGTCTGCCATCAATGGTGGTAACTAGAATAGTTTCATATGTTTTTTGCACCATACTCCGCCTATCTACCATGGCGGCCTGATTTTTGACTACTTGGCAATATATGTTTTGTTTGTCCATGTAACAACATTTTGATATTGCGCTATGGGCTTAACATGTTTTTACGCATGCCTAAATGTTTGTTCATCCTGTTTTGTCACTATATTATTATAGACCACTATAAATTCACTTCCTGTACCTTAACAGTAGATAACAACGTACCACTTGCACCTGGTTCACCAATGCGGGACCAGGGAACTTTTTAAAGGCACCTTAACATTAGAGCCCATATGTATTGAGTATGCCTATCTCTGTTTTTGTTGTTCCAGAATACTACTTCCTCATCTTAGTGGCACTAGATTAATTGTTACAGGCCACTAACCTTTTCTTCCACTCACTGCACTTTCTCCGGTCCTGAAGAAGTGCATGGGATCTCCTCCTGAGTCCATCAAATTGTGCGAAACATGTCAACCTCTAAACATGCCCATTTGGGGTATGCTGTATGTTTAGCTACAGAGAGCAATTATCTCCCTCTAAGCAGCATAGCTCTTTGCTTTTTTATCGATGGCAGAGGGACTCTTTCTTCAAGAAACTTATGAGTTACTCCTCCAGTCATCTTTTAAACTTAACGTTAGGACACCACTGCCACTCATACCCCCACACACCCTTACAGCTTTATCTTGAAAAGATCTCCGGTAAAGTGACCCTTCAATGGACCCATAGGGCATTGCAGCACCGACCCGACGAGGAGCATTGCCCAATGATGAAGCATGACATACTTTGGAGAGTGTGAGGGCACCAAGATCAGGGTACACTATACCCAGCAATCATAGTATTAGAACAACTACAATTTCCATCTCTACCTCTCCTTCATAAGAACAGTGAATCTCTTGGGATAATACGGAGGACATTGCTTCTGAACAGGGAATGGGCAGTGACTAAGCTGGACAGCGCTAGTCCCCATAGCTCACCAGAACCTGATGGACTTTCTTGGCATAGTAGAACTGAGTGAGCATATGAAGGTGGAAACACCTGATACAAATGTAAGTGGCCCACATCCTGTATACAATATAACGCTCCAAATGGAAAGGGACATACCCAGTATAGTGAAGGGCCCTTTTGGGAAAATCAAACGGACAAGTTACTTACCTTTGGTAACACTTTATCTGGTAGAGACATGATCTAGCTGCAGATTCTGCAGATTCCTTCCCTTTGAACTTCCAGGCATCAGGCTGGAATGATTAGATTTTTGAAAGCAGTACCCCTGCGCATCAGTAGGTGGCATCGGTCGACTCTGCGTGATATCATAGGTGTTGTGTTAGTCATTGTCATTACTGCCTCATCAATAGAACCACCACTCTGGCGCGCTACCGTCTGTACTTTACATGACTTTCCATACCAGAAGCTCGGAGCCATGAAGTAATTGACTATGTTGTGTTAAAAAAGGCAACTAGGGTCCTGAAGGGAAAAGCCCTTAGCACTAGAACCAATCTGCAGTGCATGGAATATGGGTTGGCCGGTAAAGAAACTGCGACTAGATAATGTCTCTATCAGATAAGGCGTTACTGAAGGTAAGTAATTTGTCCATCTGATAGAGACGTCTAGCCACATACTCCTTACCTTTGAACAGATACCCAAGCAATAACATCCCCGGAGGAGGGACTGCGGAAAGGTTTAGACCAGCAAGTCCTTCAAGACAGAGCAACCAAGCGGGCCTTCTCGGCGAACCTGGGAATCCAAGCAGTAGTGTCTGGCATCCAAGTGCAGAGATTCTCATGTGGCCACTTGGCAGATATCTGAACCGGGTACACCATGCTGGAGAGCTGTGTTAGCTGCTTTTGCCCTGGTGGAATGGGCTCTAATCCCTTCAGAAAGATCCTTCTTTGCTAACGCATTACAGATTTTGATACAGAGGATAACCCAGATGGATATTGTCCTCTTTTGGACAGCACACCCATTCTTAGCACCCATGTACCCTATAAATAGTTGGTCATCCACCCGGAACTCTTCGGTTCCATTGAGGTAAAACAATAATAGTAATTTTGGGTCCAGATTATGGAGACACTCCTCTTCTTTGGAAGAGGAGCGTAGGGTGCATAGAAAGTGGGTAAAGTAACCGCCTGCCCCATTTGAAACGGTATTACCACTTTAGGTAGAAAAGATGCCCTTGTGCAGAGCACCAGTTTCTCCGGGAAGACTATCCGGTAAGGAGGCTGTGATGACAGTGCTAGCAGTTCTCTCACTCTCCTGCAAAAGTTATTGCCACTAAGAAGGCTGTTTCGAGGATGAACAGCTGTAGAGAGCAATTTTGCAGCGGCTCAAACGGTGCACACATCAGGAAGGTGAGTACCAAATTAAGGTCCAACTGTGGCATGATAGAAGTTGAAAAGGGGGGGGGTGGAGGGGGAGAACAAGTGGTTTAACCCCTTCAAGAATCTCTGCACCAAAGGGGTTTGGAGAAGAGAAGAGAGGAAAGGGCCGAAAGATAGCCCTTCAAGACGCCCAGAGCAGAGAGTCCTGCTGGGCCAAAGAAAGTATGAAAAGGAGATGTCAGCTTAAGATGCAGATAGAGGGTCAATAGACCATTCTGTACAATATTTACAAAATCTGGAATTGTCCACAAGAAGGATGCAAGAGGCCATGAGGCCCAACAGCCTCAGAGTCGCTCTCACCTAAATCCAGGATAAAGGCTGAAATATCGGTCTCATAGCCTGAATATCCTGGACTCGCCGCTCAGGAGGATAAGCCCGAAAGTACACCATGTCCTGAACTGCTCCGATGAAGGGGAGCATCAGAGAGTGAGTCAGGTGTGACTTTTAGTCAGTTAGATAGTGGATCCCAGCAAATTCAAGAGGTTTGTCGTTGTCTGGAGATGGGAGACGACTGCTTGGGACGAGCCAGTCTTCAACAACCAGTTATCGAGATAAGGGGAAGACTGTAACCTCAGATCCTAGCAGATGAGCTGGGACCACCGGCATTATCTTGGTGAACACACGTGGGGTACTCGTGAGGCCAAAGAGGAGCACAGCAAACCGAAAGTGCTCCTGCTCCACTGTAAACCTCAGGTAGCGACAATGGGCTGGCAGGGAGAGAATGTGGAAATAGGCATCCTACAAGTCCAATGCTATCATCTAGTCTCCTGGGTCTGGGACAGACAGTATCTGAGCCAGAGTGAGCATCTTGAATTTCTCCTTCTCGAGGAAGTAGTTGAGGGCTCTGAATCGGAGATAGGACGGAGGCCTCCGTCCTTCTTTGGAACCGGGAAATAGCGGGAATAGCAACCACATCCTATTTCCCACCCAGGAACCCTCTCTATAGTTCCCTTGGCCAAGAGAGCCTAGACTTCCGAGCAGGGTAGCGCAAGATGATCCTCCATCAGCCAGTCCTGAGTTGGTGGCATAGAGGGGTGTTAGTCTTAAAGGGGAGGGAATTTCCCCTTCAGAGTATCTGCAACACCCACATGTTGGAGGTGATGTTGTGCCAGTGGTGAAAGTGATTGCATATTCTGCTACCCACTGGACAGTCCACTGAAGTGCCCAAGCGCTGCGTCAGCCTAGTCTCCGAAGAGACGTGAACTATCAAATAGGTATGTCCATGAGGATTTCCTGGCCATCCCCGAAAAGCCAGACGCCCTCAGCCACACATGGCGCTTGATGTCCACTGAAGAAATGACTCTGCCCCTAAACTGCCCCATGGGGGGGAGGACAGATTCTGGAGTAGCCCCCAAACTGCCCACATGGGGGAGCGCAGAAAGCACACTTGACACCAGGGAAGATAGAAAAGTAGATAAAGGAAGACTTTGTTACACAAATCTGGGAATGCATTGCATTCTTTGAGTCTCTGGAAGAGAGGTGGGTGTGCATTACCTGCCTGGAAAAAAACACGTTTAGCCAGCCCTTGCTAGTGTTCCATTGGCTTAAATTGCATGCTTTAGTACGGTTTCATGCCACATATGACCCCTCCGCCCCCTGCATAGTGTATAGTGTCAACAAAGTTTCCTGTAATGGTTGATGATGGGTGTTCGAGATAGAGTTCAACATTTAAATCTTTACATCATCATGCATTCCATGTAAGGTTTTTTTGTATTTTTCAAACTGTGTGTTTAAGTACAGTTTTGTATAACATGGGACCCCTTCAACAGTGGATACTGTGGACAGAGTTGCCTACATAGTAAATAATATGAACAGAGTAGACTGCAGTGGTCAGGTTGTTGCTCAGTATTGACTCTGCGGCTAAATATTTCATGCTTTACGCCACCCCTATCCTGCATTTTATTAATTTTTTTGCTTTTTATGAATGACTTTTTTCAGCACTGCTTTATGTCATTCATGACCTGTATTGTGACCACTGTGAACTATATGTCCTAGGTTCTCATGATGAGGCACAATTTGTGAGCTCTAGAGTAGAGTAAGTTTCTCACTGCGCCTATCACAGTATTACATGTTTTAGGCGAGTTAGTTATCCAATTTTTCAGCCTCTCTGCAGAGATGCAAGAAATTAGAGAGACACTGGAGATGAAATGATGACTCAGACGTCAAGTCTAAATACAAGCTGCTAATCAGAACCTATCATAATGTAATGAAGAGTACCCAAGCTAAATATTAGGAGGATAACATTTCTGGGTCAGCAAATTCACCTAAAGAGCTATTTAACCCTTTCGATGCTGATGACGAGCTCAGCTTGTCATCACCCACGGGTGTCGTGTGCTGATGACGAGCTGAGCTCGTCATGACACCAGCAAAATGGCAATTTGCAGCACAGCGCAAAAATCACCGCAGCAGCGATGCGGTTAAAGAAGTTAAAACTCTGGCTAGCCCGCATGGAAGTGCCAATGCCTTCTCCACATCGGTTGAGAGATGCAACGATATAGCAACCTTTTAAAAAAAAAAAAAAAGTGACAAATATATGATCAGTTCCCGAAAAACAGGGAACTTGATGCAGTTAAAGGAATCAAGATAATATCACCTGTAATATTAGCTCAATTTCTTAGACTGGAGGAAGAGAATGTTCGAAACTTAATTAAAGCAACCAAATCTGTCTCTCCCCTCGATCCAGTGCCCCCGCATATTTTAGGGGAGGCACTAGAGATCGTTTTACCATCTGTAACGGAACTAATTAAATTATCCTTAGGCACTGCTCTGGTCCCTAAATCTTGGAAGCACACAATCATTAGACCATTACAAAAAAAAGGCAATCTCGATCCCAACATATACAATAATTTGCGTCCTATTTCTCTTCTACCTACCCATGGCAAACTTTTGGAGAAGCATGTAAATCACATACCGACCAATTTCTTAGAGACCAATGATATCCTTCATCCGACTCAAATGGGCTTTCAAGCTGCGCATAGCACAGAGTCAGCGTTACTGACGGTCACAGAGGAGCTAAAGGAGAAACTAGATGAGGGTGGGTCAGCTGCTATTCACCTATTGGATCTCAGCGCTGCATTCGACACCGTAGATCACACTATCCTAAAAAGGAGATTAGGAGAAGTTGGAATTCAGGGCAAAGAGATGGATTGGCTTACCTCATTCCTGGATAACAGAAGTGATGGAAAGGGACTGTTTCTCAGATCACCTACCAATCACATGTGGTGTACCTCAGGGCTCATCCCTTAGCCCTACTCCATTTATTGTCTATGTAAGACAGCTTGCCAATGTAGTAAAATAATCTGGCATATCAGTGGTGTCATATGCAGACAACACCCAGTTGGTAGGGCCTCTCAAAAATGGCTCCAACCCATGCAACCATCAGCTGTCCCAGTGTCTTGAGAAAGTGGTAAACTGGATGTCTGACAGCTGTCTGAAGCTGAATGTTGGTAAAACAGAGCTTATGCTACTGGGAAACCACCCGGTCATCCATGCACCCCTGACAAAGAGGCCCAACTGTATGGGAGAACCACCTACCCCCAAAACAAATATAAAAAAACTTGGGAGTATGGCTGGAGGATACACTTACTATTGACTGTCAATCTAGGAAGCTATCAGGAATCTGCTTCTCGCTTCTTAAAATGTTAAAGAAGATTACCGAAGTGATTCCTGAGCACCTGAAGAAAACTGTGATTCAATCTCTTATAATCTCACGCCTGGACTATGGCAACTTGCTATATCTAGACTCGCCCAAGTATGTAACAAAGACTCCACGTGGTACAGAACTAGGCAGCTAGACTCTTACTAAGAATTCCAAACCGCGCATCTACTAAAGAACCACAACAGCTGCATTGGTTGCCCGTCAATGCCAAAGTGAAGTTCAAAACCCTTTGCATGCCACACAGGGCCATCAATAATAAAGGTTTTGTTAAGCTTGGAAAGTTGCTATCTAGGTGTACCCCGGTCGGAAACCTCATCCTCCCACCAACAGCTCCTCAAGACAACGAGAGTTAAAAGGGCTAGATGGGGTGGCAGATCATTTGACCATCTGGTGCCCAAGATGTGGACTGCCCTCCCTCCTAAAATTAGAACCATACCAAACAAAACAAGATTCAGACAAGGCTGTTTCCCTGCTAAGTACATGTAGGCTCTTCACTGCACTAACAGAACCTCTCTAACGATGGGGAGCCTTCTGGCAGACATGCGCTGTACAAATCCCTCACATACAGTTACTGACAGTCATACTGCTCAAATTTTTGTTTGTAACTGCTAATATACATATATAGGTTTTTATGCATGAAATTGTAAATTTGAGAGGTGGTGAAGTTGCATTTTGGTGGGGTGTGGGATATTGGGGTTTAGAATAATTTGCCTCTATTAATATTGTGAGTTTCGGAGGAGCGGCTTTGAGTGTCAAGATGGCGGTGGCACTCGAAGAGTGCCCCGGACCGCTCCGTCAACCACCTGCATCGTAGCAGCCCTATAGGAGCAGATTCAGTAGCACCCATTCATGGGAGAAAAGGGCGTCCTGGTGTGGTTCTATTCGGGCCTGGCACACACACTGTGACCCTGTGCAGACTTTGGCAGCGAGTCCCGGACAGGAGAAGACTAGATGATGGGTGCCTTATGATGCTGTGACCCCCGCTAGGTATAGCGATGTCCGCAGCAAGTGAGAAAAACACAAGCCGGTAATCTAGAGCCCTCCCTGACAGCCCCCGGGAGATGAGTTTAGTGAGACCGAGATCCCTGGCTGGGGTGGCATGCCTAAAAGACCGTGCAATCGGCCTGCGGTATAGCAGGACACCGGCCGGCTGCAACAACATCGGCCACAGCAGGCATCCTGAGGCCTCCTGGGTGGCTCCTGTAACAGGATTGAGCCCGGCAAGAGAATCCGGCAGTGGCCGGGCAAAAGGAGACACTATACAGCCCTCCCCAGGCTGTCAGGCAGGCCCGCAACAGAGGTGAGGCCCGTGAGACCACAAAGGCTTCCGAAATGGCCTGCGTGCCTACATAAAAAGTGGTAGTGCCCAAAGCAAATACCTGGAAGTGTCCTGCCGGAGGGACAGGGCAGCGGCAGAGGCTGCTGTAGGGACCTTGAGGCCCCTCACATGGCCGCATGTCTCAGCACCTAAGGGGTGACATCCAACAGCAGCACTCTGCAACATACTAGTAGAGGGTAAGGTGATCTGAACTCTCCAGGTAATTGAGCAGGCCTGCAGCAGGAACGGGCACATAAATCCCTTAGAGGAGTCGCAGAACCCCACCCACCCCCAATAGAAAGGAGTCTGCAGCACACACTCTGCCTGTAAGTTGGCAAGAGAAAGGCAGTAGAAGCAGCGGTGGACCACCGCGCCACATTGCACCGGTCTTGAGGGGGCGGGGCAATAACCATCAGTGCCTGACTTGAGAGTATGACCTGACCGGTAGAGAGAGAGGGTCTGCGGCACCCAATAGCAAACAAGCAGCCCCAAACTTCTGAAGAAACCGCTACTGCAATCCTGTGAGGACCAGGAATCATCCTCACTTCCCACTGAAGACCTGAGAGCCCGATCAGTAGGAGGGCCGCAAAGGTCATCCGGCGACTGGAGAGGGGCTCAAGACACACCACATTGAGACCTACAGTCCCCATGTAACTCTAGCTACGTTACTTCACTGGCACTTAACTGGGACAGCCAGGTCCGGGGTGAAGGGGGGCCACACCCCTGCCGGTATCACCTTCTGACCGTTTTTTATCTGTCCAGGGCATGTGCTGGAGCTGCAAGATTGGTGTCTAGATTGATTCCCCACGTTTTTTCTCCTTGAAACCCCTGAGGCGCATGGACCTGGGCGACCGAGAAACGCCTATCCCATTCAAGAGTGACCCCCAACAGTCTCCATCTATCCCAATGGTGCGTTTGACAACTAAGGACACTGGGTCCTGTAGAAGACACACTTGTCCCCATAGAGGACGCAAAGCCCGCAGCGTAGTCTCCGCCCCGCCGGCTGACACACCCAAAAGTACAAATGGATCACCGGAATCTGAAGGGGCATCCAATCTCCCATGGCTCATGCACAACGCCAGTGAAGGGGCTACTGGGAAGCTCCTTGCATCTCCAGCAGCAGGATCCGAAGATACGGACCTTTCGCAAAGCTTAAAGATCTGAACTGATTCTGCTCCAGAGGCATCTACATCCTGTAACCTGGAGGGTCCAACACTCTACTCCTGCATTAAGTTTAACAGTTTAAATTTGCATTGAGGTATTATATGGCTGACACATGCTTCCTTGACAGAAGTATAGGGTGGGTGGGGACCGTTATCCCGGTTTTTGTTATTGGGCTTTCCTTTAGTTGCAGCACTAGGCACAATACTCCTGTTACACATGTGTACAGACTTCGACCCAGGGCACGGCGCCCATCGCCATTCCTGGACACAAACCACCCAAATCCAATGGACTGCCTGGTCCGATGCCCCCCGTCCACACACACACACCCAGGAGACATGCCTACGCCCCACTGTGAGCGGGAGGCCCTACGAGTCCTCTCATGGAACATCAACGGACTCCTGGACAAGGTGAAACATACAGTAGTGTCAAAGGGGTGGTGACACTACCAACCTGATGTTGCTCTACGTACTACTGGCGACCCTTGACTCCATCCTCGAATGCCATCTTAGATGTACCGTCCTCTCTTCCCTAGGGACTGACTGTGATCAGTGGGGACTTCAATGCGGTAATGACACCCGCTAAGGATGCCACCAGAACACCCTCATCCCACAGGAACCAAAGTGCCAAAAGGCTTGCAGGAAGGGCTTCCAGACTAGGCCTATGCGATGTATGGCAAACGTGGAAATCCAGGAAGCTCCAAAACACCCATACCTCACCAGCACACCATAGCCACTCCCATATTGATCTGATATTTATGCCTGCCACTGATTGCCGGGAGGTTATCAATATCAAAATCCTAGCTTGTGGCATATCTTATCACTCGCCTCTTCTCCACATAGGATGGCCAACAGGAGCTCCACACCCCATTTGGAGGCTTAATGCCTGGTTCCTCCAAGATCCCGACTATAAACAGGTCCTTGGAAAAAAAACAGTACTTCCACACCAATGAGGGCACAGCCAAATCCCAGAGTATGCTGTAGGCAGCCAGCAACGCCACCTACAGAGGCTAAACCCAAGGCTGCCTCAAACACAAACGCTTGAAACAAGAAAGCCACCTCTCCCAGTTGTAAGCCCAGGCTCTTACCGCAAGAGCAGATGGAGAGGCCGAACGATGGCAGCTTGAAATGCTGCAAGATATAATACACCACGTTTCGCTTGAATCGGCCAAAATGATATGGAAGTCCTCCACGGCCCGAGTCTACGGCTGGAGCAACAAAAACGGCAAGCTACTCCACTGGTTAGCCTCGCGCCCTCTGTCAAACTGGATAATACCGGAGATTCAAGACTATCGGGATGCACACACCATAGCCCTGCAGCTGTTGCACTGGCCTTTGCTAACTACTACACATTGCTTTATGCAGCAGACAACTCTCAGACAAAAGAGTACAGTTCCCGTTCTTACAAAATGTCCCCATCCAAAGGCTGGCAAAACCAGACACAGAGTCTGGACCACCTCATCACAAGAGAGGAAATCAAGTAGGCTAGCTCATTGGTTGCCTCTGGGAAAAACACCAGGACCGCACAGATTCCCGGCGAAATATTATACTGCATTTAGAGAAACCCTGGTGCCCCCATCTCCACACTCTCTATGGCGAGGCAGGTGAAAAGGGCGCCTTCCCCATAGGCATTGATATTTAATTTAATAACGATTTCTAAAGCGCCTGGTGACCCAAGGGCATCCCCGCGCTATAAGAGTTTGTGATCCTGTTGAGGGGGAGGGAGAGAGGAGAGACACTTATTGAGGAACTCTATTTAGGGAATAGGTGTGTCTTTAATTTCTTGCGAAATGCCAGGTAGTTAGGTTCAAGTCTGAGGGAGCGGGGAAGAGCGTTCCATCCAGCAGCTGCTTGAACGGAGAATCGTCGTCCTCCTGTGCGAGTCCTTTTGAATCTAGGAGTGTTGGCCAGGCTCTCATTCTGGGATCGTAGGGATCTGGGTGCTGTGTAGGGGGTGATCATTTTGCTGAGGATCGCCAGACCAGATCCGTTGATCAGCTTATGTGTCGTGCACATGGCTTTGAATTGCACCCTTTGGCGCACAGGGAGCCAGTGCAGAGCTTTGAGGGCTGGCTTGGCGGACATCCTGGAGGGGAGGTTGGTGATCAGGCGTGCCGCAGCGTTCTGTGTCCGCTGGAGCTTCGTCAGGGTGGCCTCAGGGGCTCCCAGGTAGACCAAATTGCTGTAGTCTAGGCGAGATAGTACTAGTCCCTGGATGAGCAGTTTCCTGGAAGTAGGTGGCAGTAAGGGGAGAATCTTGCGGGTCGTGCGCATGAGCCCGAAGCAGGTGCCCTAAGTTTTAGCTGCTTGTGTCTTCATAGAAAGCTCTGGTTCGAGCCACACACCGAGTGTCTTAATTTCACGCTTCGGGGGGGGGGGGGGGGGGGGGGGGGTATTTCCCCGAATACGTCGGGCCAGAGTGCTGGAGGGATGGTCGTCCATTGTTTCCCCAGGAGCATCACCTCCGTCTTTGACCCATTTAGTTTTAATGATGAATTATTCATCCAGTTGTGAATTTCTGTGAGACAATTGGTCAGGTTTTCTGGGTGGTCGATCAGTTGGGACAAGGAGACGACCAGCTGAGTGTCGTCAGCATAGCTTACCATTTTTATGTCAAATGGTGTCACCACGTCCTCAAGGGGGGCCATATATGCATTAACAAGCGTCAGGCTCAGGGAAGAGCCCTGAGGGACACCGCTTGTAAGTGGAAGGGTGGACGAGTGGTGATTGTCGTCCCACACTTGGAACGTGCGCCCTGTAAGGAAGGATTCAATCCAACTGAGTGCCGTCCCGGTAAGTCCTGCATCCACCAGTCTATGTAAAAGGACACGGTGGTTGACTGTGTCGAAGGCTGCGCTCAGATCCAGGAGGATCACTGCCACTGACCCTCCTGAATCCAGTATGCGCCTTGCCTCCTCGATGACGGCAAGGAGGGCGGTGTCTGTTCCATGGCCCGGGCGGAATCCAGTTTGGGATTGCCTAAGTACGTTGTTGGTCTCAAAGAACTGAGATAGTTGTCCGTTGACCAATTTCTCTGCTACGATATGGCACCTTAGTGGTCATCCCTAAAACGAACCCCCCCTCAGCCACCTGCTCGGACTACCGCCCGATGCCCCTCATCAATACAGAAGTAAAAATGTACGCAACAAAACTAGCCACATGCCGAATGTAGATTCATGCTGCATCGTAGCAGGAGACATTGCCTGAGACGCCTGCCTGTTGCACTGGCTCACCGCCACAGTCTTTCCCCATATCTTGCCCTATTGCTGATAGACTTTGAAAAAGCATTTGATACGGTTGATTGACAATACTTAGAGAGCGCTGGAGAGTGTTTGACTCTGCCCACACATTCTAAGGCAGGTACAAGTGCTGTACTTCAACCCATCTGCTAGTTTCCTTACTAGCTGAGCACTCTCCGAGGTCTTCCCTATTATACAAGGAACAAGACAAGGCTGCCCTCTGTCACCCCCCTCCTCTTCGCTCTAGCAATAGAGCAGTTTGCTTGGATCATTCGTGCTGATGCACAAATACATCGATGGTGATGGCAGGGAACCCATGAAGATTGCATTTCTTTATATACAGATGACGTACTACTTTTTCTTGCGGACCCAGCACACTCTGGTCCCCAATGCTTCCATGTTCTCCGGCGATTTGAAGCAGCATTCGGTTTGCGCCTGAATCCAGCCAAGTCAACTCTGGTGCCTCGCCACATGTCAAGGGAATGCTTGGAATGGCAAACAAATAGCCCTATACAGTGTCTCATCTTTAAATACCTGGGCATCTGGGTTGCGCTTCTACCAGAACTTACCTGGTCACTCAGTATTAACCCTTTCACCAAACGAACAAAAGAGGACCTTCGCCGGTGGCAGTTCCTTCCCCTTAACCCCCCTGGGAAAGATTGTCCTGTTCAAGATTATGGTGCTTCCTAGATTTCTATACATAATCCAGAATCTCCCACTCCATCTCACCCGCAGGTGGTTGCGCAAATTAGAAAGAATGATCACAGCATTCCTCTAGGGAAGCTCAAGGCCCCGCATGGCACTCACTCACTGTCAGCGGGCCCCATCTGAAGGTGGAATTGGGATGATAAACCTTTTCCTGTATTATATGGCCATCTGCCTCCTGGTAATACATGACTGGTTTGTGGGAGGATGGTCTGGTCCAGCCTACCAACTGGAACTGGCGAGCCTCTGGTTCTCCCGGATCCAACCTATGCTATATGGATACTCGATCCTGTACACCCTCCCAGCAGTGACTCTGGTCTGGACTGCGCTATACTCGCTGGGAGGCCAAACTAACGCTACAGTGGCATTGAACCTGGCTCAGAGTTGTGGGGACTTTGAGGGAATTTCAGAGGTGTGACCTGATTGGGAACACACACCTGGGAGACATGTGGCACCTGGCAGGGTGACACATGCGCTCCTTCCAGGAACTGTAAAAAAAACTTGCGGCACAACACCCAGTTCAACAAGTACCTCCAGCTCCGACACACCATACCCCCCATTGCGAGCGGGCAACACATGTCCCGAGTTAGGCCCACTAGAAGCCAAAATCCTAATGGGGAATCAGGGAAAGTGAGGGGTGGTTCAGATTTATCGCTCACTGGTCAACAACTCCCCTTCCAACCTAGATCGTATGAGGAAGCTATGGGAACAATAGCTGGGACTCCTGGAGGAGGAGGACTGGAGACGCCATGATGGTCCAATGCATCATCACCATCTCTGCCTGGCTTACCCCAATTCAAATATACAACCTCCATTGTGCCTTCCTTACCCCTGTTCATCTTCATTGAGCAGGCCTTCTTCCTGCCCCTAATTGTCAGAGGTGCGGGGCAGAACCCGCAGATTTTTACCACATGGTTTGGTTCTGTACTGCACTTACCCACTACAGGTCCTATTGTCCTGATACTGAGGGTTCTGGAGGGTCTGGATGGTACTCGAGCTGGAAAAGCACTCCTGGGGGTGGCCACCATGGTAACAAAACTGACACTGCAGCCGCCTCAAAGGATCCCGTGCCTCCGACTATCTAGATGGTGCAGAGGAGTCGACTGGTGTCCCATGTAAGAAAAAACAGTGTATATGACAAGACCATATGTGGAGCAAATGGTTGAGACTTGTAAAATGACGGGACCCTCCTAGAATGGGGATGGACACTGCGACTTGTAAGGCAGATATCCCGGGTCCGAATGTATTGTATTGTTATTGCATTTATAAAGCGCTTACTACCCCTTAAGAGGAGTCAAAGTGCTTTATCGGCGAGTAGCACGCTACACCGGAACCCATAAAGGATATGTGGTGAATTAATATAGTGAAAATATGAAAGTAATTTGAGTGGTGGATATGTTAGTCAGTTATTTGGATTGGGAAGGATAGTGGAGGGCTAGAAGAGGGAAAAAGGTTTTCATTTATGTTTGTTTTTCTTTAAAGTTGTCCCTCTGCTACCCTATTTACCGCTGGGCTTAGAAGAGCAATTGTGACTGCTTATGGCAGTACTTTAGAGGAATTGCTTAAGCGAGGGTCGTTGCAGTTGCATTTCTTTTGAATAGTTAGAATAGTTTGATAGTTTGGATGCTCGTCTACTTGTCCTTTACAGGGAGTTTATAGTGTTAGTCTGCTTGATTCTTCCAGTAAACAGATTTAGATCTAAATCGCAAACTAGGTTTCTTTTGGAACGTGATGTAAGAAACTTTGACACATCTCTGCGGCTTACAAACAGGCTTGTTGCACATCCTGTTTGATGTCAACCTGTAACAGACTTTCACAGACTTTCTCACTCTCTCCCACTGTATCTATCTCTCTCTCCTTCTCTCTGTCTGTGCATTTCAAAATAAATGAAAAGCCAGGACCAAGTAAAATATCAGATCTGGCAGGAGTCCAATTAAGATTTTTGCACACAGTGCCGTGCAACAAGTTCTTTAGCGCTCCACGATCTCTTAAAACGCATCCTACTGCTTTCCACTTTAGAGCACACAAATCATATACATTCAGACCATAAGAAAGATTACCTCACAACAGAAAAAGAGAACATTAAAATTGCTCTCTCTTTTTAGATGACTGCCTTCCAACTGACTTAGTGGCCAGTTGGCAACAGACCTAGGCTTAAAGTGGGCTTTGTGACAGTCTCGTGACTGACTGGCTTTCTTGTCTATTTCTGTTCCCTGCACCTGACTCCATGGCGTTCCTCCCTATTCTTGTCCTTGTCCTTCCCGAAAAGCAGTGCTTAATTTGAACCGGTAGTTGCCAGTTTGGGCCACTGGCACTCATTTTTAGGACTGGCACTTTCACCTGCATCAGACATTTACAAGAGCAAGAGAGGGGAAAACGCACAAAACAGAAAGACAGAGGAGAGAAAGATGAAAAAAATGATAACAAGAGAAATCAGGATTGAGTGAGATGCAGGCACTGGGAGGCTCTAGTAGTGGATTAAAGGGGAATGAAGTAGATTTAGGACTATGCTGCAATGGTATTTGGTGTGTCAACATGCAGTAGCACCGATCGTGGGATTCTGTACAGAGCACCAGGCGCCAGCACTCTCGTTTACAATTACCTATCACATTATTTTGGTTTGATGAGTTGCAGCTTTCCACGACTGATGTCCTACTTTGCATTTCAAAGCATAAGGAATCGGTTATCTCCCTTTCTCGGTCTTATTCTGCTCCCTTCTCTTTCCCAACACATTCTTATTCATTTACGAGCCTCCACAGAATCCACTTTATCTCCCTACAGCCTTGTGTCCTCGTAGTCCACTGTTTCGATAGGAAGCCATCTTGAAATGGTTATTAAACCATTTCAAGATGCCAACGCATGTGTGCGCAATGGTGAGCAAATGCACGGTGGCCACCTCAGAATAATTTTTCGAAAAACAGAGCTACTGTACCTGCATGAGATCCAATCCATTTGGAATGACTTTTCTTTTGATTTAAACAAAAATAACTTCAAGATGGACACGACACATGAGCATTTATGTGTGGAAGCCATACTGGAACTCCTTTTGTCAAAGCAAAATGAAAAACATTTCAAAGTGTCTGCCATCTCTGCATGCTTAATCTCAAAGCATTCAAAAAACATAACTCACACGTCAAGTGGAATGCTCAGGTCCTCGCCAATAAAGTGACCTACTCAATTACCAATATCATAAGCAGTAAGAGTTCGGACAGCGCTTTGCTTTTAAGTGCAATTTTATATTCAGCTGTGTTACTGTGTTCTTTTTTAATCGTGTGCTTTTGGTAAAATTCACAACTCCCCTGCACCACACGTCATTACTGACCTGCCTTGACTGCCGGAGCTGCCTCCCTGCTACACCTCGTGGGGGCCAGCAGACACTTCCGGTCGGACTGCACGAAGAGCGGTTAGCGCTTTGCATTACTTCCTCTGGGCTATTTAGGCTGAGCAGGGACTGTAGCTCGCTGCGGGAAGGAGACAGTGGCAGTGTCCCCGACCCGCTTGGCGAAACTGACCTGGGCAGTAAGAGTTCGGACAGCGCTTTGCTTTTAAGTGCAATTTTATATTCAGCTGTGTTACTGTGTTCTTTTTTAATCGTGTGCTTTTGGTAAAATTCACAACTCCCCTGCACCACACGTCATTACTGACCTGCCTTGACTGCCGGAGCCGCCACCCTGCTACACCTCGTGGGGGCCAGCAGACACTTCCGGTCGGCCTGCACGAAGAGCGGTTAGCGCTCTAGTGCATTACTTCCTCTGGGCTATTTAGCCCTCGCAGTACCACGAGCGTGCAGCGATCGCGCGCAGCCCCGCCGAAGACCCGCCAAAGAGCTGCCCGTCTGCGCCCGTCCGCGCTAAGGCAGCGCCAGACATATTGTTCCCTTTACCTGTAATTTACGCGGTAAGATGTGTTACTCTAAGACAGAGCTGTTGAGTCTTCAACACCCCACTTGTTCATGTACCAGGCGGAACCCAGCCCATATTTCAAATCCCCTGCTACACCCCTCCAAACTCTGCACTACTTCCAAATCTAAACCTAAACCGCCCCAGGCCCTCAGGCTAGGACACCTCAATGTTAGATCCATGCAAAAACATCATCTAGAAATCCATGACCTTTTAATAGATCACTCTCTTGACGCCCTGTTCATGACCGAGACGTGGCTCCATGACGACATGGACTCGGTTAGCCATTTAGCTACTCCAACGGGATACACTACATACACTGTGAATAGGAGCTCAAGAGGGGGCGGGCTAGCGCTCATAGTCAAATCGCACTTTGCCTGCCAACTAACTAAAGTGGACATTAAGGGCAGCGAAAGCGCTCGCTTTTCCATCAAAGCCAACTCACAGTTCTGCGCAACTGCCCTCTTGATCTATAGACCTCCTGGCGCTGACGCCCCCTTCATCAACTCACTCCTACAGTATCTGGGCACTAACATCACTAAAACGGCTAATCTCACGATCATAGGTGACCTCAATTTACATCTAGACAGAGACACAGAGCCCAAAATTGCCACCTTTCTCGCGGATCTCGCTGCCTTTCAGCTTAATCAACTCGTAAGTGGTCCCACCCATAGAGCGGGACACCTTCTTGATCCCATCTTTTCTAATATTACAAGTGGATCTGCATGCCTGCCTATTCCTATGACCTGGACAGGCCATCATCTGGTAATACGGTCAATTTCCTGTAATTCTAACCCTGTGTTGGTGCCCACCCCGCTAGTTCAAAAACGTCCATGGAAAAAACTTTGCCTAGAGGACCTGCATAACCTCTTGGTGTTAAATCCCCCTCCCTCAAGTGAGGACCTTGACGTAGGGTATGACCAGTTTTGCCTCTGGATTACCCAGGCACTAGACACCCTGATCCCTGCTAGATGGATCAAGGCCCGCGCCCATACGGCTAGCCCCTGGTACAATTCTGAACTAGCCATTCTGAAAAAGGAATGTAAAAAGGCGGAGAGAGGTTGGAGAAAAAATTATGACGCTAATCTCAAACAGAAATATGTTCTACTCCAGAAAACCTATCACCGAAAGGTTTGCAGAACAAGAGCGGCATATTATGCCGATGAAATCAACAGTATTTCCAATACCTCTAAATCTGTTTTTAAAATCTTGAAAGACCTTACCGCGAAAAAAACTGCTATCACTGCCACTACCTCCCCTGACATCTGCAACAATATGGCCAATTTTTTTACCAATAAGATTATGAAAATTTATGACACCTTCCCAAACTGTCCGCAGCTTTCGGTTACTCTGGACCCCACCAGACCCTCTCTCTCCTCCCTTCCTACACTTGAGCGAGAGAGTTTTCAAAAAATTTGTAAAAAAATCAAATCTGGTTCCCCGGCGGATCCCTTAAAACCTGAGACTTTCTGTGAAGCCCACAAACTTATCACAGAACATATACGAGACATTATTAATCTGTCTCTCTCTACCGCCAGAATTCCCTCCAAATGGAAGCAGGCATGGGTATCCCCCATCTTACAAAAACCCACATTAGACCCCACGCTTCCGGAAAATTTTAGGCCCATCTCCCTGCTTCCATGGCCAGCCAAAATTATCGAGGCACATGTTAACACCATTCTGACCAACTTCCTCCTAACCAACAACATTCTGGATAACTCCCAACACGGGTTTAGAGCTGGTCACAGCACCGAGACAGCCTTGCTCAGTGTAACAGAGGACCTCCGTACCATCCTTGACACCGGCGGAACGGCAGCACTGGTCCTGTTGGACCTCAGTGCGGCCTTCGACACAGTGTCGCACGAGGTCCTTCTGATGAGACTGGAGGAAATTGGAATCACAGGGACAGCCCTAGGATGGTTTAGAGACTTTCTTTCCAACAGGTCTTTCAAAGTCTTCACCCCCCCCTTACATCTCTAAGGAGCATAACATCGGACAGGGAGTGCCGCAAGGTTCGTCCCTGAGCCCCACCCTGTTCAATGTCTATGTCCGCCCTCTTGCAGAGGTGGCTAGAAGGAGCGGACTAGCATTGGTGTCCTACGCTGACGACACCCAGCTGGTGGTGGCTCTTAATGACAACAGTGGTCTGGAGGCTCTTCACATCAAACAGACACTTACTGACATCACCAACTGGATGACGGCGAATTTCCTCCAACTTAACGCGGGGAAAACAGAGATACTGCTCCTGGGGAAAAACACCGCGTCCTGGGGAAATAGCTAGTGGCCTGACGTCTTGGGCCAACCTCCTAAGCCAAAGGAATGCGTTAAAAATCTGGGAGTCTGGGTGGACTCGGCACTGAAGTTCACTCACCATACTAAAAAGGTGGCTGCCACCTGCTTCGGCATTTTACGCAACCTCAGACCTATTTTGAGGTTCTTCGACTGCCGCACCCGCCAGTTAATTGTCCAGGCGACCATCCTTTCAAGACTGGACTATGCCAGTTCTCTTTTATTGGGGGCTAACCTTGCTGAAACCACCAGACTACAGAGAGTCCAGAATGCGGCTGCCAGGGCGCTGGTAGGCCTCCCTCGCCACTCCTCGGTGGCCGGAGCCTTGAAAAAACTGCACTGGCTCCCGGTGGGCAAAAGCATCCAGTTTAAGGCACTGTGTTTAGCCTTTAAAATCCTTAAAACCGCCTCTCCCCCAATGCTGTGCCCCCTCCTGTCGGAGTACATTCCTAGGAGGTCGCTTCGCTCAGAGGGACAACATCTCGCGATCATCCCTCGTATCAAACTGGCCAGAATAGGCGGACGATCCTTTAGCTTCCTAGCTGCCAAGCTATGGAACAGTCTTCTGGAATCTATCTGTGGCCTGCAGGACCTTTTGGCCTTCAGAAAGGCCATCAAAACTCATCTCTTTCAGTAATTGCTTCTCTCTCTCTGTGCCCCTAACTCTCTGCATTCAGTCTTCTCGCAGCGCCAGGACGCCCCTTGGCTGGGGCAGCCGCGCGCTATATAAATTACTATAACATAACATAACATAACAGTTCACTAAAAATATGTGATTCTGTGGCCTTTTTTTGCACAATCCAAGATGCGGGAACTACCCTGTAATGGTGGACTCAAAAGAAAACGCATTTGCAATGCAATAGGTCTCGCATCAGTGAAAGTCCCAGCCATTGGCGCTGCAGACGACAATGTCCGCCAGATTCATTCTCCATCAAAAAATATCCCAGCAGCAGCACAGCAACATAAGAAAATTCACGAAGTGACACAGGCCACCACAAGGCGCCCCTGTGGAGCCGCAAAAGGACCCCCCACTAGCCACACAAGGCACTGCACCCCCAATGCAACCACAAAGAGAAAAAGTGCAGCCAAGCATACCCCTCCATTTGTCCTAACTGGAAGTGAGTTCCTGGCTAGCTTGAGCCTAAAAAACGCACGATTGTCTATTTAGCCCTGTTTCACAAACAAGGAAACAAACAAAAACGGTGTACCTCCAAAACTGAAGCCAACAAAAACCTAACCTTCAACAACAAATGGAAAGATATGCTCAGCTGCAATCCCTCTATCCACAGTTGCATTAAGGGTGCAGTATCTTATGAGGCCACCAGACATTCCTCACCCCCTTCCCCCCCTCCCAACTCCACAGGGAAACCCAGCAACAGTCCGTGGAACTGCAACTCCCACCTGCTCTATAGAATCTACTTCATTCCTTATGCTACTTCTGGGACATCCCTTAACAAGAAAATAAATCCAACAAACATTCCCACCTGCAACGCCAACAACCAAAACTGTCACTGATACAAGACCAACTGCATTACACATGTTTGTTCTACAGATATGTGCATTCATGCCACAATTCTTCATGCAGGTGCGGTTAGTAAATCTCACATGCAGCCAGAAATCTATTTCTAATTCTTCAGAATATTCCATTGAGGTGTTTTTAAAGCATGATGTCTCCCAGGACCAACGACAAGACGACCTCCTTCCTCAATGATTTTAGTGCAGATTTCTCTGAGGGTACTTAGCGCTGCGAGGCCTCCGGGTGGTTATGCGCTATATAAATGGAATTTTTCATTTCATTTCATTTCATTTCATGTAGCTTAGAGTAGCAAACCGAAATTAGACCCATGCTGTTTCAAGCTCATATTGGTTTGGGTTTGAAGAATGTTATTCCTTGAGCTATAATCAAAATGTACAAATTGTATCACATTAGTAGATCAAGGAAATAAGTATAATATCAGCTAGGAGGATTAACTTTCTATTTGTAGTCAGCCTCCAGGCAGAATTGAAGCCTGAAATTAACATGCAACTAATTTGTGACCAATCCGTAGAAGTAAAGTCTGACTGTACACATCTGATTTTCTCTGTAAGAGATAGAAAGTGCTGGTTAGGTCCATGGCAGCGAAAATGGCTTCCATTTGGCTTTGTTAGTCTATTGGGTGCTGAAGTGTCTCTTACCTAAACTTTGAATATATTAGGTGGTGCAAACAGGTATTTTACAGCCCCATTGTTGAGTTATAACACTTCTATCTGATGACTATTAGGAAGATATTAACCACTTTACCTAGAGCACATTGATCTCAGTGCATTCAACTGACACATGACAATTGATAAACAGTTTACTGTATAAGGGAAATTCTGCGACACAAATATTCGATTACACATTGATGCCAAATGACAGAGAGCTACTAGTTACCAAGCCCAATTGATAATCTCGCCAGCAAAGGTAAACCTCATGATCTAAGCACTCCTGGGGGAGAGATAGAAATAAGGGCTCCCTACAGGCCAACCTTCCCTTAAGGTCAAGCCCAAGCTCACATCAAAAACAGTTTGAAATCCAAATAAGGCGCAGTTCGCCTGTTCTTTTATGGTTGCTCTTCAGCTAAACCACTGAATTGAGAGGGCTACTAGATGAGATATTGCAATGTCAACTCACATGGAGCCACCATGTGATACACCGTTTTATGCTTTATCACATGGACACACAGGGAAGAGGCACAAATACATGGTAATCTGGAACCCATTTGCACAAGGGGTATCCAGCTCAGTGGCAAACTATCTACACAGATGAGCTACAATTAATACCTCTACAGGAAACTGGGAGTGGCGCTGGGTGAGTTCTTTAGGGCTGTGGAGGAGGCTAGCTGTTGCTATTTAACTAGAGAAGGTGTCCAAAGCCCCACCCACCATGGCCCATACTTCACCAGGGCCGCGCCGCCTTCTCCCAGGAAAGTAGTTAGATTGGCAAGTCTGGAACATAGGTATGCAGAGTCGCAGAGATGGAGGAGCCCTGCAGAAAGCACTACTCCCAACCCTCCAGCGCCCTTGCCCTCCACCCGACTCAAAACCCTAAAGGGCGCCCCTTTCAGAGGAATGTTTACACAAGGAGCTCAACTGAGAAGACAAGTCCAATGCTTAAGGCAGAATTGCCCTCCGTCCTTTCAGTATATGCAATGTAAAGAGTGTCTATGATGACACTTGCCAGTGCTTTAAATGGAAATATAGACTGTCAGATACTCTCTATTTAGGGCACCTGTTTGCTCCAGAGAAGTGGCGATACTCTACCATTTAGATGTATTGCAGCAGTGAGAGAAGTGCAGGTGCTCCGTACTGGACAGTACCTTCCGATTGAAAGCACTGCCCTTGGCCCTTTGCGCATAAAGTATTCATATTGGAGTTGATGGAATTTTGTTTACGCCATTCATATTTTAAATGGAAAGAAGACCATTCGAGAAGGATTTCATTTTCTCAGATGCAGTGTGGAATGAGCACACCATTTTCTTTAAACAATTCATTGATGACATTTTTTTCACTGTGGACCGGACCTGAGCCATTGTAAATAGCCAAGATTGAAGAACTTAACACAAGAAATAGTAGGATCCAATTCACACACACAATCAACCATACTGAAATCCCATTTTTGGATGTATTGGTAACCATAAATGACTGCAGATTGCAACGGACCGCAACAATGCTTTTCTGTTCACTAGCTTCCACCCAAGAGCTTTACTACAAAATTTGCCCTACTCTCAGTAGTTGAGAATTAAACTTAATTCATCCACTGGACAAGCATTAACCCACGAATTGGAAAGACAGAGATACAGGTTTCTGGGACGCGGATACCCTTCTAGTATCATACAAACAGCAGAAGCAAGGATACAAGGTGTATCCAGAGAAGAATTGATACAAGTGAAACCTAAGAAAAAACAAGACAGGATGGTATTAGTTTAGAAAGTTTCTACAGAATCACACCAAATAACGAGAATTTTGAATACCCGTTGGGAATTATTACAGCAAGAAGAAGATTTTAAAGCAGACCATTGTTTGCTTACACAAGGAGTAAAAATTTAAAAGAGCTGGTGACCACCATAGATGAGAACAACAGAACCCAAAGAGCCAATCCAGGGATGAAAAGCTGTAAAAATTGCTCTCATTGCCCCAGCTAGGTTGCACATTGTCATGGATGGAAAAGCCCACTTTTATGACTCTCTGGAAGATGCTTGGGACTGGCTGGAGCTGTACTGAGCAGGAAAAGATGACCGAGCGACGAAGACGCAAGAACTGGCGGCGGACTCCCAGCCTCTGAGATCGCAGCGAGTGCGGCGTCGCAGGAGGGGCTTACGGAGACCATCGCTATCCCAGACAGCTATATAGCGCAAAGGAGCCCTGGAAGCGGTATCGGCGATATCTGTTGAGCTGCAGAAGACCACACCGGAAGCATTAGACGTCGGCAGTGGTAAAGGTCAATCGGAAGCGGAGACTTATGTGTAGGACGAGCAGCGGCTGCCGGGGGTCACTCCTGGGACGGCGGATGGAGTGCTGGATGAGTAACTTTGGCTTTACCTATTTGGTTGGAACTCTTGCTCTGAACTGGGGGAATGTTTTGATGGGCTATTGGGGGGGGGGGAGGTTGGGGAGGTGTGCTGTGAATAACGAGGAACTGCAACAGGATGTAGCTCTTGACTGCGTTCTTTGACTTTGTGACTAGATGACGCTGAGGGGCTGGGGTGCCGGGGGCGCTGAAGCGTGGCCTAGCACCGGAATGGGGATGATGGATGTGGAGGATTAGGGGGACCTGGGAGGTGGGGAAGCAGAAGGGGTTCTGGGGCGAGCTCGGATTGTGCTGTAGACTTTTCAGCGAATCACCCATTAGGCCCTATCCCACCCCCCACTAGATGGTAACCTTTACTGTGCCTAAATCTAGCATGGGGCATATCTTTGGGGCAGTTTGGATGGGATTCACTATGTTAGTGCCTGTTCTTGGGGGGGTGGGCTTCATGTTGGGTGGGAAGGGGGAGTTGGGGGTTGGAGCTGGATTTTCTAAGGGGACCTGCCTGCCTCCGAGATTATTTTACGGATTACTGCAATTCAGTGTTGAGTGTACGTCTGAAGTTGTTGTCACCCAGCGGCTGGGGAGGAAGGGCTGCCTGGGGTGGCTACTTTACCATTGTTACGGGTCCGTCACCTGTTGTCAAGTGCATAACCTGGAATGTTCGGGGATTACACTCCATGCAGCGTAGACACAAGATACATTCCTACTTAGTACGCAGAGGTGCACAGATAGCACTCTTACAGGAGACACATTTGGTCCGATAGGAGGGGCTGGCGCAGACAGCTGTTCTATACCACGTACTCCGCGTTTGCGCGAGGAGTCCTAATTTGGGTTAGAGCTGGGGTTCCATCCCAGGTGCTGGACTAACTGGTGGATCCTGAGGGTCGGTACTTTGCGGTCCGGGTCCGCCTTTTCAGGCGCGAGGTGACCCTCTGCAGTATTTACGCTCCCAATATAGACTAAGCGTCCTTTTTAGGGACTCTTTCCTCCGCCCTTGCAAATTATCTCACGACTCCGATGTTGCTGGGAGGAGACTAACTCAGTGGTCGATGTGTCCTTGGATAGGTCTCACCCTCCACTACCCACGGCCCGATTAATAAATTGGCAAGAACACGAGCCCAATGACAGGACAATTGGGGACTCCTATATGTTTGGAGAGAGCAACACCTGGGCGATAGAGATTACTCTTATTACTCCTCGTTACATGACCTACACGTCCGGCTAGACGCCATCTTATGTAGCTCTGCTCTGGCCCCGCTAGCGGCTAGCAGTGAATATTTAGCACAAACCATATCGGATCACAATCCGTTACTAGTAAACTTCTGTTGGAGGGCTAAGCGCCCTATGATTCCTAACTGGAGGCTGCAAGCTGAGATGCTGGAGGATCAGGTATTTAAAACGGAGTTGAGAGGTGGAGTTGAACACTACTTTGCGGCGAATGCTGGCACTGCCACAACGACGGCCCTTGAATGGGACGCATTCAAGGTGGTGGTCCGCGGGTTATGCATCGCCAAATGGGTGGGAGTTAGGAAGCTGCTGCTGCGGGAGGTGGACGAGAATGAACAGGCGTTGCGGGAGGATGAGAGGTCTCACTCGGAAGGCTCGGGGATGCATGAGCTGGTCCTGGCCCAGAAGGAGACTGTGGCTGCGGGGGTGGAGCGCCTACGGTGCTTTGACCACAAGGCTTACTTGGCTCGTGCCCATGCAGAACGAGATAAGGTGGGTACGCTGCTGGCCTGGTTGGCGGACCCCACCCCGCGCTGTGTGTCAATTTTGGCACTGACTTCGGCGACGGGACAGTTGGAATATGAACAACATCGCATAAATGACCGCTTTCGATCTCTCTATGCGGAGCTCTACATGAGCCAGTTGCAGGCTGGTGAAGAAGACACGTGTCTTTTTAGAGGGACTGGAACTACCCACTCTTGAGGAGGATGAGCCTGAAGCGTTCGGCCCGGATATTACACTAGCTGAGATTTACTGCGCTATTAAGCAGTTGGCACGTAATAAAACTCTGGGCAGCGGCGGTTTACCTGTCGAGTTTTATTTAACTTATATCGACATCTTGGCTCCCAGATTGTTGCTGATGTTCCTGGAAGCTGGGAAAACAGGGACATTACGGACTTCAACTAGGGAGGCTATCATTGTTCCACTCCTTAAACCAAATAAACTACCAACTGATCAGGCTTCCTATAGGCCTCTATCCATGCTCACAACTGACTATAAAATATTGAGCCGCGTGCTGGCTACCAGGATCCTCCCTTTCATGACACGGCTGATACACCTAGATCAGGCCGGCTTCTTTCCTACACGCAACACTGCCAGTAACGTGCGCCGCCTGTTGGGACTCTTGGATGGAGGTGGCGGGCGAGGGAGACAGGAACTGGTCCTATCAGTGGATATTGATAAGGCATTTGATAGCCTGGAATGGCCCTATCTTTTTTCAGTTATGGCAAGGTTTGGACTTGGTGCCGGATATGCCTGATGGACTGAAATAATATATTCATCGGCGACTGCCAGGGTCTGTGTGGGCAGGTCTGTCTCCTCATCCTACCCGGTGGGGCGGGGCACTAAGCAGGGCTGCCCCCTGTCCCCGCTGCTATTTGCCCTAGCGATTGAACCACTAGCGGCGTGCGCCCGGAGGGAGGGGAAGCGTACAGCTGCTTACAACTCCGGGGTCAAGCGCACTACATCTCGCTATACGCAGATGATCTTCTCATGTTCTTAGCAGATGCGGGTGACGCATTACATGGGGCGCGCGACCTCCTAAATCGTTTTGGTGACATCTCAGGCCTACGGGTTAACTGGACAAAAACTTGTGTTTTCCCGGTGTCAAGCGCGTGCGCTCCGCCACAGTTGCTACCTAGTTTGACATGGGAGCCGAGATGCCTTCCCTACTTAGGAACACGGATCTACCGTGACCAGGAAGATCTTATGGAAGGAAATATCGAGAGGGCTATGAGGGGCCTGAAGAGTAGTATGGGATTTTGGAGGACACTACCGCCGTCAGTGGCAGACAGGGTTGCGCTCTTAAAAATGGTGGCACTGCCTCGCCTGCTGTACCTCTTCCGAACCTTGCCCATAAAAATACCTGCTGCATTTTTCCGGCGAATGCGATCTGCAATGGGCTGCTTTATTTGGGGTAATGGTCGGCCCAGAGTAGCACTTGCTACCCTGATGAGACCAAGAATTGAAGGCGGCCTAGCCGCTCCTGACCTCTAATTATACTACCTGGCGGCACAGTTCCAGGCCCTGATGCAAGCTGTGGCACTGAAGTTCCGTGGGCCGGAGCGGAGAACGGTCCCGGAGGTTCAGAGACATGTTCTCTCCTTAATAATCCTGCAGCAGAAACTGAGGATTGCGACTTGTCGTTAGTCGAGAGCACCCTGAGGTACTGTTGGAAACGTTTCCACACTAGAATTGGAGTGCAACAACCATATGCTCCCGAAATACCACTGGGCATGTGCACTGCCCTGCCTCATAGTGGCGACTGGTCTGGCCTAGCGGAGTGGGAGGAACTGGGACTGCAGATGGTAGGCGACTTCTATGCGGATGGTGCCCTCTTGCCCTTTGGAACACTACAAGAGACCTTTGGTCTTCCACGCAGCCAAAACTTATTACATGCAGCACTGATAACGGCCATACAAAAAAACTGGGGCGCCGGCCTCTCGGAGCCGCCTCTAACCGCAGCATGTCAGTATGTTGTGATGGCGGCGGGCACATATAAGGCTGTTACCTGCCTATACAAGCGCATGCTGGGAGAAGACGCTAACCCGCTGCAAAAACTGCGGGCGAGCTGGATGGCGGACTTAGGCAAGGATATCCTTGATGCAACCTGGATACAAATACTTAAGAGGGCATGGAAGAGCACTAGGAACGCTAGATTCCAACTCATCCAATACTTTATATTGCATAGGGCATACTTCACGCCAGCAAAAAATCAACCAGTATTTTCGAGTGGACAAAGCATACTGCCCCCGTTGCCGCTTGCAGGGAGCGGATCTATGCCACATGTTATAGGACTGCCCCCAATGCACAAGTTACTACTTGTGTAACGATATATCTGTAAGAGACATTAGTTAGTGATAGATTCCTTACCTCAGAATATCCCGAGGCGTCAGACTGGATCCGGAAATTTTTTGCGCAGCAATCCCCCTGCGCGTCGGTAGGCGTCGCCTGCGGCTCCGCGTCCGTCGTCGGCGTCGTTAGCGCCGGAATGACGTTGGAGTACTTAGACGCCGCCCATGCGCGCTGACGTCAGTTCTGATACACAGCTTTTCCGCGCCAGATACACAGAGCCATGATAGAACCAACACTGGTGCCATGAAACTAGGGCCCTGAAAGGGGATGACCTTAACCCTATATATCGGTTCGCAGAACGGGGAGGATGGGTGGGTCGGTAAGGAATCTATCACTAACTAATGTCTCTTACAGATATATCTTTACACAAGTAGTAACTTGTGCATCTGAAAGAGACACGTTAGTGATAGATTCCTTACCTTAGAATAGATACCCCAGCAATACAAACCCCGGTGGTGGGTCTGCGAACCAATATCACACCAGAAAGTCCTGGAGGACGGAACGGCCAAAGAAGCCATCCCTCCGGACTTGACTGTCCAGGCAGTAGTGTCTCGCGAACATGTGCAGCGAGGCCCACGTCGCTGCCTGGCAAATGTCGTGTACGGGGACGCCCAGGGCAGTTGTCGTTGCCGTGGCACGAGTGGAATGAGCCCGCAATCCAGCAGGGGGCTCCTTTATCGCCATGGAGTAACATGCCAGGATACACAAGATGATCCACCACGAAATGGTCCTCTTGTGTACTGCCTTTCCCTTCTTCGCGCCCACGTAGCCAACAAAGAGTTGGTCATCCACCCGGAATTGGCGTGTGCGATCTACGTAATAGGAGAGCGGACATTTTGGATCCAGCCGGTGGAGCCTCTCTTCCTCTTTCGAGGGATGCGGAGGCGGAAAGAAGGAGGGCAAAGTAATGGACTGCCCGATGTGGAAGGCCGTGACAACCTTGGGCAGAAAGGAAGGTCATGTACGCAGCACCACTTTGTCAGGATGAACAGATAGGAAAGGTGGAGTGGAAGAAAGAGCCTGGAGCTCACTCACCCTCCTGGCAGAGGTGATGGCGACCAGGAAAGCAGTCTTCAATGTGAGAAGACGGAGAGGACAGTTGTGGAGCGGCTCAAAGGGAGCACACATCAGATAAGTGAGAACAAGATTCAAGTCCCACTGGGGCATCACAAAAGGAACAGGAGGGAACATGTGTGTGATGCCCTTCAGAAATCTATTTACAATGGGGAACTTGAATAAAGAGGGCTGATCAGGTAGCCTTAAGAAGGCGGAAAGAGCAGAAAGGTACCCTTTAAGAGTGCCCAGAGCAGAGCCCTGCTGGGCAAGGGAAAGAAGAAAGAGCAACACTTCCGAAAGCGGTGCAGAGAGAGGATCCACAGCCTTTGCTGTGCACCATGCCACAAATCTGTTCCACCTGCAGGCGTATACCAACTTCGTGGAGGGACGCCTGGCTGCCAGAATGATATCACGGACTTCAGGAGGCAAGTCAAATGGCCTCAACTGTCGCCGCTCAATCTCCAAGCTTGTAGGTGAAGACTGGACAGGTTCGGGTGCAGCACTGTCCCCTGCTGCTGCGACAGAAGGTCCTCCCGAAGAGGCAGACGAATCGGAGGATCGACTGACATGCTGAGTAGCTCGGGATACCAGTATCTTCGTGCCCAGTGCGGAGCCACAAGGATAACCTGGGCCCGGTCACGCCTGTTCTTCAGCACTCTGGGCAGAAGTGGTATAGGCGGAAAGGCGTACAACAGACCGCAACTCCACTCGCGACGAAAAGCGTCTCCGAGCGAGTGCCGCCTTGGAAATTCCAACGCGCAGAACTGATGACATTGCGCGTTCTCTTCTGTGGCGAATGGATCTAACCAAGGCTCTCCCCATTGCTGAAAGAGACCTTGCGCCACGTCCGAGGTCAGACGTCATTCGTGATCCATCATGCACCGACGGCTGAGTTCGTCCGCCCTGGCATTCAGAGAGCCTGCCAGGTGTTGAACCACCAGGGTCACGCCCTGATGTTCCAGCCATTTCCATAGGCGCAGAGCCTCCTGGCATAGGGTCCACAACCCCACTCCGCCCTGTTTGTTGCAGTACCACATGATGGTGGTGTTGTCGGTGAACACTTGCACTACACTCCCCCGGATAGAGGGGAGGAATGCCTTCAGTGCTAGACGAATGGCCCGCAGCTCCAACATGTTGATATGGAGCCGGGACTCCGCCGGAGACCAGAGGCCTCTGATCTCCGCCTCTCCCATATGGCCTCCCCAGCCCTGGAGGGACGCGTCCATCACAACCACGTGCTCCGGGTGGGGTAGGGAGAGGGATCTGCCACTGACCCAGTCGCGGTCCGTGAGCCACCACTGCAGTTGTTTCGCAGTGCCCTCCGAGATCAAGACATGATCGGACAGGTTGCCCTGATGCTGGGCCCACTGAAACTTCAGGTCCCACTGCAGAGCCCGCATCCGCCACCTGGCGTGATGCACCAGAAGGATGCAGGAGGCCATCAGCCCCAGCGTCAACCTGACCGAGACTCTGGATAACGGCTGGAAGATGGGAATCAGAGCCTGAATATCCCGAACCCGCTGTTAGGGTGGGTAAACTCGAAACTGCGCCGAGTCGAGAACCGCTCCGATGAAGAGGAGCTTCTGAGAGGGACACAGGTGTGACTTCGGCACATTGATGGAGAACCCCAGCAAGTGCAGGAGATCGGCCGTAGTCTGGAGGTGGGTGACTACTACCTGGGGCGAGCCCGCCTTCAACGACCAGTCATCGAGGTAGGGGAAGACTGATACCCCCTGCCTGCGCAGATGAGCTGCGACCACCGCCATCACCTTCGTGAACACCCGTGGGGCGCTGGTAAGGCCGAAGGGGAGCACGGTAAACTGAAAGTGCTCTTGGCCTACCGTGAACCGCAGGTAACGCCGGTGGGCCGGCAGGACGGGGATGTGGAAATAAGCCTCCTGCAGGTCCAACGCTACCATCCAGTCTCCCGGGCCCAGGGCAGCCAGGACCTGAGCCAAAGTCAGCATCTTGAACTTCTCCTTCCGGAGGAAGCCGTTGACGTTCCGCAGGTCCAAGAAGGGCGTAGGCCCCCTTTGCCCTTCTTGTGCACCAGAAAGTAGTGGGAATAACATCCACACCCTACTTCTGGCCCAGGAACGCGCTCGATGGCCCTCTTGGCCAAGAGGGCTGTGACTTCCTCTTGCAGAAGTTGCAAGTGATCCCCCGACACGCGGTGACATTGCGGTGGCATGGATGGAGGGGATGCCTCGAAGGGGAGGGAGTAGCCCCTTCGGACAATCTGCAGCACCCACCTGTCCGAAGTGACTGTCTGCCAGTGGTAGAGGTGATGGCGAACCCCGCCTCCCACAGGCGTCACATGGGCCTGAAAACACGGACTAGGAAGGTTTGGAGGCAGGTGCTGCTGAGGGAGGTGTGGACTGGCCTGGCATTGGTCCCCGACCGCCGCCACGGCGGTTTCCACGTCCGCCACCGCGCTGTTGGACATTCTGAGGCGCGTGGCTGGCAGTACGTGGGGGGGCGCCCCTTCCGTGCCCACGAAAGGAGCGAAAGGCACCCGATTGCTGGCGTGGGGCCGTGAGGCCCAAGGACTTGGCCGTAGCCCTTGAAACGTTCCAGCGCATGGTCTGCCTTGTCGCCGAAGAGGCGACGGCCATCAAACGGCATGGCATGTCCATGAGCGTGGCCTGGACATCGGCCGAGAAGTTGGCGGACCTCAACCAGGCGTGGCGTCGAACCGCCACTGTCGTTGCCATCGCCCTGCCCAGTGAGTCCGTTGTATCCAGCCCACACCGGATAGAAAAACGTGCTGCATCTCGGCCTTCCGCAAGGGCTTGGCCGAGTTTAGCCTGGACCTCCTCCGGGCATTGTGGCAGCACCTCCGCAACCGTGTCCCACAGAGTGTGGGTGTAGAGGCCCAAAACACAGGCGGTATTCACAGACCGCAGCCCTAAGCTAACAGACGAGAAAACCTTCTTCCCGAACTGTTCGTATCTCTTGGATTCCCTGTCGGGCGGGGCCGACGGGAATACGGTCTGGGAGTTTGAGGCCTGGATGACCAGACTCTCGGGGGTGGGGTGGGTTGACAAAAAGCATGGGTCGCCCGGGGCCGGGCGGTAGCTTCTGGCCACGTTCCTATTCACAGGCGGACCAGTGGCGGGCTTGGACCAAGTGCCCACAAGAACGTCACACAAGGCCTCATTGAACGGCAGCAGGGGCTCACTGGAGCTTGACTGCGGTTTGAGGAACTCTGTGAGGAGGTTAGTCCTCACGGCCGCGACGGGGGGCTTAAGGTTTAAGGCCTTAGCTGCCTTCGTCAACACTACACTATATGTAGAGCCCGCCTCCGAAGCCACAGTAGGGGGTGAGCTAAATCCAGCGTCTGGCGAAGTGTCAAGACCACTGGCCTCCCCAAGCTCATATGTCCAGTCCTGTTGAGACTGGCAATCTAGTGCCAGAGGGTCCTCAGACCCCTCCCAATCTTCCCCGTCACCTGTGTCCTGCAAACCAGGATTAGTAGACAGGGCCTCCTTGTGGAGATAAAAATCCCCAAAGGCCGACGGAATCGGTGCCCCCAAGAAACATTGGGGGCGGCAACCACAGTGGGCGCCGGGGGCGACACCCGTGGGGACAGCGCAGGTGAGGTAAGGTCGACCGGAGACGTCCCGGATCCAGAGCCGGATCCGGCGAGGTCCTGCGGCGCCGAGACCGAAGTCGCCGGCGGCGTCGGGCCTATGCGCCCGACCCGTTAGGACCTCCAGACGGAGTCGTTGGGCCCGAAGGCGCCACGGGAACCGACTGAGGGGGGAGGGCCCTCATGGCCATGAGGTACCTCTCGACCTCCTCCGGAGTCGCGCCGTGCCCAGGGACCTGAAGGTGTGGGGCAGGCGGCGACGCAAGCGACTCCCGCGGAGCCGCGTGGGCGGTGTCGCTCGAGCCCCCGGCCGCATCGTGCGAGGGTCGGGGTGGGTCGGAGGATCGAGGACGTCGCTCCGACCTCTCATGCCTCTTACCTGAGAACTTGGAACCAGACGACCGGTGTCCTCTCCCGGAGCTTCGATGACTCAGACCTCGCGACCTGTACCTGGACCTCCCGTGGGACCGGGACCAGAGAGCGGCGCGGGCCGACTGCCTCAGCTCGAGTCGCTTGCGGGACCGCTCCCGCCTAGCCTTCGACGTCAGAGCCCGGCAGTCGGAGCAGGTTTGATCGTCATGGTCGAGGCCTAAGCACTTCAGGCACCGGCGATGGGGGTCCGTGACCGACATGAGTCGATCGCACTTCGAGCAAGGCTTGAACCCGGGCATCCCTGGCACCGATAGAGTCGAAGACTCGACAAAAAAGAGTGATCAAAAGATCAAAAAGTTCAGTCAAAAATTGACTGGGGGGAGAGCTTCTTCCGGATCTGCGCTAGCTGGCGCGGAAAAAAGAAGAACTGACGTCAGCGCGCTTGGGCGGCGTCTAAGTACTCCGACGACGTCATTCCGGCGCTAACGACGCCGACGACGGACGCGGAGCCGCAGACGACGCCTACCGACGCGCAGGGTATTGCTACGCAAAACATTTCCTGATCCAGTCTGATGCCTGGGGATATTCTAAGGTAAGGAATCTATCACTAACGTGTCTCTTTCAGATTGGGAACATATTGGGAGGAGGTAGTTTCGGCCCTTGGTAGAGTAACTGACTGACAGGTGGAAATGGATAAGGGGGCGTGCCTGCTGCTTTGGTACCTACACACTAGCAAAAATAAAATAACTAGTAAATTTATGGACCTGGGCCTCATTTTGGCTAAAAGGGAAATCACATCGCACTGGAAGGCAGCGAATGGCCTTAGCTATACTAGATGGAAGGCAGGGTTCCTCCTATGGGCGGGCAGCGAGGGCTCGGTTCGCCTGCACAAAGGTCCCATAACGATAGGGCTCTGGAGGCTGCGCGGGCCTGGGAGGCACTAGTGCTGGGACTTAAATTGCTCGACAAAGATACGTAAACGGAATCAGATGAATCGTTAGAGGAGGAGCAAGTACAGGGGTCGGCGTAGGAGGTTCCCCACGACATCAAGGGGCTTGGTGGGAGGATGGATCCCCGGCTCCGGGGCAAACACAGTGATTTTCAATAGGAGGAGCAAAACCAGGAATACATAGATTATGCATTAGAGCAGTACAACACTCACACATCCGATCTAGCTTATGGCCTTGGCAGCGGGGGTGGGGAGTTTTATGGGCATTGGGGGGGGGGGGGGCGGGGAGAGGGCACGCATTGAGCACTGCTCCGAGCCTTGGACTAGGGCTTGGAAACAAAGAGACATTGATCGAGAGGACTGGGCATGTTGGGTAGGACCTGGTATGGAACCCAGAGGTGTTGCTCGGTCGTACAAATAATATGCTTTTCTCTCTCAAGATATGTAACTGGATATTGAATGAATGCTCATGTTGGTCCTCCTTAATGTCTTGTTTGTGTGTTGAAACAATAAAAAGATTTTAATGCGCTCATTGCAATAATGTAATCGTGGGATCTTCCATGCTACAGCCTCAAACTGGTAAAAGCGTGAAATTAAGAGACCAGGTGGATTGAAACTCCTCATATGTAATCTACAGCATTAAATGCCCTTGTAGCAAATTATACATAGGTAAAACTGAGAGGAAAGTAAAAGTGTGTATCACAGCACAAAAGCAGAATCAGAAATAAAGCTACCACCTCATGTCTTGCCACACATTGGGTAGAACTTACCCACACCATTCCCCAATTGTGGGAATTTCATAGGTTTTTTAAATGCTACTTCCTAACTATAACCTGTGTAAAACCTATGTTTTTTTCTGTGAATTTCATTGGTTTTTAAAATGCTAATTCAGAAAAATGTCGTGTATGCAACCTATACTTTTGGCAATAAAGTTCTGGCAATATTTTTTTCGAAAACAAGCCGTTTTCTTCACTGTTCAAGTTGCATAGACACTCCTTGTAAAGCAATACAGAATTCGAAAGTCTGTACCTTGCCTTTTTATAAACACATTAAAATTTGTCTGTAAATAAAAATAGCCTTACTAAACTTTCGTGCGCGACCCGGTGTGCGCACTCTCGGCAACAGTTGTCAATAAAATGGATATCGCATTTCCAGGCTTTCGTGCGCGACCGAGTGCGCGCACCAGCCTATATATTTCGTAAAAACCTTGCGATTTTCACTTATTGAATTTCTTCATACACCCCTCAAAGAACTTATAGTACGTCAAAGAGACTGTACCTAGACTTCTTTTTTATTCTTATGAAACTTTTCAGTAAATGGAGCCGAATGTCTTTTTAAACTTTCGTGCGTTACCGGATGTACACACCTTAGTATTTTTTTTAGAAATATAAAACGTTTCATACTTTAACAACTGTGTGCTTAAATCCAGCTCAGAAGATATACAAAATCAGGATGGTAGTTGGTTCAACCCGGACCGTTTATTAGAGGTAGATCGTCCGACTCCACCGGAGGACACCCCTAATAAAAAGGACATATATATAAAATGCAGACTAGCCGCTGTACCGTGCTAGCAAACTATAACATATAAATCGTTAGAAAAAACAAAAGGAATCGAGCAAAATCAGTAGGCCACTGATGAGATCTTTTTTTGACCTCGCTAAAATAGAAAAATTAGGAACAACCCCTCATGAGAAATATGAAACTAGTGAGAGGAACCGAGCTCGACGCCATGATGGCTGCAAGACAGCTCGGCTCCGCCGCCCACCCCACCCAAAATAACGACAAATATTATAAAGATACACAACACACCAGCAAATTAACAGGGTAAAACGTTTTATTAAATAACTATTTACATGGCAGCCTACTGCAACATGAAAACAACACTTTCAATTGGTTCTTAATACTTTCAATTCTGGAATTTACACGCAGCACTCCACCCACTTCCCTCACTATCTTTTCTACTCTCAAGAGAGAACAACGTCCTACATCTTTCGGAAGACTTTGGTGAAATGGCTACCGTATCTCATTCATCTTCCGAATCTGACCAAAATGACCGACTACCTTTAATAAGAAAAAATAAATCTTTCATCTGGCAATTTTTCACTTATCCTGAAGATCAAAAGAAAGTGAATGCACCAAAAGTAACCTGCACGATATGTGACTTGGTTCTCTCAAGAAGAAATCCAGCAAAAAAATATTCCTTTTCCATACATACCATGGTGCGTCATGTTAAACAAGTGCACCCTCTGCAATTTGCAGAGGCAACGACAAGAGCCCTGGCCACGCTATTACCATTAGAGGTGGCCAGCACATCTTCTGATCGACGACCTGTATCTCCATCGAGTGCAGAGATGGACTTCAGATATTTAACTATATATGGTCTATAACCTATGGTTTTTTCAGTGATTTTCTTTGGTTTTTTAATAGCAAATATCAAAAGCTTTTTTGTGGAAAATGACTAAAATTAGGTATACATAAGCGGCGTTCATTTATGTTCACCACAACCATTGTTAAAAGTAAAGTGAAAGTCGCGAAACAGTAGCCACGCCATCTAGTCCCTTTTAGGCCCCATCATGCACGTAAGTAACAGCCATTTTCTGTGTCATGGCCTCTCTGCCCACTACCAATAGCCTATGATTGTTCGAAATTGGTTCTCTTTGGGTCATTCTCTGTTCACAAATAAGCATAAAGTCGCAATACTCTGTTTAGTTTTTGCAGATAGTGAAGGATAGGTAGTGCACACTTTTGTCCCCTTTGTAACCCATTATGCCTATCTCTGCCCCGTTTGTTGGTAGTTGTTTCAACCCGGACCGTTTATTAGAGGTAGATCGTCCGACTCCACCGGAGGACCCCCCTAATAAAAAGGACATATATATAAAATGCGGACTATCCGCTGTATCGTGCTAGCAAACTATAACATATAAATCGTTAGAAAAAACATGAAACTAGAGAGAGGAACCGAGCTCGACGCCATGATAGCTGCAAGACAGCTCGGCTCCGCCGCCCACCAGCCCCCAAAATAACGACAAACACTATGCAAATATTATATATATATACAACACACCAGCAAAGTAACAGGATAAAACGTTTCATTAAATAACTATTTACATGGCAGCCTACTGCAACATGAAAACAACACTTCTAATTGCTTCTTAGTAGTTTCAATTCTGAAATTGAACACCCAGTACATCCAGAGGTCATGTCTGACAAGTTGTGTGGGGGGATGCCTTGCTAATGCCGCCACCCCCACCACCTTCTGTAGGAAGGACGCTGGATATACTTGGTCCCTGAGAGGCTTCGATGTCCCTGCCTTGCACAAATGTCATAAGTTCTGAATGTTGAGTGCCATACTTCAGGGTCTAAGAAACTCGGAGGGGGCGCTTGGCTCCTGCCCCCTCCCCAAGTCTTGTTCCCCTGGTATGGCCTGAGATCCCCCCGACATAGGCGGCCGGCTCCCGGGGTCAGGCGGAACTTCTTGCCTTTTGATGCCTCTTCCATTCTGGACCTTGTCCCACAATCCGTTTGACCTGAAGACACGTCATGCGGTGCCCTGGTCTGACCATCACATATACCTGCGCCAGGAGACGGCGTGGGGTGCACTGGAAGGGAGAGGCGGCGCGAACGAGCCTCTCCCACCTCACCAGGTGGAGGTTTCTTAGCTACACCCCAGCGCTTCACTCGGCCAGCTGAGTTCCGCCTGCTCCTGCGGCACAGTGCCTCGCTCGGCCAGCTGAATTACGCCTGCTCTTGCTATTACACCGTCTCACCCGCCATCCGGCTGAATTACACCCACTCTTCCGATACAGCGACAGGCGGCTGCCACGGAGCTCAGGAAATGGCGGTCGGCTCCACAGACTTGGGCCTGGCCTGCAAGGATGGCTCTGGGCAACCCTGGAACTCAGACGCTTGACTGCTAGGGCATGAGCCCCATTCCCAAAAGCGTCCCCTCAGCCTTGAAGATTCTACAAGAGTCACCGAGGCCCCCGACTCCTGCAGACTTCCGGTGGGGAGCAACTGCCATGATTGCTCGCGGAATGGCCACGACGTAGCCACGGGGTGCTCTCATGCTGACGCCAGCTTCAGTCTGAAACATCCAGAAACACTGTAGACTACCAATTCGATCAGTTCCGGTGGAGCCCCAACGACGTATCGCGTTGTTGCGTAATCCGTCATATGACGCGCCGCGTTAACGCACCCGGAAGTGCTCCGGTGCGCGAGGCGCGAAGCGCAGCTTCCCGGAAGCAATGCGGAGCGCGTAACGTAAGCATTTACATTTCAGTTGGTTCTCCCTCACAATATTTTCAATGTCACATAAAAGTCACCCATCACCCACTGCCATCTCTGGCTGTTTCCATGGTAACACCTCATTCTGCACCTGGCTGAAGGCACAGGTCAAAAGTTCATATCTCAACGTTCTACAGCAAAGTAACAACACTGTTTTCCCTCCAGAAACACCTGCCAATCCACAGCTCTGTTACATGTCTTTTTTTTTCACACCCAATAGTACTTTTCGTTTAACAAACATTAACATGCAACGTACTGTTCAATCTCCACTTCTTACAATCAACCAATCATTTTTATTTTTTAAACCACACCCAGTCTCTTCCTTTTTCTTTATTTAGAATTTCAACTTCTAACTACCATTCCACTTCCAGAACCGATCGGAGGACATCTACAAATCCCTTGAAAATGAAGGTCTGGCTAATAGGACACAGTTATATTCACTGGAGTGAAAAATATGCAGTAAGCAGACGAATTTGCAACCTCAGCTTACCAAATGTACACATAACATGGATTTCCAAAAGAGGATTGAAATGTCACCAATTGATTCCATTGGTGAAAACTTTTATGCATCTCCCAGAACCAGACCTTATAATTGTGCACTGTGGTGGGAACGATCTAGGCACAATCACTGGGGTAGGTCTGGAAATGCTTCTAAAAGACACCTTTCGACAATTGATGACACTTTTTCCTCGATCTGCCTTGGTATATTCCAATATATGCCAAAGACAGAAATGGAATTGGTCCAATCAACATTGTGCACAATTTGAGAAAGCAAGGAGACATGTAAATAAATCTGTTTCTGCGTTCCTCAGAGATTATAGCATGGGTTCTATTTACCACAACAACTTGCGATACCACATGCAAGACGTCTATAGGAGAGATGGTGTTCATTTCACGAATGAGGGAAACAGAATCTTCCTCTGCAACATCAGGCTCTGCATCGGTACTTACTTATAAATGCAGAAAACACTCAATTAACACAAGGGCTCTTTTCAGAGCCACCTTATATCTAAGCACTCAAACTACTGATTTATCTCCATTTTCACACTCTAGTAAAAAGGTGTGCGCGACCGAGTGCGCGCACCACGCAACTTAAAAAAAATATATATATATATATTTTCGCCTTTAAGGGCCTTACTGCACACCCTGAGAAAACCTACGCAGCAAAACAATCTCTACCTTCTCCCCTTTCCATATTCCAACGCTTTGAAATCAACAATATATTTACTCGCAATGACAAAATGGCGGTCAACACTTCCTGATTTCCTTCGAATCGAACGTTAACAGACGTCACGCAGCAAAATTCCGCTCGCGCGCGCAGCCGTTTGGGTGCGCGCACGTGTGCGCACGTATAGATATATAATTGACTTTAACTTTAATTTCCTCAGCAACTACTGAACGGATTTACACCATTCCAAAAAAAGCGTAATCTGCGAGCCGGACTGTACAGTTTTGCCAAATTTCTTATAAATCCATTCACCCGTTCGACCTGTAGCCGAGTCTAAAGGTCCTATGGAACATAACATGGAGAAAACACGTTTTGGGACCCCCCTTTTATCTCAGCCCCCACTTGACCAATCCCCCCCAAACTTTTAGGGAAGGAGCGCAGCGGACCGAGCCATCTTCTTTGAGAAATTCGCCAAGATTCTTCAACCAGGGCCAACGTTATTCCAAATAGAATGTTGAGGATTTCCTATGGAAACTAGGTCCTAACTATAACTACCTACTGGCGACTGCCAGTAGGTAATATATATATATATATATATATATATATATATATATATATACACACACACACACTGACACACTGAGGGTTGTTATTAATATTTGACAATAGTGACGAATTACCAGTGCCCACTTTGGGCTTCATGAAATTAGATGGTATTTATGATTGTTGTCCAATATATTAATTCAATCTAGTGACTGTGCAATTCGGGAGACTAATCCATTTCTTGTCTGCACTTTGTTGATGGGCCATGTATCAATATATCAGCTACAGAATGAGTTGGAGGAAGGGGTTATTGGAATTGCATTTTTCCACCGTTCCTCTTGTTGATAGTACGATTTGAAAATATGTATTTATTAATTTATCGAGTGAGCCCCACATGGATGTTCCCCTGTTGCTTTAGATTTCTAAACAGTATTTTATTGTACATGGTAATCTTGCGGTATTTTGCACAGAACGCTTTTCATTTTCATGACTCATTGCCATTGAATTTGAAATGGCAATTTCCATTTGTGCACTGTGAATGAATGAATGAATGAATGAAATTTAATTTGTAATGCGCGAACTTAGCCCAGCGGGCATCAAGGCGCAGTGGGTACTTATACATATACATTCATACAAAACCAAGATGCTTTAATGATAAGCCTGAGAAAAGAGCCAGGTCTTCAAAAGTTTCCGAAAGATGGCCAGATAGGGTTGGTTAGAGAGTTCAGGAGGGAGACTGTTCCACAGTTTGGGAGCTAGGGTGGAGAAGGCTCGTCCACCCCATCTAGCCTTTTTGAATCTGGGAATGACAAGCAGATTTCGGGAGGATGACCGTAGGGATCTGTTAGGGGAGTGAAGGCTGACAAGAGTCTTTATACCTTCAGGGAGAGATCCAAACACAGCCCTGTTTGTTAGACAAATAAGCTTGAAGGAAATCCTGGCATGCATGGGAAGCCAATGGAGGTCGCTTCTGACTTGTGTTGCAGATGTAAGCCTGGGCAGCATTAGGGCCATCCTGGCAGCGGAGTTTTGGACTACCTGGAGGCGATGTAGGGATTTCTTATTTATGCCCCCATATAACGCATTACAGTAGTCGAGCCTGGAAGATACCAGGGCGACTGTGGCCTGCTTACGAGCGTCAGGTGACAAAAAGGGGGCAATTTTTTTCAGCATGCGGATGGTATTGCAGCAGGTGGATACAGTTCTATTGACCTGTAGGTCAAAAGAGAGGGCTGAGTCTATGTGGACACCAAGGTTTCTGGCCGAGTTAGAAGGTTTAGGGCAGTCACCAAGAGAGGGGGGCCACCAGTCTTCAGACCAGATGTCGTGGTTACCTCCAAAGACTAGGACCTCCATTTTCTCTCCATTGAGCTTTAGGTAGTTATGCACCATCCACTGCGACACTGCCTTCATACAAGATCGAAATTTGGAGGCAGCCGCTGAGGCCTGTGAGGTGGTGGAAATGATAATCTGGGTATCATCTGCATAAGACAGAATTTGATACCCGAAAGATCTTATTACCTAGGCAAGTGGGGTTACGTAGATGTTGAATAACAGGGGACTCAAGGAGGAGCCCTGAGGAACCCCACATTGCACGGCCTGGGAGGGGGAAAGGAAGCTACCAAGCTGGACTACCTGTTGTCTCTGAGATAAAAAAAAGATGACAGGAGGCTCAGAGCAGTTCCCCCCTACTCCTATCCCCTTCGAGCGATCTACCAGAATGGAAGGGAATAGGGTATCAAATTCTGCTGTAAGGTCGAGTAGCACCAGTAATGCGGTCTGCACTCTGTCCACTTCGGAGCGGATGATGTTAGCTACGACAATGAGGACAGACTCTGTGCTATGAGCAGCACGAAACCCGTGCTGGGAGATGTCAAGGAGGCCCATCGTCTCCAGGTAGATAGTGAGATGGAAATTGAGGTGGGCCTCGAGAATCTTTGCTGGGGCGGAAAGCAGAGATATAGGGCAGACATTTTTAAGGATTTCAGTGTTTAGGGAGGGTTTCTTCAAACGGGGCTTGACAACCGCTGATTTCCAAGGGGTAGGAAAGGACCCCTCATCTGTAGTCATGTTCATAACTTGCAGAAGAGAAGGGAGAATTGTCTCTCTACAGGACTTCATTACCTTCAGAGGAAATGGATCAAGAGGAGACGATGATTTGGTAGAATCAAGGAGGCGGTTTAGATCATCAAGTGTCAAACAAGGAAAATTAGAAAAATTGGACGGGGGGTCCAATTCGGGGATTTGATTGTGTGAAAGAGGAGAGGGAAGGGGCAGGAGTGCACTATTAGCATCTAGTTCAGAATTAAGAGAAGTTAAAGAGACATGAATATCGGAAATTTTAGTGAGAAAGAAGCTTGCGATGTTATTACAAAGCTCCTGGGACTCATTAACAGATTCAATGGCTTTAGGTACTGAAAGAGAATCAATAACTTTAAAAAGCTCTCTGGATGAATTAAGGGAGGTAGTGACCTGGCTGTAGTATATATTTTTTTCATCGGCTATGGCCTTTTTATATCTCAGGGCAGATTTATGCAGGTTTTTCCCTGGAAGGTCAGGACGTGCACACCAGGCTCTTTCCTTCTGTCTACATTTCTGCCGTAGTGATCTGAGATGTTCGAGAACCAGGGTGACGATGGGCATTTTCGAGCGGAGTAGTATTTTTTACAGGGTGCTAGCAAGTCAGCAGCGTTGGAGAGAGCAGCCGACAGGCCTAGGGCAGCTTCATTAGAATCGGGTGAAGAAAGGGGATGAAAATCAGTCAGGAGGGGGGAAGAGTGTAGAGTTTGAGATTTTATTATACTTTCGTCTGTACTCCCATACTTTTTTGTAGACTTGTTCAGGACCAGAGGGGGTCAGTTTAAAGAAAAAAGGAACTGCTTTATGGTCCGACCAGGAGAGTGGAATAGGAGATCCAGTCGTCAGTCTCAGATCACTTGAAAAAATGCCATCCAAGGTATGTCCAGCGGGATGGGTAGAGCCTCCGACGAGTTGGTTTAGCCCACAAGAGGCGAGTCCCTCAAGGAGAGCTTTGGAGTCATTATCCTCAAGAGATTCCAAATAAAAGTTGAAGTCACTGAGGAGGGTAAAATTAGAACTACTGATAAACGGTTCTAATAGTGTAAGTAAATTATGACAAAAGTTGGTTCTAGGGTCAGGGGGCCTATAACAAAGAATACCAGCGAAGGAGGCTGAGGGATTTAGCTGTATAATAAAGTGCAGAGCCTCATAGTTCTCCGTGGAGGATGGGAGAGGATCGATCCGGCAAGTAAAGCCATCCCTACACAGGATTCCAAGTCCACCACCCCTACACCTTGTACGGTCCATTCTGGTCAGGGCATATCCATCCGGAATAGCCTCGACCAGATCAGGGCCAGATGAAACCGATCCCCAGGTCTCTTATGAAAACCCAGGAAGGCTGCCTCTGCGTGACAAAGTCATTGAACGCTGTTTTGTTTTTGATCAGCGATCTGGCGTTGATGAGAAAGCCAGTAAAGGATGCAGGTTGGGTGGGCCTGTCCTTAGTCTGGCGCTTCCTGGAGGACCGGAGGTGTACAGGAGGGGGGGAACAATAACCACATTTGTGGAGAGGAAAGGCCTTTGGCGGGATGGTATGGTGACATGGCATAGGGGGAGGTCGATGTGCAAGCAGGATGGTATATGTATCAGACGCCTGAGTAATGACTGGCCGGAGTGTACCGTCCAACAGCCCGTCCTCAGCGCGGACTGGCGTAGACGGGCTGGACTCTGGCGTGACTCCGGCCGTGATCCGGCATAGCCGCAATGTGCGTCCGCTGCGCGGAGGCATTGCCGTTTCTTTTAAGGGCTCGGCGACTAGAACTACCACAATAAAAGCCAGCCTCAACACCGGTATCCCCACCACAAGAGAAAATTAGAGCGGCTCATGCGCTCTGAACAGTCTAAGTGGTGGGAGCACTGGTCTTTGTCAAGATATCTGCAAGTTGGACGAGTGCCAAGGGGGCTGCGTATCACCCTAGCCCCCAGGTATGACAACCCGGATCCCGCTATGTTGGCAGAGTGGGCGGAGTCCAACTTAGAGTCTTCAAGCAAACTTATGAATATATTGGTGAAATACGCCGAAAGCGATCGGACCAAACTACAAGTGGAAATTTATGCCTTGGAATGTGAAATTTCAAAATTGGAAATAACTGATCAAATAAAGAAGATGAGGGACGAAATGATGGTCCGATTAAACAAGGATGAAGAAGCCATCAAGAAAAGGAAGGCTTTTAAATTTGAGAGAGACAGAGATGATTATCAGAATGGGCACGTTTTCACATTCACTCGCCGATATGAGGCAGTTATAGCGAAGGCAGAGTGAGTAGACCAGCTCTGTGACCATCCAGTGAAACTACGGTTACATGAATATCAGCTTCTGACTTGAGTTCAGCAGCCGAAAGTGATCGCGAGGGGGACACGATCAGGGATTCAAGTTTGGGGTTTATCAAGCTCTCACTGGCCCAAGAAGTCAACTGTTTGTGCCAGGACCGCCGAGAGACACTGAGGTGATGAAAACCTATTGGCACAAAAGGCAAAGAGCAAACCTCAAGCGGAGCCAGCGACGCAAGTGCCATGCCCGCAAACAAGTACGAGGCCAGCAGGGAAAGCGGGGTCGCTGGAACAGATTCCAGAAACAGAATGGGGAACAGAAACTCCAAAATCAGTAATCAATCTAACTGATTTAAAACTGACTGCGGGAGAAATATCGGTCTTAGGTTTAGGACTGTCGTACTGTCCTCCTTGCAATTTTAACTATGCAGATACTAGAATGGACATCTACAGATTCACCGGCAAATTGAAGCTCAGTAAGTTTTTCCGGCTGCAACCAAGAAAGAAAATCTAATCAGAGACCATCCACAGTCCCTCAATACTATCAGTTGAAGACCGTGAGTCTTTTGAGGAGATTTGGGAACTCCAAAATGAGCAACGGGAGCCCATTACAACAGTTGTACCTACTGCAGATGAGTTTCTTGGCCAATGCAACACTCTTTTTAAACCGAAATCCATTTTTCAACCAACAATGATTCCTTATAACTTGGATATTTATCAGGAGATTGTTGTACAGGACTTGAAAAAACTGTATACTGCCACAAACAAGAAAATGTTTAGTATTAGTAAACAAAATTAGTGCTATAACCAACTAATCAGCAAATTGGAGTCTAACCATGATATCATAGTCAGGCAAGCTGATAAGGGCGGAAACATTGTCCTGTGGCCTCGACAAATGTATCTGGATGAGGCTGAGGTCCTTCTGGGAGACTCATCTTGCTACAGAAGAAGCAATATCCAAGTGCTGAAATCTGCCTGGTCAGATCAGTATTTGAAACTCTAGTCTTGGAGAAGTGGGGGGCTGTTGTCAGAGGACGAATTTCGTTTTTTGAAGAAGGAACACCCAGTCATCCCCACTTTCTACTTGATCCCCAAAGTGCACAAGGGGGCAGATAGACCCCCAGGGCGACCGATCATATCGGCCATTGGTAGTTCCACAGAAAATGTGTCTAAGTACATTGACTATTTCTTACAGGACTGGGTCAAGTCATTGGATTCATATGTCAAAAACTCCTTTGATTTTTTAGGAAAAATGGAGCAGATTTCTTGGGGTCCCAATTTACTTTTAATGACTTTGGATGTCTCCGCCTTATACACATCAATAAGACATTGTGACGGACTTAAAGCTATTGAACTCTTTTTGAATAGGCGTCCTATGAATTTTGCTAACCATAACAGGATGTTATGGAGTATGACACGGATGTGTCTGGAGCAGAATTTTTTCATGTTTAACGCCATTTATCAGCAGATCAGGGGAGTGGCGATTGGGGCCTGCTTCTCCCCCAGCTACGAGTGCTTGCACATAGGGCTGTGGGAGGAGCAGGTCCTGCATGGGCAACACCATGCCATTGCCCAGAACAACATTCTCCTGTATCTGCGATACATAGACGACCTGTTCTTTATTTGGAAGGGTTCTTTATCCAGCGCTACAGCATTTGTGGAGGAGCTTAACAACAACTTAAACTTCACATCTAACATTAGTACAAGTTCACTTTGTTTTTTGGATGTAGAGATATATGTGGATAACAACACCCTAGCTACCAAATTATATAGGAAACCCACTGCCGGTAACACATTTTTACATGCTGCCAGTCATCATCCGGCTCATCTGATCGGCAGCATCCCGTATGGGGAGATGCTGCGGATCAGAAGGATTTGCAGCTCTGACTCTAAATGTGCAGCCACACAAGAGGATAGTCGGAGAAGTTTCCTAGCTAGGGGCTACTCCCACCAGACTATCACCAATGCCATTAAACGCACTCAAGGCATAACCAGGCAGGAAGCCATGATTCCAAGAAAGAAAGAAAACAAAGTCAGAGATCGTGACTCCAACATGCCATCTCGAATAATCCTTACGTACAACCGACAACATGGGGAACTTAGAAAGAGCCTTTACAAAAACTGGAATTTATTGAAGAGTGACCCTGTTATTTGACATGAAGTAGCTAATAAACCACTACTTACTTTTAGGAGGTCTCCATCCATGGCTAAGGATTTAGTCAGGAATACCTTGGAACCCCTATTGTCTAATACTTGGTTGTCTCTAGGTAAAGGTTTCAAAACATATCCCCAGTGTAAGGCCTGCTGCTTTGGCATTAACAAGACACATTACACTAGCCCCTTCAAAATGGAGCCGATTGCTATACCCAAAATGTTGTCTGTAAGACCGATTATGCAGTTTATGTGCTGGAGTGTCCGTGTGGTTGCGGTATGTTGGTAGCACCAGGTTACCCGGCCACAAACGGATACTCCAGCACATACGTGTATTATGTTATAGATTCAGTTTTACCATCCAAAAGAGGAGGAGTCCGTGAGGCCAAATTCCGTCTCCTTGAGACGAGATATATATTGGAGCTAGACAGTAAGAACACTAATGGATTGAATGATAGGGAAGATCTATATACCTGCATTTAATGCCTGTGTACTATTATGTCTAGAATTTGCCTGTCCGGATATTGTGATGTTAATGAATATTATGAGGTTTAGCTCTATTTTGATATCTGAAATTTCTAAGAGATGTTATACAAATCCAATGGTAGTATTAACTAAGTACGCGCCTCTGCTAGGATTACTTAAAGATGAAATGAAATATGTGTATATAAGTTGAGGAAAACCATGTTTTTATGCTTTTTTTACACATATGCACTATCAGCGATTTTTGCACATTTGTCTGTACTTTTTTGCACCTTAGTATTTACTATACAGAAGGTTTTTTTTTTAATGAATTTTGTAATACATAAGTGATGCTTTGTTAATGCCTTCTTTGGGCTTTATGAAAACTGAGGGTTTTAATTATTAATTGACAATGGTGACGAATTACCAGTGCCCACTTTGGGCTTCATGAAATCAGATGGTATTTATGATGGTTGTCCAATATATTAATTCAATCTAGCGACTGTGCAATTCGGAGACTAATCCATTTCTTGTCTGCACTTTGGTGATAGGCCATGTATCAATATATCAGCTACAGAATGAGTTGGAGGAAGGGGTTATTAGGATTGCATTTCTCCACCTCTCCTCTTGTTGACATTATAATTTGAAAATATTTATTTATTAACTTATCGAGTGAGCCCCACATGGATGTTCCCCTGTTGCTTTAGATTTCTAAACAGTATTTTATTGTACATAGTAATCTTGCGGTATTTTGCACAGAACGCTTTTCATTTTCATGCCTCTCATTGTCATTGTATTTGAAACGTCAATTTCCATTTGTGCACTGTCACTTTAAAAGCCCATCTGTAATGCATGTAGTATGTCATGTGATCAAGCTTTGTGAGGAAGCGAAACGCGTCATGGCGGACGCGCTGGGCACATTAAAACTACTTTAAACTTTGCATCAGCAAATTCTGGGTCTACTCCTCCTCATTCCTGCCAGCTAAGGGCGTGTGTGTGTTGGTGACGATATATATATATATATATATATATATATATATAAACAAAACCCTTTCAGGCATAGAGTGATGCAACAATTACGCAAAAAAAAGAGAGAACTCTGGGTAGTTCTTAAGTTTAGGTGGAAAGCAGCTCCTGTTAGAGCACTCTCAACACCAGCGACACTCTAGACATGCTCACCTCAAAGTCTGTTTTTCTATGAAAGTCTTTAAGCATAGGATTAGCACAGTGCTATCCACGCAGAGATAGAAAAGGACAAAGTATTTTGCCATTTCTAAAGCAAAGTCTTTAAGCATAGGACTAGCACAGTGCTGTCCTTGCCGAGCAGTAAAATGACAAAGGCCATTTATCACTCCAGGCACAGTATTAAGGTTTGAATTGGTAAAATACCAATTCAAGCCAACCTGAAATGAGTAAACCCTGACACAGTGTTTCGCTCTAATTAGAGCTCTTCAGAGAGGTATAGCTTTGTCCAGACACAAGGGAGCAACCCGTATAAGTAAAAAAAAAAAACTTTCAGGCATAGAGTAACGCATAAATTATGCAAAAAAGAAGGAGAGAACTCTGGGTAGTTCTCCAGTTTCGGTGGAAAGCAGCTCCTGTTAGACCACTCTCAACACCTAGAGTGTCGCTGGTGTTGAGTGCTCTAACAGGAGCCGCTTTCCACCTAAACTTGAGAACTACCCAGAGTTCTCTCCTTTTTTGTGTCTGTGTGTATATATCACTTCTTCGTTTGGAGAATTTTTTTTGCATATTGTAGCGCGGTTACCAGAGACGCGCCTGTGATGTCCCCGCAGCACTAAGCCGGCCTTGGTATACCCTGGTTCCCGTCTCAACGGATTGTTTGCTTCCAAGTAATTGGAATTGCCATGGCCCACCTGCAGGCTTGGGAGAAATGAAGGCGGTGCAGAAATCATCTGATTTCACATTGGGCAAGGAGGATTTTCCACTGAGTCCCTGCCGAAAATTAACCCGGAGGTTTGGGGGTTGCTGCGGTCAGGGGACGCGAGGAGACCGCTTGAACTCGGCAGGATGCATACCTTCACTTGGGGACTCATAATCTTGCTGACACTTGACCCACTCCCGCCATATCCAACCAGCCAGAAATACTGAATTCTGGGACTTGCAGGCATTGTTCCACAGGCAGCCAGCATGAACGAAAGTGATTGACACTTACCTTGGGGGTGGAGCCTGTTATCCAGCCATAGGATCAGGCAGGACATTTAAACCGCATTAGGTGCCTGAGCCCTGAACATACCCCTGGCGCTGAGGAAGGCGATAGACGCCGAAATGCATTCGCCACTAATGAGGGTTCTTCTCTGCTGAAATAAAGGTGTCTCCATCAGTTTCCCTGCTTGTGGCCTCACTTCTTCGTTTGGAGATTTTTTTGTGTATATCTATATCTATATCTATATCTATATCTATATATATATATATATATATATATATATATATGAAAAATAGTTCCCCAATCGGTTCAGATTAAGAAACAAGCACACTTCATCGTGGGGGTTCTCTCGTTTATTGTGCAAGTTTCATCAGACCCATGGACATAACAGGGACGCGTTTCGGCAGACAAGCTGCCTTCATCAACCTTAAAATGTGCCATATTGGTGCTCATATTTAAAAGAAACATTCATTGACATTGAAGATGCACTACACTTTGCTATGTTTGGGTGAAAACAGAAACATTTGGGCTGATAATCACGCAAACACTCGGCAGAATCACGATTGTTTAACACATTGCAACAGTGTAAATCCTTCAGTTTTGAAACCGCTTATAAAGTAATTCACATTCTGTGCTGCTCCGTGTCACTGCCCTCTAGTTTATTGGATTTTAGAAACGTTTCCATCATGCCACATTCCGATTTCCATAAAACCCGGACTGCTGCTTATCGGAATTGGTTTCACTGGACCCAAGGAGTTGAAACTTTGAGCAGTTACCACTGAGTCTCCTTTTAACTTTGGAACAATGATACGAAATTAAGGAATCTTTCTTTCAAAAATGAACAGATTGCCCTCGGAAACGAGTGCTTCTTTCAATGACACTTTTAATAAAAGTCGGTAACAATGCTTGAAGTAAAACTGCATGAATTTGAAATAATGCATATTTGGAATTTTAAACAGACATTTTGCAGATGCTTTGGTACACAGTTAAGGACATGATGAAATCCAGTCCGGGTTTTATGGCAGCACACCAGCATTTACCGCACACTGGATATCGATCGATATATATATATATATATATATATATATATACTCCAAACAACACCACTTCCGAATCAGACGGGAGTCAGATCGGCAAGGCAACAGAGGAGACGGACCACCAAATGCGCTTCACAGGTTCTTTCTTTATTGCAAAATTGTCGGTAGGCAAGAGGGCACTGCGCGTTTCGGGCTTGAAAAGCCCTTGTTCACATGCAAGTGAGCCAGTTTGAATTTTTTGATTTTATAATGCAGTGCACACCCAATCAGCCTGCCAAGTCACATGATGTCAAAGTGTCATGAAAATGAAAGACATACTACTCCTATCTGTAGGAGTACAGAGCAAAATACTGGATTTTTAAATTAACAAATAGTGTGTATATCAACTAAAAATCATTCTTCAAGGCAACATGCAGCTAAATATAACACTATGCAATAATTCTACAATATAGACCTACAAATATTATTTGCAAGTTTTCCATATACTCAATTCCGGGATAAATCCATTGATAAAAAAACGTAAATTTCACACATAATATAATTGGAGTGACTGGAGGATCCTAGGCTGATCCATAAGTGCAAATATATACAGATTTGACTGGTTCCAAGCCTGCGTCAAGTGGAGTATATTAATGTGCATGAGGGAAATGAGGGGAATGGGGATAAAGTACTAAACCTACATATTGCAAAGTACCCTGTGTATTCAATGCATGGATGCAATCTTAACAGTTAGAGATAGGACAATGTCCTTCTATATATCTCTTAAAAAACTGTAAAAACATTTGATACTAACATAAAACTACAATATGTAAAATTCCTTATAGCTTAAAAACACACAGTGTAAAAAAGTGCTAATAAATATCATACAAAATTTAATAAAAGGTGTTTGCTAGATGTTAAATAACAATCAGTGTATATTTACAAAATTTGAGAAGGTAAGGAGCTAAGTCTAATGGTGGAAGAGTGGCCAACAAGGAACTTGACTGGCCAAGCAACTGGCTGACTGGATATGTACTATCTCTGGTCACCTAGGAGAGAATATTTGGCCTGCTAGATAACAGGGAACCTGACTATCTAGAGGGATTTGCTCCTAGATTCAATAAGTGTGCTGAAAACTCAGTGTTCAAAGAAGGTTAGCATATCACAAGAAATGGCGAAGATCCTCTGTAATGTTAAGCCCATTCGGCCATTTACTGCCATATTCGAGGATCATTCGTGACTCTAGTTGACGTAGTTTGAGCTCGCGATTGCCACCTCGCCTTGGTTTGGGAACTGAGGCCACTACATAATATGTTAGGCAATTGATATCTTTGTTGTGTGAGCTCAAAAAATGGCGTGCCACCGGATATGCAGGATCTGAATGTAAAATGGCGCAAATGTGTTGTAGAGTGAGGTAGTGTGGCTCACTGGTTAGAGGCGGCAGACCCGAGAGCAGAGAACGGCCCGGGACCAGGGTTCGATTCCCGGCGCGGCAGGTTTCTGGACCAGGGTCAGCGGACTCGATAATTCTCTCGCCTCGGTGCCCACTCTGATCAGCGATCACACTCGGCAACTCTGGGCATTAGCTTGCCTCATCCTCACTAACGGCCCCACCAGACCGCCGGGGATGCCTGGTCTCACCCTGGAGATACCCATTAAGGGACCATCTCTCAGGGAAGCCAGGAAGGGTTTCGCAGCGGTCGAAGTGCCTTGGGACCCTCCGGGTAAGTAGTGCGCTATATAAATGCCTATACATACATACATACAGAATCCTGACATGTACTGGCTGTTTAGTGCTGCCTACATAATTGAGGCCACAGGAACATGTCAGTACGTATACTGCATATTCCGTTTTGCATGTATGCTGACCTTTAATTGGAATCTCAATATCACTGAAAGGGGTTTTTATAGTGTGTCTTATTGATTCCGAAATTACATGCTCTACAAGTAGAGCATTTCCGGAATCTCTCCTTGATTAGCCAATTTGGTTTAAGTTTGAGCTCAGGACTACTATGGTCGAGCACTGCACCCATACTGAGTGCCCGACGAAAGGTGACCAGGGATTTATCAGGAAGCATACAACCTAGTACACTGTCGGTTAGTACAGTGGGCCAATGGTGGTTGATTATTTGCCTTATCTTGTTTTGTTGGCTACTGTAATCAGTGATAAATCTGGGACATTCCTGTTTGGTGACATCTGATGTCTCATCAGGCAATTCGGTATTCTCAGAAGCTTGACTTAATAGACTGGCCCGTGTTCTGCCCTGGGATTTCACTAGCGCTTGGTTAAAAAAAAATTCTGTGTACCCTCGGGCTTTCATGCGGCTGCGCAGGTCATTAACACATATCTCAAAGTCAGTAGCAGCACTACATATTCTTTTCAACCTGAGGATTTCTCCATAGGAAATACTTTCGATCGTGTGCCTGGGGTGTAAACTAGAGGCATGGAGGGTAGTGTTACCCGCAGTACTTTTGCGATGGAGAGTTGTCTGCACCCTGCTATGATCGTCAATATAAACAATGACATCCAAAAATTCCGCTTGTTTAGTGCTAATCCTAGAAGTGAATCTAAGGTTAAATGGATTGTCATTGATTGCATCAATAAAAGCACAGGCTTCTGTTTCATCACCTTGCCAAACTATAAAAATATCATCGATATAGCGAAGGTATCGAACAATTTTTTCTCGCACCCACACTGTATGCGTAACGTTGAGGACCCGCTCCTCCCACCAGCCAACGTGCAAGCACGCATAGCTGGGGGAGAAGCAGGCCCCCATCGCCACGCCCCTCAGTTGCCTCCAAATTTCTTTGCCAAATAAAAAGTAGTTATTGTATAGACACTATTCAATCAGGCCCAGAATCACTTTGTTGTGCTAATAAAAGTCAATCGGCCGACGGCCCAGAAAATGAGAAACTGCATTCATTCCATCAGTGTGAGAAATGCTAGTGTATAGCTCTTCAACATCCAAAGTGATAAGCAGCATGTCATTCTGCCATTCTAGATCCTCTATTTTAGCCAGAAAATCTCCAGTGTCACGTACAAAGCTAGGCAGGCTGCTTACCCATTTTTGCAAGAAAAAATCCACATATTGGCCTACTCTTTCTCCACAGCTGTTTATAGCAGGGATGATCGGCCTGCCTGGCACCGGTGACTGTCCTTTGTGTACTTTAGGAATTAAATAAAGAATTGGCAAAGTAGGATGTTTATTAAGTATAAATTTGTATTCCTCCTCCGAGATTAGGCCTTCTCTGCGATGTTTCTGTAGGAGTTTGCTTAAGCTTTCATTAGCCTTAGTATATTCTTTGTTTGTTGATTTTTTATAACAAGCTGGATCCGATAGCTGTCTTCTGGCTTCCAGAAAGTACGCTGCTTTCGGCCAAATAACGATGTTTCCACCCTTTTCCGCCGTTTTGATTACGAAGTCTGGATTGTTCTTTAATTTCTTCATCAGTGCATGATATTGCGCCTGTTTCACATCATTTTTTTTTTCTTTTTTTATGGATGTTACTTGTTTTGTGCACTTTTTTCATTTCTGTAATGACACAGTCCTGTACAAAATCAACTGCTTCAAGAGTCATGATTGGTACAAATGCAAATTTTCTCTTAAATGAGGTTATGCCCGCTCCTAGTTTGGATATGTTAATTCTTTCGAGTCGGTTTTGTGTGCTCACCGCTCCACTTTCATTAATTGTCCCGCTGCTGTCTACATCAGCTAAATCATGGATGGCAAGAAGCGCTGATGCATCTGAAACTGACAAAAGCTGTTCCGTGTCAGTGACATCCAGAATAGCAGAATTGTTGGTGCCGGCGGTAGCTTTGAGACGCTGCAAGGCGGAGAATTTGCGTAGCTTTAATTTGCGGATGTAACAATAAACATCCACTCTGGTGGAAGCATAGTTAAAGTTTTGGTCAGGGCAGTAGTTTAAACCTAAAGCAAGAAGTTGTTGCTCCGCTTTTGTGAGGACCACATCAGATAGGTTGATGATAGATCCATCCATTATGGTTTCTTTTTCCTCCACTGTTGATTGTTTTTCTGTTTCTTGGCCCCTTTGTTTGCGTCTTCTCCACCTTTCCCGGCGTTTTTGGTTGCGGCAGGATCTATTGCCGGCCTTTGGCGTGGGCGAAGTGTGCGTAGTCTTTCTGCCACTAAAAAACCCAGCTCCTCATCAATATCCAAAACGGGCAAAGTTTGATTAGTGGCATTTAAATCCGTGCTTGAACCGCTTGACCCACTGTAGCTCGACATTGTGTCAGTGCTAGCACCAGCTGAGGCTTCGTCACAGGCTTCATTTTCAACTGCAGCAGGTTGTGCATTGGGTGTGGTGTTTAATGCGCCTCTGAATTGTTGTCTTTTTGTTGCGTTTTATTTTCGGGCGAAAGTGAATATTTGTTATTTGCATAATCTAAAGCATCCCGGGCGAATTTGCTGATTTTCCTCGCCTTTATTTTCTCAGCATGCTTTTTTAAGCGGTCATCCATTCCTTCTTTCAATTGTTTGACCCCTTCCACTTCACCCGATGCATTTATTTGTTCCTCCAGCTGAGCAATGATTTTCAAAATAGCGTCTGTCAATGGCGGCATATTTGATTAGAATATGAACTAAATTCTTTGAAGCCGCGAGGTTATTTTGTGGTGGAGAAGTGTGGCTCAGGGGTTAGAGGCGGCAGACCCGGAATCTGAGATCGGCCCTGGACCAGGGTTCAATTCCCCGCCTCGGCGGGTCTTGGGCTCAAAAATTCCACGGACTCGATAATTCTCGCTCCGGTGCCTTCTCGACTCACGGGTTCACACTCTGCGACTCTGGACAATAGCTTGCTTAATCTCCACAACGGCCCCTCGCGGCGGGATGCCTGGCTTTCACCTTGTGGATACCCTGCCGGGGTTATCTCACAGGGGAATACCAGGAAGGGTTCCCTAAGCAAGCGCCGGGAAACCCACTGCGGGTAGCTGTGCGCTATATAAGCTCAAATACATTTACATTTATTTTGACCCCACTCTATATATATATATATATATATATTTTTTTTTAAAGCGCACTGTGAACCACCATGGTCACTGAAGAAGAAGTAACTATTTAGGTGTATTTGAAAAATGTACGCAGACTTTATACAATCGCCTCAAGTGTAGTGAGCTGATGGGAAAAGCGAGCTGTCCAACTGACCTCTTCTGCATGCTTTGGTGAGTGGAAGCAAAATGTGAATGACAATTTAACTGACCAATACGTGAAGCCTAAACAAAGGCTTCTCTGTATGTACATTATTAATTGTTGAAAAATATTTCTCTCGCAAAAGACAGCTAAAGTGGTTTGAAAAGCTCAGACCTATAAAGAGCCTTGCCAAAACATAGCCAACAATTCTAGGGTTGAGGGAGCGCGAGTCGTCTCCTTTAGTACTTTTTTGAGAATGTAGATTAACTGTTTCAGATTGACAAAGCCTGCTGCTACAGAATTATATTCTCCTTTGTGCCACACCCTCCTTACTCAATGAAGGAGAATGGCCCACTCAGAAGGGTCACACCAAACTTTTTTCCTTCCTCAGTTTTTCCGGACCATCCTTTCTTGGCTTCAGGACTCTGGGAATTTTACCACTGCTGACCAGTGCTAAAGTGCATGTGTGGTCTCACCTCTAAACGAACAAGTTACTTACCTTCGGTAACGATATATCTGAAAGAAACACGTTAGTATTAGATTCCTTACCTTAGAATAGATACCCCTTCTTTTTTCCGCGCCAGCTAGCGCAGATCCGGAGAAGCTCTACCCCTTAGTCACTTTTTGACTAAAACTTTTTGATCTTCTTCGAGTCCCTCGACTCTTCAGGTGCCGGTAGGGATGCCCGGGTTCAAACCCTGCTTGAGGTGTAGTCGACTGATGTCGAGTACGGACCCCCATCGCCGTTGTCTGCAGTGCCTAGGCCTCGACCACGACGACCGTTCCTGGCCCGACTGTCGAGCTCTGACGTCGAAGGCTAGGCGGGAGCGGTCCCGCAAGCGCCTCGAGCTCCGGCAGTTGGCCCCGCGCCAATCGAGGTCCCGGTCCCATGGGAGGTCGAAGGATCGGTCGCGGGGACGGAGCCCTCGAAGCTCCAGAATAGGCATCGGTCTTCAGGTTCCTCCTAAGGTAAGAGGCATGAGAGGTCGGAGCGGCGTCATCGCTCCTCTGACCGCCCCCGACGCTCGCCTGACGCGGCCGGGGTTTTGGGTGGCACTGCCCACGCGGCTCCGCATCCTGCCCCATACCTTCGGGTCCCTGAACAGGGTGCGACGCCGGAGATCGAGCGGTACCTCATGGCCATGAGGTCGCTCTCTTCTCCACCGGACCCCAGCGGGTCGAGTGCTCCGGCACCGACGCCGCAGATGGCTTCGGCCTCGGCGCCACCGGCGACTTCCGTCCCGGCGCCGCAGGCCCCGGCCGGATCCGGCTCCGGGTCGACGCCGGTCGACCTCACGACCTCGCCGTCCCCAAGGGTGTCACCACTTCGGTTGACGCCGGCCCCAGTTCTTCTGTCAATCCCGTTCAGCCGTCGACACGGCCCCATTGGGCGCCGTACGAGACGGCTTTGGGTACATTCTACTTTAATGAACGGGCCCCAATTGTTGACCCTGGCTACCAGGCATTGGGTGAAGAAGAGGACTGGGAGGGGTCTGAGGACCCTCTGACAAAGGAATGTCAGGACCAAACGGACTGGACAGAGGAGCTTGGGGAAGCCAGCGGCCTGGACCTTCCTCCAGACACTGGTTTGGTCTCCCCTCCAACCGTGGCTACGGAGGAGGGGGCAGCCTATAGCGTAGTTCTGATGCAGGCAGCTAAGGCCTTAAACCTTACGCTCCCCTCAGCGGCCGTGAGGACTAACCTCCTCACCGAGGTCATCAAACCGCAGTCAAGCTCGGTCGAGCGTCTGCTGCCGTTCAATGAGGCCTTATGTGACGACAGCCTGTGGACAGGAACGTGGCCAGACGCTACCGCCCGGCTTCGGGTACCCAAGTTTCCTGTCGACCCATCCAACCCCTGAGAGCCTGGTTATCCAGGCCTCTAACTCCCAGACCGCATTCCCGTCGGCACCTCCCGACAGGGAATCCAAGAGGATCGAACAGTTAGGCAAGAAGGTGTTCTCGTCCCTTAGCCTTGGACTGCCGTCAGTCTACACCACATGCCTCTTGGGCCGCTACACCCACACCCTGTGGGACACGGTTGCGGACGTGCTGCCACAATGCTCTGAGGAGGTCAGGGCTAAACTCGCCCAAGTGCTAGCGGAGGGTCGAGATGCGGCACGGTACTCTATCCGGTGCGGACTGGATACCACCGATACGCTAGGCAGAGCGATGGCCACGACAGTGGCGGTCAGACGCCACGCCTGGCTACGGTGCGCCAATTTTTCGGCCGATGTCAAGGCCACGCTTCTGGACATGCCGTTTGATGGCCGTCGCCTGTTTGGCGACCAGGCAGACCACGCGCTTGAGCGCTTTAAGGACTCTAGGGCTACGGCCAAGTCCTTGGGCCTCTCGGCACCACGCCAGCAAATGCGTGCCTTTCGCTCCTTTCGTGGCCAAGGAAGGGGCGCCCCCACACGGGCCGTCAGCCACACACCGCAGCAGAATGTCCAGCGCGGTGGCAGCCGTGGGAACCGCCGGGGAGGCGGTCGGGGTCCCAGGCGAGGCCAGTCCGCACCCGCTCCCGCAGCTCCCGCCTCAAAACCTTCCGAGTTTTCAGGCCCATGTGACGCCAGTGGGGGGCAGGGTCCGCCATCACCTCTTCCACTGGCGCACAGTCACATCGGACAGGTGGGTGCTGCAAATCGTCTGAGTCGACTCCTCCAGCCATGCCACCGCAGTACCACCGCGTGTCGGGGGACCACTTGCAACTTCTGCAAGAGGAAGTTACGGCCCTCTTGGCCAAGAGGGCCATCGAGCGCGTTCCTAGGCCAGAAGTAGGGTGTGGTTGCTACTCCCACTACTTTCTGGTCCCCAAGAAGGGCAAAGGGGGCGTACGCCCTATCTTGGACCTACGGAGCGTCAACGGCTTCCTCCGGAAGGAGAAGTTCAAGATGTTGACTTTAGCTCAAGTCTTGACTGCCCTAGACCCGCAAGACTGGATGGTGGCGTTGGACTTGCAGGACGCCTACTTTCACATCCCCGTCATGCCAGCCCACCGACGTTACCTGCGGTTCACGGTAGGTCTCGAGCATTTTCAGTTCACCGTGCTCCCCTTAGGCCTCACCAGCGCCCCACGGGTTTTCACGAAAGTGATGGCGGTGGTCGCAGCTCATCTGCACAGGTTGGGGGTTTCAGTCTTCCCCTACCTAGACGACTGGGTGTTGAAGGTGGGCTCGCCCCAGACAGTCGTCCACCACCTCCAGATTACGGCGGATCTCCTGCACCAGCTGGGGTTTTCCATCAACGTGCCGAAATCACCTGTGCCCCTCTCAGAAGCTCCTCTTCATCGGAGCTGTTCTGGACTCGGCGCAGTTTCGGGTTTATCCTCCCGAACAGCGAGTCCGGTATATTCAGGAGTTGATTCCCATCTTCCAGCCGCTATCCCGGGTTTCGGTCAGGTTGACGCTGCGGCTCCTGGGGCGGATTGCTTCCTGCATCCTTCTGGTGCATCACGCCCGGTGGCGGATGCGGGCTCTGCAGTGGGACCTGAAGTTTCAGTGGGCCCAGCATCAGGGCAACCTGTCCGACCATGTCCTGATCTCGGAGGGTACTGCAAGATAGTTGCAGTGGTGGCTCACGGACCGCGATTGGGTCGACGGCAGATCCCTCTCCCTTCCCCAACCGGAGCACGTGGTTGTGTGGGACGCTTCCCTTCAGGCCACTTGGGAGAGGTGGAGATCAGAGGCCTCTGGTCTCCGGCGGAGTCCCAACTCCACATCAACCTTCTGGAGCGGAGGGCGATTCGTCTAGCACTGAAAGCATTCCTCCCCTCTGTTCGGGGGAGTGTAGTGCAGGTGTTCACGGACAACACCACCGCCATGTGGTACTGCAACAAACAGGGCGGTGTGGGGTCCTGGACCCTCTGTCAAGAGGCTCTGCGGCTCTGGCAGGGGCTGGAACATCAGGGCGTGACCCTGATGGTTCAACACCTGGCAGGTTCTCTGAACGCCAGGGCGGACAAACTCAGACGACGGTGCTCGATGGATCACGAATGGCGTCTGAACTCGGACGTGGCGCAAGGCATCTTTCTGCACTGGGGAGAGCCTTGGTTAGATCTATTCACCACCGAAGAGAACGCGCAATGTCATCAGTTCTGCGCGTTGGAATTTCCAAGGTGGCACTCGCTCGGAGACGCATTTCGTCGCGAGTGGAGTTGCGGTCTGTTATACGCCTTTCCGCCAATACCACTTCTGCCCAGAGTGCTGAAGAAGATCAGGCGCGACCGGGCCCAGGTAATCCTTGTGGCTCCGGACTGGGCTCGAAGGTACTGGTATCCCGAGCTACTCAACATGTCAGTCGGTCCCCTGATCCACCTGCCTCTTCAGGAGGACCTTCTGTCGCAGCAGCAGGGGACGGTCCTCCACCCGAACCTGTACAGTCTCCACCTCCATGCTTGGAGATTGAGCGGCGGCAGTTGAGGCCCTTTGACTTGCCTCCTGAAGTTTGTGATGTTATTCTGGCAGCCAGACGTCCCTCCACTAAGTCGGTATACGCCTGCCGGTGGAACAAATTTGTGGCATGGTGCACAGCAAAGGCTGTGGATCCCCTTTCTGAAGTTCTTCTCTTCCTTCTTTCTCTTGCCCAGCAGGGCTCTGCTCTGGGCACTCAAGGGCTACCTTTCTGCCTTCCTAAGGCTCCCTGATAAGCCTTCTTTGTTCAGGTCCCCTATAGTAACTAGTTTTCTGAAAGGCATCACACACATGTTTCCACCGGTCTCTTTTGTGATGCCTCAGTGGGACTTGAACCTCGTTCTTACTTTCCTGATGTGCGCTCCCTTTGAGCCACTTCACTCTTGTCCTCTCCGTCTTCTCACCTTAAAGACGGCTTTCGTGGTTGCCATCACCTCTGCCAGAAGGGTGAGTGAGCTCCAGGCTCTATCTTGCAAACCTCCCTTTCTGTCTGTGAATCCGGACAAAGTGGTATTGCGTACAAAACCATCTTTCCTGCCCAAAGTAGTCTCTGCTTTCCACATCGGGCAGTCCATCACCTTACCCTCCTTCTTCCCGCCTCCGCATCCCTCAAAGGATGAAAAGCGATCCATCGTCTGGACCCAAAACGTGCGCTTTTATTCTATGTGGATCGCACACGACAGTTCCGGGTGGACGACCAGCTCTTTGTTGGCTACGTGGGTGCGAAGAAGGGACGGGCGGTGCATAAGCGGACCATCTCTCGGCGGGTTGTCTTATGCATCAAGGCGTGCTACTCCTTGGCTAGAAAGGAGCCTCCAGTTGGGCTGAGGGCCCATTCCACTCGGGCCACGGTGGCTACTACTGCCCTGGGTCGGTGAGTCCCCCTGCAGGACATTTGCCAGGCGGCAACGTGGGCCTCGCTGCACACCTTTGCGAAGCACTACTGCCTGGACAGTCAAGTCCGGAGGGATGGCTTCTTTGGCCGTTCCGTCCTCCAGGACTTCCTGGTGTGAGTATTGGTTCGCAGACCCACCACCGGGGTAGGTATTCCTGGGGTATCTATTCCAAGGTAAGGAATCTAATACTAACGTGTTTCTTTCAGATGAACAAGTTACTTACCTTCGGTAACGATATATCTGTAGGAAACATTAGTTAGTATTAGATTCCTTACCGCCCCGCCCATCCTCCCCGTTCTGCGAACTGATACCTAGGGTTAAGGTTCTTCCCCTTTGCCCTAGTTTCTTGGCACCAGTGTTGGTTCTACCATGGCTCTGCGTATCTGGCGCGGAAAAGCTGTGGCTAAGAACTGACGTCAGCGTGCATAGGCGGCGTCTAAGTACTCCGACGACGTCATCCCGGCGCAGACGACGCCGACGGACGCGGAGCCGGAGACAACGCTGCGCAGGGGTATTGCTACGCAAAAATTTCTGGATCCAGTCTGACGCCTGGGGATATTCTAAGGTAAGGAATCTAATACTAACGTGTTTCTTACAGATATGGAATAATTGGTTTACACCTGTTTGGCATATTTAATGTCCCTTGTAAAGTGGTATAACATGTACCCAGGGCCTGTACGTTAAATGCTACAAGTGGGCCTGCACCACTGATTGTGCCACCCACATAAGTAGTATTTCAAAACGGTCTCAGCTCTGCCACTGAAGTGGCCTGCGAGTGCAGTTTACTGCCACTTCGACTTGGCATTTAAAACTACTTGCCAAGCTTGAAACTCCTGTTTTATTACACATACGTCATCTCCAAGGTAGGCCCTAGGAAGCTCTAAGGGCAGGGTTCTATGTAAATGAAAGGTAATACATGTACTGGTATGTTTTGCATGTACTGGTATGTTGTGCATGTCCTGGTATGTTTTGCACTTCCTGGTAGTGACAAACAGCCTGTTTTGTTTTTCACCACAGAGGCCTACTCCTCTCATATGTTAGCATTTGGAATTCCCTAATACTTTTTAAAGATGTAGTTCCTTTTCAGAGGAGAGTAGCTTTTTCATGTTTCATATGTTTGGAATGTTAACTCCTCCTTACTGGTAAACTGTGATTTAGCATTACTATTTTAAAACTGCCACTTTTAGAAAACTGGCATTTCTCATTACTTATAACTCTGTGTGCTTTGTAGCCTGTCTCCAATACACGTCTGGGCTGGATGACAGCTACATGTAGTAAAGGAAGATGCACAGTCCACTGTGTAGGTTAAGATCCTTTATTGTAAGTTCCTTCCAAGATAATAAGTACAGAAGTAAAACCCCACCAGGAGCCAGATGTTAGCAGCTCAGCCTGAGATGACCAACTGCCACAGTAAGTTAGAGAGGCACTGTCAGCCGAAGGGACACCCAGGCATTCTATGATGTCACAGATATCATAGTACAGTCTATCCAGAGAAGAACAGTGGAGAGGACATTTACTACACATCCTATTACCTTATGGAGTAAGAACAGAATAAAGAAACAATCGGCAAAATACCTTAAAAGCAACAAGTACTGCATGAGAAATCATTAGCATGAACAGAAATACAATAACATGCTAGATTTTAAATGAACAAAAAAAACAACTAAATGCTACTATATGCCACATCCCCTTCCCTTAGGGTAAAAGCATGGTTTAGATGAATGAGGACCAAAGTAGCAAAGAAAGGTGGTCACGCTCACAAATAGGTACACCAGAGGATAAACACCCAGATAAACAAAGGCGAGCGTAGACACAGACCCTTTACGAGCTCCCCTGACAAAAACATGCTGACAGAGAAAAATATGATAAAACTCCTCAGACAAAGTCCCACCGACATGAAACCCTTGTCCACGAATCTCAGGCAGGTAGACTTTGACAGAAGCAGAGTGTGAAAAAGAGACTGTTTAACAATCTCCACCAAAAAGAGAGAACAACACAGGGTACTGACCCATAAAAATCACAACCTCCCCTAAGTAGGGTACACCACAGGATAGTCAACCTGGGAACAGAAACGGTGCATTGACTACCCAGAAAAAAAAACCCTTCCCCTAAGTAGGGTACACCGCAGGATAGTGAACCTGGGAACTGAAATGGGCATAGACGGGGCATTGACTACCCACAAATCCACAACCTCCCCCAAGTAGGGTACACCGCAGGATAGTAAACCTGGAAACTGAAATGGGTCATTGACTACCCACAAATACACCACACCCCTAATACACAACTTCCCCTAAGTAGGGTACACCGCAGGATAGTAAACCTGGGAACTGAAATGGGGCATTGACTACCCACAAATACACCACCTCCCCTAAGTAGGGTACACCGCAGGATAGTAAACCTGGGAACTGAAATGGGGCATTGACTACCCACAAATACACAACCTCACCCAACAAGAGTACAACTTAGGATACTCACCCTTGAAACTCAAAACAACAACATCCCCTAGATAGGGTACACCATAAGATTCTACATGACCCTAGGACACAAACATGGGCATTGACTACCCACATGCAGACAACCTACCCTAAATAGGGTACACCAGGGCAACAATGACCTAAGAATACTGACCCTTAAAACAACACCTAGTCTAAAGACAAATTCAGAGTACTGTTACACTAACCGCCCTCACAAGTGTCAACAACAAACACCGAGTGCCCCCACCCCTAACTCACAAACGAAATGAAAGCAGGCATTGTAATAACAGTGAAATTGTAAAGCTCCTTTCAAACTTTCTCTCAATGGGTGCCCCCACCCCTTACACACAAAACGAAATGAAAGTAGGCATTACACACAGAAATAAACTGTATGGTCCAACACGAACCAATGCATTGCCACACTCCAAACATACAGCAAGGTGTTGACTAATACAAAACATGCAGCGAGATATGAACTATAACAGTAAATAACAGATAACATCAGCTCCGGTGAGCGATCTCTCACCCGAGGTCTCGAGTGCAAAAGGTACTTGATTTCAGGAACCATTCACTTGTGCGTACCTTATCCTTGTCCCTAATGCAGTCCTGCAAGCAATACTGGAATAGTGATCACTTTCGCAAAATTGTTCATGGTGCTGGTCTTGGAAATTCTTTACTCGTGTCCAACCATTGATCAGCCCGGTGCACAAAGGCTTTTACACAAGAGAGTTACCACCGTTACACCAGAGGCGGAACTCCACATGAATGCTTCTGTCATAAAATCGCAATCCGCAGCATCAAACACACTCGTAGACATAACCCGGAACAGAACTGAAACGAACCAAGATGGCGGCACGCTGTTACGCCTCCGCCGGATGGTTCACGGCAAAAACGTCTAGAGCAAAGTGTGTACCAGGCAGAGACAGCGTGATGCCGCGCTTAACGTGTCTTCGTAGGAAAGCGTCACCAGAGGGAAGAATTAGGACATGCAGATCGTCGCTAACTCCCAAGAAGATTCCAAAGACGTCATCATTCAGACAGTAGCAGAGGAACATAGAAGATCACTGCGGACCAACCGTCGGCCAACCGTCAACAGCGTTCAGTGAGGTGAGAAAAGAAAGTTAACAAAGCACGCCGAAACTGCGCTGTATTTACACGTTGCTAATCACTTTCAAAAGTTTAGGACTGAAGTAGCCAAGCAGAACTAGAACCAATCTGCCAGGAAGAAGCAAGTTCTGCCGTAGATAATAAATAAAAGGTGCGAAAACTCACCAGTGATGGTGTTGCACAATGCAGAAACACCAAACAATGTCACAGTAGTCATGCCAAAATAACAGGAGCTGCGATGCTGTTTTGTGCTTTCCAGAAACACTAGCACATGTCACACAGGCAGGGAGAATCAAACATGCCACACTGTCCAGACGGTGGGAGAAACATACTTCGTTCAGAGTAGATGTAGACAACAACTGTCAAGCCAGTGAAGCAGATGTGACGCCTATCACTAGACCGATGCCTTCTTGTAATGTGTAGAGCACAACAGTGATGCTCAGTCCAGAAACCGCCAACTTCTACACACATGGCAGACAAAGGCAGAGTAGGCAATTCCCACACACAGGTAGAAGTAAGTTACTCCCTTAGAAAATCTACCAGATGATAGCAGACATCAAAATAAAGAGGCACACCCAGGGTGCAGGCTGTCCAGGTGGAACAGGACACTGGTGGGGTTAGCTGGGCATTACTTTTTAGTTTCAACTTGAATTTTTCCACAATTCTTGATGTCTTCGGTTCTTTTCCTTGTGATTGCTTAGTTTCTTGTTCTTAACTGCACGCGTAGGTTAATCCAGTTCAAATCGTCGCCAAACTGTAGTAAAGGAAGATGCACAGTCCACTGTGTAGGTTAAGATCCTTTATTGTAAGTTCCTTCCAAGATAATAAGTACAGAAGTAAAACCCCACCAGGAGCCAGCTGTTAGCAGCTCAGCCTGAGATGACCAACTGCCACAGTAAGTTAGAGAGAGGCACTGTGAGCCAGAGGGACACTCAGGCATTCTATGGTGTCACAGATATCATAGTACAGTCTATCCAGATAAGAACAGTGGAGAGGACATTTACTACACTACACTTTGTGCATTCCCTCCACAACACAGGAAGGATAGGTGTGTACAAGTACCCATCTATATACATTTGCATTCTGATGGCCTGGCCAGGATGGAAGGGAGAGACTAACACTTCAGTTGAATAGGCTGTGTCCTGTCATACACAAAGGACTGATCACCCCCTCAGACAGGACTCTGTTTAAAGGGATACCTGGGGACTTCGAAAGCTGCTTCGAAGTCATCCCCCACATCAAAGGCAGTTTTGGGAATATGTACTGGGTCTCTGACCCCCTAAAATCAGCCACTTCTGGATATTGAACTGGAACTACGTCAGAAGGACTGCTTTGCTGCTTAAAGGACTCATATTTGGACTGCAGACTTGAAAGGCCTGTTTTTCTTTTGTGCTGCCCTGCTGCCTACTGCTTCCTGACTGACCTGAAGGAGAGCTGGAATCTGCTTACCTCCAAGTGATCTCCAAGGGCTTACCTCCTATTTTCTGAAGTCTCAGGGACACAAAAGACTTCTTGCAATTCTGCTAGTGCTGCTGGACTGGCCATCTGTGATGCCTATCCTTGCCTGAGATGCCCTCTCTAGTTTTGGGACTCAGATGTGGGTTCTGCAGCTGTGTTGCTACAAAATCAATGCACAGTCCCCACTACTTCAATCGCAACCAAAGCAGTACCCTTTGACGCGAGTTGATCTGGAGACAGCCCTGCGCGGGTTGACGACAACCCAGAACCATACTACAAGGTTCGACTACGACGCAGCGCCGTTTAAAAGTTCAGACTGCGAGGCTCGACTTGGGTGCGTGAATATGAACAGACGCATTGCCTTCACTGCATGGAGAACACATACTCGCTTTGTTGCTTGCGACCAAGCAAGTTACTTTGTTCATTGGGGCCTGTGTGGGTCCTGTAGCTGGCCTGCGATTCCACAAGGTCAGCCCGAAATTTGACTTTGTCCCACTCCAGCACGACCTAAAGTAAACTTTTTTGCGCTACTTGCTTCTAAGCGCTTTACTGCGTTTATTTAAAATACAATATCTCTACTTCATACATTGGATTTTTGTCAATTTTGGTCTTGTTTAGTTTATAATATAGTAACCTTTTTCTTATATACCTTTGTGGAGTCTTTGTTGTGTATTCATTGCGTTACTGTATGTATGAGTATAATACACATTGCCTCTTTGGATAAGCTTGACTTCTTGGTGCCAAGCTACCACAGTGAGCAAAGGTTATCTGTTAGTGTGTACAGCTTGCCCTGGCCAGAGTGGTGGTTCCTGCCTGGCCTGGGTGCATACCTCAGTCAACAGGGAATGCCATTTCTAACACTCATGGACTGGAAGTGTAGCTAAGTCGATCGTCAAACCACACTTTCACAGCAGGATTTAATGTATCTGGCGTTTCCCCATCTTATCTTGCATGTCTGGACTATAGGAAAATTGCCTACTTGCTAGATCATTGCTATCTTACAGTTTTTATAGTAGGCACAACCATGACTGTAAAGTGGAAACATACCAGTATCTTTGAAATAAAAATAAAAAATGCCTAACTTGGCCTTAAAGAAGAACATACTAAAACGTCTAACAATCAACAAAAGTAATCAGAAATTACGCAGACAGAGTTGTATGGTTGAATATGAAAACTAAGAACTGGAAAAAAGAAAATCTATATCTTTCATCATCCTAGATGAGAAAGAGAAAGGAAAGTAAACTTAAGAGCTAAGAGAACCGATTTCTAAATATGACGGGGCTTGCACAGATTGGCAGACACGGACTTCAACCTAAGCAAGCACTGACATTTTTTGCACTGTACATAGAATTAAAGTCTACATGTGATTAATCATTTCACATTATTCCACAGGTATATGTTAAAATAACTAAACAAAATAACACCAGGCCAAAGATGTTAAACCAACTGTATATGACCGTCACCAGTGCATGAAGAGTTATACATGAGAATTCACATACCTGGTGTTATAGTCTATCACTTCATTATCTGGTTTAACAAATGTATCGTAAATAACTTGCAGGCTACAATCTACCACAGTTACTCTGGTAAGGTTCAGGCCTTGAGATGTATAGCACTAGGAGAAAAAGGAAACCTGATTAGACATTCGTTTTGACAATTTACAAATTAAACTTTTAAGAACAGGATCCTCCTCGTATCAGGTACTCTATCAGCATAGTAAGCCATTACCTTTTCATAAAAGGTTGAGTAGAAAAAACAGACTATTGCATGCCTTGTGAGTTTTGGTCATGACACTCGTTCATCAAAATCAAACTGAAAATCGTCGCCCATGTGCGAAATCACTAAAGTTATTACATCAATGATAAAAACAATTTCAAACACTAATGAAACATTACTTCTTAACATTTCTTGACGTTTTTGCTCACGCCATAGCGTTTAGGGAAAAAACAAAAGATTAATGTATTCCGTATTCACCTGACGAGTTCCAGGTAAAACAAAGACACTTGAAAACAGTCTTCCATGTTTACCGCCTTTCCAAGCTCTATCCATCAATCTACTGTTTTCTTCGTCTGTTATATTTCAGAGCTTGCTTCTTGTTCTTTGACATGTAAAGCACTCATCTTGTTTGTTAAGTAGTAAAATTTAAACACACAAAATAAATATAAAAGGACAAATGAACTATACACACTATTAAAAAGCCATTTAAAAGATTTCCAAGGGGAAAACATCTTGCAGAAAACGTAGTAAGCAGGCAGCAGGCAGCAGCCTCTTTAAATAGAATTTATTCGGCCATTTCAAGAACCATGTTGCAGAGCAGGGACAGTTTATTCTATCAGATGATTTCGATATGCACCATTTCATTTTATAAATGCCAACTTACAGCGGAGGAGAGTTTTTTTTATACATTTAATTAACTACAAAGACATGGTAAATGAATAAACAAAAAAAACAAAACCATACTGATTGCATGTAGGGGCGTAGCTTCCAGTGGTGCAACATGTGCAGGGGCACTGGGGCTATAAGGCCCGAGGGGCTCACTGAACCCCAATTATTCTCTATTACACTGTTCAAATCATGGTCAGGGGCACATTTCATTCCAGAAAGCACTTAATTGCTTGTCCTAGTGACCATGACACACTGACTATGCCACTGATTGCAGACTTAGGTGGGTGATAGAAAGATGTAGGCCGTAAACTAGGAAGCACTCTAATTCACCAGAGAGGACCGGACTGTTTCAAGGTCCATTCCTAAAGTGAAAAGTCAATGACCAAGCCCTAATAATTTAAGTGACGACAGAATACACATGTTTACAACCGATAGCTGCTAAGCAAGTCTAGCAACACAAACCGAAATAAGAAAAGCAGGAAAATAAACGCAATGGCAAAGTAACAGCCCTGGCTTATTACAGGGTCGTGTTATTTGCTGGAAGTGCTGCTGCTTACCTAGCCTGGTGAAAGATCGGATATATTAACGAGCCTAGTAAAGGGTGGCCCCTCACAGTGCATTGACCACTTAAACTATTAAGAAGCATCAGTAGCTCCACAATGCACAGGGATCCTACATGATGGGACATAGTAATGGTCGTAAGTGCAATAATCAATGGGCCTAAAAATTGTCATCAATGGCTTCACAGAAAGCATGCATAGAAAAGAGGGGTCAGTCACCCCACAAAGTGCATGTATAAACTGACAACCTGCCAGGGGCGTCAGTTACCCTGCACCAAGCAAACATCAATAGACCGAGTAACGGTGTTCTAGAGCATGTGACCAGCAGCTTAGAACAAAAACAACAACGCCCCCAAAGAGGGCAGGATGCAAAAGGATGGATTAAAAACAGGAGCTCAATAATTAAGCCCAACATTCTAATTATGATTCTCAAATCGTGTATAAAAGAGCAATGTAAGCCCACTGACAAACTAGCACATCACTAAATGAACACACAAACTAGTGACAAAACCACTACAACATCATTAACAAAATAACTCACTAAATAGGCTATTGGCCTTACAGTGGCTTTTTCTCTTAGAATCCAATTATAGACAAACGACCGATCATATACCTTTACATAAATCTGGACAGACCATGGCTTGATATTGGTTGAATTGTCAAGAAAGCTCCCCATCACTCATTTATTCGAAAGGTAACCTACCCACATAGATCTGAGGCAGGCTTTAAAAAGAACCGTAAGGCCCTCATATTAGATTAGAATCTAGTACTAACATAATACACGTGATTCTGTAATTCCTGAATAAATGCCAGACTGTTATTTCTTTATATTGGGCAATTTGTGACACACCCAGTCGCCGATTATAAAGAAAAGACGTAAAAACTCGACTATTATAAATGATTACAGTCAACTTCAGACATCACAATCCCTGCTGCTAGCAGCCGAGATTAAAGGCAGGTCAGGCCACGGAGCAAACTTAAACAGCTGTTTAAAGCAACGATAGAGAAAAACTGGAATCTTTCTGCAAGTTTCCACACATTCCATGCTACTGCAGCTTAAGTTTTTGTTTTTACACGGACTTGTATTGATTTGTTTATAATGTCTGTTTGCAAAAAATATCAAACAGGTTTTTGTAGTGCTTAATTTTACACCTATTTTTATTCTTCATGTGAGCAAACATGCTTGCTCTAGGTTTTAAGGGTTGAAGTTGTTTTGGGAAAGATGATGGAGTGACACATCTTGGAGTACACAAGGATATTGCATGTCACCTCGGAGTTTAATAATAATAATAATAATAATAATAATAATAATAATAATAATAATAATAATCTCTGCCGTCTGCCTCGTTCCTCTATATGGTTATGGAACTCCTGGGTGACTTGCAACACTCTTATAATGTACAGAATGATGTACTTTATCCAAAATATTAACACTACTACCACTAGGGATAATAGTTCACAGAACGACTTAGGGTCAAACTTATTCAGCCGTTGTTTACTTGTGTCATTAACATTCTGGTTTTAACAATCCGATTCTGCCCACAGGATGGTGGCCAATGGCCTCCTTTGCCCATTACGTTTGTTGCCAATTACATTTATTTTTAGGATCGATTCACTGGACTGTCACTGGGTGTTTGGAGTACTAGACATTTTTAAGGACTGTATTTTGCCAGTTTACGTCGGAGTTCAAGAGTCAAAGACATCCACCTCAGAAACTGATGAACCAATCATTGCCAAAGCCAGTAAGTCTGGCAATGAAAGCCAACCTTTTGGCACTTCATGTTCTGCCATAGTTGTGGCAAAACCTGGTTTAGGTAGCTGGCAAGCCTTCACCAATTTTAAAAAAGAAAAGATTAATGACAAAACTTTTTTGTTTAAAAAACACAAACATTTCCATTGTACTGCATGACCCTGAAGCGAACTACTTTATGTATAAGTGTGCTCCCTGTGAAGGGCAGCAAGCCATAACACTGAAGTCAGCCAATGGTTGAAGTGGACTGGTGCATTGCCCCTTGATGTATGCTCGAGTGGATAGACGAAAAATGTGAATGATCACCACAGACGAATGGATGAAGTGTGGATAAAATCCCCCATAAGTAACTGTCACTCACAAGTTTAGCAATATCAAAAGGGCTTGGCTAATACAGACCTACAAATGCCAACTGTTCTGCTATTGGATGCCACCTTCTTGTCTTATAAAGGAAGAAATTATGAAACAAAGGAGGGGTAAGAAATAAAACAAGCATTGGAAACGCAATAGGGCTCGCATTAGGAAAGTTTGAGCTATTGGTCTTATAAATGAAATTTTTATTATTTATGTGTTATTTTTTAAAATAGCTAAATTAATAGCTTTGTCATTTACAATGCCAATAGTTATAACTTTTGCAAATGTGACACCTATTGCATTGGTAATGCAACATATTTTATATTTACGGGACTTAGATGTATTGATATTGCAAATAACAATGGCTTATTTTTTAAAAATAATTAATACTTAAATAATGTGTTTAATTTGTAATGGCAATAGCTTAAACTTTTGTAAATAACTTTTGGGAAGATTATGTTAAGTGTTTTTTATTGTGACGAAAATCCAAGAACATAAGTGAAATATTAACATCTTTTTGTGATTTGTAATAAAGCTTGAAAGCAGCTTGAAACATTGAAAGAACATATTTGAACCAGTGATGCTGTGGTGGTGCTGAGTCATGCTGTGGTTGCGCCGAGCGATGCTGTGGTTGCGCCGAGCGATGCTGTGGTTGCGCCGATCGATGCTGTGGTTGCGCCGAGCGATGCTGTGGTTGCGCCGAGCGATGCTGTGGTTGCGCCGAGCGATGCTGTGGTTGCGCCGAGCGATGCTGTGGTTGCGCCGAGCGATGCTGTGGTTGCGCCGAGCGATGCTGTGGTTGCGCCGAGCGATGCTGTGGTTGCGCCGAGCGATGCTGTGGTTGCGCCGAGCGATGCTGTGGTTGCGCCGAGCGATGCTGTGGTTGCGCTGATCGATGCTGGGGTGGCGCTGATCGATGCTGGGGTGGCGCTGAGTGATGCTGGGGTGGCGCTGAGTGATGCTGGCGTAGCGATGATGAGGTGATGCTGAGTGGTGCTGTGGTGGTGCTGAGTGGTGCTGGGGTGATGGTGAGTGAGGATGTGGTGATGGTGAGTGGTGCTGATTGATGCTGGGGTGGTGCTGAGTGATGCTGGGGTGGTGCTGAGTGATGCTGGGGTGGTGCTGAGTGATGCTGGGGTGGTGCTGAGTGATGCTGTGGTGGTGCTGTGGTGGTGCTGAGTGGGAGATGGGGAGAGGGAAAAAAGGAGAGCAGGGAGAGGGTAAAGAGATGGATAGAGGGGAGAAAGGAGAGGGAGAGAGGGAGAGAGACGGAGACGGGGAGAGAGGAGAGGGAAGAGAGGGAAAGGGAGAGAGGGAAGAGAGGAAAAGGGAGAGAGGGAAGTGAGGGAAAGGGAGAGAGGGAAAAGGAGAGAGGGTAGAGGGAGAGAGGGAGGGGAAGAATGGCCAGAGCTCGGGGTATGGTGGGTTGAGTCTGCACGGGCACACCATGCCGAGCAGCTGCAGCCCTGGCAGCGCTCTGAGGCAGCATCTTCTGCGCTGGAGAGACGGCCAGGTGAAATAAGAAATAGAACAAGACGGACATGCGGACTGTCTGAACTCCCGTCAGCCTTTGATGTAAAACACATTAAGAGGCATTCGCTGTCCTCATCTGCTTGGAGCTCTGGAATAAGACAAGAGGGTGGGTGCGAGCAGTTCACGGTCTGCTGCTAACATTGCCAAGCAAAGGCACAATGAAAGGAAAACAAGGAATGCGAATGCGCGTGTGAAAATGTGCTAAATCTAAAAAAAGAAATGTTACTAAATTCGACTAAATCAAGACTCTTGGGGGCGAACGCCAGCCTTTGATGTAAAACACATTAAGAGACATTTGCTGTCCTCATCTGCTTGTAGCTCTGGAATAAGACAAGAGGGTGGGTGCGAGCAGTTCACGATCTGCTGCTAACATTGCCAAGCACAGGCACAATGAAAGGAAAACAAGGAATGCGCGTATGAAAATGCGCTGAACCTAAAAAAAAAAGTTATTAAATTCGACTAAATCAAGACTCTTGGGGCGAACTGGCGAAGCCCTTGTGAGTAGACTTGGACATTTCAAACTCTCTATTCATGTTAAGGTTTGGATATTTTTGATGGGAGCATGAAAGTACGGCCGGCGCTGGGAGGAGAAATGCAGAGCGCACGCTGAGAAGCTTGTGGGAGGGAGGCTGGGCTGCCTTTGATGTGGTAATGCGAGGCAGGCAGACAGACAGACAGGCGGCTGGTGGCACTGTGCACGCGCTTTTTAGGGCTTGCGCTTGCGCAATGACCTAAGAAGCACATGCACTGCATGGAATCGCCAGTGGTTAAACTCTGGATAAGCCACCATAGAGCTTCGCCAGCTATGCGCAAGCGCATCAGCAGGCGAGCCCTAAAAAGTAAGAAAAAAATTAAATGAAGAAACGGAAAGGCAAGAAAAACATATTGCAAAGAAAGAATGAAAAGAAAAGGAATGAAAGGGAAGTAAAGAATGTAAGATAAAGAAAACAAGAAAAAATGAAAGGAAAAAAATGAAAGAAAAAAAAAGTGCTGCAAATTTAACACCATAAATGCCAGCTTTTTATTAAAGCTTTTGGTTTGTGTATAGTAGATAAAAAAAGGATAATTTAATACAGAACAGTTTCAAAAAGACTACAATCTGTTAACCTGTAAAATATCAGCAGTGAGATAATTAAAGACCACTCCAAAACGAATTTGCAACTGCATCGACAGGAAATTATAAAACTGGAATGTGCCCTGCACTCACATTTGGTAGAAAGAATCCTTTTACTACACCAGGCTCTAAACATAAAAGCAACACTAAAGGAATTATAAAGTAAAAGCAAACATTGGTACTGAAGGGAAATACCTTGCATGTGGACATGGGCTCCTAGTGAAATCACAAAAAGCTGTCAGTCAAAGTCAAGTTAACCAGTGGTTGAAGTCGGATGACCCATTACCCAATGCTGTTTGCTGTAGTGGGCGGAAGCAAAATGTAAATGTTAACTACAGATCAAGGGAACAACTAATCTGATGAAAATCCCCTTTAAGTATACTATATATAGAATTTTAGTAAAATCAAAAGGTCTTGCCTTATGACCTAAAAACATGCAAGAGCTACAGTGCCACCATCAAGCAATGTTTCACTATAATAAACAAGCATTTACAATGCAACGGTCTCGCCTTTGCAAAAGTTAGAGCTATTGGCATTGTAAATGACAATTTTTTCTTTGTGTTGGTTTTGAAAACAGATAAATAAATGGCATTGTCATTTACAATGCCAATAGCTTGATCTCTTGCAAATGCGAGACCTATTGCATTTGCACCCACACACACACAGAGCCACACACACACACACACACACACACACACACACACACATAGAGCGACACACACAGAGCCACACACACATAGAGCCACACACACAGAGCCACACACACAGAGACACACACACAGAGCCACACACACACAGACACACACACACACAGACACACACACACAGACACACACACACACACAGAGCCACAACCACACACACACAGCCACAACCACAGAGCCACAACCACACACACACAGAGCCACAACCACACACACACAGAGCCACAACCACACACACACAGAGCCACACGCACAGAGCCACACACACACACACAGCCACACACACAGAGCCACATGCACAGCCACACACACACACAGAGCCACACACACACACACATAGAGCCACACATAGAGCCACACACACATAGAGCCACACACACACATAGAGCCACACACACACACACACATAGAGCCACACACACACACATAGAGCCACACACACACACACACAGAGCCACACACACACACACACACAGAGCCACACACACACACATAGAGCCACACACACACACATAGAGCCACACACATAGAGCCACACAGACACACATAGAGCCACACACACACAGATGTGGTGGATGAGGTGGTGGTGGATGAGGTGGTGGTGGTGGATGTTATGTTAAAGATGTTAAAGAGTTTATATCGCGCACGTACACCAAGATGGTTTTTTGGCGCTCATAACAGACATATCGAGCCAGGGCAGAAGGTTTTACTCAAAGGCCGCTTTGAAAAGGAAGGTTTTTAAAGTTTTTCGGAACAGCTCATAAGAGGGGCAGAGGTGGTGGTGGTGGTGGTGGATGAGGTGGTGGTGGTGGTGGTGGATGAGGTGGTGGTGGTGGATGAGGTGGTGGTGGTGGTGGCGGATGAGGTGGAGGTGGCGGATGAGGTGGTGGTGGCGGATGAGGTGGTGGTGGCGGATGTGGCTGTGTTGGCGCCGGATGTGGTGGTGGTGCCTGTTCACTCACTTATAATCAATTTTACTTTCATTCACTCATTCTCACTCACTTTGACGCATTCATTCTCACTCAGTTACGTTAAAGTGGTACAGAAACGCTGCTTAGAGCTAAATATTGTTCTGCAAAACTTCTTTGACTATGCTGCAATATCCTGGAGGGCCTGCTTCATGTTAAAAAGGCAATCCAAGATAAACAACCAGCGTCCACTGGGAACTTAAGAGGCGTCTGTTAAAGCAGATACTCTATTTGGCCCCAGCTCAGGCAGTTAAAATACTACTGATATGATCCTAAATCGACTTGCCTGCTCACCTTAGTTCAGTTGGTGACTAGGCTGAGTGGGAAAGACGGCGTGGTATGAAGTGGGAAACCATTCAATAACACGGTCACAGGTGACACAACCTGCTTGCAGGACAGTACAAGCTGGGTTACGAATAGTTGGTGGAACTGGACACTGACCCATTATACATTTTTTCTCACCCTCTGATTCCACACATTCACATTCCAACTGTTCAAATACCCAACACAGCCTTTGTCTAACATGGTGAAGAAACAGTTAACAGATCACGTGAAAACCTGTACGCCCACTTAGTCACAGGTCTAAGCCAACAGTTTGTCTACTATGGTTACATCTCTAGAGAAAGATCTTGCTTTCGAAGTTCCCTCAGTTCTACCATCTTATCTGCCTCATTGGCCTTCACAAACCAGAGGGAGGTAGGACACTATGGGTAGCCCTCAGTAGCCAAACAATTCCTACCTAATCAAGCAAACGCAGATCTGCTAAGACAGACAAGTGAAATAGAATTGCAGGACTTGCTGATGCAGTACTCAGCCATCAGCATAGCTGAGTTTAAGGAGGGAAGGCACAAAGCGTGGAGGCAGAAGGAACACTAGGTATCACTTTTTAGGCAAAAGCTCCTGTCATCACACAACACACACTACGCCCAACATGCATGCATTCTAACAATTGACTAATAAATCGGACACCTTACGCAAGACAAAATCCCCAGACTGGCTACAGAAACGTCACCAGTATACATATTACACCCGACTATTTCCTATACTATAAGACATGCAAATTAGGCAAAAGTGATTTTTTACAGCAAGAAATAAATTCTCTGGGACACTGGACAAGACCCCCAAATTACAAAGACCCCAAGTTATAAAATAAGTACAAAAACTTGAAATATAAACAAACGCCAACACAATCAACATCGATCAGCACCCTGCTGTCAACCACATAACATTCAATCTCAAAACCGGTCATCCACGTTTTCCAACAACCCCAGACATCATACCAGTCGTCCAATCTATAACACAACCAATATCGCCTAACAAGCACAAACAAACATGCAATTTAAGACTACATATTGAATTATTTATCTAGCAGCAAATGTATTCTACATCACAAGAGCTATGCAGTTTTAAATTCCCTTTGTTGGTATGTCCGTGTGCTACATACAGCACCTGATTTCACTAGTGTGCTAGAATCTTTAGGGTAAAATACACTAAATCTAATCACCCTACATATGGGGTGCCAAATAGCACAGCTGAATGCCTTGCACCAATATATATTTTTAAAGGATACAGCGCCGAGCTCCATTTCTCGTGCTGACAAACGAAAACGTGTGCACATTTACTGATGGTGCCATCTACCACCACGTTATGATGGCTACTTTCAGCCAGTCCCGTCTTTTCAAACAATTCATTTAAGCACGTTGGGAATTACAAACTTATACGTATATTGAGAAAGGTTTAACCAAATATTCCCGACTGACACTGGGAAACATGGCGACCGCAGGCTAGGTGCGGATCGCACGCCCAGAGCTGAATCCTGAGCCCTCGCTGCAGCCTTGAACGGATATGCGGTAAATTAAGTTGTCACGAACGGTACCTGAAACGGAGCCTTCTTTGGAGAAAGCTGAAGTCTTCTCGCTCCAATATTTGGGGTAAAAACCTGTAAAAAAACGGCTTTGAATGTGCCTGCAGTTCAGCTCTCCCGCTGCCGCCACCAACTCTCTCCTCTGCTGGGGGCGGGCAGCCGTGGAGATTAGACGCGGCCGTGCGGCCGCTGCAAGAAGCATACACACTGCAGCTGTAGTTGGAAGTGGAAAAGGGGGAGAGGCGTTGAGAACCACCACTTCGATCGTTTTGGGAGCAGTGGATTCAAATGACACGACGGAAGCTGCAGAGGCTGGTTTGTGTTCTTCCAAAGGTCCAGGCGTCTCTGCGCAAGAATCAAGTAAGATCTATTGCTTGTTTGGGGAGGCTCCCAGTACAGCCTGTGAATTAAATAAAGGAGTACAAGATTTGCAAATAAGGATTACGAGAAGTAAAACAAAGGGCAGGAACAGAGGGATAGAATTGGGGGAAAAAGGACTTCAACTCCCAGAGTGCACCTTGGAGGGAGCACAAAAAGAGGTCAAGCTCAAAAAAAAAAAAAATCAACCAGAGCCAGAGCCAATTAAAGATAGTAAAGATAGTAAAGATAGTAAACGTTCTATGTTAAAACAACCTAAAAACAAGAGCAGAAATAAAAAATTAAAGGCTCCAGGGGACATAACCCCATCCTTGCGTTCATACTTTAGAGCTCTGCCACAAGTTTTACAGATCACACAAGATATGGCGACAGCCATGAAAAATCAAAGTTTACAGCTGGGTAAACAATCTGAACAAACCGAGCATGGTGTGTCTACTCTGAAATCGGACTTATCAAAGGCTATATTATCAGTGGGGGGGCCAACAGTAGTCTCTGCGGAAACCACTCAGCCTACTTTGTCTGAATTAGAAACACACACAGAGAGCGTTTTAGTTGGTTCAGCAGATGCCCAATCAAATGAAACCTCAGAAAGCATAGATCCAGTGCTTGGCAGTGCATTAGAAGCAATAGTCTCCTCAATCTCAGAGATGAGAGAGGAGATAAGACAAGACTTTGCAATTTCTAAAAATAATCAAGTAGAAATAAGAGCTACTTGTGAAGAGCTGGGACAGAAAGTTGAAGGTCTCTGCGAGAGGACGGAAGTATTGGAAAGTTCGGTAGGTTTATTGAACAAAAATCTGGAGGCGGCTAGATCAAAAATTTATAATCTCCAAAAAGATGGTGATGACATGAGAGAGAGAATTGAAGTTTTAGAGAATTACTCCAGACGTAATAATATTCGACTCCTGAAAATACCTGAGGGAAAAGAAGGTGGAGACCTAAAGGACTTCATTGTACATCTAATAAAAGACACACTCAACTTGGAAGAGACAGTAGAAGAACTAAGTAAAGACATCCAGCGAATACACAGGGATCCGTTTCGCATGAACCCGGCAAGAACTAAGCCAAGGAAAGTACTAATCAACTTCTTGACATATGCTTTAAAAGAAAAAATTCTAAACCTAGCATTAAAAGCAGGCTCAATAAAATGTCTTGATTTCAGCTTTGAGATACGTTCAGACCTCTCAAAGACTACATTGGAGAGGCAATGGGAGCTGGGGCAACGTATGGACAAATTTAGATCATTTGGGGCAACGGTACAGATGCGATTTCCTGCGTTCCTCCGAATTATGTATAACAATAAGATGCATAATGTCCGTTCTATTCACGATGCTGACGAATTACTGGACTCCATTAGAGATCACGCCCAAGCTCAAGCACATAAATCAAATTAGCTAGAGGGGGGAAAAAAAAAAAAAAAAAAAAAAAAAAAAGATACACATGCACATATACACAGGAGGAGAAATATAGATATAAAGATTAAATAAAAAAAAATATATATATATATATATATATAGTAAAAAAAAAAAAATAAAAAAAAAAATAAAAACACGGATAATCACTTAGGATTAGAAACTCTTTTGCACCTAAACTTAATATTTCAAATTCCCCTCCTGTGTTATATAATGGTGGCTCCTTACATTAAATGGCTCAGACGTGGCTATTTCTTTTTCCTTGTTCTAGATGTAAAAAAGGCAGCAGTGGGGAGGCAAAGGATAGGCTCCTGATGGGCGGAAATCTGGCCCAACACCAAGCCAGAATAAGTAAGGGGGGGTTTCCTAGGGGGTGGGTGAAGGGGTGGGGGGGCAAGAAAGAAAAAAAACCTCATTTGTCAGCTCAATTTAAGACCTTAAAAATCAATCTCTTTCAAGTCTCAAAGTCTAGCATGCTAAACATCAGAAAATCATCAAGTTTTGGAAAAAAAAAAAAAAAAATAAGAGTGATGGTGGGGACGGAAGTTAAAAATTATGACAGATATTAATTATATGTCCTGGAACGTCAATGGTCTGCGAGTACGAGGAAGAAGAGATCGGATCTTACAATACCTGAGAGACTCGCAGGCGCAGATCATTGTGTTGCAGGAAACTCACTTGCTTAAATCAGAGGCTACTAATGTATTAAAGAAACAAAGGTGGATAGATAAATTCTGTTCAACTGACCACAATGCGAATGTAAGAGGGGTAGTATTTATCTTTAAAAAATCTGTGAGAGCACAAATTTTAGACTGTAAGGAAGACAACACAGGAAGATGGCTGATAGTCAAAGCCTCTCTCATGGGTCAGATCAGGACATTGATTGGTTACTATGGTCCTAACTTAGATGACCCATCACATCTGGATGCTGTAAGGAACCAATTAATTTCGGTTCAGGAGCCAATAATCTGGATGGGAGACTTTAATATTGTTCTTGACCCAAGATTAGATAAGTCAACAAAATCTAGAATCTCTTGCTCCATAAAATCAAGAGAAACCCTCAAATCAATTATGAAACATCTAGGATTGGCAGATTTTTGGAGGGAAAGAGAGGGTAATAAGTTAGGAGTCTCCCTTAGAAATAGTCGTTTCAAACACAAATCTAGAATCGACTATGCTCTTTTTAGTTATTGCCTAAAGGAAACTCTAATATCAATAAACTACCTGCCATCACACCTATCAGATCACTCCGCATTAGAATTTACTTTAAAAACTGACAATTTAGTTAAACATCCATCCTGGTCCTTTGATCGGACACTTTTGCTGGAGGAGGAAGAGGTGAAATACCTTTCAGATGAGACCCTAACCTTTTTTGATATTAATAATAATTCTGCTGCTCCTACAGTAGTCTGGGAGACTTTCAAGGCCTTTTTAAGAGGACAGATTACTAATAGAGCCTCTTACAGGCGGAAAATATACAATGGAAAGATTGGGGCATTAGAAAGGGACATGAAACTTCTAGAACTAAGGATAGATCCGAATGTAGAAAAATCTGCAGAAAAGGAAAAACTGGCCGAACTGAAAAAACAAATAGAAAATACTCTACAAGAAAGAATAAATAAAAGGTGGGAAGTGAGTAAATCCTCTAATTTTGAGTTCGGGGAAGCCGCAGGAAAAATATTGGCATGGAAAATAAAAGCCGATAAAACACTAAATTATATCAGAGAAATTAAGATAGCAGGCGAGACAGAGACAAGATCAACCAATCAAGAAATAGGGAACGCATTTTTTGAATTCTTTGAGGAGATCTACAAAGAAGATCTCCCCAATGATCAACAAGCAAGAGATAGGTGGTTAGATGCTATTACACTCCCTATTTTATCAATGAATCAGAGTAAAATGTTAGAGGAAGAGATCTCTGTAGATGAAGTAATAAAAGCAATTCATCATTCGAAAAAAGGAAAAGCGGCAGGGCCGGACGGTCTCCCTGGAGAAATTTACAGATCCCTTGAACATAGTATAGCTCCAGAGCTTACGGTACTTTTCAATGGTATCTTAATAAAGGGAGATCTGCCACCTAAATCTTGGGGAGAGGCAACAATCGTACTTATTCCTAAACCTGGAAAATCTTCATTAGAGTGTGGGTCATATAGACCAATATCACTTCTTAACAGTGATTATAAAATATTTACAACTATTATTTCTACAAGATTGGCCAGTGTCATGGGAAATATCATCCACCCAGACCAAAAGGGATTTATTAAAGGCAGACAACTAGCGGAGTTAACTCAAGAACTTGTAGGGGCTATAGATATTGCTACTGCCGTCTCTGCACCCCTGGCTACATTGACCTTAGACGCAACAAAAGCGTTTGATAGAGTCAATTGGCTCTATCTAAACGACGTATTAAAAAAATTCAATTGTGGGGAAGGATTCCGCAGAACAATCAAACTATTATATAACAGACCTTCGGCTAGGTTAATGATTAACGGGAGTTTGACTGATGCCTTTAATATATCTAGAGGTACGAGACAGGGCTGCCCGCTTTCCCCTCTCCTTTTTAATTTGTATATTGAACCGTTCGCTCAACTTCTAAGGGACGAGGCTAATATTCCATCTTTTAGTTATGGAGAGTGGGAAAGGCGGGTAGCACTGTATGCAGATGACATTTTGGTTTTTACATCTGACCCAGTTAAAGCATTTCCAGTTATTATTGCATGTGCAAAAGAGTTTGGCAATATATCAGGTTATGATATTAACTCCAGCAAAACGGAGATAATGGTATGGAATCTTCCAAATATACAGTTAGGGATAAATATCTCAACATCTATGCGCTACTTAGGAATAAGAATAACTCAGGAGGTGGGGAACATCGGACAAAACAATCTAGAAAGAATACATTTGGAAAGTAAAAAACTCTTAAAATCTTGGTCACATCTACCGCTCTCCATAATGGGCAGAGTAAACCTAGTTAAAATGTGTATCCTCCCCAAGTTTACTTTTATATTTAATACAATTCCAATCGCATTTGAGCCAAAGCAAATCGAAAAATCTCAAAGAGAATTAAACTCTTTTATATGGAATTATAAAACAACAAGAATAGCATGGAAAAAACTAAGAAGAAGAAGAGAGAAGGGGGGCCTTGCACTTCCAGACTTGCTGTACTACTCATGGGCATTTCAGATGTCACACTCAAGGATGTTATTAAAAACTCCATCCAATCTTACGTCTAATTCAATGTACAAAGCAATATTATTGGGGGCAAATCTAACATCAGAGGGCTTTATGTTTAAATTTGGAAGCCAAAAATTTTTCAAAAAAATCAAACTTAAAATAGCACAATCATGGGCTAAAACTTGGACTAACATAAGGAAAAAAATTGGCCTGTCATATTATTCTACTTATTCCCCAATTTGGGATTCACCCGGCTTACCACCATGTCTGAAAGATAGCCTCTCTAATATCATAAAGCAAGCAGGTGTAATAAGATGGGGCCAACTCTTTACAGACGGGAAATTAATAACTTGGAATGAATTATACGAGCTCGTAGGACTTGGATTGTCTAGATTTAAATACATTCAAGTAGACAGCTGGGCAAGATCACAGAGCCGTATAGATACCAGTATTGGGAAAATTAGTACACTAGAACAAATGCTGGTAGAACGACCAACCGGAGGGAAAGAAGTAGCTACATGGTATTGGCAGATGCTGGAGGAAAGCGATGGCGAGTTTAAACTACCAGATGAGTTATGGAGATCAGAGATCGGCACTCCATGTGAGGATATATGGCAAAAATCTTGCGAATTACTGTATAAAACTGTAAAACCTGCATGGTTGAGACGTAACCATCTCTTTTCAATACATCGTGCCTATATAACACCACTAAAATTGTCTAAATTTCTACCAGACAAAAAATGCAACAAATGTAATATGGCAGGTGCTAGTGACATACACATGTTCATAGAATGTCCGGATATTTCGAATTTTTGGGAAGAGGTTAAGAATACTCTTAATTCTATTCTACATACAACTTTGTCAATAACTTTACCACTTGTTATATTTGGGCTAGAAGAAAACATTAAGGGCAAGGCAAAATCTTTTCTCTTCTATGCGATGCTATTGGCGAGAAGACAAATTTGTATACAGTGGATAGAAAAAACACCTCCACTACATTCTCAGTGGCTTTCATCCCTATACGAAACATCCAAAATGGACCTTAAGAGAACCGCTAGTAAGCGCAATCTGGCCTTCTGGGACCTTCTAATTAATTGGAGGTGAACCCGGGGTTTTTTTTTTTTTTTTTTTTTTTTTCCCCCGGGTCCGATGATTATGCCATCAATGCTCCTGGATCATGGCCAGCCTAGAATCGATTTTGGTCCTACAGGTTGAAAAATACCTAGATGGAGTTAAAAGATACCCTCTTTCCTCTTTGGGATATCTCTGCCACCAAGAAAACAAATCACGTGTCAAAACGTGCTGGGTGGTTGGTATTACCCTTGTTTGGAAGGGAAGGCAAATGAGGACAAAAAAAAACAAAAAAAAAAAAAACCAAATATTCCCACGTCCTCTGTGTAACTGGGGAAAATCTAGGACTGGCTTAAAGTGCCCATTTTTAAAAGGGGGTAGTAACAACTTCGTGTACGCCACCTTAAGAACCGATATACAACATTCATATGCTAAAGTGCCATTGTCAATCAACTTGATACCACAGCGTGTAGCACATTACCATACATTGTGTATGTGGCTTCATCGACCCAAACAAGCCACTGGAAAATGCTAACATTCACGCATGCATTCTGGAGCGCCGGACCCCAATCTTCCACGCCTGAATGGCTCGACTCCATCTCCTAAGCGAGAACTTACTAAAATTGTACCCAACTATAAGGTATTCAGGCGCCCTGCGGTATACCGGTGGTCTCGCATACCCTACCCAACATGATTTTCCAGCCCAGGAATAACTCCAATCTTCCAGTCAGTCTGCTCTTTCAGCAGGAACCCCGATCTAAATACACTATCAGTACTACCCTGAGTGACCGCCACATTTTTCTGAACCCGCTGGCCCTTCCACGGAGGCGGATGGCAACCGATTCCCTAATCCCGGCCAGTCAGCTCCGTATTCCTACCCCGGAGGCCATCTTGGTGAAGCGTTGAAAGGGAGGAGGGAAGGAGTCCTGGCCACGAAGAGAGCTATACAGCAAGCCGTAAAGCGAAAGCATGTGCCGTAAAGCCCTGACATACGCGAGACATAGAAATAAAACTACAATTTGGCGGCGGCTACTGGACAAGGAAGAAGGACTTACCTGACAGCGTTGTGCTCGTTTTTGAGACAAGAAGATGGCTCGGACACCGGAATGTTGTCAGAAATATACATTTGTTCACAAAGTTGTCCCACAAGCCAACGCCACAAAAAACAATGCTAACACCTCAACCTCTTGGTCGTTAATCCCACAACATTCTACACATAACCCCTTCGAATGCATGCCTATAATTCCATGGTACGATGATGTACAATGTTACGAATTTCCATCAGCTGCTCATACTTACCCCATGCAGCACCTCCTTACCCTTGCTAAAAACAAGCGAGCTCCAGCTGGAAAGCGGACCACGCCATGAACGCCACCATGTTTCTCCGAGGTCATGCAGAAATGCCTCGGAGAAACGAAAAGTCATTTTCGGATTCGGCGGCGTGTTTCTTTCTCTCCTCTTCCCATTGGCTGGAATGTAAAATTCCAGCCAATGGGAAGAGGAGAGAAAGAAACTAAATAAACACACCCCTGAATCCCAAAAAGACGGGGCTTAAATGGACTGACGCCCCTCTCCTCCAATGGCTGGCCTCCGTTTTGGAAGCCAGCCAATGGAGAAGAGGGGCGGGTTCAAGCCCCACTCTGAAAAACATAAGATCTCCCCAGCGGGACTGCGCAAGCGCAGCCTAAGCAGGCTGAGACCTAAAAAGGGGCAATTCCTTCAATTCACATATTCCAAGCAGCTGTTCAAAAACAGAAATTCACCCTCTTGTGCATGCAATATGTTTAGCTCACTGCTTAATTTGCCCTGGTGGTTGCAGGTGAGGGAGACTGGCACTGATTTGTCCTCATCAGACATTTCCTGAGAAAAAGGGAAGGAAAGTAGAAAAGAACATCACAATGGGAGAAAGCAGGATCCTGCAGTAGCGAGATAGAGGGAAAGGATGTGTCTGGGAGTGGATTATAGGGGGCTGAAGGGGATTGAAGACTATGCAGTTGGGGATTCTGTGCACTTAACACCTTCACTGCTTGAGATATTTGTCTGCTTTGCTGAAGGTCAATAGAAACAGGTGTGGTCATGACGAGCTGAGCTCGTCATGAGCACACGAGCAGTGTGCCTCAGGTGTTAATAACAGCACAGGCTGCGGACTCCGCATAAGCTTTGGGCATCAGCCCTCATTCGGTTCCAAATTAAGCAACTCGTTCAGCTACAATTTTGTATTGACAGCATGAGCTTCAAGAATGTCAGACCATGGTTACGTTTTGCTGTGCAGCAGTGTTTTGCCTGGGTCCTGTAAGCTAGGAGAACCATTTCTGAAGCACTACTTTTTACTGACTAATCCAGCTACCCTTTTCTTAAAATGTATGTTTCTATCAAGGTTTATCCCCTTATGTGACATTTATGCGTGCAGTAAATGCCCATGTCTGTGAGCGTCTGAGCGATCACTCGGTTCTGCATTAAGAGTATCAATGTGAGCTTCTGCTAGGCACATGACCTTGCAGGAATAGCACTAATCAGAATTACTATACCTCAGGTTATCTAATATATGGTAATGCCTTACTCAAATTGGGTTTCAATTTTGTAGCAGATTAGACTCTATTCTTCTTTGTATTTTGCATCTCTTTCTGATCTTGCCCCTTCTCGCTAGGGGAATTTTCTATTTCAGTTTTAGGTTAAAGGCAAGGCTTACATGGTCAAGCTCCTAAGGTATCGCTTCCAATGATGTATAAACCTGCAACATTATTGCAGGCAATTCCAATCCCCTCTGCTGAGGATTCTACAGCAAGTTTCTGCAAGGCCAAGAAATCGAAAGAACTTTTTATGGGGATGGGGGGTGTCTAGAATAATCATGGAAAGGGCTTCTTAACATCCAATAAGATTCCTAAATGCATGAATGCAATTCTTTCAAAACCTCGGGATAACAGAAACAGATTGGTGCCATGTCTCATCATTTGATTTTTCTTGCGGGCTGTAATGCGCATGCACAGGTTTTAAATTTGCTTGTCCGGCAACCCAGAAAGACACCACTTCATCAGATGCTAGGCTTTGAGTTAGGAGTTGGAGAGTAAACGATGTGGAACATTATCTAGCTTCTTCATGGCAGTCACGGTTCATAGATGGGTACTAACCATTAAATAGTACTTCCGTTTTAGCTTCTGAGTAGAATAGAGGGCACCTTTTCTTACCCAAATGTAAATTAGAAGTGTCTCCTGCCCCAAGTATTATTGATTATCTTGACTTTTTAGATTTATAGGCTTTAAAGAAACAAAGGAGGGAGAATTATTGCTAATGCACCAATACTGTACAAAGCAATCCTACTGATTATTATGACAAGATACTCGAGATAAAATGTAACCACAGCTTATGGAACCGGAAAACAATGCCTCAGTTAACAAGCATTTGCAATGCTATAGTTCTCGCATTAGCTAGAGTTTAACCTATTAGCATTGTAAATGACAATGCCTTTTACTTCTGTTTTCAAAACATAAATAAAAGGCGTTGTCATTTAGAATGGCAATAGCTCAAGCTCTCATAAATTCGAGACCTACTGCATTGTAGGGAACAACTCCCTTCTGAAAAGGGTCAATTTTTCTCTTAAGCGAGAACAGCCTGCGAGGGTGCTTTTAACTCATTCAAGGTTTGCCTCTAGCTGTGGTCGACATTACATTGATTCATACACTTGCAAAAAAGGGGGGGGGGGGTGCAGTCAACGATAGCCCTAGAAAACCAGCAATTTCCACGTATTTTTTAAAGTCTGGTGTTACAATTAAAGCGCTCGTTAGTGGTTAGACTGACCACTAACTTCGGGTTCCCGGGTAGCATTCTACGTGCTGTAAAGCACTTTGACGCCTCACCATGATTAGTTAGCGCTATATAAGTACACTCCTTTAGTAAATTTAAATGTAGTGTTTACTGAGCAATCAGACCAACTTGGTTTAATGAGAAATCTAAGACAGAGAATCGCCGTAGAACGGTTTTATTTTTCTAGTTTTCCTCCGAAATTCAAGCAGCGCGATATTGACCCCCATAATAAACACTTTCGGACAAGTACGCACACCCCAGTCAACAAATAAGACGCGTGACCAACACACAACTCCCTCCAGGGGCGGGACAAATGTAAGATGCGTTACTTGAAGTCCACATACGGGGAGGGTCTAGGGGAGGGCCACTGTCCCTGGGGAGGAAGAGGCTGCAGGAGGAGGGAGTGCCGGAGGAGGCTGGCTGGGATGTGGGAGGAGAGCGCATTCCTCGCCTAGACCGGGGAAGAGCCGGGGTCCTGCCGAGGCCGACAGACTCAACGCAGCAGGCTGGCACACTCAGACCATACCTTGCGCACACGCTGACTCCCACACACACTGACACTCACACATAGCTTGTACATACGCTGACTCCCCACACACAACATGCTGACACACACACACACCATAACTTACGCACACACTGGCACACTCATGCTTCCACACACACACACACACACACCTTGCGCACACATTGGCACACTCATGCTTCCACACACACACACACACGCTGACACACACACCCAGACACACACACACAAACAAACAATAACGTGCACACACTGACTCGTGCTTACACGCACGCTGACACACACAACTTATGGACACACACACAACTTGCACACAGGCGATACTCACACCCACCATTTAATCAAACTCGGACACTCATGCACACACCCATACTTACACAAGTAAACTTATGCTCGCACTCCGTGATGATATTTGACTACTGATCATTATTGGTCTTATTTTGAAGAATTAATAAAGACTTGATACAAAAAAAAGCATCAATGAACACAAAAAAAACAAGCAACAAAATGATGCTGACAAAATCATTCAGGAGTGCCACTACTTTTGTCCCATGTGGTTAATTTCTGCTAGTGGGTCCAAGTGGTGCGTTCCTGCACTCGCTTTTGGGACCAATCATTTTCATTGCAAAACTCAGACCCAGAGCACATGACAAATTAACCAGGTGGGAGATAAAGATAAGAAAAACCAGCGACAAATGGAGAAAGCATGAAAGTGTTTTACCCAAGCTAAACTCAACAGACAGGTTGCCATTATTATATATGTTGGAAGATCGGTAATTGCTGTTCGAACATTTAAACCGTATCACACACCTGAGTCACTTCCTTCCATCAACCTCCACAATGTGCCTAAGCAGTGACCCTAGGAACAACCATCACAGCCGATGTAAATACGTGTCGTTTTACTATTCTACGGCAACCCTGTGGATTGCGTTATCCTGCGTACCTCTTACCTTGCTCGAAAAAGTTACAGCATCTATATGCCTTTCAAAGGAGTGACTTACGGCGCAAATCAAAAGAAGAGGGCTAATGATTGCAACCCAACAAAAACCAGAAAAGTCATAAAAGTGTGTGATATCGTGAACAACCCATTAAGTGGTTAAAAGAACCCTCACTCACCAACCTGGTTGGTGACATGCTTCATCATAGGGTTCCCACTAGGAAGATTGAATGTCTCCCCAGTGTGCTACGACACCTGTAATTACAGTGTAGCTGTTTTTTTTTCCAAATTTTTGAAATGACAGGGATTGTGAGGGTGAAGTTAAAAGGAAGCAAAGTAGATCTCAAATTTAATTTTAATACGGGAACTACAAGCAAACGTTAAAATCATGTGAAGCGGACACAGGCTGGTTATAAATTTGAACCAAATGTATCCTTAGAGAAAAGAAAGGACCGACATGTTTCTGCTCGCGTTTATCAATTTGGCAGAGCTTTCATCAGGACGAAAAGAACAAAAAAGTACCACCCTGGCGGTATACACATGCTAAGGTGTATCCTAACCTAGGGGGTTTGTGTGACTGGGTAAAACTCACGGTTTTACCTGGACGCTCCTGGGATTTCCAAGCGCCCTTACCTATAAAAGGGAGAAAAGACACACATACAAACGTAACATTTAAGTATGCAAAGTACTCCCAATCATAGTACATCTCCACCTACATATATCGGAGATCTCCATGTTCGATGTAGGTGTATATAAACCACACACAACATGCTAAGTGTATACAAACGTGCCCAAAACCATTGGATTTCTTTTACAGCATGAACCTTAAGTCTGCAAGCTTACTTATATCACAAAAGCATGCCAGGTATGAAAGAAAGCCATTTTGCCTTTTTATAAACTTTCACAAACCCTCTTTTTTTAAATGCACAAGTCAATTTGCTCATACCACAAGTCAATTTATCTACTAACTAAAGTGCTCAACCTGGAAGATTAGCGGCATCCGGCATAGCCACAAACCAGTAAACTAATAAAATCTTAAAACCACCACATATATGGAAGAAATTAGGACCAATAAGTATTTACGTGAAGGCAAAGTCTGCTTCACTTCTTGGTCACAGTGGCTGGGGTAATTTTCACGGCTGATTTATCTGGAGTTCAAAGAGAAGGGAAACAACCACAGGGGAGGAGTCGCGTTAGTTAGCAAAAAGCGGTTATGCTCAAAAACTAACTGGCAACCCCCTCAACCTCCAGGTTAAAGGTGAACTCACTTGCAATCCGCCGACTCCCCGCTCGTGACCTGATTGATGCACGTCGGCTGCCCGAATAGTATGGTGCGGACGTTTCAACGGTAATGATGTACGCTGATAGCGATCACATGACTACCACGCCAGACGGCATTGTCACGTGACCGTTCTTTCGCACTAGGAACTGAAAGAAAGGTCGAATAATTAAAGGGCCCGCATCTACAGATACAAGAAATTATGTCAAGCCACATTATTCAGTGCCGTTTTTATATCAAGTGACAGCAGCCTCATTCATCATGAGAAATCTTTCACGCTACTTTGAAAAAAATTTTTATATTTATATAGAGCAGTTAACTGACTTATTTCGTAAAGTAACGCTACCTTGTGCCAGCAGACCGAGATTTTTTTTTTGCCCGCTATTTTAAAAAAAAAATCTTTATTGACAAGCCTGTCAAAACTTTATCATTAGATCGCCCAAACCACCTATCAGATTCAACCTGTTCACCATTATCAGCTACATGCAGCCAGTGTTTAGGTGGAAACCAAAGCTTGCTAATAAGTTTTGATAAACAGGAATTTTTAACTTAGGGATGTTACACCTAGCAAAACTTTATGGATATTAATACAGCTTTCGTAGTGGAAATTATTGGAATAACGAAACACAAATGGGCATAGTAATACTCAAATGAGTCATTAGATAGTGCCGCATCACACTTCCCCATGAGATATTATCGTTGAGTCTGTCTCAAAAAGTGACTCATGCAATCTAACATTGCTTTCTAGCTGCTCAATAATAGTCCACCTGATGTCGTTAGGGGTATGGTTGGCCTGTATGAAGTGTGCAGTTAATTTCGTAGTGTTTCTTTGGCAACTGTTATTACTGCAATGCTCACAGATGCGTTGTTTAATCTTTCTTGTGTCATACCCACGTAGCGGAGTCCACATGGACAAGAAATTAGGTACACAATGTTACACGAATTACAATTAGTGTTTACGTTGGGACCATTGTTTTCCTGGTTCCAGGTCCAGATACTTAGTGGGAGTTGTAAAGTGGCAGATACTGCACCCTCCACATGGATAGTGTCCCGTTACTGGGGGGAGCCCCCACGCATTCAGAACTGTCTTCTCTTCGCCTCGTGTTTTTTGGTCGAGTATGGACTAGATAGTCCTTTAAACTTCTTGCTCATCGGTAGGAGAATAGAGGATTTTCCCAATCACAGTTATTACTTCTCAGAATCCTCCAAGGTTTATTAATAGAACGAGTCCCCGCATTAGAGTGGTGAGGGGACCCCTGCGGCGTGCCAAGAGAGACAAGGAACCTGCACACCGAGCCGGTGAGTGAGAGCTTGGCTGGGTGCATTGTTGGGCTAAAGGACATCCCGAGTTGAGCGCGCATGCGCATAGAGAACAAAAGTGAAATTTGAGGAGGCTTGCGAGGACGGAAGGGGGACAGGAGATGTGCGCGGCGCGTTCACATTTCCAGACCGCCATGCATGCAGCATGCTAATACACAAGCCATCGCCCAAAGAAACACGCATTTACAATGCAATAGGGCTTGCATTTGCGAGAGATTAAGCAATTGGCATTGTAAGTGACAATGCTTTTTATTTAGCAGTTAAAAAGCATGGTCATTTACTAACGCCAATAGTTCAAACTTTCGTAAATGCATTTTGATTCCTGCCTCTCCGCAGCTTGTTCAGCTTTGCAACGCTTGGATCGTAAGTCGAGTGTTGCCAGGGCACTGCCAGTTGACTGTAAGCTACAGCGAAGAAGAGCGGTAGGAAGGAGAGCTATAGCAAGTGAGCAGCGCCGAGCGTGAGTGTGCTGTGCGGACGGAGGGCACTGCAAAGAAACAGGTACTATCAGGTGCCACAATGAGAGTATATGTTACCCTGCCAAGGCAGTTGTATGGACTGTCTAGTCAGGATAGCATTGCGAAGACAATTTACAAAGGAGGTCTTGGATATATTACTGCATCTGTTATCACACCTGGAAGGAGTAGTTTCTGTCCTGTAACTCCAGTTCTGTAGTAGGGGTATCTCTGTTATAGTCATAATCTAGTGAATAGTCCCGCCCATGTGCGCGGACCCCGAAGCAATCAAAACTAATCTCTTAAGCTGTCAAAACATGCAGACCTGCATAGACACTTAAGAGAGAATTTAAAGACAGATAATGCAGCCTATATCCACAGGCTACACTGTCCAATACTTCAACTGGAAATTCCACCAAAAACCACAACAGCACAGCCTGTCCAGGGTTTTCCACAGAGAAAAACCTTGCTTTTAACAGCAAAACCCTCTGGAATGATAGAGAGGAAGGAGTGGACAGACAAGCCCCATAGGCTGCCATTATGTGGCTCAAAACAGGATACTGTGCCTTTAAGAGAACTTTCCAGAAGCCTCACAGTATCCCAGAATGCAGTGCAGGTCCCTTTCACCTTCAGTTCTTTTTGAAGGCGTAACACGCCAGACCTGTAGCATTCCTTACATGAATATCTCTCTCCACCGGGGAGGAGGGCGGGCGCTTATGACTATAACAGAGATACCCCTACTACAGAACTGGAGTTACAGGACAGAAACTACTCCTTCTGTAGTAGGGGATCTCTGTGTATAGTCATAATCTAGTGAATAGAATGGCAAGCCCATCCCCACACCAAAGCGGCGGTGGAGAAACGAGAAATAACACCACTATTGTGCGAACAGATTTCGCAGCGAAGCCTGCCCAACCTGAGCATCTGCCCTGGTACCAGACAGTAATGCTTAGCCAAGGTATGGACCGTCTTTTAAGTGGTGGCCTTGCAGATTTCTGCAATCGGAACATTAAGCAGCAAAGCAGTCGTGGCAGCTTTGCCCCTGGTGGAATGAACCTTAGGTTCACCTCCTAAGGTCGTATTAGTCTGTTGGTAACACAATAGTGTACAGGACACAATCCACCTAGAGATGGACTGTTTTGAGGTAGAAAGACCGGTCCAGACTCATCCCTAATTGACAAACAATTGATCTGAACCACGAATATCTCTGGTTTTAGCCAGATAAAATTCCAACACCCTCCTAACATCCAGGGAATGTAGGAACCTTCCCGCTGGAGATGCCGGATTCTGAACCTACGTAGGCAAAGTTATTGTCTGGTGGACATGAAAACCAGAAATAACCTTAGGAAGACATTTAGGGTGAGTATGCGTAACAACCTCAGCAGCACGGAATACAGTATAAGGTCCTTGGCAACACAACGCCTGAATATCACTCCCCCTGCGGGCCGATGTGAAGGCCACGAGGAACGCCGCCTTCCAGGACAGATGCTGCAACGAAGCCCTATGAATAGGTTCAAAAGGCTCCTACATCAATCTGGACAGTACCACATTCAATTCCCATGAAGGCGAAGGAAGCCAGACAGGAGGGAATGCTTTCTTCCAGCCTTCCAAAAAAATCTTTTATCACGGGGATCTGGAAGAAGGAAGTCTGAAGGGCATTTCCTGTAGGCAATAAGCGCAGCAATATGAACCGTAATGGATTAGACATTAAGGCCCAACTGCGCCAGGCGTAGAAGATACAGAAGGAAGACATCTTCCTTACACGTCGACAGGTCATGGTCCTTGGACTTGCACCAGATGCAAAAACTTCCTCCACTAGTAAGCAGAAGAAGTCCTAGTGGAAGGATGCTTAGCCTCCTTCAGTATGTCCATACAAACTACTGGTAGATTCAAATGGCCATATCACACTATCTCAGGAGCCATGCAGCCAAACTCAAAGACGAGAGGTTGGGGTGCAACGTCTGCCCCCTGAACTTTGCGAGAAGGTCCGGCCTGCCAGGCCTCCGTATGAGAGGACGGAGAGACCAGTGAAGCAGGTCCGTGAACCACCACTGTCTGGGCCATTCCGGGGCAATCAGGATCATCCGCGCCCTGGACTGGGACAGCTTGATGAACACCGCCGGAATCAAGGGAAAGGGTGGAAAAGCGTACAGAAAGCTGTTCGACCAGTTAATCCAGAACGCATTCCCCAGCTTCCCCACAGGCAGTACCTGGAGGCGAAGTCTCGGCATTCGCCGAAGACTTCTCCTAGTACATCGTCGTTTATGACCCATTCGTGGCTTTCCTGAATCAGTCTGCTCAGCACGTCTGCCTGAACATTCTGCACACCTGGCAGATGGGTAGCCGTTAGAGTCAGTCGCCAGATCGCCCGCGCCTCCTGCGACAGAGTGCGCGACCTCGAACCCCCCTGCTTGTTGATGTAATACATTGTGGTCAAAATGTCCATCTGTACAAGCAGAGAGTTGGTCCGGAAGGACAGAAGAAACGCCTTCAATGCCAAGGGAACAGCTCTGAGTTCCCAGAAAATGATGTGACCCGTGGACACCATCTGGGACCACGTTCCTTGTATCTGCAAGTCTCCGGAAAGCGCCCCCCAGCCGTGGGGAGACGCATCCATCACGACAGCCTGTGTGGAAATGTCCTTGTGAAAGGGAACGCCTCTTAGGAGATTCTCCGCTGAACACTACCACCTCAGAGACTGAAGAGCACGCAGAGACAGTCGTATCTTGTCGCCCAAGGATCCTTTCCTCTAATCCCACTGATCCTCCAAGCACTCCTGCAAAGGTCTCATGAGCAGCCGTGCGTGTGGCGTGAGGAATATACAAGAGGCCACCGACCCCAGTAGAGAAGACACCGTCTCCACTGCCGTAGATGGGGCGGTCACAAGAGCCTGAGCCTTCCCAAGTGGAGATAATCGACTCTCCTCCGAAGGAGACACGCTTGCTGACAGCGTATTGACAGAGGCTCCCAAGTACTGTATGCACTGGACCGGAATGGGGACAGACTTGGACATGTTGATGTGCAACCCCAGCTCGTTCCAGAGAACGCACCTCCTCTTGAAGTGCGCCTGAGCTTCCGAGAAGGAGGAGGCCTTGATCAACCAATCGTCCAGGCACGGTTAGAGAAGCCACCTAGTTTTTCCACAGGCGTGCAGCTACCACTGCCATGCACGTCGAGAATAGTCTGGGCGCAGACTTCAGCCCGACTGGCAGTACTGATAATGATGGGCGCCGACTTGGAATCGCAGGAACTTCCTGTGTGCAATGAGCACATGGGAGTATGCATCCTGTAGATCTATGGCACCAAGCCAATCTCCCTATTGCAGCTGAGTATAAACCTGATGCAACGATAGCATGCGAAATTCCTCTACTGCGAATCCACTTGTTTGCTTGTCGCAAATCCAGAACGGGCCTGAACTCGTTCCTGTCCCTCCCGTGAACCAGAAGAACCGGGAGTACAGACCTCTCCCCCTTTGAGACAGAGGTACGTCCTCTATCGCCCCTGTCCTAAACAGGATAACGGCCTCTGCTTAGAGCTCGCACCGCTGAAACCGCGAGCCGACCGGAGGAAGTGCTGGAGGAGGGCCGATGAACTGAAGACTTACTCAGACCCAGCCGGCCTTTGTTCGCCGAGGAGCCACAAGCTCGCTCGCGTATGCGCACAGTATACTTGTAAAGCATTAAATGGTGGCCCGGGACCACCGGCAAATCCTGGGAGGAAAAAACGCCGCTAGAAAGGGCAAAAGGCCTCAGGCCGTTCTCCATGCCCCAAACCTACAGCCGTCCAAAAGTCTCCGATTCAGACTTCATGCGGGCCACTCACTACTCTCATGGCAACCCAAGGGTTTCCCAAAAAACGGGAGAGTAGAAGCACACTGCTGAGCCGCAGACTGCAGAGACGTCAGGCGAAGAAACGTATGGCAACGTAGGACAAACCCACAAAACCTGGGGGTCGGCAGGAGAGAAAAACTTCGCTCCGACACCGATGCCTAGATCCGAAACTATCAGGCCCATTAGACCACCTCTTGTAAGGCTTCCCTCCTGTCTCTCGGCAGAGGAACCACAAATCGGTGAAGAAAACCCCCCACAGAGGGATCTCACAACAACGGCCCAACAACAGCGGGCCACAGCGCGAGGTCTACATGTCGCCACCCCTGCGACCAAGTCAGGAGCACGGTCGGAGCCAGAACCTCCTGCCAGGCGGTAGTGGACGAAAGGTAAGTCCCGCCAAGCAGTAAAGAGTCGGAGAGGGACTCCCCGTACTCATGGCAGACGCATCCCTGGCATCAAGGCACGGAGGTTCGCAGACTGAGGGGCAAAAGGCCCCTGGGGTGGTGGACGGAAGAGGGAACCGAGAGGATTCTGAAACATCCCCGGTGGTCTCACCAGTAGTGGTTGAGCAGGAGGCGACCTAGCAGATGTGCATGCAAGCACTCACAACTAAGCAAAAGGACAAACGTCCCTCGCGTACACGTGGTGAGTAACCACAAACTCCCCATCAAAAGGATTCCTCGACGCTGATCAACTGCTCTGCGTCGTGAGTGGAAGGTGCCGGGAACACAAAGTCCCTTCCTACGACGGGAGGCTCACCAAGGAGCGAGGCCTGGAACCAGACCCAGGCGTCAAGAGCCGGCAGTACTCTGCGGCTGTAACCCATGACGCCGACCGCACTACGACGTCACCATCACTAAGACAGTGACTGTCTCTACGACAACCAACACTCAGACGTCAAAATGTCACTAGGTGTCAAACACGGAGACGCCGAGCCATCCCTAACGGTGACGTCCGGACCCCACGGAAGAGGGCAGAGCCCAAGTGACCAATGCCCCAAAAGGAGCATCACCGCTCCATGACGTCGAGCCTCACCGCTCCATGACGTCGAGCCTCACCGCTCCATGACGTCGAGCCTCACCGCTCCATGACGTCGAGCCGAGGCACTCCATGACGCCGAGGCACTCCATGACGCCGAGGCACTCCATGACGCCGAGGCACTCCATGACGCCGAGGCACTCCATGACGCCGAGGCACTCCATGACGCCGAGGCACTCCATGACGCCGAGGCACTCCATGACGCCGAGGCACTCCATGACGCCGAGGCACTCCATGACGCCGAGGCACTCCATGACGTCGAGGCACTCCATGACGTCGAGGCACTCCATGACGTCGAGGCACTCCATGACGTCGAGGCACTCCATGACGTCGAGGCACTCCACGACGGCCCCAACGCCGACTGGAACCGCGTCATAGCCCAGACGTGCCCTCACTGGGGATAACCCCAGAGATTACAGCATGGGACTCGGTAGAGGACCTACCCTCACCTCACCTAGAGGCCGAAGAGGCCTTCAAACTCCTCTGTTTGAAACCTGGAAGCCGAAGCCCCCTAGAAAAGAAGGTACAGAGAAGACAGGTGTCCAAAGACACAGGCAAGCACAGAGTACAAACCCTGTGAGCTTCAGCTTTGGCCTTCAGTTAAGTCGCAGACAAAGCACATGTCAGACTAGAAATAGTCTAAAGACAAGAAGACTGCAGAAATTCTGCCAAAAAACCACAGCAGAATGCAGATAAAGGCCAAAGACGCCGAGTGAAGCTACAAAAATTCAAAAATATCACAAAAATAGAATAGAAAAAGCTCAGAAAAGAAGAGCTAATGCTCCAGGGTCCTGCTAGCAGGAGCCGGAAAAAAGAACTGAAGGTGAAAGGGACCTGCACTGCATTCTGGGATACTGTGAGGCTTCTGGAAAGTTCTCTTAAAGGCACAGTATCCTGTTTTGAGCCACATAATGGCAGCCTATGGGGCTTGTCTGTCCACTCCTTCCTCTCTATCATTCCAGAGGGTTTTGCTGTTAAAAGCAAGGTTTTTCTCTGTGGAAAACCCTGGACAGGCTGTGCTGTTGTGGTTTTTGGTGGAATTTCCAGTTGAAGTATTGGACAGTGTAGCCTGTGGATATAGGCTGCATTATCTGTCTTTAAATTCTCTCTTAAGTGTCTATGCAGGTCTGCATGTTTTGACAGCTTAAGAGATTATTTTTGATTGCTCCGGGGTCCGCGCACATGGGTGGGACTATTCACTAGATTATGACTATACACAGAGATCCCCTACTACAGAAACTATTTTCCCTGGTGCAAAGATCAAAATAAACAAGCCCTCTGAGTTTAACCATGAATAAAATTCACAAACAATATGCCAAAATTTGATCGTCACACACTAGCTCATGAAGTTAAATTTACAAAACAAATGTATTCGTAAAAATCTTTTAATCTTTTTTTTTCTTTTATTTTCCACAGGGTAGCCAGTCCGTTTTGTCCTTTTATAGGACTTCTTCAGGGCCCAAATAGATGTCTTTCATATGAACCGAAGTGTATGTCCCAAAGTTTCTATTTAAGGCAAGAAGTCTTCTGAGTTGAAAATGGAAAATTCTAATAGGTCCAATTTTTTTGATAAACAAGGTATTATCCTGATCAAGTATTTTTGGCCTATATCGGCCACTGCATCTATTCGAAGGAGTTTAAGGCATCAATCCGCCGTCCTCCGACTCTTCTCTGTCCGTGTTGTCAAACGCAGAGCGTGAGTGTGCTGCGGGGGCACTGCAAAGAAATAGGTCTCATCAGGCGCCGCATTGAGAGTATATGTTACCCTGCCAAGACAGTTGTATGGACTGTCTAGTCAGGCGAGCATTGCAAATACATTACTGCTGATGAAACAGGCTTTTTAGACACGCATATTCTCAAGGGTTGTCAGGCTAAAGACGGGCCTCATAGGCTAGCATTGTTGAGCCAGTGTGACTGAAAGAAACTTACATGGTAAACAGCAAATTTTTAAATGGGCCGTTACTGTCCAGTACGGAGTACCTGCACCTTTTTATTTTGAGAAAGAGAGTACCGGCACTTGTCAAGAGAAGTGCTATACTTTTAATTGGAGAGTACTGGCACTTTTCAGAAACAAGCAGGTACTCGGTTACAGAGTACCTGCACTTATGTTTTTCCATTACAAGCACTGGTAAAGAGGCTGTCACTGGCCAAAAAGATTTCCGGAAAACAGTATAGTTGCTGGTTAGCACCATGTCATCTGTGGCACCGTCTGCTAATCATCTCACAGCACATTACATGCCGGGAAATATATGTCAGTGTTTACATTGAAAAAAATACCACAGAGTCCCAAAGACCAGCATGCATTCAGCTGAAAGGCCAGTATTACTTGGTCTCAAATGACAAGGCACTTAGTAGCAATGTTTTTTCGGAAATATGAGTGCCCATATAAAGTGACAGACCACTGCATGTGGTAACAGCTAGTGATATTGTTTCTTAGAGGCAGATATTAAGACCAAGACTGAGGGTGAGAATACTGCTAAAGTACCGACGGAGCACCGTTGGGGCAAATTGAAATAGCCTTTGTAAAGTAGCTTTACATAAAATGTCTGCGTGAGCGAGAAACAGAACCATGAACAGCCCAGCGTTCTTAAACACCGTGCAGCTTATGTATAATTAACAGCGCAGTGCTCATGACGAGCTCTGTGCTGATTATGTATGCAAGTGGGGCCTTAAAAAGAAAGTTCCCCTCGGACACATTAACCACAAAAGCGGATGAAAACTGTAGTTAGGCGGTGCTGCTTCCGGAATAAACGGAAGTGACTCATCGAATTGACATCCAATAATAAACATTCTAAGAAAAGCGATGCCAGTGTTTACTAATGGCAAGTGGCAGGAGAAATTCCCTGGCAATAGGCGGAGTTTCACCCCTGATAGAGATTACTTGAGGTCTCGGAGAGACAACGCATGTGCATTGCCTAGGCAAGACCTCAAAAGGAGTGTGCACAAATACACGTTAATTATAGAAAACGGAAAGCCACATGTAGCAGGGGCAGTCCGCAGGGAGGATCTAAAAGAACAACACGGGTAAGTAATTCAAAATTATAACCAAACAGAAGCATGCATTTATAGAAAGGCACAAACGGCAACAATAGTAAATAAATTTTAAAAAAGGGGTTTCAAGCCACAGTGTACATTACAGCAGGACTCTCAGAGCAGCCAACGTGCACCCAAATCTAACCTTGTGTGACAAATTAACAGCTTGCAAGGGTACTGAAGATACTAACATTTTTCACTATGAAGGTAAATCCTGGCAGTAAATAACTCTTAACATATGAACCATCACAAAAAAGTTTTTTACTTTGTTAAATGTCAGTGCAAAAGGATTTATGTGGGTGTCGGTGCAAAGTGATCTATGTGGCTAAGACGACTCAACCTTTTAAGAATCATAATGAACAACATGGTACTAGCATTAACAGCAAAACTCTTAATGATTTCTTGAACATTCCTGTTGACTTACTGCAGCAGCTGACAATTTCTATTGTGTGTTCTATAAAATATAAAAATTGAAGAACAGAAGAGACTGATGTTGGTGGAAGATTGACCGTTGTAGAAAACAGATCGATCCAGTCTTTCAATTTTGTGTTCAAGGAACTGAAGTTTGGTAACACTTATAGGGTAAAGACAAGATCTAGACGCAGATACCTTACCTTTGAATTTTCCACTTGATCAGGAAGATTTTTGCTTGAGTAGAACTTGGTGCACTGGTAGGTGGCATCGGATTGGGCAGCACCATCTGCATAGTTTGCACTGGAAGCGAGGTCCGACTCACCTATATAGACGCTATCTCGACGCAGTGACGTAAGTTACTTTCCACAACAGGAGCGCGGAGCCCTGGAATGCATAGACAATGGTATATCCAAACTAAGACCCTGAAAGGGATCAGTTCAGATCGTAAAATCTTGTCAGGAGAGCGGTTAGGATGGGTGGGTCAGTAAGGAATCTGCGCTAGATCATATCTCGAACAGATGATGCGTTATCCAAGGTAAGTAACTTGTTCATCTGATAGAGACATCTAGCGGTAGATTCCTTACCATTGCACAGATACTCAAGCAATAGCTTCCTCGGCAGTGGGCTGCAGACAAATTCTAAACTAAAAAGTCCTACAGGACCGAATGGGTGAAGTGCCCCTACCTGCAGACCACACTGTCCAGGCGGTAATGTTTCGTAAATGTGTGCAGGGATGCCTGCGTTGCTGCCTGGCAGATGCCCAGGACTGAGACTCCATGTGCTAATGCTGTGATAGCAGCTATTGCCCTGGTGGAATGAACAGTTATGCCCCAAGGGCTGCTTCTTCGCCAGTGCGTAGCAGATTTGTATACAGAGAACGACCCAGCGTGAAATGGTTTGTTTGTGCCGCTGAACCCTTCTTCGTGCAGTACCACAGGGCGGTGGGATTGTCTGTAAACACTTGTAGCAGCAGCCTTCCCTTGGAGGGTTGTTGGAGGCTGGCTTAGTATATGGTGCAAACTTATTTAAGGGATGCACCTTGCACTAATCCAGGCAACCCTTATCGTGATTTTAGTGGTCTTTGATAATCATCGAAAGATCTTAAAGTGGTAGCTGTTGAGAGCACCCTTCTGGCTTATCTCGGAGGAGAGTTTATCAGCTTGTTTTACCAGTTTAATCATGTACTGTACGGTAAACGAAAAAGAAGGACAGTGTTTATATAAAAATACTTCTATTTATTACACAACACGCACTAACACATTGGTATACCTCCTACCCAAGCATATCAACGCAAATACACAATACTTCAATGGCAAAAGGATAAGTAGCACAAAATACAGTGGTCTCCAGGAGACACAACCATACATTAAGAAAGTTAGATGCAAACTTCAAAGGAGTACAGGAGTTAGACCAGAAGATCCAGAAGAGCTGGGGACACAAGGAACCACCCAAGGTAACAACCCAGAAACCCCAGGGAGGCTGTGTGAAGAGTGGTACCAGTTATGTGCCCAATTGAGGTCAATGGAGAAGTCGCGGTTTCAGTTTTGCAGAAGGACACTTCCCAGAGGAATTCCCTTGGAAGACAGAAGGTTGATGAGCCACTCCACCCCTGGATGCCCTGGAGACCAGGTTACCTACACCAGGATAGTCAGAGGCATAGGGTGAAAAGATGTCAGAAACCCCTGTAGAAGACAGAGGAAAACTTGGAGAAAAGTGCCTCTAGAGTAGAAGTCTGGTGGCATTCAAGGGTGGATTCTGGAAGTGACGAACGTGCAAGCAGAGGGAAAAGAGTCCATGCCACTCAGAGGTGACCAGGAGGCATGGAAGAGCAATGCCCACAGATGTCAGAAGGTTCAGAAGTGATGACGGTGACCTTGTTGCTGCAGCTGTGAGGACCAGGTGCGTGGAGAAAGACCAGAAGCTGTGCACAAGCTGCACCACGTACGATGTCGATAACCAGGGGGGGGCGGTGTACGGCAGGAATGCCAACAAGCCTTGGTAGCCACAACTGTCGTGGAGACCGAAGAAGGAGCAACGCATGGGACTCACCACAAGCAGGCCCGAGCAAGCAAAGGAACCCACTGAAGCAGGAGATGACTCTCAGGAGGCCGAAGGACTTTGAGCAGCTCACCAAGAAAGAAGGCGCATGGTGCAGAGGACATGCTGAGGAAGCTGTATATAGAGATACTAGAGGCTAGAGCTTATTGTAGCCCAGAAATCTCCAGAGTGCAGAGCCACCAAGCCTTGGCAATGGCAGGAGGTTTGTCCCAGCACTTCTGACGAAGGATACCAGCCTCAAAGTTGCAGAGAAGAACGGTTAGGCGAAAAGGAAGTTGCAGATCCACCACCTGTGTTGATGAGCCTTTCAAAGTCCGTGGGACGTCAGGAGCAGCAGACCGATCAGCTTCCTTGCGGTGCCTGCAGATGCGTGGGAGTGACTCCTTCACTGCAAGGGAGATTACTTTGGGGTCATTGATGCCCCCAGGTCTGGTGAAGATCCTGAAGAAGACCAGGAGCAGCAGGAGTCTTCCTTGGTGCAGTGTTGGTTCCAGTGAAGTCGAAAAGTCCAGACTGTCAAAGTGACATGGTTTCAGGCTTAAGTCTTGTCCCACAACAAATCTAATGAACCATCCACAGGTAAGCCCTTAAGTATCCTAGTGAAAGGGTTGGAACGACTCAGGGGTCCCTTCCTGAGGAGGGTTCGGACAGAGGGGAGGATACTACCATGTCCTTTTTCCCAGTTTCGTGCCAGAGTGGGAGTCAAGAGCTCCCTAAACGGGAGTATGCAAGGAGTACACCAAACGGGCCCTTCAAAGCACGCAGGTGGTGCTGGCAAGTGCCCCCACCACAGCCCAATACACAAACTCCTGTCTGGGAGGTAGTCACATCTGTCTACGACAGGAAACATATTGTTCTACCTTCTATTGATTGAGCTTGGCTCAGCAGCAGGAGGGAAGAATCAGGTCTGTGGTCGGCAGCAGCACTAGGTTGCTGTCAGACCCTGAAATGCTGTTACCGGTAGTACTGGGGGTACCCCAAGTGAGCCCTACAGTACATGGGATCATACTTCCAAAACTGGAATCTGTGTTGGGGTATGATTCGAAGATGTTTGATACCAAACATGCTCAGGTTCGGCACACCCACTATATAGTTGGCCATAGATAATAATGGAGGTCACTATATCAAAATGGCTGACCGCACTTACAAAGATCCGAGAATCGACTCTAAGGTTTGTATAAGTCACCTGCTCATGCTTAGGCACCCACACACTTATAACCCATCACCCTGCCTTCAGGATTGAAAGGCCTGCCTTAGAGGCAACATACGTTTTAAGAGTAGTGACATCAGATATAAGGAAACTTACATCTGTCATAAGTAGTGCTAGCATCAGCTTAAATAGGCTGCAATGGCAGGACTGTTAGTCACAGTTTGAGTGGTCTCTCATGGGTGGCATAATACATGCTGCAGCCCATGGGAGACCCCAGGTGTACCTCTGCCCTGGGTACCTCAGTATCATACTAGGGACTTAGAAGGGTACACCAGTAGCCAGTTAGGAAGGTGCCAAAGTACTTACGATAGTCCTATTTAGGGGGAGAGCACAGCAATTGGGGTCCTGATTAGTAGGATTAACAGTCAAACACAATGTGATTAGCAAAAAAGTGGGGCTAAGCATGAAAGCAGATCCTACTTTCCAACACAGCCCCCCACCCCCAACAAAAGGAGATGAGACTAACCTTGACCAGTTGGGCCTTCATTTTCTAAGTAGAAATATAGAGTGTCCATCTACATTAGCATAGTTACTCCCAGGGCTATGTTCCACCAAAAAGTTGATCCCTGTAGGGAAATGGACCACCTCAAAAGTTTGGAATTTTCACCCTTCATTTGTTTTAGCCATAAGAGGGGCGGATGGTCTGTCTGAACAAATAAGTGCGTTCCAAACAGGTATACCTCAACTTCAAGGCCCAGACCACAGCAAATACCTCCCTCTCAATAGCTGACCAACGCTTCTCCCTGGGGAGTCAACCTTCTGCTTATAAAAACTACTGGTTGGTCCAGGCAATCTGCATTAAGTTGTGATAGAACTGCACCTATCCCTATCGCAGAAGCATCTGTCTGGACAATGAAGGTTTTGGAGTAATCAGGAGTTTGCAGAATGGGAGCAGTGCACATGGCCTGCCTCAGGTCATCAAATGCGTTCTGAAAGCTAACTGTATATTGAATATTTTAGGCATTCTTTTGGAGGTGAGATTAAGGAGAGTCACTATTGACCCATATCCCTCAACAAACCTCTTGTAGTACCCAGTCAGGCGCAATAAAGCTCTGACCCGAGTCTGGGTAGTGGGAGCAACCCACTCATTATGGTCTGGATTTTGCCCTCCAATGGTTGAACCTGGCCTCCACCTAAAAGGTGGCCCAAGTACACAACCTTGCTCTGCCCTACCTGGCACTTTGGGGCCTGGATAGTGAGGCCTGCCTTCTGCAGGGACTCTAGAACATTCCCAAGGTGGGCCAGGTGACAGGTGGAGCTAAAGACAGCAATATTATCTAGATATGCTACACTATAGGCTTCCAGCCCTGTGAGAACTATGTTTACCTATCGCTGAAATGTAGTGCATTCTTTAAGCTAAAAGGCATCACAATAAATGTATAATGCCCACTAGGTGGGGTTGAAAATGCTGTTTTTGGCTTGCATTCCTCAATATCTGATTTGCAACTAACCAGCTGTCAGGTCCAATGTACTGAGATACTTGACTGAGACCAGAGTATCAATCAGCTCATCTGCCCTGGGAATTGGATGGGCATCAGACTTAGTGTCTGCAGTGGGACCTCTGTAGCTCAATTCTCTCTTAACATCTTGGGTGTGAGATTTTGGCAAAGGACTACAGGACTAGCCCAAAGGGTATCCAAAGGCTTAAGGACCCCCACCCCGCAGCCTTCCCCAGCTCCAGCATTTTTTGGACCGCAGTCTTGATGCAGTCTCTGACATGGTCAGGATGTCTGTAGATTTCACTCATGACAGGACGACTGTCACCTGTGTCCACTTCATGGGTACCCGAAGTAGTTTGACTGAGAATTGAAGAAAGCAATCACAGAAAACAGAGAACCCACTGATATTTCTAGCCTCCTCAGCAGCAGCTTGCTGTCTGAGATCTTCAAGAGAGGGGCAGGAGTTCTAATCCAGACTGAGGTCTGCCTTGGAAAAACTCCCTGCCTCCAAGAACTCTCCAGTATCAGACCCAAGTTCCTCTGGGACAGTTCCTTCACAGATGCTAAGAGCATCTCCCTCAGGAGACTTGTCTTCGCTAGGGAGTCTTGGAGGAGGACAATTCCTTACCCTTCCTGCTCCTTCCCTTAGGAGCTAACTGGCCCATTTTTCCAGGATCCAAAGCTTCCTCCTTACTAGTAAAGTTCCATACCACTGTCACAGACAAGGACATCCAGAGTGGGTTTTAGGACTAGGCCAGAACCCAAGGTTAACCCTAATACCTTGGGGGTACCGCTACTACATGCACAGGTGCAAGGGGCGCTCGTTGCTCTAGGGGCAATAGACATAGGTTCTTTATTGTTACCTTTAGAGTAGTTGACATCCCTTGCTCTGTGGCTTTTCTCCTTACACAGGTAACATCAATGTCTCTTGCCAAAGGAAGAGAAGTTTTGGGACCCACCCCCAGAGGAAGATTTTTGGGGACCATGTGCAGACTTTTGTCTTTACCGTTCTCCCCACCCTTTGCTTGGGCCTTAGAAGAATCGTGCTTCTGGTCAGAGACCACCAGGTGCTGGTGCAGCTGCTGATTTGGACAGTTATGGAGGTGCTCCCTCATTATTAAATGTTACAATCCCTCATAGTCGTGCACATTTCTTCCAGAAGCAAGACTTCCAGAGTCTTAATAGCACTGTCTCCAAAGTCAACCCAGTCTTGGGTATGTGCCTTCTGTGTTTCCCTGAATTCAACAGTGTATTGCTCAGTGGTTAAACCAAACCCATCTACGGGAACACTGTTCAAGACTGCATAGTCATCAGCATCTTTCTCTTTGACAGTGAAATGTTCGTCTCTACCTTTACTAGCAAAGGAGAGCCACAGGATGGCTGCCCGCTGCCCTTGAGGGACCAGCCTTACTTTACAGGCTCTCTGCAAGGCTGTGATCCATTTATGGATGTCATCTCCCTTCTGTGACGGAGAGACTATCTCCCTTACCATAGGGGCACTAGTGCTGCCACCATGGGACTCTAGTCCCAAATTCTTACAAGCCCCCTGTACTTCCAAGGTTTCCTTACCAAGGACCAGCTTCTCTTGCTTGATCCTGAACTTGGTTTTCTCAAACTTGAGTAGGTGGCATTCCCTCTTTAAGAGACTTCCCTATGACTAGAGATTGCCGTCCCTATAGAATTGTAAGAGGCATTTGAATTGACAGAGAAGGATCTAGACCTTTCCTGTACTCTATTCACCCTCCCAGGAGGAATAAAGGGTGACCTATCTCTAGGGAATTCTCTTGGGGGATCAGAGTTCACCAGTATGGATTCATCAGACTCTTACCGGTCAGGATCAGGATTAGGGTCACTGGGGTGAGCCACAGCTGACCTTTCTTCTATAGCTACCCCACCCACATTTCCCTGCTCTTCTGGCCTATCAGCTTTCTGGAGGTAAACCAGCAGAAGCAGTTTTAAGAGTTTGATGCTACCAGTCTTTAACCTCACCGATGAAGCAAGGGTCCTAAGTTCCTGGAACTTAAGACCACTGTAATAGAAGATTGGGATCCAATGGCTTCCTCCAACTAAAATCATGGCTTACTAGGTGCAGTGTGGTGTTGCACCTACCTACACTAGTGAAAACTAAACTTCAAAATGATTGTAGAAAGGATTGTGCTAGACCCTCAAATACCAATCCAAAAAGTTCAGTAGAACTTACTACTCATAAAAAGTTTTATATATGCCCAATGCTAGTGATAGGTTTTTATCTAACCACACCTAGAATTGCTGCTAAAACAGTGCAGGCTTAAATCCCGATGGCTGCACGCCAATGAAGGAGGCTGGCTTAGTAAACTTGTTTAAGTGAAGCACCTTGCACTAATCCAAACAACCCATATGGTGATTTTAGTGGTCTTAGACAACCATAGAAAGCTCTCCAAGTGGTAGCTGTGGACAGCAGATTTCAGGCTTATCCAAAAGGAGTGCTACCCTGCTTGTTTTACCATATCTAATCATGTAGTGTAGGTGATATGAAAAAGAATCAAACAGCATATATAAAAATATGACTTAATTACACAACACTCGCTAACACATTAGTATATCTCTTACCCAGAGAGATCAACACAAATGCAGAATACTTCAAATGCAAATAGGTAAGTAAGCACATTATACAGTGGTCTCCAGGGGGATACCAAACCATATACTAAAAAAGTGGAATGCGAACTGCAACAAAAGTCGGGACTTGGACCAGGAGACTCAGAAGAGCTGGGGAAACAAGGAATCACCCATGGGTAAGTACTCAGGAACCCCATGGAGGCTGCGTGCAGAGGGAAAACACAGCCGCGTATTCAATAGAAGTTGGTGGGAAAGTCGCAGGTGCATTTTTTAAGAAGGACCCTTCCAAGTGGACCCTGTAGAAACCCCGTGGAGGACAGAAGGTGGACAGCCACCCCACCACTGGATACCCCAGGAACCAGGCTACAGTCACCATGGAAGCCAGGTGCATAGGTGTGAAATGACATCGGAAACCGCCGTAGACCACAATGGAGGACTTCAGTAAAGATTCCGCTGGCGAAGATTGTGCAAGAATCCGGTGGAGTCCAAGGGTGGATTCTTGAAGAGAAGAACCTGCAAGCAGAGGGGACAGAGTCTATGCCACTCTGAGGTGACCAGGAGACACAAAAGAGCAATGCCACAGATGTTGGAAGATGCATGAATCACTTATGCACTGTGACCTTGCCGCTGCAGCGGTGAGGATCAGGAGACGCTGACGAAGACCAGGAGCCGTGCATGAGCTGTCCCATGTCAAAAGTCGAGAACCAGGGGGTCGATGTCTGGCAGAACACCAACAACCCTTAGCAGCTGCAAAAGGCATAGAAAGCAAAAAAGGAGCAATGTTGGGACCAGTAAGACCCAAAGGATTCACCAAGTGCAGGAAAGTAAGAGCAGGCACCAAGCGAGCAGGGGAACCCACTGAAGCAAGAGAAAACCCTCAAGAGGGCCCATAGGCTGAAGGACAGGAGCCGCGATAGGACCTCGAGCAGCTCACCAACGATGAAGGCTTACGGTGCAGAGGATGTGGTGCGGACAAAGGTCTTGGCAGGAAGAGATGCCCGAGGCTGGAGCTTCTTGTAGTCTGAAGATCTCTGGAGTGCAGAACCAACAAGCCTTGGCAACGGCAAGTCAATGTGGTGCACAGGGGTTCAGTCACAGCGGTTCCAGTTGCTCAGAGGACAGTTCAGGCTTTGAGGGAGTTGCAGAACAGTCACTCGTGGCTCTGCACTTGTGTTGCTGAGCCTTTTAGTCTGTATGACATTAGGAGCCGCAGGCCAGTCAGCTTTGTTGCGTAACCAGCAGATACAGGGAAGTGACTCCTCGACCCAAAGGGAGATTACTTCGGGTGTACTTGATGCCCACAGGTAAATGAAGATCCTGGACGAAGCAGACAACGAAGACGACTTGCAGAACAGTGAGACCAGGAGCAGCAGGAGTCTTCCTTGCAGTCTCGGTTCCAGGCAAAGTCCAGCGAAGTCCAAGTGTCCAGACCAGGCGTGCCCAACGAGTAACTCGTGAGCTACCAGTAGCTCTCCAGCTACCTGTGAGTAGCTCTCCTGTGTTCAGCCCAGACTACTAAATTAGAATCTTTTGATTGGTTGAATTATTTGTATTCCAAAATGAAAAAGCATGTATTTGAGACGAAAATGTGTATATTTTTAGACCTCCGAAGATAATTAGGAAATTTTGGGGGGGGGGGGGGGGGTCGGTGGGGGGAAGACGATTAACCCCTTGTATGCTGGTGACGAACCCCAGCCGTCACGCTCTGCGGTGCTTGTGTGCTGATGACGGCTGGGGTTCGTCATGGCCCGCCCCTGTTCGTTTGTTTACCGCACAGCGGCGGAAACGGGCCAGCAGCGAAAGGGTTAATTCACAGATATGAGTTGGAGAGATTTATTAATCATATTATGATTTTGCTGTTGGGGTCGTTTTAGCTATGGATGTCTTGTATTACACATGCAGATGTATTCAAAATTGATAGTGCCATTTTACTTTATGGCAGGCAACCCTGCCTAATGCACGGATGTGATCGCTGCTTACAGTCTTGGATGGGGTGCTAACTGTTACATCAGTAACATCAGCAACTCTGGAGGATTTTCATTAAACATAAATAGCTCTTATTACAGAAAAGTTGGAGACCCCTGGTCCAGACGGTCAAAGAGTGACGTGGTTTCAGGCTCGACTCTTGTCCCACAACGAATCGAAGGTCCCACCCTCAGGTAAGCCCCAAGTACCTTAAGGAAAGGGTTGGAATGACTCAGGGGCCTCTCCCAGAGGAGCGGCTGGACAAAGGGGATTCCCCTGCTCGAGCTCAGCTCAGCAGTAGGGCAGAATAGTGTCTGTGGTTGGCAGCAGCACTAGCTTGCTGGCAGACCCTGGAAAGCTGTTAACGGGCATACTGGCTGCTTCCAGGAGGACCCCAAATGCATGGAATCATACCTCCAACACAGGTAACAGTGTTGGGGTAAGATTCCAAAATGTTTGATACCAAACATGCCCGTGTTCGGCACAGCCACTATATAGTTAGCCATTGTGTAATGATGGATCGCCACTATATGTATGAAAATGGCCGACTGCACTTACAAAGCCTGGAGAATCGACTCCAGGGTTTTCAGGGGTGACCAACTCATGCAGGGGCACCCATACACTTATAACCCAGCACCCTGTCTTAGGGGCAGCGTACAGGTTTTTAGTGTAGTGACCTCAGATATAAGGAAACTTATATCTGTCATAAGTGGTGCTAGCATCAGCGTACAAAGGCTGCAATGGCAGGCCTGAGTCATAGTTTGAGTGACTCATAGGGGGGACACTGGTAGCCAATTGTGGAAGTATAAACGTACTTGGCATAGTCATATTTAAGGAAGAACCACAGTGACTGGGGTCCTGATTAGCAGGATCCCCGTCAGACTAGTCAAAAAAACAGACACTTGCAAAAAGTTGAGGTACAATGAAAGCCGATCCTACTTTCCTACAGGTGGCCATTATGATCTTAGGAGTAGTTCATCCCCTACTGCCCCCCACTGAGATACTTCAGGGGTTAGAGAACCATGGATGGCCTGGACCCTAGCTCTGGGTGCGGACAGTGGTCAGGCACCTCTGTTTGTTGCTGTTCTCATGGCCAGAGTTTTCCTTAAGTTAGGCTACAAAAGTCCGATGTAAGGGGTGGAATGGGCCACATCACTTTGCTGAACATGGTGGTACTATCTGCCAACTGGGATGCATCTGTGAACAAGTTAAGGCTAGAAGCTGCCCAGATTTAGTCTATAGATGGGGATAACAGTCCCCCCCCCTCCCCCCCGTCCCCCCCCCCCCCACGTTCCAACTGAATTCAGAGGGGCATAGAACTGGCACAGGCCTCTGCAGTAGAGGGCAGTTGTGTGCATGTTCTATCGCCTAAACAGATAAGTCCATAAAGGTATTGATTAGTCTCTCCTGGCTTTAGGGTCATTTTGGACCTGACCCTCTCAGAAGGGTCACCTTCAAACCTTTTGCTTTTTCACCTTTTGCTGAATTCGTTTTTGTTGGCCTTAGGACTACGCACTTAACCACTGCTAACCAATGCTAAGGTGCTTGTGCCGTCTTTTCTAAACAGGATTTGATTGGGTTATTTAACGTACCTGTAAGTCCCTTGTAGAGTGATATACAATGTACTCAGGGCCTGTAAATTAAATGCTACTAGTAGGCCTGCAGCACCAAACGCGACACCCACCTAAGTAGCACTTTAAAAATGTGTCCCAGGCCTGCCATTGCAACCTGAATGCAGTTTTAAACTTCCATGGCGACTTGACATTTAAATCTCCTTGCAAAGCCTTACACTTACAATATATTACATATATATTGCGGCGCATGAGCATTTTATGCTTTTTTAAACTTTTTTAAACTTTGCACATTACTTCTCCTCACCTGGCTGGGAAGCACAGCGTGTTGTCAGCGTGTTGTGTGTGCCCCTTGTATCTAGCTCGGCTGAGCTCTGATAGACGGAATACGGAGGACTGGACTCGCCCCTCCCTCCCGCCTCGGTCTGACGCCGGTGATTAGCGCCGTTTGAGCAGAGGGCGTGGAGGGTCCGAGCCAGGCACTTCCGGTAGGGAACAGCAGCGCTCTAGTTGTTGGAACGCTGGGGGGGATATAAGGCGGATGTGCTGTCGTCAGCGCAGCGGACGAGCGCAGCGGGCGCGCCGAAGGCGCGGCGGAGTTGCGCCAGAGTTAAGCCCGTCTGCGCCCGTCCGCGGCCGATTGCGGCCCAGGGCCATACCCCCTGCCTCTCCCTCCTGTCAAGTCTCCTGGAGTCGAGATGACTTACTTCTCCTCCGCAGAGAGCTGTGTGGGCTCTGCCCCCACAGCATTGATGCAGGGACCAATGCGGGCTGCAGCCACTGTGATTACACCTTCAACACAGGTAAGGCGCTAACCGCAGGCCAACATACCTTGGTATGTGGTCTACTAAACGTTCGCTCCCTACGGAAACTCTCCCTCGACATCCACGACCTTCTCACGGGGAAACAATGGGATCTGTTTTTCCTCACGGAAACTTGGCTTGACCAAGATTCCATGCCGGAGATCATTGAGGCCATCCCTGAAGGCTATTGCCTGCAAAGGCTAGACAGAATACGTGGGAGAGGGGGCGGCATAGCCATTGTTGCTCGGCAAGACTATCAATGTCAGCTAGATCGCACTGTGATTGACGACAGTGAGGCTGGCGCCTTCTCTATTTCTATTAATGGCTGTTTTACCCTGAAAGGCCTGTTAATTTACCGTCCTCCAGGCTCTACCACAGCCTTTGTTGAAAAGTTAGTGGAAGGCGTCACAGAAGCCACTCTACGCTCGGATAAATATCTGGTCCTAGGGGATCTTAACTTACATCTAGATACCCCTACGGACAGGGTGGCGAGCGAGCTATGCCATACGATGGCCAGCTTACAATTTGAGCAGAAGGTATCGCAACCCACCCATAAGTTGGGTCACCTTCTGGACCCAGTTTTTGCTAACTGGAGTCAAGTGGACGCCCAAGCCCCGATTCCCATTGCATGGTCCGATCATCTCCTCGTCCCCTTTACCATCGGAATACAGGGACTTCGCCCCAATGACCCTCCCGCTGATAAACATCCAAGGCGCAGATGGACAGCGTTCTCCCAGGCCAAATTCAACCTGGCACTCACTGAGAAAGGTCACCCTGGGGGCGACGGGGCTGATGAAATTAATTCCAACCTGGACCAGCGCATCCTGGAAGCCCTGAACCAGGTGGCACCTCTGGGTATGCCGAAATCAGGCGGCCGAGTACAACGGTCGGCGCCTTGGTACAATGAGGATTTGCAAACGGCCAAAGCTGCATGTAAACGAGCCGAAAGGCAAAGGAGGATTGCATACTCCATGCAGGCCAAAACAGTTTACATTGATTGCAGACGTGCCTATCACATGTTGATTAGGAAGGCCAAATCATTGTACTATTGCAATAAAATTGAGGAAGCTAAGCAGTCCACCAAGGAGCTTTTCTCTATTTATAAATCTATTGCAATAGGAAAATCCGCTGCAGCACCGAAGAAACTCTGCACCACGGAGGGCTGCAACCGTATTGCGGAGTACTTTGCAACCAAGGTCTCCAACATATACAATTCCTTCCCCCAGAGGATAGACAGCGGTCTTGCCCCCTTGGAACTCCCAAGAATGGAAGGGGAACATCGGCTAACCACGTTTGTCACTCCTTCCACTACGGAGCTTCTTCGTATTTGTGGATCCATCAAATCCGGCTCCCCTAGAGATCCGACCACTCCCAGTCGGCTGAAGGACAGCTTGCCAGTACTAGAGCCCTATGTGCGTCAGCTGCTGGACATCTCCTTTGAGTCTCAGGTGGTCCCGAAGGCCTGGAAACAGGCTGTGGTACTTCCCCTGCAAAAAAAGGCCAACGTTAGCTTTGAAAAGCTGGATAACCTCCGTCCCATTTCCCTCCTTCCCTATATGGCGAAGGTGGCGGAAAAAACAGCCAACATACAGCTCATGCAGTTTGTGGAGACGGCTTCGCTACTCCACAACTCGCAATTTGGCTTCCGCCCCCGTCACTCGACGGAGTCTGCTCTCCTCGTGGCGGTAGAAGCACTCAGACAGGGAGTAGACGAGGGCCAGACGATGGCACTGATCCTTCTTGACCTAAGCGCAGCATTCGACACTGTAGCACACTCCACCTTGCTACAGTGTCTGAATGGAGGAGGGGTGACAAGAGCTGCGAGGTGCTTTCAAGTCAGATTGGGTGAGTGCTATTCCAGGGAGATTGAGCTGGGCCAGGGCGTACCTCAGGGTTCGTCCCTGAGCCCAACTCTATTCAACATCTACGTCTCCCCCCTGGCGGCTATCGTGGAGGGATATGGTCTCCGCCTGGTGTCCTACGCCGATGACACGCAGTTGGTCATCTCCCTATCACGCGCGCCCGGTCTTGCGGCGGACATCTTCAGGAACTGCATGAAAGACCTTGCTGCCTGGATGTCTGCCAACTGTTTAAAGCTGAACGGGAGCAAGACCGAGGTGCTCGTGGTGGGGGGTGCACAGTCGGCGTGGTCGTCGGCGTGGTGGTCACCCCGTCTGGGGGAAGTCCCCGCTCCCTGCCGTGAGGCCAGGAACCTGGGCGTGTGGCTGGATAAGGACCTTACCTTTGGCCCACATGTCGGTCGGGTGGCGGGGGTTTGCTTCAGTGTTCTGAGAGCTCTCAGGAAAGTATTAGATCTGCTTCCCACTTCTGCTCGTCAGACACTGGTGCATGCCTTGGTCACCTCCCGACTTGATTATGGGAACCTGCTCTATCTGGGGGCCACAGGCAGGGTCATCGGCCGCCTGCAGGTTCTTCAAAACGCGGCAGCGCGGCTGGTCCTCAGACTCCCTAGGAGGTCATCCGCCAAACCAGCCTTGCAGGCGCTCCATTGGCTCCCCATTGAGAGGAGAGTGGAGTTTAAGGCCCTTGCCACCTGCCATCGTATCCTGAATGGCAAAGCACCTCTTCCGCTCCAGAGCCTAGTAGCCCATTACGAGCCTGCACGCAGTCTTCGGTCCTCGCAGACCGGGCTGTTAAAAGTTCCAAGAATATTTAAAGCTCGTATGGGAGGCAGATCCTTCAGATACCTTGCTCCCAAGTGCTGGAATAATCTTCCGCTGGAACTTCGGCTTGAACGCTCCGAAATCCAGTTTAGAAAAAAACTTAAAACGCACCTTTTCAGTAGATAGCTTGGTTGGGAGGAGGGGGGACAGTCACTCCACTTGTCATAGCGCGGGGACACGCCAGTGGCGTAACCAGGCGCTTAATAAATGTCCAATAATAATAATAATAATAATAATATAAGTCATACCTACAGTAGACCCTAGGTAGCCCAATGGATAGGGTTCCATGCAATCAGAAGTTTGGACATATACTTTTAAGTTTTGAATTCCCTACTAGTGAAAAACTCTCAGATCCGTTTTTCACAACTGCAAGGCCTGTATCTCTTATAGGATAACATTGAAAGTGCTTTTTACATTTTTTAAGTGTGATTTATAAATGGGACGAGATTACCAGTTCATGTTTGGTGTCAGTGGATCTCTATTTCGAATCCTAAATGATGGTTAAGCTGGATATTAAATTGCAATTCCGAAAATGACACTTTTAGAGAGCTGCATTTTCCTGCTCTTATCCCTTTAGAGAATGCAGCCTGTCTTGAGTCACATAACAGGGTTAGCTGATAGTTAGACTTTGTGAAGTATTCCCAGACACTGACACAATAGGGAGATTAGGTGTGCCTAAATAGGACATCTGTTGGCATGGTGAGGCGGCGAAGCTGATCGCAGCCCCACTTACAACTAAATTGTCAATGATCTGCCTTCACACAAAGGCCCCAACAAGCCTGCATTGTAACTTCAGCCAGCTAGGAGCCAGGGCAGGCGATTCCATGCATTTTTAAAACCACTATCCAGAAGCTTTCCCATCCTTCAGGTCCCGGTCGCCAGAGTATAAAAGTAGAACCTTAGACATCAACTCTTTAGTACACTTCTAGACCTGTGGACATTCTGCCAGGAAGAAAGACTGCTATGCCGCTCCAAGGACTGCCACTCGAATGAACTGCTAACCTACTGACCTTGTACCTGGGGAGAACAGGGCCTGAAAACCTCATCTTGAACTTAGAACCCTAGAGTGACTCAAAGGGCTTGTCTGTTGGCCTCCTGATCTGAATCTTAGGGACATAAAAGGCTCTGTGGCAGCTCCAGGACCAGTCTGCAGCGGCTCCTAAGTATTGCCTCTCAGGTCCTAGACCCTTTTTGAAATCAAGCTTTCAAGCTCTTTGAAACCGGGCCGGTTGAGGACCAAATCCACAAAGTTCTAGCCCACCGGTCCGCAACACCAGGCTTGCTCTTCCCACCACAAAGACTGCCACCTGCGATGTTCTCCTTGCTCCTCCCGACCATCTCCATCGCAAACAAGAGAAGGTATATCTTCAACAGGACTAATCTGGGAGCGTATACGACCCACGCTACATCATGGTCGGCCTGAACTTTTGACTTTGACCTAGTCCACTGCGACCAGATAGCCGAAGTTGGCGCTTTGTTTCAAGGCACCATTTAACAATGTATTCTTTAAATAATTCTAACTCCAGTTCCAGCGATTAAATTGTTTTGGTCTTATTTTATTTATTAAATGAATCTATTTTTCTAACTCAGTGTGGTTTGTTGTGTGGCGTTTTCACAGTTTTACTGCTTGAAGGGTTGAATAAATGGACAATTAACCTACCTTCGGTAACACCTTATCTGGTAGAGACATAATCTAGCCGCAGCTTCCTTACAGTAGAATATCCCAGGTGTCAGGCTGGATCTGGAAACTTTAGCTTGAGCGATTCCCTTGTACGATGGTTGGTGGCTTACAGCGACTCAGGGTGAAAGTGTGTCATCCGTGCCAGAAGAGACACCCACGTCACCTATATTATCACCACCAAGGCATGCTGAAATCAGTTACTTTGCACACCTTTCCACACCAGGAGCATGGAGCCATGAAGTGCACTGACAGTGGTGTATATGGAACAACTAGGGGTGGAGGAGGGACTGATGCAAGGTTAGACTAGAAAGTCTAGAGTACAGAGGAGTCAAAAAGGAAGCCTCTGTGGACTTTACTGTCCAGGGAGTAGTGTTTGGTAAATGTGCGCAGGGATTTCCACGTTGCTGCCTGACAAATGTTGAGGACTGGAACACCACGTTGCAACGCCATGGTATCAGCCTTAGGAGGCTGCTTCTTGGTGGAGCGTAGCAAATTTCGATGTGGAGGACGACCTATAGTGAGATACTCCTCTTCTGCACCGCACAACCTTTCTTTGATCCAAAGTATCCCACAAAGAGTTGGCTGCCCACTTGGAACTCCTTAGTGCAGTCAAGTTAGAATGACAATCCTCTTTTTGGGTCTCGGTGAAGTCACTCCTCTTAAGGGTGCAGAAGATCATAGAAAGTGGGCAAGGTGACAGACTGCTCGACGTGGTAAGAAAGAGGACCTAGTGCGAAGCACCAACTTATCAGGATAGAGGATCAGGTAAGGAGGCTTGGATGACAGAGCCTGCAATCCGCTCACCTTCCTGGCAGAAATTATTGCAACTAGAAAGGCTATTTTGATGGTAAGCAGCCAGAGGGGGTAGTTGTGCAGAGGTTCGAAAATAGCATACATGAGGAAAGTGAGAATCAAATTGAGGTCCCACTGAGGCATTATGAATAAGGTAGGTGGTAACATATGTACAAACCCCTTAAGAAACCTGTTCTTAACAAGGTGATTTAAATAAAGAGGGTTGTTCTGGCAGTCTCAAGAAGGCAGACAAGGCAGAAACCCTTAAGGAGTGCCCAGAGAGAACCCTGCTGGGCAAGAGTCAAAATAAAGGGCTTGAGTCACTAGACCTTACTGTACATTATTTTACAAATTTCTGCCACTGGCAGGCATACACATTCTTGGTAGAAGGCCACCTGGTTGCCAAAATCACATCACAGGCTTTGGGAGGAAAGTCGAATGCTGTCAACTGCCACTGCTAAATCTGCACGCAAGAAGGAGTAGAGCCGACAGGTACAGGTGGAGGACCCTCCCCTGCTGCTGCAACAGAAGGTTCTTTCGAAGGGGCAGCCTGGTCGGAGAATTGATGCTCAGTTGGAGAAGCTCAGGATTCCAGACTGTCCGTGCCCAGTGAGAAGCCACAAGAATGACTTGGGCCCAGTAGCGCCTCATCTTGAGCACTCTGAACAGAAGTGATATTGTCGGAAAAGCGTACAAGAGTACTATGCCCCACTCGAGACAAAGTTGCTGAGCGAGTGCTGCCTTGGAAACATTGTGCGTTCGACGGAAGTGAAGAGATCGAGCCATTGCTTTCCCCACTTCTGAAATCGACCTTATGCCACCTCCGTATGGAGACGCCATTCATGATCTGCTAGGCATCGACGGCTGTGTTTGCCTGACCGGGCATTCAGAAAGCCTGTCAGGTGTTGAACCCCCAGGGAGACATCCATCAGCTCCAGCCATATGTAGAGACGCAAAACTCTTGACAGCTTGTTGCAGTACCTCATGACAGTGTTGTGAACCCACTGCCCCTTGATGGAAGGGAGAAAAGCTCTCAACACCAAACGGATTGCACAGAGCTCCAGCAAATTGATGTGCAGTCCAGATTCCACCGAAGACAAGAGTCCTCTGATCTTCACCACTCCCAGATGGCTGCCCGATCCCAGGAGTGACACATCTGTCACTACTATGTGATCTGGGTGGGCGATGGAGAGGAGTGCCTCTGACCAAATCGCTTTTGGTCATAGGGGCCAGCAGGTCCTGTGGAGGTGCTTCTGTGATCTGAACCATGTCGGAGAAATTCCCTTGATGCTGCGCCCATTGGAACTTTAGGTCGCACTGCAGAGCCAGCATATGCTTTCTGGCATATGGTACTAGCAGGATGCAAGAAGCCATCAGGCCCAGCAGCACCAGAGTCAGTCTCACTGAAAATCCAGGATAGAAGCTGAAACATTAGCATCACAGCCTAAATAGCCTGGACTGGCTGCTCCAGAGTATAGGCCTGAAACCCCATTATGTCCAGAACAGCTCCGATGAGTGGGATTGTCCGAGGAGGGGGTCAGGTGTGACTTCGGCACATTGATAGCGAACCCCAGGGAAAGCAGGAATTTCACTGTAGTCTGGACATGGGAGAAGACAGCCTGGAATGAGCTTGCATTCAACAGCCAGTTGTCGGGATGAAGGAAGACTGTCACACCTGATATGCGCAGTTGAGGTGCGACCGACGCCATCACCTTGTTGAGCACCGTGGGGCACTGGTAAGGTCAAAGGGGAGCAGTTAACTGAAAGTGCTTGTTGCCTACTGTGGACTGCTGAGAACGCTGAATAGTAGGCACGACGGGAAAGTGAAAATAGGCGTCTTGCAAGTACAGAGCTACCATCCTGTCCCAAGGCAGACAAGACCAGAGCCACAGTTAGCATCTTGAACTTTTCCGTTTTGAGGAAGTAGTTGAGGGATCGCAGATCCAGGATAGGACGAAGGCCTTTGGTCTTTTTGAAGATCAGAAAGTAGCGGGAATAGCAACTACAGCCAAACTTCTGGCACCAGAACCCGCTCTATGGCTCCCTTGGCCAAGAGAGCCCCGACTTTCTCCTGAAGCAAACACAGGTGATCATCCGCCAGCTGGTCTTAAGTAGGAGGCATGGAGGGAGGGATAGTGATGAAAGGTTCGGATTATATGAAGAACCAACTTATCTGATGTGTTGTTTTGCCAATTGTGGCAGTGATGACTGATCCTGCCACTAACCGGCCGCCTCTGATCCTGAAAGGCCTGATTAGGAAGCATGAGAGGGGGAGGAGTGGGCTGATTGGATCTCTGGCAAGCTGGTCCACAGGATCGGGAGGCTGCCGGGATACGTCTGGTTGCGCTGAAAGTGTCTTTTGCGGACAAGATAGTGCCGAAAAGCAAATGGGTCATCACAGAGAACCTCATGGACTTGGCTGTGGCCTGCGAGTCCTTAAAGCACTCCAGAGCCTGGTCTCCAAAAAGACAGGTGCCATCAAAGGGCATGTCCATAAGGGAAACCTAGCTATTCTCAGAAATGCCAGAAGTCTGCAGCCAGGCGTGGTGCTGAATAGCCACCGTTGATGAAATTGCTCTGCCCAGCAAGTCAGTGGTGTCAAGCCCACAACAAATGGTGAACTTGGCTGCATCTCGCCTGTCCGAAACCGCTTGGGAGAGAAAGGCCTGGGATTTCCTTCGGAACCTGTGGCAGCACCTGTGGAGTGGAAGAACGCCTTCAGTTTGACTTTAAGGATAAATTATGTTTTGGTTACTTCAGTATATTGAGGATTGAAGTAGTTCGACAAACAGTATCCCAAACTTGTGGACAATTTAAACAGGAGTGGTGTTGAGACCATTAAATGGTAAATGTATGGATGTAATTGGGTCTTCTACCATAATTTGAGCGACTGTCATCATTACTCATAATTCAGAATTAAACTGCATATCCATGCTTTAGGGCCCTATTCAGGGGCCCGACTCATGAAACAATTTTTATTGGGCGTTTTTAACTGTGGACAATAGCAGTTGAACAAGAATGGGTGGAATTCTTATATAAACTGGTCCCAGGATGTTTGTTTCTGATCCAGGGAAGACATGGCTTGGCAGTTGGGGCTGGACTGTTCCCATGAGGCACAGGGTAGAGACTGATTTGCATATAGCTGTGTCTGAACTGGGGTGGCGAAGTGAACTAAAGAACGATGATGGATTTAACCCAGATCTGTGACAGGGGTTTGAAAGGTTTCAGCACTCCGTCCATCATCTCGTGTTTTAATTCTTATATAAACATTAGCAATTGTATCAGTTAGAAAAAACAAGTAGGATTCTTTAGACACATTTCAATTACGGTATATTAAAGACACCAAGGTTCAGCACCTGCACAAACAATAGGCTACAAGTGAATTGCACTGGCTAATACTGATGTAAAATGACAGAACCCTACAGTTACATGCTGCCTTGTAAAAATTTTCTCACTATGCGTTCTAAAAGGATGAGGGGGAACCAATGAATAATAGGGATAGGTTACAAAGCTTAGAAAATGGAACTAAGGGGTGCACAAGTGATAATACTGCAAAACAGAGTTTGGGGGATTCGTGGAGTGGGTGTGAACTCTGATGTACTATGATAGAGAGGGAGAGTAGCCGGGGACCTGAGGCCTATAAATTTACCAGGGTGAGGGATGTTCTCTTCACCAAATTCCTTATACTGTATATGCATAGTGTCTCAGGCAGCAGCAATAGGTGCCAGCGTGTATGACAGGCCTCCTCCCAATGAAGTGCAGAGCTTTATGCTTCCCATCTAAGTAATGCTTTACACCATAGGAAGAGAGACTATGGTGCTGGGCCTTCCAGAGCATGGTTAGTAGCCGCTTGGCCAACATTGGCAGATTGCACCCATACCCTGTTATTTCTCAGTGGAAAAAAAGAATGTAGTAGCCTCCCATGAATTTAATGTGGTGAATTCAGGGCCTGTGCACAATGAAGCATGTACTGCATGCCAAAAACCTGCTATTTTAGGGCAGGACCAGAGCATGTGCCGGAATTCAGCAACCTGGGTGAAACATCCAGGACAAATTAAATTGGCTGTGGGGAGCATATGATTTAGTCAAGAGGGTGTAAGCTAAACCCTGTGAAGAATCATATAGTAGATATTTTTTAAACAAACATTCCTCGAAACAGTCTTAGGGTACTACAGGGCTTTAGATCACTCTGTGTCCTGAAGAGGCCTTGTTTTTTTTTCTTAATTCTTTATTATAACCAATCAGCGATACATATCATTTATGTCAGGAGCAAGAGAGTAGACATCTTTCAAATCTCCGATGAGGGCTGCAGTAAATCAAACGCAATCATACAATATATGACAGTTAGGGGCTTTCGAGAGCCACATCATCGATTAATGTTGCTGGTAGGATACAAATATTTCCTTTACACAAGTTCCAAGGCCCCCATACTCTAACCCACTTCCTGGGATACCCTCTGGTCCCATATACGGAATTTTCCTGGTACATGCACCAGTCCAGATCCTCCTTCAATTTGTCAAGCCTTGGTGGTTGGTGAGCTCCCCAATGTTGTGCTATATTTCTTTTAGCCACCATCAGCGCAAGACTCACCCACTGCTTCGTTTGAAGGGTGAGGTCCGTCGGGTCCCAAATGTTTAGAAGACATCTGCGAGCTTCAGGCTGTACGTCGGCTGTGAGCACTTCCCGGAGTGTTTGGTGTATGGCTCACCAGTACGGTTGTATGTATATGCATTCCCATATTATGTGAATGAAAGTACCAATCTCCGAACAACTAAGTCGGCACTCTTCCCGTATCTCCTCTACCCATCCGTACCAACTCTGGCCTGTTAATATATATTCGGTGTAGAATTTTTAGCTGCACCAACCGCAGGCTTGCTGGGATTGCCTCTTCCCTCGAGGAGGAGAGCGCTGTTTGCCAGTCTTCTCCATCTAATTCAATGCCGTCTTTAACCCATTTGTCCTTAAGGGACTGGAGTGGGTCTTCCATGTTAAACATCAGTTTCTTGAAAATCAGGGAAATAGCCCTCTAGGGAAGATGGCCGTCCAATATCCTACACAAATAATACTATATAGAGAGGGTCAAGGGGATATTTACCGACCTAGCATCCCATTCCCCTACTAAATTACCAAACTACAAAAAAGGGATGCCCGGTCAAGGAGATGTGTGTGTTGTTGTACAGAAAACTAAGGTAAGAGGAAGCAACATACTATGTGTGATGAGTCATATCTGGCTGAGAAATTCCCATCTGACCACCCTTATCTTGGCGGAGTATCGTCATGTGGGAGTTGTGGTTTGATCTCAATATCACCCAGACCATCAAATGACAGTACGGATATGGATCTTCAAGAGACTCTAGCCAAGATAATGGTCAAAGAGTGAAAAAAATGAAGTGCAGTGCTTAAGTGAAAGTGATGATTAAAATTAACTAACTAGACAAAAAATATGTTAATTGGAGATTGTCTAGGTGTCAAAGTTAAAACCACGCCCTGTAGTGGAAATTAATAACTACAAAGTGGCGCTGTGCAGGACGGTCGACAAGTTTCAGCCTATTGGATAGGTTATCCGGCTTTCTTCAGGACCCAATGGTGAAAATAACTACTGCAATAATACACGGTGAAGTGAAAATGTGAATAAACAATGATACTTTACAATACAGGAGTCCCAGAGGACCTTGGAGCCCCAATGTATCCTTGAGATATAAGTATTTCTTTTCCTGTTGATATAAAAGACAATTTACAACAAACATATATAGCCACTCAAAACAAAGAAACTGCACAAACAACACACAGGCGTAAGTTATATTTACTCAGCGCCAGCCAAAGAGTATTAAATCTTTCACAGAGAGGTATTAGCCTCCACTGAGATACTCACCCAGCTCTGTGTGGGAGAAGATCAGTCTTTTTTTATTGCAGGGCCGAGGACGCAGTTATGGCAGGAGGAGAGGGCAACAAAGCGTTCATTGGGAAGCAGAACAGCCTTTTCAGAACACCAGGAGCAGGCGGGTAGCCCAGCAGAAACCGACAACAGAGACAACAGGAACTTAATAGTTAATCTCAGTTCCAGAATGCTAACCACTGATAAACAAGGTGTTTTAAGTAAAGGATTAGGCTTTGTCACTACTAATCAAGGTGACCCTTTTCTAACCAGATGTGAGTTAGAAAAGTTTCAGAAAAGTACGCCTTCACTTCTTTTTTAAATCTAAAGAGAGTGATGTGCTACCAAGAGATGAAAGCTCCATCAATACAGGGTTACGACCAAGAACTACGTTCACGCCATTGACACATCAGGTCCCCTCGAAAGTGAGTACATTTGAACAAGCCGTAACACATGACGTAATGATCCTTTTTGAAAACAACCAAAAAACTTTTCAAAATCTTTCTATCAGAGAAAAATATGCTCTCACCACTCTGTCCTCTGATCCATCTATTATAATTAAGCCGGCAGACAAGGATGGTGTTACGGTGGTCATGGACATGACTGTGAGAAGTTGGCCTGATATGCAGTGCTCACTATTCTAGTGATCACTATGTATCATTCCAAACGACCCTTATTGATGATTGGTTGTAAGTCAACCTTATAGACCAGCTATCCTAGTAGCACGGACAAGAGCAGTCTTTAGGCTAAACTCTAGAGGGCGTGTTAAGCCAGCTGTTATACCATCACATATACCCCTTGAACACCAAGTGAAAGGACACCACACAAGTTGTTATGAAAATAAAAGGATATTTATTTATAACAAGTCTACCCTGATCTCTTTATGAGTCAGGGAGCTAAGCACACAACAAAACTCTCAAGAAAATACTTTAAGTTGCACAATTTACACAAATGCCAGAGGGGCACGAAAAACCATATACTACAAAAGTGGAATGCGAAATACTAGCAGGTAAGTAACTCGATCCAGAGGCTTAAGCATCGCTAGGACTACACTACAGAACCCTAAGGTTAGGAGCTGGAGGCCTAGGGAGATCGGGTGCAGAGTGTGCACTCTCACGCGGGATGTGGGACAAAGTCTATGGATGCTAGATTTCGTAAAGTTAGTGTTATCGGACGAATCGGACTAGATAGGCTGAAAACGAAAAAGGATCTGGACACTTAGATAGTGAACCTACGTTGGAGCACCGAAATGTTCAAGTTACCTAGCCCAGGGGCTGCGGCTGCATAGGGTTCAAAAGACGTCGGGAATCCTCGTTACAGTCTATGGAGCCTGAAAGAAGAAGTTGCTGGTAGGCGACCAGTGATGAAGTTCGATGTGATCCAAGCCTGGATCGATGATGGAGACGACCTGAAAGCAGAGGGGACTCAGTTCCCACCAGGATGGCGCCGGATGAAGTCACCTCGACCAGGTGAGTGGGCGACGCTGGGCTCTGCAGTCTCTCGGACCAGGAGGCGTTGTCGGCGACCAGGATGGAGGTGCGAGCTGTCCCACGAAGGTGTCTGCTGTCGGCGCTGCTGAAACCAGGATTGGAGCAACAAGCCTTGGCAAAGGCAAGCCCACGCGGTGAAGTCAAGATGGCGTCTGGAGTGGACCAGGAGGGTCCGGGGTGCTCCTCTTTTGGAGGGGAGCAAGGGCCAGTCTGGAGCAACCAGACCAGCGATGCAATCGTCGTGGTTCGTCGTCAGGAGGGCTACAAGCCAGCAGGCAAGTGGCCGGACAAAGAGGTGAGCAGCAAAGAGCAGAAGGGCCCTACGCAGATCTTGTGGATGCTGGGGGGCTGGACTTCGGTGCTGGAGCTGCTCAGGGTTAGGGCTTCTCTAACCCCAAAGCACTCACTCGAGGATCCCTCGGCGGTCGTGCTGGATAAGCGTCGTGCAGTCTTGAAGATGGCCGGTCCCTTTAGGTCTCGTCACACCCACGAATCTCAGCTGGGCTGATGATGTAGGTAGAGGTCAGAGGTGTCAGGGAATCCGGGTCTCGTCGAGCTGGGCAGTCTTGATCCGGAGGATGGACTTGCAGCAAACCGCATGCGCTTAGATGGTGCCCGCTGGTGCAGGGTGGCTACTCCTTAGCCACAAGGGCGAGTCTTCAGAAAGGTTCAAGAGTTCTTTCGTGGAAAATCGTCAAGATTCAGAATTATCTAATTTGGGAAGGGGGCCCGCTCCTACCTTTATACTAAAGAAAGGGGCTGGCACGCGACTAGGTCCTGCCCATGGGTGGGACCAGGAAGGGGGGTGGTTACACCCCTCTCCCCTGTCCGGACTTTCCCCAGCTCAGGGGCTGGTGTGCCCCTGGAACTGGTTCAAGCCGGCATATGCACAGTGAGCACGGGGGTGCCACTTGCAGTCACCTTCCTCTCAGCCCTGCCTACCTGGATACACAAAACTCTGTCTGGGATGGTGCTAGCACCGCCCCTGACAGGAAACCCTTTGTCCAAGCTCTCCTCGCTGGAAGGACTCCCAGCAGCAGGAGGTCAGACTTGTGTCTGTGGTGGCAGCATCCATTTTGTGATGCTGAGGCTCGAGTTAACTTTAACCGGGGTTCACAGTTACATACATGTCGTGTCCCTCTAGAAGGGTGGAATGCTAACCCCGTCGCCAGAATTGGCGAGGGGTTAGTATTCCAATTCGTATGACACCTTACTCGACATGTTTTGATAAAGCGATACCAAAGTTGGCAAATAACCGCGAGGATTATAATGCACTTAAGAGTATATGGTACGCGTTATCATGGAACAGCTATTAGGACTTGGTTCAGCAAGCTGCAACCGGGCTCAGCTCATGCCAGAGCACCATCTCACATAATTCCAAGCACTCTGCCTTCAGGATTGTTAAGCCCTGCCATAGGAGTGACTGATAGGAGTACATGTGTCCAGCAAAGGGTGACTACACCACCTTGCCCCAGCTGTCGTGCAGCCAGTTGTGTCAGATTTGGATGGCCAGCCAGGGGTGGCATAATACATGCTGCAGCCCCTGGTAGGCCCTGGGTACACCTATGCCCTGGATACCTAATGTATGCTGTACAGGGACTGATAAGGTGACTCAGTATCCAATTAGATATGTACCTAGAGTACAAGGAATCCATTTTACAGAGAGAGCAGTAGGCCTGGGGCCCTGAATAGCAGGGTCCCAGGTCAACTAAGTCGAAAAACCAGCAAAACACCAGGCAAAAGGTTGGGGGTAACCATAGTCAGATATCCACCTTCCTACAATGACAACCTACCGACAGGAATGCCTGAGACAACTGAATGACCAGAAATCCTACCGGCGCCTATTAAGTGACCCTACCTCCAGGTTACTTACAGAGATCAAAACTCTGGTTGATGAAGGCAATGCGGAAGGGTGGATCACACCCCTAGAAGCACAATTCCTTGTAACCTCCAACCCTGTGATGCCTGGGTTTTATTGCCTACCTAAAATCCATAAGGCAACTAGGCCACTCCCTGGACAACCAATCATTTCGGGAATTGGTTCCCTTTTAGAACCATTATCCACTTTTGTTGACTTCTTTCTCAGGCCAATAGTAAAGGAAATGCCAACATACCTGCAGGATACAGCTGATGTACTCAGGTTGTTACCAGAAGTGCACTTAAACGTTGAGACTGACCTTTTGGTCAGTTTTGACGTTGAGTCACTATACACCTGCATCCCGCAGGAAGAAACCCTAGAGGCTATAAGATCACTTCCAGATGCCCGAGATCTCAATAGTATTACTCCTGTCAACTTCGTTATGGAGTGTGCCAGACTGGCAATGACGGAGAACTAACAACCCTCATTACCATCAGGTGTTGCTATGGAAGAGATACATCGATGATATTTTGGTGATATGGCGTGGCACTCCAGCAGAAATTGAAGTATTCCATACTTGGCTCAATGCGCAGAATCGTTACCTCAAGTTTACTGTAGAGTACAGCAAACAACGGCTGTCATTTCTGGATATTTCAATCTTTTCCAGCGATGGCAAACTTGAGTGAACTTTATAAGAAACCTATGTCAAGAAACTCATTACTTGTATTCAATAGCCATCACCCTCGGTCCCTGCGCGAGAATCTACCTGTGGGACAGTTTCTGCGAGTGTGCAGAAATTGTTCATCTCGACCACTCTTTGAAAAACATGCTGTACAACTGTCCAGACAACTTCAGGAGAGAAAATATCCTAAGCTGCTTGTAAAACAGGCGTGGAAACGAGCCTCCAATAATAATCGTGAAGCTCTCTTGGAGAAAAAATCCGAGAAACCACCACTAGAGAGGCTTACCTTTGTCAGTACCTTCAGTACCCTTTCAAATAAAATCCAGAAAATTGTCAGAAGACACTGGAATATTTTGAATGTGGCACAAACTGCAGTTCCTCCACCTCTTTTCTCGTTCAAAAGAGCCCCTAACCTACGCGACTCCTTGGTACACACAAGGCCGAGATCACAGACCACAGATACTACAAATACACTGTGGAATCTTCCACCTGTGCGAGGGCATTTTCCTTGAGGATCCAGTAACACATGTCCGCAAACTTACAAGACAGACCAAGTTGACATAGGCACTACAAGACCGTGGTTGCTTAAGAAACACACCAACTGCAACACTGAAGGTGTGATATACTTGATAACCTGCCCCTGCTCACTCAAGTTTGTTGGTCACACTACTCGCAAAATGAATGTTCGAATCAGCGAACATAAGAGCACCATTAGACGCCAGAAACAGTCCACGTGCCTTACCAACCACTTCCTTTCCATGAAACATAAGGCTGAGGATTTGCGGTGGGTAATCCTAGAGCATCCGTTTGTTCCACCTCACATCAGCGATGTCTCTAAATATCTATTCTTGAAAGAACAGAAGTGGATTTTTAAGCTTCAGTGTGATACCCGAGGTTTGAACGATGCTATCCCCTGGGTTTCCCTCTAACTTCTATTATTCACACTACTACGCTACACAACGTCAGTCATTGACATATGGTCGAACCTTCTGATTCCCTTGAGTGGCAAACCCACAATCAAATGGTACGTACCTTCTTTGACCATAAATACAACCAAATAACTTTGAGTCTTTGTGAGGATGTGCCAATATGCTCCTCTTCCCCTGCTTTATAGTTGGGTTTTCTTCCCTCCCTCTTCAGGCAGCGATCACCGTGATAATAGCAAGTATGCCTGTTAATATCTTGCTAGCCACTGTCCACATTTCAAGATTTCAGAGGATTATGTTACACCAGTAACCCCTCTCCCTTTTCTTTACTCCTCCGTGATTTATGCACTGTTAAAAAACAGCTTGTGCTTTATACAGAATAGTATATTATCTCACTGCCGCCCATGCGTGTAGTATTTTAGCTCTTAATTCTCTTTTTCTGAGCAAATGTACTGTTTAAATAATACACACTTGTGAGTATAAATTTTCGAGTTTAAGAAATCGCAATTGCCCATGCGCGTATGAGTAGTTTCACTGACAACGCGCATGAGCCAGCGTTTTGAACTACAACAAACGCGAGCGAACACTGCTCATGCGCGTAGTAGTGTAGTCGTGATGATGATCCGTTGCGCAAGTGCGGCGCCTATTGGAAGCGCACTTGGCTGGTGTTGCTTGACACACGCGCACTAACACGAAGAGAGAAGTGTATGCTATATGCTACTGAACACGCATGCGCGAGCGGAAAGGCGCCTAGTTTGACACTAATTGGCCGTTCCAACAGGCGATTAGACCAATTAACGATGGTATAAATACACCTATGACTGTCCAGTCGGTACCTCAACTTCCTCTTGGATGACAGAGAGGTACCGACGGACAGGTGAGTTTTTCAGGGTCTAGGTCAGGCTGTTTTGGGTTATTTACAGAGAAGGAACAGTTCTCTCTCATTTGTCTTAGAACCCTCCAGTATAACGTATTCCTGGTATTTACAAAAAAAAACCCTGCCTATTTTACTATCTTTCACCTTTTGTAAATAGAAATAGCAGAAAAGGAGTGTAACTTTTTATTCTACTAAACAACATTAATAAATGGGACGCTATGCTGGTCCTGTTTTGGTTGGTCATGGTCCTGATGGTGTAGGGTCCAGTACTCTGTGAGCCAGGTTTTTTATGCAGAGCCATTGAGCGGGATACAAAGTCTGATCTAACATGTGTCCTTATTGTTCTTTTGCATGTAAGAGCGGGCCTCAATTTCCCGAGTAGGTTGCCGGGTGAGGTGAGGTCTTCTCCCACACAGAGCTGGGTGAGTATCTCAGTGTAGGCTAATACCTCTCTGTGAAAGAGATTTAATACTCTTTGGCTGGCGCTGAGTAAATATAACTTACGCCTGTGTGTTTGTGCAGTTTCTTTGTTTTGAGTGGCTATATAGGTTTGTTGTAAATTATCTTTTATATCAACAGGAAAAGAAATACTTATATCTCCGATACATTGGGGCTCCAAGGTCCTCTGAGACTCCTGTATTGTAAAGTATCATTGTTATTCACATTTTCACTTCACCGTGTATTATTGCAGTAGTTATTTTCACCATTGGGTCCTGAAGAAAGCCGGATAACCTATCCAATAGGCTGAAACTTGTCGACCGTCCTGCACAGCGCCACTTTGTAGTTATTAATTTCCACTACAGGGCGTGGTTTTAACTTTGACACCTAGACAATCTCCAATAAACATATTTTTTGTGTAGTTAGTTAATTTTACGATTCAGAAAAGGGGGTGGTGATGAACAGAGTGTCTGAATAGAGCAGACCACTCTTACCCAGTCCAAAGATCAGGGCTTGATCCATCACCGTTATTTATCTCACTGCCCCATCCCAGCTCAGAACCTGGCTATATGCAAATCAGTCGGTCCCTGGCCCAGTGCATCATGGGAACAGGGCAGACTAAACTACCAAGCCAATTCTTCACCAGAAAGGAGACAAGCTACCGGGGACCGGTTTCTGGCATTTCAGCCGTCTTCGGCCCGGCTTGCTTGAATCCTGATGGAGCAGTGAGAAAGGGACTCATGTCTGAGTATACCCTGCCACACCTATAGTGGCCAAAAACGATTCAGAAAAGGGGGTGGTGATGAACAGAGTGTCTGAATAGAGCAGACCACTCTTACCCAGTCCAAAGATCAGGGCTTGATCCATCACCGTTATTTATCTCACTGCCCCATCCCAGCTCAGAACCTGGCTATATGCAAATCAGTCGGTCCCTGGCCCAGTGCATCATGGGAACAGGGCAGACTAAACTACCAAGCCAATTCTTCACCAGAAAGGAGACAAGCTACCGGGGACCGGTTTCTGGCATTTCAGCCGTCTTCTGCCCGGCTTGCTTGAATCCTGATGGAGCAGTGAGAAAGGGACTCATGTCTGAGTATACCCTGCCACACCTATAGTGGCCAAAAACGATTCAAAAAAGGGGGTGGTGATGAACAGAGTGTCTGAATAGAGCAGACCACTCTTACCCAGTCCAAAGATCAGGGCTTGATCCATCACCGTTATTTATCTCACTGCCCCATCCCAGCTCAGAACCTGGCTATATGCAAATCAGTCGGTCCCTGGCCCAGTGCATCATGGGAACAGGGCAGACTAAACTACCAAGCCAATTCTTCACCAGAAAGGAGACAAGCTACTGGGGACCGGTTTCTGGCATTTCAGCCGTCTTCGGCCCGGCTTGCTTGAATCCTGATGGAGCAGTGAGAAAGGGACTCATGTCTGAGTATACCCTGCCACACCTATAGTGGCCAAAAACGATTCAGAAAAGGGGGTGGTGATGAACAGAGTGTCTGAATAGAGCAGACCACTCTTACCCAGTCCAAAGATCAGGGCTTGATCTCAGATGTGAGACCCTTGCTCATTGCACCATCAGGATTCAAGCAAACCGGGCCGAAGACGGCTGTAATGCCAGAAACCGGTCCCCGGGAGCTTGTTTCCTTCCCAGTGTAAGAATTGGCGTTTGTAGTTTGGTTTGCCCTGTTCCCATCATGCACTGGGACAGGAACAGACTAATTTGCATACAGCCAGGTTCTGAAACTGGGATGGTGCAGTGAGCTAAAAAACGGTGTTGGATCTAGCCCTGATCTCTTGACGGGGTGAGAGCGTTCTGCTTAATTCAGAGACTCTGTCCCTCACCACCCCTTGTTGTAATTATTTTTGTCCACCCTAAGCGTGGAAGGGTATTCTCAGATGTGAGACCCTTGCTCATTGCACCATCAGGATTCAAGCAAACCGGGCCGAAGACGGCTGTAATGCCAGAAACCGGTCCCCGGGAGCTTGTTTCCTTCCCAGTGTAAGAATTGGCTTTTGTAGTTTGGTTTGCCCTGTTCCCATCATGCACTGGGACAGGAACAGACTAATTTGCATACAGCCAGGTTCTGAAACTGGGATGGTGCAGTGAGCTAAAAAACGGTGTTGGATCTAGCCCTGATCTCTTGACGGGGTGAGAGCGTTCTGCTTAATTCAGAGACTCTGTCCCTCACCACCCCTTGTTGTAATTATTTTTGTCCACCCTAAGCGTGGAAGGGTATTCTCAGATGTGAGACCCTTGCTCATTGCACCATCAGGATTCAAGCAAACCGGGCCGAAGACGGCTGTAATGCCAGAAACCGGTCCCCGGGAGCTTGTTTCCTTCCCAGTGTAAGAATTGGCTTTTGTAGTTTGGTTTGCCCTGTTCCCATCATGCACTGGGACAGGAACAGACTAATTTGCATACAGCCAGGTTCTGAAACTGGGATGGTGCAGTGAGCTAAAAAACAGTGTTGGATCTAGCCCTGATCTCTTGACGGGGTGAGAGCGTTCTGCTTAATTCAGAGACTCTGTCCCTCACCACCCCTTGTTGTAATTATTTTTGTCCACCCTAAGCGTGGAAGGGTATTCTCAGATGTGAGACCCTTGCTCATTGCACCATCAGGATTCAAGCAAACCGGGCCGAAGACGGCTGTAATGCCAGAAACCGGTCCCCGGGAGCTTGTTTCCTTCCCAGTGTAAGAATTGGCTTTTGTAGTTTGGTTTGCCCTGTTCCCATCATGCACTGGGACAGGAACAGCATAATTTGTATACAGCCAGGTTCTGAAACTGGGATGGTGCAGTGAGCTAAAAAACGGTGTTGGATCTAGCCCTGATCTCTTGACGGGGTGAGAGCGTTCTGCTTAATTCAGAGACTCTGTCCCTCACCACCCCTTGTTGTAATTATTTTTGTCCACCCTAAGCGTGGAAGGGTATTCTCAGATGTGAGACCCTTGCTCATTGCACCATCAGGATTCAAGCAAACCGGGCCGAAGACGGCTGTAATGCCAGAAACCGGTCCCCGGGAGCTTGTTTCCTTCCCAGTGTAAGAATTGGCTTTTGTAGTTTGGTTTGCCCTGTTCCCATCATGCACTGGGACAGGAACAGACTAATTTGCATACAGCCAGGTTCTGAAACTGGGATGGTGCAGTGAGCTAAAAAACGGTGTTGGATCTAGCCCTGATCTCTTGACGGGGTGAGAGCGTTCTGCTTAATTTAGAGACTCTGTCCCTCACCACCCCTTGTTGTAATTATTTTTGTCCACCCTAAGCGTGGAAGGGTATTCTCAGATGTGAGACCCTTGCTCATTGCACCATCAGGATTCAAGCAAACCGGGCCGAAGACGGCTGTAATGCCAGAAACCGGTCCCCGGGAGCTTGTTTCCTTCCCAGTGTAAGAATTGGCTTTTGTAGTTTGGTTTGCCCTGTTCCCATCATGCACTGGGACAGGAACAGACTAATTTGCATACAGCCAGGTTCTGAAACTGGGATGGTGCAGTGAGCTAAAAAACGGTGTTGGATCTAGCCCTGATCTCTTGACGGGGTGAGAGCGTTCTGCTTAATTCAGAGACTCTGTCCCTCACCACCCCTTGTTGTAATTATTTTTGTCCACCCTAAGCGTGGAAGGGTATTCTCAGATGTGAGACCCTTGCTCATTGCACCATCAGGATTCAAGCAAACCGGGCCGAAGACGGCTGTAATGCCAGAAACCGGTCCCCGGGAGCTTGTTTCCTTCCCAGTGTAAGAATTGGCTTTTGTAGTTTGGTTTGCCCTGTTCCCATCATGCACTGGGACAGGAACAGACTAATTTGCATACAGCCAGGTTCTGAAACTGGGATGGTGCAGTGAGCTAAAAAACGGTGTTGGATCTAGCCCTGATCTCTTGACGGGGTGAGAGCGTTCTGCTTAATTCAGAGACTCTGTCCCTCACCACCCCTTGTTGTAATTATTTTTGTCCACCCTAAGCGTGGAAGGGTATTCTCAGATGTGAGACCCTTGCTCATTGCACCATCAGGATTCAAGCAAACCGGGCCGAAGACGGCTGTAATGCCAGAAACCGGTCCCCGGGAGCTTGTTTCCTTCCCAGTGTAAGAATTGGCTTTTGTAGTTTGGTTTGCCCTGTTCCCATCATGCACTGGGACAGGAACAGACTAATTTGCATACAGCCAGGTTCTGAAACTGGGATGGTGCAGTGAGCTAAAAAACGGTGTTGGATCTAGCCCTGATCTCTTGACGGGGTGAGAGCGTTCTGCTTAATTCAGAGACTCTGTCCCTCACCACCCCTTGTTGTAATTATTTTTGTCCACCCTAAGCGTGGAAGGGTATTCTCAGATGTGAGACCCTTGCTCATTGCACCATCAGGATTCAAGCAAACCGGGCCGAAGACGGCTGTAATGCCAGAAACCGGTCCCCGGGAGCTTGTTTCCTTCCCAGTGTAAGAATTGGCTTTTGTAGTTTGGTTTGCCCTGTTCCCATCATGCACTGGGACAGGAACAGACTAATTTGCATACAGCCAGGTTCTGAAACTGGGATGGTGCAGTGAGCTAAAAAACGGTGTTGCATCTAGCCCTGATCTCTTGACGGGGTGAGAGCGTTCTGCTTTATTCAGAGACTCTGTCCCTCACCACCCCTTGTTGTAATTATTTTTGTCCACCCTAAGCGTGGAAGGGTATTCTCAGATGTGAGACCCTTGCTCATTGCACCATCAGGATTCAAGCAAACCGGGCCGAAGACGGCTGTAATGCCAGAAACCGGTCCCCGGGAGCTTGTTTCCTTCCCAGTGTAAGAATTGGCTTTTGTAGTTTGGTTTGCCCTGTTCCCATCATGCACTGGGACAGGAACAGACTAATTTGCATACAGCCAGGTTCTGAAACTGGGATGGTGCAGTGAGCTAAAAAACGGTGTTGGATCTAGCCCTGATCTCTTGACGGGGTGAGAGCGTTCTGCTTAATTCAGAGACTCTGTCCCTCACCACCCCTTGTTGTAATTATTTTTGTCCACCCTAAGCGTGGAAGGGTATTCTCAGATGTGAGACCCTTGCTCATTGCACCATCAGGATTCAAGCAAACCGGGCCGAAGACGGCTGTAATGCCAGAAACCGGTCCCCGGGAGCTTGTTTCCTTCCCAGTGTAAGAATTGGCTTTTGTAGTTTGGTTTGCCCTGTTCCCATCATGCACTGGGACAGGAACAGACTAATTTGCATACAGCCAGGTTCTGAAACTGGGATGGTGCAGTGAGCTAAAAAACGGTGTTGGATCTAGCCCTGATCTCTTGACGGGGTCAGAGCGTTCTGCTTAATTCAGAGACTCTGTCCCTCACCACCCCTTGTTGTAATTATTTTTGTCCACCCTAAGCGTGGAAGGGTATTCTCAGATGTGAGACCCTTGCTCATTGCACCATCAGGATTCAAGCAAACCGGGCCGAAGACGGCTGTAATGCCAGAAACCGGTCCCCGGGAGCTTGTTTCCTTCCCAGTGTAAGAATTGGCTTTTGTAGTTTGGTTTGCCCTGTTCCCATCATGCACTGGGACAGGAACAGACTAATTTGCATACAGCCAGGTTCTGAAACTGGGATGGTGCAGTGAGCTAAAAAACGGTGTTGGATCTAGCCCTGATCTCTTGACGGGGTGAGAGCGTTCTGCTTAATTCAGAGACTCTGTCCCTCACCACCCCTTGTTGTAATTATTTTTGTCCACCCTAAGCGTGGAAGGGTATTCTCAGATGTGAGACCCTTGCTCATTGCACCATCAGGATTCAAGCAAACCGGGCCGAAGACGGCTGTAATGCCAGAAACCGGTCCCCGGGAGCTTGTTTCCTTCCCAGTGTAAGAATTGGCTTTTGTAGTTTGGTTTGCCCTGTTCCCATCATGCACTGGGACAGGAACAGACTAATTTGCATACAGCCAGGTTCTGAAACTGGGATGGTGCAGTGAGCTAAAAAACGGTGTTGGATCTAGCCCTGATCTCTTGACGGGGTGAGAGCGTTCTGCTTAATTCAGAGACTCTGTCCCTCACCACCCCTTGTTGTAATTATTTTTGTCCACCCTAAGCGTGGAAGGGTATTCTCAGATGTGAGACCCTTGCTCATTGCACCATCAGGATTCAAGCAAACCGGGCCGAAGACGGCTGTAATGCCAGAAACCGGTCCCCGGGAGCTTGTTTCCTTCCCAGTGTAAGAATTGGCTTTTGTAGTTTGGTTTGCCCTGTTCCCATCATGCACTGGGACAGGAACAGACTAATTTGCATACAGCCAGGTTCTGAAACTGGGATGGTGCAGTGAGCTAAAAAACGGTGTTGGATCTAGCCCTGATCTCTTGACGGGGTCAGAGCGTTCTGCTTAATTCAGAGACTCTGTCCCTCACCACCCCTTGTTGTAGTTAGTTAATTTTAATCATCACTTTCACTTAAGCACTGCACTTCATTTTTTCCACTCTTTGAGCATTATCTTGGCTAGAGTCTCTTGAAGATCCATATCCGTACCGTCATTTGATGGTCTGGGTGATATTGAGATCAAACCACAACTCCCACATGGCGATACTCCGCCAAGATAAGGGTGGTCAGATGGGAATTTCTCAGCCAGATATGACTCATCACACATAGTATGTTGCTTCCTCTTACCTTAGTTTTCTGTACAACAACACACACATCTCCTTGACCGGGCATCCCTATTTTTTGGTTCGTCCAATATCCTATCCTCGGGGGGAAATATGTCAGGAGGGGAGGGTCCACTAGAAAGGTGAGTCTGGAGTGCGGGTTGGATCTGCAAATTTCAATAGTACTCTGTGCCAGACAGTTTGTATTGCTGTTGGAGAGCGGCAAAAGAGAGAATAGTGCCTTTGTCCCAGAGGTCCTTAATCGGGGAGATACCAATAAGATCCCAAAGAGGCCTTGTTAAGTCCTCAGCCCAGAGGCAGCGGATGTGAACCAAAGAGATTTCCACGTTTTCCCTAACATTATGTATGTCATTTCCTGCCCGTGATCAAGGCTACCCGGCCGAAACTAGTTGGGACGACAGGACTTTTGTGACTTTCGTTTGATTAAATGCTTTCTGAAATTTGAAAAGGGCCTCTGCTTTGGTGCTTTACTGTGTGGAATTTCGCCGGGGCTTTCCGTGCCCGGTGTCAGAGGCCGCCCTGAAGGGTCGGGAGCTCCCCAAACGGAGATGTTTTGAGATATATATATATATATATATATACACATCACCTCCAAAGAAAAGAGTAGAAGCCGAATAGGGGAGAACCAGGGAGCCGTTTATTTCTCGTGGGTGCATCAGGCAAATGCATTTCGGCCGCAAGGCCTTCTTCGGTGCCCAGTGATGCGGAAACACATCTATTTCCCATTAACTGATCTCTCTCTCTAAATGCACCATTCTCCTCTTCTTTTAACATCTGAGGACTTACTTACTGGCAAAGCGCGGAGATACCCCTCCGGGGGTCTATTCTTGCGCTATAGAAGAATATAAAATTAAAAAAAAAAAAAAAATGAACAAACCCCTTTCCCTGAGCTGCTATACTAGTCCTGCTCAGTCCTCATTGGCAGTCTCACAAGCCCCCTCCCACTCCGGCCGGAGCGGGATGTCCAACGTGTAGTCCCCGAAAGTTCAACGGACTACACGTCCCAGAGTGCTCAGTTCCAGCAGAAGGGATCCAAGGGTAGGGAAACACCACACTGGATGAAATAACTGGCAGGCGAGTCAAGGAACGGAGCGTGTCACCATTTCTGTAAATTCTGGAGTTAACGGCACTCCCTCGGGTCCCCAACCCGCAACAACCCAAATCGCCCAGGTTTCCTTTCTGCGAGGTTCCGAATGGCAATGCATCGGGTCCAGATTGAGGCCGGATAGCCTCAACATCGCTTCTCCTCTTTCTGGGGTCATGTGGTGGACTCTGGAATTCTGCTACCACAGAAACGCCAAACAGGCAGCCAGAGCCGCCGCTGCCAATGAAACCAGAGTCACTTGTGTTGCGGTGGCTTCTATACCGTGTCACAGGCAAAACACGGTGGATTCATGAGAACACATTTCCTCCAAAGAAAAGAGTAGAAGCCGAATAGGGGAGAACCAGGGAGCCGTTTATTTCTCGTGGGTGCATCAGGCAAATGCATTTCGGCCGCAAGGCCTTCTTCGGTGCCCAGTGATGCGGAAATGAACAAACCCCTTTCCCTGAGCTGCTATACTAGTCCTGCTCAGTCCTCATTGGCAGTCTCACAAGCCCCCTCCCACTCCGGCCGGAGCGGGATGTCCAACGTGTAGTCCCCGAAAGTTCAACGGACTACACATCCCATATATATATATATACATATACACACACACACACACATATATATATATATGTGTACACACACACACACATATATATATACACACACACACATATATATATATATATATATATATATATATATATATATATATATATATATATATATATATATATATATATATACACACATTTGTCTAATATGGAAGGGCAGTGAGGCGAGTGCAGTGGAATTTGCTGAAAAACGAAATGAAAACACTCTGTACTTAAAGTTCACATGCACCACTAGCAAAACATCTATTGTGTTCTTATACTTGGAATTATTTGTTTCCAATGACAATATCCAAACAAGGGCGCATCGAAAACCCACTTCCGGCAAAACTATTTTACATGCCGGGAGTTTTCACCCTCCAAGCCTGATTGCTAGTATCCCCTATGCGGAGTGCCTCAGGATGAAGGGCAATTGTAGTACACAAGACAGTTTTGAGACATCTAAACAACAATTATTTAAAAGATTGCGCACCAGAGGATACTCCGAGGAGACTCAAAACAGCAGAGGTTAAGAGCATGAACAAGAGTAGAGAAAGTCTTCTTTTCAAAGACACTACATTAACAACACCTATCAAAAAAACGGAGACACCACGCATCATCACAGGGTACAATGCCCACCATGCACAAGTACGCAGAATTCTGTACAGGCACTGGCCAGTAGTACGTAGTGACCCCACAATAGGAACATAATGTGCCAAGTTGCCGCAGATAACATACAGAAGGGCCAAGTCGATGAAGCAGGAATTGGTATCTAACATCCCAAGCCAAGTTAGCAATACCAACTGGCTACAAAGTAAAGAGGGATTCTTCAAGTGCACTAAGTGCAAAGCTTGTAAATATGGCACGAACACCAGCAAAGTGCAGCTCCCACTCAGGAAGACACCATTAGAAATAAGGGAAAATTTACATTGTAAAACAGAGCATGCCATTTATGTTTTACAATGCACGTGTAAAAAGCGTTATGTAGGTAGTACATTACATCCAGTGCATGTAAGGATTCTACAGCACTTAAGAGCAATCACCAATGACTATCAGACTTACCCGGTGGCTCGCCACATTAATGCTTATGACGGTGGGAGAATAGAAGACCTGCAATATCTTGTCATCGACAGTGTTAACAAAAATATAAGAGGTGGCAATAGACTCTTAGCACTCAGAAGGCTGGAGTCGAGATATATCATCATGCCTCCAAATGGCCTAAATTCAGATGAAGCCTTGAGTGTACATTTGTAATGTAACACAAAAGAAGGTCCTATATCCGCAATCTTAAGAAATGTATTGCTCCTTTTGATGCTCCTAAACCCACTCCTCTGAAAACTTCGTAACAAATGTGCTTGTATAATTAGAACCAACAAACTGATGAGGTGTTACCTCAAAACCGGTCCGGTCCTCGGATGCTTGATTCCGTTCTGGGAAGGACATGGCTTTTGTAGTTCGGACTGGACTGTTCCCATGGGGCACAGGGTCAGAGCTGATTTGCATATCCCCATTGTCTAAGCCAGGGTGGTGTGGAGTGCAAAAAACGATGGATTTGGGCCCAGATCTTTGGACTGGGGTGAGTGTGTGACATTGATCCACATTCGGTCCATCACCTGTTGTGTTTGTATAATTAGAACAGCACTAATATTTTTAATCTATCACATTTAAGAACATCACCTTTCGGAGCTTGTAGGTAAATTGGCACCATTATAAACTTACACACATAATTATATAGGCTGCAGCACTGAGACATACAACATTATGTATATAGGGCCAATAGATGGGACAATGTATTATTAAACAGGAATAAGAGGACAACAGTAGTCCATTGTCGGTTTATGATTCGTCCACATGACAACCAAAGCCCACTGGGGCAAAATACACGAACCATGGTTATTGAATGTGGTCTAGTGAAGGCGATCCATCTTTGCGGTGTAAAGTGCACAGTCTAATTCAGTACTGCTTTGTTTTTCACATTTCATTTGTTTTGCACAATTCATGAGTTTTTATTATGGTTTACCACTCGTCGCCTCTCCTGAAGAGAACAGGCAGATTTGCAAAGAATATATTTGCAATAGCATCATTTCAAATGCAAATGTTTAAAAAGATCTTTCATAATATGTTTTAAATTGTGAAATGAACTGCATACTTATGTGTCACATACATTCTTTTTCAAATGTCGTACTCAATTTGGAAGAAAGACTATATGTAATGCAATAGACTATACACTGAATCCAACATACCTTTTCTATGACTGTTAAAGGGAGGAGATTCACCATAGTAACCGAACCACGTCACAAACAGGCTCCCAAACTATGTATATATTACACGTAGCACCCAGTGTTAAGATGTTGTGAACAAGGCGGGTTCCCCGCCGAAACGCATCAAGCCATTTCGTTTAAAGAATAAAATAACTCCTCTTTGATAAGATTCCCACGGTGTCAGCGCCTTATTTCGAACCAAGAGATCAAGGATTGGACGATATATATATATATATATATATATATATATATATATATATATATCGAACAAGTGCAACCTCCCAGGCTCCGACCACAGCGACCCAGGAAATCACGCGGATCCAGTAATTATTTAAAGCACAGATTTTATTTATAAGCTGAACCAAGCAATCTGACGCGTTTCGGGCATCCGCCCTTGCTCACAGACAATCAGAGTTGGAAATGCTTACGTTTTAAATACTAACTGCTAAACAGTGAAAAAGTGCATTTTTTTCTTTTTTTCGTCATACACCTCGTGGTAATAGAAAGCGAGGACAAACTACTTGAAATGCATGGCGTAGACTGTTTTCCAAACATATTGAAATAACAACAGTCAGAAATTAAGTTCATTAACTGGTTTAAATCCATATTTTCAATTGACAATATTGAAAACCCATGATATAAAAGTTAAAAATGTAAGAAAAGCTTTTAAGCTGCTTAAAATGCATATACCAAAAAATTGTATATAAAATATACAAGGCCCTCGCCTGCATTGAGTATTGATAGTGCAAAATTGCATAATAAAGTGCAAAGTGCATCGTATAAAAAGTTGTTAATGTTGTAATAGATGCAATAAAAAATCAGCAGTGATACTATTGATTTTGTGCAAAATAAGCTTAAATGTAAACATTATAATGTTGCATCTATATCTATCAAAGTGCAAATCAGCGCAATATGTAAACATACGACTGTAGCAGCATAGTTATAAGGCCAGGGCTATTTGGTATAAAAATCAAGGGGATATCATTGTCATTAATCAGACTGTTGAGAAAGCATATTAATCAGGAAATACAGAAAAAGCATATTGTCTATGTCCTCAAATAATAAGTGTACCCAAAAATTGATATAAGTACATCCATAGTGAATCACCGTGAAACCATATGTACAAATGATACGTGCAAAAACCCAACAAGGAGACATAATATTAATCACATGGGGGAGGGCGGCAGCCAAACAAATCCTACTACCCCAAGTAATACAGAACGAAGTGGACAAAGCAAGGCTTGATTTACAAGAACACATGTAGATCCTCCGTGTTATTCAGGCCATTGGGAGATCTACTATCTATAGATATTATATATCAAGCTCCGTACGCGGAGCGAAACGCGTCAGGGAGAGCACTTGCTCCATGATTTGCACAATACATTTTTCCATTGCTACAACTTTCAACGTTGTGATGGCGTTTTATTGAAAACAAGATTCGTTGTGGGGGAGAGAGGTCAGCACCTTTCCAAATCCGCAGTCATAGCGGACAGGTCTTTTTGATATATATATATATAGATGTAACAAGTGATCAGCATAGAGCGACAGTGTGTGTGGATCCGTCAAGAGGGATACCCCACTGTTCGGCTGACTCATGAAGTAGTGCTGCTCAGATAAAATCACAGATAGGATTATAACCAAGGCAAAGCACTCTGGTAAGTACACAAACATAGGATGGAAGGTGCACACAATTAGAGTCCAAAAGAAAAATGGTATATTGTATATCTTCTTCTTTATTTAACAGTATTCGTCAGATACAGGCACAGCCAACGCGTTTCGTTCCATTTGCCTTTCGGAATTTCGTCAGGGCTGTAAAGAGCGACAAACATATATATACATAAATATACATTAAAAATTAACACATACAAATTGATCACAATAGACTACAAAGGACCATGGCCCAAAACACACATATTTACAATGTTTATATTTAAGAAAAGCGAACAGACTAAAGACAATATGTATTCATAAACAATCCTAATTATTAAAAAAAAATATATATACAGCCATTGTAGTGACTGTATTGAAGTTCTTTTGCATATGCTAAAAAAGTGTGTAGACACTTGTACAAAAAACCACCTATATCACAAAATTTATTTACACATATCACAAAAGGAGGGCTAAAGTGAATTACTATTTAGTAATGATACCATATCAATTCTTGGAAAAATGGATCCAGTAAAAACATAGTGAACGCAAAACATTTTTTGTTTATGTTGACAAAGGTGTGTGACCACTAGTACAAAGACACCCATATTTGCTGTTGCTAGCCTCCCATTCTTAGCCAAAGTGGTCGAAAAGGCTATGAATTCCCAACTATCTGACTTTTTAGAAAGACACCGACTGCTCGATGACTCCCAATTCGGCTTTCGGAGGTACCACGGGACCGAGACTGCCCTTATCAAGGCAGCTGACGATGTCAGATCCATCCGGGACCAAGGAGGTACCGCTATTCTAGTACTATTGGATCTATCCGCAGCCTCCGACACGGTCGACCATAACAACCTGGTCGACCGTGTCGGAAAGTTGGGCATCCGCCATCATGCCAGAGACCTGCTTGCCTCCTTTCTAGCAGAGAGATCTCAAGCAGTCACCCTTGGACCTTTCCAGTCTGCGCAACTCTCGCTGCCATGCGGGGTCCCCCAAGGCTCATCCCTTAGTCCGACACTATTTAACATATATGTGTCGGACCTTGCCAATGTCATCAGGGCATATGGGATGAGCCTAACGTCTTACGCAGACGATACACAGCTGGTCCTGGCCATCAAGGGTGACGGAGGACAAGTGGCACAAAACTTCAAAGACGGACTACTGGAAATAGGAGAGTGGATGACCACAAATTGCCTTAAGCTTAACTCAGAAAAAACTGAGGTAGTCATCTTTGGACCACTCTTCCCAGCATGGTCATCATGCTGGTGGCCAGCAGCTTTTGGCTCACCCCCCATTCCAACAGCTAAAGTCAGGAATCTGGGAGTCATCTTCGATGATGGGCTCACCTTTCTGGACCATGCAAACAAAGTTGCCACCACCGCCCATTATAAACTGAAAATGATCAGGAAGATTCGCCAATTTCTACCTGAGGCAGCAATTAAAACTCTGGTCAGTGCATTAGTCTTGTCATCATTAGACTATTGTAACGGGCTATTTCTTAATGCCCAGGCCAGGGTTACACAAAAGTTACAGTCCATTCAGAACGCGGCTGCAAGATTGATTTCAGGAATTGCCAAGTTCAGTCCCATTTCAGATACGATCAGGCAGTACCACTGGCTACCGATCCACAAAAGAATAAAGTTCAAGTCCTTGTGTATAGTTTACAAAACACTTAACAACCAAGGACCGCATGCTCTCAAAAGCCAATTAACACCCTACATACCCTGCAGACAGTTACGCTCTTCCACCTTACACCAATTAGTAATTCCTCGAACAAAAACAGTGTCCTGGGGTGACCGCCGCTTTTCAGTGGCCGCACCCAAACTCTGGAATACCCTTCCTCAGTACATCAGGACGAGCCCGTCACTCCACCAATTCCGAAAACTCTTAAAGACATGGCTCTTTAATCAGTGAGGCGGTGACTACACATAGGAGACAGATGACTTTTTAGCGCCGAGACGCCTACGGGTATTTGCTGCGCTCTACAAATGTCAAAATAAATAAATAAATAAATAATTGTATCATATCCATTCTTAGAAAGTGAGTTCAGCAAGAGCACTATTAGAGTAAGGGAATAATCTTAAGAGAGGAAAGACACATTGCCAAGTCTACTTACAGAAGGTATATCAAAAAGAACTGGCTGTGAGCAAAAACTTAATAGCTACTGCGAATCAAACAACCAGTGAATTTAGAAGGTAAGAGGTCAAGGGGTTATTGGTTTATTAAGTTGTCAACTTACCGAATCAATTCAGTTTGAAGTTGTCAACCTATTCGGACAAAACCGTGTGGATCAAACAGCAGATGGCAATTGTTCTTCAAAGGCATATAACCTAAGGTGGAGAGCAGAAGTAGCTTAAATATTTGAAATGCGGGAAAGAGGTTCAAAATAGAAATCCTTCTCCTTATATATTCGAAAGAGGTGGGACATCATTGCTAGCCACTAGTAAGCTAGTAATAAGAAATAGCTAGGATATTTCAAGCGAAGTAATGGAGGTTCGTATGTAATTCATCTCCATATATTTTATTTCTCACTTTTTTCAAGAGGTGTGGCAACATTGTGTGCAAATGGTAAGCTAATTGGGGTTTCTGGATAAGACTATTTTGGGGTTTCTGGATAAGACTATTTTATACCCAAAGGTAACCAAGGTAAGAGTCATATCTGCTAGCATGATAAAACAAGCACAATACCTCATTCCCATTTTCAGTTCTACTTCACAAAAATGGTTGCGTTTTGTATATATACCTTCATATATTAAAAGGTGGTGTTCAACACTGAGGGAGTACTTATTACAGATATATGTCTACTTTTTGAAATAAAATATATGGAGATGAATTACATACGAACCTCCATTACTTCGCTTGAAATATCCTAGCTATTTCTTATTACTAGCTTACTAGTGGCTAGCAATGATGTCCCACCTCTCTCGAATATATATGGAGAAGGATTTCTATTTTGAACCTCTTTCCCGCATTTCAAATATTTAAGCTACTTCTGCTCTCCTCCTTAGGTTATATGCCTTTGAAGAACAATTGCCATCTGCTGTTTGATCCACACGGTTTTGTCCGAATAGGTTGACAACTTCAAACTGAATTGATTCGGTAAGTTGACAACTTAATAAACCAATAACCCCTTGACCTCTTACCTTCTAAATTCACTGGTTGTTTTGATTCGCAGTAGCTATTAAGTTTTTGCTCACAGCCAGTTCTTTTTGATATACCTTCTGTAAGTAGACTTGGCAATGTGTCTTTCCTCTCTTAAGATTATTCCCTTACTCTAATAGTGCTCTTGCTGAACTCACTTTCTAAGAATGGATATGATACAATTATCCAACAGCAAATATGGGTGTCTTTGTACTAGTGGTCACACACCTTTGTCAACATAAACAAAAAATGTTTTGCGTTCACTATGTTTTTACTGGATCCATTTTTCCAAGAATGGATATGGTATCATTACTAAGTAGTAATTCACTTTAGCCCTCCTTTTGTGATATGTGTAAATACATTTTGTGATATAGGTGGTTTTTTGTACAAGTGTCTACACACTTTTTTAGCATATGCAAAAGAACTTCAATACAGTCACTACAATGGCTGTATATATATATATTTTTAATAATTAGGATTGTTTATGAATACATATTGTCTTTAGTCTGTTCGCTTGTCTTAAATATAAACATTGTAAATATGTGTGTTTTGGGCCATGGTCCTTTGTCGTCTATTGTGATCAATTTGTATGTGTTAATTTTTAATGTATATTTATGTATATATATGTTTGTCGCTCTTTACAGCCCTGACGAAGTTCCACAAGGCAAATGGAACGAAACGCGTTGGCTGTGCCTGTATCTGACGAATACTGTTAAATAAAGAAGAAGATATACAATATACCATTTTTCTTTTGGACTCTAATTGTGTGCACCTTTCATCTTATGTTTGTGTATCTCTGATTTATACACCTATTGGTAGCAGGTGTAGGAAGAAGTTTGCACCATCCAGAATTTAGAACGATAGAACTCGTAGTGCTTGACCTGGTCTGCTGCCTTGATCTTTTGGAACTTCACTCTGGTAAGTAAAATGGTGCTCCCACTAAAAATACTCTACCAGCCTAAACAGTAGTTTTTAAAAAAGACCAAACTTTCCTTGATGGATGTTAAACAGGATGGTAAATGTATACATTTTTATAGCACTTGTAATAAAAAAAACAACTAACTCCCATAGCCAGTTAAAATATCAATTACATATTACCATTTCACAATCCACAGCAAATACTCCATAATTTCCATCTGCTGGAGGTGGTTTTTTAAAGGTCATCATAAAGCCATCCAAGTTATCCTTTTGCCCTTCGTGGACATGTAACTGTAGGTGGGAAAGAAAAACACACCATTGTTAAAAATAAAATTTCTAGCAAAGGAGCTGCTAACGGACAGAAATATCATTCACCTTATATAGTCAGTAAGTACAACAATTGATTTTTGCGGTTAGTTATGGACAGATCATACCTCTCAGTGTTACTTAACCTTCGACCCCATCGAAATCACACGAAACATAGCATTTGACCCAAGGACCAGAAAGTGCTATGAAAAACCACTAATTATATGTGGAAGCAAGTGCCCTTCTACGGATACAAATTTTGCAAATATTTAGGTAGACAGTCAAGGTATATGACCTCTAGAGAAAAAAAGTATTACCACATAACAGATAGTTATGAACTTGAGAAACATGTCTGGTCCACATCTTAGTGACTGACGCAACACAATACCAAGGTGAAACAGCAAGCCAAAACATTTACAAAACAATGTATACACTTCCACCAAAGAACAAGTTACTTACCTTCGGTAACGATATATCTGTAAGAAACATGGGCTAGTTATAGATTCCTTACCTTCGAATATCCCCCAGGAGTCAGACTCGATACGGAAAGTTTGTCAGCAGCACCCCTGCACGTCGGTAGGTGGCGTCGGTCGACTCCGCGTCCATTGTCGGCGTCGTTCGCGCTATAGAACACTGGCGAAATAAATAACCAAACAAAATTTCCATAATGTAAGTAGTGCTTTCAGCAGTGTTAAAGCCCCTCTTAACTTCTAACACAAGTGTTATGCTGCAGATGGCCGCAAGATGACGCTGCTGCACTGGCATCTGATTGCATGACATGTACTGGCTTCCGGAGACATTGTCAAGCAACCTGCCACTATTTTGAAGATGCGTTTGACACATGGAAATGCATGGCGTCGAATCTCGCAATGTGATATTTGCAGGCTGCCACGCACCACAATGAGAACCATGTTGTAGCACGTGAGAAGCATGCATCGTCAGAGGGCCTCAGCCACGTTAAGCCTATTGTGCGGCCCGTGGCTGACCAAAGCGGCTTCCTAGATCTGACAGGCTATAGTCGGACATCTTGATTGAGAACGTTTCTGGATTGGCTGGTACAGTTGGGATACTGCTCTTCAGCTACAAGACTAGGCTAACTCTTTTGGCTTCCATGTTCACAAGCCTACCCCGCAGCGTTCCACCTTCCTGTAGACCGGTCATGTTTTCTACAGACCTTTGAGGTCTCCGAATCAACCTTTAGTGGTGTGGGTGGACGGATGCTAAAAAATAAAATGCCTTCTGACACGTGGTCGGAAAATCTCTTCACAAAGTCCTGGCAATCACGACAAACAAACACGCTGCGTGCCATCTACGGAGTAAAATACAGTGCTGAGCAGATCCAATTTTTTGTCCACAGAAATGGAACCATTATTGAAAGCACTTCAATGCCTCGTCAGGGGTAGTAAACTCTATATAAATGAAATTACAATTGCAATAGAGCAAGCCGTCTAGGTGCGTAAAAGGGGTGGTTGTGTGCATGTATTTGTGGTGTGCGGGTGTGTGCGCGCAATTGTTTTGTGCCTATATGTTCTTACGTGCGTGCGGTCTGTCCAGAGCGTGAGTCTCTTCCAAGTGAATGAATGTTGGATTTATAGAGCGCGTGGTTACCCGGAAGCGTCCCAACACTGTACCACTGAGGAACCCGTCCTGGCTTTCCCTGTGAGATGGCCCCTTTACTGGGCATCCCCAAGGTGCAGCCAGGCATCCCCGGCGGTGATGGGGCCGGAGTGGAGATTAAGCAAGCTATTGCCCAGAGTTGCAGCGTGGGACCCCATGGTTAGAGTGGCACCGAGGCGAGATTTATCAGGCCCGCTGACATTGGTCCTGAACCCGGCCCCGTGGAAATTGAACCCCGGTCCCGGGCCGACCACTGCCTCCGGGTCTGCCGCCTCTAACCGCTGAGCCACACTTCTCCACTCCAAGTGAGCCTCTCTTCTGCTACTGGCAGCCGCTCGCCTCTCTTCTTACCCGGGAGCACGATTCAGGAGAGCGCAGAGAAGGAATTTCAGATGAATTAATCTCTGCATGTCTCTGCCTGGGGCGTCTCTCCTGTGCAGAATCGCCGGCTGTTTATGGGTGCATTGCACGTGTGCAGGTATGTAAGCATGTCTGAAGCAGGGCTGCGTACATGCTTTAGATCTTTAGATGTACAATGTTTACATGTCTTTACGTGCGTATGTTTGTACTTGGGTTTTATGTGCATGTCTATTTCTGCTTACTTTATTGTGTAATCAGTTAAAAATGCAATAGGTCTCGCCTTTCATTAAGTTAAAGCCATTTGCTTTGCTATACAATACCATTAGCAAAGCAAATGGCTTTAACTTAATCAAAGGTGCGACCTATTGCATTTTCAATGCTTGTTTGGTTAACAATTGTTTTCACAAAGGCTCTTTAAAGTGTCTGCAGATCTCAGCACAATTGTGTTGTGGAGTTGGTCACTGCAAGAGGGTGCAAACGACACTGGGCATTACATGCACAGGGGACCGGAGCAATGGCCCGACGATTGAGAGGCATATCACCGAGACATACCATGGGTTTAAGCACAAAAAGTCTTACTCCACAATATCATTAAATGACATTGTACGTGCAATGCATGGCTACTCCTCCGTAATGATAACAGAGCCATTCTTACCTTAAATGCCATCACACTGCTACAATATACGCAACTAACCCGTACAGAAATCCACAAGGTTCATGCTAAGTGGAGGAAACATGTGTATGGCATCTTTGCTGCATTTGCATGTGGGGCAACTCTTTGGGTCGCTCCGGGGTCCTATCTAGAAGACACCCAAAGAGTCTATGGCAGAGGGTGATATGTATTACCAGAATTGCAGCTCCACTGACCTCGGTGAGGGTATGTGTGCATAACACTAATCAGGTTTCCTTTGAACACTCACCCCCATGCTCTTCCAGGACCCACCCTCTCCAAGAATATGGAGCGGGGATTTCAACTGCGTCCTGGATGTGAACTGCGGCCTCTCTTCCCCCGCGCAATACCGCATGTATCCAGTGGCACAAAACTTCCAAAATTGGATAGCCCAAATGACAGCTGCACAATGTGCGTTGAATGAGGCATTCGATGGATCGTATGTTTTACTTCTCTGTCCAGGACATTCACACCAGACTGATCTCATCATATGCACTGAGCGACTTAGCACACAAGTTACCTAACCGGAGTACCTATCACGTATCCTTCCGAACCACTGTCCTCTGCAATTAGCTGTGCAGTGGGGCAGACCGCGTCTGAGGATACCCACCTGGCAGCTGCAAACCGAGGTGCTATTAGACCCTCCATTTAGGGAAGACCTGTCAAAGTGTATCACTTGATACTTAAATCATAACAAAAGATCCACCCAGTCCAGAGAGGCTCCTGCAGCTGCAGAAACAGCATAGAGATGTGGAATTACGCTGGGGAAAGGGCAGGAGAACAAGCGCCAGCTGACCATGTTGCAAGCCATGGGGAACCAGTCTGGGAGGATGCTGCCATGGCTGACCAAGAAGACTACCATTGAGCCAGCCTCATGTCTGATGGCTCCTATGGGGGCGCGCTGTTAGTCACGCAGGCAGCCATTAAAGCCGTCTTTCAGGATAACAATCAAACTCGGTACAGGGCTGAGAACAGTCCACCCCTGGATCGAACATGCAGGTTCCTACGGGAGCTACCGTTATGTTTTCCCACCTGTCCCCGCTCCAGTGGGCTGATCTGGACGGGCCACTCCAGCTTGAGAAAATATGAGCAGCCATTGCCCAGACTAAGACGCCAGGCACAGAAGGGCTGCTGATCTAATATTGTACCACATTCTTGGCCCATCTCCTTGACTCGCTTTGCGAGGCATTGATCAGGGTTCTCCTCAATGCCGGAAAGGACCCTCTCGAAGTTCACTCCTATCACTAGTGTAGAACAATGCAAGTCATATTGTACCATATGGTTTGGGAGTGCCCGGTGTTTGTTGACTTGGACTGAGATCACGGTTATTACAGCGCAACTGGAAGGAGACACCTGCAGAACAAGTTACTTACCTTCGGTAACGATATATCTGTAAGAAACATTAGTTAGTGTTAGATTCCTTACCTTAGAATATCCCCAGGCGTCAGTCTGGATCCGGAAACTTTTGCGTAGCAGTACCCTTGCGCGTCGGTAGGCGTCGTCTGCAGGCGTCTCCTGCGGCTCCGCGTCCGTCGTTGGCATCGTGCGCCGTGATGACGTCGCTGGAGTATATAGACGCCGCCTCCGCGCGCTGACGTCAGTTCTTTGCACACAGCTTTTCCGCGCCAGAAGACGCAGAGCCATGAGAGAACCAACACTGGTGCCTTTTGAAACTAGGGCCCTGAAAGGGATGTCCTTAACCCTAGGTATCAGTTCGCAGAACGGGGAGGATGGGTGGGTTCGGTAAGGAATCTAACACTAACTAATGTTTCTTACAGATATATCGTTACCGAAGGTAAGTAACTTGTTCATCTGAAAGAAACACGTTAGTGTTAGATTCCTTACCTTAGAATAGATACCCCAGCAATACCAACCCCGGTGGTGGGTCTGCGAACCAATACATTACTACACCAGAAAGTCCTGGAGGACAGAACGGCCAAAGAAGCCATCCCTCCGGACTTGACTGTCCAGGCAGTAGTGCCTCGCAAATGTGTGCAGCGAGGCCCACGTAGCCGCTTGGCAAATGTCCTGCAAGGGGACTCCCCGGCCCAGGGCAGTAGTAGCCGCCGTGGCCCGAGTGGAATGGGCCCTCAGCCCAACAGGAGGCTCCTTCCGAGCCAAAGAGTAGCACGCTTTGATGCAGAGAACGACCCACCGAGAGATGGTCCGTTTGTGTACCGCCCGTCCCTTCTTCGCACCCACGTAGCCAACAAACAGTTGGTCATCCACCCGGAACTGGCGTGTGCGATCCATGTAAAATGAAAGCGCACGTTTTGGGTCCAGACGGTGGAGCCGCTCTTCATCCTTTGAAGGATGCGGAGGCGGGAAGAAGGAAGGGAGGGTGATGGACTGCCCGATGTGAAAAGCAGAAACTACTTTGGGCAGGAAAGAAGGTCTAGTCCTCAGAACCACCTTGTCAGGATGGATGGACAAGAAAGGAGGTTTGACAGAAAGAGCCTGGAGCTCACTCACCCTCCTGGCAGAGGTGATGGCAACCAGGAAAGCCGTCTTTAAAGTCAGGAGACGGAGAGGGCAAGAATGAAGGGGCTCAAAGGGAGCACACATCAAAAAGGTTAGAACCAGGTTCAAGTCCCACTGAGGCATCACAAACTGAACAGGTGGATACATGTGTGTGATGCCCTTCAAGAATCTCGTTACAATTGGGGACTTGAACAAAGAAGGCTGATCAGGAAGCCTAAGAAAGGCTGAAAGGGCAGAAAGGTAGCCCTTGATAGTGCCCAGAGCAGAGCCCTGCTGGGCAAGAGAGAGAAGGAACAGAAGAACCTCGGAGAGAGGGGCAGAAAGGGGATCCACAGTCTTTGCTGTGCACCATGCCACAAACTTGTTCCACCGACAGTCGTATACCGATTTCGTGGAGGGACGCCTGGCTGCCAGAATTACATTACAGACTTCAGGAGGCAAGTCAAATGGCCTCAACTGCCGCCGCTCAATCTCCAAGCATGGAGGTGGAGACTGGACAGGTTCGGGTGGAGGACCGTCCCCTGTTGCTGCGACAGAAGGTCCTCCTGAAGGGGCAGGCGGATCGGGGGACCGACTGACATGCTGAGTAGCTCGGGATACCAGTACCTTCGAGCCCAGTCCGGAGCCACAAGGATAACTTGGGCCCGGTCGCGCCTGATCTTCTTCAGCACTCTGGGCAGAAGTGGTATAGGCGGAAAGGCGTATAACAGACCGCAACTCCACTCGCGCCGAAAGGCGTCGGCGTGCGAGTGCCGTCTTGGAAACTCCAACGCGCAGAACTGATGACATTGCGCGTTCTCTTCTGTGGCGAATAGATCTAACCAAGGCTCTCCCCATTGCCGAAAGAGACCTTGCGCCACGTCCGAGTTCAGACGCCATTCGTGATCTATCGAGCACCGACGGCTGAGTTCGTCCGCCCTGGCGTTCAGAGAACCTGCCAGGTGTTGAACCGTCAGAGTCACGCCCTGACGTTCCAGCCACTGCCAGAGGCGCAGAGCCTCCTGGCAAAGGGTCCACGACCCCACCCCGCCTTGTTTGTTGCAGTACCACATGGCGGTGGTGTTGTCCGTGAACACCTGCACCACACTCCCGTTGACAAAGGGGAGGAATGCCTTCAGTGCCAGACGAATCGCCCGCAGCTCCAACAGGTTTATATGGAGCCGGGACTCCGCCGGAGACCAGATGCCTCTGATCTCCGCCTCTCCCAAGTGGCCTCCCCAGCCCTGGAGGGACGCGTCCGTCACGACAACGTGCTCCGGTTGGGGTAGGGAGAGGGACTTGCCCCTGACCCAATCGCGGTCCGTAAGCCACCACTGCAGTTGTCTCGCAGTGCCCTCCGAGATCAAGACGTGGTCGGACAAGTTGCCCTGATGCTGGGCCCACTGAAACTTCAGGTCCCACTCCAGAGCCCGCATCCGCCACCGGGCGTGATGCACCAGAAGGATGCAGGAAGCCATCAGCCCCAGCAGCCGCAGCGTCAACCTGACCGAAACCCGGGATAGCGGCTGAAAGATGGGAATCAACGCCTGAATATCCCGGATCCGCCGTTCCGGAGGATAGACCCGAAACTGCGCCGAGTCCAGAACCGCTCCGATGAAAAGGAGCTTTTGAGAGGGACACAGGTGTGATTTCGGCACATTGATGGAGAACCCCAGGCCGTGCAAGAGGTCTGCCGTCATCTGGAGGTGGTGGATGACTGTCTGGGGCGAGCCCGCCTTCAACAACCAGTCGTCTAGGTAGGGGAAGACTGAAACCCCTAACCTGCGCAGATGGGCCGCGACCACCGCCAACACCTTTGTGAACACCCGTGGGGCGCTGGTAAGGCCGAAGGGGAGCACGATAAACTGAAAGTGCTCCTGGCCTACCGTGAACCGCAGGTAACGCCGGTGGGCCGGCATGACGGGGATGTGAAAATACGCATCCTGCAAGTCCAACGCTACCATCCAGTCTTGTGGGTCTAGGGCAGCCAAGACCTGAGCCAAAGTCAACATCTTGAACTTCTCCTTCCGGAGGAAGCCGTTGACGTTCCTCAGATCCAAGATAGGACGTAGGCCCCCTTTGTCCTTCTTGGGTACCAGAAAATAGTGGGAATAGCAACCACGACCTACTTCTGGCCCAGGAACGCGCTCGATGGCCCCCTTGGCCAAGAGGGCCGTAACTTCCTCCTGCAGAAGTTGCAAGTGGTCCCCCGACACACTGTGGTTCTGCGGTGGCATGGCTGGAGGAGTTGTCTCGAAGGGGAGGGAGTAGCCCCTTCGGACGATTTGCAGCACCCACCTGTCCGATGTGATCGTGCACCAGCGGGCGTGGTGATGGCGAACCCTGCCACCCACTGGCATCACGTGGGCTTGAAAGCACGGACTAGGAGGATTTTGAGGCAGATGCTGCGGGGGGGATGTGGCCTGACCCCGCCTTTGACCCCGACCGCCTCCACGGCGGTTTCCACGGCCGCCACCGCGTTGATAAGATTGTTGCGGCGCGTGGCTGGCAGCACGTGTGGGGACGCCCCTTCCTTGGCCACGAAAAGGAGCGAAACGAACCAGTTTGCTGGCGCTGGGTCGAGAGACCCAAGGACTTGGCCGTGACCCTGGAGTCCTTGAAGCGTTCCAGCGCGTGGTCCGCCTTGTCACCAAACAGATGACAGCCATCGAACGGCATGTCCATCAAAGTATTCTGGACATCTGCCGAGAAGTTGGCGGATCTCAACCAGGCGTGGCGACGAATCGCCACCGTCGTGGACATCGCTCTGCCTAGCGAGTCGGTCGTATCAAGACCACATCGAATAGAATACCTAGCTGCATCTCGGCCCTCAGCTACAGCTTTGCCGAGCTGTGCCCGCACCTCCGGCGTCGAGCCCGGCGTCGGGCGACGCCGGTCCGACTCCGCGTCCGGATTCGGTGAGGGTATGGGGACGGCGCCGCCCGGAGCCGGAGCCCCGGTGCCGCCCAAAGCCGGCACCGAGGGGGCGGCGCCGGGGGTAACCCCGATGGAATCGGCGCCGGATTGGATGGACGTCCATCCGGCGCCGATCCCGAAGGCCCTAGCGGCGCCGGAGTCGGCGCCGGTGTCGGATCATCCGACGGCGTCGAGGTAGGGTCAGCTGAACCGCTAGGGCCTCCGGACGGGTTCACTGGGCCCGTAGGCGCCGTGGAACCCGCCGGAGAAGAGAGGGCCCTCATGGCCATGAGGAACGCCTCTATCTCCTCAGGCGTCGCACCTTGCCCAGGGACCTGAGGGTATGGGGCAGGCCGCGCCGGCGACTCTCGCAGAGCCGCGGGGTTGGGGTCACCCGAACCCCCGGCCGCATCGCGCGAGCGTCGGGGGGAGTCGGGGGTACGATGACAACGCCCCGACTTCTTGTGTCTCTTACCTGACGAACCCGACGAGTGATGTCGACTTCCGGAGCGTCCGGCGCGGCTCCGCGACCGCTCCCTTGAACGCTCCCTGGACCTCCGGCCGGACCGAGACCGCTCTCGACGCGGGTCGACACCCGGAGCTCGAGCAGCTTGCGGGACCGCTCCCGCCTAGCTTTGCTAGTCAGAGCCCGGCAATCGACGCAGGCGTCGACATCGTGGTCGGGGCCCAGGCACCGGAGACAGAGTCGGTGATGGTCCGTGACCGACATCGTGCGGTCACAACCGTCACAATTCTTGAAACCCAGCATCCTTACCAGGCACAAAGAAAGAAAATACTAGTAATAACTTGGTCAAAAGACCGGGTACCGCTCTTCAGATCTGCGTCCACTGGCGCGGAAAAAAGAAGAACTGACGTCAGCGCGCGGAGGCGGCGTCTATATACTCCAGCGACGTCATCACGGCGCACGACGCCAACGACGGACGCGGAGCCGCAGGAGACGCCTGCAGACGACGCCTACCGACGCGCAAGGGTACTGCTACGCAAAAGTTTCCGGATCCAGACTGACGCCTGGGGATATTCTAAGGTAAGGAATCTAACACTAACGTGTTTCTTTCAGATTAGATTTATAGACCTCACGTTTGTACAATTTCAGTGGCAAATTGCAACGTCATGGAAGGCACCCACTGCTCTGGACATACAGTGATCCACCTTATTGAAGTGGGCGCACGCGCAAGCAGATGCACTCAAGCTGGTGTGCACAAGGGGGGGGGGGGGGCGATAGGACTGGAGGGGGGCGTTGGGAGACCTGCAACACAAACATGGAGGTCAAGAATGACACCAGCCCACCCTGAAACACATGCTGTTCCCAGCTGCGAGGGACATGCCTCCGCAACCTAGCAGGCGACACACCTGAAAGTGACTACAGGGCAAGTCAGAGACTCACTCGCCGGGGGGAAGTTGCACCGGCCTGAAACCCTCCCATAGGCATGGGGGTGGGACGTTTCCAGACGAAACCACTGGAAAGCCCAGGGAGTGTGACAGTCACAAGCTCCATGCCTTTGCCCAGCCACTGGAATTCACCACACCTCCCTGAAGAAGCATGCAGCCCGACTCACCATCGCGGCCACAGACCAACTGTTAACAACAAATTCTTATGTATTTATGTCCAGACCTCCGATCACCTTTCCTGCTTAGGCGGCATCACACAGACTGCACCATCCTTATCGGACTCCACCGTTACAACTGCCTTTTGTTTGTTTAATTTTCTCTCTTTTGCCTTTGTTTGAAGATGTTGTTCAAAATACAGAATTTCAAATGTGCCAAATAGGTTTCGGTTTCTCCTAATTGAGACTTGTCAATGTCTCATTGGTTGCAGAAAATCAAATACATTTGTGAAAAAAAACGTGGTATGAAGAGAGCATTGAAAACCATGTTATCTTCCTTGTGGGCTATCAACCTGATACACTGTGCAAGTCACAAGGACGAAGGGTATCAGACTGAGCCAAAAGAAGAAAGATGTCAGGAAAATGGAACAAGTTTGAAGAACAAGTTACTTTTGTTCGGTAAAATACTTTCTGGTGGATACTCTAACCACAGATTCCTTACCTTGATAATATCCCCAGGTGCAAGTCTAGATCCAGAAGATTTAACAGTGCTTCCACACACACTATTTGGCATTGTGTCTCTCTGCAGTGCAGTACTGCCCCAGAAGTAACAGAGAAGAGCCAATTTCTTACTTGACTCTCTGTACATGCAATCGAAAGCAAAGCCCAACAATTCTCAAAGGTACCAATGTGTAGGATCCTACATTCAGAACTTTTTAGATAGAAAAAGGTCATTCCTCAGACCAAAGAGGTGATACGGCGTTGAGGAATTGGTGATTAATACTAGAAAGACCATTAACCAAAAGTAAGTACCTTGTTCTTCTGATGGATGCTTCAACTTTAGAATGCTCACCCTGTTAGGCCTGGTTGTTAAGGCAGTAGTGCTTTGGGAACGCATGTACCAACACCCACACTGCAGGCAGACTGCTATTCAGAACAGACACTCTTCATGCCAACACAGCAGCAGAAGCTTTGGCTCTGGTGGAATGGGCCCTCAGCCCTTCTGGGGTTGCTTCTTGGCCAATGAATAGCAGATTTTAATGCAGAGACTACCTACCTTGACTCACTGCACAGCCTTGCCTTTCTATGCCCCAGAGAACCCCACAAAAAGAAGATTGTCCACCAGATAATCTTTGGTGTGATTGATGCAAAATCTCTTCTGCAGTCCAACGGTTGGAGAATCTCATCCACTTTCAAAGGGTGAGGCGGAGCAGAGAATGTTGGGCGAGTGATAACTTGCCCAACATGAAAAGAAGTCATGACTTTTGGTAAAAAGGCTGCCGTGGTCTTCAACATCACTTCTTGGGGGGGGGGGGGGGGGGGGGGGGGGGGAATGTGGTGCAAGGCGGCTGCACTGATGGAACTTGTTCACTCACCTGATGAGCCAAAGTTACTGCAACCTGGAACACAGTTTTCAGAGTCAGAAGGCATAGTAGACCGCTGTGCAATGGTTCAAATGGCATGCACAAGAAGAAAATGAAGACGAAATTAAAAACCCATTGTGGCATCACAAAAGGTTTAGGAGGAAATAATAGAGTCAAACCTATTACACTCATCACAAGAGGCAATCTGAATAAGAACAGCTGGTCCACTAAACATAACTAGGCTACAAGGGGTGACCAGTAAAATTCAACAGTGCTCACTGCAAGTCTTTGCTGTACCAGGTATAAAATACACAAGACATTCAATAGTTTGTTCGGCACAATGTGGGCAAGACTTTGTAGAAGGACACATGGCTGCATGAATGACATCCACAACTTTGAGAGTATTGAGCACAGTCAACTGCAGCTGTGCTTTCTACACACATGGGGTGCAGATTGCTTAGGTTTGGGTAAAGGACAATGCCCAGCAGCTGTGATGGGAGTTCTGTCTTGAAGTGGGAAACTTATTGGAGATCAAATGTTTATGCCAGAAGTTCTGGTTACTACACTCTTCTTGCCTAATCCAGATCCACTAGGATGGCTTGGGTCCTGCTCTTCCTGAACTTCAGAACTCAGTGTAAATGAGGTGTCCGCAAGTCCCATGCTCCATTCTATTTGGAATGATTCTCAGAAACAGCGCATTCTTGGAAACTCCAGCACACAAAAACTTTGATATTGAGTTTTCCCAGCAGTGGCTTGAAGATCTATCTTGGGATGTCCCCATTGCTGGACGATACCCTGTGCAATCCTGGGGTGTAACTACCGTTCATGATTTGCAGGGCACCTCTGGCTAAGTTAATCTGCCCTGGCATTAAAAGATACTGCAAGGAAAATTACCTGGCACTACAGCCATCTCCGGAGACAAAGTGCTGCATAGAACAGACTCAGGTTTTAATTTCACCCTGCTTGTTGCAGTACCACATAGTCCGTGAGAACCTGATGCAGCCTTTCTTTGATGGACAGTTGGAAGGCTTCCAGCATCAGGAGAATCGCCTGCAACTGCAACAGGTGGATGTGGTGATGGGTCTTCACTGGGGACTTCGGGTCTCCACCTATCCCAGATGACCTACCGATCACCAAAGTAGTGATGCATCTATTTCAGCCATGAGCCCCAGGTGGGGCAAGGAGGGGATAGGTCACCAGTCAAAGTTGAGTCACCACTGCAGGCCTTTTGCAGACTCCTCCTTCCACTGCAGAGCCTGCATTTGCCACCTGCCATAATTTAGGAGTAGGATGCAACATTTCAAGAGACCCAGAAGCCTCAGAACTACAGTGTCCGAGACCCAGGACAAATGCTGAAACATCAGGATCACAACCCGAACGTCCGACTCACTGCAGAGGACCTAAGGCCCCAAACAGCACTGTATCTAAAATGGCTCGAATTAAAGGGATCATCTGAGAAAGTCAGGTATAACTTCTGAAAGTTGATGGAGAACCCAACATGATCAGCGGTTTGCAGTCGTCTTTAGGTAGTATACCATGGACTCCTGCAAACCCATCAACATCCAGTCTTTACAGAAGGGTAAAACTTGAATCTACAACTTAGGTGTGCTGAGACCACTTCATTCACCTTTGTGAACACCTGAGGGGCACTGGTGAGGCCAAAGTGGGGCAAGGCAATTTGAAAAGGCTCTTGATCCAACTTGCACCGCAAACAGCATTTGTGAAACTGAATGAAGGGCACATGAAAGTAGGTGTCCTGCAGGTCCAAAGGCCGGTCTGGTTTTCTTTAGAGTGTTCCAATGCTGAATCAGACTACTCTTCAAACAGGCGAGATCCTTCAAATGGCATGTAGATCATAGAGGCTTCCACATCCTCAGAGAAACCCATGCACCTCATCAAAGTGTGCCTCTCAAGCAACACACTAGTCCCAATTGCTCTACCCAAATCGTCTGTAGTGTGCAGTCCAGAATATACAATGCATTTTGTGGCATGGAAAGTTAGAACCAGGTTGGCCCAATATTCCTCAGGGACAGCCAGCAAGATCTTGCCAACCATACAAAATAACCAACAGGTTTTGCTATTATTTAAAGCCAGGTAGGAGAGCATTATGCCTCCTTTGAGTACAGTTTTTTTCGCATATACAGAGCAGTAGGCAGAGAGGTACCCAAGCCCCTGATGAAAGCAGAGTGACCCATGAGGGAAATAGTGTCTTTTTCCAGCTGAAACATGCTGGCAATATAGGATGTTGAATCTATAATGCTTTCATTTAACATCGGGTCTTTTTTATCACCTGTGATATGGTTTTTCGCTAAATAAAAGGAAATATCCAGGGTACACAATTTTTACTATTACTGGATCAATGCATTTGTCTAGAACAAAAACTTGTACAAATTCCCACTTTTTGATTGAGTTCATTTTGATAGTATTCACCTACCCGGATGAGAGGAGACACTGCCAGCATTTTGTGGTTAAGGTGTTTCTTATTAAAATAATCCTGTAGGTGATTTAAGTAGAACCATAGGTAGGAGCTAATGTCCATAAGCACTCACACCTTGTGGCGTAGAATGAGATGTTAACATTTGCCACCCTTGGAGGAAATATCTAATCCTGCCTCCCACATGTGGACGTTTACCACTAAGGGTAAATAAAGTTGTATGAAGGATTTTGCCATACGGGCAGGAGATTGGGAAGTGTGTTGCTCCTGGAGACCAGGACATTTTCCGCTTGTTAAAGCAAACACAAGGAGAAGATGGATGGAGTGTGGAAACTTTTCAGACACTCACCCCCAGTCACAGATCTGGGTTGTATCTATCATCATTCTTTAGCTCACTCCCCCACCTCAGTTCAGACCCAACTATATGCAAATCAGTATTGACCCTGTGCCTCGTGGGAACAGTCCAGCCCAAACTGCCAAGCCAGGTCTTCCCTGAACCGGAAACAAGCATCTTGGGACCAGTTTCTGGGTAACACCCTTAATCAGCCAGGCTAGCTTGAATCCAGTGGCAAACTGAGCAAGGGAACCATGTCTGGGGTGTGCTGACGTCCATTTTCTTCGGACAAACTTTTCCGCATCACGTGGAGCCACCAACAAAAACTGTGAAAGTATGGGAACAGTGTGCTAAGGATCTGTGAATAAAGAAGGAGTATGGTGCAAAACAACAACGTAAAAGACAGAATTAGACGCTGCCTACATAGAAGTGAAAAAGCTGTGAGAAAGAGCCCCGCAAGCAATGTGAAGACCCTTCCTCAAGTGCAACAAGGGAAGAGTATCTCAACAGACAGAAATAGACTGTCATTACCATGTCGAACTGTGCCGTCCAGCAAGAACAGAGCACAGAAGGAACAGTCCGCTGCAGGAAGGTATGAAAAGACTGGCACTTTCCCCATAGTAATGGAGGTCTGAAACAGAGCTCAACAGATCCCCAAAGAAGACTACTATAGAGGAGACAAGAACCCTGAGTCACTAGAGAAGGCGGGAGGGAGGGAAGGCAGCAGGATAAGAAAAGACAACATATCTCCTGATGAAGGTGAATCAGAAGGCATCATTTTACAGGAAAGAAACCACTTAGAAGGAGTCAGCTGTATATGACCATACTCAAAGGGGCGCAATAATTTGAGTACCCGTGAGAGAAAAACCAATGGCAACTGAAAGTGGCAAGTGGAGAACCCCACTTGGCAAGGTCCTCGCAGATTAGGGAGGATGGGTGGGTGTAAAGGAATCTGCGGCTAGACAAAGGCTCTACCAGATACATCGTTACCGAAGGTAAGTAACTCTTACTTCTGATAGAGACATCTAGCTGCAGATTCCTTATCTTAGAATTGATACCACAGCCATATCCCAAGGGAGGGGTGGGTCTGCAAAATAACAGAAAGTGCCATGCACTTGAGCCAGCAACAGAGTGACAGACAATGGGGGAGGCTGTGGCGAAACAGCCAGACAGCAACCCAATTAGCTCGGAAGAGCAAAAGATAATGGGACAAGACATCCCAAAAAATGCCAGAATGGTGCTACACCGTACCCATATAAGCTTGAGTTAGAAAACTGCACCAGCTATATACCAGAACAAAAGAGCAAGAGAGTAAGAAGGACCACTCTCAGCTCAATGGCGCACGATGTGGACACCAACCAAAGGTTGAGAAAAACATGAAGAGATGCCAACATAGACTACTAGGCTAGCCCACGGAAGGAAGGCCGGAGAGGCTACAGCCAGGAACCAAAGGGCAAGAGGTAGAAACAACAATGTTTTTAGAAGTGCATGCAGGAACAAGAAACATGCCAAGTGCACACCGAGTCCCCAAAGGGGGGACAGGGGCGAAAAGTAACAATCTGATGCGGACCACCACTGAAACATGCACAGAGCAGACAGCCACAGAGACAACAAGGTGGCGTAGCTAAAATAAGCATAGGACTGCCCAACCAGGCAGCTTGACGACTAAGGTGAGAACGAACTCACGAAATACAGATATGGAGGGTGTAAACCCAAATGAAAGGGGGCACATCCTAAGTAAGAAAACAAGTTACTTACCTGTAACTTTGGTTCCCCAGTATTGGTAACTTTCATAGATTCCCATGCTTTGTATCATTCCCCGTCGTCGGAATGGGAGCCTTGGTAGTATAAAAACCATAGAAACAAAAGAAACACAGGCCTAGGCCTCATCTCATTTTGTATCCTATCACTTTCTTTGTGTAAAAGACCAAACTTTTGCTAGGACCAATCAGAGCAGCCTCACCCTCTAGAACCTTCCTGAGAGAGCTCAGAGCCTCAGATTTTCGTAGCCGTTGTGCAAACCGCCACTATCTCATGTGAAAAGGCTGAGCTTTCCCAGGGGAGGAGGGTGGGCGCATGGGAATCTATGAAAGTTTCCAATACTGGGGAACCAAAGGTACAGGTAAGTAACTTGTTTTCTTGCCCCAGTATTGGAACTTTCATAGATTCCCATGCTTTGTATCAGAGTAGCTAGCAGTAATAACCAAGACACATTTTGTAGATACATGGCCTCAGATAACCATAAAGTATACACACTTATAGTATAGCAAACAAGAAACAAAATGTGCTCACAAGGATGGAGGGTTCGTAGGGAAAGCTCACCTCTCAATGGAAGAGATTCCGCAGAACTGCTTGACCAACAGCCGCGTCGTCTCTTCCTGCAGATTCTAGGCAGTGATGTTTCGTGAAGGTATGAGTACTGCTCCACCTTGCTGCCCTGCATATATCCTTAATGGTGACTCCAGAGAAAAGAGCCACAGATGATGCCACAGACCTTGTAGAATGGGCACAAACCTTATTGTTCAAAGGCTTACCCGCCTCCTGATGGCAAAATTGAATGGCACTGGAGATCCAGCGGGAAATGCCATTCTTTGCTAAAGGAAATCCCTTCCGTGGTGCGCTGTAGGAGACGAACAACTCAGAACATTTCCTAAAGGGCCTTGTACGTTCCAGGTAGAATTTTAAGCATCTCTGAACGTCCAAAGAATGTAGGGTGTGTTCCGCAGGTGTAGAAGGACGCAGAAAGAAAGACTTTAAAATCAAGGGTTCATTCAAGTGAAACTCAGATGGTAATTTCGGAATGAACTTTGGGTTGGTGCGAAGAATAAGAACATCCTTTTTGAATTGAAGGAATGGATGGACTATGGAGAGGGCTTGAAGTTCACTAACTCTTCTTGCTGAAGTAAGAGCTAGAAGGAGAGCAAGTTTCCAAGAGAGGAACTTCAAATCCGCCTTGTGCACCGGCTCAAACGGAGGTTTCATGAGTTGAGCCAGGACAAGATTGAGCTGCCAAACTGGAGGAGGAGGTCGAACTGGAGGGAACATCCGGAACAGAGCCTTCAAGAACTGCTTAACAATCCGAGAGGACCATAAGGAAGGGCCTGAAGAAGTACGCCGAAACCTTGAAATGGCAGCAAGATGGACTTTCAAAGACGAATGTGCCAACCCAGATTTAGCCAATGATAAAATATATGGCAAGAGTTGGTGAGGCAGAGATTTATAAGGATGGAGACCTTGTCTTTGACACCATAGGCAGAACCTTCTCCATTTTGCCTTGTAAGTCTTATTTGTGCACGGTGCTTGAGCCTGTGACAAAACGTCTCAACATTCTTGGGAAAGATTTAGATGACGGAACTCTCTGTGTTCAGGAGCCACGCTGTCAAGTGGAGCGATTTCGGATCTGGATGGTAAACCTGCCCCTGATTGCTGGACAACAGGGATGGAATGGACTGTAAGCGGATCCGAGGAGCCTGGGAGAGCCGCAGGAGCTCCGTGTACCAAAATTGCCGGGGCCACGCAGGTTCAATGAGAATCATTTTGCACGGTTCCGCCTTCATCTTCTTGAGTACTCGAGGAATGAGGGGAATTGGAGGAAAAGCGTAAAAGAATGCGCTGTACCAGGCCATCGAAAGGGCATTCCCCAGGGACCCCTGATGGTGAACCCTGCTTGCGTAAAACCGGCATTTGGCGTTCACTGGGTAGGCAAACAGGTCGATGGTAGGTGCTCCCCAAACCGAGAACACTCTCTCCAGAATGGACTGATTCAATTCCCATTTGTGTGTCACCTCCGTCTGCTGACTCAGGGCCTCTAGCTTGACATTGAGTGAGCCTGCCAGGTGTTCGGCTCTCAGACTGATGTTGTGAAGGATGGCATAATCCCAGAGTTTCTGAGCTTCTGTGGACAGAGTCTGTGATCTCGTTCCCCCTTGCTTGTTTACATAGTGCATGACCGTCGTATTGTCTGTCCGGACTAGCACTGAACGGTTGCGAACCTTGGGAAGGAAAGCCTGTAAGGCTAACCGAATGGCCGTCAGCTCCAACAAATTGATATGGCACTGGCGCTGATCCACGCTCCAGTGTCCGCTGACTTGAAGTTCGCGGAGCACCGCTCCCCAGCCTTCCAAAGAGGCATCCGTGGTTATGATGAGGGGGGATGGCGAAATTCTGAACGACAGACCTTGTGCGATATTGTCATGTACCAGCCACCATTCGCATGCCTTTCTCATTGCTGAAGTTACCAACACCTTGTCGTTGAATGATCCGTCTGCCTGGCGCCATTGCCTGTCTAGTTCTTCCTGCAAAGGGCGCATTTGCAGCCTGCAATGAGGTATTAATGGTATGCAGGATGACATCGACCCTAGAAGGGACTTGTATTGACGGACTGACAAGCATTTCTTCTGGAATAGTAGGCGAGCTGAGATCATCAACTTCTGTTGACGGTCCTCGGAAGGACGAGCCGTGCACTGTGTGGTGTCCAATATCGCCCCCAGAAACCGTGCGGTCTTGGAGGGAAGTAGAACTGACTTGCTTCTGTTTAATTGAAGGCCTAGGTGTCTGAATAACTGAATGCAAGTCTAAACAGCCTGAGAGGTTTCCTCGAAAGATGGAGCCTTGACTAGCCAGTCGTCCAAGTAAGGGAACACCTCCAGGGAATGAGTCTGCCACCGGTGCTAACACCTTGGTGAACACCCGAGGTGCAGACCGCAGGCCAAACGGAAGCACCTTGAATTGGAAATGGCTCTTGCCCACTGTGAACCGTAGATATTGTCTGTGAGCTGGGTGTATCGGAATGTGGAAATACGCATCTTCCAAATCCAGGGAAGCAAAGTAGTCGCCTGGGTTTAAAAGAGGAAGGATTTCCTGGAGAGTGACCATCCTGAAAGAGTTTGATGAGATAAGTGTAGAGCTCTCGTAGGTCTAGAATGGGGCGCCAAGTCTCTGTCGTCTTCCGCACCAGGAATAACCTGGAATAAAAACCTCTGCCCCTCTGAGAAAGAGGTACCGGTTCTATTGCCCCTTTGAGGAACAATTGATGGGCTTCTAGATGGAGTAGACCCAGATGTTTCGTGCGGATGGCCCCCGGAGCTCGTGTTGGAGGAAGGGAGCTCGTGTTGGAGGAAGATCTTGGAATTCCAACGTATGGCCACTCTGTACAATATTCAGGACCCACTGGTCCGATGTTATACACCTCCAGCTGTTCAGACAAAAAGAAATCCTGCCCCCCACTGATGTGACTGGGAGGGAAGGAACAGCAGGTAGAGCCAGGAGGCCACTATTGATGCTTGCTGCCGTCACGTCCTTGACGGCTCTGACGTCCTCGTGGTGTCTGGCGAGAGTAAGATGCCGACTGTCCCTGCCGCTGATTAGAGTACTGGGTCTTGTAAGATTGGGACGGTTGTGATGAATATCTCTGCTGGGCGTTGCCTCTATACGAAGAGAAACCCCTGCCTCGAACGCCCTTAAATGGGACCTTGCGATAGTTGAGAGATCCCAGCGACTTTGTAGTGTCGGTATCTTTCTTTATGTTCTGCAGGGCACCATCCACATGCTTTCCGAAAAGCATTTCGCCATCAAATGGGAGGTCCAGGATCCTATTTTGGACCTCCTGACGAAACCAGGTGGCTCTTAACCAGCCCTGGCGACATAGCACCGCTGAACTCGCTAAGGCCCGAAAAGCCGTGGAGGCGATGTCCATCGCACAGTCGATGACCTCGGAAGATGATTTTTCCCCTTCCATCAGCACTCTCTTGGCTTCCTCTCTTGCTACGTCTGGCAATTGTTCCACAAACGTTGCCATGTCACACCACATCTGGCGATCGTATCTGCCCAGAATGGCGAGAGAATTGGCTGCTCTAACCAGCAAGCTGGCCATGGTGGACAACCTCTTCCCCACATTATCCAGACGTCTACCATCTTTGTCTGGAGGCGTAGTCAAAGGAGTCGTCGGATTCTTCGACTTGCTGAATCAGGCTTCGGTTGACCAAGAAGACAAGCTGGACTGCCTTCCGGAGCTTTGTACTTCTTTTCCAGTCTGGGGAGAACTGGAATCACCGTGGCTGGATTCTGCATCTTTATGCCTTCCTCCCACACATGTTCGATGATCGAAATGGACTTGACGGATCTTCTGTATTGCTCCTTGAAATCGTAGAGGAAGCATTCAGACTCCTCTCTTGTAATCAGCAGTCCAAACCTTTTCGCCGCTCTCTCCATCAGGTGATGGAACCCTCCTATGTCCACAGGAGGGGATATAGATGTATCACGACCAGTGGCGTCCGGGTCTTGTAGGCTACTGTCACCCTGATCCAGATCTGGGTCCTGTAATGGATCAGATAAGGGATCCACTTGAACCTCCTCCTCGTCCGAAGAGGTATCCAGATTGACAGGATCGGTTGGTTCCGGATCCGGTGTTCGAGGTCGGACCAGAGGATCCGGTGTGCGAGGTCGGACCAGAGGTATAACCTGAACTGGGAGGTGGGTCACCACCTGCAAAGGAGGCGGAGTAGCAACTGCTTGTGGCAATCCCTGAGGAGGAGGCTGTGTAGACTGCGTAGAAGGTTCCGACGGGAACCTGTTTCTATAATCCTGTAACATCAGTTGAAGATCAGAGAGCAGAGAGACAGGCATGGCCACCATTTCCTGTCCTAAACCAGTAGGACGTCGCTCCTCTGAAACATAGTGCACCTGTTGTTCACATGCATGTTCGAAATAGTCCTCCGTGTCAGTGTCCTGCATCTTTACATTCAAGTCTGAGGGACTGTAGGCATCTCCATAATGACCAAACTCCTCTTCTTCATCCTCCGATTCCTCCTCTAGGAGCATATTCGGTGGATGCGACGACACTCGTCGTGGAGATGTCATTTCCGGTGTGATTGTCATCTTTTTCAGAGGAAAATGCAGTTTTTGACCCGTCGACGGTACTGTCGTCGACGTCGATGGAGCAGCAGTCGTCGACGGTGTAACCATCTTCGTTGACGGAGCAGCAGTAGTCAACGGTATATTCACCTTCGTCGACGGAGTCTTGGTCGTCGACAGGACCATCGTCGACGGAGCAGCCGTCGTCGTCGACGTAGCCTTGGTGGTCGACGGAATGATCGTCAACGTCTTCGTAGACGAACTCGTCGTCACAACCATCGCTGTAGACGTAGAAGTAATCGTGGTCGTCGATGTGGTCTTCGTCGTCGACGAGCCCGTCGACAGCACCTTACCGGAGCTCATCGTCATCGATGTGGAAACAGAAATCGTCGACGAACCTATAATCTTGAAAGACGAAGACGTCGACGACGTGGAGAATGCTACCGCCGATGAGCCAGTCGACGGAGCTATAGAAACAGCGGGAACTTTAGCAGAAGCAACCGTCGTCGACGTACCTGACGTTTTCGTCGTCGACAAACGCTGTTTTTTCTCCGGACCGGATCCAGAAGTGACAGAAGAGTGTTTGTCACTGGCCTTCTTTTTTTTGGACGGAGGAGAAATAATGGAAACCTCCTTTTTGTCCTTTGAAGTAATAGCCAATCCAGAAGCCTGTCCCTGCCTCTCCTTTTTACTTCCGTGAGGAGATTGAAGGGGACCAGCCCTCTCAGACCTATCAGAGATCTTGTGAGGGGCCTTAAGAGGGGGCTCCATTGAAGAAGAAGAACCAAGGGGAGACCTACCCCTCTTCCTGGACTTATGAGAGGATGCCATAGATGTTGAATCCTCATCTGAAGAAACCAGCTCCTTCTGAGTCTTCATCTTTTGAAGCCAGGTCAAAAGTTGACCCTTTCTGTCACGGAGAATCTTGGTAGAGAATGTTCTACAGATCTTGCAGTCGGTGGCCTTGTGGTCTGGGTATAAGCAGTAAATACAGTTGTCATGCTTATCCTCAACAAAAAGTCGTTTTTTCCCCACAAGAGGCACAGGACATGAACAGGGCCTTCTTCTCCTTGTCAGACATCTTTTAAAGTAGTAATAATCCAAATAATCCAATAAATCCAATAAATTGTAGAAGAAAACTGAGCAGAGCTCAGTGGAGACTCCCTAGCACAACGTGCGGTAGAAAATCTGAGGCTCGGAGCTCTCTCAGGAAGGTTCTAGAGGGTGAGGCTGCTCTGATTGGTCCTAGCAAAAGTTTGGTCTCTTTTACACAAAGAGAGTGATAGGATACAAAATGAGATGAGGCCTAGGCCTGTGTTTCTCTTTGGTTTCTATGGTTTTTATACTACCGAGGCTCCCATTCCGACGACGGGGAATGATACAAAGCATGGGAATCTATGAAAGTTCCAATACTGGGGCAAGTGGCAGCAGAGGCACCAAGTACCAAGGCGTAGAAACGGAGGAAGAATCTCAGAAGTCTAGACCACACCCTCCGACTGGGAGTAAAGAAACTTGTCCAGAAAGAGAGATATTGTTTAGTATCTGGACACCAAGAAGGGAGCAGTGTAAAGCTAGGGAACCACCCCAGGAAGCGGAATGCAAAAGGGACCCCATTGGCAATCCCGCATGCATCACTGAAAAGCTCCCGGACACATGGAGACATTGGACCAGCCCTCGCAGCCGCAAAGAGAGTTGAAGGCGTAGGAAGAAGAGTAACGATAGATAGATAGATAGATAGATAGATAGATAGATAGATAGATAGATAGATAGATAGATAGATCGATAGATATAGCAAAACGGGTAAACGAGCCACGACCATGCAACATGGTTGTTATAGGAGCACACCCAGGGCATTAATCGCAGGTGGTAGCCGCATTTTAAGCATGATAAACACCATGAAAACCTCCCAACGAGGAGAATGAGGTAGAAGCAAGACGACCCATGACTTATAGAAGATGGTGCCAAAGGACAACATTGAGTACCGTACAATGGAAGATAAGAGCCCAAGGGATCTCAAGGCCCAGTTGACAAAGCAGAACTATATAATAGCATACAAGTTCCCCACTTTGAGTATGGCACACCCCAAACAACTAGGAACACCTCTTAGGGCAAACCACAGTTAGAGGACCAGACACAACAATCTGTGGAACAGTGCCACAGTAGGCTAACTGCCACCTCAAAATGCATAATGCGTCCAAAGGATGCTAAATGAAAGGGTAACTACCCCAGAACATGCGAAAATACGACCAGAGGCTCACTGCCTGCTTAAAACACATCACGCATCTAAAGGATGCTAAATAAAAAGGTGCCACCCTAGAACAGACGCGTGAGGAATACAGGCCTAAGGGGGAGGGCAAAAGCCCGCAAGGAGGCGCTGAACAGTCGATTTGTCGTGAGCATCAAACAATAAAACCCCATCAAAGTGTAGATCAAGAAGTCGCTCCCAGATATTCTCCAGGAAGAAGCTATCCCGAAATCAATCATGGCGCCGCAAGGCAACCGAACCATCCATAGTCCGGCCTAAGGAATCAGCAGTATCCAAGGCCGAGCATAAATTCAGCAAGGTCACAGCCATCCCAGAGAAGATGAAGGAGGTCAACACGAGTGCCTTCAGAGGTGGCGGAAAGCAGAGACTCTGCAGAGTCCCACAGGGAAGAGGTAGCCCGAGCCAGGACACACAGTATTTAGTTACCGTAGGGCAGCACTAGTGGAGGCAAAGATGTTACGACCCCACGACTCAAGCCATCTGGACTCCCCGGAGGGGGGAAGCATTAACTAAGGCAAGGAAGGGCAGTCTGGAAAACAAACCCCTGCACGTCAGGGTAGACACATAAGCAAACTGGATCATGTGGAGCAGGACGGTGGTGGTGCAAGACTGAACGAGCCACCGTAAGCTGGCCGAGCCCAGGTGCCCAAAAGGGCATCATAAAGAGATGCTTCAAAGGGCAGAAGCAGCTCCACATTCCTGTCCCATGGTGAGAGAAATCAAGCAGAGGGTGCACAGACAAGGGTAAAGAAGGGGGCTGCATGTTCAAAATACAAGTGGCCAAGGAGACTACTCTCAGAAAAGCTGCACAGCCCCTGTAGCCCTCCGTGGAGGGGACAGCAGCTCATCTGTAGGTGAGGGCTGTAAACTAAGTCTTCCAAGACACTGAGGGTGTGACCAATACCCAATGGAAGGGAGCCCCATTGACGAATGGGGGCCCTGATGGGGCTTTTGAGGAGGCGGGGAGCCTGCCTGGTCCAGGGGCTCCTGAGGAGGCGGGGATCCTGACGGGTCCACAAATTCTAAGGGGGGCACAGGCAACAATACATCTTGCGTTGCAGGCATGAGGGTGATGCCAAACTCTCTCCAGAAGCTTCCAGGGAAGAGTTAACAACCCGGCGTCGTTGCGGCACCAAACCGACCTTAGTTGGCGCCGATCGTGCCTCGTCTGGCGCCAACTTGACTCTATCCGGCGCCCAGTCTGCCCTGTCCAGCGTAGAATGCACGACAAGCTCTGCTTACGAAGGAGATGGCGCCGGAGCCAGGCCTCCGGTGCCGCACCGGAGCCAACTCAGCCTTAACTACAACAGGCTCAGACTCCGAAGAAAGAAGTGGAGTCAGGGAGGCGAGTTTACAGTGTCAGAACTGCACTAACTCCGGCTCCAGACAGGCAGACACCTGCCCAGGAGGCCGAGGTTTGCTAGCAGCAAGGCTTCGAGCATCAGCAACCACCTGCGATGCCACAGGGAGCCCCACGGGACTATGCGGCGCGCCAGCGGTGGTATGGGTCGTAGAGGGGGACCCAGCCAGGCCACACTTAAAGACCCCATATGGATCGTAGAGGGGCACCCAGCTGGGCCGCACCCCGACTACACCATATTTCCGATGTCCCTGGAGGGCAAAGGATCATTTGGTGCTAGGGGCGAACCCACAGGCGAGTCCGTCGGGGACCCTGTAAGTAGCAGAGGCCCGAGGACGCCCCAGGGACAAGAGAGGACCCAAGGGAGGCCTGCAGAGCTGCGGCATAGGCCTCCATATAGGTCCAAGTCGCCCAGTGCCCGGATAGAGCAGATATAAAGGGGGGGAGGGGGTGACTATCTGGGGCACACGTCCTGAGGGTTTGGGGAACCGGTGCCCCCTACAACAGATGGAAGTGAGGTTGAGGACCTCGGCGACATGCGACGTGGCTTAACAATAAGGGGCGAACGACGTCCCTGGGCCCGAGAGGGCGATCGACGGCACAACTGGAAACCAGATGGGCCTGCCGGCGATGAAGAGGCCGGGGGACAAGACGACTCTGACCACGACAGGCGAGCCGAAAGAAACTTCATCTGGCGCTCCCGCCGGGACTTCGGCTTGAGGTGTTGGCAGGCGACGCAGTCCGTCAAGTCGTGGTGTTCGCCCACACACCACATACAGATAAGATGTGTGTCCGTCGCAGACATTTTCTGCGAACAGGAAGTACAAGTTTTAAAGGCCGAAGGCATCGCACACTGTTCTAGACGCGAAGCGTCAAAAGGGGCCTGAAAACAAGCCAGAGGAACCGCTTACTCCGGATCCACGAAGGAAACTGACGTAGGCGAGCAGGCAGGGAGTTATATGACCTCGCTGACCTCACATACGTGGACGTCAGGGCGGGGTTGTGTGGCACCGTTACACAGCGCACAGATGTGCTGCTGCAAACATTTTTCCGGATCCAGTCTGACGCCAGAGGATATTCTAAGTTAAGGAATCTGCGGCTAGATGTCTCTATCAGATAGACAGATTATCCTCAGCCAGACAGTTGTGAGATGTTGGTACAGAGGGAGGGGTAGTCTCGAAGGGGAGTAAGTAGCCCCTTCAGACAATTTGCAAAACCCTGAAGACAAGGATGTAAGCAGCCTCCAAAGTGTGGCAAGGTCACGTTTTATAGTATAGAATTAAACCAGACAGAAGCAAATATGAGCAACCTGGTGTGTTCAGATTCAGGGCAGGTTACAGTCCGAAAGAATTATAGACGTATGAATTCAATAAGTAACCTTTACTCAAGGTAAAGTTAAGCTATCGGCCAGGATAACAGTAGTTCAGCTTAAATAAGTAAATAGCGGGACATATATAACCCCAGACAGCGCTTTGTAAATCCGCCCGTCTATGTATGTCCCCCCTGGTCCCGCATCAGAGATTACTCAAAGGCTCGAGACGGTTGCCTTTGCTTACATTTGCTTTGTGATCGCTCTATGGGACTTTCAAGATATTAATAAGCCGTGATGAAGTTCCGCAAGGAACGAAACGCGTTGGCTGAGGCCTTTTAAAGATTAAATGAATAAAGGAAAATGTTTTCACAAAACTGCAAAGCTCTGGACTCATATCTTGTGCACCATCCTTATCTATAAGATCCGGTATCTGTTTCTACAGTGGAGCGTTTGTGTGGCAAGCTCTGGATGTTCTGTGCACAAACTTTTGACTGATTATCCTACTTTGAAATTGATGTGCTTAGCTGTGGTCAGCCGCACACTTTGTTTCTTTTAACAATTTGCAAAACCCACCTGTCTGATCTTATGGACTGCCAGTGGGGCAGGTGAAGGCGAATCCTGCCGCTAACTGGATGCTCATTGTGGTAAAGGGACAGATTAGGAAGGTTTGGTTGCTGCAGCTGCCAGGAATGGGGGTAGATGGACCAGACCGCTGGCTACCTGACCCATGAGCTCTGTGGGTACTACGCCCGTGTCAATCCAAGGCTGGAAACATGCACTGCAGCTGGGAGGCAATTGTCGCGGCTGGAAGCCCCTTCCGTAGCCACAAAAGGCAGACTGGGGTGGCGTGGAGCAATAGAAAGGCCCCAGGACTTGGCCATAGCTCGACTGTTCTTGAAGCGCTAGAATGCTGAATCCACCTAGTCTCCAAAGAGACCGGTGCAATCGAAAAGGATTTTCATATGGGCAGGCAGGACATCACCCAAAAAAGCCAGCCGTCCTCAACCAGGTTTGGAGCCTTAGGGCTACAGTCTATGAAACTGCTCTGCCTAGCAAGTCTGTCGTGTTAGGTCCTCATTATATTGTGACTATTGCTGCATCACTCCAGTCGGCAACAGCCTGAGAGAACATGGCCCCGGCCTCCTCTACGACCTGAGGGAGCACTTGGGCATCCTTGTCCCACAGAGTACTGGAGTGTTAGAAATGGGGTTTCGGATTGACTAGAGTTTGCACCTAAGCCATCCAGAACCCACCACTCTAGTCAGGGCAAGGCAGTTACACAACAAAGATAACCTGTGCTCACCCATTGGTAGCTTGGCGCAGTGCTGTGTAAAGCATTTGTACAACAAACTCTCACAACACAGTGAATACACCACAATAGAGATTCCACACAGGATTATGTAAAAATAGATTTCTATAATATACATCAAACAAGACCACAAATGACATGAATCATATAATGCAATTATCCAGGTAGCACTTGTTATCCTGATCAAAGCAAGACCAAAACCAAATGCATCATACACATGTTGCAGGTTTTTCAGAGAAAAACACAAATTACCATGAAAACATACACAGTGTACCTGTGCTCATATTACACTTTATACAATAATTGTAGTGAACCTGATTTAAGTAATCGCAGTGAAAAACCACAGGTTAGGCAGAAGGACACCTGCGTGCCTACTAAATGTTATATGAGCTTGAGGCCAGAAGCAGTCCTCTACGAACAGCCCTGCACCATTCTCTGGTTCTTCTCTAGAGGTTTCCGTCCACTAACTAAAGCAGAAAAAATGCTCTCCAGGTCTGTCCCAAAAGGAGAAGAAGCACAAACTCTAATTACCGCGAGAGGAACCTCATCTGGTCCCTTGCTATCCGCTCCCAAAAGCATCTGCCAGCAAGAATGCGTTCCAGCTACTAAAGCACAATAGCGCAACCGCGCTGCTCAGCTGGGCTGGAGGTGCTGCATAGTAGTCAGCGGAGGCGACACCCGGCGTTTTTAAGCAACGGCACAGCAGCTTCTCTGAGGAGGGGCTTCAGGGGAGGTTCCTTATGGCGGCGGCGAGGATGCCTGCAGAGCGGGTCCCTTGGCCCTGCACGTTTCTCAGAACTACTGCACATTGCAGTTTCCCTTGCAGGATGGGCCGCACTGTGGGCAAACGCAAGCCACAACCTGTTAAGTCATTAGTGCTCGACACGTGCTATCTGCTGTCATAAGGAGCACTCAACAAGTGCTACGTGTAAGCAAGGAGCCCTCAGTTTCAGTTTGTGGGTAAAACATAGTACTGCTGGACTCACAAGTGACAGAGTCCCACAGCAGAGGTGTTCTGGTGCAATCATAACGGTCCTGAGACTGCAAAGAACAGGGGGGAAGCCAATAAAACATGGAACAACATTTAGGGGCACAAAGGTAGGCGGCAAGCAGCAGGCCAACAAATAAAGTCAGGTTGCAAAGTGGCTGTCCCTCCTACAGCCCAGCAGTTCAGTCCAATAAAACAGGTAGTTCATCTGCTGTGTCGTACTGGCAGCACAGCAGTCCTCCAGGCAATGTGTAGATTATAGAGCCAGCAGCATCTGGTTACAAGTCTCAGGCAGTGTCTAAAAGAACAAGTTACTTACCTTTGGTAACTATGTATCTGATAGAGACATATGTTAGTTGTAGATTCTTTACCTTAGAATTTTCCCCAGGCATCAGTCTGGATCTGGAGATTTTTCTTTAGCAATACCCCTGCATGTCTGTAGGTGGTGTCGGTTGACACTGTGTCCGTTGTCTTCAATTGTGGTTGCCGGGATGACGTTGCAGTGCCTCTTTAGATGCCGCCCCGGAGTGCTGACGTCGAATCTGACAACTTTCCACGCTAAAAGCGGAGAGCCAAGACAGACACTGACCACTGTGAGCCACATCTAGGGCCTAGAAAGGGAGTCCCTATCCCTAGAAATCAGTTCACAGAATCAGGGAGGATGGGTGAGGCGGTAAGAAATCTACAACTAACACATGTTTCCCCCAGATACATTGTTACCCAAGGTAAATAACTTGTTCTTTTGATAGAGTCTGTTAGTTGTAGATTCCTTACCTTAGAATAAAAACCCCATCAATATCATCTCCGGAGGAGGGTCTGTATACCAAGTTCACACAAGAAAGTCCCGGAGGACCGAACGGGCAAAATAACCGTCCCTCCGGACTTGACTGTCCAGGCAATAGTGTCTGGTGAACATGTGCAGACATACCAATGTTGCCATTTGGCAGATATCAAGGAGCGCACTCGGCATGCCAATGCAGCGCTTACTGCCGTAGCCCTAGTGGAGTGATCACGCAACCCTTCAGGAGGATCCTTCTTCACTAAAGCATAAGATCTTAATTCAAAGGATAACCCATCGAGAGATGGTATGTTTTTGGACAGCCCACCTTTCTTGGCACCCACATAGCCAAAGAGTTGATCCTCCACCCGTAGTCTTTTGTGTGGTCAAGATAGAACAGCGCACGTTTAGGGTTCAGACAGTGAAGTCTCTCCTCCTCCTTGGAAGGGTGTGGAGGTGAGAAAAAGCTGGGCAAGGGGATAGATTGTCCTACATGACATGATGTAACCACTTTCGAAAGGAACAAAGGCCTTGTTCTAAGCACCACTTTGTCCGGATGCACAGATGAAGATAGGGGGCTTGGAAGATAGAGCCTGAAGCTCACTCACCCTGCGAGCAGAGGTGACGGCAACAAGGAAGGATGTCATGAGAGTGAGCAGCCTGAGAGGACAGTTATGAAGAGGCTTGAAGGGAGCACACAAGAAATGTGAGAACAAGATTCAAGTCTTCCTGAGTCACTATGAAGGGAGATGGAGGAAACCGATGAGTAATGCCCTTAAAGAATCTGTTAATAGGAGACTTTAACAAAGATGGCTGATCTGGCAGGTGAAGAAAAGCAGAGATAGTGGCATGCTAACATTTCAGAGTGCCCAGAGCAGAGCACTGCTGGGCCAAAGAAAGTCTAGATAAAAGGACCTCTGAAAGAGGGGCAGAAAGGGGATCCACAGCCTCTGCTGTGCACCATGCTACAAACTTGTTCCATCGACAGGCGTACACCGTCTTAGTGGAGGGACGCCTGGCTGCCAAGATGACATTACAGACTTCGGGTGGAAGGTTAAAAGTGGTCAACTGGCACCGCTCAATCTTCATGCAAGGAGGTGGAGACTGGACAGATTCAGGTGAATAACCGTCCCCTGCTACTGAGACAGAAGATCCTACCGAAGGAGCAGTTTGATCGATGGATCGATGGCCATGCTCAGAAGCTCGGGGTACCAGACTCTTCGTGCCCAGCTCAGAGTCACAAGGATAACATGGGCCCAGTCACTCTTGATGTTCTTGAGCACTCTGGGCAGAAGTGGTACCAGTAGAAAGGCGTAGAGGAGACCGCAGTTCCACTCACAGCGAAAAGTGAGTGCCCCCTTGGAAACTCCAACACGCAATACTGCTGATATTGCACGTTCTCTTTGGTGGCAAACAGATCTAACCAAGGCTCTCCCCACCACTTAAAGAGATCTTGCACCACCTCCAAATTAAAACGCCATTCTTGATCGACCAAGCACCAGCGTCTGAGTTGGTCTGCCCTGGCATTCAGAGAACCAGTCAGGTGTTGAACCACCAGGGTTATGCCCTGATGTTCCAGCCATGACCAGAGGTGGAGAGCCTCCTCTCGAGGGTCCACGACACCCCCACCTGGTTTCTTGCAGTACCACATGGCGGTGGTGTTGTCTGAACACCTGCACCAATTTCTCTTTGAGAGATGGAAGGAATGCCTTCAATTTTAGTCTGATTGCCTGGAGCTCCAGCAGGATGATATGGAGCCCAGACTCTGCCGGAGACCAGATGCCTCTGATCTCTGCCTCCCCCAGATGGCTACCCGATCCCAGAAGTGATGCATCTGTCACTACCATTAGATCTGCTTGGACAATGGAAAGGGATCTGCCTCTGACCCAATCTTGGTTCGTTAACCACCACTGAAATTATGTCACCGTTCCCTCTGAGATCTGGACATAATCAGAAATATTCCTCTGATGCTGTGCCCACTGGAACTTTAGATCCCATTGCAGAACCTGCCAATGCTACTTGGCATGATCCACCAGCAGGATGCAGGAGACCATGAGGCCCAGCAGCCTCGGGGTCCTTCTCACTGAAATCCGGGATAGTGGGGGCTTGCTGTTCGGGAGGATAGGCTCGATACTGTACTGTGTCCAAAACAGCCCTGATAAAAGGGAGCGTTTGACAGGGAGTCAGGTGTGACATCGGCACATTTATAGTGAAGCCCAGCAAATGCAAGAGGTCTACTGAAGTCTGGAGGTGGGAGACGACTGGGAGGAGCCCGCCTTCAGCCAGCCGTCTTGATAGGGGAAGACTAGAACCCTTGATCTGCGCAGATGAGCTGCGACCACCGCCACTTTCATGAACACCCAAGGGGCACTGGTAAGGCCAAAGGGGAGCACAGTAAACCAAGTTCCCCTGAACCGTAGATAGCATCTGTGGGCTGGCTGTAAAGGAATGTGGAATGAGTGTCCTGCAAGTCCAACGTCACCATACAGTCTCCGGGGTCGAGGGCAGACAGGTCGTGAGCCAACATAAGCATCTTGAACTTCTCCTTCTGGAGAAAGCTTTTGCGGGTTTGTAGGTTTAGAATAAGACACAGGCCTTTGTCCTTCTTGGCACCTGAAAGTAGGAGGAACAGCAACCACAACTTCCTTCTTGTGCATGGACCCTCTCTACAGGCCAAAAGAGCTGAGACTTCCTGGCGGAGAAGTGTCACATGATCCTCCGACAAGCGATCGTAAGACGGTGGCAAGGAGGGAGGGGAGGAGTCTCTAAGGGGAGGAGTAGCCCTTCAGACGATTTGCAGGACCCACCTGTCCAATGTGATGGATTGCCAGTGGAGGAGGTGATGGCGAATCCTGCCTCCAAATGGCTGAAGATGGGCTTTGAACATCGGACTAGGAGGATTTGGAGGCAGTGCCAGGGGGGTAGATGGTGGACTGGCCTGCCCGCTGGCTCCCAGACCCAAGAGGACACTGGATCCCATGTTCACAGCCACTCAGACTAGGTAGTTTGCGTGAACTGGTGCCTAGGCTGGACCGGCCGTGGTTTGGCACCCATTCCGTAGCCACGAAAGGGACTAAAAGCAAATCTGGCCATAGCTTGAGTGTCTTTAAAGCACTCAAGTGATTAATCTGCTTTGTTGCCAAACAGACGGCCATCAAAGGGCATCTCCATCAAGGTTGACTGGACATTGCCCGAAAAGCCAGATGTCCAGAACCACGCTTAGCGCCTAAGGGCTACCGATGTGGCAATCATTCTGGTAAGTGAGTTGTGGTATTTAGTCCACACAGAACGGCGAAACTGGATGCATCTCTCCCATCCGCAACTGCCTGGGAGATAACAGACCGGGCCTCCTGGGGGCACTGAGGCAGCACCTGCCTGACTATCCCAGATGGTATGAGAGTAGCGGCCAAGAGGCACGCAGTATTCACCGACCACAGTGCCAAGCTGGAGGAAGAGAACATTTGCTTCCAAATAAGGCATAGCTTCTTGGATTCTCCATCTGGAGTAGCAGAAGGGAATGCACCCTTAGAAGAAGAGGCTTGGACCACCAAGCTCTAAGGGGAAGGGTGTTGGGTCAGGAATATTGGGTCGCCCGAGGCCTGGCGGTGGCGGCAGGTAATTGTCCACTAGACAGAAGCCCCTGTGCTGGGCTTGGACCAAGTGCACAGGTGTACATCAGTAAGGCTTCAGTGAATGTCAATAGAGGTTGAGAGGAAGAAGCCGCAGGCTGGAGCACCTCTGTCACGAGGTTAGTCCTGACTGCCACCGAAGAGAGCTCAAGGCCCAGGATCTCGACTGCACTTTTCACCACCACAGCATAGAACGCACCCTCCTTCGTAGCCACGGTAGAGAGAGAAAGCAACCCAGACCACTGGCATCACCCAGGTCCTCTCTTCAGTCAAGTTCTTCCAGCTGGTCAATTAAAGGGTCCAGTGACCCATCCCAGTCCTAATCACCACCCTCTGGTGGATAGGGAACACCAGGGATGAACCGGGGAACAAAAGTACCCTCCGGTGTCAGTTCTGACATCGGTTCGGCTCCAACTCAGGGATGAGAATGGGGACGGCGCCAACAGGGACACCACCGGTGTCAGGGGCGTTGTCATCAAGATCGGTGCTGGGGAAGGTCAAGTGAGATCAACCAGCATCAGTCAGGATCCAGGCCTGCATCTGAGGAGCCCTCCAGTGCCGGAGCTGCCAGTATCGAAGGCCCAGGACCCGACCTGCTTCGCAGGGCCCGAAGGCTCGCCAGCAGAGTCAGGCCGCCCAAAGACAAAGTGTAAAGCCTTGCAAAAAAGTTGGGGAGGGGACGCTCCAGATCCCGGAAAGGGTGGGAGGCGTGGAGCCGACCTTGAAGCAGGCACCTGAGATGGAGCCTTCGAGCGACAAGGCTCCAAGTCCCACGTTGCATCAGCCGACAGAAGGGGAGAAGGTGAAGAACACTTGTGCTTCTTCACCTTCTTCTTTAGCCTCAACTTACTAGAGGACCTCGAGAAGACTGAGTGCGACAGAGTGGGGGCTACGCGAACAGCCTTGTAACCATCCTCTTGAAAGAGACAGGGAACGCTGTGGAGCCGAATGCCGGGCCTCCAACAACTTTAGGGACCCCTCCCGCATAGTCTTTCGGTGCATGGACCGGCAGTCGGAGCACGACTTCAGGTCGTGGTCGCGCTCCAGACATCACAAGCACACAAGGTGCGGATCCGTCACAGACATCCTGTGGCAGGAACCGCAAGGTTTGAAGCCGGTCTGACGTTGGGACATCCCTCGCGCACCCGGAGTCCAAGACTTAAAAGGGATGTTGACAAAAAATCTAGCTAAAAACCGGCTCACGGGTAGCTCTCTCCGGATCTGCGCTAGGCTGGCACAGACAAAGAAATAACTGGTGTCAGCACGTAGAAGCGGCATCTAAGTAGGCAACGCAACATCATCCGGGGGACCATGATGCCGAACGCGGAGTCGACCGACGCTAGCTACTGACCTGCAGGGGTATTGCTAAAGAAAAATCTTCGGATCCAGACCGACGCCTGGGGGTAAATTCTAAGGTAAGGAATCTACAACTAACATAGGACTCTACCAGTTGCATCATTACCCGAAGGTAATTACGTGTTCTTTTAGACACTGCATGGGACTTGTAACCAGAACAAATGATGGATGGGATGCTGAACAAATTAAACATTCAGCCCCAGTCACTGATCTGGGTTCAATCCATCGTTTTTTGCTCACAGCCCCACCCCAGTTTGGATCCAGCCATATGCAAATCAGTCTTGACCCTGCTCCTCTTGGGAACAGTCCAGCCCAAACTGCCAGGCACGGTCCTCCCTGAACCAGAAAAAAAGCATACTGGGAACGGTTTGGGGGTATAACCCCTCGTCAGCCAGGCTAGCTTGAATCCAGTGGTACAGTGGCACAGGACCCAGGTATGGGCATATCATTTCCACTTAGGGCTACAAAAGCAAAAAGAACAAATGGTAGATGGGATGCCAAACATTCAACCAAAGTCAAGGATCTGGGTTAAATCCATCGTTTTTTTTGCGGGTGCCTTTACACCTTTTTCTTTTTCTGGCTGATGCCCCGAAACCGGTTCCAGGATGCTTGTTTCTGGTCATGGGAAAACCCAGCCTGGCAGTTCAGGCTGGACTGTTCCCATGGGGAGTAAGGTCAAGACTGATTTGCATATGGCTCGCTCCAAACAGGAATTACATGGCTTGCAAAAACAATATGGATTTAGGCCCATATCTCAGTACTGGGGGTGTAGGTTTGATATTCTTCAGCATTTCGATCATTAATTGTTCTTTTTGCAGTTTCTAAAAGTAGCATTTCCAAAACTAGTAATGTGAAATCCAGCTACACCAGTAAGTAGGATTGATCACCACTAATCTAAATCTAAACATACCAAATATGGCAACACCACTCCTTTATGATCAGGAATTACCACTTAAAAGTATAAAATGGGGGGCGTGGCCAAGATGGCGGAGTGAGGAGACGCTTTCTCCCGGAGCTCCCGACCCGGCCCGGGCCCTGAGCCTTTAATATAGCCTGTTCTCCCCCCCATCGGTGAGACACCGGGTGGGGAAAGGTGCCGGAACGGTTCGGGCTGCACCAGAGTCGTGCTCTAGCCCCGGAGTGCTCAGGAATCGGCCCGGAACACTGAATGACGCAGAGGCCGGAGGCGAGGGAGAAATGGCGTCCTGGCTGCGGCTGTCCTGAGCTCCTTCCCTGAAGCACGTAGACGCCGGCGGTGGTACGGCGGAGGGCGCCAAACTGAGCGCCGTGATGAGACCTGCGACCTGGAAAGGGGACGAGCGGATGACGGAGACGACGCGCCCCTAGCTGCTGATCCCCATCAAATTGAGGCCGCGGCTTCGGCCTAGCTGATCGGAGGCCCACGAGCCGGAAGGGCGGGGTCGCTGGACGCACAAGCAGCGGCGGTGCTGCAGCGACGAGATGGGAATTGGGACCCTCTTGCTGTTGTGAAGGAGTCCGCATTTGGCCGGCTAGTGACTGACTGAGACGGGCTGGGTGACGCTTATAGCTGATACCCTCGCTGGAGGGGGAACAATGGCCTACAAGATCACTCGGAGGCGCCATTTTGGCTCTCGGTGATGATAAAGCTCCGGGCGGCGTAGAGTTGAGCCTGTGAGACCTACGTTGGGGATGATCGCTTCACCATAGCTCACTGGGCAGTGCCCGAAGAAGAAACGGGTCAGAAGACCCGGTTTGCACGGCTGGGACCGACCTTTTGCCCCTGGTTGTAGCGAAACTGGAAGCGACTGCGCCCAGCCGTTGTAGTCGCCCCTTAGACGAGGAGGGTCCCGGAGAGACGACACGAGGCGGAGCTCTTCTAGCTGGACGAACCGAACGGAATCGCTGCCCCTGAGCCCCGGTGCCCAGCCGACGAGGTGCCAGTTCTTGGCAAGGTGGCCTGGACGACAGAATGACGAGTCAGAAGGGCAATAAACGAGGCGACCGCACGCTCCCCGAGATGCTTGGAAGGTCTCAAACCAGGGGCGACCGAAGCCAACCGTCCCCGAATGCAGCGAGCGGCTCCAATGCTACAGGCGGCAGTGAACCCCCAGTCACTCGGTCCTTTCTGGAGTCGCTTTTCGGGACACTGAGAGACGACTTTCAGGGGTTGAAGCAAGAGGTGGCCGGGGAGGTTCGCGAGATCCGGAGAGAAGTTGACGGCCTTGGCGAGAGAGTGGCCTCGGTGGAAGGCACTGCTCAGAGGCAGGACGAGGAGATCACACAACTACAACAGGAGGTGCTGCGTTTGAGGGACCAACAGTTGGACCTCCAGGCCCACAACGAAGACTTGGAGAACCGTTCTAGACGGAATAACATCAGGGTCCGGGGAGTGCCGTCCACGGAAGAGGGGACAGATGTGGCGGAATATCTACGGGAACTCTTCAGAGACATTTTGGGCGAAGCAGCGGACTTTCCAGTGCGGATTGACAGAGCTCATCGAGTGGGGCCTCGTAGGCGTGCTTCGGGCCCACCGCCGGATATCCTTGCGTTTCTCCCCGACTTTCCCCTGAAAGAAAGAATCATGGCGGAGGCCAGGAAAAAACCCTTGTTGACGTTTAGAGGACACCCTGTAGCCTTGTATCAAGATCTGTCCATCATCACCGTCCAGAAGAGGAAAGCGTTTAAAATTGCAACGGACTGCTTGAAACAACATGAAACGCCGTACTCCTGGGGTCACCCTTTCAGGCTTATTTTCCGTTGGAACGGTGTGCTACATCAATTGAGGTCCCTGTAGGACACATGCGAGGTGCTGGGGATCACCGCGGAAGAGGAGGCCTCCGCCACACCCCGCAGCAGACGCACCTCTGGGGACGGCTGGCACAGGGTTTCGAGACGCAGAACATCAGCGGCATCCCAACGTCCGAGTTCGCCTACCATCATGGTCGAAATGGCGAGTGCGATTCAAGAAGCTTCCAGAGACACAGTGGTGCATGATGGAGTCGCACTAACAGCGTAAGACTGCTCCGGGGGGAGAACGACTTTGCATTTCTGTTTTTGCCGGCTTAGTGCCATGATGGGTTGTGGGGGGGGGGCAGAGGGAGGAAGGTTGTGGCTGGGCGTCCACTACGATAGATTTCCACGGACTTGTCCGGACAGGACATGGCTGGGACAATTTGTTTGAAGAAGTTGGGGAGTTTGGGGAGTTTCGAGGGCTGGGGGAGGGAAGGGAGGAGAGGGAGTTGGGGGTCCGAACAGGGTACGGGGGAAGGGGAGTTGGGGAGTTGAGGGAACGGCGGGTTGGGCAGGGGAGGGGGGGGGGGGGGGAGTGCAATCCGTACAGTGTTCTTGATCTTTTCACAATGGTCTACTGAGGAGACACAGGTGGTTGAAGCTCATGGGTTCCCCCCTACACTCAGGACCTACTGCATGTCACATTCTGTCTTGATTCTAGATGGCAACTCTTAAGGTGGTCACCCTTAATGTTAAGGGACTTAATAACCCTGTTAAAAGGAGGGCGATTCTATCCCTGCTAGAGAACACACAAGCGGACATTTGTCTTCTACAGGAGACTCATTTGCTTGCGCAAGATTGCCACAGGTTGAGATCCCGCAAATTTCCCACACAGCTTTTCTCTTCGTCTAACACTAAGACGGCGGGGTGGCGATACTAGTGTTGAGCTCCTTTAGAGGGGAGGTCCTCCACAAGTTTGCGGAACATAAAGGGAGACTATTAGCGCACAGGTTTAAGTTGGGGGCCTTGACATTTACCATTGGTTCAGTTTACAGCCCGAATGAGCATCAGGATAGCTTTTTTCAATTGGCCTTGGTGGACATAACAGCATCTCCAGACAGGCACATCATCTTGGGTGGGGATTTAAATATGGTGGCAGACTCCACTATAGATAGGTCGGCACAGTGCTCTCCACAGACATGAGAAATGTCACAAGCAATTAAATCCCAACTTGTGGACCTAGATCTTCACGATCTTTGGCGCCACCTGCATCCTGCAGACCGAGATTACTCCTTTTACTCATGCACACAAAACCTACGCGAGGCTGGATCACCTCATAGTTACCGGTCCTGTACGTGATTTAGCTACGGCATCAGAGGTGGGGGTCTTATCTCTATCGGATCACGCACCGGTCTCAGGGAGCTTCTCTTTGCCGGTCGACCGGGGCCCCCGGGGGGTCTGGCGCCTTCGAGACGCTCTGTTACATAGGAAGTCAGTGGTGGAAAGGATTACGGAGATGATCAGGGATTTCCAGACGCATAATGATAACGCAGATACATCGGCGGCGACGCAATGGGCCGCTCTTAAAGCAGTGGTCAGAGGGGAATGTATTGCGATCTCCTCAGCGGAAAACAGGGGCCGGAGGCAGAAGCGGGACGAGCTCACTCGAAAGGTAAAGGAATTGGAGGACGTGCACCGCCGTACGGGGGCCCCTAGGATTTGGAAACAGCTTAAGGCGGAGAGAAAGCTCTTGTCGTCCTTAGACATGGACAGAGCTGAATACGCTGCACTTCGACTGAAACACGCGCATTACACGGGGGGAGACAGGTGTGGTCGCCTATTGGCGAATAAGCTCAGGGTGGCCAATGAACGTCATCGGGTAAAGGAAATTGCGACTGAGACTGGCGGACTAGTCACAGGGGACGAACAGATTGCTAAGGCCTTCCGCCGCTTTTATGCGGATCTGTACGCCGTGGCGGATCTGCGGGATCAGGAGTCGGAGGCCTACCTGGACTCGGTCACACTTCCATCCCTAGAACCGTCGCAGACGGACTATCTCGAAAGGGAGATACGGGTCGAGGAAGTGGTCGCTGCCATATCCAGGCTTAAACATGGGAAGGCCCCAGGCCCGGACGGCTATACGGCGCTCTTCTACAGGACGTTCAGTGACAAGTTGGCCCCCATACTAACTAAATTGTTTAATTCATTCTCTGAGCCGGGGGCAATCCCTCCGGACCTCCTACAGGCCTCGATCTCGGTTATCCCTAAGCCAGGGAAGGATCGGACTCAATCTCCCTCTTGAACGTGGACTTGAAACTATACACGGGTATCCTGGTGGCGTGCTTGGCTCCCCACTTGCCGGGCCTGGTGGAACCGGATCAAGCTGGCTTTGTCCCCGGAAGGCAGACTGTGGATCACACCAAGAGAGTGGTACACATTCTGGAGAAGGCCTCCCGGATTCCGGGAGAAAGGATGCTCCTTTCGGTGGATGCCGAAAAGGCGTTTGACCTTGTGCACTGGCCTTATCTGGAACGGATTATGACGAGAATGGGGATAGGTGAAAAATTTCGGACCCTGGTCTTTAATTGTTACAGGTTCCCGTCGGCAGTGGTGCGGGTGAATGGCTATGGCTCTCGGAGGTTTGGCATAGAGCGTGGTACTAGACAGGGCTGCCTCCTGTCCCCGCTCCTTTTCGCCTTATATATGGAGCCACTCGCTCAGAGGCTCCGACAGAACGCGGACGCTATCGGAGTGAAGATGGGGGGATATGTCCACACAGTTAGCCTCTATGCGGATGATGTGATCTTGACCTTGGAGGAACCGAGACGCGCATTGCCCGCATGTATCGGTGAGTTGGAGGCTTTCTCGCGGGTGGCCGGATTCAAGATGAACATGGGCAAATCAAAATCACTGGATATCTCCTTGACTCCCGCAACACGGCGAGAGCTGCAGGACCTTTTCCCCATGCATTGGTCAGCACACCAGGTCCAGTACTTGGGCATATTGTTGGCACCCACGTTGCAGGCCATGGTAACAGCCAATTATACAGCCTTGACTAGGAAGATTAAGGAGGAATTGGGGAGATGGGGTAAAGCGTTGATGTGAGAAGTTGGCCCGATATGCAGTGTTCACTATTCTAGCGACCACTATGCATCGGTCCAAACGACCCTCATGGTGATTGGTTGTAAGTCAACCTTAGACCAGATATCCTAGTAGCGTGGATACGAGCAGTCTTCGGGCTAAACTCTAGAGGGCGTGTTAAGCCAGCTGTTATACCATCACATACCCCTTGAACACCAAGTGAAAGGACACCACACAAGTGTTATGAAAATAAACAGTGTATTTATTAGAATCACAACAGCCCTGTACTCTTTATGAGGACAGGGTACTAAGCACACAACGAAACTCTTAAGAAAATACTTCAAGTGCACAATCAATGCAAGTGCCCGAGGGCACGGAAAGTTTAGTGGTCTCGGGTGGACCCGATAAGGCAAGTCGGAAGCGAGGGACTCGGGACCCTTAAATAAGGAGGCTATGCGGGCACTGAAATGGCGAAGTTACCTAGCCACAAGGGCTGCGGCTGCACAAGTCTTTACAGACGTCGGGAGTCTTCGCTGACGAGCCAGGAGCCGGAAGGAAGGAGTTGCTGGCCGGCGACCAGTGGAAAATAGTTCGTAGAGATCAAAGCCTGGACCAGAGATGGATGACACCTGAAAGCAGAGGGGACCAAGTTCGTACTACTAGCCAGTAGTCAGAGGGTACCAGGAGGGCACTGGATGATCGTCACCTCGACTAGGTGAGTGGGCGACGCTAGGCTCTGCAGTCTCACGGACCAGGAGGCGTTGTCGGCGACCAGGATGGAGGTGCGAGCTGTCCCACGAAGGTTGATGCTGTCGGCGTCGCTGGGCCCAGGATTGGGGCAACAAGCCTTGGCAAATTTCAGGGCCACGTGGTGGGCCTAAAATGGCGTCTTGAGTGGACCAGGAGGGTCCGGGGTGCTCCTCTCACAGAAGGGAGCGAAGACCAGTCTGGAGCAACCAGACTAGCAGCGTTGGTTGTCGGGTGTCGTCAAAAAGAGTCACAAGCCAGCGGCTAGTGATCGGACGTCGTGCTGAACAGCGAAGCAGAAGGGCCCCACGCAGATCGTGGAGATGCTGGGAGGCTGCACTTCGGTGCTGGAGCTGCTCAGGGTCGGGGCTTCTCGGACCCCAGAGCACTCACCAGAGGATCCCTTCAGTGGTCGTGCTGATTTAAGAAAGCGTGCAGGTTTTGATGATGGCCGGTCCCTCGAGGTCTCGTCGCACCCACAGATCTCAGCTGAGCTGGCGATGTGGGTAGAGGTCAGAGGTGCCAGGGAAGCCGGTTCTCGTCGAGCTGGGCAGTCGGATTCCTGAGGAAGGACTTGCAGCAAACCGCAGAGTTCTTAGATGGTGCCTGCGGATGCAGGGTGACTACTCCTTAGCCACAAGGGAGAAATCTTGAGAAGAAGTCGAGAGTTCCTTTCGTAGAAAGTATTCTTGATTCAAAGATGATCTAATTTGGAAGGGTCCCCGCTCCGGCCTTTATCCTAAAGAAAGGGGTGGGTACATGACTAGGTCCTGCCCTAGGGGTGGGACCAGGAAGGGGGGTAGTTACACCCCTCTTCCCTGCCGGACTTTCCCCAGGTCAGGGGCTGCGCGCCCCTGGAACTGGTTCTAACCAGCAGATGCGTAGTGAGCACCGGGGTGCCACTCCGCAGTCACCTTCTTGTAAAGCCCTGCCTACCCAGGATACACAAAACCCTGTCAGGGATGGTGCGAACACCGCTCCGGACAGGAAACCCTTTGTCCAAGCTCTCCTCGCTGGAAGGACTCCCAGCAGCAGGAGGTCAGACTCGTGTCTGTGGTGGCAGCATCCATTTTGTGGAGCTGAGGCTTCAGTTAACTTTAACCGGGGTTCACAGTTACGTACATGTCGTGTCCCTCTAGAAGGGCGGAATGCCAACCTCGTCGCCAGTACTGGTGAGGGGTCATCATCCCGATTCGTACGACACCTTACTCGACATGTCTGGATAACGCGATAACGAAGTTACCAATGTGGTACGCGTTATCATGGAACAGCCATTGGGTCTTGGCTCCGCAAGCTGCAACCGGGCTCGGCTCGTGCCAGAGCCCAATTCACACGATCCCACGCACTCTGCCTTCAGGATTGTCAAGGCCTGCCATAGAAGTGACTGATAGGAACTCGGGTGTCCATTTTAGGGTTAGATATAGGGATACTATACCTAAAGCAACGGGCGAGTACGCCACTTCGCCCCAGCTGTCGCGCAGCCAGTTGTGTCAGATTTAGATGGCCATCCAGGGGTGGCATAATACATGCTTCAGCCCCTGGTAGGCCCTGGGTACACCGATGCCCTGAGTTACAGGGTCTGACAAGGTGGCCCAGTCCCAATTGGAAATGTACCTAAGGTACATGGAATCCATTTTAGAGAGAGAGCAGTAGGCCTGGGGTCCTGATTGGCAGGGCCCCAGGTCAGCTAAGTCGGAAAACCAGCAAAACACCAGACAAAAAGTCGGGGGTAACCATAGTCAGGTATCTACCTTCCTACACAACCCCCCTCCCCAAACGAAAGGAGATAAGGCTATCCTTGACCAGGTAAGCCTATATTGCCTGAGTGGCCATATGAGGTGTTACATGCACTGGCATGGTTACCCCCTGTATCATGGTCCACTAAGCAACCCCTCACCCTAAGGGTATCTGAGGGTCTCCACCATAGGGAATCACTACCTGTGGCGTGCTTTGGCAAAGTAAAAGGCTGGTGTGGGAATGGAGTACTGAAGGGAGACTCCACTACTGTTGGGCTCAACATCCTCCAATCACTATCCACCATATGTGCCTTTCTTTCCCATACTGAGTTGCTATGAGCTCTCAGGGTCAACCTCTGGCTACCTAAAGCTGGAGGCTGAGTCCCTCTGTTTGGCTTACTGGAGGGACAGGTCAGGTTTGGGGTTTTTAGGCCCCATGTTTGGCTGTGTCCAACAGTGTCCAGCTGTGGGAGTTCCCTAACTAAGTTTAAGGGGGATCCCTCAGGAGTTTGTTTTATTTTCACTTGGCTAGGGCTACTAGCTTCAGTGATCCTAATCTACTGATTGGGGATTTTTGGACAGGGGGCCCTTTGGGGTCCACCACTGGCCTCCCTGACCTCTACGGCCCAGGGCTGACTGAGGCAGGGTAGAGAGGGGCAGGTTACCTGCTCCAGACTGGGTCCCACCTGGGAAGGTTCCACTGTCATCAGGGGCTCTGCCAGGCTAGGCCTGACTACCTCTGGGGCAGTTCCTTCACCAGGGGTAGAGTCAGTTCCCTGAGGAGGCTGGCTCTCACCTAGTGTCTGGGAGGGGGAAGACTTTTCTTCCTCCTCAATGCTCTCTGTCTGAGTGGAGTGATCCATAGTTTCAGGCTTCACAACACTGTTATCTGTCTGAGTTTGAGCTGTGGCCATCACAACTCCACCAACCTTTTCAGGAAGGGACTCAGTTTGGGTTTGGGCTGTGGCCATCACAGCCTTGCAACCTGTTCAGGAAAGGCATCTTTCTGGGATAGGGCTGTGACTGACACAGCCCTCCTGACCTGTTCAGGGAGGACATCTTGGACTGGGGCTGTGGCTACCACTGCCCCACTACCCTTACCATGGAGGTTTACCATTTTAAAATGGGTTTCTTGTTCTACCTCAGCCCAGGCTGAGGTCTCTAAATCATTCCCCAGTAGGCAATCTACAGGCAAGTTTGGGGACACTGCCACTCTCTTGTGACCAGTGACACCTCCCCAGCTGAGATTTACCACTGCTATGGGATGATTTCTCTGCACTCCATCAATGTTCACTACCTGGTATGTGGCACCAGGCATAAGTTGCCTTGAGGGGACTAGGCTCTCAGCCACCATGGTGATGCTAGCCCCTGTGTCTCGGTAGGCCTCAACTTTTGAACCATTGATGAGGGGCTCCTGTCTGTACCTGCCCAAAGTCTTGGGACAGGCGGTGAAGTTGGCAAACCCCATGCCAGTCTCACAGACAAGAGTATCTAAGTCCGGGGACCTAGTTAGGCCAGAGTCCCCAGGCGCTCCCAAAGAAAATGCACCCAGATTCTTGGGGGCACTCCCACCACCTGGGGGATTACTACTAGTAGTAACAGGAGGCTGGGAAGCTTTATTTGGGGGTATGTTCTCCTTATTGTTGTTGGCCTTGGGACAACTGCTGTCAGTTTTGTAATGGCCCACCTGTTTGCAGGTGTGACAATAAGGTTTCTTTTGGGTTTTGGGAGAAGTTGGGGACCCACCCTTTTCAGAGGAATTTTGGGGCCCTGTGGTTTGATCAGAAGATTTATTCCCACCCTTCTCTTGAGGCTTGGTTGATTCCTTCTTTTGGTCACCACCCTGGTTCTTCGGCCTGACCCTGGTTCTGACCCATTTGTCTGCCCTCTTACCCAATTCTTGTGGAGAGGTCAGATCAGAGTCTACCAGGTGTTGGTGTAATAACTGGTTCTGACAATTACTTAAGATTTGCTCTCTCATAATTAGATTATACAATCCTTTAAAATCAGTAACCTTACTTCCCAGTAGCCAGCCTTCAAAAGCCTTAGTGGCACAATCGACGAAATCAGACCAGTCCTGAGACTGAGTTTTCTGGGTATCCCTGAACAGCAACGTGTACTGCTCAGTGGTTAGGCCGAACCCATCAATCAGTGTGTTCTTCAGGACCTGGTAATTGTTAGCATCCTCAACTCTAGTAGTGAGGAGCTTATCTCTACCTTTACCTTCAAAGGAGAGCCACAAGATAGCTGCCCACTGACTCTAGGGGACGCACTGTACAGTGCAGGCCCTCCCAAAGCAGTAATCCATTTGTGGATGTCGTCCCCTTGCTTAAAGGGGGGCACTATCTTACTCAGGTGTCTAGTGTCTAAACTCCTGTTTTCCCGTGGGGGAATGCTGCCACCAGTGGGATTTGTCCCACTCAAATCTTGATCTCTAGCGAAGGCGAGTCTTTCTTTGGCTAGGGCAAGTTCTTCCCTTTCGATCCGCAGATTGACTTCCCGCTCCTTAGCTTCGTACACTCTCCTCTGAGGGGATGTCATCCCTCTTCGAGCAGAGCCTCGAGAGCCATTGGTTCGAGCGGATCTGTTAGAGCCTCTCGACAGAGACCTAACTCGTCCACTCTCAATGTTAAGCTGGCCTGAGAGGGGCCCCAGGGGTCTCCTAGTACCATTCTCGTGCCGGCTTAAGTTGTCCTTAGTTAGCTGGCTAACCACTACTGGACCTTTGTCTGCCTCGTCCTCAGATGTCTCTGGCTCCTCATCCTCCTCTTCGCCTTCTGCGGAGAGATGGATAAGGTCAGGGTCACCTGCGGTTCCCTCGAGGGGGGGCATACTCCCTTCTGGATGTGAAGGGTCGGTGTTACCCGCCCTCCTAGCATCATAAGTCTCCAAGAGACCAATCAGAAACGGAGTTGTAGGGTTTGCACCATGTTTTAACTTCCGAGACGTACAGAGTTGTCGCATCTCTTGGAAGCTAAGTGCAGCATATCTGGACATGACCTGTGGAGGGTCGACTGACACAAGGGGAGACTCAGAGTTTCCTCCTTTGTCGGACATGCTGCTTCTAGTGTGGTGTAAGTGATGCACCTACCTACACTATATGTTTACCTACTGATCCCTTGCTAAGAGTTGTAGCCAAGGTGTGCTAAGCCTTGAGGAGCTACAACAGCTGGTTCAGTAGAACTCAGAGTATTCTAAGCTAAGTTATATGTACCTGGAGTACTTATGCGATCTTTCACAAGATATTCTTAGGATACGCGTGGTAAAACAACAGCAAGCTCAAATCCCAACCGCTGCTCACCAATGTGAGAAGTTGGCCCCATATGCAGTGTTCACTATTCTAGCGACCACTATGCATCGGTCCAAACGACCCTTATGGTGATTGGTTGTAAGTCAACCTTAGACCAGCTATCCTAGTAGCGTGGATACGAGCAGTCTTCGGGCTAAACTCTAGAGGGCGTGTTAAGCCAGCTGTTATACAATCACATACCCCTTGAACACCAAGTGAAAGGACACCACACAAGTGTTATGAAAATAAACAGTGTATTTATTAGAATCACAACAGCCCTGTACTCTTTATGAGGACAGGGTACTAAGCACACAACAAAACTTAAGAAAATACTTCAAGTGCACAATCAATACAAGTGCCCGAGGGCACGGAAAGTTTAGTGGTCTCGGGCGGACCCGATAAGGCAAGTCGGAAGCGAGGGACTCGGGACCCTTAAATAAGGAGGCTATGCGGGCACCGAAATGCCGAAGTTACCTAGCCACAAGGGCAGCGGCTGCACAAGTCTTTACAGACGTCGGGAGTCTTCGCTGACGAGCCAGGAGCCGGAAGGAAGGAGTTGCTGGCCGGCGACCAGTGGAAAATAGTTCGTAGAGATCCAAGCCTGGATCAGAGATGGATGACACCTGAAAGCAGAGGGGACCAAGTTCGTACTACTAGCCAGTAGTCAGAGGGTACCAGGAGGGCACCGGATGATCGTCACCTCGACTAGGTGAGTGGGCAACACTAGGCTCTGCAGTCTCACGGACCAGGAGGCGTTGTCGGCGACCAGGATGGAGGTGCGAGCTGTCCCACGAAGGTTGATGCTGTCGGCGTCGCTGGGCCCAGGATTGGGGCAACAAGCCTTGGCAAATTTCAGGGCCACGTGGTGGGCCTAAAATGGCGTCTTGAGTGGACCAGGAGGGTCCGGGGTGCTCCTCTTGCAGAAGGGAGCGAAGACCAGTCTGGAGCAACCAGACTAGCAGCGTTGGTTGTCGGGTGTCGTCAAAAAGAGTCACAAGCCAGCGACTAGTGATCGGACGACGTGCTGAACAGCGAAGCAGAAGGGCCCCACGCAGATCGTGGAGATGCTGGGAGGCTGCACTTCGGTGCTGGAGCTGCTCAGGGTCGGGGCTTCTCGGACCCCAGAGCACTCACCAGAGGATCCCTTCGGTGGTCGTGCTGATTTAAGAAAGCGTGCAGGTTTTGATGATGGCCGGTCCCTCGAGGTCTTGTCGCACCCACAGATCTCAGCTGAGCTGACGATGTGGGTAGAGGTCAGAGGTGCCAGGGAAGCCAGTTCTCGTTGAGCTGGACAGTCGGATTCCTGAGGAAGGACTTGCAGCAAACCGCAGAGTTCTTAGATGGTGCCTGCGGATGCAGGGCGACTACTCCTTAGCCACAAGGGAGAAATCTTGAGAAGAAGTCGAGAGTTCCTTTCGTAGAAAGTATTCTTGATTCGAAGATGATCTAATTTGGAAGGGTCCCCGCTCCGGCCTTTATCCTAAAGAAAGGGGTGGGTACATGACTAGGTCCTGCCCCAGGTGTGGGACCAGGAAGGGGGATAGTTACACCCCTCTTCCCTGCCGGACTTTCCCCAGGTCAGGGGCTGCGCGCCCCTGGAACTGGTTCTAACCAGCAGATGCGTAGTGAGCACCGGGGTGCCACTCTGCAGTCACCTTCTTGTAAAGCCCTGCCTACCCAGGATACACAAAACCCTGTCTGGGATGGTGCGAACACCGCCCCGGACAGGAAACCCTTTGTCCAAGCTCTCCTCGCTGGAAGGACTCCCAGCAGCAGGAGGTCAGACTCGTGTCTGTGGTGGCAGCATCCATTTTGTGGAGCTGAGGCTTCAGTTAACTTTAACCGGGGTTCACAGTTACGTACATGTCGTGTCCCTCTAGAAGGGCGGAATGCCAACCTCGTCGCCAGTACTGGTGAGAGGTCATCATCCCGATTCGTATGACACCTTACTCGACATGTCTGGATAACGCGATACCGAAGTTACCAATGTGGTACGCGTTATCATGGAACAGACATTGGGTCTTGGTTCCGCAAGCTGCAACCGGGCTCGGCTCGTGCCAGAGCCCAATTCACACGATTCCACGCACTCTGCCTTCAGGATTGTCAAGGCCTGCCATAGGAGTGACTGATAGGAACTCGGGTGTCCATTTTAGTGTTAGATATAGGGATACTATACCTAAAGCAACGGGCGAGTACGCCACGTCGCCCCAGCTTTCGCGCAGCCAGTTGTGTCAGATTTAGATGGCCATCCAGGGGTGGCATAATACATGCTTCAGCCCCTGGTAGGCCCTGGGTACACCGATGCCCTGAGTTACAGGGTCTGACAAGGTGGCCAGTCCCAATTGGAAATGTACCCAAGGTACATGGAATCCATTTTAGAGAGAGAGCAGTAGGCCTGGGGTCCTCATTGGCAGGGCCCCAGGTCAGCTAAGTCGGAAAACCAGCAAAACACCAGGCAAAAAGTCGGGGGTAACCATAGTCCGGTATCTACCTTCCTACAGTTGATATCGTGGCTAGGGAGAGTGGCGGCGGTGAAAATGACTGCCCTTCCTCAGATACTGTACTTATTCCGGGCCCTGCCGCTCCATCCACCTAAGGGCTGGTTTCAACAGACACAGTCGATCTTATCCCGTTTTATTTGGCAAGGCCGCAAGCCACGGATGAGACGAGTTCTCTCCATGTTGGCACCGGAGTCTGGGGGGCTGGGAATCCCGGACCTGCGCAAGTATTTTCAGGCAGCGCAGCTTCGATATCTGGTTGAATGGAGCCGATGGGAGTCGGACAAGCACTGGTTATTTCAAGATCAGGCAGTAGCGGGTCGCCCTTTACAGGAGGTGCCCTTTTTGCGCAGGGCTCATCGCCCTCCGAATCTTTATGCGTCTTTTGTAACAAGGGTCACGCTGAGGGTGTGGGACGCTACCAGCACGGCGTACGAGCTTACCACATTCCCTTCCCCGTTTACTCCTATTGCGGACAACCCGGACTTTACACCAGGGGTTGCTCAGGGAGCTTTCGCGCACTGGCGGGCTGCTGGATGTAGGGCACTTTTCCACATGTACGGGCCGGATGGTGTTCTCCCTTTCCAAGCGCTTAAGGAGGAGTATGGTTTGGCTGAGACAGACAGGATGCGTTACTGGCAGGTGCGACACTGGGCTTTGCAGCCGCAGGTACGCGAGCTGGCAGATAGTAAATTATTGCCGTACGAGAGGTGGCTAGTGACGCGTGCTTCAGATGCTAAGCTCATCACAGATCTATATAAATTACTGCAGACCTCCCCCTTACACTTTCATAATCCAGGTAGGGAACGCTGGAACAGAGAGCTGGGTAGAACGTTGAGCCACAAAGAATGGGACCAGATCTCGTATCGCGCGCGGCATTCTGCATATCATGTAGGGCTCACTGAAACTTTCACTAAAGTGTCTACATACTGGTACTACACCCCAGAACGATTGCACGAGATGGACAGGCATATTGATAATACATGCTGGCAAGGATGTGGGCACCCGGGAACATTGACACACGTCCTGTGGGAGTGCCCAGTACTGAGCCTTTATTGGAAGGAGGTGCTAGATGAGGTTGACGCTCGGTTTGAAATAGAGTTACCCCGCTTCCCGGTATGGAAAAACTGTCACTGATGATGGCCGGGTAGGTGGAGCAATTTGGGGAGTTGTGGCAGCCCTTTCACGCATTGTTGGCTACCGAATTCAGGGAACTGACCTGTCCGAGGTACTTGAGGCTCTTGAGATTGACACCACCGCTAGAGTTCACTACACAATAATTGTGGGTTGGATAAGGTTCAGGGGTAGTAGGGGGCCTAAAAGCCATGGGTTTGGCTAAAGGCGGGACACTGGACGGGGGTGCTGGGAGGGTGTTGGGGAACGAGAAGGGGGTGGGGGGAGTTGGGGGGGAATTGTTTCTTCTCAAAAGGGAGGGCACGGACACTTTTTTTCTACCTCAGGGTGTTACTGTATGTAATGTTGATGGGAGAGGAGCCCACATAGCCGATACTGCTCTTGCGGGACATGTAGCATTTACTTGAAGATGGGCTCCCGGGACTGCAGCACACTGCCATTGCTTGAATGTTATTCCTTTTGTTCTGTGTACCCTTTCAATAAAATACTTAAAACATAAAAGTATAAAATGGAATTCCCAATGCTAGCCTATGAGAGGAGTACGCCTAACAGTAGTGAAAAACGAAATAGGCTGTTTGTCACTACCACATAAAAGCACATACCCTACCTTTTACTTACACAGCACCCTGCCCATAGTGCTACCTAGGGCCTATATTAGAGGTGACTTATGTGTAATAAAAGGGAACTTTAACCCCTTGCGTGCGGCGGGAATTCCCCGCCCATGCTGACTCCGCCTTGCGCGGGCGGAGTCATGACGGAACGGTTCTGTCATCAGCACAGCTCACCCGTAGCGGATGACGGAACCGCTCCGTCATCAGCATGCAAGGGGTTAAGGCTTGTGAAGTAGTTTTAAATGCTAGGTCGAAGTGGCAGGAAACTGCCAACACAGGCCATGTGTTGTCAGGACGGAGACAGGTTTGAAAGGCTACTTCTGTGGGTGGCACAATCAATGCTACAGGCCCACTAGTAGCATGTGTTGTATATGCCCTAGGTATATGGGAAACCACTATACAAGGGACGGACACAATTTAAAAATGCCAAATAAGTGTTAATCGATCATACCATGTTCAAGGGAGAGAGTACATGTGCTTTAGCAATGATTAGCAGAGGTAAAGTGACCAGAGCTCTAAAGCCAACAAAAAGATAAGAAGGCGGGAGGTGGCAAAACGTTTGGGATTAACCCTATACAAAGGGCCAGGTCCAACAGGGAGTAATGGCCCAATAGGCATGCAGTGTTCACAGACTGCAATGCCAGGATCGGAAGAAAACATCTTCATCAAGGAGTTCAGCCACTTGGATTCCCTATTCGGTTGAGTGAGATGTTGAGGTCTGGACCATGAGGCTCTCTGGGGCAGGGTGTTAAGAGAGGAAGTTTGGGTTCCCGGGAGCAGGGTGGTGCCGGCGGGCAGTCTTCCTATTCACAGGTGCCTGTGCTTGATTTGAATCAGGTCCCCAAAGGGACATTGAAAGTGCCACTTTTTGACATGGTCCCCCTCACCTTTTGCACTTTTGGACTGATGTAGATTGATAGTCGTAGCAACAAGAGAGAGAGTGAGGGATTCTTCACCGTAGTGAGCGGAAGGTACTCCTTGTCCCCAGGACTGAGATATTTGGTTAGATATGGCATTGAAAGTTGTGACACAAGTCAATGGTATAGTATTGTCATTGCTACTCACTTTTTCTTTTAGTAGAGCTTCCCTTGGTTGATTTCTGGCTCGTTTTTGGCATTTTGTGATGATCTTTTTGGGATACCCTCTGGCTGTGAGTTTCTCAGTCAATTCAGCCGCTTTGTTGAGATACTCTGTAGCAATACCTCTGACTATCGCAACCAAGCGGCTGAATTGACTGAGAAACTCACAGCCAGAGTAGCAATGACAATACTATACCATTGACTTGTGTCACACCTTTCAATGCCATATCTAACCAAATGAGCAGATGCGTGAACATTGGTCTATATTGAACACTGGCAACTTGCATGGGAAAAAAACCCTATTCTCTTCTTAAAAAATCACGCAGCCTGAAGGATATGTTGGTAAACACCAGACCCAAAGTAGCCATTAATAACGTTGAACAATCAATCACCAGAGCTTGGGGTCTCCCTACGGTCACTCGACATTTCCGTTGCGGAAATTGTAGCGTGTCATCTTACCGATAACACAAAAACCCTAAACCTAGAAGGCAAAATCTGTAAGCAACAATCGCATACCAACTGCAACAGTACTAATGTGGTTTACCTTATCACTTGTACAAGCGAGAAAACATACATAGGAATGACAACTAGAAAGGTCAAACAAAGGATCTGCGAGCACCGCAGCACTATCAGCAGCAAGAAGAATGCAACTAGACTAAAAGACCATTTCCTGGAAGCTAACCGCACCCCTAACAACATGAGATGGTCAGTGATTGAACATGTGAAGGCTGGGCCAAATTTACAAAAAAGACTATTTGAAAAGGAACAGCGATGGATTTATAGAATATCCACACATATCACCGGATTGAATGATAATATTCCCTGGGGCTCTGTCCTTCAAAGATGAACCATCTGTGCAGAACTTTCGTTCTTGCCACCTACAGTTACCCATTTCAGAGCACCAGTAGTCTTAACTCGGTTTATGTTCCTCCATTGAACTGCATTTGTGGCATTTATTCCACACCCCATTGTATTACCTGGGGCTCTGTCCTTCTAAGATGATCCACTGTGCAGAACCTTTCTATCTTGCCACCTATGGTTAACCTTTTTAGAGCACCAGTAGTCTTTCCTCTAGTTACGGTCCCGCATTGAACTAAATTTGTGACATTTATTCAACACCTCGTTGTATTGCTCCTCTGAGCAGGTCTAATACCCCACTTTATTCCTGGTTGAATAGACAGGTCCATTGACTGGTTTGTTTATTTAGATTTTCAGCAGTGCTTTAGCCCACTTAGCCGCACCTGTGACTTTGCTCTCTAGTTAACTAGTCCTAGAAATATCAGGTCCTACTTTTCCGGTAGTTTGGCACCGCTCGGGCACCGTACTGGGTTGCTGAGCGGTTGCCTAGCAACGAGACTCGCGCGCCTACTCACTTGGGCGCTCCCCCTCAGTCAACCTGTCCTCGTAATACCAGGTCGTATGACCCTTTATTTTTCCAGTAATTTGGCACTGCTCGACCACCGTACTGGGGTGCCGAACGGTTGCCTAGCAACGGCGCTACTCACGCGCCCCACGTAATCCCGCACAACCCGGAAGCTGCCTCCTGATAATCCCCCCGCCGGCAATGCCACCTCGCAACGGGGACAACGAAGAGGCGTGTAGGTATTCCGGACCCTTGGATTTCAACAAAACTAAGTTTTCAGAAAGCTAGACGCTGCCACAACACTGCTATGCGGCAGCGGCATCCATGGGCCCTTTGGAGCCTTTCTAACCCTCCGTTTTATTTACGGCATTTTTCCATTCTTTCAACCTCAGATTTGGTTTCCTCTTGAAAAAGCCTCCCTCTGCCCCCTGGAGCAATTGAGACCCTTGAATATATTAAGATCCCCCCATGACAGTTGTCTTAAGACTTGGATACATTGATTTATATATGCATGCATGTTAATTTTAACTCACCGATGTCTGAGTGAGTTGAAGTAGTCACGCTACGAATAATTTTTTGTGTGCAAGTGACACATCTAATACTATTTCCCAGCCACCATGCACACATTTATTGATCTGTGTGAATGAGTGAGCATGGATTGATGGTTACTGTAGGAGAGTAGGGTCTGCAATCCTACGATCACCCGGATTTTTTGCTTTTGTTTCACTGGTTTACGACTTTCTCGGGCTGTGGGCCTGCTAATCAGACCCACAGCCTAGCTGTTCTCTCGCTAAATTGATGTGTGTACCTTAGGTGCATTACCCAATTGGAACTGGGCCACCCTGTCAGACCATGTAACTCAGGGCATCGGTGTACCCAGGGCCTACCAGGGGCTGAAGCATGTATTATGCCACCCCTTGGTGGCCATCTAAATCTGACACAACTGGCTGCGCGACAGCTGGGGCAACGTGGCGTACTGGCCCGTTGCTTTAGGTATAGTATCCTTATATCCAACCCTAAAATGGACACCCGAGTTCCTATCAGTCACTCCTATGGCAGGCCTTAACAATCCTGAAGGCAGAGTGCATGGAACCGTGTGAATTGGGCTCTGGCACGAGCCGAGCCCGGTTGCAGCTTGCGGAACCAAGACCAAATGGCTGTTCCGTGATAACGCGTACCATATCGGTAACTTCGGTATCGCGTTATCAAGACATGTCGAGTAAGGTGTCATACGAATCGGGATGCTGCCCCCTCACCAATGCTGGCGACGAGGTTAGCATTCGGCCCTCCTAGAGGGACACGACATGTACGTAACCGTGAACCCCGGTTAAAGTTAACTGAAGCCTCAGCTCCACAAAATGGATGCTGCCACCACAGACACGAGTCTGACCTCCTGCTGCTGGGAGTCCTTCCAGCGAGGAGAGCTCGGACAAAGGGTTTCCTGTCCAGGGCGGTGTTCGCACCATCCCAGACAGGGTTTTGTGTGTCCTGGGTAGGCAGGGCTTTACACGAAGGTGACTGCGGAGTGGCACCCCGGTGCTCACTACGCATCTGCCGGTTAGAACCAGTTCCAGGGGCGCGCAGCCCCTGACCTGGGGAAAGTCTGGCAGGGGAGAGGGGTGTAACTACCCCCCTTCCTGGTCCCACCCCTAGGGCAGGACATAGTCATGTACCCACCCCTTTCTTTAGAATAAAGGCCGGAGCGGGGACCCTTCCAAATTAGATCATCTTTGAATCAAGAATACTTTCTACGAAAGGACTTCGAGACTCTTCTTAAGATTTCTCCCTTGTGGCTAAGGAGTAGTCACCCTGCGTCCGCAGGCACCACCTAAGAACTCTACGGTTTGCTGCAAGTCCTTCCTCAGGAATCCGACTGCCCAGCTCGACGAGAACCGGCTTCCCTGGCACCTCTGACCTCTACCCACATCGTCAGCTCAGCTGAGATCTGTGGGTGTGACGAGACCTCGAGGGACCGGCCATCATCAAAACCTGCACGCTTTCTTAATCAGCACGACCACCTAAGGTATCCTCTGGTGAGTGCTCTGGGGTCCGAGAAGCCCCGACCCTGAGCAGCTCCAGCACCAAAGTGCAGCCTCCCAGCATCTCCACGATCTGCATGGGCCCCTTCTGCTTTGCTGTTCAGCCCGTTGTCCGATCACTAGCCGCTGGCTTGTGACTCTTTGACGACGAACGACAACCAACGTTGCTGGTCTGGTTGCTCCAGACTGGCCTTTGCTCCCTTCTGCGAAAGGAGCACCCCGGACCCCCCTGGTCCACTCCAGACGCCATTTTAGGCCCACCACGTGGCCCTGAAATCTGCCAAGGCTTGTTGCCCCAATCCTATGCCCAGCGACGCCGACAGCATTAACCTTCGTGGGACAGCTCGCACCTCCATCCTGGTCGCCGACAATGCCTCCTGGTCCGTGAGACTGCAGAGCCTAGCGTCGCCCACTCACCTGGTCGAGGTGACGATCATCCGGTGCCCTCCTGGTACCCTCTGACTACTGGCTAGTAGTACGAACTTGGTCCCCTCTGCTTTCAGGTGTCATCGATCTCTGATCCAGGCTTGGATCTCTAGGAACTATCTCCACTGGTCGCCGGACAGCAACTCCTTCCTTCCGGCTCCTGGCTCGTCAGCGAAGACCCCCGACGCCTGTAAGACTTGTGCAGCCGCAGCCCTCGTAGCTAGGTAACTTCGGCATTTCGGTGCCTGCATAGCCTCCTTACTTAAGGGTCCCGAGTCCCTCGCTTCCGACTTGCCTTATCGGGTCCGACTGAGACCAGTAAACTTTCCGTGCCCTCGGGCACTTGTATTGATTGTGCACTTGAAGTATTTTCTTAAGAGTTTTGTTGTGTGCTTAGTACCCTGTCCTCACAAAGAGTACAGGGCTGTTGTGATTCTAATAAATACACTGTTTATTTTCATAACACTTGTGTGGTGTCCTTTCACTTGGTGTTCAAGGGGTATGTGATGGTATAACAGCTGGCTTAACACGCCCTCTAGAGTTTAGCCCGAAGACTGCTCGTATCCACGCTACTAGGATAGCTGGTCTAAGGTTGACTTACAACCAATCACCATAAGGGTCGTTTGGACCGATGCATAGTGGTCGCTAGAATAGTGAACACTGCATATGGGGACAACTTCTCACATTGGTGAGCAGCGGTTGGGATTTGAGCTTGCTGTTGTTTTACCACGCGTATCCTAAGAATATCTTGTGAAAGATCGCATAAGTACTCCAGGTACATATAACTTAGCTTAGAATACTCTGAGTTCTACTGAACCAGCTGTTGTAGCTCCTCAAGGCTTAGCACACCTTGGCTACAACTCTTAGCAAGGGGTCAGTAGGTAAACATATAGTGTAGGTAGGTGCATCACTTACACCACACTAGAAGCAGCATGTCCGACAAAGGAGGAAACTCTGAGTCCCTTGTGTCAGTCGACCCTCCACAGGTCACGTCCAGATATGCTGCACTTAGCTTCCAAGAGATGCGACAGCTCTGTACATCTCGGAAGTTAAAACAGGGTTCAAACCCTACAATTCCATTTCTGATTGGTCTCTTGGAGACTTATGATGCTAGGAGGGCGGGTAACACCGACCCTTCTCATCCAGAATAGAGTATGCCCCCCCTCGAGGGAACCGCAGGTGACCCTGACCTTATCCATCTCTCCGCAGACGGTGAAGAGGAGGATGAGGATCTAGGAACATCTGGGGACGAGGCAGACAAAGGTCCAGTAGTGGTTAGCCAGCTAACTAGGGACAACTTAAGCCGGCACAAGAATGGTACTAGGAGACCCCTGGGGCCCCTCTCAGGCCAGCTTAACATTGGGAGTGGACGAGTTAGGTCTCTGTCGAGAGGCTCTAACAGATCCGCTCGAACCAATGGCTCTCGAGGCTCTGCTCGAAGAGGGAGGACATCCCCTCAGAGGAGAGTGTACGAAGCTAAAGAGCGGGAAGTCAATCTGCGGATCGAAAGGGAAGAACTTGCCCTATCCAAAGAACGACTCGCCTTCGCTAGAGAGCAAGAATTGAGTGGGAAAATTCCCACTGGTGGCAGCATTCCCCCAAGGGAAAACAGGAGTTTAGACACTAGACACCTGAGTAAGATAGTGCCCCCCTTTAAGCAAGGGGACGACATCCACAAATGGATTACTGCTATGGAGCGGGCCTGCACTGTCCAGTGCGTCCCCCAGAGTCAGTGGGCAGCTATCTTGTGGCTCTCCTTTGAGGGTAAAGGTAGAGACAAGCTCCTCACTACCAGAGACGAGGACGCTAACAATTACCAGGTCCTGAAGAACACACTGATTGATGGGTTCGGCCTAACCACTGAGCAGTACAGGTTGCTGTTCAGGGATACCCAGAAAACTCAGTCTCAGGACTGGTCTGATTTCGTTGATTGTGCCACTAAGGCTTTGGAGGGCTGGTTGCTGGGCAGTAAGGTTACTGATTACACAGGATTGTATAATTTGATCATGCGAGAACAAATTTTAAACAATTGTCAGAACCAGTTGTTGCATCAGCACCTTGTCGACTCGGATCTGACCTCTCCCCAAGAATTGGGAAAGAAGGCAGACAGATGGGTCAGAACAAGGGTTAAGCAAAACCAGGGCTAGAACCAGGGTGGTCAGAAGAAAGCAGACCAGAAGGGTAAAGATTCGAAAGGGGAACAAAATGACCAGAAGTCTTCGACAGGTCCCCAACAACCCAAAGAGGGGGGGGGGGGGGGGGGGGGGGGTCAGGCTTCCCAGAAAAAGAAGAATCAAGAAGGCCAATCGAAAAGGTGGTGCCAATACTGTAAAAGTAAAACTCACTGGTTTAGTGAGTGCACCAAGAAAGGAGGGCAGACTCCTGCTACTGCAGCCCCTAAGGTACCTGTGCCCCCTAGTACAGCCAGCAGTAGTAGTGCGCCTCCCAAGGGACTAGTTGGGTTAACCTTGGGTTCTGAGGGGTGTGACAACCTAGTTGGTACACTCACTCAGGCTGTCCTTGTCTGTACAGGGGATGTGGATATATCCCCTGACGTCAGTCCCAATACTTTGGGCAAATACCGACAGACGCCTTTAATTAATGGAAGAATGGCTCAGGCCTATAGGGACATTTGTGCCAGTGTCACCATGGTGACGCCTAACTTTGTGGACCCTAGACAGATCATGCCAGGTACAGATTTCCTGGTGACCAATGCCAGCAACATCACTACCAGTCATAGTATGGCGATTGTTGCTTTCTCCTGGGGAGGGGTAAATGGCCAGAAGGTTGTTGTTAGTTCAGACCTCCCAGTGGATTGTTTGTTGGGCAATGATTTGGAGTCATCGCAATGGTCAGAAGTGGAGCACCGGACTCACATGGAGATGTTAGGCTTGCCAGCACATGTGCTTGCTGTGACTAGGTCACAGGTCAGACGATGCCCCACTGAACAGGTGCTGGATCCTGGAACAACGGACCAGACACCTCCCAAGAAGAAGAGCAGTCGGGTTAAGGCAGCGCCTTCCCCCTTGCCCCAGGTCGAGGATCAGGTCTCAGAGGAGGCTGACCTCCAGGAATTGCGGGAAACTGAACCTAAAGAACTCAAACTTGATCAAGTTGAGTTTCTGGGCTCAGGGGGACCCACACGAGAAGACCTGGGGAAGGACCAGTTAGACTGCCCTTCCCTTGAACCCCTCAGACAGCAGGCTGCTGCTGAGGCTGCTGAGAGCGCCACAGGTACCCACAAGGTATACTGGGAGGATGGACTCCTGTACACTGAGGCAAGAGACCCCAAGCCTGGCATGACCAGGAGGCTGGTTATCCCCTTGTCTCAGCGTGGTTTCCTTCTTACCTTGGCCCACGAGATTCCCTTAGCAGGACACTTAGGCCAGACGAAGACGTGGGACAGGCTTGTCTCGCACTTTCACTGGCCTCACATGAACGAAGATACCAAGGAGTTTTGTCGCTCCTGTGTCACTTGCCAAGCCAGTGGTAAGTCAGGGGGCACGACAAAGGCCCCCCTTATACCAATGCCTGTGGTGGGGGTGCCCTTTGAACGTGTGGGGATTGACATTGTCGGTCCAATGGAACCCCCAACAGCATCAGGGCACAAGTTTATACTGGTGGTAGTGGATCATGCCACCAGGTATCCTGAAGCTATTCCCCTTAGGACCACTACAGCCCCTGTGGTGGCAAGAGCCCTAGTTAGAGTATTCTCCAGAGTGGGCTTCCCTAAGGAGGTCGTCTCTGACAGAGGTGCAAACTTCATGTCGAGCTACTTGACGGCTATGTGGAAGGAATGTGGTGTCAACTACAAGTTCACTACACCCTATCATCCACAATGCAATGGGCTTGTTGAGCGGTTTAACAGGACCCTGAAAGGGATGATTCATGGACTACCTGAAAAGCTCCAGCGTCGATGGGACGTCCTGATTCCCTGCCTTTTGTTCGCTTATAGAGAAGTCCCACAGAAGGGGGTTGGCTACAGCCCTTTTGAACTTTTGTACGGACATCCGGTAAGAGGACCCCTGTGTTTGGTGAAGAAAGGATGGGAGAGACCTCTCAAAAAGCCTGCAACCAGCATAGTGGACTATGTGCTTGGCCTCCGCTCCCGGATGGCTGAGTACATGGAGAAGGCATCCGAAAACCTTAAGGCCAGCCAAGAACTCCAAAAAGCTTGGCATGACCAAAAGGCTGTCTTGACTGTTTATCAGCCCGGACAGAAGGTGTGGGTGCTAGAGCCAGTGGCCCCAGCAGCACTCAAGGACAAATGGTCCGGGCCCTACACCATCCTGGAGAAAAAGGGAGTGGTCACCTACCTGGTGGACCTTGGAACTCCCAGGAGCCCCCATCGGGTGCTCCATGTCAACAGGCTCAAGGCATATGTCGACAGGAAGGACATGAGCTTGCTCATGGCCATAGATGAGGGACAGGAGGAAGAGAGTGACCCTCTCCCAGACCTGCTCACTCAGAATCCTGACGATGGATCGGTAGATGGTGGTGTCTTTTGTGGCAGCCTCTCCGAACATCAACAGGAGGATTGTAAACAGGTTCTTCAATCCTTCCGGCATATGTTCTCTCTAACACCCAGTCAGACCAATTGGTGTACCCATGAGGTTGACACTGGTGACAGCTTGCCCGTCAAGAGTAAAATCTACAGGCAGCCCGATCACGTTAGAGACTGCATCAAGACTGAAGTGCAGAAAATGTTGGAGTTGGGAGTCATTGAACCCTCGGATAGCCCTTGGGCTAGTCCCGTAGTTCTAGTGCCGAAGCCTCACACGCCGGGTGGTAAGAAAGAGATGAGGTTCTGCGTACACTACAGGGGTCTCAATGCAGTCACTAAGACTGATGCCCACCCAATACCAAGGGCAGACGAGCTTATCGATAGATTGTCTTTGGCCAACTACTTAAGTACGTTTGACCTGACAGCTGGGTATTGGCAAATCAGGTTAGCTGAGGACGCCAAGCCTAAAACAGCATTTTCTACCCCTGGTGGGCACTATCAATTTGTGGTAATGACCTTTGGTTTGAAAAATGCACCTGCCACCTTCCAACGGTTGGTGAATCATGTTCTCACTGGGCTGGATGACTTCTGTGCGGCGTATCTTGACGATATTGCTGTCTTTAGCTCCACCTGGGAGGATCACCTGGTCCACCTGCGGAAAGTGTTAGAGGCTCTGCAAGCAGCAGGTCTCACTATCAAGGCTACCAAGTGCCAGATAGGGCAGACACAGGTTGTATACTTGGGCCACCTTGTCGGTGGAGGCCAAGTTCAACCACTGGAGAGCAAGATACAGTCAATCAGGGGCTGGGCTCCTCCAACCACCCAGACTCAGGTTCGAGCTTTCTTGGGCCTGACTGGTTACTACCGAAAGTTTGTCAGAAATTACGGATCGATTGTGACTCCGCTTAATGAACTGACAAGTAAGAAAATGCCAAAAAAGGTTCAGTGGACAGCGAGCTGTCAAAAAGCATTCGATGACCTAAAACAGGCCATGTGCACGGCGCCTATCCTCAAGAGTCCAGACTACTCCAAACCATTCAATTGTCCAAACAGATGCTTCTGAGTTGGGTGTGGGAGCTGTTCTATCTCAACTGAATTTTGATGGTAATGACCAGCCCATTGCTTTTATAAGCAGACGGCAAACCCCCAGAGAGAAAAATTGGTCAGCTATAGAGAGGGAGGCCTTCGCTGTGGTGTGGGCCCTGAAGAAACTGAGGCCATACTTGTTTGGAACTCATTTCAAGATTCAGACCGACCATAAGCCCCTCCTATGGCTAAATCAGATGAAGGGTGAAAACCCCAAACTGCTTAGGTGGTCCATTTCCCTACAGGGGATGGACTTCACAGTGGAGCATAGACCTGGCACTGATCATGGCAATGCAGATGGGCTCTCCAGGTACTTCCACTTAGAACAAGAAGACTCCCCTGGTCAAGGTTAGTTTATTGTCCCAACGTTTATGGGGGGGGGGGGTCATGTAGGAGAGTAGGGTCTGCAATCCTATGATCACCCGGACTTTTTGCTTTTGTTTCACTGGTTTACGACTTTCTCGGGCTGTGGGCCTGCTAATCAGACCCACAGCCTAGCTGTTCTCTTGCTAAATTGATGTGTGTACCTTAGGTGCATTACCCAATTGGAACGGGGCCACCCTGTCAGACCCTGTAACTCAGGGCATCCGTGTACCCAGGGTCTACCAGGGGCTGAAGCATGTATTATGCCACCCCTGGGTGGCCATCTAAATCGGACACAACTGGCTGCGCGACAGCTGGGGCAACGTGGCGTACTCGCCCGTTGCTTTAGGTATAGTATCCCTATTTCTAACCCTAAAATGGACACCCGAGTTCCTATCAGTCACTCCTATGGCAGGCCTTAACAATCCTGAAGGCAGAGTGCGTGGAACCGTGTGAATTGGGCTCTGGCACGAGCCGAGCCCGGTTGCAGCTTGCGGAACCAAGACCCAATGGCTGTTCCATGATAACGCGTACCAGATCGGTAACTTCGGTATCGCGTTATCAAGACATGTCGAGTAAGGTGTCATACGAATCGGGATGCTGCCCCCTCACCAATGCTGGCGACGAGGTTAGCATTCCGCCCTCCTAGAGGGACACGACATGTACGTAACCGTGAACCCCGGTTAAAGTTAACTGAAGCCTGAGCTCCACAAAATGGATGCTGCCACCACAGACACGAGTCTGACCTCCTGCTGCTGGGAGTCCTTCCAGCGAGGAGAGCTCGGACAAAGGGTTTCCTGTCCAGGGCGGTGTTCGCACCATCCCAGACAGGGTTTTGTGTATCCTGGGTAGGCAGGGCTTTACACGAAGGTGACTGCGGAGTGGCACCCCGGTGCTCACTACACATCTGCCGGTTAGAACCAGTTCCAGGGGCGCGCAGCCCCTGACCTGGGGAAAGTCCAGCAGGGGAGAGGGGTGTAACTACCCCCCTTCCTGGTCCCACCCCTAGGGCAGGACCTAGTCATGTACCCACCCCTTTCTTTAGGATAAAGGCCGGAGCGGGGACCCTTCCAAATTAGATCATCTTTGAATCAAGAATACTTTCTACGAAAGGACTTCGAGACTCTTCTTAAGATTTCTCCCTTGTGGCTAAGGAGTAGTCACCCTGCGTCCGCAGGCACCACCTAAGAACTCTGCGGTTTGCTGCAAGTCCTTCCTCAGGAACCCGACTGCCCAGCTCGACCAGAACCGGCTTCCCTGGCACCTCTGACCTCTACCCACATCGTCAGCTCAGCTGAGATCTGTGGGTGTGACGAGACCTCGAGGGACTGGCCATCATCAAAACCTGCACGCTTTCTTAACCAGCACGACCACCGAAGGTATCCTCTGGTGAGTGCTCTGGGGTCCGAGAAGCCCCGACCCTGAGCAGCTCCAGCACCAAAGTGCAGCCTCCCAGCATCTCCACGATCTGCGTGGGGCCCTTCTGCTTCGCTGTTCAGCCCGTTGTCCGATCACTAGCCGCTGGCTTGTGACTCTTTGACGACGAACGACAACCAACGTTGCTGGTCTGGTTGCTCCAGACTGGCCTTTGCTCCCTTCTGCAAAAGGAGCACCCCGGACCCCCCCTGGTCCACTCCAGACGCCATTTTAGGCCCAACACGTGGCCCTGAAATCTGCCAAGGCTTGTGGCCCCAATCCTGGGCCCAGCGACGCCGACAGCATCAACCTTCGTTGGACAGCTCGCACCTCCATCCTGGTAGCCGACAACGCCTCCTGGTCCGTGAGACTGCAGAGCCTAGCGTCGCCCACTCACCTGGCCGAGGTGACGATCATCCGGTGCCCTCCTGGTACCCTCTGACTATTGGCTAGTAGTATGAACTTGGTCCCCTCTGCTTTCAGGTGTCATGGATCTCTGATCCAGGCTTGGATCTCTACGAACTATCTCCACTGGTCGCCGGCCAGCAACTCCTTCCTTCCGGCTCCTGGCTCGTCAGCGAAGACCCCCGACGCCTGTAAGACTTGTGCAGCCGCAGCCCTCGTGGCTAGGTAACTTCGGCATTTCGGGGCCTGAATAGCCTCCTTACTTAAGGGTCCCGAGTCCCTCGCTTCCGACTTGCCTTATCGGGTCCGCCCGAGACCACTAAACTTTCCGTGCCCTCGGGCACTTGTATTGATTGTGCACTTGAAGTATTTTCCTAAGAGTTTTGTACTGTGCTTAGTACCCTGTCCTCATAAAGAGTCCAGGGCTGTTGTGATTCTAATAAATACACTGTTTATTTTCATAACACTTGTGTGGTGTCCTTTCACTTGGTGTTCAAGGGGTATGTGATGGTATAACAGCTGGCTTAACACGCCCTCTAGAGTTTAGCCCGAAGACTGCTCGTATCCACGCTACTAGGATAGCTGGTCTAAGGTTGACTTACAACCAATCACCATAAGGGTCGTTTGGACCGATGCATAGTGGTCACTAGAATAGTGAACACTGCATATCGGGCCAACTTCTCACAGTTACTATTTAGTACCACCCACTACTATGATATAGCCAGTATACGCACCTGATTCCAGCTATTACCCACGCCAGTAGCCACGTCCCTGGCAAACTATTGATTATTATTCCATTGACAAATGGGATTCGCATGAAGCATGCAGAATTATGAGAACCTACACTACGTTACAGGCATGTATACTATTTATTTGTGATTGTTTTCATTTTCCTTCAACAGGGTTCTCTAATTTTTCCTCACCCACTCGGGTTTTGAGGCAGCCTGCTGCACAATTTTGCAGCAAGTTTTTAGGAATTTAGGTCTGGGTACACGTTAGTGTGTGTACACCTACCATTTTCCTATTTTGGTCGTGACGAAAACCTGAGATTACCATTTACAGGTTGAAACATGTAGACCCTTTTTTTTTACACACACATAGATACTACTGGTCATTATCACTTATCAGTATCTACACTTTGTTTTCATCATTGTCCAGTAGCTTTCGAATAAAGTTTTTTCTATAAGTCATATCAGGACAATTTTTAACATCACTTTTGCTTGCACTACACACCCAAAACCAGCTCCACTGTAGTCAGGTTTTCAGCACTCGGCCATCTGGGTGGACCCCGCTGATGAAGCATGTCACCAACCAGGTTGGTGAGTGAGGGGTTTCTAAACAAAAGGTCAATACCCTTTTGCTTCCTTTCTTGACATCCCATTCAGAACCTCCCTAGGTTCTTCTTTGGTGATACTCCTCTTTTGTTTATACCGTAGATTGGTAGTCCACTGTTTCGATGCTTATCAGGTTCCAGTGTCAGTGCTCTTTTCCTAAAAAAACAGACAAATGTTCACTTGTAACCCAACTGGCAAGGACTCTGGGACCCCTGTAAGTCCCTAGTAAAGGGTACCCAGGGCATGGGTGCTAAGGAAGGTTCCTAAGGGCTGCAGAATGCATTATGCCACCCAAAGGGACCCACACACAAACAGCATGGATGTGTGAAATGTTGCAAACCATTCTGAAAGCATGACATGGCACACTCACTGTGTGCCATGTCCCTGTACACTGCATATACTATATGTAAGTCACCCTTAGAGTATTAAGGTAGAGTGGAATATATTACATGTGAGGGCACATGTGCATGAGCAGATGTGTCCCTGCACTGCAATGCCTAGTTCCATTGCTAAGCATTGCAAGTGATCAGGAATCATCTTAAGGTATGTACTGGGCACTAGTCATTACGAGTTGACCAACTACATAATGGCTTTAATGAAAACACTAATGTTTGGTATCAAACATTTTATCTTAATGCCAGTACCGGATTTATGATGACATGGACCCAGAGGGCACCTTAGAGGAGCCCCTGAAACCTACTGGTTATGGTGTGTGCTGGCTGACTAGTATCTTCCAGCCTGCCACAAGAGATTAGTTTCTGACCCTCTGCAGGTCCGAGCTCTCGAAAGCCAGGAACAATGCCTTGCCTTTAGAAGGTGATCACACCTCCTCCAGCAAAATGGCTAGAGGATTAGCATCTTAAGGTCTGAGGCTTCAAAGCCTCTACTGCCTTTGAAATGAGACCATGGCTCCGCCCAGACCTGGGGAACACCACCACCAGCCCTCAGGCCCATTAGACACCAGAGACAGTGGGAAATTAGATATTCAGAAGGCGTGTCACACTTACAGGCTACCCACACCCCTAAGGTGGGCCACCTGAAGTGGACAGTTGAATGGTTTCACCGACTACAACCTAGGGGTAGGCTGCGCATTGCCCCTAAAATCATAAGTTAGGGTCAAACTTTTGCACCTGCTCCCCCCAAGGGGACGAAAAATTAGAGCTGGCACTCCAAGAACAGAGGACCTGCTCCAAAATTGGCGTCAAACCCTGTCTGGCTGCTGGTAACCTCCACAATTGCTGGACCAACTCGTTCAGAAGCTGAACATCCTCCCCAATCCCTCAGAGGTCTGTCCAGCACTTTAACAACCATTTAAAGGAGGAGCCACCCCTCTGCATCAGCAATCACCCGTACATCGTTTTGCTGGCCATCGGGCCAACCTAGGGAGAATCTCACAAGGGAGGAGGTCACTGTGGTTCCAAGAAATCAGCCCTGTGTCTGCAATGAGCTTTGAGATGCTAGTCCCCCCTGCACCAAAGCCCTGGGTACTGGAGCATTTGTAGCAACCAAGTCTTATTGAGTGTCCAGTCCATACACTACAGCCACAAAAACGGACCTGCCTACAAGGGAACGTCAGGACTGACAAAGGTCACACCAAGTGGCCCTGCTGTCGCTTTTCTTCCCCTCTGCTGGTCAAGCCCGAGAACCGTAAGAGGCACCAACTTAAGTGGCCAGCCGACCAAACACCTCTGCACCCGAGCCTAAAAGCCCTGGTTCACAAAAACCGACTGCATCCCCTTGCCCCAGAGACCATTACGAGCCAAGCCCCTGCTCTGGGTACTGCTGGATATAAACAAAAGTAAAGATGCACCACTTATTAATGCTCAACAAAAACAAATATAAAGTCTTTCTTCAACAGCTGTGTTTTTCCAAAAAAGTTATTTCCTTTATTCCAATATCAAAAGATTCTGTTATAAAAACAAGGTCATGAGCATCACTTGTTCACAACGGCCCAGCCGGCGCGTTTCTTCCTTGAAGCGGACTTCTTCAGGGCATTAGTTATTCCCCATTCCGTGTAGGAGTAACTGAATACTTTACTTTAAACTTTAAACAAACTTAAACACACGCAACACAGCTTCCTCCAAAGATTTAAAGAGGCAAGATGATGTCAATGCATGCGCAAAAACGTATCAATCCAAACATCATGATCATAAGAAACAAGAGTGTGCACCAGGTCCTTATTCAGGCGTGATCCATAATAAGATCTCCTAATATGAACAGAGCCTGTAGCTAATATGCACTTCCTTTCAGCAGCTTGAGTCAATCCTGAAAGTTGGCACCCATCAGTCAAAGAGTGTCCCCATATATTTACAGCATCAGGCGCGAGTCATGAGTCACTATTGACCAAACACCTCACACGTTTCAAAGATAGTTATGTCAACAATTTGGCCATGCAGCCGGTATTAGGCTTCCAAGCATGCCGCCGGGGGGTCCACAAGGTGCCGAGCGTCTCCGCCAACAAAACAGGAACAGGAAGCAAACTTGACTTGTCCCCACTTGTAGCTTGGTTGTTACAGGTACTTTGGACTTAATCGTGTAGCGCTCAAGGTTACAGATGCAACCAGCACATCTGCACCTGGACTACACCAGAGAAAGGTAAACTTGAACTGCTGGTGGTGGTTCTTTGGACCTTGGGCCCCATGCCCCTTAAGTCCTAAAGGGCACCCTCTACAACCGCTTTCAAGTATATGTATGCAGTACAGGTCTTTACTCCCACAGGATAACATTACCGCAATTGAGGCTCATACCTCCAAAACTGTTACTTAAGCATTTTATTGTTTTCTGTAAAATTCATCACTCTGAAAGGACTTGCCTGATTCAGTGGATGGTGGGGTCTAAAATCATATATAAATACATGTTATTTTTATAAATTTGTCTAAAATTTCTTCTGAAGTGTGAGTATCATTTATTGACAGTGTGCGGGGCGCTAGAGGGCGCACTGCGGGATGGCTGACTGAAGCGCCAGCTCCGTCGGACGGACGCTGAACAGCGGGAATTGCATCTACATCAGCGACCTAACACACCAACAAACAACATGTGGTGCAATCGGAACATGTCGTGCTGCTGAGGGTGACTCTTAAACAGCGGAATTGTGGAGCGGAGTCCTGTAATCTCCCATGAATGAACCGCGACTGACTGCGCTAGAGGGGTAAGATGGCGCCCGCTCCCAAGATGTTGCTGCAATCTCGGCTCTCAGACATTTACACTTCAGGCCACTGCCTCATACCCTCACAATAGACCACCTAATGCGGATAAGACACTTATATGGCTGTGTAATGACAGGAGAAGACTAAAAACGGAGTAAAGCGCGCGCACATTTGCCGAGCCGATCGAGACAAAATGGCAGCCCCCACAGAGCTCGATAGTGAGGCCAACAGACCACCGTACGCATTCCCATGGTACTGTCTGTCCATTAAACGGAACTAATGCATAGCTGGTAGCACGTGCGGTGATCTGCTTGAAGAATAACGCTGCCCGGAGCTCTTCGGACCGCGATGCCAAACTTGCACTAAACACTAAACACCGGGCTGTTGTTGTGGCGAACCACTCTAGTGTCACTGTAGAGACGGAAGCTGTATTTGAGTATCCGCGCCCCCTATTGCACACTGGTGTACACCCAACCCTGCTAACATCGTATGCGACATGGGGATTTAATGAACATTGCCTGGTGTAATTGAGAAGTGCATCGACCATCCATACACGCCGCACTACTTTATGAAGCTCCGGTTCTGGCAATAAGACACACCAGATTACTAGAGTACCGGTACCGCATCGCTAACAGCATAAATATATTAGCTGCACGCCGCACATAATGGGAGTGAATCTCGAGGGAGACATGGAATTAATTGGCTGCCGAATCCAGCAAATCCGCCCAAGTGACATCTAGCCAAACCGAGGGATAACGGCTCTTCGCGCCAGGCGGCCATTTAGGCGTGGTCGTCGGGTGGTGTAGGACGCGGAGATCAGGCCTGGATAACAATGCCGAGGTGCATTTTTGGACACCAGCGCACGCATTTTCTCCTGTGCACACTGTCTGGGCGTACAGCCCTAACACAGCGAAGTGGACCCACTTGCACAAATGAAATTGATATCGGGGGTTGATGTGCACACTTATGGATAGCAGCATCTCCACCGACGATAACAGGTCACGTTCAACTTGCCGCTAATAGGTACATATCAGAGATAACGTCTTGCTATCATTATAGTGCTGTGTAGTTCTGTGCCTGACTGTGGGGCCGCAGCAAAGGTCCCTGTTCCAGGATGGGGAAACCGGACAAGCAGCAACCAAAGCTCAACTTTGAGCAGCGCAGGACAACACGGGCGCCTGCATCACATTCGGACACAGATGGACGTAGAGGGTGGCGCAACGCAGGGGATGGAGTCTATTCTGAAAGCCATCCAATCCAGTCTCCAGGACATAAACGGTAAACTGGACCACCTCACCTGCCGTGTAGATAATATGGCGGCGAAGATGGACAAGCATGGTGAAAGGCTGGATGAGGCTGAAACCAGAATATCGGCGGTGGAGGATGAAGCACGCACAAGCACGTCTAAATGCACTGGTTTTGAAAAGATACTGGAAGTCATAAGGTCCAGGGCGGAGGATTTGGAAGCCAGATCGCGTGGCAACAATGTACGCATCGCAGGTGTGCCAGAATCTACAAACACGGGCAAGATGGAGACGTATGTGGAGCAACTCTGCCTGGCGCTTTTTGGCAAAGACGCACTATTGCCGGTATTTATTGTGGAGAGGGCTCATCACACCCTGGCACCGCGTCCCCCACCGGGAGCACCACTCAGGCCAATAGTGGCACGCATCTTTAATTATCGGGACTGGGAGGCTATATTGAGGATGGCACGAGAGCACAAAGACCTCACCTTCCAAAACAACCGACTGGAGTTCCATCCTGATTTCACAATGGCGGTGCAGCAGGCCCGCAAAGAATTTAACACAGCGAAAGCCAGACTGTGTGACCTGAAGATAGAATACGCCATGTTGTACCCGGCGCGTCTGAAGGTGATCTGGAATGGCAAATCGACGATGCTCTCCACACCCAAGGTAGCGAACGACTTCATCAAAACCATTGTGGCCGCTCGGAAGAACAGAGGAGGTCAAGAACAAGAACAGGACGAGGAATGACACTTTGCTGTGAAATGGTCACTGTCGATGGCGCTGATGGTCACGGATGACCCCAGACGACCTGGTAAGAACTGCCCTGGCTGATATAACCATTGAACTGAATCGCGATGAGCACCCCCACCAGCGGTAAGTCCACATTCTGAACTACTGCCCTTCACTGGTACACACGACTGGTACACACGACTTTACAAGCATGAATGGGTATAAACTATCTCAATATACCATGGTTGCTGTATTACCTGGAGGGTGCAGAGACTGAGCTTCTGAGTCACGGCGCGATGTATGCCTTCACGTATGTCTCCGCTTGATCCCATCCCTGGTTTTCATTACGCTCTGGGCAAAGGTGACATCTGCTACAACATACTGGTACTGTAAGCTCTCTGTTCAATTTCTATAAAGGTGGTTGATCTATGCCACGTGTCCCTGCACTTACATTGGGTTGGAGGGAACGGTATGGATACGGCGCTGCCACTTGGTTATGATGTGGCTATGGCTGCCCCCTATGCAAATGTGCTTGCACATCGGACTTCTTTGCACAGGAACTCAGGTATCCATGGCATTGGATGGAGGGGTGTGGTAAGGTGCCACAAGGTGTAGAGGTGAACTTGGAATATATGCAGCACGCATCTGGATCGCTCTGCACATCTGTATGGCGGACTCTACCAGGGCCTACTTGTTCTGTTTACTATGCTATCTATTTGTCTTTGTTATACCATGGCTCACCCTGCCACCACTGTAACTGGCACAGCATTTACTCCATCGCAGATTAACATTGCTTGTATACTGTTCTAATGTGATGTGCCATGCGCGTTGGAATGTGCTACGCGCCTTGCAAGCTGCTGTGCTATATATGGGCTCTATGCATTGCACTGATAATTGCTACTAAGGTCTATTATGGTCTAGTACTAAGGTTGCTATTCGATAGCGTAGTCCGGCCACATCCAATAGATCGGATGGAGACGTGCAGTCCAGGCGGACCCCCCCAATGGGTGATCCCAACGAAAGTTCTATGCAATTGGGATGTTTAATTGGGGTATGGCATCAGCAGGATTGGCTGCTGTTGTGGTAGGGGGATGGGGCTCTGGGGTCACTGTTTTAGTTCATGGCTCAGACTGCTTAAGATGTACTGCCTACAACCAACCGAAAAATGTCTGCTGTTTTCAAGGTGGTGCCTGCATGCAGTATATGTTATCTTTCACACGGAGATCTTATCTAGATCAGACAGAGAACGTTCACAATTCACACTGTCAGGCCCCATGGCTGAGGCTACGTTAGTTGCACAGACATTAAACTTACTCACTTGGAATATAAGAGGGTATACCAACCCCAAAAAGATAAGTCAGATATTCACATGCCTGGACAGGTGGCACATTGATATTGTTCTTTTCCAGGAGACACACGAAGCTCCACACTCGCATGCACAGGTGGGAAGGAGGTGGGCAGAATCTATTCACTGCTCAAAATACTCATCGTACTCTAGAGGGGTCTCCATCCTGGTGAAGAAAGGTACAAATTTCAGAATTGACAATGGTACTGGACACGTATGGCCGCTACATTATAATCAAAGGTAGGATACGGGGTCGGCGACTGACACTGGTTAACACATACGGCCCAAACACTGATACACCTGATTTTTATCATGAGATTTGGCAGCAGCTACATTCTGAGGATGATCAGACTTTGCTTTGGGGTGGTGACCTAAATATCGCTCTAGATGATAGTTTGGACAGATCGGGCAACACGACGGAACACCACACACAGGCCCGTGCCAAACTACACGATGTCCTGTTAGATTTACATATCACAGACATCTGGAGGGCGCGTAACCCAGGAGTTAGAGAAGCGACACATGCGTCGGCAGTACATTGCAGCTGGTCGCGCATAGATTACTGGCTGGGTTCAGATCTACTATTGTGGACCAGGGCGATCGCACATATGCCCAAAACTCTTACAGACCACAACCCCATCAAGTTGTCCCTACAAATTCCTAACTACACACCGCCACCGTATAGCTGGAGGTTCAATGCTGTAGCGCTTACTGACTCAATCTATGCAGATACCATAGAAAAGGCAATTAGGGAATACTTTCATATGAATGACAAATCCACTGACGACGCGGGCCTATTATGGGAGGCGTTTAAAGCCACAATACGTGGTGTCTGTATAAGTACAACGGCGGGGATATTGCGAGACATCAGAACACAACTGACCCGTTGCAAATCCAAACTTAGTATGTTAGAACATCAGTATGAAGAGGCGCCACAACCTTCTATACTTCGTGAAATCAGAAACATGAACATCGAGCATTGGCAGCGGACGAGATCAAATATCTGAGTAAAAGACACATAGCCAGAGCGTACGGAGAGGGTGGGCGTCCCTGGCAAATACTAGCGTCTAAAATCTGTGCCAGCCGCAAAACCCACACTGTAACGCAGATTAGAGGGGATGATGATGATAGAATACACACAGATCAAATGAGTATACTGCAGTGCTTTGTCCAAAACTATAGTGACTTATATCAATCACGACCGGTAGCTACACAGCATGAAACGCTCCACTATCTGGAGGACATTGCCATTGCATGGCTTTCCGACTCGCAGAGGCAATATTTCTCTCTGCCAATCACTGTTGAGGAAGTGGCTGAGGTGATCCAATCGCTACCGAATGGCAAGGCTCCAGGCCCTGACGGATTCACCTGTGAAATCTACAAAACGTACAAAGATACCCTAGCGTCTCGGCTCGTGGCTATGTTTGGGGCTGCACATGACGTCCAGATACTACCATCCACGCTGCGGGAAGCACTGATCATAGCGCTTCTTAAACCAGACAAAGATCCTGATAGATGTAACTCAGATCGTCCGCTGTCTTTGCTGAATGTGGACTCGAAAATTCTCGCAAAGGCTCTCGCCACCCGATTACAACCACTCATGGAGAATTTGGTCCTCCCAGACCAGTCTGGTTTTATACCCTCCTCGAACACTGCAAACAACACTAGGACACTCTTTGCGGTCTCACACTACCTGACCCCGACTACGAAAGCTGTAGCGGTTATGCTAGACACCGCAAAGGCATGTGATTCTATTGAATGGTCCTATCTAATTACAATACTTCGCGGGGTGGGTTTCCCCTTAATATTTATTCAATGGATCCAACTGTTATACACAAGACCTACAGCCAGTTAAAATCAATGGCTATGTCTCGGAGGCTTTTAATATAGGAAGGGGGACCAGACAGGGCTGCCCACTATCCCCCCTACTATTTCCCCCCGCCCTGGAACCTTTGGCCTGCATAGTTCGGCAGAAGAATCATCATCTGGCGCTCCAATTCCCAAGTAGACCCCTGCATATATCCCTTTACGTGGACGACATGCTACTGTATGTTCGCGATTCCACAAGAAATCTGGGCCCTCTCTCACGTACATACATTAAATTTGGGGTAATTTCGGGACTACAGATAAATTGGGAAACATCCTTGACATTCCCGCTAACGGATACTACCCTACCGCATGCGATAGAATACCCATTGGAGTGGCAAACAGATCCCATAAGCTACCTGGGAATTTGGTTCCACAGAGACCTAGAAATAGTCATTAGGACAAATTACGGCAGAGCAATAGACACCCTAGCGGACAAAATTAAGAGGTGGATCCAGCTCCCGCTATCGCTAGCTGACCGCATAGCGATAGTAAAGATGGATTAGTTACTTACCTGTAATCCTAGTTCTCTTCCAGGGGTATACTCATTAAAGTCATAAGCACTGAATTATCTCTGCCCATGAGCGGGGACCCGGAACACAAACAATATACATATATATGTGTAAATATAACCAAAAGTACATATGTTGTATATATGCTGTATATAAATGCAATAAACAGGCATGAGCCTAAAATGCATTTCATAGCCATGAAAAACTTTATTTTCATCAAAGAACCTGTTGTAAACAGTTATAAGCCTAAAAAGGCTGCATATGAAAAAATGTCTGTGTACAGAAAATCAGACTGGCACCCTGCCTTTAAGGCCCCAGAGAATCTGCACACTTTGCCTTTAAGGCCGCCTGGAGAACTCTGTTCCCATCATGCCCCACAGGTGACAGTTAGGTCAGTTCTTTTGTACGGTATAGTAAACTTTAGCAGGAATCTGCACTTAAAACCTTCATAACACATATTGAAAACGATAAACCTCAATGCTACTGCTCGCCCGGGGAGGCGGGAGGGTGCTTATGACTTTAATGAGTATACCCCTGGAAGTGAACTAGGATTACAGGTAAGTAACTAATCCTTCTCTTCGAGGGGATACTCATTAATAGTCATAAGCACTGAATAGAGTAGCAAGCTCATACCCACCAGAAGCGGGCGAACAGATAAAAGCTTAGCCATACTTTAAAATCACAGTGTTTAACTAGAATTAGGAAACAGATTTCTGAGTAATGCTTGTCCCACTTGTGCATCAGCCTGCGCATCAGAATCCAAACAGTAATGGCGTGTAAACGTATGCACTGAACGTCAAATAGCTGCTTTACATATCTGACATAGCCACATTCCTAAGGAGAGCTGTGGTAGAAGCTTTTCCCCTCGTAGAATGAGCCCTAGGTCTACCTGATAAAGACTTGTGGGCTTGCTGATAAGCCAGTAAGATACATGACACTATCCACCTAGAAATGGATCTCTTGGATGCTGCCAAACCAGTATTCGTAGGACCATAGTTCACAAACAGACGGTCCGTCTGTCTCAAAGACTTTGTTTTATCTAAGTAAAATTTCAAAACCCTTTTTATATCTAATGAATGTAAAGTCCGTTCTGCCGGACTCGAAGGGTTCGGAAAGAAAGTAGGCAATGTTATGGATTGGTTAATATGAAAATCCGACACCACCTTAGGTAGGAAAGCAGGATGAGTCCGGAGCACCACTCTGTTTCCATGAAAAACCGTGTACGGTTCATTGCAACACAAAGCCTGGATTTCGCTCACCCTACGAGCAGAAGTGATGGCCACCAGGAACGCTACTTTCCAAGACAGGTGTTGCAAAGACGCTTTATGTATAGGCTCAAATGGGGGACCCATTAACGTAGTCAACACCACATTAAGCTCCCAAGGTGGAGAAGGAGACCTGACTGGAGGATACACCTTCCTTAACCCTTCCAGAAAATCCTTCACCACAGGCATCCGAAAGAAAGATATCTATGTTGGCGATCTTCTATAAGCAGTTATTGCAGCAAGATGGACTTTGATGGAATTAAACTGCAAACCAGATTCAACAAGGTAAAGAAGATAAGGCAAGATCACCTTTTCTTGAGCATGAATAGGCTCAAGACCCTTACTCTGACACCAAAGTTAAAGCGTTTCCACTTAAATCCGTAGGATTGTGTCGTAGAAGGCCGCTTTGCGTCCTTAAGGATGTTCATACACTCCGGATTCAGCTTTAAGTGCCCGTACTGGATGACTTCAGGAGCCATGCTGCCTAGCGCAGGGAGGGCAGATTGGGATGAAGCATTCGCCCCTTCTGCTTGGACAGAAGATCCGGGCGACACGGCAATCTCCTGTGCGGTGTTATTGACAACTGGAGGAGATCTGGGAACCACCACTGGCGTGGCCATTCTGGGCAAATCAGTATCATTCTGGAGTGAGTCTTGTACAGCCGATTGATCACTGCTGATATCAACAGTGTCGGTGGAAAGGCGTACAGCCAATTTGGACACCAATCTATCAAAAGGGCATTCCCTTGAGACCCTTTCTGGTAGAACCTGGACGCGAAGACGGGGCATTTTGCGTTTGCCGCGTCTGAAAAACAGATCTATGTCTGGTGTTCCCCAATCCTGGAAAATGCTGTGCGCGACATCTTCGTTGAGGACCCAGTCGTGCGCTTCGACGAAGTCTCTGCTGAGGTCGTCCGCCTGTCTGTTGAGACTCCCCGGTAGGTGAATTGCTGTTATGGACAGATCTCGTGCAAGTAACCAATGCCAGATGGTCTGGCCTTCTATGGAAAGAGTCCTGGATCTGGTACCCCCTTCTTGTTTAAGTAATACATTGTCGTTCTATTGTCTGTTTGTACCAGGAGGGACAGAGTTTGAAGCGATGGCGCCAGGGACTTGAGAGCAAGATGGACCGCTCTGAGTTCGAGTAGATTGATGTGATACCCTTTCTCGAAGTCTGACCATAGCCTTGTACCTGCAGAGGGCCCATATGCGCCCCCCAGCCTTGGAGAGAAGCATCTGTTATCAGAGTCTGCATTGGTGGGTCCTGATGAAAAGGGACTCCCTTCATCACGTGCACCTTCTTCATCCACCACCGGATGGAATCTCTTGCAGACTGTTGGAAATTAATCCGGTCCTATCAGCATCCCGTCCTCTGTTTCCACTGATCTTCCAGACACGGTTGCAGAGGACGCATCTGCAAACGTGCATTTGGCACGATAAAAATGCACGACGCCATGGACCCCAGGAGAGAGGACACTTGCCGAACTGTCGGACGTGCAGTTTGAAGGAGAGGTAAACACTTTGCCTTGATGGATGACCACCTCTCCTCTGAAGGGGACACGTTTTCTTCTTCTGTGTCCAACTGAGCACCCAGGTAGTGGATCTTCTGGGTGGGGTTCATTATGGACTTCTTGTAGTTGACTTGCAAACCCAACTTGTACATGAGTTGGAGACATATCGACAGATGTTCTTCTAGAAGCGATGGGGATGAACTCTTCAGAAGCCAGTCGTCTAAGTACGGATATATGAAAATCCGCCTCTTTCGTAGACAAGCCGCCACTACCGACATACATTTTGAAAATGTTCCGGGAGCTGATCTCAGGCCAAAAGGGAGCACTGCGCACTGATAATGACGAGCCGCTACTTGAAACCTGAGAAATTTGGGATGTTTTCTGGATACCGGAATATGAAAATAAGCGTCCTTTAGATCGATGGAGCACATCTAATCCCCCTGGTGTAATTGAGGGAAGATCTGGTGAAGAGCCAGCATTCGAAACCTTTCCTTCCGAATGAATTTGTTCAGTCGTCTCAAATCCAGAATGGGTCTGAACTCTGTAACTGGACCTTTTTTCTTTACAAGGAAAGAATCGAGAGTACAGGCCCTAACCTCTCTGCTGGAAAGGAACTGGTTCTATGGGCTTCTTCTTCAAAACAACGTTCGCCTCCTGTTGTAAGCGCTTTATATTCCACTGTACCATCTTTAGAGGACGCATGACAGGGGGTGGATTCTTGAATCTCAAAAGATACCCGCAGTGAATGACACCCAGCACCCATCTGTCCTTCGTGATCTGTTTCCACTCGTCCAGATAACGCACAATACTTCCTCCAACCGGAGTGGGACACGGTTGTAGAGGAAGCATCCGTTCATTGTTTCTGAGGCTGCTTGGCAGCAGATGATTGCTGCCTATTTCCATTGCCTCTGCCTCGTCCAGGCCGCCGCTGCTGGAATTGCGACACCTTTGTTGATTCTGGCCTTGATTTTGCGAAGACCAATTGGTCTGTTGTATCCTTTGCTGAAAAGATCTCTTGTCATAGGGACGAAAAGTACCCAGACGTTTAAATTCTTTTTTCTTCTCGAGGCCTACGGCCTTAAGAGTGTCCACCTCCACCTTCATTTTAGACATCTCGTCGTCTGCGTGAGATCCAAACAGAGTCGAACCATTAAACGGTAAATTTACCATTTTCCTCTGTGCCTCCGGGTTTAGCCCCGTAAGGCGAAGCCAAGCTGTACGTCTTGCGCAAACACCGTGTGCATAACCATGAGCAGACAAGTCCACCGCATCAGCAGCCGCGCTAATGCTCTGGTTAGCCACCAATCCTCCTTCCTCCACTATTTCCAGGAAGTCTTTCTGATCCTCCTTAGGGAGTTTATCTGCAAAACGAGCCACTGAGTCCCAGAGCGACGGTCATAGCGGCCCAATAGAGCAGCCGCACTGGCCAGTCGCATGACCGACCCTGAGGTATTGCACATTCTTCGCCCCAAGGAATCCATACTCTTACTATCCTTTTCAGGTGGAGCAGAAGAGGTAGATGCTGCAGAATGCGCCTTTCTGACTGCTGCTACAATCAGGGAGTCTGGTTGTGGGTCAGACCGCAAAAACATTGGATCTCCTTCTGGAGCCTTGTACTTCTTCGCAATCCTAGAAGGACCTGAACCCACCGTGGCCGGAGTTAGGAATGTTCTCATTGCTGGTTCTATCAACCCGGGCACTAACGCCAGAAGAGGCCTGCCAGTCTTGTGATGCAGGGTTTCGAAGATGACTGACGTTGCTACTTGGGGAACTGCCATATTGATGCTGAATTTACTCGCTCAACGACATAATACATCATTAAATGTGCTTAAATCGTCCACTGGAGACACTCTGGAAGGAGGAGTAGAAGATATAGTTGGAGAATAGTCTCCATACGAAGATCTTGAAGAAGACGAAGACGATGTAGAAGATGGAGTAGGAGTTTTACGTCTTCTCTGAGGAGTTGCTGATCGCTGCCTCCTACGCTCCCTTGAACGAGATTTCTCTCTCACTAAGGATCTTGAGCGTGATCTTTATGCAGCTCCGTCCGAGGGACCGGAGCGCTCTCCCCCATTATCGGACGCATCTTCCAATGCCTTAAACTTTCCAACTACCTCGGTGACAAGTTAACAGGCCGTTCTGTATACTCAGGTGAAGCTTCAGGTGACACCTGCACAATATTCAGCCCTGCTGAAGACTTGGAAGCTCTAGATGCTGCACTGTGTTCAGAGACCAATGAACCAGACGGAGTCCGTTGTCTGGGCACCAACTGTCTGTCATCTGACACCTGCCTAGAGGTTGAGCCTGAATGAGCCACCACAGAAGAGTCCTGGTGCACTATCTCTTGCCCCACTGCAGATCTGTTGTCTTGCTGATCATGTGGGGAAGTCTCCGCTATAGGTTCGGGACTTATTTCTGACCTCGACAAAGACCTAATTGAGGTCCGAGAGGCTGGTCTTGATAGTCTCGACGCCGACCCATGTTCAGGTGGGGGAGATCTAGACACTCCATGCTTCGAGCCCGAAGCAAGCTTCGACGTCGACCTACGTCGCAATGGAGACCTTGACCTTCTTTTTAGGTCTCGACGTCGAATCCTTCGACACCATTCTTCCACTCGACCTCGACCTTTTCCTCGACGACGACGTATGTCTCTCTCTCGACCTCGGTCTATCCTTCGACGTCGACCGATGACTCTCTCGACGTCGACACTTTACCCTTCGACGTAGACACATGATCCTTCGACGTCAGACGTCTCTCTTCCCTAGACGTCGACCTCTCACGATCCTTCGACGTTGAACGTTGCACTCCCGACGTCGTCCTTACTGCAATTGACACCAATTGCCTCGACGTTGAAAAGGATTTTGACGGCGACTGTCGAGACGCTGAACCTTGCCTCACCGGCGAAGTCCTCGACGTCGACTGAGCCCTCTTCGACGTCGATCTGGTTCTCTACGTCGAGCGCACCTTTTTGGACGGCGACGCTCCCTGGAGTCGAAGTTTCTTAGTTCTACCTTCTGGAGACGCTGATCTTCGACGTTTAGGCTGAGAAGATGTCTTAGCAGATGATAATAAGACTTTAGAACTCTTCTCACCATGGTTTTCTCTCTCCAGAAGGCCCAGCAACCTAATTTTCTCCCTTTCTTTTAAAGTTCTATTTGAAAGGTTGAGGCAGTGATAACACTCTTCCACCTTATGAGAAGCTGGAAGACATCACACAAACAGAGCGTGGGTCAGTTTTCGACATCTTCCCACAGGAAGGGCATTTGTAAAATAAAGGTGGCATTCTGACTAAAAAACACCAACAGTTTAGTCAGAAAAGGTTAACAAACCACCACCATAGCTATATTTTGTCAAAAAATGACAAGAAAACCAAGTTCTGACAGAAAATACTACAAATGAGCAGAGCTCAAGTTCCAGGTTCCTCACAGAACAAGCCGGAAAAAAGAACTGACCTAACTGTCACATGTGGGGCATGATGGGAACAGAGTTCTCCAGGAGGCCTTAAAGGCAAAGTGTGCAGATTCTCTGGGGCCTTAAAGGCAGGGTGCCAGTCTGATTTTCTGTACACAGACATTTTTTCATATGCAGCCTTTTTAGGCTAATAACTGTTTACAACAGGTTCTTTGATGAAAATAAGAAGTTTTTCATGGCTATGAAATGCATTTTAGGCTCATGCCTGTTTATTGCATTTATATACAGCATATTTTCATGCTTCAGAACGTGTGTAAGGTTCGGTTTGATTAGCCTATGTATTAATGTTAGGCTGCATATTATGGTTATTATACATGTATATGTGTATAATTACTTAGTACTATGTACTTTTGGGTATATTAACACATATATATGTATATTGTTTATGTGTTCCGGGTCCCCGCTCATGGGCGGAGATAATTCAGTGCTGATGACTATTAAGGAGTATCCTTTGGAAGAGAAGGTAGTACTTCCTAAACTCCTTTACCTCTTCAATAATATCCCCATTCAACCGCCAAGGGAAGTTTTCAAGCGTATAACCACGATGGTGTTGAAACTGATCTGGGCGGGTAAGCAAGCACGCGTCACTCTAGCTATATTAACGTTACCACACTCCAAAGGGGGATGGGGAGTACCAGATTTCTTATTATATTACTTATGTGCCCAGGAACACTATGCCACCTTTTGGCACCATAAAATTCCAAATCTGACTCACGTAGCTATCGAGGAGGGAGACGCTAAGCCTGTCCCACTGGACGCCATCATCACACATGATAGACCACCACTCCACAACAAGGACATTAATACAATTTACAATACAAACGCACCATGGAGGAGGTTAGGTCGTCTAGCACACAAACTGCCACTCTACGCTCCTGCTTTACCACTCCACCATCATCTCAATCTGTCGGTGACGGCTGAAACTGTGGGTATGGGTCTACTAAATCAAGTGGGTATAGTCTCAATGGGAGACTTGTATAAGGATGGAGTATTCCTCATGGGACATGATTTGGCCTATATACAAAACCCAACGCTATTATTTCAATTCACATTTCACAGGCTGAAAGGTGCGATCAGACAACTTTACCCTACCTTTCCTGATGAACCGCCTACTTTGGATACATTACAACTTGTCCTGACGTCCCCCAACACCAAAGACTTAGTATCTCGACTATACGCAATGGCACAGACAGAAATAGGCTATAGGGCTAACAGAGCTCAGGAACGTTGTAAACTGGTGCTGGAGGACCCCCTCATAGAAAAGGACTGGGAGACTGCTTGCAAACTGACTAAACTGCTTACACCTAATGACAATGTGCGGATGATACATTTTAAGAACCTACATGAGGCATATTACACCCCGGTTCAATTGCATGGATATGGTTTACGTGACGAAGCACAATGCAAAAGATGTAACTACCACCAGGCTGACTTTATCCATTTAGCATGGCATTGTGCAAGGATACAGAACTACTGGACGGAAGTCGTAACTATATTGTCTGCAGTATCAACGGTATAACGGCACCACAAGTCAATTTACGCTGTACTGTCGATTGGGTGGGGAGTGCGGTAGTGGAAGGATCCAGTTTGGTTTATGTTTGTTCTGCATTGGAAAGAGTAAAACCCCGAGACCAAAGATTACTGTTGACGCGGCTTTTCCCCGCTTTTACTGACCACAGCAATAAATATCAATTTTTTCTTTAACTTCCCTGGAATTTTCCCCCCAGACCCAAGCATGTTCCCAGGAACCCTCAACATTTGATTTAACAGTATTTACATTTATAGACTACCGCCACCGTCTCGCTATTTGACATTACCACACACAGAGAGTCTTTCGTCAGTTACAACACACCTCGCACCATGTGACCGGAATAGACTTTAAATCAGCAACCGCAATGGCGAACACTCTCAGGAGTGGCATCCATATGCTGCAGACGCACACACCCAGAAGCTGCCGCGAGGCCGCTCAAACAGTCACATAAGGTTAGTAAACAATGCAACAACCTGAAAAGCTGTGTTACTAACTGGCTAAATATGCGAACCCACGAGAGCTAATCTTCCCGTTTTTTACGTTCTTTTCAGCATATAATATCCATGATCAAGAGCAGGCATGTGAGTTTCAAACACTTTCATTACTTTTTTCACGAGGGACATTAGCTGGTAAAAATATTATAACATTTGTACAAAATCACTGCGTGAATTAGACAGAATCACAATGTGACACAATTATAACTATGTCTTGTTTCAAACATTTTTTATTACTTTTGTATTACTTTTCCCACGAGGGATATCAGCTGGTGAATATAATGACATCTGTATAAAACCTTGGCATGTATCAGACAGAATCACAATGTGACACAATGACCAAACATCAGTGCATTGCTATTGTAATTAAGTTTTGTAGCTTTTTTTATTGACAGTATCATTCCCTGATGAAGGGCATCACAAATGGCCGAAATGCATTGGATATGAAGTTAAATTGATAATGCCTCATTTGTTGAAAATTTAATTAATCAAATGACTATCTTTGAAAATACAAAAGGAATAAACATTTGAAATCTCTTTTTGAAAACGACAAAACTGTGTGGGAATCCTCTTGTGAACAGAGAAGAGAATTGAGTGTTCCCTCAGGGATGGTTCCAGTGAACCACTGGAATCACTTGTATGACTGTAGGTCAGTCAACGCAAGGCACTTAGAAGAACTAGATGATCAAGAGGTATATCTTTACAGACCAGCCAGAAGAGCATCCCTTGAAGCTAAAATCCTGGCTAAAGAAAGAGAGGGCTCAGATGGGTCTAGCACCTATGGATGAACGCTGCAAAGGAAGTAGGGAGAAGAAACGTTTGACCCTAAAATTGCCAAAGGGATTATCCCCAAAAATGCTGAGGGTGAGGACATCACAAAGTGGTTTACATCCTTTTTTGAGGGCTTGGAAAATGAGGATGTTACACCAGCGACACTGGAGCTCTTCAGTTTAGGTGTTATTCTCAGGAAAGTGCAGGGATAGGCTCCTGACACTTAAAGTGGAAGATGCAGAGTTTTATGACCTCATGAAGGATATCCTGATTGAGGGCTTTGAACTCACCACTGAAGAGTATAGGATCAAGTTCAGGAAGACTCTTAAAACCTCAAGTCAATCCCGGGTAGATTTTCTCGACTTCTCAGTAACCCCCCACCCCTCCAAGAGGAGAGATGTGGGACAAAGAGGAAAACCCAAAGATACTTCTAAAGGCCCCAACAGTTTGTTCAGGAGGGTGGGCCCAAGACTCTTCCCAATCCAGGGATGGGTACCAGGGTAAAAACTGGAATTCGAAAAATGCATGGTGCCATCTCTGTAAGTAGAATGGTCACCAAACTGGGGGCTCTTCATGCCTCAAAAGGGTTACCACTAGTTCATTACCCACAACAGTTACTCATCTCCAGATGAGATCCTTGGTGTGCCCTGACCCGGTCTGAGAGCACACTGAAGCTATTTTACTCTCATAGGGTGTGGTGGACATGGCTACCCTAGCTGTCTGGCCCATTAGTCTGGAGAGATTCCGCCAGAACCCACTCATTAATGGGATTGAGGTGGAAGCTCTGAGGGATACAGGTGCAAATGTATGTCACCATTGTGACTGAAAAACTGATATCCCCAGAACAGTACTTAACTGGACAAACCTATCCAGCTATCAATGCTGATAACATTACCAAGGTGCATCCCATGACTTTTAGGTCCTTGGAGTGGGGAGAGGTCACTGGCCAAGAGAAGGTAGCTGTGTCCTCTGCCATCCCAGTGGAATGTCTGCTGGGGAATGATCTGGGTTGAGGTAGACATGAGAACCTATGCAACTATGCTAAGAATACCTGAATGGGTGTGTGCTAAAACAAGAGAGCAAATCCCAGGGTGAAAAGAAGAATTTGGAGCCTGGAATAATAGCCTAAACCTCCAAGAGAAAAAATACCAATAACAAAGAACACAGCAGTGTAGGCTGCCTGATGGTTGCACTAGTATCTGTTTGTAGTAATAAAACAGCAAAAGTAAATGCTCAATTGTTCATAAACCCACTGCTAGGGATTCATTTTAAAAACAAGTTTTGAAACCGAATGAAACCGAAACACCTGTATGCAAAATATATCAATCCTGACAAGGTTATTCCAAAAAGCAATATGGATGGTGTATCCTTCTATGATTACCAATTCAATATAGATCTCATAGAAATATCATTACCGCTATTGAATTGTTATTGATAGGAGGATACAACATACATTTTGCTCTTCGTAAGACCCTTAAGTCAGGATTGATACATTTTGGATACAAGCACTTCAGGTTCAATATGTTGCAGAAGAAAAGGCAAGTAGGCTGGGAAACCAACTTTTGAAAAGACAAGCTCAGGTTCCCCTCCCATAAGGGAGAAGACCCGTCAGCTCTTGAGTGACATGAGACTCAGGAACTTGGTCCATGCACAGAAGAGCTCATAGTACCTCAAGGGAAGATCTGTGCCAGTGATAAAGAACCTGTCCCACTCTTAAGAGCCTGAGACAGCAAGCTGACATACAGGAAAGTAGGGATGTCAGTGGTTACAATAGGACCTATTGGGAGGACGGACATCTTTATACGGAGGCCAGAGGTCCCAAACCTGGTCCCACTAGAAGAGTGGTAGTGACTCAAATATAAAGGGAGTTCTTACTCACTTCGGCCCATGACATCCCCCTAGATGGGCATCTAGGCCACACAAAAATATGGAGTAGATTGTTTGCCTACTCCTACTGGCCAAACATCCCAGAAAGTGAAGGAGTTCTATAACTCCTGTGTTACCTATCAAGCCAGTGACAAGACGGGTAGCTAGCCAAAGGCCCCCCTCATCTCACTACCAGCGGTTTGGGTTCCCTTTGAAAAGGTTTGGGGTTGACATGGTTGGCTTTCTGGACCCTCAAACAGCTTCAGTCAACAGGTTGACTCTGGCGGTAGTGGATCATGCCACCAGATATCCTGAGGCTATTCCTCTTAGGACTGTCCCTATTCCTACAGGGACCTCAGGTATTTTCTGCTAGAGTGGGTTTCCCTAAGGAGGTGGTTTCAGACAGAGTAGTAACTTCATGTCTGCTTACCTGAAAACAATGTGGGCTGAGAGCAGGGTGACATAAGTTCACCACCACATATCACCCACAAATAAATAGCCTTGTTGAGAGGTTTAACAAGACCATGAAACGTATGATAACAGGACTCTCTTACAAATTCAAAAGGAGATGGAATTTCATATTGGCATGGCTGCTCTTTGCCTACAGAGAGGTGCCACAGAAAGTAGTGGGCTTTAGTCCTTTTGAGGTTCTGTTTGGCCATCCTATTAGAGTTCCAGTGAATTTGGTAAGGGAAGGCTGGGACAAGCCTCTAAAAAGCGTAAACTGGCAAAACCCTAATCAACACTTTGGTCTTCGCCAAAACAGACTACTTCAATGCCCTTCTTCTGAACGCCCAGGAAAAAGTTCTTAACAGGCTGCAGCTAGTTCAGAATGCTTCAGCCAGAATCCTACTGGACATCCCTTAGTTCTCATCGATCTCCCCTTATATTCAACAACTGCACTGGCTCCCAGTCAGGAGGCGTACAAAATTTAAGGCACTATGCATCGCCTACAAATCCATCAACAATTTAGGCCGACAGTTTCTTAAAGACGCCCTCTGCCCGCTTGACAATTCAAGAACGCTTCGCTCTTCCTCTGCCCATCTACTCAAAGTCCCACGAACTAAAAGAGCCAACTGGGGTGACAGATGTTTCACGATTTCTACCAGCTAAACTTTGGAACACACTCCCCCTTCACATCAAAACGGCCCCTACACTCATGAGCTTTAGGAAGAAACTAAAAACCTGGCTTTTCTCACGCTAAATTTTTGCCATAGCTATCGTTCTGTATACTGAGCGCCGAGACACCTCCGGGTAGTTGTGCGATATAAAAATCGCAAAAAACAAGCAAACATACCAGACTATGTGCTAAGCATTTGCTCTAGGAAAGCGGAGTACATTGAAAAAGCCAATCACAACCTTGTGGCAAGCCAAGAGCTCTGGAAGCAATGGATTGACCAAAACGCTGCACTGTTTGAGTTTCAGCCAGGGCAGAAGGTATAAGTATTGGAGCCTGTGGCACCCAGGGTCCTCCAGGACAAATGGAGTAGACCCTATCCTTGAGAGAAAAGGGGAGATCACCTACTTGGTAGACCATGACACACTCCGGATTCTCCGAGTGTCATCCATGTGAATCGCCTTAAACCCTTTTATGGCCAGGCTTATGTGACCATGCTCATTGTCACCAATGAGGATCAGGAAGAAGAGAATGAATCTCTCCCTGACCTCTCTAACAACCCAAAAGATGGGTCTGTTGAAGGAGTCAGCGTGTCAGACACCCTCACTGTCCAAAAGCAAACGGACTACAGGCAAGTCCTGGGGCAGTATGCCGAGCTCTTTTTCCCTAACCCCTGCTCACACAACTGGGTTCCCACATGTGGAGACTGGGGACAGCCATCCTGTAAAAAACAAAATTTACAAGCCGGTGGACCTTGTTAAGAAAAGCATCAGCGCTGAGGTCAGCAAGGAGTTAGGGGGTGATAAAACCCTGAGAGTCCATGGGCCAGCCCAGTGGTCTTAGTCCCAAAACCTCATTCCAAGGGAGGTAAACCAGAGAAGAGGTTTTGTGTGGACTACTGTGGATCCCAATTGTAGGAGAGTGGGGTCTGCAATCCTATAGTCACCCCCGATTTTTGCTTTTTGCTTCACTGGTTTACGACTTTCCCTGGCTGTGGGCCTGCTAATCAGATCCACAGCCTAGCTGTTCTCTCTCTAAATTGACACACATGTACCTTAGGCGCATTTACCAATTGGTACTGGGCCACCTTATCAGTCCCTGTACAGCATACCTTAGGTATCCAGGGCCTAGGTGTACCCAGGGCCTACCAGGGGCTGCAGCATGTATTATGCCACCCCTGGCTCGCCATCCAAATCTGACACAACTGGCTGCACGACAGCTGGGGCAGGGTGGTGTAAACACCCTTTGCTTTAGATATAGTATTCCTATATCTAACCCTAAAATGGACACATGTATTCCTATCAGTCACTCCTATGGCAGGCCTTATCAATCCTGAAGGCAGAGTGCTTGGAATTATGTGAGATGGTGCTCTGGCATGAGCTGAGCCCGTTTGCAGCTTGCGGAACCAAGTCCTAATAGCTGTTCCATGATAACGCTATACCATATACTCTTAAGTGCATTATGTACCTGGCGGTCAAATGCTAACTTTGGCATAGCATTATCAAAACATGTCGAGTAAGGTGTCATACGAATTGGAATACTAACCCCTCGCCAATTCTGGCGACGGGGTTAGCATTCCACCCTTCTAGAGGGACACGACAAGTATGTAACTGTGAACTCCGGTTAAAGTTAACTCGAGCCTCAGCATCACAAAATGGATGCTGCCACCACAGACAAAAGTCTGACCTCCTGCTGCTGGGAGTCCTTCCAGCGAGGAGAGCTTGGACAAAGGGTTTCCTGTCAGGGGCGGTGCTAGCACCATCCCAGACAGGGTTTTGTGTATCCCAGGTAGGCAGGGCTGAGAGGAAGGTGACTGCAAGTGGCACCCCGGTGCTCACTGTGCATATGCCGGCTCAAACCAGTTCCAGGGGCACCCCAGCCCCTGAGCTGGGGAAAGTCCGGGCAAGGGAGAGGGGTGTAAACACCCCCCCTCCTGGTCCCACCCATGGGCAGGACCTAGTCGCGTGCCAGCCCCTTTTCTTAGAATAAAGGTAGGAGCAGGCCCCCTTCCCAAATTGGATAATCTTGAATATTGAACGACTTTCTACGAAAGGAACTCTTGCCATTCTCTGAAGACTCTCCCTTGTGGCTAAGGAGTAGCCACCCTGCACCCGCAGGCACCACCTAAGCATCGCGGTTTGCTGCACGTCCATCCTCCGGATCAAGACTGACCAGCTCGACGAGACCCGGATTCCCTGGCATCTCTGACCTCTACCTGCATCATCAGCCCAGCTGAGATTCGTGGGTGTGACGAGACCTGAGGGACCGGCCATCTTCAAAACCTGCACGACGCTTAACCAGCACGACCGCCGAGGGATCCTCAGGTGAGTGCACTGGGGTTTGAGAAGCCCCAACCCAGAGCAGCTCCAGCACCTAAGTCCAGCCCCCCAGCATCCACGAGATCTGCGTGGGGCCCTTCTGCCCTTCTGCTGCTTGCCACGTTGTCCGGTCACTTGCCCGTTGGCTAGTGGCCCTCCTGACGACGTACCACGACGTTTCCACCGCTGGTCTGGTTGCTCCAGACTGGCCCATGCTCCCTTCCAAGAGAGGAGCACCCCGGACCCTCTTGGTCCACTCCAGACGCCATCTTGACTCCACCTCGTGGGCTTGCCTTTGCCAAGGCTTGTTGCTCCATTCCTGGTTCCAGCATCGCCGACAGCAGACACCCTCGTGGGACAGCTCGCACCTCCAGCCTGGTCGCCGACAACGCCTCCTTGCCCGTGTGACTGCAGAGTCCAGCGTCGCCCACTCACCTGATCGCGGTGACCTCATCCGGTGCCATCCTGGTGCCCACACAATCACTGGCTAGTGATTAAGAACTGAGTCCCCTCTGCTTTCAGGTCATCCATCACCGATCCAGGCTTGGATCACACCGAACATCTTCACTGGTCGCCTCCCAGCAACTTCTTCTTTCAGGCTCCATAGACTACAACGAGGATTCCAGACGTCTTTTGAACCCTATGCAGCCGCAGCCCCTGGGCTAGGTAACCCGAGCATTTCGGTGCTCCAACGCAGGTTCACTATCCAAGTGTCCAGATCCTTTTTCGTTTTAAGTCTACCTAGTCAGATTCGTCCGGAAACAGTAACTTTAGAAACACTAGCCTCCATAGACTTTGTCCCGCATCCCGAGTGAGAGTGCACACTCTGCACCCGATCTCCCTAGGCCTCCTGCTCCTAACCTTAGGGTCCAGTAGTGTAGTCCTAGCGATCCTGAAGCCTCTGGATCTTGTTACATACCTGCTAGTATTTTGCATTCCACTTTTAGTGTATATGGTTTTTCGTGCCCCTCGGGCATTTGCGTAAATTGTGCAACTTGAAGTATTTTCGTAAGAGTTTTGTATTGTGCTTAGCTCCCTGACTCAAAGAGTTCAGGGTAGACTTGTTATTAATAAATATCCTTTATCTTGTGTGGTGTCCTTTCACATGGTGTTCAAGGGGTATATGTGATGGTAAAACAGCTGGCTTAACACGCCCTCTAGAGTTTAGCCTAAAGACTGCTTTTGTTCACGCTACTAGGATAGCTGGTCTATAAGGTTGACTTACAACCAATCATCAATAAGGGTCGTTTGGTATGATACACAGTGATCACTAGAATAGTGAGCACCATATATCAGGCCAACTTCTCACACCAATGCAGTCACAAAGACTGATGCTCACCAAACCCTAATAGCTGCTCAACTAATGGGCAGGTTGGGTGCAGCAAGTGTCTCAGTACTTTTGACTTACCTCAGGGTACTGGTAGATTGGTCTCCCCCTAGGACCCAAAGAGAAATCAGCATTCTCGAACCCTGATGGGCATTACCAGTTTACTGTGATGTCTTTTGGTCTAAAGAATGCCTCTGCAACCTTCAAGAGTCTAGTAAACAAAGTCTTGGCTGGACTGGAGTCTTAGTGCAGCATATCTTGATACTACTGTCCACAGCTCTTTTGGCAGGATCTCTTCATCCACCTTGGAAAGGTACTTGAGGCCCTGCGCAAGGCAGGAATCACTATCAAGGAAAACAAGTGCCAGGACAGGGAATCAGTTGTATACTTAGGCCACCTGGTAGGTGGAGGTCAAGTTCAACCCTTACAGCCCAAGATCCAGACTATTTTGGACTGGGAGGCTCCAACAACCCAGACTCATGTCCGGGCATTCCTTGGCTTGACTGGCTACTATAGGGGATTTGTGAAGGGGTGTGGTACTATTGGGGCACCCCTCATAAATCAGACCTCCAAAAAGCAATTAAAGAAAGTAAACTGGACAGTGGGCTGTCAAAATACTTTTGACACTGAAGGAAGCAACGTCCTGAGCACCCATACTAAAAGCTCCAGATTATTCAAAGCAGTTCATTGTGCAGACTGATGCCTATGTACATGGGATAGGTACAGTTCTATCTCACACCAATGATGGCTAGGACCAGTCTGTTGCTTTAATTAGAAGGTTACTGCCCAGAGAACAGCCTTGGAGTGCCACAGAGAGGGAAGCTTTTCTTGTGGTTTGGTCCCTGAAGAAGCTGAGCCCAAACCAGTTTGGTTCTCACTTCCTTGTTCAACCAACCACAGACTTCTTGGAAGGGGAAAATGCCAAGCTGCTTCGGTGGTCCATCTCCCTACAGGGCAGGGACTTTACAGTGGAACACAGACCTGGGACAGACCATGCCAATGCAGATGGCCTTTTCAGGTTCTTTTTCTACTTAGACAATTAACACTCTCTTGGGAAAGGTTAGTATCCTTCTCTTTCATTATTGGGGAGGGGGCTTGTGAATGAAAGTGTCACTTTTGGCACTGTCACCCCCACTTCTTGCTCACGGATACTGATTGATGATGCACTGGGTCCCTGCTAACCAGGACCCAGTGTCAGTACTCTTTGCCTAAAAACAAGACAAACGTTCAATTGTAACCCAATTAGCAAGGATTTTGGGCCCCCTGAAAGTTCCTTGTAAATGGTACCCTTGGTATCCAGGGCATGGGGAGTAAAGAGGGTCCCTAAGGGCTGCAGCATGTATTATGTCACCCTTAGGACCCACACACAAACAGCATGCAGACTGCAACTGCAGATGCATGAAATACTGCAAACCATTCTGAAAACACAGCATGGCACACTCACTGTGTGCCATGCCTCTGTACACTGCATGTACTAAATGAAAGTCACCCTTAGAGCCCTAAGGCAGGGTGTATTATATTACATGTGAGTTCACATCTGCATTAGCAGATGTGTCCCTGAAATGCCTAGTTCCATTGCTAAGTGATCAGGAACCCATCTTAAGGTATGTACTGGGGACTGGTAATTACAAGCTACCCAGCTACATATTGGCTTCACTGAAAATACTGATGTTTTGTATCACACATCTTATCTTAATAAATCTGTACTGATGCCAGTACTGAATTTATGACATGCAACCAGATGGTACCTCAGAAGTGCCCCCTTAAATCCTACTAGTCACAGAGTGCACTGGCTGACCGGCATCTTCCAGCCTGCCACTACAGACTTGTTTCTGACCCCCTGCAGGTGAGAGCATGCGCTCTCCGAGGCCAGAAACAATGGCTAGCAGATTAGCATCTCAAGGCTTTAGGCTTCAAAGCCTCTCCCGCCTTTGAAATGAGACCATGGCTCCCCCGCAGAACTGGGGAATACCACCCCCTGCCCTCAGGCCTATTGGCACCAGAAAAGGTGGGTAATTAGATAGTCAGAAGGCGTGTCAAACTTACAGACTAGTCTTAATGCAACAAATGATGGACGGAATGCTGATTGATTCAAACATTCTCACCCAGTCAAGAGATCTGCGTTAAATCCATCGTTCTTTTGCCCACTACATCACCCCAGTTTGGACCCAGCCATATGCAAATCAGTCTTGACCCTGTGCCTCATGGGAACAGTCCAGACCAAACTGCCAAGCCAGGTACTCCCTGGATCGGAAACAAGCATCCTGGGACCAGTTTCCGGGTATGACACCCTTCATCAGCCAGGCTAGCTTGAATCCAGTGGCACAGTTAGCAAGTGACCCACGTCTGGGCATACCCATCACACTTCGGGAGTAAAGTGTAACTGCAAGAAACGGACGGAATGCTGAATGATTCGAAAATTCTCCCAATAGGTACAGGGTCAAGACTGATTTGCATATAGTTGGGTCTGAACTAAGGTGGCAACGTGAGCCAAAGAACAATTATGGATTCAACCCAGATATGTGACAGAGTGAATGTCTAAAAAAGTTTCAGCGCTCAGTCCATCATCTCATTGTGTTTGCTGTATTCACACATACAGACTAGGCACACCCCTAAGGTGGGCCACCTGAAGTGGACAGTCAAAGAAGGGTTTAACCATCTTGTTTTTGGTGGAACTAGGAACATGATTTTGCCCATTCCTTGAAGGAAGTGGTCATGTAGGGTGTGTAGACACTTCAGGGGTAGGTAGCCTATTGGATACTGCCATACACTCCCCAAAATTCAGAATTTAGATATCCCCACCCCCTCAGACACCAGAGCTGCAGATTAGTCTATAGTCTATCTGGGAATAGAAGGACAAAGAAAAACGGACACCGCAAGACCAGAGTACCTGAACCTAAATTGTCGCTAAACCCTGCCTGGCTGCTGGTAAGCTTGTCAACTGCTGGACCACCTTGTCAAGGAGCTGAACGTCCTCCCCAAACCCTTGGATGTCTGTCCAGTACTTCAACAACCACTTAGCATCTCCCTGGCAGTGGAGGAGCCATCCTTCTGCATCTGCATGCACCGACTTTTACTTAATTTTCCTGGCAATCGGTCCCACCAAGGGAGCATCTCGCCAGAAGAAGGTCACGTGGTTCCAAGAGGGCAGCCCTGTCTCCCCAGCCAGTTTCGAATTGGTAGACCGCTCATCGCTGCAGACAAAAAGGAAGAGGTAGCCATGCTCTGGAGGGTCAGATCTGTCTATCCACACAGTGTGAAGACACCAGGACCAACCAGAGTCAAGCAGCACCAATACTTGGGGTACCACACACCCTGCACGAAACACTAACAGCAAGAGTCCAATACGTATTCTCCCTGCACCACAACAGAGCAGCCGTCAAGGGAATTCAGCATCACTGAGACCCATTTCATGAGTGGCCCATCTGTCCTGATTTTACCCCTGCCAGTTGTTTGTCCCAAACCACGAGGATCAAATTTGCAACCCTGGACCAGCTGACCTAACCACTCGGCACATGAGCCACCAGGGGTACCAAAGAACCGACTCAGCCTCCTTGCTCCAAGACGCCTTCCAAATCAAGCTCCCATTCGGCAGTCTTCTGACTTGTCCCCAAGATGACATTTTCCTAACACACCAGGAAGAAAAACTCAAAGAAAACACTTGTCAAAACGTCGAAAAAATCCAGTGACTGAGGGTAGCTCTTCTCTGAATCAGCGCTGGCTGATGAGGAAAAAAAACAAACTGATGTTAGCGCACCTACATAGGTACCACAACGTCACTTCCAGCGCGGGCGACGCATGCGGAGTCAACGGATGCCACCTACCAGCGCACAGGGGGATGGCTCGCAAAAAAAAACCATCTGAATCCACTCTGAAGCCTGGGAAATTCAAAGGTAGAATTCTGCAGCTAGAAGTGAGATTGCAGAGGCACTAATTGTTGGGTTCTGCAACAGGTATTTGTTTACAACAGTCCCTACAAGACAAACCCTAGAGTTTTAGGAGATGAGACAGTTCCATGTGAACTCTGAACTTAGAAGTACCCATCAGAAAGGCTAGGAAACATACTCAACCAACATATTTACCACCCTCACACCACAGAAAAGGCAATATGAAGAACATCACCATTACCACTGGCCACAATCAAGGAGCTGTGTGGCAAGGTGTTCTTTGTTGAAGATTGCGGACACTTTAGGACAACCACAAGGACTTCAGAGACACTTGATACTGAAAATATCTTCAAGATGGAGACATAATAAAATATAGCATTTAACACTGGAGCCATGAATGCTGAGACACTACACAAACTACTGAGTCTGAAAACTCAGATGAATAATCACAACAGAGTAAGGCTCTGCAAGCCCTTTGATCTCTTCTCCCAGATATCAATCCCATCCTAGGAGTGACGCACCTGTCACTAATGTGAGATCTGGTTGGGGAAGGGAGAATGGTCTGCCTCTGACCCAATCACGATTCATTAGCCACCATTGGAAATCCTTCGTAGTTCCCTCCGAGAGAGTACTTAACTAGGTCTTTTGCCGCCCATGGCGCTCCCAGCCTTTGCCGCCCCACAAAGCCACAGGTAAGGGTGGGGGAGGCTGCTGCCCCCAGAACTCATGCTGTCTGGGGCGAACCACCCTGCACTCCCTTGTTACACTACTGCTACGAGATTAGGGCCATGACCGAGATATTCCCCTGATTCTGTGCCAATTGGAACTACAAGTCCCACTGCAAAGCCCGCATATGCCATCGGGCATGAGTTACCAACAGAATGCAGGATGCCTGGAGTCCTAACAGCCTCAAGGTCAGTCTCATCGAAATCCAGGAAAGAGGATGAAGCATCATAGCCTGAATAACCTGGACTAGTTGCTCAGGAGAAAAAGCAGGCCAAAAGGGAGCACAGTGAACTGAAAATGCTTGTGGCCTACTGTGAACCACAGGGCACACCAGTGGCCAGGCAGGACAGAAGTGCGGCAAGTTCAACACTACATCCAGTCTTCTGGGTCCGGAGAAGAAAGGACTTGAGCTAATGTGAGCATTCTGAACTTCTTTTTGAGGAAGGCATTGAGGGGCCATAGGTCTAGGATAGGACGAAGACCTTCATCTTTTTTGGGCACCAGAAAGTAGTGGGAATAACAACCACAACCCACTTTTGGCGTCTGCACAATCTCTATGGCACCCTTGGCACAGAAAGCTGTGAGGTCTGAAGGAGAAGGCACAGATGATCTTCCGCCAGCCGTTCTGGAGATGGTGGCATGGAGGGACGGGCTGTCATGAAGGGAAGTTAGTAGCCGCTTCGTACAATGTGCAAAACCCACCTGTCTGATGTTATGGACTGCCATTGGGGCAGGGGGTGTGGCGAGGAGATGGCAAATCCTGCTGCCAACTCGGTACCCATGTTAAGAAGGTAGATTAGGAGGGTTTGGAGGCTGCAGCTGCCAGGGGGTGGTGGTGGTTGACTGATCAGACCACTGGCAGCCTGACATGAGTGTAGGAGAGTGGGGTCTGCAATCCTATGGTCACTCCCGATGTTTGCTTTTTGCTTCACTGTTTTACGACTTTCCCTGGCTGTGGGCCTGCTAATCAGACCCACAGCCTAGCTGTTCTCTCTCTAAATTGACACACATGTACCTTAGGTGCATTTACCAATTGGTACTGGGCCACCTTATCAGTCCCTGTACAGCATACCTTAGGTATCCAGGGCATAGGTGTACCCAGGGCCTACCAGGGGCTGCAGCATGTATTATGCCACCCCTGGCTGGCCACTCAAATCTGACACAACTGGTTGCACGACAGCTGGGGCAAGGTGGTGTAATCACCCCTTGCTTTAGATATAGTATCCCTATATTTAACCCTAAAATGGACACATGTATTCCTATCAGTCACTCCTATGGCAGGCCTTATCAATCCTAAAGGCAGAGTGCTTGAAATTATGTGAGATGGTGCTCTGGCATGAGCTGAGCCCGTTTGCAGCTTGCGGAACCAAGTCCTAATAGCTGTTCCATGATAACGCGTACCATATACTCTTAAGTGCATTATAATCCTCGCGGTTATATGCCAACTCTGGTATCGCTTTTTCAAAACATGTCGAGTAAGGTGTCATACGAATTGGAATACTAACCCCTCGCCAATTCTGGCGACGGGGTTAGCATTCCACCCTTCTAGAGGGACACGACATGTATAACTGTGAACCCCGGTTAAAGCTAACTCGAGCCTCAGCATCACAAAATGGATGCTGCCACCACAGACAAAAGTCTGACCTCCTGCTGCTGGGAGTCCTTCCAGTGAGGAGAGTTTGGACAAAGGGTTTCCTGTCAGGGGCGGTGCTAGCACCATCCCAGACAGGGTTTTGTGTATCCCAGGTAGGCAGGGCTGAGAGGAAGGTGACTGCAAGTGGCACCCCGGTGCTTACTGTGCATATGCCGGATCAAACTAGTTCCAGGGGCACCCCAGCCCCTGGCTGGGGAAAGTCCGGACAAGGCATATGGGTGGAATCACCCCCTCCTGGTCCCACCCATGGGCAGGACCTAGTCGCGTGCCAGCCCCTTTTCTTAGAATAAAGGTAGGAGCGGGCCCCCTTCCCAAATTAGATAATCTTGAACGAATTTCCACGAAAGGAACTCTTGACTTTCTTTGAAGACCCTCCCTTGTGGCTGAGTAGCCACCCTGCACCCGAAGGCACCACCTAAGCATCGCGGTTTGCTGCACGTCCATCCTCCGGATCAAGACTGACCAGCTCGACGAGACCCGGATTCCCTGGCATCTCTGACCTCTACCTGCATCATCAGCCCAGCTGAGATTCGTGGGTGTGACGAGACCGGAGGGACCGGCCATCTTCTAAACCAGTCCGACGCTTAACCAGCACGACCGCCAAGGGATCCTCGAGTGAGTACACTGGGGTTTGAGAAGCCCCAACCCAGAGCAGCACCAGCACTTAAGTCCAGCCCCCCAGCATCCACGAGATCTGCGTGGGGCCCTTCTGCTCTTTGCTGCTTGCCACGTTGTCCGGTCACTTGCCCGTTGCCTAGTGGCCCTCCTGACGATGTACCACGACGTTTTCACCGCTGGTCTTGTTGCTCCAGACTGGCCCTTGCTCCCTTCAAAAAGAGGAGTACCCGGACCCTCCTGGTCCACTCCAGACGCCATCTTGACTCCACCGCGTGGGCTTGCCTTTGCCAAGGCTTGTTGCTCCAATCATGGTTCCAGCATCGCCGACAGCAGACACCCTCGTGGGACAGCTGGCACCTCCAGCCTGGTCGCAGACAACGCCTCCTTGCTCGTGTGACTGCCGAGTCCAGCGTCGACACTCACCTGATCGCGGTGACCTCATCCGGTGCCATCCTGGTGCCCACACAATCACTGGCTAGTGATTAAGAACTGAGTCCCCTCTGCTTTCAGGTCGTCTCCATCACCGATCCAGGTTTGGATCACACCGAACATCTTTACTGGTCGCCTGCCAGCAACTTCTTCTTTCAGGCTCCATAGACTACAATGAGGATTCCCGACGTCTTTTGAACCCTATGCAACCGCAGCCCCTGGGATAGGTAACCCGAACATTCCGGTGCTCCAACGCAGGTTCACTATCTAAGTGTCCAGATCCTTTTTCGTTTTAAGTCTACCTAGTCGGATTTGTCCGAAAACAGTGACTTTAGAAATACTCGCCTCCATAGACTTTGTCCCGCATCCCGCGTGAGTGCACACTCTGCACCCGATCTCCCTAGGCCTCCTTCTCCCAACCTTAGGGTTCAGTAGTGTACTCCTCGCGACCCTGAAGCCTCTGGATCTTGTTACTTACCTGCTAGTATTTCGCATTCCACTTTTAGTGTATATGGTTTTTCGTGCCCCTCGGGCATTTGTGTAAATTGTGCAACTCTAAGTATTTTCGTAAGAGTTCTGAATTGTGCTTAGCTCCCTGACTCATAAAGAGTTCAGGGTAGACTTGTTATAAATAAATATGCTTTATTTTTCATAACAACTTGTGTGGTGTCCTTTCACTTGGTGTTCAAGGGGTATATGTGATGGTAAAAAAGCTGGCTTAACACGCCCTCTAGAGTTTAGCCTAAAGACTGCTTTTGTCCACGTTACTAGGATAGCTGGTCTATAAGGTTGACTTACAACCAATCATCAATAAGGGTCGTTTGGTATGATACAGAGTGATCACTAGAATAGTGAGCACTATATATCAGGCCAACTTCTCACAATGAGGTCTGTGGGTACTGCACAAGTAGCCACGCATAGGCTGCGGAGTATGAACAGAGCAGTGACTGGGAGGATATTGGCATGGCTTGAAACTCGTTCAGTAGCCACGAAAGGCAGATTAAGGGTGACTTGAGGCCACAGAAAAGCAGATGGACTTGGCCACAGCCTGACTGTACTCTAGGGCCGAATTTGTCCTCTCTCCGAAGAGACTGGTGCCTTCAAAGGACATGTCCATAAGAGACGAATGAACATCCCACAAAGGCCAGCCATCATCAACAAAGCATGGCTCCTCAAGGTCGCCGTCACCGTCAATGACACTCTCTTCCCAGTGAGCTGGTCAAGTCAAGTCCACAACGAACAGTGAACTTCGCTGCATTTCTCCAATCAACAACAGCTTGAGAGTGCAAGATCCAGGCCTTCTCTGGGACCGGTGGCAGCACCTGCACAACCGTGTACCACAGAGCATGGGAGTAGTGTCCCAAAAGGCATGCTGTGGTTCATTAACTGCAATGCCAGGCTGGTGGAAGAAAAAATCTTTTCCCTCCAAAGAGTCAAGCCTCTTTGATTCCCCATCCAGGGAATGCAGCACAATTTACATGGGACACTGAGACTTGAACCACCAAGCTCTCCAGGGTAGGGTGCTGGGTGGAGAAATGTGGGTTCCCTGGAGCGGGTGATGGAAGCAGGCAATCGTCCTAGTTGTAGGAGAGTAGGGTCTGCAATCCTATGATCACCCCAGATTTTTGCTTTTTTGCTTCACTGGTTTACGACTTCCCTGGCTGTGGGCCTGCTAATCAGACCCACAGCCTAGCTGTTCTCTCTCTAAATTGACACGTGTACCTTAGGTGCATCTACCAATTGGTACTGGGCCACCTTATCTGTCCCTGTACCCAGGGCATAAGTGTACCCAGGGCCTACCAGGGGCTGCAGCATGTATTATGCCACCCCTGGCTGGCCATCTAAATCTGTCACAACTGGCAGCACGACAGCTGGGGCAAGGTGGTGTAATCACCCTTTGCTTTAGATATAGTATACCTATATCTAACCCTAAAATGGACACATGTATTCCTATCAGTCACTCCTATGGCAGGCCTTAACAATCCTGAAGGCAGAGTGCTTGGAATTATGGGAGATGGTGCTCTGGCATGAGCTGAGCCCGTTTGCAGCTTGCGGAACCAAGTCCTAATAGCTGTTCCATGATAACGCATACCATATACTCTTAAGTGCATTATAATCCTCGCGGTTATTTGCCAACTTTGGTATCGCTTTTTCAAAACATGCCGAGTAAGGTGTCATACGAATTGGAATACTAACCCCTCGCCAATTCTGGCGACGGGGTTAGCATTCCACCCTGCTAGAGGGACACGACATGTATAACTGTGTACCCCGGTTAAAGCCAACTCGAGCCTCAGCATCACAAAATGGATGCTGCCACCACAGACAAAAGTCTGACCTCCTGCTGCTGGGAGTCCTTCCAGCGAGGAGAGCTTGGACAAAGGGTTTCCTGTCAGGGGCGGTGCTAGCACCATCCCAGACAGGGTTTTGTGTATCCCAGGTAGGCAGGGCTGAGAGGAAGGTGACGGCAAGTGACACCCCGGTGCTCACTGTGCATATGCCGGCTTGAACCAGTTCCAGGGGCACACCAGCCCCTGAGCTGGGGAAAGTCCGGACAAGGGAGAGGGGTGTAACCACCCCCCTTCCTGGTCCCACCCATGGGCAGGACCTAGTTGCGTGCCAGCCCCTTTCTTTAGTATAAAGGTAGGAGCGGGCCACCTTCCCAAATTGGATAATTCTGAATCTTGACTACTTTCCACGAAAGGACTCTTGACTATTTCTGAAGACTCTCCCTTGTGGCCAAGGAGTAGCCACCCTGCACCCGCAGGCACCATCTAAGCATCGCGGTTTGCTGTAAGTCCATCCTCCGGATCAAGACTGCCCAGCTCGACGAGACCCGGATTCCCTGGCATCTCTGACCTCTACCTGCATCATCAGCCCAGCTGAGATTCGTGGGGGTGACGAGACCTGAAGGGACCGGCCATCTTCAAAACTGCACGACGCTTATCCAGCACGACCACCGAGGGAACCTCGAGTGAGTGCTTTGGGGTTTGGGAAGCCCTAACCCTGAGCAGCTCCAGCACCGAAGTCCAGCCCCCCAGCATCCACGAGATCTGCGTGGGTCCCTTCTGCTCTTTGCTGCTCACCGCGTTGTCCGGTCACTTGCCTGCTGGCCAGTGGCCCTCCTGACGACGATCCACGACGATTACATCGCTGGTCTGGTTGCTCCAGACTGGCCCTTGCTCCCTTCCAAAAGAGGAGCACCCCGGACTCTCCTGGTCCACTCCAGACGCCATCTTGACTCCACCGCGTGGGCTTGCCTTTGCCAAGGCTTGTTGCTCCAATCCTGGTTTCAGCAGCGCCGACAGCAGACACCTCGCTCGCATCTCCATCCTGGTCGCCGACACTGCCTCCTGGTCCGAGAGACAACAGAGTCCAGCGTCGCCCACTCACCTGGTCAAGATGACTTCATCCGGTGCCATCCTGGTGCCCACCTAATCACTGGCTAGTGATTAAGAACTGAGTCCCCTCTGCTTTCAGGTCATCTCCATCATCGATCCAGGCTTGGATCACATCGAACTTCATCACTGGTCGCCTGCCAGCAACTTCTTCTTTCAGGCTCCATAGACTGTAACGAGGATCCCGACGTCTTTTGAACCCTATGCAGCCGCAGCCCCTGGGGTAGGTAACCCGAGCATTTCGGTGCTCCAACGTAGGTTCACTATCTAAGTGTCCAGATCCTTTTTCGCTTTCAGCCTATCTAGTCGGATTCGTCCGATAACTGCAACTTTACGAAATACTAGTATCCATAGACTTTGTCCCGCATCCCGCGTGAGAGTGCACACTCTGCACCCGATCTCCCTAGGCCTCCTGCTCCTAACCTTAGGGTTCAGTAGTGTAGTCCTAGCGATCCTGAAGCCTCTGGATCTTGTTACTTACCTGCTAGTATTTCGCATTCCACTTTTGTAGTATATGGTTTTTCGTGCCCCTCGGGCATTTGTGTAAATTGTGCAACTTAAAGTATTTTCTTGAGAGTTTTGTTGTGTGCTTAGCTCCCTGACTCAAAGAGATCAGGGTAGACTTGTTATGAATAAATATCCTTTTATTTTCATAACAACTTGTGTGGTGTCCTTTCACTTGGTGTTCAAGGGGTATATGTGATGGTATAACAGCTGGCTTAACACGCCCTCTAGAGTTTAGCCTAAAGACTGCTCTTGTCCATGCTACTAGGATAGCTGGTCTATAAGGTTTACTTACAACCAAACATCAATAAGGGTCGTTTGGTATGATATATAGTGCTCACTATTCTAGTGATCACTGTGCATCAGGCCAACTTCTCACACTAGTCACAAGAGCCACTGTGTTGGTTTGGACTAAGTCCCCGAAAAGATGTCACTGAGGGCTTTGTTGAACAGGAGTAGCGGTTCTGAGGGGTCGGCTCAGGATTGCAACACCTCTGTCAAGACGCAAGTCTTGGCTGCCACTGACCCCAACTGAAGGTCTAAGACCTCAGCTGCCTACTGCACTACCATTGCTCAAGAGGCCCTCTCCTCCATAGCCATGGTCCTGGAGAAAGCATTTTAGTATCTGGATAAGTTCCACACACCAGTCCATATTGGGGTTCTCTTCGTATGGTTGGTATACTTCAGGGTCCAGCAAACCCTCCTAGTGGTCCCAGAGTCCTAATTCAGGAGAATAGGGCTAAGGCTCCAATCTAGGAGGCAAGGTTCCAGTCGGCACCGGATATGGTGAAGGACGACACTTGCCGGCTCCGTATCAGAGTCAGGGATCAAAATGGGGATGGCGCCGCTGGTGGATGCATTGAATAAGGTTGAACTGGTAGAACCGTGCCAGTCCCAATTCAGGAATGGATCCTTGGGGCCTGACTATACCCAGAGCAGCCGGCACGGAATCAGATGGGGAACCTGCCAACCTCTCGGGCCTGAAAGCGTGCCAGAGGGGTCGGGCTGCCCAAATAGGAGGTGCATGGCCTCCTAAAACTTTGTCAGTTGGCCGGGGGTCACTCCATCTCACAAAAAATCAGGGAGGTGGCAGAGTCAGCCCACGTGCGCGCTTTACTGCTGAACTAGGCCATAAATGTTGATGCTCCCTTGTCAGCCAACGAACAATGAGAATTCTACGACCTCTGACTACTGGTACGGACTTTCCAGAGTGCCCCGATGACTTGAAGTGCAACAAGGATCTCCGGCTAGGCCACCGCACCTGGGACCTTTACCGCAACCAGAATCTCGAATGTCGGAGTATCAGTTGCCGATATGCTATGAGCTTAAGGGATCACTAAAACAAGGCCTTGGAATCCATGGACTGTCAGGAGGAGCATGACTTTGGGTCTTGGTCGTGCTGAAGACACCACAGGAACACAAGATGGGGATACGTCACCGGCAGATGCCAGCTGTTGCATGGCTTAAAGCAGACCTTCTTGTAGAAGATCCGTGTCACATGAGTATGAAAAATCCTCTAAAGAGTCAAAATACTTTGAAAAAACTCCAGTCAAAAAGTGACTCTGGGGATAGATCTTGTATGGATCAGCAATTGCTAGCACAGAAAGAAAAGGGGTCAGCGCACCTGGGTGGCATCTATGTAGGTGACGCAGATGTCATATCCTGTATGGATTACGCAAGCAGAGCATATCGCCACCTCCCAGCGTGCAAGGGTACTGCTTGCAAAAATTCTTCTAGATCCAGTCTGACACCTGGGGAAATACCTAAAGTAAGGAATCTGTGGCTGGAAGTGTATCAAATAAAGATATCTAGGACTGAGAACACGGATTACATTGCAGACAATACCTACACAAGAAGTACCTCCTTTAAACTATGAGTGGGCGATCAATTCCGCTACACCTGCAAAGTTTTGGTCACCTTGCGTTACACATGTAATCCGGTGTTCCAACCAAATTCTGCCAACCCCCACAAGGGGGAGTTTTTTCTTGCGCACGGCTGGCCAAAGGCAGGTTGGCGAGTGAGATTTTTTTGTCCCCTAGAATAATTCTCAGTTGATAGGAGAGCACCCAGTGAGATTTCGCCTAATGCAGACGTTCGCAACCATTCGTGGTCTGAAAGCTGCAGTTAGAGTACAAAATATACTCTAGTAGCACAGCAAAATCAACTCTATAAGCAGCACCATCTGGCACCCTGCGTGGTGCAGTTTGCAACGATTTTCAGCTCGGAACAAGCCCCTGTTGCTAAAAAATCAGTGCAGCGTGCCAAACTCTGTCAGTTTACAGAACTCTGCGGAATCTCATTACGTTTTCATTTAACTCCACAGAAACCCGTAGAGTGAAACTCCGCTAGTTCGGGCCCTCTCATACCATTCTCTTTACAGTTCGCCATGACAGTCATTTGTGAGACCATTCAATTAAGATTTCCAGTTAAACCATTTCTATCACTAGTCCTAAGGCTCACCAAACAGGTAGAGGAAAACATCCTTAAGTCTATTACTAGCAAAGCAGTTACACATATGTTCATAAAGTGCAAGTAAACTGAATAGTAATATAAATTATGGTAGTAGATATTTTCCAGATGAGGTTATGAAGCTGCTGTGTATAAACAGAATTATCCCACCCCATTAACAAAAGTCTCACATAGTTGAAGGGCAGGGGTAGGAAAGATGCAAGTATGTAGTATATCTACAGTGGGAATAGAGCCAAAAGGCAGCAGAGCACTGTACTGTGTCAAAGACGAGCATGAAATCAAACAGTGATAGGGAAGATAGCTGGTTAGGTGATGGTTAATGCACTGTGATGTAGTGTTCTTTACAGAGGCATGTCTTTAACTCTTTCCTAAATTGGACCATTTTGAATGGGTTTCAGATCCTGGGTGCATAGAGGGGAAATGCCACCTGCTGCACTGTTTTGTTTTATTATTTTTTACACTTTTTAGACAGCAATGTGATACGATCAACTTGTCTGCAAGAAAAGCAGGGTGCTGGTCGCGGCCACTTTGTATTCGCAGATGTAGATCTGCAGAAGGTTTTACAATGGTGCTGTCTGGCAAGGGGAGTCCGTGAAATTCTACCAGGATGGGAGTGAGATGATCATATTTCTTAAAGCCCTGGATGACATGTGCGGTTGTATGTTGGAAGTACAATGTGGTGTCTAGTAAAGTATGTGGGCCATCAGCCACAGTCATAGTAGCTGATATTGCCACTGCATTGTTGTGATGTTACAATAAAGCCCTTTGGGAGGCTAAGCAAAAGTTTGTTGATGGCCTACAGTCAATCAATCAAGTTTCTTGTAAAGCGCGACTACTAAGCCGCTAGAGTATCAAGACGCTGAAGGAGGGGTTGGTCTGTGGTTCAGTTGGAAAGCCAGGTCTTGAGGGCCTTCCTGAATTGCGAGGACGATTGCCTGAGGTGCAGGGGCAAGGAGTTTGAGGTTTCCGCAACGTGGTAGAAGGATCTTCCTCTAGCCGTGGTCTTGCGGATTCGTGGGATGGTGGCCAGGGACAGCTGGGCGGAGCAGAGAGGTCTAGTGGGAGTGTAGAAGGAGAGGTGGTGGTTGAGGTATGCAGGTCCAGTGTTGTGGAGGGCTTTGTAGGCTTGTGTGAGGAGCTTAAAGGTAAAAATTATTTGATCGGAAGCAAGTGAAGGTTTCTTACATGGCCGGTGATGTGGCTGCGGCATGTGATGTTCAGGATGAGTTTGATGGAGGCATTCTGGATGTTCTGCAGTTACTTTAGGAGTTTCTGGGTTGTGCCGGTGTCGAGTCTGCAGCTGACAAACGCATAAGTGACCGATTGCCTGGACTTAGTGGGGATCCACTTAAAGATCTTACAAAGCAGGCGGAGCATGTGGAAGCAGGAGGATGAGACCGCGTTGATTTGGCAGTTCATTGAGAGCGAGGAGTCCAGGGTGTTCCTGAGGTTTCGGGTGTGATCCGTGGGGAGGGGGGCATTAGAGCGTTGCGCGCCACCAGGAGTCATCACAGGCGGGAGGGGTCGAGCCCAAGATGAGCCCTTCAGTCTTGTCTTAGTTGAGCTTGAGGCAGCTGTGCTTCAGCCAGGTTGCAACTGCCTTCATCCCGTTGTGGAAGTTGCTCTTGGTGACTGTGGATTAATCTGTGAAGAAGAGAATCAGCTGGGTGTAGTCCAAGTAGGAGACTATGTTGAGTCTGTGGCTTCTCACAATGGCTGCGAGCGGGCCATGTAGATGTTAAAGAGGGTAGGGCTCAAGGAGGTTTCTTGTGGCACTCTGCGGGATCTGATTTGGCCAGTGGAGTCTGTGTATGGCCGGTGAGAAAGGAGCAGCTCTATTCTAGGGCCTTTTTGCGGATGCCGACATTGTGGAGTCTTGCACAGAGGATGTTGTGGGAGACTGTGTCAAAGGCGAATAAGAGGTCAAGGAGGATGGGGGCAACCGTCTCACCTCTATTGAGGTGGGTGCGGATGTAGTCTGTAGTGGCAAGGAAAGCAGTCTCGGTGCTGTGTTTCTACTTAGATAGATAGATAGAAAGAAAACAAGTTACTTACCTATAACTACAGTTATCCGGTATTGGTTTCTTTCATAGATTCACATGCCTGAATCCTTCCCCGTCGCTGAGGTGCGAGTCCCACGGTAACAATATATACGATAGCAGTGCCTAGAAATTTTGTTTGGAGTAGGCTGAAAAGTCTATAGGACCAATTAGGCCCAAAACATAGCAGCCTATCTACCTCATTATGTAAAAAGAACTGAAACAGGAGTTCCAACGAATCAGCTGCCCGCACCCTCTATGAACCTTCCCAGTTGAGGCAGTTCTCCTCAGATTTTCCCAGCACAAGTGAGAAGTATGTATCCTAAAGAAAGAAGTCCCTTGCCGGGGAGGACGGTGGGTGCTTGTGAATCTATGAAAGATACCAATACTGAATAACTGTAGTTACAGGTAAGTAACTGGTTATCTTATCCAGTATTGGGGTATCTTACATAGATTCACATGCCTGAATCAGAATAGCAAGCAGTAAAGCCATATCTGCCGTTAGCGGAAGGTGGGAGACAACCCGTAATTGTACATATCCCCCACAACCGGAAGGTTATAGAGCACTAAAATGTAAATATACATATACGCAGAAAAACCTTCATTAATATTGTTTATTATAAAGACAGCATTTTGATAAGCAGAACATTACAGTAAATCATACATATTTTTATAACATCAATATAATGTGAGAGACCTAAAAAGTCTAACCTTAGAGAAGAAGATGCTGCAGCACCGCTTCTCCCACTGCTGTATCATCATGTGATGCCGACTGCAAGCAGTAGTGCTTTGTAAAAGTATAGACACTTTTCCATGTAGCAGTTCGGCAAATGTTCTCCAGCGTGACCCCAGTAAATAAGGCTGTCGACGCCGACATCATTCTGGTGGAATGTGCTTTAACTTTTCTGATTAAAGGTCTGTTAGCCTTCTCGTGACAGAATTGTATTACAGAGGATAACCATCTAGCTATAGTTGCTTTCCTCACTGCTTGTCCTAGCGTGACCTATCCATAAGCAAGAAATAGCTGGTTAGATTTTCTTATGTACACAACAAAATTTTTAAAGAGGGCCCAAGGGCAAGTTTAACGACTAACCAGGTACATGCCCCAGAAAACAATGTCTAAACACCCAGTGGTACCTAGTAGTCAAGAGAGTTAATCGTCTGGAATCTCAACGTAAGTGCAGTACAGATAACACCCAAGGGAACACACCGTGCACGATTTTCAAAATATAGAATTGGCCAAGTCAAGGCTCAAGGACATTTAGAAAAATTCCCATCAGAAGCCATACTGTACTGCCCTCTTTTGCATCATTTGGGATCTCCTTGCCCAGGAGACAAAACAAAACGGCCGGTCGGATGTTACCGTTGCCGAGATGGAGATGTGAGAGGAGAGTATCACATGATTTGGTGGTGACTGAAAAAAGCAGTGTAAAGTGGAAAGGGTGAAAGATAAGTGATTATAAAATTAGGTGAACTGGGTAGAAAATAAAGGATTTATTAGTGTCTCCCAGTCCCTAAGGTTAAAAGACAAGTGCAAATGCGGTTTTAGAAATAATATCCGCGCTCAGTAGTGGTCGACATGTTTCTGCATTAAGTGAAAAAGATTTTTCATGCATTCCTCAGGACCAGATATTTCAAGACTACTGCTTCTAGTGAAAAGTAATTATTAAAAGATATCACCTGCAAAGACCAGGTTGTGTGCTCAACCAAGTACCGTAGATGATAGTTGAGGAGCTTCACCCCACCTGGCTGCGGCTCAGGTATGAGGAGCCCCCCCAGACAGCTCGGATGACTGTCGGGAGACACCGAAGGATAGAGCGGTGCTCCTCATACCTGAGCCGCAGCCAGGTGGGGTGAAGCTCCTCAACCATCATCTACGGTACTTGGTTGAGCACACAACCTGGTCTTTGCAGGTGATATCTTTTAATAATTACTTTTCACTAAAAGCAGTAGTCTTGAAATATCTGGTCCTGAGGAATGCATGAAAAATCTTTTTCACTTAATGCAGAAACATGTCGACCACTACTGAGTGCGGATATTATTTCTAAAACCGCATTTGCACTTGTCTTTTAACCTTAGGGACTGGGAGACACTAATGAATCCTTTATTTTCTACCCAGTTCACCTAATTTTATAATCACTTATCTTTCACACTTTCCACTGCTTTTTTCAGTCGCCACCAAATCATGTGATACTCTCCTCTCACATCTCCATCTCGGCAACGGTAACGTCTGACCGGCCGTTTTGTTTTGTCTCCTGGGCAAGGAGATCCCAAATGATGCAAAAGAGGGCAGTACAGTATGGCTTCTGATGGGAATTTTTCCAAATGTCCTTGAGCCTTGACTTGGCCAATTCTATATTTTGAAAATCGTGCACGGTGTGTTCCCTTGGGTGTTATCTGTACTGCACTTACGTTGAGATTCCAGACGATTAACTCTCTTGACTACTAGGTACCACTGGGTGTTTAGATTTTCTTATGTCCTTAGTTTTTTGTAGATAGAACTTTAGACACCGTTTCACATCAAGTGAGTGCAGGGCCCTTTCTGCCGGTGTGACCGGATCCGGGAATAAAGTTTTTAGCTTTACCGGCTGATTAATATGAAATTGAGATGGTACCTTAGGAATGAACTTTGGATTGGTTCTCAGGGTTACATATGTGAGAAGTTGGCCTGATATGCAGTGCTCACTATTCTAGTGATCACTATGTATAACATAGTCCTTAGAGAAATGTAGGAAAGGCTCTGCAATCGTGAAAGCTTGTATTTCGCTGACTCTCCGGGCTGAAGTGAGAGCTAGTAAAATAGCTACTTTCCAGGTTAGAAACTTCAGCTCAGCTCTGTGAATAGGCTCGAAGGGCCTCCTCATTAATTGGGACAAAACGATATTGAAGTCCTATTCAGGAGGTGGACGGAAAGCTCGGAATAACCCCTTAAGAAACTGCTTTATCAATGAGGAAGAGCAAAGTGATGGCTTGTTAGAACTTTTCCTGAATCTGGATATAGCGGCCAGATGTACTTTAATAGAAGAGAATACCAGACCTGCTTAGACCAGCGACAGCAAGTAAGGAAGGATGTCCTCAGGTGGAGCCTGGAGCGGATGAATATTTTTGCTTCACACCAACTGCAGAATCGTCTCCATTTAAAACGATGTGTTCTGATGGTACTCTGAGCGCGGGTTTGAGATAAAACCTCTGCAGTCCGCAGAAATGTTGAGATCCTTAAACTCTAAGAAGGCAGGAGCCAGACGTGCAAGTGAAGCGATTGAGGATCCGGGTGTAGAATCTGACCTCCTTCCCTTGTCAACATTGAAATTGTTGGTTTGAGACGAAGTGGAGGCTGTTGAGATAGCAGGAGTAGTTCTTGGAACCAGTACTGCCTCTGCCAGTGAGGAGCAATGAGGAGGAGAGTGCAATGTTCCCTCTTCATGTTTTGTAGTATCCTTGGTATAAAAAGAATCGGGGGGAAGGCGTATGCAAAGATTCCGGACCATCTCATCGACAGGGTATTTCCCCATAACCCCCGTTGAGGAAATCTGCTGGCGTAGTACAGGCATTTGATGTTCTGTTGCGTCGCAAACAGATCCAGAGTTGGTGTCCCCCATGTTGGAAAGATCCTGGCCACTTGATTCTGCTCTAGCTCCCATTCGTGGCAACCTGTGAGAGATCTGCTGAGGTCGTCGGCTAGAGAGCTTTGAACACCCTTCACATGCTCCGCTCTGAGGCTTATGCCGTGTTGTATGACCCACTCCCACATCTCTTGAGCTTCCTGCAAGAGGGAGAGAGATCTCGTCCCCCCTTGTTTGTTGATGTAATACATGCTGGTGGTATTGTCTGTACGCACCAGCACTGAGGAATTTCCAATTCTCTGTAGGAACGCCTGCAGAGACAGGAAAATGGCTCTTAACTCTAGGTTGTTGATGTGTTTCTGCCGATATTGGTGAGACCATCGCCCTTGAATCTGAAGGTCCTGGAGGTGACCTCCCCAACCTCCCATAGAAGCGTCCGTAGTCCGGATAAACTCCGGAATGGTTTGGAGAAACGTGAGGCCCGGTGACAGATTGTTTCCTTTTGACCACCAAAGAAAAGCCCGCCTCATTCTGGGTGTCACCTTTATGCGATCGTCGAAAGAGCCTACTACTTGTCGCCATTGTCGGTGCAATTCTTCTTGCAGAGGCCTCATCCTGAGTCTCGCCAATGGGACTAGACTGATCGCTGACTAGCACATCCCCAGAAGAGAAGCATATGTTCGGACCGAAAGTGACTTTTTTGCTGAGATTCGTTTTGCCAGCTTTTGAAGTTTGATCTGTCGCTCCTGAGACAAAAACGCCTTGCAGCGTCGGGTGTGCAGTGATGCTCCCAGAAAAGTCAACGCCTGACGGGGTTGCAGTTGAGATTTCTTTGCATTGAGAGTGAGTCCGAGGTTTTAGAATAGACAGAGGGAGCTTTAGACCACTTGTTTTGTAGCCTGTCTCGATGGTCCCTTGAGCAGCAAGTCGTCGATATATGGGAAGACTTGTATTCCCTGCGACCTCAGTGCTGCAGAAACTGGGGCTAAATACTTTGTAAATTTTCTTGGTGCGGATTTTAGACCGAATGGGAGCACCTTGAACTGAAAGTGGACCCCAGCCACTGTGAATCTCAGGTATTTGCAGTGTTTGGGGTGTATAGGGATGTGGAAGTAAGCGTCTTCCAGGTCCAGAGAAGCCATAAAATCTCCTTCGTTGAGACAATTGAGCACATCTGCCAACTTCACATTGCGAAAACTGTTTCTTTAGAAATTTGTTGAGTTTGCGCAGATCCAAAATCGGGGGCCACTCTCCCGACTTCTTTTTTATGAGGAAGAAGCAAGAGTAAAATACTTTTCCTTTTTGCAAGATGAGAACCTTCTCTATCTCATTCTTGTGGAACATATTTAAGGCTTCTTTGAACAGTAAGTGAAGACGAGGGGAAGGAGGACCCCTGGGCGGGGTTGTAGGGGGCTGACGTCGATGGGGCTGACGTCGACTGGACTGTCGACGAAGCTGACGTTGACGGGATTGTAGACGGAGCTGACGTCAACTAGACTGTCTCATTGATGAAATTACCGCAGACGAGCTAGTCGTCGACGGACTCATCAACTGGACTGTCGTCACTGGTGACGTCGTCGACGGGGCTGTCGTCAATGGAATTTGTCGACGAGACCTCCGTCGACGGGGCTGTCGTCGATGGAATCTGCATCGACCGGGCTGACGTCGACGGGACTGTCGACGGGGCTGACGTCGACTGGACTGACGTTGACGGGACTGTCAACGGGGCTGAAGTCGACTAGACTGTTGAAGGTGCTGACGTAGACGGGGCTGTTGTCGACGGGGCGGATGTCGACGGGGCTGAAGTCGACTGAACTGTCGACGGGGCTGTTGTCGATGGGCTCTTCGTTGATGAGGTCTTCGTCGTCGACGGGCTCTTAGTCGACTGCTTCAACGTCGAGGGGCTTTCGTCGATTATGCCTTAGTCAATGGGGCTTTCGTTGTTTTGAGGAAATATCCTTAGCCCCAGAATATTTTTTAGAGAAAACCCTTGTTGACACCATAGGAGAGGTGATAGCATAAGTACACACCGTAAGAGAAGAGCTTGAGGTGGTAGAAGTCACAGATACAGTGTGAGACAACACCAGAGCAACAGTTTTAGCCTGGGCTGTACTCACAATTTTAGATGAAGATCCTGAAGTTGTAGTCGATGGAGATCCAAGGGGAGGAGTGGATGACGTCCTTAAGGGTTCTGTAGCTCTATGAGAGGATTTATGATGTTTCTTTCTCTCAGGAGCAGAGCTATCTTTGGATATGGCTCTTTTGCTTGAAGAAGACGCCTCGTCTTCATCTGTAGAAGATGATTTGAGCCATAAAAGAACCCTTGCCTCCCATTCCCTTATAGTTTTGGCAGGGAAGGTGCGGCAAATCCTGCAATCCTTCACAATGTGAGAGGGATGCAGACAGTAGATGCAGTCAGAGTGCTGGTCATCCACATGGACCCTCTTTTTATTACAGGTCCCACAGGCCTCGAAAAGGGATTTCTTTTCAGACATCCTGAAGAAAAAAGTAGAAAACTGAGTAGGCACTCAGAGAGACTCCCTTCCACACGACGTGCAGTGAAAATCTGAGGAGAACTGCCTCAGCTGGTAAGGTTCAAGAGGGTGCGGACAGCTGATTGGTTGGAACACCTTTTTCTCAGTTCTTTTTACATAATGAGGTAGACAGGCTGCTAAGTTTTGGGCCTAGTTGGGCCTATAGTCTTTTCAACCTACTACAAAAAATATTCGAGGCACTGCTATTGTATATATGGTTACTGTGGGACTCCCGCCTCGGCAACGGGGAATGATTCAGGCATGTGAATCTATGAAAGATACCCCAATACTGGATAAACTATATAATTGCCAATACTTTTACATTCACTAAAACCTACTCTAATTCTCTGCCATTAGAATTAAACTTAATGTGAGTGCAGGACTTGTAATTCAGTCTGAAGTAAATCACTTTTTATTAATGCTTTTTTAGACACATTAGTTGGTTATAATTCACCAATTTCACATTTACAACGAACAATAACAAATTTAGAGATAAAAACAATTGCACTGTCACAAATTCATACTCTGTTCACATATTTCTGTTGATCAACAATTCACATCCCATTCAACACTCTCACATACATACAGCACCCATACGTTATTTACAATTTCAATATACAAAATTACAAAAGTACATATAAACGTCACCAAAGATAACAATTTTTAGAGGAGGTTTTAGTAAATTTAACAGTATTGGCAATGATATTGTTTGCTATTTAGTCAATGGCTTGGCCTTACTGTGGAGAGCCCACACCTAGTGTCGTATTCCAATGTCTTTCTACTTAAGCACAATTTGGAGACATCCAGGATGTGGTTCGTTCTGATGACCTTGGAGAGTTCGGCATTGATGGCTTTCTCGATTACTTTTATGGGAAGGGGGAGCAGAGAGTTTGGTCTGTGGTTCTTGAGGACCGTCAAGTCGGCAGAGGGTTGATCTCGGTTTTCCAGTCTTAAGGAAAGGTGGCAGACTCAATGGAGCAGTTGATGGTGCAGCAGAGTTAGGGTCCAATGGAGGTGCAGGCTCTGTTGAAGATGTGGTGAGGGCATAGAGCCAAGGGGAATCCAGAGCGGATGCTCTTCATGATCTTGAGTGTCAGAGGTGAGGGTGGTCCAGTTGGGCAAGGTCTGCTGGGGTCTGGAGCCATTGGGTGCATTGGTTGCAGGTGGGGGAGGTGGGTCTTGGGTTGAGAAGCTGTTGTAGATCTCCTTAATCTTGAGGTGGAAGAAGGTGGCGAGGTTGTTGCAGAGGTCTTGCAAGGGGGGGGGGGGGGGAATTGTCTGCTGTCTCTGTGCTTGTTTGAAGAAGTATTTCACCACGGCAAAAAGTTCTTTGCTGTTGTGTGCATTGGAGTGGATGCGTCACCTTATGGCTGCTTTGTTGTTCTAATGAGATGGTAGTGTGCAGTGATGGCGATTTTGAAGGCTGCGTGGTCTGCCACAATCTTGTGCCTCATCCATCTTTTCTTGAGCTGTCTACAGGTGCACCTGGACTCTTGGAGGGCAGAAGAAGGAGGAGGAGGAGGGCCGCCTCCCGGCACAGGCGAGCTGTGTCCCCAAGGCGGAGGCACCCCCACAGGCTGCACTGAAAAGAGCCCAGCGGTGGAGGAGGGCTGCCTCGGGCCTGGAGGCCTTAAACAGTAGTGTTCCGCTCGGAGATGGGGCCTCCGGTAGAGCTAGAGTCGGACCCGTTCCTGGAGGGTGCTGGCGAGAGGCAGGTCAGCCGACCCTCGAAGCAGGAACCGCGGGCATCGGAGCTGACGGCGAGGGGAGACGTGGCACCCAGGTGCAGATCACGGTGGCTATAGAGGCGGTGGAGGATTAAGACTGCTACGTCCCTTTTCCGGGTTCCCAGAAAGGAGGGGGCAGTTGAAGCGAGGACGACAAACGACAAGTACAGATCTTGGGGACAAAGTGTTTTCTCGGTCTCTTGATCACAGTAACTGCACCATCTAAGCACAGGGGTCGACTTCCACCCATCCAGAAAACCTACAAACTTGTACTAAGTCAAAGACATTAGAACAGCATTCTGACATTTAAATTAAATCTTTGGCTGTGTATGAAAGTTATCCACAGAGCAGTTTGGGCAAGAGCTCTTTGCAATATTGTAGGCTGACTAGCAGCACAAACCTAACAATACTGCTAAGCACTGGAGAGAAAATAGGTTGCAAACCAGGAAATAATTGCAACACGGATCATCCATCCTCACTGGCATACGGTGCAATAATATAAGAGGGCCAAATGTGGTGCCAGAATTCTGGGAACAGTGCATTTAACCATTCTTAGTGGGTCACAGCCCATCTGAATGTCACTCATACCTTTTCCAAGCCTTCATTTTTTACTTTAGGGTAATTGCGCTTGTAAGTCTTTAAGATTTAATGCGGTCTGTAGTCAGGGACTTCTACCAGATGACATAAAAGGTGAATTTCTTAGTTGCAGCGTCACCAAAACATTACGTTTAGTCACTTTCCTTTGAGCAGATTGGCAGGAGGCACACTTAACAATTGTTACTTTCTTTGGCAGTTTGAACATATTACAGAACCTTCTACATAGTATCTTGTTTAATAGGGTCTGTTTAATGCAAGTACCTGCAGATATGAGAAACCCTAGTTGCATCCACATACAGAAAAATATTGTGGACAACACCAACGGTATCATTGGAATCTGGGAAGATAGTTATGCATTTCTGACAGGCCACCATACTACCATGGATAACTGCAATCAATGCCGCCACTAAAGCAGACTACACTTGTGGTAAACACTGGCAGTCAGCACCTTTGTGTATGGTGCAGACAACTTATCCAACAACAATGCAGCAATCCTGTGCCCTTTCTAGGACAGGAACCCTTAACATAACATACAATTTCAGTTTGATGTAGGTGTATTGGGGAGATCAATGTGGAGCATTTGTGTTTAGACAGTTCAGGCTTTTGACAGGTGCTGCTTTTAGTGGTTAATCATGTGGCCACAATATGATGTAATGGGACAGTGAGAGGTGCCCCAAGAACAATACTTAACTTCAACAAGATGGGCCCTCTTCCTCTCCCTTCTCCATCCCCCTTTGCCCCTATCCGCTCTATTTCTCTCCCCTTCTTGCTCTTCAATTTGTTGCATATATGTATCTATACCCCCTTACCCTTCTTAGATCCATTTACTTCATCTTCTTTCCTCCTGAAATGTTCTTCTAGTATGTGTAACTGATGTAATTTTGTTATTTATGTTGAACCTTATGTTTAGTACTCCTCCCCCCCCCCTGTCCGCTGTTCAGGTCCCCCCCCGTCCCCCTCCACCCAACTGTCCCTTATCGGCCTCCATGATTATGCCCCTTGCCAAAGCACTCCCTCTCCCCTTGTTGGGGAGGGTTCCAGCAGTAGTGACACGGAGTCTCAGAGTCCCCTCTGAGAGAGTCCACTGTGTTAGGGATCTCACACATAATGGAAATAGGCCGTAATTGGCCTCCTTGAATGTGCCCCTTGCCAAAGCACTCCCTCTCCCCTTGTTGGGGAAGGATCCTAGCATTCCAGTCCTGGAATCTCTGATACCCCTCTGAGAGAGTCCAAAGTGTTAAGGGATTCTTCACTTAGCGGAGGTCTGGGATAGTTCCCTTTTATCTCTGTATGGCACCCCTTGCTAAAAGCACCCCCTCGCCTCTTTTTGGGGAAGGATCCAGTATATAGGCCTTGGAGTCTCGGAGACGCCTCTGAGAGAGTCCACTGCGTAAAGGGAACCTCTCGCAATAGAGATGGGGAAATTATTACAACAAGAATAACTGTGGGTCTATAGGGGAGAATGTCTATGTGTGTCTTGATGACTCCATGTGTACCTTAAATGTGAGGCATACAACAGGATATTACACAGCGTGAAAGAATATCCATCAGTTACTCTTTCTGTACCGCCCTTCCATCATCTGGACCACTTCACAAAGTGGGGAGTCCATATTGTAACCACCTCAACAGATTTAGTAATGAAATGGCTAACCACAATGGTGCTAGAACCCACAAGGTCAGTGGCTGGTATGTATTCGTAACTGAAAGCAGTGCATGGGAAAATTGGTGAAAAAAGAAAAGTGCTCTTTAAAATTGGAGAGTGAACGCAATCGACACTTTATTCTGGAGCCGTCCACTTCCAAAGGGATAAAAACAAATGAGTGCAAATAGGTCAGTAGGTTAAACAAATGCCTACTGACTAGATATTCTGGTCGACATCTTTCTGCGGAAATTAAAGATCCAAAAAGGTATCTACCGCTTCATCAGGACCCATTAAATATTTGCTACTGCTTAAGATAAAATTACAGTGTACACAAAAAATGGTATAAATATCACCTGTTCACTCCTGGCAATCCTCCTGCATAGATAGAAGATATCCAGATGTTGAAGTCACCAAGACACAAACAAAACATAGACAAAAAAGGCAAGATCACAGTACCAACATTAGTAGGAGTTATCACATGCTACATCATTATGCAAAATAGTTTCTCTTTTTGTGGGTTCAGCTAGACCCGATTTAAAAGAAAGTTTGACCTCAGGCTCACCTCAAATGCAAGAGGAACGTGCTTCTCCTCACCTGGCATGCAGCTCAGGACAATGGGGCACCGCTCCATAATGTGGGAAAATATGTAGAATAGTGATGATTGCCTTCGAGACCACTAGACAGATTGAGACTCTGTCAGTACATTAAGTTAAAAGAATTAACAGTGAACCTCTCCCTTCCATGAGGCCCTCGGCACGCAAGATCATGTGTTACCCTATCTAGGGAACTTATTGATGTATAAGGTTATTGAAGAGAAGAGTCGTGGTCCAGGAGCTGGTATAAGGTGAGTTTATTCAGAAAGCACAGCAGTACAAGTACCAACCATCCTGCCTCAGCAACCGCCAGGATCAGAATGGAGAACATGGAACCATACAGGTAAGAGAACATAGAATACATGCTGGCATAACACTCTAAGCTTAGGGAAACAGCAATAACATTAAGATGAGAGGCACAACAGTTATATCCTCATCGCGGAGGGTCTGTGCCATTTCTGCTACAGAAGACTCTAAGCGCGGATCAGAACGCATGTTATCTTATATGCGTGTTCCCAATGACAAGCCGCACTGTTGTAAATGTGCGGTACAGATGGCACACTAGTATCCTCTCTACTTGGAAAACTAAACTCACGCTCTCCTGAATATGGCATGATAAGCCAAAACAGGCGCACCCTTTCAATTGTGTCGTTTTGTACAAAACTACTCTTAAGGTGACCGGACGCCTAGAAAGCGCTTTGCCGCTGCAACGATTTACGACGTAGCTAGGTTGAGACTAGAAATGACTAACGAGGGCAGTGATTAACCCGACCACCTATCAAAAACCTCTCAAAAACCAAGTATTTTGTAAAACTCACGGGCGCTTCTAAAGGCAGGCAAGTTGGAAGTAATCGCCCAGAGCCTCGTAGAGCCTCGTATAGTCTGCTGTGGTGCTTTGAGAGAAAGAAGATGTATACATTAGAAAGAAAGCCTGTACTGACCTGTCCGTCGGTACTCCTAGCAGCCAACTGGGCTGTATGGGGAGGTATCGAGACAGGGTCAGGGGCCATCTTTGTTTGCTTCTGCCGTCATTTGATTTGATAGGCATGACGGCATTTTTCTGCGACGCAGAATTATGGGAAATGTAGCTTCCGGATGAAGCCCGTGGCATGTCATTTATGTCAGACAACCCGTGGTCGTTGGGTTTTGTAGTCTGCTTCGACTACTTACATTTTGCTGTCGTATTGGTGAGTGTAGCACTGCGGTTTGTGTTCTGTACGTAGACAGATAGAGTGAGGGCGATAGAGTGAGGGCGATAGAGTGAGGGCGATAGAGTGAGGGCGATAGAGTGAGGGCGATAGAGTGAGGGCGATAGAGTGAGGGCGATAGACAGAGTGAGGGCGATAGACAGAGTGAGGGCGATAGACAGAGTGAGGGCGATAGACAGAGTGAGGGCGATAGACAGAGTGAGGGCGATAGACAGAGTGAGGGCGATAGACAGAGTGAGGGCGATAGACAGAGTGAGGGCGATAGACAGAGTGAGGGCAATGGATAGATAGAGAGAGATAGAGTGAGTGCGATAGATAGATGTCTGTTGTTCCTGTCTGTGGGATGTGCCCCCTGTTGTTCCTGTCTGTGTGAGATGTGCCCCCTGTTACTGCCTGTGTGAGATGCGCCCCCTGTTCCTGTCTATATGAGATGCGCCCTCCGTTGCTCCTGTCTGCGAGATGCGCCCTCTGTTGCTCCTGTCTGTGTGAGAAGCATCCTCTGTTCCTGCCTGTGAGAGATGTGGCCCCTGTTCAGACAGGTGAGATGCGCCCTCTGTTGTACCTGTATGTAAGAAGCGCCCACTGTTGGTCCTGTCAAGTGTGAGAATGAGTGAGAGAAAAGAGAGCAAGAGGAAAAAGAATAAAGGGGAGAGAGAGTGAATGAAGGGAAGTGAAAGAGAGAAATAAGGGGAGATAGATAAATGAAGGGAAGCGAAAGAGAAAGGGTGAGAGAGAGAATGAAGGGGGAGAGCGAGAGGAGAGACAGAATTAAGGAGAGATAGAATTAGAGAGGGGGAGAGAGAGAGAGTGAAGGGAGAGAGTGAACAAGTGATACAAAAAAAAGTAAGCCATGCTCGAGTGATTAACAAATGCTGATATTTTTAAGCCCACGGCTAATGTTACTTTGCCCAGTGGAAGAATATAAAAATGTTTTTAAAAAATTGACAGAGTGCGTAAACCATAGAGTGAATGGCCAATAAATATAAATCCAAGAGCGAGCCGTGCACGAGTGAATAAGTAATGCTGATATTTTTAAGCACACATCTAATAGTACTTTGCCAGGGAAGGGAATAAAAAACACATTAACAGAGTGCGCAAACCACAGAGTCAATGGCCAATAAAAAACCAGGAGCAAAACTCTGAACTGTAAACACAATGTTTTGTGCGCACAGGATTCTGGGGGTACATGTGGTAATTAGCATTTCCTGGTCACGGCTGGAGCAAAAATTCCTGTGACACCACAGATATGTTCTTAAAAATGTTATTTCAAGAGGGCCCTTTGAGTAAAGAAAATCTTAATTTCACTTCTCTTTTCTGGGCCTGAAGTCTTAAATCTTACAGTGCTTCCTAGAGAGGCACTTACGCTTTACATATATAATGTAAAATACCTCTCTGAGATCCTATTTTGCAATGGGTCAAACGGCTTCTAGTAGCTCAAAGCATAGACACAGTGAAAGTAGTACTAATACCTAACTGTGGCAAACAGAATAAAAGAGGCACACCTATTATTGCATGACATCCACATGTTGAGTTGTATTCTGCTGCATGCACATTGTAAATGTTACTTTCTTTCAATGCAAAATCCTTATTTACAGTGAAACGTTTTCTACAGGCTCCGTTGAATGTATATACTTTTCCTGCTCAACAGTACTTTGTAGTTTGAACGCAGCAACATGTATTAAAATGGCAAATTAGGATTAAATACTTTCACAGAATGTGCTGCAGAATTTGACTCTTGACACATAATTTAGCCAACTCTCTCCTGCCGCATAATTTATGATTGGATACGTCCACTAGGCGAGTTCATCTTGACCCACTGGCTGCACTAAACTCACAGCAGGGCCAATAGCGCGAGGCTCTCAGCAGCAAAGGTCGCCTCCCCACTGAAGGTCATTACCCATCAGTATGTGTCTGCCCCAGTGGATCAAAACAAGATTCACTTTTCACACATAATTCTTGGCCTCTCTACTGAGACTGCAGAGGGTTACCAATTGTCTTACAGCTATATGGGGCGGCGCTGATCGGCTCCACGGCTGCCCCGCTTGGTGCGGTGACGAAGACCCCCTGAGTGACGTGCACGCGTGAGGAGCACTGCGGTGCACCAACAGGCTGCAGGTAGGGTTCGCAAGCCCCAGGAGGTGAGGGAAAGGATTGGCCATGGTGCCTGCCACCTCAGGAGGAGGTCCGCGGGGGAATGAGCAGTGTTCCCTGAGTGAGCAGTATTGGTCCCTGCACACGTGGGTAATAACACCGGAAGGAGGAAAATTAAATAAACCAACAAGACCACTGGTCAGACTAAACAAAAAGGAAAAGAGCTAAGCTTGGGTTATGAGATCGTGGGAGTACAAAGAAAGAAGCCTGATTAAAACTGAGGAGAAGGGAGGGGAAGTGCGAGCAAAGGAGCCATTAGAACAAGCTCTGGCATTGCACGGAAGGGGGAGGGGGACGGGGGAGCGAATTCCTTTGAAGTGTAAATAAACCAGCATGAGTGCGGAGAGGTGGCTCACAGGCTGACATTTGGTGTGCGATGTGCACGCGCTCCCACACATGCGCTGTAGAGAATCCGCTCGGAAACGCCTTTGGGTGCATTTCTGAAAGTCCCTTTACATAAGTCTCGCAGTCAACGCATGCACGTTGTCTAAAACGAGACCTAAAAAGGGGAGAACCACCTGGCTTTAAGGGCAGCTTGCTGAGGGTTTCCTGAGGGGAGCCAGTGTGTTAGCGCAGTCGGAGACCCAACAGTGAAGGTTGCGGGCTGTAGTTGTCGGTGGTGGGGTTTTGCTGATGGAGGTGATGAGCTGGCCTTCTGTGACCTTGTTCAAGCTTCTGAGAGGATAGCGGTGGGCATGGTGCCGTAGGTGGGTTTGGTGAAGAAGTGGATGCAGTAGTGGTCTATCCAATGTGGCTCTGAGGTGTGGCTGACAGGGCTGTTGCTTGCGGAGAAGATGGGGTCAAACTAGTTTCCTGCTGATTGGGTAGGAGATGTGACCAGTTGTTGGAGTCCGATGGTGGCAAAGTTCTACAGTAAGGATGAGGTGTTGTGGTCGTTGCAGTTGTCCAGGTGAAAATTAAGCTCACCGACGAGGATGTAGTCTGCTGCGAGGAGAGCGATAAAGTCTCCTACAGAGATGAGCACCAGGATTTAAAAGTTATAAACCAAATGTATTAATCTAATTGGTGAAGCAGCTCAGGTCTCCATTGTTCCACCTATATTACATTAAACCTGATGCATGTGTGCCACCACAGTCAACATATGGATGATAAAATGCCAAACTAGGTAAAGGTGTATAAAAACTCTGAAAGTGGTTCACCTAGGCACCTAGAAGACATCAAAAACTGCATTTAGATTTCAGGATACAATAATTAATGGGTTGAAATCACTCAATGACCAAAACACCATCTGCACCCAAAGAAAAGGATCTTATGTCTGAGTCAGGCAAATCTGTAGCAACACGAAGCTACCTGGAAGGGTATAGCACTTCTAACTACACTTGTACAGCATGACTTCCTCCATGTCATAGAAGCCTCAAAGGCATCACTACTACTAGGCCAGTTTTTAAGCCTTTTACTACAAAAACAAGTGGTGGAACTAGGCCCTTAGTGTCAAAAAGGCAAAATAATTATCCACAAAAAGGTGTGTCCTGAGCAGTTCAGACCCATCCTAAAGTGGAATTAACTACAAATCAGTGGTATATAAAAAGGAGGAACTGAGAAAGGTAGTCACCAATCAGAATTACCCTAAGCTCTATAGGGGGCTCGGGTATGTGTAAATGTCTTGAACACATACTTTCAAATCAGATGTGTAAAACATTATCAAAAATTCCTTTGAGTTACAGTTAAAGGATTATTTGTGATTTTTTCTATTCAGGAGGATAAAAAGGAGATTCCTCAACCCTCCCCCAAATTTGAGTTGGGGGTACTCCAGTGGTAAGGGCCATCATAAAGTTAGTGGCGCTTAATATTTTCTTGGGATCATGGCTGGGTTACCCTCTTCTTACTTGCAGATCCTGAGTAGTTAGGATAACACTGACCTCAGCTTAATATATATTCTGGATTCCATCTTGATTATCTGCAGTGACAGTACGGATGGTGCTGCCTCTATATGTGCCTTGGTATGCTAAGGATGTTAAAGATTCATTGAAATCACAATGAGGGAGGCTGCCTGTATTGGACGGCATGAAGAAATAAGAAGCATCTGTTTTAATGCCTTACAAAGCGCCCCAAACATGCTTCCCTATGAGCGTCTGCTTATTAAAGGCTTGCCAAGTATTTTGATCTGCATGGCTTGGCAGAAAGAAATATTGTAAAACTAGCATGGTCTTTCCGGCTCTGTGGCCCCACCAGCTTGCAGAAGCCTGCAATTAACAGGTTCAAAGATGCACGGACGATGGCTGAGGAGGCATTGGATCGTTTTTGAATAATGGCTTTCACTTCCTCCTGTCTGTCCTTGAGCTTAACATTTGTTAGTGGTGAGATTCTATGCCACATTTGACAGTTAAGCCACCTAAGAAACGCTATAGATTTAACAGTCTTGAGATTGCTGCTGTTGAGCCAGCGCCACACATATGCCTATCCTGGGAGGAACATGCTGGCGTTCAAGGGATCTTAGACCATCTTTGGATCATTGATGCAATGAGTGTATTGGTTTTAAAATGGCTAAAGAGGCATGCTGGTTCCTAATAAAGTGCCTAGTATTTCTTTTTGAGGTGCGGCACTGCTATATGAAGCATGACTAGCATAGGCATCAGTTTTAAGCTCCCTTTCCATATGTAGTCTACGATTGGGATGGACTTCCACGTTCTTTGAAATTGGAGAGGATACACACTTCTGCTCCATTGCTATCAAGTCAAATTACAGCACTGCCATAATGACAGTTAGCATTTCTCCTTGAGCAACAAAGGTATTAAAATGTGTCTGTAAAAAACTTTGAAGAGCTGAAGTCAGTCTGGCTGAAAAGTTGAAATCTAGTCAAAATCATGAGATAGAAAGTGAAAGAGCTGACAAATTGTGGTGGAAATCCGCATTAGGGTGGACTTTCAGGGGGTGGGGGCGGGGGGGGGTTATTGGTGGTAGAGCGCTCATCACTTCCCCTTTCTTTGCTGAAGTTTGGCATGTTTCAAATACGATAGATGAGCTGATAAACGAGCCCTCTTTGGCCCAAAGCTTTTTTCATTTATTGCTATTTTTGAAGTACCAGCGATTCCTACCCTGAAAAAAGGGAACAATTCAAACATACAAATCTGCTGAAGGGCCAATGCTGGAGAAAAGAACAGTTATAAATCATAGGCATCTGTGTGGTCAATCCGAACACTAAATGAGGTCAGGTATTCAGGGTATAGGTTACAAGAAAGGCGGCCAGTATACATTTTTCGACCAACAAACAAGCATCTTGACCATGCATAACAGTCGGAAGGGTTTTCAAAATTTAAGGCAAGAGATTGCAAAAGACAATGTCTATGAATCTAGCCTGCTCAGTCTTGAGGATAGGTAGCAGATCTGCTGAGCTGGGGCCAATGCTGCAGGACGAATCCTTTACCTCGAAAAGAGGATTAAAGCCACTGTTCCAACTGATACAAAGTGTAAAGGATAGTTCTTCAAACAAGACTTATGTAATTCTAACTAACTGCATACGCCTCACCTCCATACAATATCATAGCAGCTCAGAGATTACAAATGGCAGTAGGATTTGTATATAAAGCATAAAAACGACTAAGATTTAATAAACGTTTCATATGATAGATGGTTGTGGCAAGAGTAACAAAGACAAGCTTTTAATTCTCCGCACTATTCCTCCATCTACTAGCTAACTTCTCAAAATGTATTCCACCACTGGGCTTCTCAGGTCCTCCGTTTATTATAGCTTGAGATTATTGACTGCTAGAAATGGAAAACCGGTAAAAAAAAATCTGCTGACAAGAATGTCTGAGAAGACAGAGAAGATCTGGAGAATCTTCTCAACATCTCAGGTGGCCAAAGAGGCATCAGGAGCAAAAATGTGTTAAACGTGGAAACATCAACATTTTAAATCTTCAAATAGCAGACCCATCAACATTTTAAATCTTCAAATAGCAGACCCAACTATCTCAGAGGTTGCAAACACATTCTGGAAATCCCTCTAGTAGGCATTATGAACTGGTCTCGAACTCCTCCTATTTAGGAAGCAAACGAACCCACCTCTGTATTCACCTAAATAAATATCCTTCCCACAGAATCCTAGTCCATAGTCTTTGTTCAATGGCTCACATCTTTACTGTTATTCCCTCTATTATGCTCTACTCTGTTCAGTGTAAAGCCCACTAATGCCTTCTCATGCAGCTGCTCTAGAAAAACAAAGGGAATTGGACAGCCGACTGACTAACGCCATCTTTGGATTTCTATCTTATTAATGTGAATGACAACCAACTGACATTCTGTTGCCTTTTGTGCTGTAAAACACAAACCAAATATACCTTTGCAACCTGACATCCAGGAGTTCCAACCGCTGCTTCACAACAGCTGTAGCGAGTTTCTAATCCACCAGGCACTGTAATACAAGTAAAATAACAGTTTATGTGAAGTTATTTTCAAAGTTACAGTCTTTAGAGAATTGCGAATATTTTTGGTGACACTGATAGTGCAATATTCTTTGCCCACATTTTAAATCCACTCGAAAAACATGCTTGACGAATATTGTTAAAACATACCCAAAAAAGCAAAGCAATATTGAGCCCTTTTAGGTCTTGAGCAGCCATGACATTTTGCGATTGACCATGTACACAGAGGGAGGGTTGGGGATTCAGCCTTCTTCGGCCATTGGCTTATTTGTGTCACTGCATGTTGGAAACTGGGCTTTTGTTGCAGTTATACCCCACATTTTGCCCCTTTTTATAGCTACTAGATGTGGATTTTCGACTGACAGTGCACTGAGGCCTGTTAACCAGACCTCTGTGGCAGTGCTCCTTCCCTTAACCAGGTGTTGTCTAATTGTGCTACAATTGGCTAAGGACTTTAGCACTCATTTCCTAGGGACTTACAGGGGTGCTAAAGTGGGCCCAAAGGGCTGCAGCATATCCCATGCCAACCTAAGTGGCTCACACACAAATTCCCCACAGACACTCATTGCAGGGTGTGTGACATGGTGCAGACCAGGAGTGAAAAAGGACAACACTCCTCTGCGCCATGCCAAAGACAATGTATCTAATATATGTAAGTCACCCCTACAGCAGGCCTTCGAGCTTTAAGGCAGGGTGCTTTCTATTTCATGTGAGGACACACCTGAATGACTAGATATGCCCCTGTGATGTCTAATTCTATTATTAGACATTGCAAGTAAGCAGGGAATCCATCTTAAGGTATGCACTGGTCAAAACGAGCTACCCAGCTACATAATGGTTTCACTGAAACCTATGGTGTTTGGTATCAAACCCTTCCTATTAATAAACCCATACTGATTCCAGTGATGGATCTATTAATACATGCACCCAGAGGGTACCTTAGAGGTTATCCCTGAAACCTACTAGCCCTCTAATGTGCTGGTTGACTGTTCCAGTCAATCATGGCTCCACATATGTGTTTGACACCCAGGGGTGCGAGTACACGCTCTCAGGAGATCAGGAACAATGCCTACACTGGAGCGCGGGGCATTCTTGGAGCAGCTATTTGGGTCCCTGAGTGATGACTTCGCGGGACTCAAGCGGGATATTGTCTCTGACATCAAGGAGATTTGCCAGGACGTCAAAGCCATTGACCAAAGAATGAAATCACTGGAACAGAACCAGGAAGCCCACGAAGAGTAACTGGATGGTCATTTACAGGAGCTGCTGGAATTGCGTGATCAGAATTTAGAGCTTTGCTACCAGGTAGAAGATCTTGAGAATAGATCCAGACGCTCCAATATTCGAAAAGGAAACGCCCCACTGCAGGCCATTTCACGCAGTCTAGAGGACTTTTTTATCCAACTCTTTAAGCATGTGGCTTCTTCCTTGCAAGGCCAGGAGATCATCCTCGACAGCACACACCGGGCCGGGCAACTGGCTAACGCACCAGGCTAACCTCAGGACATGCACACCTGCCTGCACTACTATTGGCAGTAGGAAGCTATTATGGTAGTAGCACAGGAGTTGAAAATAATCGAATTTGAAGGCATTCAGCTCTGGCTCTACCAGGACCTCTCCTCAAATGCACTGCTGCCTCGAAAAGCCCTCAAATCTCACAGACTTCTTACAGGCACAGAACGTTAGATATAAATGGGGTCATCCTCTTCGCCTCCAGTTTATGTTGACAAGATGAGGTCCGGATGATAATCCCTCTTGAAGATGCCCAGGTGTTGCCAGACGTGCAGAATCTACGTCGTGCCGTGGATGCAGGCCCGCTGACCCGAAAGCCCGCATCTGTGGGCCCTGACTCGAAACGCTCCTTCAAGCGGAAGAAGGAAACACTGAGTAAGCCTACCAAGGCAGATAGACGTGAGGAACAATTGCAGCTACTCCAACAGCTGCAACAGGAGGCCGACCGGGTGGGTGCAGCTGGAGACCACTGATGGCTGACCCAGAAGACATGTGTTCATGCCGGCTGTCTAATTCTCCCCGGCTACCTGGATGGCGTTTGCTATGAGCACCTTCACTGTCCCAGATTGGCTGCTCATCTGGCGGAGCTTCTTTTCAATGAAGCTGATCTACAGCTGTGTTCGCCTGTGACATCGACCCCTTTTCCGGTTTGAGTATTTTGATACATTACCTCTATCACTCTCAAACTCTTTCCTCTCTTCTCTCCCACTTGCTCATACCACCTTCACCCCAGGAGGATGGGTGAGCTTGTGCTGTGACTGGACGAGAAGAAATCACTCCACATGGGTAATTATGATATTGTCCCTGCTTAGCCTTGATGTTTAATGCCTCAACGCTCCTGATAAGCGGCTGGCAGTTCTTCCACTTCTTAAAGATTCTAAATGAAATATTAGCATGCTGCAAAAAAACCACCCGCTTCAGAGTGACTGGAAGAGACTACGTTCTCGCTGGTTTGACTGGCAATATTTCTCATCCGGGGCTACTAATAAGGTGGGAGTGGTGATTTTGATCACTACACACTTCGCGGGTTGGGTGGAGCGGGTATTTATGGTTATTCCCGGTAGACCTTTAGCGGTGCATGTCTTAATACAAGGAATCAGGTACACAATAGCTACAGTCTTTGCACCCGAGTGCCAGGCAACATTTCTCAGGGACACACTGGGATGTCTGTTTAACTCAGACAAGGAGCTAGTGGTGGGGGGAACTTTAACACTGCAATGGACACTGGGAGGTATAGGTCCGCCCTGCGGGTGGGACAATTTGGGGGACTCACGTCAGGCACTAAACAACGGTTGGGTGAGATGGGATTGACCGATGTCTGGAGATATACACCCCCCACAGAAGAGGACTACACATTCTTCTCAGCAGCCCATCAGACTTACACGAATTGACTACTTTTTCACAACACCGGGGTAACTCTGAACACAGTCCCTGTAGATATTGGAGCTAACGCTCTCTCCAATCATTCTCCCATTATCTTGTGACTCAATCCCAGCAGGAGATCGCCAGCTCCCCCTAGCGGACGACTTAATACAAAACTCCTAACATATGATAAAATATGTGCAGACACACTGACAGCCTTAACCACTTTCCTGGAACGCAATGACAAATCTGAGGATGCCATTTCTGCACTGTGGAAAACTCTAAAAGTAGTCATTAAAGGTCACTTTATTGGTCCAACCACGGGCTACAACAGGGTAACAAAGCAGGACACATTACTGGTGCACTGTCTCCAAGCCCAGGCGATGTATCCCCAAGTTACAGGGGGCAGATGGCTGCATGTGCTACAAAGATGACGACATAGCAAATGTTTTTGTAACCTTTTATAAGACCCTCTAATACGCTGAGGTCCTTCGGCACTCCGATGTGCGGGCATACCTAGCACAGGTGCCTCAACTCCATTTACAGCCCTGGAGGTGGATATTACACCACAGGAGGTACTGGCGACCATACATAAATTACGCCCAGCCTGGACGCCTATACTGCAGAATTTTATAGTCTTTGGCTCCCAGTTGGCCACTCTCTAGCACGGTTAGAATATTCATTTGGCAAGACAGGTATGCTGCCAGACTAAATGCACAAACCATTACAGTGATCCCTAAAACAGGCAAGGACCTCAAATGTTGCGCCTCCTATTGCCCAATCTCCCTTCTAAATGTAGATGCGAAGAGCTTTACAAGTGTTCTGGCCCACAGGCTAGAACCGTAAGTCCAGAGACTGGTTGATCCTGACGATGTCGGTTTCATTCTTGAGCGAGGGTGTATTGACAACACGAAAATACTATTTCATCTGCTGAACAAGGTATAATGTTCGTGAGTACCAAGCCTTTTGCTAACGCTGAAAAGGCATTTGATTGGGTACACTGGCCCTACTTGCACCGGGTACTAAAGCACGTGGGCTTCAGATCGCGGTTTGCAGCTGGGTTCAGTCATGCTATACAGACACCCCCAAGCTAGAATGTGTGTGAACAGAGAGATCACCTACTTTCCTTATAGAACAGGTAACTAAACAGGGTTGCCCCCCTGCCCCCCCTACTTTTTGCGCTCTACATGGAGCCCTTCGCAGAACGAATAAGGACCAATCCATGTGGCGGGCATCCTGATGGGAGCGAGGCAGCACAAGATCAAGTTTTATGTTGAAGATGTCCTTTTGACCCTCACCAATCCAGATAATTCGCTGGCACCAGTCATGGCAGAACTGACCATTTTTGGAGAGGCCTCTTGCTACAAAATCAATTTGCAGGAGTCCTTAATACTAGTTCTGACTGTCTCAGGCTCTAAGTACCCAGCTCCATGCCCAATTTCCTTCCCAGAGGGTGGGATTCTATATCTGAGGACACAGGTACATCCCACACTTACGAATACATCTGCATACAATTATCGGAGCCTACTAGCTACCACAAGGAGACCTCACACAGTGGAACTCCCACGGTCTCTCGTGGTTAGGGCGCATAGCGGCTGTTAAAATGAAAATGCTCTCTAAACTTCTATATGTCATGCAAACACTGCCCCTACAACCCTCCACCACCCCACAGATACTGGACAGACTACAATCGCTTATCTGGGACTTCATATGGGCAGCTAAGCGAGCGCGGATGGCCTGAACACACACTTTTCCAATGTCAGCAAGGGGCTTTAGAATTCCAAATCTGCACTGCTACTACCAGGCGCCACAACTACGCTACATGGTGGAATGGTCTTGTACCCTCACCGAAAAACATTGGTGTTTCATAGATCAGGCAATCGCAACCACACATCTGGAAAAAACCCACAGTGCCTAAACCACACAGACCAGTTGGTGTATAAATCCCCCTGGTTGTGAGGTCCACGATTGGCGGTTGGGACAGGGTGGACCTGCGACACAGTCGCTCTACACGGTTAGGTAACCCAAACTTTCCACTGGCTGTCACAGGCTCAGCGTTTATGGTTTGGCAGAAAGGTAACTGCAAACAAGTGAGGGACATGTTTGACGCAGATGGGCATATGGACTTCCCTACACTGCAGACATATGACCTCCCCGACACAGCAAAATGGCAATAGTAGGATACGGACAGCATTCGACAAGTGGATTCTCACTCACTCCACAGATAGGTAACTAATATTGGACCTTTATACCTTTCTGGTAACACCTCTGAACCCCCTCGAGTAACCTGTGCAAGCTAGATGCGAGGGAGAATGCGGGTGCCCCTTCACAGATCGAGAGTTGAGTAACATTTTACACTGGGCATGAACCTCCACTCTTATCACTAGTAAATAAATGCTCTTGAAGATTGCCTTCTACTGGTTCCTTGCCCAAGCAAGGATCGCTACTTGGGACCCTACGGGAGGCGACAATGCTGGCATCACTACAGGAATCAGGGCACACACGCACACACACCTCCTAGGGCAATGCCCTAAACTGAAATCTTTCTGTGCGGAGGTCTTGGATGTGGCAAACATATTTGCGACAGAGCTACCAGATTCCCAGGCTATATACTCCTGGGTCTCCCCAACCCCCTCACTAACCTGCTGTGGTCTAATCAGGGCATCCTAGCACTGGGGGTGGCAAACAGTTCCTCCTCGCAAGCAGGGGTACGGAAACAGTGCTCACACACTTGGATTGGCCACACAAAATATTTGATATGCTGGGGATGGAAAAGCCGATGGCAGCTGCCACACAACTTCTTACACACTTCGACAAGATGTGGCTAACCTGCTTACAATACCTGCCTGATTAGTTTTGTGAGCTGTTTTACCCCTGGTATTCACGGATACTGCGTTTGACCTCCCCAGTGCAGCCTGCAGAGCGCTAGAGCATTTATACCCATATTAGAAGTTTTAGACACCAGGCGCCCAGCCTCACGCCTCCTTCTCCCAGTCTTGATCCTCTCTATTATCTCCCTTTCACACTTTCTACTCTCTTCTACTGTTGCAAGATACATGCCTACTATCCACTACTGAAATACCTCCAGCCGATGGATGTAGGTGGGTTGTTGTGTATCGCTTTCCTATATAAAAATCAGTAAATTAAATTTGAGTCCTAAAAAAAAAAAAGAAACAAAAATATCAAACTTTAGCTAAAATCAAGCATTTACCTCAAATGTCTGTTTGGGAACAATCAGGAATTATAATGGGAATCTACAAAATTCCTACCAACAGAATTTCTTTACTTCACCAGATGAAAACATTACGCCGTTTGCATGGCTGGGCCTATAATATGACACAAAAAGGTACTAAACCAGGGAACATGAAAAAAATCACATTAACTTTGTATGGTTACAGTTTTTATCCTTTCCTCTTTTGGGTGATCAACCTGCCCCCACACAAGTGAATTTTCTTTTACACTCTATTAGAGAGCCCATGTGCCTTCTATAGAGCTGCATATTCTCTTTCGCTCATATGTTTCATTCACAGAAACATAACTCAAAGGGTTAATGTCAGTCAGTCAAAAATACTTTATTCGGTTCATTACAAAAACCACAAAAGTATACAAAAACATGCAAAGAGGTCTAAAGGGCACCAAGTAGCACAATAACATAAAAAAATATGCAATTTAGGTACAAACAGGGGTGAATGCCCAATTAAAAATGCATAAAAGTACAAGTACATGGTGTCCAATTTAAAAAAGAGTTATGAGCAGCAATCCATGGTTAAAAAACATTATGCACTTATTTTAAAAAGAAATAAGATGTATTATAATTCATCTAAGTCCAATTGATCTTTTTACTGAGTCTCATTGCTATGGTTAATAATTTGGCGACATTGCAGATTTCCCATATGTTTGGCAGTAATTGAAGGTACAGTAAAGCGGGCTTCACTAGGCTAAATCCTTTCCCCTTTAATAAGGGTATAATAAACTTTTCACACAAAAAACAACTGTTAAAGAAGGGTCTAGGGGAACATTTTTATAGACCTATCAAGCTCGTACCCCTCATGAACTGTACTACTACAACAAGGAAACTTGAAGGTCTTAAAGGTAGAGAAACAGAAAAAAGCCACCAAGAAACTTACACACCACTATCACCACTAACAGTGTAGGACCATCAGTTGTGAAAGAAGTCCTATCAGCCCACCCATATGGCGGAACATCGTCATTTAGGACTGAATCAGCAGGATCTTATATGGCCAAGCCCAATGGTCTTATGCTTGATGCAAATAGATCCTATATGCTGAGAAATGATGGATCCTCACTGAAAGTGGTACAGATAGGGTGCAGTGCTCATAAGGAAAAGTGAAGGTGAGTAAAATGACGGTCAGGGTAGAAAAATGTGTTTATTGGTATCTCCCAGACGTCAGGTAAAAGGTGTGATGACAGTGTGACAATATCACTGTACAGTAAACATATGAAATCTAGGCCAACATGTTTCTGCCATAATGGTATCTATTTACCGGCATTCGTCAGGGCCAAGCTGGAAAGCAAGCTACTGCAACAACCACCATTCTTAGTGTGAAAAAGTGATCCAAAAAACCTATAATATGGTTTACAAGAAATGAAATCTGTGTGGCTCAATGAACCATCCTACCGTCTCTTGGTTAATAACCCTGTGACGTGTAATCCTTTTCCTGTGGACATCAAGAAAAGGAAACATTTTATAACACAAAAACACCAAAGTATGTAACAGTGTATTAATAAAACTAGTGGCATTCTGTTTCTCTATAGGTCATTTATGTCCAAAATGATCAAATTATAAAACTGTGCTAAATATAGTGTCACATCCAGATAATCTGTATAATGAAAATAATAAATCAAAGATGTACTTACCCAGCTTTATGTGGGAAGTAAGCCTCACCTCACCCGGCAACGGCTCGGATAGGAAAGAGGCCCCGCTCTATTAACATATGGAGAAGGACAATGTCAGGTAATGATAGCTGTCACTAACTCAATATGTTTAAATTTCAGAAGAAACTGAAAAGAAGAAACTTGGTTGTTCATGGCAAGCCCATCAGGTCATTAAAAACACGATGTACTTAAGAGGGCTACATTCTACTGGGGATGTTGTAATTACCCCCTCTTTCCCCTTTACCATTGTGTGTCCTTGAAATTGGGGGGTTTCAAAAACTCGGGAATGGGGAACCTCTGAGCATTTAAGGAAATCTGGATATCAGTTACCTCCAAGCAAAAAGAGTATAGTCTACTTGGGGATTTTCAGATTGCCCCTAGTTATTAATGACAAGTAGTCAGAGTTAACTTATATAAACGCAACTCCTTCCGTCAGTCGGTACCTCCCCTTCGGTTTTGGCACACTCCTGGAGGTACCGACGGACAGGTAAGGAGCTATGGATACTTACTATGCGTGTTTGATCTTTAGCCCAGTACTGCCCTGGTTTTTTCTAAGTTAACTCTGACTACTTGTCATTAATAACTAGGGGCAATCTGAAAATCCCCAAGTAGACTATACTCTTTTTGCTTGGAGGTAACTGATATCCAGATTTCCTTAAATGCTCAGAGGTTCCCCCATTCCTGAGTTTTTGAAACCCCCCAATTTCAAGGACACACGATGGTAAAGGGGAAAGAGGGGGTAATTACAACATCCCCAGTAGAATGTAGCCCTCTTAAGTACATCGTGTTTTTAATGACCTGATGGGCTTGCCATGAACAACCAAGTTTCTTCTTTTCAGTTTCTTCTGAAATTTAAACATATTGAGTTAGTGACAGCTATCATTACCTGACATTGTCCTTCTCCATATGTTAATAGAGTGGGCCTCTTTCCTATCCGAGCCGTTGCCGGGTGAGGTGAGGCTTACTTCCCACATAAAGCTGGGTAAGTACATCTTTGATTTATTATTTTCATTATACAGATTATCTGGATGTGACACTATATTTAGCACAGTTTTATAATTTGGTCATTTTGGACATAAATGACCTATAGAGAAACAGAATGCCACTAGTTTTATTAATACACTGTAACATACTTTGGTGTTTTTGTGTTGTTATAAAATGTTTCCTTTTCTTGATGTCCACAGGAAAAGGATTACACGTCACATGGTTATTAACCAAGAGACGGTAGGATGGTTCATTGAGTTACACAGATTTCATTTCTTGTAAACCATATTATAGGTTTTTTTGATCACTTTTTCACACTAAGAATGGTGGTTGTTGCAGTAGCTTGCTTTCCAGCTTGGCCCTGAAGAATGCCGGTAAATAGATACCATTATGGCAGAAACATGTTGGCCTAGATTTCATATGTTTACTGTACAGTGATATTGTCACACTGTCATCACACCTTCTTTTACCTGACGTCCGGGAGATACCAATAAACACATTTTTCTACCCTGACCGTCATTTTACTCACCTTCACTTTTCCTTATGAGCACTGCACCCTATCAGTACCACTTTCAGTGAGGATCCATCATTTCTCAGCATATAGGATCTATTTGCATCAAGCATAAGACCATTGGGCTTGGCCATATAAGATCCTGCTGATTCAGTCCTAAATGACGATGTTCCGCCATATGGGTGGGCTGATAGGACTTCTTTCACAACTGATGGTCCTACACTGTTAGTCGTGATAGTGGTGTGTAAGTTTCTTGGTGGCTTTTTTCTGTTTCTCTACCTTTAAGACCTTCAAGTTTCCTTGTTGTAGTAGTATAATAAACTTTTTCCTTATATAAGTGAAGTAACCACAGAAAAACAAGAAATGGGCAGTATCCATGAGGTAACAACCATCGCATTTGCACAAATCCAGATGAAGGGATTTAGTCCAACAGGGGCGGCCAGAAATCAAAAAGTGGATTTTATTTAACCGAAACTTAGTTAAAAGATATCTATGGTTTGAGATGTTGATCCTTTAGATACAGTTCCAGTTCGCACCCAGACGATACGATCAATTGATGCATTCTCACAGTAGGCTTTGCCAGTTCCAGGCCTTCTCTGTCCGACCCTCTTTTTAACATAAAGGTGCTTTTTACCCACTTTAGGTCGCCCTTAACCAAGTGAGATGGCTTATTAAACAGTTCTGGCCGTCCCAGCTTTATGGATAATTGTTGGACATATTTCAACCACGGAATGTAGTCCCAATGATCTAGTGCAAGGCAATCATTTAAAACTTCGTGGTTCACCTTCAATTCCGGGTTCAGCCAGACTGAAATCCACTTCAGTAGTGGGGCCATAGCGATTCGATCCTCCAAATAATCTATGCCACATTCCTGATGTACAATAGAACCGGCCGTAGATCTTGGTAAAGAAAGAATTGTTTTGAGAAAATACCTTAAGTATCTTAACGGGTCTGAAGCCCCACAAGTCTGCACCATACATCGCAATAGCAATGCATTTTGCAGTATAAACCTTCAGTACCGCCTCCAGAGGTTTCACCCCTAATTTGCGGGGAAAACCCAGAACTGCAGAGATAGAACGAACAAAGGCATTCTTTTTCTCCAACAGTTAGGGATGCCAAATTGAACAGTCATCAAAAACAACCCCCCAAATAGGGAAATCTCGACACTCTTGTCAATTTATGCCCATTGCAATACAACGCCTTAACATTTTTCTGGGCCCTACCTTTCTGGCCCACAACCATTACATGAGATTTGCCATAATTGACACTTAGATCAAGAGATGACATAAAAACAAAAAGAATTTAGTAGGCATTGGAGACCCACTGCGGTGCGGGCTAAGAGGGCGACATCATCCGCATATAATAATGCATGTAATAGAAACTTCCCAGCCCTGGGTATATCTTTACATGATAGTTCTAAAACACCTCCCAGATTGTTAATATATAGTGTAAAAAGCAAAGGAGCTAAAATGCATCCTTGCCTTACACCATTGGAGATGCTAATCTTCCCCGTGCAGTTACCTTTTGGATCATACCTCACAGAGGCTGTAAGATCCCTATGGAGGTCTGCCAGGAGGTACACAATATTGGGGTCAATACCAATCTTTAAAAACAAACCCCATAACTTGGGCCTATTTACTCGATCAAACGCCGTGGAAAGGTCCATAAATGCAATATACAGATTTCCTTGCTTCGCTATTGTGTACTTCCCTATGAGCAGTTGCAAATTGAGGCTTTGGTCTATTGTGCTTCGCCCTTTTCTAAAACCATACTGTAGGGTGGAAAGAGTATCAGTTTCTTCAAGCCAATCAGTAAGTTTGCATAAGACCACTCTCCCTAGGACCTTTACGGCTGAATCAATGAGAGAAATTGGGCGGTAATTACCCGGGTCACCTCTATCGTCTTTTTTATAGATAGGGACAATCACCGACTGGGACCATGTCTCCGGAATGCCTATACCAGAAATTCTATTAAAAACATTCGTTAAGATTTTGGACCAAAATGCTATGTTAGCTTTGAAAAGGTCGGAGGGGACATCATCCGGCCCTGGAGCCTTATTACTAGTCATTTTGCCAATTGCGTCGGCCACCTCACCTTCGTTTACTACTAAGGTATAAGGGAGCCTGGTGAAGGTGGTCGACCCCTCAGCCCCAGAATTCTCATCCTCATAAACTGACTTAAAGTGCAGCAGCCACTTATCTTCTTGTATTCCGCAGTCCAGTTCATTGTTACAAGAGTCAGCAAAATAAGATTGATTTACCTCTGCCCAGAACTTGGCGCTATTTTTCAACACGTCAATTGACGTTAACTCTGCCCAGGCGTCCTGTCCTCTCTAATCTCACGTCGCCTCCTTTCAACGGCTACCTTATAATCTTTCCTGAGGGTGGCTACAAGCAGTCTGTCCACTGGTTTGCTTTTAAGGGCCGCTTTTAGTGTTTTGTTGGCCATTGAACAATTTTTAATCAAACCAGCCTGCCCTCCCATTGGTTTTACCTTTGCCATGTCGTGTCAGGTTGGAGGCAATTTCATGACAGACTTTTTGATACGCCTCCACTACTTCTTTGTCCCCAGCATTGGAATTCATACAAAGGTCCAGTTCCTCCTGGCTACCATTACAGAGATTTGAGAAAAACTCCTTTGGGACAATCTTGCACCACTTAATTCTGCGGGCTTGGTCAGTTGACCGGATATCGCATTTGTCCACCATATTCGGCCTACTCTCAGTTATTATGATAACATCTCTTATCCTTAACAGGACTGGATTGTGGTCAATGAAATGGGACCTCACAACGGAATAACTGATGATATGACTGCCACAGGTACTACTTAAAAAAATAAAGTCTATTGTTGACCCGCTGCCTTGTCCTTTAAATGTGGGAATGTCTTCACCTCCCCTACTTGGTAACATCAGCCCATTTTCAGCCAACATGGTTTCCAGTAAAACACCCTGGTCTGTATGCTCGAAGTAAATGTCAACTTGATCCGGGGAACCCAAAAAAACGTTTGGTGGACATTTGTCCGGACACTCATGTATATTAAAGTCCCCCAACAGTAAAATGGTGCATTCAGCCTCAATTGACTCTTTAAATCTTAAGAAGAAAGAGTTTAGCATCATTAAGTTGCTAGTAGGTTGAGCCCTGTCAAAGGAATTATAAAAGTTTACCACAAAAACATTGTGGTGACCCTTACGTGTTATTTGTACTGCCAGGCTATAGGGGCAACCAGTGGCTATTTCTTTGTACATACCAGGGATTTTAGCAGAGATCAGCGTTACCAAACCACCCTGCGCCCGTCCCCGAGTAGAGGAGACAGCTGGGAGAAAGAAAGTGGTGAAACCATCTACTGTTAAGACATTTTGTGTGTCCCAGGTTTCCTGCATGCCGATAATGTCCATAGTACTTAGGAAATCCCTCCAAATGGGGTCATCAACTTTGTTCCTAAGACCAGCAATATTCCATGTGGCCACAAATAACTCCCCCCTTCCCTCTTACTTTCTTATTTTCAATTACAGGTTCTTGTTCGCCACCGCCAATACATGGGTCGGTAACTAAGGCTGGTAGGCCCGTGTCTGTATTCAACTCCTGAAAAGTCTGGGTAGTTTTTACCTGCTGTGGTGGGGTTTGGGGGGTGTTTTCCATCTCACTTACCAATGGGCCCTGTGTTTGCCAATCTACCCAGCCTAGGTTGGACAAGCAGTCATAACGATTAGCCATGGGGATATTAAAGTATTGTTCTTGACAGTTAACAGACTGGGGATAACTGTTAAAATGGCCATTAAATGACCCTGCCCCAAATCCCCCATGTGTGGATCTACCACCTCTTCCATAAACCATGCTCCAGCTATCCTCACCTCCACCACCCCATCCATGGGCATCAGCATTCCATGGGAAGTTGGACCTCCTCCTTCCCTTTTGGTCATTTGGAGCTCTCAGCCAACTCCATCTTTTGTCCATCTGCTAAGTTGGCAGATAGAAGTAAGAGAGTGGCCTAGCAGTGACTGTACTGGCTTGATAGCAAGGGGTCCTACTGCAGATATATTCCACCACCTGCGGGTTTTCAAAGGTTACCACTATGCAATCCCCTTGTAATCTTTTCTTGTTTCCACCCACCCAAGGGGTTATTTCCACCATTAAAATGTTACTGGGGGTGTTCACTGGTAGGGGATGGTTATTTGATAGCCAGTGGCATACCTTATTCTTTAGTGCTTGGAAGGGTTCCACGTAGGGTGGTGTTAGTTCTGTTACCCCGGTCAGAACCACAACATAGGGGCCAGCATCTGGAGGAAGGTGAATATTTCTTCGGGGCTCTGCCTTTTCTAGTGGGGCTGAGTCCAGATTTGGGGTCAGAGGGGTCTGTGGTACCTGGTCTTTAAATTAAACCTGGGTGGTAGGCTTGGGCTTAACAGGAATAGGTGTTTTATTTAATTCAGGTGTCTTAACATTTGATCCTCCCAAGTTTGAGGTCCTAGTCGGGTTCTTTGGCATGTTTTTTTTACCCATGGCTGCATTGTTATTAGCCAAAGGTTGTTTACGAGCGTTAGTTGTCGCACTGGGGGCCATGTTATTCTTAGCGGGGCTAGGGGCCCTTATATCCATATGGATATTTTTCAACACAAGTTCAATGCCGCAAAGCCTTGCCTCCAAAAGGTGCAAGTAGGGTTTTCAAGATTTCAATGACATTGTTGCTCATCAGGTTTGCCTCTCTTCCTTCCTTGCGAGTATCCCCCAAGTTGTCATCTTCCCCACTTACTTCCAGGATATCATCCAAACTTTCATCTGCAAGCGTATCAGGTAAACTCAATGATAGGCCACCAGCTACCAGCTGGACGTCCCCTGGATCTTCGACTCTTACGGCCGAGTCCCCACTAACAACTACAGTCTCTTTGCCAGCTGTCATCTGGTTAGAGATGGTTTCTACTTTCCTGGTTTTATTGACAATCGACTTGATAGGCCTAATTTTAGGAATCGCCCCCTCTATCTGTCCCCTCTGGTTAATATCAGTAGTCATGGATTGGGTGTTCACATGCAAGGCTGCAGAATCGTTTCCCAATGTGCCTTCTGACAAAGAATTAGAGTCAGGGGGTACACCAGGGCTTTGTTGGGGACTGGACCTAGCTGGCATAGTAATGCATACTGAGGTGTCAGGTGTTCGTGTCTGGGCAATATGGCCTAATGAGGATCTTTTGGCCAATGCCAAATCTTGTGACACCCTTCTGCCCATTAAGACTATCCCCTCATCAATTAGTGAGTTGGTACGAACTATAAAATCATCTAGGGTACCAGTCAACTTTTTAACCCCTGCAGTCATACTTCTGGTCTCTCGGCATTCCATATCAACTCCTCTTAATGCTTAAGTTACAGTCTTATCAAATCCCAGCAAAAAACAAATACTAAGCAAGTATACACACCCCCTTTGTATCTAAGTGAGAAGGAGTTCGAATTATTGCACCCGTGCTTACAGTTCAGATGTCCATGTCCATGTGTCGGTAAGTTGATACGATTGAAGCAGGGTGAGTGGCCCAACCCAGGCTCTTCAGGCCTCTGAGGGCCCGTCCTTTGCCCGGGCTTAGCCCGGCGCCACTCGCGCGCGTCCCGCGAGGCGGGGAGTGACGCTTGGTCTTAAGCGCCTCCTGGCGCGCTTCCCGGGTGAGGTACTTTCCGGGCAAGGAGGCTGCTGGGAGATGTAGTTGCAGCCTCCTGATGCTCGCCCCCACTCAGCGGCCACTGTAGAGTGTTGTGCACGGCGGCGGGGGGTGAGCTGCACTGCCGGTGGCGAGGGAAGGGCTCCGATGCACAGGTTGCAGAATGCAGGTAAGGGCTCTCCTTGCGTAGGGAAAAGGAAGCGGATTGACATTAATGTGTTTGCTTCTGAGATGTGTCTAGCCTTCTTTGCACAGGTTATAAGACCTCTATCATAGATCGCATGTACATGCAACATAGATGTAGAGGTTTTAATTTCTAATTTCAGCTGGCCTACTTAGTGAGTTAACGTAACAGCTACTGGTAAGTAAACATTAAGTCACAGGTTTCTATCTTAACACGGACTCAGATTTGTCTATCTGACTTAACACATACAGCACTTAGTTGGGTAAAAATGAAATAAATTAATAAATTATACACACAAAAATCTGAATTGTTTGAATCTTTATGTTCATACTTCTATGCTCTAAAACTAGAGTGCCCATCATATGCCCAAGAGCAAGGAATCCAAGCCAGATTTTCATAAACAGCACTATCTGTCTTAGCTGCATCTAAATTATTGTTAAATTATGGATATCCTGAAAATCTGGCATCCATGGATCTAATGCAGCTGAGGAATGGGGCACAAAATTACTTCACCAAATAGAATAAAACACAAAATAATAAAAAGTAATGAAAAGCACATAACTAGTGACCAACATTTCACAAGCATGCAGGAAAAAAGCCCCTTGTCTGAATTCTGGTCTCAACCCTATAACAGAACGTCAGCTGGAATGGCAGGCAGGTCTTCATTTAATGCCAACAATATGCCTCGCTAATCTATAATTAAGAAAAAAATCCTGAAAATAAGCAAAAGCCACAATTTCATCACTTTCAACAAACTTAAAGAAACAAACTTAAAGAACAAGTTACTTACCTTTGGTAACTATATATCTGTAAGAAACAGGTTAGTTATAGATTCCTTACCTTGGAATTACCTCCAGGCGTCAGACTGGATCCGGAAAGTTTTGTCAGCAGTACACCGGAGATTCTAAAGGTGGCGTCGGTCGGCTCCGTGCTAGTCGCCGTGGTGGTCGCCGGGATGACGTTGCAGTAGCTACTTAGACGCCTCCCTCGCACGTGGACGTCCGTTCTATACACTACTTTCCATGCCAGAAGCGCAAAGCCATGCAAGACATTGACCACTGGAGCACAAAACTAGGGCCTTAGAAGGAAATCCTTAACCCTAGAAGTCAGTTCGCAGAACGGGGAGGATGGGTGGGGCGGTAAGGAATCTATAACCTAGGTTTTTACAGATATATAGTTACCGAAGGCAAGTAACTTGTTCATCCGAAAGAAACAGTTATAGATTCCTCACAATAGAATAGATACCCCAGCAATACCAACCCCGGAGGTGGGTCTGCGAACCAAGTTCACACCAGAACGTCCTGGAGAACAGAACGACCAAAGCAGCAGTCTCTCAGGACTTGCTGTCCAGGCAGTTGTGTCTCGTGAACGTGTGCAGCAATGCCCACGTAGCTGCCTGACCGATGTCATTAAGGGGGATTACACGTCCCAAAGCAGTGGTAGCTACAGTCGCTCTGGTGGAATGGGCACGCATCCCCACAGGCGGCTCCTTCTTTGCCAAGAAATAAGCTTTGATGCACAAAAAGACCCATCTAGAAATGGTCCGTTTGGGCACGGCCTGACCTTTTTTAGCACCCACGTAGCAAACAAAGAGCTGGTCATCCATTCGGAAAGGTTTTGTGCGATCCAAGTAAAAGGAAAGCAGACGCTTTGGATCCAGACGGTGGAGCATCTCCTTCTTTGGAAGGATGCGGAAAGAAAGTGGGCAAAGCGATGGTCAGTTCAATATAAAAAGGAGTAACCACTTTGAGAAGGAAAGAAGGACGAGTTCGAAGGACAATCTGGTCAGGATGAACAGTCAGAAAAGGAGGTTTCTTCCAGATTTTGAGTTAGTTGGATCCCAAGGTATCTGATTTTAGTTTTTGCTTCTGGGATAGGGACAGGATTGTTCCAGCACATTATAGAAGTTTTGTCTCTGTTAATACCATACCCAGATACTGTACCAAAATCCTCAGCCAGTTCAAATAACCTTGGTATTGCTTCCACTGGATTCGATGTATAAAGGAGGAGATCGTCTGCATATAGGGCTGTCTTAAGTGTTAAATCTCCTATTTTAAATGGTTTGATTACAGAGTCCTGTCTTAGGGAACAAACAAAGGGTTCAATATATATATATCAAATAAAAGAGGTGATAGGGGGCAACCCTGCCTTGTCCCTCTAAAGATGTTCAACCAATCAGACAGACTACCATTTACTAAGATCTTAGCTCCTGGGCCCCTATACAGAGTTTCAATTCCTTCAACAAAGATCTCCGGAAAGCCAAATTTTATCATCGACTTCCATAAGAAGAGCCAGTTCACTCAAAATCTGGAAGATACCCCTAAGACTAGCTGGGCGATTGTAATAAAAGAAATAAAAAACCTCTTGAGTAGGTGGAACACCCTGCCCTTAAACATCTATGGCAGGGTGAATCTAATTAAAATGATAATCCTGCCAAAGGTAACGTTTCTCTTTAGTTCTATTCCCTTAATTTTTAATAAAAAAGATATTCTCAACCTGCAAGGAAGGATAGGTTCTTTTATTTGGGCGACTAAATCTCCTAGAATAGCTTGGAAGAAGTTGAGGAGAGGATTAAAACTTGGCGGTTTGGCACTTCCAGACTTACTTCTTTATTGCTATGCCTTCCAATTTAAAAATTTCAGAATTCTAGCAATCAAGCAGGACATTACTTCACACGGCAGACTTTTTCAGGCTATGTTATTAGACCTTCCACATAGTGCGGATTTTTTCTTATTCAAGTTTGGCGACCAAAATTAAAAAAAAAAAATTCGCCTGAAGCTTCTAAGGACTGCCCTAGATAATTGGCAACAGATTCGTAAAATACTAGGTATTCCTTACTACCACTCTCAAGCCCCAATTTGGGACTCCCCCAGCACCCCGGAATGTTTAATGGATCAACTAGCTCTTCCACTGAGGAGAGCTGGCCTTTTGAAATGGGGGGGGACCTCTGTGTTGCCTCGACACTATTAAGCTGGGAATCCCTAGTGAGTTTAACCGGGGGTTCCCTTACTAGATTCAAGTTTTACCAACTGTCCGCATGGTGGGGGGAGTCAAAAGTGGAATACAGAAGAAGAGAGTCCGCTGTTGGAACTAATAAACAGTAATACGGGAAAGAAGGGTGAAACTGCTGAATGGTATAAAATTTTAGTGGGAAGTAAGGATAATCTGGAAATAGAAATTATTAAATTATGGGACACTTCTATTGTTCAGATCTCAGATAACTTAGTGAAAGATTGGATAGATTTGTTTACAATGTCTCAAAAAATTATAAAACCTTCAAATCTTAGAAGAAATCACCTATTTACAATGTATAGGGCTTATTGGACTCCGGCGAAACTATCCAAAATGTCAACAGTACAATATTTCTGTCCTAGATGTAAGCTTTCTGAAGCCAATGATATACATTTGTTCTTTGAATGTCCGGAAATAGGTGGCTACTGGAGACAAGTGTGTGGTTTCTTGGAAGAGGTACTATTATTTCCAGTCATATGCACTCCAAGAGTAGTCTTCTTTGGTTTTCAATCTGACTAGGATATTAACAGCTATATATCACAGTTCATTTTCTATGTGGTAGTTATTGCCAGGAGAGAGATTTGCAAAGAGTGGAAGTCGGAACTCCCCCCCAAATTTTCTGAATGTCTCAAAAACATCATGGCGGTGAGTAAATTTGATACGCTATGTGGAGGGGTGAAGTCTGTTAAAGTGTGGTCTGCTTTAAAAACATGGTGCGATAAATAAAAACTAATAGTCCAATGATTATGCCAGAGGTTAAGTGGTCCGGTCCTCCCAATGTTACATGAAACACCGCAATTGGGAGTTGGATGGGAAACAACCATACCTCTGGGCAATCTTCACTGGCTATCTACAAACTGGAAAGGAAGGTTTGTGTCAGTGGCTTGAAGTACGCCCATTTAGAGCTAATATCTACTGGTTCAAAAGACAATGGTCCCAAACATTAGCAACAAAAATAGCAATCACAATGAATATAGAACAAAATTGAAATCTATATTTTAAACTGTCCAGCCGGACACACTTTAATAGTTAAATATTTGTTTTCAACAAAAAATGAGAAAGCAATGACCAAGTGGGACACAGCCTGTGTCCTACTATCACATATAACGAACAATTAAGGCAAACAAAAGAAACAGGGCGGTCTGTAGGTGCATTTAAAGTTTAAACAGACAATAAAAGATATACACTTTAGGCGATCTATTAATGTAATGTCAAAAGATCATCAAGTGTAAGGTGTCGACGACGTTTCGATCCCTGGTGATATGGGATCATCATCAGGACATGTAATTTTATGCCTTAGGTAATTATTGAGGGCCCAACAATTAAAACAACATACAATTACATCACATATTTACAAAAAAAATAACCATCAAGGAAATGAGAAGGGGGGGAAAAAACAAAATAACATATATTAGACATAATAGTTATATCTTTATCGATTTTCCTGTTAGCTCAAACACAAGATTAGAGCATATTCAAACAACCTACGTAATTCCAAGGAAAATCCCATATCCAGAATAGTCATGCAAAACCAAGAAAGAATCAGCGTGAATAAGAAAGAAGGAATAACACCTTATTAGCCAATATTTTCCAGAATGAAGGAATAAAACACCTGTGCGCAAATTTAGACTACAATAGCCCTAAACCCACTCTACAAGGAGCATACCTTGGTGCCCAGAAGTTGGAGCAAGGGCGTCTGTTTGATTAAAATAAATATATATGGACCAATTGATGGAAAAAGAAATTATTTCCCGTCTTGATACAACTAACAATGAGTATGGGTCGCTAAGAAGTAAAGCTTACCGATAAAATTGTAGCTTTACAAATAGAAGTGGAGTACTACCAACCGATAGAGGCAAAGTCGGTTCTAGAAGACCTAATAATAAGAAATGGACATAATTATCTGATTTATATAATTATAAAACTAGAAATTACAAAATTGATGTCCAGGGACAGGCTTACCGTTATATACAATAAAGTAACAGCCTATTTCTGAAAAATCAATTGAAATATGAAAAGTAATTAGTGATGGGCGGAAGCGCCAAGATAGCTTGAGGATTAGAAGCCAGTAGCACTCTTACCGGGATGACGCTGGGAGCAATAATTATAACCTAAAAAATTGGAAACATATACTTTAAGTTAGCCCAAGTACCAAAAATACCAATAAAGATAGCCGCAGAAAATTAGCCAGTGCATTAATCTTACTAGAAGGGAAGCCAGAATCGGCCGTATTTGGGTTCTAATTCACCGATCGGGTCGCCCTGCGAATGCGAAACAATTCCACAAGAGTTGTAGCTAGCAAGCGTACCACCGTTTTCAAAAGCCTGCCAAGGGCCAAATTAAAGCAATGCCACGGGTAAGAACTCGTTAATAATCTTACAGCAGAAAGGAGACAGAATCCGCCGCAATGGGGGTCTGTTATCTCGGTCGAGTAATTACTCGTACCGTTGAGACGCTCTCCCTGCAGTCCCGGTAAATACTGCAACAGGAAATAGAGAGCCGGGCTGTAATCACATGATAATTGTGCCGGAGTACGGCGGCCATCTTATAATGGATAAGTGAGACTAAGAAAATGGAATGCGATCACGGGACAGACAAGGGGCCCAAACGTATCAAAACCAAACAATGTCAAATTTTCCGTGAATAGCTAGAATTTTGTGTTTGCGTGTGATAATTAAAAGGTATCGAAATTTTACAATAGAAAAGAGAGTAATAGATTGCCTACAGGCTTAAGTTACAGAAAGGAGATTTATACCATACATAGGAAACAGTTTTATAGCAAAAAAGAATGGCATAAAGTAAGGACAAAATCCATAGCTGTACACATATACAGGCAGACCACAGAGTTGAAAATACTCCATACATCATATAGCAATTATGTGGATTCTATCCTTACACAGTACATAGAGCTGATTATACTTTTGCTCAAAAAACAGGAACAACCCACAACAGAGATGGATTGTGTTTTTAAATCAGAGATGTCCAATCCTCAAGTCGGTTCAATCCAGTGTGGATACTTTTGGTTCTCAAGATCCATTTCAGTTCCTCTTTATTCATCAGGCCACTCAGGTCACCACCTCTTGGGGGACTTTTGACCACATCAATAATTGTCCATTTCAACTCATCTTCACTGTGATTTTTTTCAACAAAATGGTCCACAAGTGGAGCGTTAGGGGTCCTGCATCGAATATATCTACTGGTGGCATATATGAGGACACAAAGAAAAAAAAAAAGAAAAAAAGAAAAGAGGTTGTTGCGGGGTTGAAGAAAGGGCACGGAGACCAGACCTTGGTACGTAGGGTTTAATTTTTATTAAAGTTTTCTTTTTACGTTGTGTGAGTCTTTCTCTGGCCAATATCGCTGGGTTGACTTCGCCTGTACTCGTTTGGGGCCTTCTACTCTCTTTCTTGGGGTCCTCCGCTGTCCACTCCTCGGTTACGCCACCGTGGGACATGCATGGGAAGAAATGAGGACCAGTTAGGTATTGCCCTTCTTATGCAGTTCCCCTGGGTAAACCGGGTGTGTTTGGGGCACCGTAAAACGTGTATTCTACAGGTATTTACACATGGTGACGGTACTGTGAGGAGAGGGTGTGTAAGGAATCAGTGATAGGTAAGGGAGGGGAGCACACGGACTATATACAAAGCGCTACGTACAGGCAGTACGGTGCAACGTGCTCTCTTTACTCCTGAGGGGCGCCTCCCATCCTCCCGAGCCAACCTGTTACGCGCTGCCGTACCTGGTTAAGCCACACTCCCCTGTGAGTGTGGCTGGGTGAATCACGGTGACTGTGGCCTCCTGGCTCTGGCACCTCCTCCGGTCGAGCCTTGTCGCGTCCTCCTTCCGCCTCCTCTTCCCGGTGCGGTTCTTCTCCAGGCTCTTCTTTCCGCCACAACTCTTCTCCCGATTCTCCTGGAACTCGACTGTACTCCAAACACGCTCTCCCGGTGTCTTCACACGCCGGTCTCCTTACTTCCTCTATTTTGACCAATCCTGCAGAGTAAACATCATTCAGGGGCATGTCTTCATTCTCGTCATACACCCAAATAAAGGAACCCTCCTGATATTCGGCAATGTTTTCTTTCCACATTGACTGGGAGTCCAAACTCCACTCATTCTGATGTGAAGGAAAAGAGGGAGGGGCAGTCATGTCAGTGACTCACCAGTCCACAACAGGGGTCACCCCTTCAGTCGGCAGGTTCTCCCCGCTACACACCTCCCCCTTTGGTTTCTCCCGAACGGGGAGAGAACAAGACCTTGATAGGAAGTCTGCATTTCCATGTTCCTTCCCTTTTTTGTGTTTCACCACAAAAGAAAGGGGTTGCAGAAACAAAAACCACCTAAGTATACGGGGTCGAGGGACTTATTCCTGCGCATCCACTGCAGTGGAGCATGGTCGGTATAAAGAACAAAGGTCCTACCCTCCAGATAGTACTGGAGTTTTTTTACTACCCACCTTATGGCTAAACATTCTCGTTCTACTGTTGGATACTTCATTTCTCTGGGGTGTAACTTTCTACTGATAAGGAAGGGGTGTTCAAGGTTGTCTGATCCTATCCGAGATAATACCGCCCCTATTCCCGTATTAGATGCATCTGTGGCTAAAAAGAAGGTGTTGTTGAAGTTGGGGGCTATGAGAATGGGACTGGTAGTTATGGCTAGTTTTAGATTCTCAAAGGCCTGTTTTGCTGCGTCAGGGGGTTGATGTAGGTGGTGTGGTCGTATCTCTTTCTTTAGTAGATTAGTGAGGGGACCGGCAGCTTTGGCAAAATTAGGTATGAATCTCCGGTAATATCCTAATAATCCGACGAATGCTCTTAGGTCTTTCTTTGTGGTAGGTAATCGAGTACCTAGAATCGCTTTAACCTTTTCCTCTTATGGGGCAATAACTATGGGGCAATAACCCCTTTCTCCAGCATAAACCCTAAATATTTAACTGTGGAACAAGCAGCCCTTGACTTCTTGGCGGGAACGTGTAGCCCCGCTGACTCGTGCTAAGAGAACAGTTCTGAAATGTTTTAAATGCTCCTGCCACGAGTTGCTGAAAATGATGATGTCGTCTAAATAGACGGAGCGGAAGGCTTTATAGGGTTGCAACACTTCGTTCATTAGTCGCTGGAAAGTAGCTGGGGTTCCATGATGCCCAAAGGGAAGCACTTTAAATTCAAACAGGCCTTCGTCTGTGACAAAAGCGGTTTTGCATCGATCTTCTTCCCTTAGGGGTTCCTGCCAATAGCCCTTGGTCAGGTCCAGGGTAGTTATGTAGCGGGCCTCCCCTATCCTTTCCACCAACTCATCCACTCATGGAATGGGATAGGATAGGCATCGAAAGAGGATATTGCGTTCAGGGCTCGAAAGTCCATACAGAACCTAATTGATCCATCCGGCTTCGGTACCATCACGATAGGAGAAGACCAACTACTCTTAGATGGACGTATGACCCCCAGGCGCAACATCTCTTGTAGTTCCCTTTTTACATCCTGACATCGGGCTTATGGTATTCTATAAGGCCGCACTTTAACATGTTTTCCTGGTTCGGTCTCTATTTTATGCTCGACTAAGTTGGTTCGTGCAGGAGTGTCTGAGAATGTAATCGCAAATGGTTGTAACATTGCAGTCAGATCGTTTTTCATTTGTGGGGACAGCTCTTCGTTTATAGGTAGCTGCTCCAGAGTGATTGTCTTTGGTGCAGTGGGTAATCCAAATTGATTGTTTTTTCGGATGGGACCCTACCATTTCTTCAGGAGATTTATATGAAAACATTGTTTCCTGGTGGGCAATATTTGTAATCGATAAGTGGTGTTTCCTAGCGTTTCTATGACTGGATAGGGACCCATCCATTCACTTTGGAACTTCTGTGAAGAAGAGGGCAATAACACTAGGGCCCAGTCTCCCACTACCAATTTCCTCCATCTCTTACCTTTATCGTAGTGGACCTTTTGGTGTTGTTGACTCTTTGAGGTTAGAGTACGCGAGGTCCCTTAATTTCCCTAGCTTACTTTTCAACTGCTGCGTATATTCTAAGAGGGTTTTGGAGGCATTCACTTCCTCCTTTTCCCAGGCTTCCCTCGTAATCTCAAGTAAAGACCGAGGCTGCCTCCCGTACAGCAATTCAAAAGCGGAGTATCCAGTGCTACTTTGGACCTGAGCTCTTAGTACATAAAGAGCAAGAGGCAAAAGTAGGTCCCAATCTTTGTGCTCCATAGACAGCATTTTTCTCAATGTAGTTTTTAGAGTACGGTTGTATCGTTGCGTAGCGGATGTACGTATCTGATTCAGACTCAACATCTTGCATACCGCCCTCATCAGTCGTGACACAAAGGGGGTTCCCTAATCAGTTAAAACTTCTTTAGGGAACCCCACTCTTGAAAAGAGTTCCAGAAATCCTTCAGCCATATTTTTGGTGGTAGGCGCACGGAGTGCAAAGGCCTCCGGAAACCTGGTCGTATAGTCAACAATCACCAAAGAATATGTGTTCCCTTTAGCTGTTCTAGGCAGGGGCCCGATTATATCCATTCCTACCCTCTCGAACGGGTTGCTAATGACCTGCAAGGGTTGTAGGGGCACGGTAGGGGGTTTATATAGGTTCGTTTTCTGACATACGTCACAGGTCCTGCAATAGACGGTGGCTTCTTTATATATGCCTGGCCAGTAAAACCATTTTAGCATGTTTTGTATGGTCTTTTCTGACCCCAAATGACCTGCGGTTAGATGTGTGGGCATAGAAGAGCACCTGATCCCTGAAAGATTTTGACACTAACAATTGTCGGGGTTCTCCTTTTCCCTCCCGGTACAATAGATAATTTTCTATGAGGAATCGTGGATATGGTATGTCTGGATTATGTGGGCCAACTCCCATGCATTAAAGAGTGTTGCATCATTAACTTGGGCGAACTTAAAGTTACGGTCTAAGACCCATGGTTCGATTGTTGTTAGGGTTGCTTTGGACAATCTTTTTTCTACTTCCCTTACCTCTGCTCGGAATAAGGACAAAAAGTCAGGATTGTCTACTCCTATGATGAGATCCTCTGGAAGAGACTATCACTCCTACCCTCACTGTACAAGGTACTCTCCCTTCGGGGTGTATGGATATTTTGACTACAGGGTACGGCTTTACGTCCCCGTGGACACACCTTATGTGTACCTAGCTATTAGGGAGGAGCTTCTCGGGATTTAACAATGATCTTTGTACGACTGATTGCCTGCATCCTAAATCTAACAGTGCATTAACTGACTTTTTATTAAGCAAAACTCCTACGTAGAAGGAGGGACCCATTTCGGCGGTATACATCACTGCCCTGGGGAGATACCCGACCTCCATAGGACATAAGCGTGCAATGTGTCACCATTCCCCGCAGTCGAAACACTGAGGTCCCTTCATTATGGGAAACTTTACTTCTGTGGGCCTTGTTTTCATCGGTTCAAGGCATGGTTTGTACTCTCTCTCAGTTTTTTGTCCTTGTGTCTGTTGGGTTTTTTCGGTGTCCCATGGAAGGGCTCTTGGTTGTGCCCTGGAGTAGTTGGCAGCCATTTCTATGGCTTGTGCCGGAGTCAGACCCGAATGCGGTCTTAACCATCTTTGTGTTCCGTATGGGAGAGCCTCCATAAATTGCTCCAAATATATACAGTCCATAATTTCCTGTTTATTCCTATGGTCTGGTTTTATCCATTTATCTGCAGCGGCTTTTAGTTGAAAATACAAAGTCTTGGGGTTTTCGCCTGGTGTTCCGCTCTCTTTTCTGAACCTGACTCTATAGGCCTCAGCATCAAGTCCTAAATGGTCCAGTATTATCATTTTGATTTCTTGATACAGAGTGATCCCGTTATTGTTGGCTGCCTGGGCCTCCCCAGTTAACAAGGGGGGCAAAAAAACGGCCACTTGTCCTCAGGCCAGTCACAGGCCCTTGACGCTCTTTCAAAATTGGTCAGGAAGGCATCAGGATCTTCCCTGGGCATATATTTCTGTAACGCTATCCCAGACGGGTGTTGTACAGGGGCCCTTCGTTCTGCTAAGGTTGTTGCTCCTGGTTCTTTTATTGCTTTTTGTAGGCCATCTATTTGGGCTGCCATGGCGTTTTTTAACATTTCTCTGGCTTCTTGCGCTGAGTTAATTTGGCGTTCGACCGCCCACTCCAGCTTCTCCTGCTCTTTTATCAAGTATTGTATTAGTTGGTCCATTTCTGGTGACGAGATGGTAGGGGGATATCCCACTCCTCCTGCATCGGCTTGAGGAGACCGGCATTGGCGGTCAGGTGTTGCAATGGTTCCACTCCTTTCTAGATAACCGCTCCTTCTGTGTTGCCATCCCTCCCTTCAAGTCCAATTTCCAACCGCTGGCCATGGGGGTTCCGCAAGGGTCCTCGCTGAGTCCCACGTTGTTCAATCTTTACGTGAGACCGCTGGCTGATGTCGCTAGGCAGTGGGGCCTAACTTTGGTCTCATATGCCGACGACACACAGCTGGCGGTTACTCTCAGCGGGGATGCGGAGACTGAGGCCCCCAGGTTTCAGTCTGGACTGAAGGCGGTGGCTAGCTGGTTGACAGGCAACAGCCTTCAGCTAAATGCCACAAAAACGGAGGTGATGGTTGTCGGTAAGGGAGTGGAGCTGTGGGGTGACCAATGGTGGCCCTCTGAGCTGGGACCCACTCCGACCCCGGTATCTGAGATGAAAAACCTGGGGGTCTGGCTGGATGCGGGCCTCTCCTTTGTAGGGCATACTAAAAAAACTGCGGCCTGTTGTTTCGGTCTCCTAAGGGGCTTGAGACCTGTTCTCAAGTTCTTTGACGCCCCGACCAGGCAGCTGGTGATCCAGGCAACTATCATCTCCCGCCTGGATTATGCCAGCTCTCTTCTGGCTGGGGCTAACCAGGCCGAGCTAACCCGTCTGCAGCGGGTTCAGAATGCTGCGGCGAGGGCGATTGTCGGCCTGCCCAGATTCAGCTCGGTGGCAACTGTCCTTCGTACCCTACATTGGCTCCCTGTCAGGAAGCGCATCCTTTTTAAGGTCTTGTGTCTCGCTTTTAAGATTCTGAGAGGTATTGGCCCGGAAATCCTATCCAGCTGTCTTTCCTTTTATGTTCCCACCCGCACCCTCCGTTCCCAGGGTTTGGCCCTTGCGGTGGTCCCCAGATTTAGGCTTAGTCGCATGGGTGGCCGCTCGTTTAGTGTAAAGGCCGCGTCAGCATGGAACTCCCTTCCTGTTGAAATTCGTCTGATGGAGGACCTCTTGACTTTCCGGAGGGCTTTAAAAACTTTCCTGTTTTAGCTGCTTTCATGTTTTTAGTTTCCTGTTGTGTTATGTTCTACCTTGTCTCTGCGCCGGGACGCCCCTTGGCTGGGGTATCTGTGCGCATAATAAATCAATATAACATAACATAACATAACTTCTGACACCACTTGTTGCAGGGGTGAAGGGGGTGAAGAAAGGGCACAGAGACCAGACCTTGGTATGTAGGGTTTTATTTTTATGAAAGTTTTCTTTTTCCATTGTGAGAGTCTTTCTCTGGCCAATATCGCTGGGTTGACGCCTTCTATACTCGTTTGGGGCCTTCTACTCTCTTTCTTGGGGTCCTCGGCTGTCCACTCCTCCTCTGTTACGCCACCATGGGACATGCGTTGTAGTGTAGTTCCTATATTCCCAATAGGCTCTGCGCATTGGAATAACAAACGATAGTTTAGACATAGGACTGAAGTCGACTAGGTCTCTATTGAATATGTTAGACATAATTTGTGAATGCCAGCTAGCTCAGGTCACTAGAAACTTTCTCGAATACACAAGAAGGGATTAGTTTCTGACAACCATATAACATGACAACTTTGTTCCCCAAGAATAAGTAATATAATCTCCAGAGTCGCGGAAACAATAGATGGCTATTTCAGTCAATCGTGCATGCTTCGTTTTACCAGAAGTGCAGAGAAATAGAGAGACGGGCGTTTTCAATAAAAGGGTTATTTATTGAGCAGTCTTCTTTCTCATGCAAGAGAAGTGAATTGCTACAATCGTAATACTTGCTATGAAGTAAAGTGGGTACAGTAAAAAGAGTATTATGAAATAATACTGTAAAAGCATTTATATGGTTTCTAAGTCATAAGATACTTAAAATAGATAAAATACATACAATGATAAATAATGACTAAAAGTACTCAACTGGTGCATCTAAAATACGCCTACTCCGGTGTACCTAACCTAAGTCTAGTACAAGGGAAGAAGTAAGTGAGGTGTAGCTTGAGTTAAATAGTTTCTGCCAAGAATCTATCCAAGAATTCTCTAAGGGTCTAATCAGCTCCGTACCTTAGTTCTAGAATTAAGGAGGTCTTGTTTCTCTCTCTCTCAGGACTCGATTTCCCAGTAACCCGCAAAGGTAGCAGGGAAACACTGGAGCTGGATTTCTCGGCAGGAGAAAAGACAGCGTCTCTCTCAGTACGTCAGCAGGGAGGGTCCGCTTCCTTCGGCACTCGCATACAGCAGGGCTTCGGGCAAGTAGTTGGTCTATCTGCTTCAAAACCACTGTGTGTTTTGCTAGGGCAGATGTGGGCATATTTATACCTGGAAGGTGCAGAGTTTGACGTAAGGGTGGACATAATAACGTCACTAAGAACTCAAAGTTCTTTACACACTCCAGGAGTTCTGGGACAAATCAATACTGAAGCAGGGGGATTTCCCGTACTGCTGAAGGCTGGTTGTCTTCAAGAACTCGTTGTACTCTGGGAGCTTAGTGGAAGTAGCCATGCCGTATTTAGACTGCATTGGCTGTGTCTAAATAAGGTTATGATTCTTATGCCTATATAAGGATATGATAAGTTATACCTATATAAGGGCATGAGCCGGGAAAATTACACTAGAGCCCTAGATACGTTACAACAGTTTGGGAAGAAATGAGGACCAGTTCGGTGTTGCCCTTCTTATGCAGTTCCCCTGGATAAACCGGGTGTGTTTGGGGCACCGTGAAACATGTATTCAACAGGTATTTACACGTGGTGAGGGTACTGTGAGGAGAGGGTCTGTAAGGAACCAGGGATAGGCAAGGGAGGTAAGCACACGGACTATATACAAAGTGTGACATACAGGTAGTACGGTGCAACACACTCTCTTTACTACTGAGGGGCGCCTCCCCTCCTCCCGAGCCAGCCTGTTACGCGCTGCCGTACCTGGTTAAGCCACACTCCCCTGTGAGTGTGGCTGGGCGAATCACATAAAACGGTGGCCTCCTGGCTCTGGAACCTCCTCTGGTCGAGCCTGGTCTCGTCCTCCTCCCGTCTCCTCTTTCTGCCACAACTCTTCTCCCGATTCTCCTGGAACTCGACTCCACTCCAAATGCGCTCTCCCTGTGTCGTCACACGCCAGTCTCCTTGCTTCCTCTATTTTGACCAATCCCGCTGAGTAAACGTCATTCAGGGGCGTGTCTTCATCCTCGACATACGCCCAATTAAAGGAACCCTCCTGATGTTCGTCAATGTTTTCTTTCCACATTGACTGGGAGTCCAAACTCCACTCATTCTGATGTGAAGGAAAATAGGGAGGGCAGTGTAGTAATCACACTTAAAATCTTGATTGTAGAGCTTGTTTATTCAAAGTTTACAAGATACAACTTGTCAGTAACCTCCAGCTTACAACTGCTCTCATTTAGAATTGCTAATGAAGTCGCTATGACCATCATCAAGTTCTACCTTAAAGAAGACATCACCACACATCTTCCCCCCCAAAAAACCTTGATACAATTGATAAAACAATAACAGTCTGAATATAACATTAAATATTATTCTAAATATAACATTAAATATTATTCTAAAATATATACATTGTTATAACGGTAAAATCAAGATCACATGACGAAACAAAAATGTGTACAACATGAATTACAAAAAAGTTCTATTGTGTCGAACGAGAATTCATTTTACACAAGCTACCCACACTCCAAATTTTTTCATTAGCCAACTTCACAACAGAAGCCATCACTTTAATCACTCTTTGAGGTTGAGAAAACTTACTTTCTCCTTTTTTGACCAACCCAACTCTTCTCACTACAACCCAATCACCACATTCAATTTCCACAGGTCTCACACACTTGCTTTTATCATAAATTTCCTTATTACGCTCCTGAAAATCCTTGATTCTTTCTGCCATACACTCACGATCCACTTAAACTTTATTCTTTTTCTATAACCAAATAGGGGATTCTTTAGTAGCAGGTTCCCTGCCCTTCAAAGCAATGAAAGAAGAAATCCCAGTGACTGAATGAGTAGTGACACGATGTGCCCACATCATCTTGTTCAACTCTTCTCTCCAAACCAAACCATTCGCCAACGACAACTGAATATTGTCCATAATTATCCTATTGACTTTCAACAAGACCATTTGCTTGTGGCCTGAACAGTGCTACCTTACTATGTTCGATACCTAATTCCTCAAGAAATTCTTTCATCATACTAGACCTGGACCCCATTATCAGTGACCAAAGTTCTGGGAATTCCTCCTTCCAAAAACACCTCTTTTAGAAACTCAATCACTTTCACAGACGTGATATTCTCAACTGGCTTAACAGTGAACCACTTACTATGGTAATCCACAAGAACTATCAAATATCTGTTCCTGACACCCAGTCCCCCCACAGGTCCTAAAAAATCCAGCGCCAACTATTCCCATGGACGATTTGGAACTTCCACACACCCCAATTGTGGTTCACGAACAATCTTGCACTTGTCACTATTTTTACAAGCATGGCAGTCTTTAAACACTTACTCAACTTATCTATACATTTCTGGCCACCAGAAGCTCTGCCTCAGCCTTCTCCTGCTCATACTCCTACCAAGATGTCTCTCATGTACAAGCCTAATCAGCCTAGGTCTCAATACCTTATTTGGAACTATCCGATTACACGTCAGCACTTTACCAGAATGAATGCTCAACTGATCCTTTACTTTACTGCCTCAATTCTTCATTCATACTGGAAATATCCTTCCTATCATTGATTATCGCACACCTCAAGCGCTCGTACAACTCATCATCCAACGCCTCATTCCAATCCTCACATTTCAAGGCCAATTCAGCTCCGGTGGAATTTGACAACATATCTACTTCAACAAGAAGAGTTCTTCTTTTCCTCATCAATTGGCATACGAGACAAACAGTCTGCTACAACATTTTTATTTCGCCTCACAAAATCAATTGTGAAATTCATATCCATGACAGACAAAAGCCATCTAGAGATCCGAGGAGTGACATTCCGTCTCTGTGCGCCCGTTTGTGTGTGTGGCGGGGGGTGTCTCTGTATGTGTGCGTGCGTGCATGTGCGCTCGTGTTTGTGTGTGTGTCTCTGTGTGCGCATGCGTGTTTGAAAGCAGGGGGAGGTGTAGCTCTGTGTGTTTGCGCTTCCCAGGAGACAGGAGATGGCCACAGCGAGCGCCGTTCACTGCGCAGGGCCCGCTCCGATCTGATTTTTCAAGATGAGCGTGGCCATCTCTTCTCTCCTGGGAAGCTGAGCCAGTGACAATAGGTCTCTGGCGAGAACGCCCTTTCGGGCGGTAAACGCCACAAGACCTAAAAAAGTAGCAATCATGACTTCCTTGAATATAATATTGAAAATGCATCAGTTCTAAAATGGCAGGCTGTGAAAGAACTCTAGCCCCTTCTTTATAACTTCTTTCACCATCTTCTTTTCTTGAAGAGGATTCTCACCTAGCAGCATTGGCGTTTTTGCACATTTCTTCTGTCTGACAGAATGCCCTGCTCTAGACAGAGGCTGGGGGAGGCCACCACATGCTTTGAAGCTCAGACTGGCCCATTGTCATTCTGTATGTGGCAATCAGCCAGCATACAGAATGACAATGGGCGGGTGGGGCTGCTCTTGTGCTCCGAGGAGGACTGCAAGGCAGCTCCATAAGAGAGTTGAGGCTTCAAGCAGGGAACAGTGCTGTTCCCTGCAATGCCCAGAATTACAAAAAGGCATCCGTAAAGGTATCCTCACAGACATTGGACGTGCGGTCCAAATTACGGACGGTCGTGAAATTTACGGACGGTTGGTCACCCTAGTGTGTATATATATGTGTGTATCTATGTATAGGTGTTATTTGTGTGCATATAGCTATATTTCTGTAAATACTTGTATATATATTTGTGTATTGACTAGCCCACTCTGCGTAAACCGTGAATTAGATAGCATCTGTTATGTTTGTAACATATGATTCTATGCATATTAGTTTCAACATTTTAGTCTTGTTGTGATCTTTTTCCTTCCTCTCCCTCTATCTGTAAAGCGCACTGATATCCTTCGGGATCAAGTTCGCGCTATTTAAAACTTTATAAACAAATAAAATAAATTCCCTTCTAAACCCTTGCCGCCTTTAAAAATATATAAGAGTGGTTTATGATTAGTCTTGAGCGTGAATGGCAATCCCCAGAGATAAAACTTAAAATGGTGCATTCCCCAACAACAAGCCAAAGCCTCTTTTTCTATAGCTGAATAAGCTCTTTCAGCACCTTGCAAACGGCGTGATGCATAACCTTTTATTTGTTCCTCTCCATCCACATGTTGTGTCAAAATAGCACCTAAACCCACATTGCTAGCGTCTGTAGTCAGGATAGTTTTTTTTAGTAATATCAAAGTGACATAAGACAGGTGCACAAATCAAAGATTCCTTGATCTTATTAAGAGCCAATTCACAAGCCTCACTCCACACAAATTCTGTTCCTTTTTTCAATAGCACCCTCATTAGTTCAACCAAGTCAGAAAAATTTGCCACACATTTAGAGCAATATTCGGCTAAGCCTACAAATGATCTCAATAAATCTTTGTCCATAGGCCTCTGAGCATCAACAATTGCCTCCACAATACTATTTTTTGGTTTGATCCCACTACCTGAAATCTCATGTCACAAATAATTCACCTGTTCTTTCCTTAGTTGGCATTTCTCTTTCTTAGTAGTCATGCCATGTTCCCCAATCCTTTTCAATATTTCATTCAAAAGTTCATCATGCTTCTCAAAATACTCCCCAACGACCAGAATATCATCTTGAAAACACAATATCCTACCCATTCCTTTAAAAATATTGTGCATAATCCTCTGAAAAACCGCAGAAGCGTAAGCTAGTCCAAAGGGCATGCAACAATACGGATTAGTTACTTACCTGTAATCCTAGTTCTCTTCCAGGGGTATCCTCATCAAAGTCATAAGCATTAGAATATTCCTGCCCATGCGCGGGACTCTGGAAACGCTATATTATATGTGCCCCACATATATATATATATATATACAAACATATATATATATATATAAAAACATGCAATAGCAGCCAAATAACATCAGAGCTGAAATATGCTGTGAAGAATTTCCACCATACATGAATAATAAGCATTAGAAACATGAGAAACAACACCAAAGATTGTTTATAAACTGTTTTAATGCTCAGAAAGCAGTAGAAATTCTCATAGCTCACTGGAAGCATAGAAATCTCCCAGGCTGCATTGCAAACACACAGTCTAAAAAGACTGAAAAGCTAACCTGTAGCTGCATAGCAATAAACTGACACCGTGCCTTTAAGGCACCCCTGACCCCCTGTATCCCATCATGCCCCAGGGGTGACAGGTCAGTTGTTCTTTTCGGAGACTGAAAACAAACCCAGTAACAAATAGGTTAACAATATCTCCTTATTAAAGAGCATCCTTTGCCCGGGAAGGCGGGAGGGTTGCTTATGACTGATGAGGATACCCCTGGAAGAGAACTAGGATTACAGGTCAGTAACTAATGCTTCTCTTCCAGGGGATCCTCATCAATAGTCATAAGCATTAGAATAGAATAGCGAGCCTCTCCTCTTCCCTGCGGGCAAAGGAATGATAAGACCGTAATCTCATCAACAAGTCTGAGTAGGCTATAAACTACCCAAACAGATTCCTCAAGGAGGCTTGCCCTACTTGAGTATCGGCCCTGGAATCAGATTCGAGACAGTAATGCCTCGTAAAGGTATGAACCGATTTCCAGGTTGCAGCCTTGCATATTTCTGACATTGGAATGTCATGCAAGAAAGCTACTGTAGCGGCTTTTCCTCTAGTGGAATGCGCTTTGGGTGACCCCAACAAAGGCTTGCCTGCAAGCTGATAGGCCAATTTAATGCAAGAGACAATCCATCTGGATAGGACCTCTTGGCCGCTGGAAAACCTGTCCGCATTGAACCATAGTTCACAAACAGTTGATTCGTTTTCCTAATCCCTTTAGTCCTTTCCAAATAGAAGTTGAGCACTCTCTTAAGATCTAAGGAGTGAAGTGACCGCTCGGCTGGGGTCGTAGGATTTGGAAAAAACGAAGGGAGGGAAATGGACTGATTTATATGAAAATCAGAAATGACTTTAGGCAAGAAAGATGGATGAGCCCTTCGGACTACTCTATTGTGGTGGAAAACAGTATATGGTTCCTTCGCACAGAGTGCTTGTATCTCGCTTCATCTGCGCGCAGAGGTAATCGCCACCAAAAAGGCCGCTTTCCAAGAGAGCTGTTGCAAGGTGGCCTAATGGATGGGCTCGAAAGGAAGTGACATTAACCTGGATAGAACCAGGTTCAATTCCCATGGAGGAGAAGGGTTTCGCACAGAGGGATACACTTTTTTCAACCCCTGGAGGAAGTCCTTACCCACTGGAACCTGAAAGAAAGAAATCTGATCAGGTGATTTTCTGTATGCTACTATGGCTGACAAATGTACCCTAATAGAAGTATACTTCAAACCAGCAGTTGCCAGGGAAAGGAGGTATGGCAAGATGACCTCCTCCTGTCCTTTAGTCGGATCTAAGTGATGATCCCTACACCATAAGTAGAACCTTTTCCACTTGAACGCATAGGACGCTCTCGTGGAAGGCCTCTATGCTCCTTTAAAATGTTCATGCATTCGGGAGGCAAGTTCAAATGTCCATATTGCAGGACCTCAGGAGCCATGCTGTTAGGTTCAGTGATGGGAGGTTGGGATGCATTATCCTCCCGTTCATCTTGCTCAACAGGTCCGGCCTGCAAGGAAGTCGTCTGTGTGGACACACAGACAGATGTAGAAGATCCGGGTACCACCACTGCCGTGGCCAATCCGGAGCTATTAGGATCATCTCCATGTACGACCTGAGGAGCTTGGATACTACCTTCGGAATCAGAGCCAAAGGAGGAAACCCGTAAGCGAACGTTTCTGACCAATCCATCAGGAGAGCATTCCCCTGCGTTCCTGGCCGGTGGAACCTGGACGCGAAGGCGTGGCATTTGGTCAGCAAAAAGTCTATGGTTGGAGGACCCCAGGAACGAAAAAGCTCTTCTACCACTTCTCCGTTTAGCACCCAGTCTGGCTGATCTTCGAAGTGCCTGCTGAGTGCGTCTGCTTTTATGTTCAATTCGCCTGGAAGGTGCACTGCCACTACTGTGAGGCCTCGATCGAGAAGCCAATGCCAGATTGTCTGAGCCTCTCGAGAGAGTGGGCGAGATCGTGTGCCTCCTTGTTTGTTCAGATAGAACATGGTGGTTGTATTGTCCGTCTGAACAAGGACTGAGTGGGACTCGATCGCTTAACAGAAAGCTTTGAGAGCCAGGAATACCGCTCTGAGTTCCAGCATGTTGATGTGATATGTCTGCTCCTGCGCAGACCACTGGCCTTGAATTTGAAGCGGACCCATGTGCGCTCCCCAGCCTTGCAGAGAGGCATCCGTCACTATAGACTGGGATGGAAGAGGTTGGTGAAACGGTACTCCCATCAGCACATTCCTTCTCTGAGTCCACCATTTGACGGCATCCTTCGTCGCTTGGTAAAGAGTGAATCGATCTTCCCAACGCCCTGTCGCTTGGTCCCATTGATCCTCTAGAGCCTGCTGCAGAGAACACATTCTCAACCTGGCGTTTGGGATGAGAAAAATGCAGGACCCCATGGAACCCAGCAGGGATGCTACTTGTCGGGCTGTTGGAAGCCGAGACTCTAGCAGAATCCCACATTTCTGACTCATGGAAAAAAGTCTCTCCTTCGAAGGAAACGCTTTTCATAATCTTGTGTCCAGAACGGAGCCTAGGTAGTGGATGGACTGTGTAGGCCGCTGGACTGACTTCTCCAGGTTCACATGGAGGCCGAGTCTGTGCAACTGGTGCAGGCAAAGTGTTAGATTGTGCGTTACCTGTACCGGAGATGGGCCTTTTAGGAGCCAGTCGTCCAGGTATGGGTAGATGAAGAGCTCCTTTTTGTGAAGAAAAGCCGCCACCACTGCCATGCATTTGGTGAAGACTCGTGGTGCGGACTTGAGACCGAAGGGTAGAACCTTGTACTGGTAGTGTTTGCTCCCTATAACAAACCTCAAGTACTTGCGATGTTGTTGAGCAATTGGGATATGAAAGTAGGCATCTTGCAGATCCACCGAACACATTCAATCTCCGGCTTGAAGATGTGAGCATATTTGGTGAAGCACTAACATGCGTAACTTTTCTTTGATTATGACTTTGTTCAATAGACGCAGATCGAGTATTGGTCTGAACTTGTCCTCCTGATCTTTTTGGGGACAAGAAAGTATCTGGAGTAGACTCCCTTTCCTCTTTGAGAGGGAGGAACTTCCTCTATAGCTCTTTTTTGTAGAAGAACTTTCACCTCTCTTCGGAGTAAGCTTAGCTGGTGAGGGCAAGAGTTCTTTGGAGGAATGCTCTTCGGAGGCGCACGGAAACGTAGTCTGTATCCATTGCGCAGTATATTCAGCACCCACTGATCCTTTGTGATGCTGACCCACTCTGCCAGGTGTTGTGAAGCACTTCCTCCCACTGGAGTGGGCAACGGCGCCAGAGGAAGCCATTGCTCAGGCCTTTCCTCCTCTTGTGGTGTTAGAGGACTGTTGGTGACCTCCTCTACCTCTGTTGGCTTTGCCTCGAAACTGGGATTTACCCTGGTTCTTACTTTGGAACCACTGAGGGGTTTGAACCCTCTGTTGAGCCCCTCTCCCCCTGTTGGTCTTGAAGCGGCGTTTGAATTCTTTTTTCTTTTCCAAAACCACTGCTTTCACTGTATCTAGTTCCTTCTTCATACGGGTAATCTCTTAGTCAGCATGTTCCCCGAAGAGAGAGGAACCCGAAAAGGGAAGATTAAGGATGCGATGCTGAGCATCCGGCTTCAGACCTGTAAGGCGCCAACCAAGCCGACCTCCTGGCACAAACCCCATGTGAGTAGGAATGCGCCGCAAGCACTGCACCATCCGCAGCTGTGCTTATCATCTGATTCGCCACCAGACATCATCCTGTCACCGTCTCTTCAAAATCCTGCTGGTCTTCCATCGGCAGTTTGGATTTGAACCTTTCCATGGAGTCCCATAAGGCTGTTGTATCGACCCAGAAGTGCAGCCGCACTGGAAACCTTCAGAGTGGAGGCAGCTGAATTGCAAACCTTGCGACCCCAGGAGTCCTGAGATTTGCTGTCCTTGTCTGGTGGGACTGAAGAGGAACCGGCAACTGCGTGAGTCTTCCTCACCGCTGCCATTATTACAGAGTCTGCTGGAGGGTCAGATTTTACAAAAAACGGGTCAGAAGAGGCCGGTTTGTATTTCTTCTGAATGCGGGCTGGCACCGCTCTGATAGCCGCTGGAGTTAGGAAAACCTCTTTGACAGGATCCATAATCCCCGGGACTAAAGGCAGCAGTGGACGAGAGATCGCTTTTTGTGTAAAGTCTCAAAAATTACTGTCGTAACCTGAGGGACAGACATTTCAATGCTCAGCTTCTGAGCTCCCCTTTGCAGGACATCCAGATAAGTTCCAATGTCATCCACTGGGGAGGATCTGGACGTAGGACTGTCCGTCAACGTAGGGGAGTGATCCCTCTTGGAAGACCTGGTAGAAGAGGTAGATGAAGTAGACTGAGTTCGTCGACGCCTACGGTGAGCACTGTGCCTCCTCTCCCGCGATCTTTTTGAACGCTCATCCCTTCTAGGAGAGCGAGATCTGACCCGATCTTCTGAACGAGGCCTGAACAGCTTTTCTCTTCTGAGAGATCGGGATCTTCTGGGAGATCTGGCTGGTGTTCTCACAGATGATTTGCGCCTGGGAGGACTATGCTTGTCCATCTCCTCTACCAGACTCTGAAGAGGAGACCTGTGTTGTGGGCGGACATATTCTTGCATACCTTTGGCAGCCCCAGAATCTCACCAATGGTCCAAAGACTTGTACCATCTAGGTGACAGTCTGACTTGCTCAGCCGAAGGATCTGGCTGACGCACAGGAGATCTGCGCACAGGACTTCTGGACCTTGAAGATGCAGTTGAGGAGCCAGACGACCGTGAAGTGGAATGACGAGAAGCTGACTCCGTTACCATGATCACAGAGTTTCCTGAATGTCTCGACGTCGAGCGTTCTTCTCTTGCCGCCGAACGCCTTTGGGGGGGGGGGGGGGTTGCCGGGTCAAACAATCTCGACTTCGAATGCCTCGAAGGCGATCGATGTGAAGATCTATGGTCTCTCGATGCCGAACGGCGAAGACCGGCCGTCGACGGAGCCCTCTCTCTCTACGTCGAACGACAATGTCCAGTTGTCAATAGAGCTCTCTGTCTCGACGTCGAACGGCGATGACCGGCCGCCGACGGAGTTTTCTGTCTCGACGTCGAACGGCGATGACCAGCCGGCGACGGAGCCTTCTGCCTCGACGTTGAGAGCCTGTGCGATGACGGCGGAGGGGTATTGGACACCCTCGACGCCGAACGTCGACGAGACACTGACGGAGACTGCGTCCTCGCCGCCGATCGACGTGTTACTGTCGATGGCGGAGGGGTCTTGGTCCTAGACGCCGAACGCCGCTTCTTGGACGACGGCGGAGGGGTCACACTTCGACGCCGGTCCTCGCCTGGATGACTATGGCAGAGGAGTGACCTCCCTCGACGCCGACCGTCGCCCGATTGACGGCGGTGGAGTCACATCTCTCGACGCCGATCGTCGCCCGGTTGACGACGGCGGAGGGGATCTCAACGACTGAATTGGATCCTTCGACGTCGTCGACGTACCTGTTCTTCTTTTCCACGGCGAGACCGCCGTCTACGGCATTTTTGAAGCCAGATCCACCGGTGGCTCTTTCCTCAGCGCCAAGCCTGACGCTGAAGCTGAAGGGATGGAAGACCTGTCTTTTGAAGATGTTTTAGTCTTCTTGGAACCCTTCTTCCTCGGAGACCTTCCTCTGGATGACCTATGAGCCAGGCCATAGATGCAAATTCTCTCCCTGTCTTTGAGAGTGCTTCCTGACAGGTGCTCGCAGTGAGGACAGGTGCTTGGATCATGTTCTTCAGGCAGACACAGGATACAAACATCGTGGCTGTCTGATTTTGCTTTCTTGTTGCCACAAGAAGGACACTTATCAAAAAGTGAAGGCATTTTCAGCTGAAAATACCCAGTAAACTGACTTAAAAAGGCAGTTCCTTACTTGACTAGTTGAAAAATGTCAAAGTAAGTGAAAAAGTTGTTCAAAGTGAAGTAATTTTCTGTCAAAAAACAGAAATTAGTGGAGCTGTGTAACCAGGATCCTTCCTGAAGGAGCCGGAAAGAATAACTGACCTAACTGTCACCCCGGAGGCATGATGGGATACAGGGGGTCAGGGGTGCCTTAAAGGCACGGTGTCAGTTTATTGCTATGCAGCTACAGGTTAGCTTTTTTGAGTCTTTTTAGACTGTGTGTTTGCAATGCAGCCTGGGAGCTTTCTATGCTTCCAGTGAGTTATGAGAATTTCTACTGCTTTCTGAGCATTAAAACAGTTTCCCTTTGAAAACAATATCACTCCACATCATACCTATAATGTTGATCCTCTTTCCACCATATCCAACCGCCTTTATGTCAGATCGTAATAAATCACTTTCTCGCCCATCCATTTGTTGTTCAAAAATTGCTTTAGCAATAATGGTAAATAGGCTCCCTGAATCTACTAGAACACTGACAGGAGATTTTCCTAAAAGAACCTCGCAATGTGGTTTCTCGAGTTTGTCTGTGCTCTTTTTTACTACAATACCATCATTACGTTCAGAACTCTGACATTCAATACCAAATTCACTAGAAGTTTCATTAAAAATGTTACATCTATCAATGGCTACAATAACATCGTCCTGAATTTCACCAAGATTTTCAACCACTTTTACATTAGATTGTTGTGTAGGTCGCATTTCTATTCTACACATTTTGGCCAAGTGACCCCTTCTCCCACAAATTCTGCAAATTGAATTTCTTGCTCCACAAGCGGGACTCGTGGCAATACGCCCAGGTTCGCCACATCGATAACAGATAATTGTTCTCTTTTCGGTTTGCTTATTAGCTCCCTTTTCTAATACTTTACTTTTATTTTTCATTTTCACCTCTTGCACATCAATTGCACTAACATCTTTTTCAACTGGTTTGATGTTTACTTTTCCAACATCAATCTCTTTCAACCAGATCGCTGTATTCTCCATGCTTCTAGCTATCTGTACTGCTTCATTAAGAGATGGATCTAAAGATAAAAGTCTCTCCCTAATCTTTTTATCTTTTGTGCATCTAACAATTTGGTCACGAATTAATGACTCCATCAACGTATGAAACTCACAGGTTACAGCTAACCCGCGTAAAGTAGCTACCTAGTTTATAATATCTTCATCCTGCAACTGAACACGACAAAAGAATCTGTGCCTTTCAAAAACCACACTCAGTTTAGGAGTGAAATGTTTTTCCAACATCATAAGAGACATATCAAACATTAATTGGATGTCCATTCCCAATCCCCAAAGAAATTTCCGGAAGATCATCATAGATTCTTCTACCCTCAGTGTCCGATGTTTATTTTTAAATTAAATGCCTACAAGCTGTAGATTACACGTGTAGAAAACCTGGAGCCCACACGATGTTTTCTTTCAAATGGTTAACTCAGTTTACATCGCGCTCAAGCGCATTCATTTGTAAAAAGTCTTCAAAGACTTAATGACCTCAAGGTTAATGGGCAATAAATCTCTTTAAGATAGCGCAATCCTTTCAGCAGACAGTTCATTTACAAAAGCTATTTGAAGATAAACAGTCGAACTTTCTTTCTCCACTTTGCTCAAAATTGAAATACACAAAGCACACACGGATGTTAAATGATTTTTTCCTTTTGCTTCTTCTTCACCAAGAAAAATACAATGCTTACAGCTTGCTAGAACCCATGCTGGGAAAATTATTCATTATAAAATTATTCTTTAGTTAGAGAATGTTTCCTTTTTTTCTTGCTGCTTATTAGATCAATAAGTCCTTGAATCATTAAATGTCCAAGTATAGAATGGTTGTAACTCACGGTTTTCAATATGTAGATCCTTGCAGGAGGATTCTTCAGTTTACCGCTTAAATCCAGGGGTGAAGGTTACCACACATACCCCCTGCGTAGTTTTCAAGTCCTCATCGCCATAAAAAGTGTAGTAATCACACTTAAAATCTTGATTGTAGAGCTCGTTTATTCACAGTTTACAAGATACAACTTGTCAGTAACCTCCAGCATACAACTGCTCTCATTTAGAATTACAGGGGTCACCCCTTCAGTCGGCAGGTTCTCCCCACTACAGAGATTTAGAAGAAAGAGCTTTGAGCTCACTCACCCTGCGCGCAGAGGTGATAGCAAACAGATAGGCAGTTTTCTAAGTCAGAAGCCTGAGAGGACAGCTTTGTAGCGGCTCAAAGGGAGCGCACATACGATATGTAAGAATCAAATTCAAGTCCCACTGGGGGATTAGAAAGGAGAAAGGAAACAGGAGGAAAAAGATGAGTATTGCCCTTAAGGAATAGATTTACAACAGGGTACTTAAAAAGAGAAGGCTGATCAGGAAACCTAAGAAAGGCTGAAATGGCAGAGTGGTAGCCTTTTAGAGTACCCAGAGCAGAGCCCTGCTGGGTTAAACAAGAGAACCTCAGAAAGAGGGGCGGAAGGGGGATCCACAGCCTTTGCTGTGCACCATGCCACAAATGTGTTCCATCTGCAGGTGTATACCGTCTTAATGGAGGGACGCCTGGCTGCCAAGATAACATCACAGACTTCGGGAGGAAGGTCGAAATCTGTCAAATGTCGCCGCTGAATCTCCACGCAAGGAGCTAGAGGCTGGACAGGTTCGGGTGGAGAACCGTCCCCTGCTGCTGCGACAGAAGATCCTCCCGAAGAGGTAGTGGGATCTGAGGATCGATGACCATGCACAACAGCTCGGGATACCTGACCCTTCATGAACAAGCCAGAGCCACAAGAATGACTTGGGCGTAGTCGAGCTTGATCTTCTTCAGCACTCTGGGCAGAAGAAAGGCATATAGAAGACCGCAACTCCACTTGCGACAAAAAGCGTCGCTGAGCGAGTGCCGCCTTGGAAATTCCAAAGCGCAGAATTGCTGACATTGCACATTCTCTTCAGTGGAGAATAGATATAACCAATGCTCTCCCCACTGCTGAAAGAGACCTTGCACCACCTCCGAGTCAAGACGCCATTCGTGATTTATCATGCACCTGCAGCTGAGTTCCTCCTCCCAGGCGATCAGCTAACCTGCCAGGGGTTTGGCTACCAGGCATTTGCCAGGATGTTCCAACCATGTCTACAGACGGAGAGCCTCCTGATACAGGGTCCACGACCCCACTCCGCCCTGTTTGCTGCAGTAGTACATGGTGGTGGTTTTGTCTGAACACCTGCACTACTCTTACCCGGATAGTGTGAAGGAATGCTTTGAGACGATCGCCTGAAGCACCAGAAGGTTGATGTGGAGCCCGGACTCTGCTGGATACCAAAGGCCTCTAATGTCCACCTCCCCATGTGGCAGTCCCATAGCAGAAGTGATGCATCGGTCACCACTGGGGACTCTGGTTGGGGAAGGGAGAGGCATCTGCCGTCGACGCAATCCTGGTTCGTTAGCCACCACTGAAACTGGTATGCAGTGCCCTTCGAGTTCTGGACGCAATTGGGCATGTTCCCCTTATGTTGTGCCCACTGGAACTGCAGGTCCCACTGCAGAACCTGCATATGCCATCTAGCATGATCCACCAGCAGGATGCAGGAGGATGCTATCAGGCCCAGTAGCCGGAGGGTCATCCTGACCGAAACCCGGGATAGAGGCTGATAGATCAGAATCATCGCCCGAATATCCCCAACTCGCTGTTCAGGAGGATAGACCTGAAACTGCGTTGTGTCCAGAAACGCTTCGATGAATAGAAGTTTCTGAGAACCCCAGTGAATGCAGGAGGTCAGCCGTAGTCTGGAGGTGGGAGACGACAGCCTGGGGTGAACTCGCCTTTGACAACCAGTCGTCGAGATAGGGGAAGACTGGAACCCCTGATCTGCCCAGATGAGCTGCGACCACCGTCATCACTTTCGTGAACACCCGAGGGCCGCTGGTAAGGCCAAAGGAGAGCACAGTAAACGGAAAATGCTTGTGGCATACCGTGAACCGTAGGTAATGCAGTCAAGTCTGCAGGATGGGGATGTGCAAACAGGCGTCCAAGTCCAACTCTACCATCCAGTCTCCAGGGTCGAGGGCAGACAGGACCTGAACTAGCATCAACATTTTGAACTTCTCCTTCCTGAGGAAGCGGTTGACGTTCCTGAGATCCAAGATAGGACGCATGCCTTTGTCCTTCTTGGGCACTAGAAAGTAGCGGGGGTAGCAACAACGACCTACTTCTGGGGCAGGAACTTACTTGATGGCTTCCTTTGCCAAGAGAGCAATGACTTCCTGTTGGAGAAGGGCTTGATGATCCTCTGACATGGGATGGTACTGAGGTGACATGGCTGGGGGGATAGTCTCGAAGGGGACGGAGCAGCCCATTTGGAGTATTAGCAAAACCCACCTGTCAGACGTGATGGTGCGCTAGTGGGGGAGGTGATGGAGAGTCCTACCACCCACTGGCAATTGGTGGCCCTGGAAGGTTGGACTAGGAGTGTTTGGAGGCTGCTGCAGAGGGGACAATGGTGGACTGGCCTGCTCGCTGGACCCCAGAACCACGACAGTGGTTACCACGTCCCCGGCCGCGCAGGGGCTTAACAGCTTGCGCCGGCCTGAGGTCCTGGGTGGGACGTGGGGGGGGGGCCAACCTTTATAGCCACAAAAGGGGCGAAAAGCAGACTGCGCAGGGAGTGGTGGAGAGGCACATGGACTTGTCCGTAGCCCGTGAATCCTTGAAGCGCTGTAGTGCGCTCTCTGCCTGATAGCCGAACAGGCGACGACCTTCAAAGGGCATGTCCATAAGGGTAGCTTGGACAGCCCCAGAAAAGCCAGTCAATCTCAGCTAAGCATAGCGTCGAAGGGCTACAAACGTGGAAATTGTGCTGCCTAACGAGTCGGCGGTATCCAGTCCACAGCGAATGGTAAACTTTGCTGCGTCTCCCCTCTGCAACTGCACGGGAGAGTACGGCCCAGGATTCCTCCGGGCACTGGGGCAGCACTTGCGCCACCGTATCCCACATGAAGTGGGTGTAACAGCCCAACAGATATGCAGTGTTAACCGACCGCAGTCCCAAGCTGGAGGAAGAAAACATCTTCCCAAGATGGTCCAGCTTTTTGGATTCTCTATCAAGTGGTGCATTAGGAAATGCGCATTTGGATGTGGAGGCTTGGACCACCAAGCTCTCAGGGGTGGGGTGTTGGGAGAGGAAAGTTGGGTCGCCCGGAGCCGGGCGGTGGTGGCGGTCAATCATCCTATCTACAGGAGCCCCTGTGTTGGGACTGGACCAGGTGCCCAAAAGGATGTCAGTGAGGGTTTCATTAAATGGTAGCAGTGGCTCCGAAGAGCTCACTGCTGGTTGAAGCACCTCTGTCAGGAGGTTAGTTCTGACTGCCACCGTAGGGAGCTCGAGGTTGAGAGCCTCCGCCGCTCTACGCAACACCACGGCGTAAGACGCTCCCTCCTCCATAGCCACAGTAGGAGGAGACAACATGCCACGGTCTGTTGAGGTACCCAGACCACTGGCTTCCCCCAGTTCCTCTCTCCAGTACTGTTCATAACCTAGCTGGTCAGTCAAAGGGTCTCCAGACCCGCCCAGTCCTCCTCATTCTCCTCTTGTCTGAAAGAGCCTTGGTAGAACAGGACAGAAGTGCCAATACGGATATGAATAATTTAAATAAACCACTATTCATCCAAATCCCGAAAAGAAATTCAAGAGTGGGAATTGCTAATCAATAGCTCTTTATTTCAAAAGTTTTTTTAAGAATATATTTCAAAATTTTAATTCATAGTACAAGAAGGATTTTCTTAAAAAACACGTGGGACATTAAAGCGTAACTATACATTCAATCATTCATTCAAAATATCAAACATATCACAAACAACCATATGACATTCACACAGTCATGGGAAAAAAGAATATAGTACAATGTATAGACAAGGTAACAAAAGAAAATAGCCACGGTCTACAAATATTTTCCAATGGTAATGAGGTAGACTATTTTTTTCATAGTACATTCCTATATCTCTAACAGACTAGTTGGAACTCATTATAAATTAATGCTGCAAGGTAATGTACAAAGTAGAGCTCCGGATTCAACTACTTGGATGCCCGGATGCTCACGCAGACCAAATGTGGCAGGGCCTACGCGTTTCGAATCCCACTGAGGTTGTTGGGGATTCTCTTCAGGGCCTACTGAAATATCAATTATGGGGGGTCCTGGATGTGTACTGAACAGAGTGGCTTTACAGGGGTTGGCCTGAACCTTTTTGGAACATATAATAAAGGATATGTATTTCTTTATTCAAATGAGCCCGTGGAGAGGTTCTTAGACTATGCAGGACGGGAAATAAATGCCCCTAGTATTGCTTGATGTCGTTTCAGGACTGCGAAGGAGGGGGACAAAGGTGTATGCCAGTATAGGCGGTTTTCGAAGTTTGAAGACCCAGACAGACTATAAATCAAACGGTCCGCACAGTAAGAGGAAAATCAGTGCAATATCACTCAATCATCGTGTGTGCGAGTGAGGAGAGCCAGCTAATGACAGTGAATAAAGGGCATTCTGGCGGGCGCACGGAAAGGTTCAAAGTTCAGTTGTGACCCGTACTCGTCTAAAGAAGGGATCAGCGGACACCCACCCAACGGGAGCCGAACGACGCCACCTTACGAGGCACAGAGGTACTACTGACTAAAAACTTTCCGGATCCAGTCTGCCCCTGAAGGTAATTCGAAGGTAAGGAATCTAAGACTAACTGTTTCTTTCAAAGATAGTGAAAACAAAGAAATTATTAACAAATGTATTTTATGCTGTCTAAAGAGCAAACTACCTTTAGTAACGTCTTATATATTAGAGATTATATCTAGCCGCAGATTCCTTACCTTTCAATTTCACCAGGCATCAGACTGGATCCAGAAGATTTTTTGTGAACAGTACCCCTGCCCACCGGTAGGTGGGGTCTACCGTTGCTGTGAGAGTTGCTAGTGCCTCCCATGGCAGAAGTAACGTCGCCACTGAGGCACACAGACAGTTACTTTTCACAACTTTCCATGCCAGAAGCGCAGAGCCATGAAGATCACGGACCACTGGTGTGTAAAACTAGGGCGCTGAAAGGGTGCAATCCTAGCCCTAGAAATCTGTTTGAAGAGCAGGGTGGATGGGTGTGTCAGTAAGGAATCCGTGGTTCAATGAAGTCTCAAAGATACGGCGTTAAAGTAGGTGGGTAACTTGTTCATCTGATAGAAACCTCTAGCTGCAGATTCCTTACTTTTTTAATAGATACCCAAGCAATACCTCCCTGAAGGTGGGTCTGTGGACCAATTTCAAACAAGGAAGTCTTGCAGTAAAGAAGAGGCGAAGTGCTCATCTTTGCAGACCTGACTGACCGGACAATAGTGTTTGATAAATGTGTTCAGAGACGCCCAGGTTGCTGCCCAACAGATGTCAAGAACCGGTACTCCGCGTGCCAACGCAGTGGTCATAGCTTTAGCTCTTGGTATGCCATTCACAGCCGGATTCACACCAGAGGTGTTTCCTCCACCCCGGACCCCTGCCCATGGACTGACTCCTATGCTGTACATGATTCTAATTGCGTCAGTTTTCCCGCTGTATATACTCCTTCACGTGTCACCAGCACCGTTCACCCTCTCACGAGCACTTGTGCAGTCGAACACAGGCTACATGACATTTAATGTAACGCAGTGCTTTTATGATTGTTTATTTATTTCTTTGACCTTAAGAATAAATATATAGAAAGGTTTCTCCTTGGTTTCTTGTCTCCCTGGTTTCCTCCTCTGTGCTCAAAGCAAATTAATTTTGCTCCCTTATAAATTGCCTATTGAAACCCTTTGAGACACTGTTGAAGGATATATGCAGTACCTATATAGGCGCTACTGAGGCACATGGACAGTTGCTATTCACGACTTACTATGCCAGAAGCACAGAGCCATGAAGATCACTGACCACTGGTGTGCAAAACTAGGGCCCTGAAAGGGTGCAATCCTATCCCTAGAAATCTGTTTGCAGAACAGGGTGGATGGGTGTGTCAATAAGGAATCCACAGCTCAATCAAGACTACCAGATAAGGCGTTACCATAGTGAAGTAACTTGTTCATCCGATAGAGACCTCTAGCTGCAGATTCCTTACCTATTGAATAGATGCCCAAGCAATACCTCTCAGAAGGTGGGTCTGCGGACCAATTTCAAACAAGGAAGTCCTGCAGTATAGAACAGGCGAAGTGCCCCTATCTGCAGACCTGACTATCCAGACAACATTGTTTGGCAAACATGTGCAGAGGTGCGCACGTTGCTGCCCAACAGATATCCAGAACCTGAACTCTGCATGCCAGCATAGTGGTCGCAGCTTTAGCTCTGATGGCCTTCTGGAGGTAGTTTCCTGGCCAGTGGATAGCAGATATTGATGCAGAGCACAACCCATCTACAGATGGCCCGCTTCTGCCCAGCGCAGATTTGGTCTTTCACCCTGAACTCTCGTGTGCAGTCCAGGTAGAATGACAACGCTCTTTTTCAGGCCAGAATGTGGAGTTGCACTTCTTCTTTAGAGCGATGTGGAGGAGCAAAAAAAGGTAGGCAAGGCGATTGAGTGGCTAACATGAAATGAGGTGACCACTTTCTGCAGAAAGGAGACCCTTGTGCAAAGCACCAGTTTGTCAGGATATACAGAGGTATGGTGGCTTAGATGAGGCTTGCAGGCTCACTCAGTCTGCAGCAGATGCATGCGCCACAAGGAAGGATGTTTTCAATGTCAGAAGCCTGAGGGGACAATTATGGAGAGACTTGAAAGGTGCACACATCAAGAATGCCAAGGTCCCACTGAGGCATGATAAATGGTGAAGGAGGAACAAGATGAACAAGACCCTCTACAATAGGGGCCTTAACAATGAGGGTTTGTCAGCCAGCCACAAGAAGGCAGAAAGAGCAGACAGTCCTTAAGAGTGCAGAGAGCAGACCCATGCTAGGCAAGGGAAAGAATGAGGAGCTTACTTCAGAAAAAGAAGCAGAAAGAGAAACGATATGTTCTTCTGCACACCATGCCACTTTTCCAGTGGCAGGTGTGAACTGTCTTGGTGGAGGATGCCTGGCGGACAGAATAATGCGACAGACTTTGGAAGGAAGGTCAAAAGGTGTCAACTGCAGCTGAAACAGACCTTGCTCCACCTCTAGGTAGAGACACCATTTATGATCCACTAGGCATCGAAAGCAGAGTTCATGTGCCCTGGCGTTCAGAGAGCCCACCAGGGATGAGTGACATCTGTCACTACCGTCAGATCTGGTTGGGGAATGGAACGGACCCAATTGTGGTTCGTTAGCCACCACTACAATTTTTTTGCAGTTCCCTCCGAGATTCGGACCGTGTTGGAGAGAATCTCCTGATGCCGCGCCCACCGTAACTTCAGGCCCCACTGCAGATCCCACCATCGGGCATGTGTCACCAGCAGGATGCAGGAGGACATGAGGTCCAGCAGCTTCAGAGTCAGTCACACTGAAACCCAGGATAGAGGCTGAAACATCGGGATCATAGCCTGAATATCCTGGACTTGCCGCTCAGGAGGGTATGCCCGAAAACTGCACTGTTTACAGAACAGCTACAATGAAAGGGAGCGTCTGAGAGTTAGGTGCGACTTCAGCATGTTGATGGTGAAATACAGCGAGTCAGAAGGTTTGCCATAGTCTAGGGGACAAGAGCCTCGAGGGAGCCCGCTTTGAACAGCCAGTCCTTGAAATAGGATAAGACTGACACCCTTGATCTTCGCAAAAGAGCTGCAACCACCGCCATCACTTTGGAGACCATCAGAGGGGTGCTAGTAAGGCCTAAAGGGAGCACTATGAACTGAAAATGCATGTGGCCTACTGTAAACCGTAGATAAGTGCAGATGGGCTGGCAGGACGGGGATGTGAAAATAGGCATCCTGCCAGTCTAATGCTACGATCCAGTCTCTTGAGTCCAGGGCAGACAAGACTTGAGCCACCTGAGCATTCTGAAATTCTCCTAGAGGAAGAACTTGAGGGCTCCGAGATAGGATGATGGTCTTTGTCCTTTTTAGGGACCAAAAAGTAGCGGGAATACCAACCACAGCCTACTTCTTGCACTAGAACCCTCTCTATGGCTCCGTAAGCAAAGAGAGCCACGACTTTCTCTGATCCTCCATCAGCCGGTCATCAGATGGTGGCATGAACGGAGGCGTAGTCTCGAAGGGGAGGATGTAGCTCTTCGGACAACCTGAAAAACCCACCTGTCCGATGTTACAGACTGCCAGTGGCGTAGGTAATTGTAAATCCTGCCACCAACTGGATGCCCATTGTAGTAAAGGGGCAGATTAAGAAGATTTGGAGGCTCCAGCCACTACCAGGATGTTGGACTGACCAGACCAGTGGCTACCCGACCGACCAGGTCTGTAGTTACAGTGCCCTCCGCCACGCGGAGGCTGGGGAGCATGAGCGGCTCTGAGGCTGAGAGGAAATTGGCTTCTGTAGCCGCGAAAGGCAGATTGGGGGTGATGTGGGGTAGCAGAGCTGCCCAAGGACTTGCCCATAGCCAGAGTCCTTAAAGCGCTCAAGCACCAAATCTGCTATGTCTCCAAAGAGACGGGTGCCAACGAAAGATGTCCATAAGGGAAGCCTGGACATCCCCCAAAGAGCCAGTCGTCTTCAACCAGGCGTGGCGCCTTAGGGCCACAATCAATGACACTGCTCTGCCAAGTGAGTTGGTCGGGATAAATCCACATTGCATTGTGAACTTTGCTGCATCTCTACCATCTGCAACAGCCTGAGAGAGTACGGACTGGTCCTCCTCAGGGACCTGTGGCAGCACTTGTACAACTGTGTACCACAGAGCGTGGGAGTAATAGCACAAAAGGCATGCAGTGTACACAGACCGCAATATTCAGCTGGCGGAAGAAAACATCTTCCCCCAATTAATCCATCCTTTTGAAATCCCTATCCGGGGGAAGCGGTAGGGAATCCGCGTTGGTATGTCAATGCTTGGACCCCTAAGCTCTCCAGGGTAGGGAGTTGGATAAACAAGTTTGGGTCCCTGGTGGTGGCGATCATCGTATTCACAGGAGCCCCTGTTTTGGGGCAAAGTCCCCAACAAGATGTCAGTAAGGGCGTCACTGAATGGGAGCATGAACTCAGACAAACTCCAGGTTGCAACACTGGTCAAATGGATAGCCTCGACTGGATCCGTAGGCTCTAAAGGTCAAGTACCTCAGCCGCCCCCTGCACCACCATTGCATACGAGGTTCCCTCCTCCATAGCCACAGTAGGATAAAGCATACCAGTATTTGGAGAAGTATCCAGTCCATTGGATTCACAGAGTTCCTCACACCAGTCCAGATTTGAGAATTCTTCATAGGGCTGGAATTTTGCAGGGTCCAGCAACTCCCTCCCATTCTTCCCTGACACCTAGCCCAATGGGATAGGACTCAGGCTCCAATCTAGGAAGCACAGCTCCTGCCGGTGTCGAGCAACAGAGTCGGAGTCAGTGATCAGAATGGGGTGGCGATGTCGGAAGCGTCCGCCTAGGACCAGTGCTGGTCCAGATCCAGGAATGGAACCTTGGGGCCCGCCGGAGCCGTCGGCGTGGAACCCAATGGCCTGAAGGCACACACACCTTAATGGTCAGGTCGCCCATAGATGGGTGCATGGGGGCTGCTCTGGCTCCTGGAAAGTCGGGGATATGTGAATTTGGCCCAGACTCTGAGGAACCAGGCCTTGAATGTCAACGCTCCCTCGTCACATCAGCTGACAGAATAGGAGAATTCGAAGACCACTTCGACTTTTTGCTCTTTTTGTTGTGCCTTGACTTACCAGAGTACCCCGAGGACTTGGAGTGGAACGATAACTACTTTGGGCTCTGCAACTGCTCCCGGGACCTTCCTCTCAACTGGAATCTCTATTTGTGTGGAGTTGCATGCTGAAACGCCTTGAGCTTTAGGAACTGATCCCTCAAAGCTTTCGGATTCATGGTGCAGCAATTGGAGCAGGACTTTGGGTTGTGCTCCAAACAACACAGACAGACCTGATGCGGGTCCGTCACCAACATCGGTCAATTACCAGATTAGCAGGGCTTGAATCCTTTCTACCTAGATGACATATCTAATACATCAGGAGGAAAACCTAAAAACATTCGGCAAAACATCGAAAAGATCCAGTCAAATAGTGACTGAGGGGGTGGTTCTTTTCCAGATCAACGTTGGTTGGCATGGAAAGAAAAGAGGACGTCAGCATGCATGGATGGGACCTATATAGGTATCACAAAGTCACTTCTGGCACAGACGATGCAGACAATGCATGCAGACCCGATCGACGTCACCTACTGGTGCGCAGGGGTAATGCTCACGAAGAATCTTGCGGATCCAGTCTTACACCTGGGAAAATCCAAAGATAATGAATCTGCGGCTAGAAATCTCTATTGGGACCGTTCTTTCTCCAGTGTTCGAGAACAAAGGCCTCACCCAAATGACTGGTGTTTTTCTCTGGGAAAGGTTGCAACTTTAATATGTGCACATAAGCTTCACAATTATGCAATTCCTGGAATATTAGTTTGCTCTGCTAAACGATACAACCAGTACTCGGATCACCATTCCATTCCACTTAAAAACATCACTGCCTCCTTTTCTCAACCTCCAGACTACCTGCAGATGATCATCTGCAAATACACCCCTAATTAGAGAAATAAATAATCATATTTACATTTATTTTCAATTGTGGCTCATCTTTATGGTTTTCAGTGCCAAGATAACACTTCTGGGTGAATATGCGCTTTACAAATGCATATACTGTGCAACGTTATGGGTGTTGGGCTCCAAACTCCTTGTTTCTGCTTCTTCTATTCATTATAACAGTAGATAATCACAACCTATTATTGACCACTGGTATAATTTAAAAAAAGGTCAAACTTGATGCAGTCTAAAACAGAAAATCTGTCTGGTGGCTAGTGCAGGTGCCTAGATGTGCCCTTACCATCCAGAGAAATTGACCAGGTTAGTTAAGTCTCAGCCCTTCTCTCGAAGGCCTGCTATGCATCAGGTCTTCTGGTATTGTTGGGCCACTTTTCACGCATGGAGCACTGCATTGCAAACTGACTAACTGCAGTGTGTGAAAAGCAGCCTGAAGGAGAGGCATCACGGCACTTAGTATAAGGCAGGAACAGGCTTCTGAGTCCAAGAGGTCAGTAGGCAATGGGAGAGCCAGGTCAGTACTTCAAGGAGAAAGAAAGTTAGCAGGCAGGCTGATGCAGTTTCTTGGTTTGACCTACCCGAGCAGCCTGCTGCCCTTTAAAGTGCAGAAAAGCCACTGTTTTCATGATGTCGATCGAGCCCAGGCAAAGGCTCATGATGATTAGGATTAGATCTAGGAGCGAAAGGGTGGGACTGCGTCCACCTGACCCATATGACTGGGCCTGGGATGGAGGAAAATGTTTTTCTTTAGGGTGTACAATAAGTGATTATAGGAGACAAGTTGCTATGGTAGGTGTTAGATTTGAGGGGCTCTAGTTAGCAGAGGTATGTACCTTTGACAAAATAGGGACCCGTGCATCTGGTAAGGGGTACACTCCTAACATAACCCCTGCTACCCCCCTTGGTAGTTTGGCACGAGCAGACAGGCTTATCTCACAGGCAGTGTGTAACGCATTTGTGAACACATACAGTAACCCAGTGACAACACTACAGTTGGACACCAAACAGGTTGTAGTACAAAAATAAGTATTTTTATATAGACTGAACACAAGACCACAAACGACAAAAATCCACAATACTGTACTTCAAAAATGGTAGAATGAGCTTAGTTCTCTCAAGATGACAAATGCGCCACTGAGTTCAATGTACCTTCGGATGTGTAACGCTATACAACGAAAGTGTTGCAGGGAAGGTGATGCCTTGGTTCCTTATACGCAAGAACGGTGATGCCTCGGGTCCCTACTGATGCGTAGGGGATGTGTTGGTTCTTCCCGGCGTGGGGAGGTGATGCGTCGGTTTCTTACTGCGCTTCCGTGGCGATGCCACCAGCAGCGCCGTGATGCGATGAAGATTCGGTGCAATTAGGAATATGCTACTTACCAGTAAGCATCTGTTCTTGGCATGTAGGGCCGCTAACAATCATATCTTGTGCATAGATCGCCGCCTAGTGTTGGGTCCGGATCATTGCACCTTGTTGTCCTGGAAGAGTCTTCGAAGTATCACGAGATAGGTGGCTCCTCCCCTGGACTACAGTGCGCATGGGCATCATCTCCATCCTCAGATTGTTTTTCGCCATTGTGGCAGGGATGGAGTCCAATACAATACTTGATGACCATGCTTACAAATAATTCTGACTGCCACAGCTGCGACAGGCACCGGGGAGGATGGGCGGGAGATATGAATGTTAGCGGCCCTACATGCCAAGAACAGATGCATACTGGTAAGTAGCATATTCCGTTCGAGGCACGTGGGCCGCTAAATTCATATCTTGTGCATAGAATAAATAGCAGTTTCTCCCTTAGCGGTGGTTGCCTGAGCCAGCTGCAGTAGCCTGAAAGAGGGACCTTAGAACAGCCTGAAAGAGGGACTTTAGAACAGCCTGAAAGAGGGACTTTAGAACAGCCTGTCCTACAGCAGCTTGCTGCTTGGAATGTACATCAACACAGTAGTGTTTGGTGAATGTATGTATGTTATTCCATGTGGCTGCTCTACATATGTCCTCTAATGGAATGTTACCCAGGAAAGCCACGGATGCCCCTAGCTTGCGTGTTGAATGCGCTCTAGGGGGGATTGTTAGTGTGCGTTTAGCCCTCTGATAACATATCTGAATACACTTAACAATCCATCTGGCTATACCTGATTTGGAAATGGGTTTGCCCTTGTGCTGTGGTGAAAAAGCAACAAAGAGTTGTTTAGTCTTCCTGAAATCCTTCATCCTGTCTATATAGTACAGGAGAGCTCGTTTGCGTCTAATGTGTGCAGTGATCTTTCTGCCAATGAGTCTGGATTGGGGAAGAAAACTGGCAGTTCAATAGTTTGATTAATGTGGAACTGAGAAACTACCTTGGGCATGAATTTAGGGTCAGTGCGTAGTACCACCCTATTTGCGTGAACCTGTATAAAAGGTTCTTGAATGGTCAGGGCTTGCAGCTCGCTAACCCGTCGCAGCGACGTGATCGCTACTAAGAAGGCATCCTTCTAAGTTAGGAACTGTATCTCACAAGAGTGGAGAGGTTCGAAAGGAGGTCCCATCAGTCTGGTCAAGACTATATTAAGATTCCAGACCGGTGAAGGTGGTCTTCTGGGTGGAATGACTCGTTTGAGTCCTTCCATAAAAGCCTTTATGGCTGCCAAATGAATACGTATAGAACTGTATGCAAGATCGCATCTGTATAAATGTAACCGGTAACAAATGTTTTGTGTTGATGCATCTAGCGGGTTTATGTCATGGTTGGAACAGTAAATGACAAAGCGTTTCCATTTGGCAGCATAGCAGGCCCTAGTGGTAGGCCGTTTCGCCTCCTTAATGATGTCCATACAATCAGGAGGCAGATTCAGATACCCAAATTCTATGACTTCAGGAGCCATATCGCAAGGTTTAACTGTTGCGGATTTGGGTGCTGAACCTCTCCATGGCTCTGAGTGAGAAGACTGGGTGTAAGATGCAGTCTTTGATGAGGCACCACGGAAAGATCTAGGAACGTGGTGTACCATGCTTGCCTCGTCCACGTTGGCGCAACCAGGATGAGAGTCATCGAGTGCTGTCTGAGTTTCCGTGCCACCAGAGGTATGAGCGGGGCCGGCTGAAAAGCGTACGCAAATCTGCCTGACCAGTTCATCCATATCTCATTGCCCTGAGACCGCGGGTGTGGGAACCTGGCGGCGAAGCTTGGGCCTTTTGCGTTCTCGTTTGTGGCGAACAGGTCGATTTCTGGATGTCCCCACTGCTGGAAGTACGGTTGCAGCACCGAAGGATGAATCTCCCACTCGTGCACCTGATGGCTGTGCCTGCTGAGCAGATCCGCCATCTGGTTGTCCTGGCCTGCGAGGTGCTCCGCCATGAGGAAAATGTTCCTCTGAATGGCCCACTTCCACATGCTCTATGCCAAGTGAGACAACTGTGGAGAGTGAGAACCTCCCTGCTTCTGAATGTAATACATGGCCGTCATGTTGTCCGTCCGAATCAACACGACCTTGTTGCACAGATGTATCTTGAAAGCCTTCATTGCCATGAAGATTGCCATCAATTCCAGCTGATTGATGTGCATCTTCTTCTGTTGATCCGACCATAGTCCCAGCACTGTATAATGAAGGAGATGCGCCCCCCACCCCAGGAGGTATGCGTCCGTCGTAAGCACTATTTGTGGTACAGGCTCTTGGAACGGTCGTCCCTTGCAAAGGTTGCGCGATTCCACCAATGCAGAGAGTTGTACGCACGACCGGTCACCAACACTAGGTCTTTCAATTGTCCTTGAGCCTGATTCCACTGCCATGCTAAACACTCTTGGAGCGGACGCATGTGCAGTCTCGCGTGCGGGACCATGAATATGCAGGAGGCCATCATGCCTATCAACTGCAGAAACACTCGCGCCTGTAGTGAGTGTTGTGGTCTGAATTTGCGAATCAGCAGTTGCATGCTGTCGATTCGCACTGACTTTGGCTGGGCTGCAGCTGTCACAGTGTCCAAAGTCGCTCCCAGGTACTGCTGTACTTGAGCGGGTTGAAGTTGCGAATTGGGATAGTTCAGAGAAAATCCCAAACTGTGCAGAAGATGTATTGTGCAGGACACGTGGCTGGCGCACTGCTGGGCCGACTTCGCTTGCACAAGCCAGTCGTCCAGGTAAGGGTAGACCTGAATGTGTTGTCTCCAAAGTTGTGCCGCCACTGTCGCCAAGCACTTGGTGAACACTCTGGGAGCAGTGGTCACTCCAAAGGGTAGCACCTTGAACTGGTAATGCTTGTTCTGTATAGTGAACCTGAGGTATTTCCTGTGTGCCTGATGTATAGGTATATGGAAATACGCATCCTTCAGATCCAGAGTTGCCAGGAAATCCCCCTGACTGAGCAATGGCAGAACCTGCTGCAGAGTCAGCATGTGTAAATGTTCTGAAAGGATGCATAGGTTCAAGGGTCTCTGATCCAGAATGGGTCCGAGAGACCAGTCCTTCTTTGGGACCAAGAAATAGAGAGTACACCCCGGATCCGTGCTCCTCTGGAGGCACCAGTTCTATGGCCCCTTTTTGCAGCATGCTGGCTACTTCTTGCTGTAATAAGGTTAAGTGCTCTGCGGACATAGGATGGTGTCTTGGTGGTATGTCGGGTGGAGTGGATGTCAGTTCTAAACAATACCCGTACTGGATAAGTTGCCTCACCCACCTGTCTGTGGTAATGCCTTCCCAGACTGGCAGGAACTGCTGAAGTCGTCCCCCGACCGGTGTTATATGGTCCGGGGGCAGTGACAAGACGTCACTGTTTGGTATTTGCCGAGGACCTGGTGTTATTATTTCCACGTCCTCTGCCTTTGGTGCTGTTACCACGGTATCCACCTCTATTGGTTTTGTTTAAGGTGGTCTGTGCACCACCTTTATTGTATTGTGTTTGCTGAGATGTTTTCCCCCTTGACGGCCCTCTACCACCTGAGCGACGAAAAGAACCCCCTCTGAACTGTTGAGACTGCAAGGCCCCCATAGACTTAGCCGTCTCGGTGTCCTTCTTGATCTTTTCAAGAATCGTGTCAACGTCAGGCCCAAACAGGAAATCTGGGTTAACGGGGTGATTGAGCAAACTTGTTTGTATTTCTGGCTTAAACCCTGAAATTTGTAACCATGCCTGCATCCTGAGCATCACACTAGTGTTAATGGCCAGGGCTGCAGTGTCTGCTGAATCTAGGCCACACTTGATAGAAGGGTTGGATATCAGTTTCCCTTCCTGAATCAACATTTCCGCCCCCTCTCTATATGCATCAGGCAAGTGTTGCAACAATTGCTCTAGTGTATCATAGTGAGCCCTATCGTATCTAGCCAGTAGAGCTTGTGTATTGGCTATTCTCCAAATATTCGCTGCCTGCGCAGCAACCCTTTTCCCAGAGGCTTCTAATACTTTAGATTCTTTGTCTGGGGGAGGAGCATCACCACTTGTTTGTGAGTTCGCCCTCTTCCGGGCATTGGAGACCACCAAAGAGTCCAATGGCAATTGACCCTTATATACGTAGGGTCCACAGGAGCAGGCCTGTATTTCTTTTCAATACGTGGGTTCACCACCCTTGCTCTAGTTGTGTCCTTGAAAATGTCATTGGCGTGCTTAAGGACACCCTTCAGCATCGTCAGCATCTTCATTGATCTGTCCGACATAGAGAAGGTAACAAACAGAAAGTCCTCCTCAACTGGGTCTCCATTCATGACCACATCATGGTTCAACGCTGCCCTTTCAATTAGAGCGTTGAACGCCGCAGTATCCTCTGCGGGGGCCGTTTTTACTTGGTAACACTGGGTGTCCGCCGTGCCTTGATCGTGGAGCACATCCTGCAAGTCATCCTGATTAGAGTCATCAGGATAGTTGAACTGCTAGTCATTTTGGCCATCCCCCCCACCATCTTCAGTGCGTGTGGGGGAATGTGTAAAGGCTTGTCCATAAGGCCTTACAGACTCGAAAAGAACTGGCGAGGAAGCAGAGTCTCTTTTCCTTTTAAGTGGAATTTGATAGGATTCCATTGGCTCCTCCGGCAAGTTCTTCCGTTTGAAAAGGGCGAGTCTTCCGGTTGCAGAGTCAATGTACAACTTCTTTGCGCTTTCAGAAGAAGGTGGACTGGAACCGACGCCTTCAGGAGTGGCGGTCGGCCCCTTAAGTTTTAACATCATTTTCCCAGGGTCGGTGCCCTGTGCCGGCTTAGACGTTTTAGGTCTTGCTGTCGGAGGCAGTCCAAAATCTATAGGTGGAGGCCCCGATGGCTGCTTAACTTTTTTCACTGCCATCGCCAACGTCGAGCCAGTCGTTGCGCTGGGATTTCCAAAATGGCCGCGCCTTGATGCGTCATGTTCCAACGTGGCCATTTTGTGCTTGTCTTTGAGAACCTTCACCAGCATCGACTTGTATGCATTCGGACTGAGGGGCGGCTGCAACTCAAGTCCGTCTTCAGTGTCCACGCCCCCGGGGGCAGCCTTAGATGACGTCGCTCTGTCTCGTTTGGCCTTTGGCACCTTCTTGGATGTACCGATCTTCGGGTTGGCACCCGTTTGTGACCCTGAAGGGGCAATGACACTCCGAGCCTTCTTAGGATCCGATGGAACAAGGCTTTGTGAAACGAATACTGGTTTGACCAGTTTCGGTTTTGGTTTGTCTTTAGCCAGTTTCGGTTTCGTTTTTGAAGGCGTACCCACCGAAGACTCTGAAATATTCTTAGCTGGGCCAGGTTGCGGGGCTGTAGAATGAGTATAAAGATCTTGGCTAAGGCCTTCCGGCGATGCTTCGACCTGAGCCTTTGACAAGACAGTGTCACTTTCGACCCCCGAAGCTTCGGTTGGACCTTGCTCATCGCTGGAGCCGCCCTCCAATGGCAATACCGTCGTCTCTTACCTCGACGGCTTCATCGACTTCGATGTTCTCATCGTCTACCTCTTCTCCGTAGTAAGATTCTTGACAGGAGGCCGGCTCGGAGAAGTGCTCCGGTTCCTCCTCTTGGACGCCCTCGTCGTCCCCAGCCTCGAAGAAATCCTCCACATCCGACGCTCTCCGCGCCTGTAGTTTCGCCTCACGTCGAAGAGCGAACGCCTCTTCTGACCTGAATTTCGAACAGGCCAAGCAACTCTCCTCGTCGTGGTCTAGAGACAGACATCTGTTGCACACAGGGTGCACGTCTGAGAGAGGGTACTTCGCGTTACAGACTGGGCAACGTTTAAACAGGGCCTGGAATTCCATTGTCGATGTCAAACTTCGATCGGGCCTAAAAAGCTGGGAGCACACGTGCTCAAGTATCCGGGAATCCAGATAAGTTAACTCGGAACCGAACGAAGTACAATACCGATGCTTAAAGAGGCGCCTGAAGAAAACAAGTTTTTCCAATAGGTTCCGAACAAGAGTCACGGAACACATCCGAACCCAATGGCGGAAAAAAACATGGCGGAAAAAAACAATCTGAGGATGGAGATGATGCCCATGCGCACTGTAGTCCAGGGGAGGAGCCACCTATCTCGTGGTACTTGGAAGACTCTTCCAGGCCAACAAGGTGCAATCATCCGGAACCAACACTAGGCGGTGATCTATGCACAAGATATGAATTTAGCGGCCCACATGCCTCGAACACAAAATTCCTTCTTCTTGATGCGACACAATGTGTGCACGCCTGACGGCGACTCAACGATTCTTCTGAGCCGCGACAGGCCTTGCGACACGCTTCCCGGTGATGCAGCGGCGTCTGATGCAACGTCGATCCTCTTCTCCGGCGATGCAAGGCGCTTCCGCGTTACGAAGCGACAGCGGCGACACCCTTCTTCAGAGATGCGACGAAAGCGGCTGCGACGCGCTTCTCCTTCGTGAGTCGCGCTTCCAGCTCCTTGCGACACGCAGTCCCTCATAAAGACCAAACAACAGCAGGCACTTCAAAATAACTCTAGGGGAGCTGGTGGGTGAAGTCTGTTGTCCCTGAGACATAAGCAGGAGGCAAGCTCTATCTGAAGCCCTTGGAGATCTTTCACAAGTTGAATGAAAGTAGCACAAAGTCCTTTCTCCTTTCTTTGGCAGTCAGGAAACCACTGCAGGCCAATCCCCCAGACAGCACTCCGCTTTGTTATAGTCCCTTCCTCAGTTCCTCTGGTTCCTCTTCTCAGCAAAGGTTTCTTCTGGTTTCCCAAAAGTGATCTAAAATTCTGGGGTATGGGTCCCCATATGTACACTAAATTGTTTGTCCTCTGAAGGCAGAAGGTCCTATACCCAGTCCAAACCAGTTCAGTGCATTCCTGGAGCACTTTCTTCGCAAGACTCCTCCTTTCTTTTGACAGTGTGGGCCAGGGACATCAGACGCACCGCAGGAGGTGGAGCCAGCATTGTGGAAGGCAGGCCCAGCCCTATTCAGGTCCCAGTCGCAACTCCTCCCGCCCATCTACATGCAGATAGCTCCATTCAGCGCTGTGTGGACTCACCCAGTATCTTTGAATCCTCCATCCCCTGTCACTCAAACTCCAGACAAGGAATACACAACCTAGCAGAAGCAGGCTTGGGCAGTTTAGGCAAGAAAATACCTACTTTCTAAAAGTGGTATTTTCAAACAACGTTAAAACCAACTTCTCTAAAAGATGTAGGTTATCATTCTGAATTCAGGCATACTAAACTCGAATTTCTACCTAGTTCCCATAGTGAGTTGGGATTATAAAATGTTATAATCAAACTGCCCATTCTGGCCTATGGGGAACAGTTGGCCTTGCAATAGTGAAAAAAATGGCTGTAATTCACTACTAGGACATGCCACACACAGCAGGGCATGTCCTACCTTTCACTTACAATGCACCCTGTCCTTGGGCCTACCATAGGGGTGACCAATATGCAGAAAAGGGTAGGTTTAGTCACTGGTAAGTGTGTGCACTTGCCCAGTCAACATGGCATTACCAGACTGCACACAGGCTCTGCAATGGCAAACCTGAGACACACTTTACAGGCTGCTTCTGTGGGTGGCACAACCAGTGCTGCAAGCCCACCAGCAGCATTTGATTTACAAGCCCTGGGCACACGCAGTGCACTGTACTAGGTAAGCCAAACCAGCCAATCATGGAGTCACTAATCCATACATCAATTTACAATAGGGAGAGCATATGCACTTTAGCACTGATCAGCAGTGGTAAAGTGCCCAGTCACTAAACAGCCAACAACAGGTCAGAAAAAATACAGAAGGAAGGCAAAAAGTTCAGGGATGATCCTGCAAAAAGGGCCAAGTCCAACAGTAGGACTAGAGTTCAGGTTATTATGAGGGGGGTAAGGGATGGGATTAAGATAAGGCTGGCGTAGGGGTGGTTTAGTGGAAGCTCTAAATGATTTAATAAAGTGTGAGGTGTATGATGGCCTGGGAGAAACCACTACTAGGGTGTCCCGCCGTGAAATAAGAGACACCTTAATGGAAGGTGAAAAAAGGCTATGTTTTTAAGGAGGGAGTAACAATTTGGGGTTAGAAGAGAACTTATGATTATGTACAGTTCATAAATGTAGTGGCAATATTTTTACTTCTCTACTGCTACATTTTTTTATTTCCCATAAACATACAGGATAGTTCTTCGGTTACTAACAATGGATCTGATTAGTCTAAACTGAAATTAAAATCTGTATCAATTGTTCAGGTCCTTTGAGGTTGGTAAAAAAATAAACATGTGGATATTAACCAACTGGGGCAAGTAAGGGAAAGGCAACAGTGTCACAAAACGTGCACAAGATATATTAAGGTCCAGAAAAAATTGACCATAACATGCCAGTAATTTCCCAAGCCAGGAAGATAAACAAGCAGTGAAAGAATACTTCTAGCATTAGAATACCAACAAACGTATGCATATGTATGTTTCCTCGCATATTCAACCTCATACGTGTGGATATTCAAAATTGCACATCTATGGAAGATACCAACATTTGGTTACTTGTTGAGTGTACACACCCAAGAACTTAATGGTGCTAGCTGAGTTCTAGTAATAAGGTCGAATGGACAACAAAATAGTTACTTTTTTTAATTTTTATAATCGCAAGCCTCCGATACATCAACTGGGGTTAATTAGATTATCTGCACTCACCTCTGTGTTTTAGCACTTTGCCAGAGTGATAATTGCATTCTTCTTTACGCACATGCTTTCCTTCAGTTGTTACTGCATACATTTCGCCACATCGACAACATACCCTCCTGAGTGCTGAAACAGAAACAGTTATTTTTTTTATAATTGAGCAGTATTAACCGAACATCAAGATTAAATATCACTGGTTGAACATTTGTTGCTCGGCGGTATAGACATTCTTATGCTTAGCTCATTGTATAATTCTTTCACCTAACATTCATCTTGTGTAGCAGCACGTTAAAGGGTCGCGTACAATTAAAGAAAACAATTCACTTACCTTTAAAATTAACATTTCTTACAATTACCATGGCAGAAATCTAGACATGCTTCAAAGGCTGCTACCAATACACCACAAAATGAAGAAAAAAAGTGGAAAATGTGAGTGTGATTTGCAAACCTGTTATAGTGATTGACCCGCATGGGCAGCTTTTAGAGATTAATTTGTATATTTTCCCCATGTCAAGAGAAGACTCATTGGTTAAATAAAAATAAACAAGGTTATGCTTTTAAGTGAAAGGCAGATTAAAAGGGCCCTTTTCACTAATCAGTTTAGCTAATTGTACCCAAACGTTCCTGATCTACAGTTAATCCATCATCAAGCCCACCTCGTGTTTACATTTTCAGCACATCTTATACAAATATCCGCTGCAAAGAAAAACAATTAAGAGTTTGCTGGGGAGGGTCGAGCCAAGATACCAAGATAGGAGAACCACCTTTATACGTACCTTACTTACTCTGCTACAGCACTGGATGTTTTACAGATTTACATATTTTTTTAACTGAATACAAAGCAGTGGTTTCCTGAGAAGTAGGTGAATAGTAGGAGCGTCATCTGTGCAGGCTTTTCGGTACCACGTGTCCCACATTACTGTTAAACATCGCGCCAGTATCAAGGCACCAATGCTTGCATAATTTTCTAGTAATTTCTAGGTGGCTGAAGTGCAGATCCCCACCTGCAGCTTCCGGAGTCCTACAGACAATTTTGTTCAACTCCATGACGTCGAGAGGGAAGCCCCTGGCCACATTAGTTATGAAAGACCACTGTCAAGGCCATGTGAAGGCCACAAACAGAAGTCACAGACTTGAGTCTTCGTGCTAGTGAAGCAGTGGGATGACCTTTCCTGACAACATATACAACACTATCTCCACCTCGAATGTTGGGTGCCGGGACACTGCCTAGTTAAGATGAAACTCTGGCCATGGAATGAACTGTCCACTGCGGGGCTTCGAAAGCTTTAATTTCTTCTATTATGTGGATGCGATAATACCCATTAGGAAAGGATTCAACGAAGGTCAGAAATTTGAGCTGAATTTCATGCATAAGGTAAACAAACATTTGCAATGCAATCGGGTTCGCATTTGTGAACGTTTTGGTTTGTAGGAGTGGAGTGGATGTATGTAGTGGAATTGTGTGGTTTGCATTGGAATTGCTAGCTGTGTAATTGTGTGATGTGAAATTATGTGGTATGTAGGGTACTGGTGTATTGGAAATATGTGGCATGGGGAAAATATAGGGGTGAAAGCAATATAAAATAGATAGAAAGTAAGATTGAGAGGGCTAGGTAGTTTGTATATGAAGTGCTGCATGAACTCTAATTAGACTAGTAGAAAGAGCGTGTGAGAAAGAATGAAGGTGAGAGAAGGTTATAGACGCATAAAGAGATTGCACTTGTGTACAAAGAAAACACTGAAAGCAGAGGAGGAGAGTGTGTTTGCGGTTTGGATTATTTGTTCAAGAAACTGTGCTGAAAGACCTGAAGTGAACCAATGTAAGTAATGCTGGGCGAGTGTGAGAAATGGAATTTTATGGATAGAAATTATGTGGTAATTAGTGTAGTGGACTTGTGTAGTGGTATTGTGTGTTGTGGAGTGAAATCTATTGTGGGGAATTATGTGGTGCGGAATTATGTGGCATGATGTGGAATTGAGTGATGTGTAGTGGAACTGTGTTGTGGAGTGGAATTTTCTGCAGTGGACTTGAATTGTGTGAAGTTAAATTGTGTTGTGTGAAATTGTGCGACACTGAGTGAAGATATGTGGAGTGGAGTCATGTGGCATGGTGTGGGGTGTATTTATGTGGAGTGTCAAGTGGCATGGAGGAGATTTATGCAGAGTGTAATTATGTTGTGTGGTATGGAATTGTGTGATATTGAATTGTGTGGCATGGCATTGTGTGGAATTGTGTTGCATGGTGTGAAAATGTGGAGTGTAAATATGGAGCACGTTGCGAAGTTGAAGTTTGTGGAGTGTAAAATATGATTTTCGGAGCGGAGTGGATATTTGTGGAGTGTAAATATATGGAGTGAAGTGTAATTATGTAGTTTGGAGTCTTAATATATGTTGTGGGATTATTTGGAGTTGAATTGTTTTACGAGGAGTGCAATTGAATTATGTTGCTTGGAGTGGTATTATGTGAAGTGGAATTTGGGGCATAGAGAGGAGAGGACATTTGTGGAGTTGAATTGTCATTATGTGGCATGTAGTGGAATGATATAGTGTTGAATTGTGTGATGCAGAATTATGAGATGTTGAAATAGTTTGTATGGGTTTAATGAGGTGGTGTGTATTTGTGTGTTGTGGAATTGCATGGCTTGTGTTTAAGTGTATGTAGTTAGGCTTGTTGTTTTTTATAAGTAATGGTGTTGAGGTGGATGAAGTCACAACTTTAAATCAGAGGTAAATGAGCTCCTGCTGGAGCTGCAATTTCAAAAGATGACATGCATTCTCTTGAAGATCGAGTTATAGATCTCTCTAGTATTGGTAACGCACACCCAGGCCCTATTTATAACAGCAATCACAGCAAACCACTTATCACAACAACAATATTGCTTATATAGAAATATAAGACAATCCATTGGGATCTTGAAGATTTCTTTCTTCTTTTTAATTAAAAAGAAGAAAGAAATCTTCAAGTGGTGTGCTGCGATTGCGGTTATAAATTGTGCTCAATCTCAGGATTTTTTTTTCCTTTTTTTCTTTTTTCTCCTTTATCTTTTTTTTGGTCCTCATTTGCCATTACCCCCGTTTAAGGCAACCACCGACCACCACTGTGTGTCTATGTGTCCATGGCAAACGATCAACAGATTGGCACCGAGACACAGATGTCTTTCTGCCGGAAGAGGGAAACCAGCACAAGAGGAGGCGTCCTACTATACTCCGTCTAGGTGTATTGCAACCAATTGGACCACAATTTCGCCAAGGATAACCATTACTTTAGGTCCTTGGAGCAGAAAGTAGGCATAAGGAGTAGTTTCTGTCCTGTAACTCCAGTTCTGTAGTAGGGGTATCTCGGTTATAGTCATAATCTAGTGAATAGTCCCGCCCATGTGCGTGGACACCAGAGCAATCAAAAATAATCTCTTAAAGTGTCGAAAAAATGCAGAACTGCACAGACACTTAAGAGAGAATTTAAAGACATATAATGCAGCCTAAAAACAGGCTACACTGTCCAGTACTTCAACTAGAAATTCCACCAAAAATCCACCAACAGCAAAGCCTGTCCAGATTTCCCTTGCCCTCAGCAAAAAACCCTCTGGAATGATAGAGAGGAAGACATGGACAGACAAGCCCCATAGGCTGCCATTATGTGGCTCAAAACAGGAGACTGTGACTATAAGAGAACAAAACCAGCACAAGATGAGGCGTCCTACTATACTCCATCCAGGTGTATTGCAACCAATTGGACCACAATTTCGCCAAGGATAACCATTACTTTAGCTCCTTGGAGCAGAAAGTAGGCATAATCATAGGACCCGGGGAAAAAAACAAAAAAAACAAAACAAAAACGGAAATCCTAGTTCCATTTTACAAAAAGGTCCCAAAAGGCATGCTTTTTCTTGCTGCCAGATCTAACCTGGTCAATCTTTGAGACTTCGAATAAGGACGTCAACCACCCTGAATATGTAGGGGGTATAGTGTCCACCCAGAACCTGCATATCTGTCTTCTTGCCAAGAGGATTGCAAAAAAGAGGAAAGATCTGCCCTACCCAGAGATTTTTTTGTCAATCCCAAAGATGATTAAAGGGAGTGTAATACGCAGTGCTGTCTTAAGTATGGAACTCGGGGCATCCTTCACTTCCTCCCAAAACTGGCTGATAGTGGGACAGTCCTTAAACATATGCCCATCCGATGCCCCTAACAGGTCACATTTGTTGCATTTTTTTCCAGGAAGAAACTTTGCCAGTTTTTGAGGGGAGAAAGATGTTCGATGTAAAGTGAAAAGATGATTTTGACTCAGCCATGCTGGCTTCACTATCTGATATAATAGGCTAAAGGAGTCCATCCACATCTGTTCGCAATTAGCACCAACCTCTCCTCCCCATAACTCCTCGGCAAGCTTGAAGTCTCCGTCTATCTCTTCCAGGATCGCCCAATACCAGCAGAAAACCTCCTTGCCTCCCCCATGTCTTGTCATCAATGGATTTTCCAAATTACTAGAGATTCCCAAGGGGATGCCCTCCCTACTCAATGCCTGAGCCCAGCTGGTCAGCTGCATGTGTTTGAATCTCAAAAGGCCCGGCCCAACTCTCTCCCGCAATTCTTCCTGTGACACCGTTGAGCCGCTAGCCAGTAGATCCCCCAATGCAAGATTTCAGCCTCCTTTATCGGATTAGCCAGTCTGTCCTTAAGACACGATGGAGTACCTGGCGAATCCCACATAGGTGCTAAGTTTGAGAAGTAGCTGATCCCTATGCACTTTCTCATTTTAGCCCAGCTTCTAGCCAGTAATTGAAGTATTTTTTACTTTTTAAAAGAATTTCTGGTCCCCAAACTTAAAGAGGAAGCAGTCCAGTGGAAGATTGGCCCAATCTAGCATAGTTCGAAACATCTCTCCTCTGGAGGTAACTGATGGTGTTTTTAACACCTTGGCTGCTTGGGAGATTCTTCTGCTGTGCTGGATCTTAATGTAAATGGGTTTGGTCATGACGAGCTCAGCTCGTCATGAGCACACGAGCACCGTGACTCCTGACGAGCTGAGCTTGTCATTAGCATGGAAGGGGTTAAGAGCATTCTAGAAAAAGATAGCTGGAATGCCCATCCGTAATACTGCAGGTCTGGTAGAGTTAGCCCCCCTTTTTCCCTTCTCCTCCTCAGCTTTTTCCAAGCCAATCTAGGGGCAGCATATTTCCAGACAAAGGAATTTAACTCACGTTGACATTTGTCTATTTGGGTGGGATCGAAAGCCAGGAGGATGGAATTAAACAGAAAAGTGTATTTAGGTAGGATAGACATCTTAATCAGGTTTGTTCTCCCCAAGATGGAAAGAGGGAGGTGAGCCCATGCCTTTAATTTTCTTTGGCACTCTTTGTGTACTTGATCAAGATTCTGGACTGCGATTCTATCGATATCTTGGAAGATTCTAATACCCAAATATCACATAGAAAGAGCAACATCCAGATGAGTATTGTTGATGTTCCAGGTTATAATTTCCGTTTTCTTAGCATTTATCTCATTTCCGGAAATTTTGCCGAACTACTCCGACCTCCTAATTACCTTTGGGAAAGCAAGGTCCAAGTCAGAGGTCATTACAAGAATGTCGTCAGCATATAACGCTACCCGCTTTTCCCACCCTCTAAAGCTGAAAGGTAAGATGGCAACATCATCTCTAAGAGTCTGAGCAAAAGGCTCAATATAGAGATTAACACCATCGATGCTAGTGTTATTTTCCTCCTGTGCTGGAACTTGAGATTCCCCATTGTTCATGACGAGCTCAGCTCGTCATGAGTGTATGGAGGTGTACATCATGACGAGCTGAGTTCGTCATGAGCGTCCAAGGAGTTAAAGAGAAGTGGGGAGAGCGGGCAGCCATGCCTTGTTGCCCTTGTAATTTTAAAAGGCTCTGTCAGGGAGTTACTTACGGATAACCTAGCAGTTGGAGCTTTGTACAGAAGAGCTACCATTCGGCAAAATCTCTCAGGCAAGTTAAATTTTCTCATGACTATTGACAGATAAGCCCAGTTGACCCTATCAAAGGCCTTGGTTGCGTCCAGGGTGAGGGCGGCCAGCGGAAGGGAAAAAGTAGAGACAATATCAATGGCCCCAACTAGATCTTGTGTAAGGTCTGCTAGATGTCTGCCTTTTATAAACCCCTTTTGATCCTCATGAATTATTGTATTAACCCCCCCCCCCCAACCTATTAGCCATGATACTGGTGAAGATTTTATAGTCACTATGAAGAAGCGATATTGGGCGATAAGACCCACATTCCTTTCGATTTTTTCCAGGTTTAGGTATTAAAACTAGTGTGGCATCATTCCAAGATTTTGGAGGGTCATTCCAAGATTTTGGAGGGTCCGCCCCCACCAAAAGAATGCTGTTAAAGAGGGTAGCCAGAACTGGGGCAACCTCAATGAGCACCAGATATAGTTCCCCCGGTAGACCGTTGGGGCCCGCTGCCTTCCCACGCTTCCCTTGCCCTATTACTTTCTTGATCTCTTCTACTGTGATCTCTGTCACCAGAGCTGTGCTTTGCTCACATGAGAGCTTTGGCATAGCTATATTATCAAGCCAAGCATCTCTCGCCGCCAGATCTTCGCATAAATCCTCTTTATAAATGGCCTGGAAAAAGTCCTGAAACGCACTTCCTATGTCTGACTTTGAAAGCAGAGAAGCTACTTCCCCTTCTACCCTGATCTCCCTAATATAGTTCCGAGCTTGGTTGGCTTTGGATTTCCAGGCAAGAATCTTTCCTGCCGCCTCACCAAGCTCGAAGTGAGAGTTCTTACTCGCTTCCCACCTTCTGGCGACCCTAGCCTGTAAAAGGCTATCCAATTCAGATTTTAATACTGCTAGTCTATTTAGCTCCTCCCCTGAGCCAATATGGGCACCTAAGTTGTTCTCGATGCATTTCATTTCTGCCTCCAGGTTCTCAATGCTTTCTCTTTATTTTATCCTTCTATAAGAGGATCGACTAGTAATACAGCCCCTCCATACCACTTTTAGAGCGTCCCACACGGTCGGAGCGTCGGCTGAAACTAGATTTACCTCCAAAAACTGCTTGGTCTCTAATCGGAGAAAGGCGATTTCTTCTTCTTCAAGTAAAATAGTACGGTCAAAGGACCAAGAGGCATGGGTATGATGCTGGCCTGATTTTAAAATGAATAACATGGCCGAGTGATCAGAAAGGTGGGACGGGAGATAACTGATGTCTATTACTAGGTCCTTAAGACTGTAACTGAATAACACGTAATCAATCCTAGACAGATGTTTGTACTTAAAATTGAGGATAAAAACCTCCAACTTGTCTCCCGCCCTTTCCCTCCAAACATCTGCAAGGCCTATTTGTGACATTATTGTAGAGAGTACCTGCCTAGGTTCAGAAAAAACACAAGCTCTAGAGCTTGCAGTCTTGTCCAATTTTGGATTTAAGACTATGTTAAAATCGCCAGCCCAAATTATGGGGTCATGAAAGGCTAGCAGGTGGTCACAAATAATGTTCATGTAAGATCGGTCGTCCTGGTTTGGACCATAATACCCAACTAAGGTATATGGAGAGTCATCCAGCACAACCCTTACCAAAAGCCACCTGCCACTCTTATCCTCCCTATACTCTACTATTTGAGCTTTGGCCTGCTTTTTAAAAATGACTAGGACCCCCCTAAAATTCGCCGATTGATCTGTGCCCAGAAAGATGTCTATCCACTTTTCTTTTCTTAAAATCTCTGTTGTTTCAGCTTTGAGAAGATGTGACTCCTGAATGACAATGACCTGTGCCGGGGAATCTCTTAAATATTGAAAGATCTACATTCTTCTGCCCCTCGTGCGCAGGCCATTGACATTCAAGGATAAGAAATGTAACTGTGTCATCCCATCACATCCCACCTCACTAACCCGTCCAAACTCCCTGAAGTTCTATTGTACTGATTTCCTTTGACTGAAGATATACTGGTCTTGCTGGTTTTCTTTAAAACAAAGCGAGGGCTCTGGCCAACGAGGAAATTTCTCAATTTTAACCCTTCCACCCTATGTGACATATTCCCCCCCCCCACCCCCCCCACCCCCCCACCCGGAAAACCCCTCCCTACTTACACTGGCCTGGTGAATTGCCAGTTTTTCTGCACCCTCAACCAGCCCTACCTCCTTCTACCCCCACCCACTGCTGAGCTGTGTCACAATAAGTGCATGAACGTTTTCATTCTCCCTATGTTTTTATAAAAACACAATCAGTGCCCTTAAACCCTAGTCACTTTTTATTTCTTAATTGAACTCTCTTCCCTTTCTCTCTTTATTTATTTAATTGTTTATTTATTTATTTTTGTAAAGGCTTGTTTGTACCTTTTACCTCCTTTTTTTTTTTTAACATCAGAGGAGAGTATATAATAGTGTATTGATACTACGTTTTTTCAAAAAGTTTTTTATTTTTTCTATATTTTTATATTCTTCATATTTTTTTTTTAACCTCTAGCCTCTAAATTCCCAGCTAATGGGTGTAGGAGAGTAGGGTCTGCAATCCTATGGTCACCCCCGATTTTTAGTTTTTGCTTCACTGGTTTACGACTTTCCCTGGCTGTGGGCCTGCTAATCAGACCCACAGCCTAGCTGTTCTCTCTAAATTGACAGGCATGTACCTTAGGTGCATTTACCAATTGGTACTGGGCCACCTTATCAGTCCCTGTACAGTGTACCATAGGTACCCAGGGCATAGGTGTACCCAGGGCCTACCAGGGGCTCAAGCATGTATTATGCCACCCCTGACTGGCCATCTAAACAGACACAACTGGCTGCACGACAGCTGGGGCAAGGTCGTGTAATCACCCTTTGCTTTAGATATAGTATCCCTCTATCTAACCCTAAAATGGACACATATTTTCCTATCAGCCACTCGTATGGCAGGCCTTATCAATCCTGGAGGCAGAGTGCTTGGAATTATGTGAGATGGTGCTCTGGCATGAGCTGAGCCCGTTTGCAGCTTGCGGAACCAAGTCCTAATAGCTGTTCCATGATAACGATATACCATATACTCTTAAGTGCATTATGAACCTCGCGGTCAAATGCTAACTTTGACATAGCATTTTCAAAACATGTCGAGTAAGGTGTCATACGAATTGGAATACTAACCCCTCGCCAATTCTGGCGACGGGGTTAGCATTCCACCCTTCTAGAGGGACACGACATGTATGTAACTGTGAACCCCGGTTAAAGTTAACTCGAGCCTCAGCATCACAAAATGGATGCTGCCACCACAGACACAAGTCTGACCTCCTGCTGCTGGGAGTCCTTCCAGGCGGCTTGGACAAAGGGTTTCCTGCCTTGGGAGGTGCTAGCACCACCCCAGACAGGATTTTGGGTATTAGGTAGGACAGGACTCAAAGGAATGAGACATTTCTGGGGCACACAAGGTGTCCCTGTGCATACACCGGTCTGAACCAGTTCCTGGGGCACTCCAGCCCCAGAGCTGGCACCAGACCGTACAAAGGAAAGGGGGTGCAACCACCCCCTTCCTGGTCCCAACCAGAGGAGGGACCTAGTCGTGGTGCAGCCCCCTTTAGCCGAATAAAGGTAGGAGCTGGTCCCATTCCAAATCAGATTACTCTTGACAACTTCCACGAAGAACTCTAGACCTTCGACCTCCTGAACATCAGAAGACTGAAGAATCTCCCCTATGGTCAGGGAGTGACCATCCTGCTTTGCGGGCACCATCAAGCTCCTGTGCGGTTTGCTGCAAAGTCCTTCCATCCCGGAATCCGACGATCCAGCTCGACAAGACCCGGACCTCCAGACCTCTCTGACCTCTACCCACATCCACAGCACAGCTGGGACCCGTGGGTGCGACGAGCAACGTGGAGACGGCCATCTTGAGAAACCAGCACAGCGCTTCCAGCACGACCGCCGAGGGATCCTCGAGTGAGTGCTTTGGGGTCTGAGAAGCCCCACACCGACTCAGCTCCTGCACCAAAGACCAGCCCCCCAGCATCCACGAGATCTGTGTGGGGCCCTTTTGCCTGGTTGCTGCTTGTCCTGTTGTCTGGTCACTTGCCGGCTGGCTCGTGACCTCTGAGACGACGACCCGAAGAATCCAACACTGCTAGTCTGGTCCCCCAGACTGGCCCTTGCTTCCCTGTGAACGAGAAGCACCCCGGACCCTCCTGGTCCGCACCAGACGCCATCTTTGTTCCACCTCGTGGCTTGCACTAGCCAAGGCCTGTTGTCCAGATCGACGATCCGACACTGCCAACAGCAGCAGACTACGTGGGACAGCTCGTGCCTCCAGCCTGGTCGTCGAGAACGGCTCCTGGTCCGCGCAGCTACAGAGAGAAGCGACCCTTCCATCACCTGACTGCGGCGACAGCATCTGGTTCCCTCCTGGTTCCAGCACCGTCACTGGCTAGTGACCGAGACTCTGTCCCCTTCCCTTTCAGGACTTCTTCCTTCCAGTTCCATCCTTGGAACCACCGGACTCCTCCATCTGGCTGCCTGCCAGCAACTCCTTGTTTCAGGCATCACCGGGATCAACGCAGCAAACCCGACGCAACTTCAGCCCTATGCACCCGAAGCCTGTGGGTTAGGTAACTAAAGCTTCTAGGTGCTGAAGTCTGTGTACACTATCCTAGTTTTCAGGTCCACTGTTTTCCCTCCATCCAGCCGGGTTCGTCCGGAATCCGTAACTTTCTAAACTGTAAGATCCATAGATGTTGGTACGCATCCCGCGTGAGAGTTTCCACTCTGCATGTGAGTCCCGTGGGCCTCCTGCTCCTTACTTACCCAGTCTGCAGCGTAGTCCCAGCGATCCTCCAGCCTCTGGATCTCCTGACAGTATTTTCTTTCCTCGCATTCCATTGTTTTTGCATTATTACATTACATTACATTGTTTTGAGTATATGGTTTGTCGTGCCCCTAAGGCACTCGTGTAAATATTGTGCGAACTCGTATTTCCTTGTAGTATTGTCATGTGCTTAGCCTTCTGACCTCATAAAGAGTTCAGAGGTGTATGTTCGTTAATAAATATCCTTTTATTTTCATAACAACCTGTGTGGTGTCCTTTCATGTGGTATTCAAGGGGTTATATGTGGTAAAACAGCTGGCTTCACATGCCATTCAGAGTTTAGCCTAAAGACTGCCTTTGTCCACGCTACTAGGATAGCTGGTCTATAAGGTTGACTTTACAACCAATCACCATAAGGGTTGTTTGGACTGATACAAGGTGATCACTGGAACTAGTGAGCATCATATATCAGGCCAACTTCTCACATTGGTGTGCAGCGGTTGGGATTTGAGCTTGCTGTTGTTTTTACCAAATATAATCTTGAGATATCATTTGAAAGATCACATAAGGTACCATAGGTACATATAACAAGCTTAGAAATACTCTGAGTTCTACTGAACCAGCTGTTGTAGTAGAAAGGGAGTAGCACACCCTGACTACAACTCTTAGCAAGGGATCAGTAGGTAAACCCATAGTGTAGGTAAGTGTTATGTTATGTTATGTTATGTTATGTTATGTGGTTTTTATTAGGCGCACAGATGCTCCAGCTAAGGAGCGTCCTGGCGCCCGACAAGGCAGCTACACAACACAACTAATAAAAACAGCACAAACAAATGACTAAGGGAATAAAAATGTTTTCACGGCGCGACGAAAAGAAAGCAAATCGCTCATAGCGCGAATTGCCGGGGGTAAGGAGTTCCACAAAGCAGCGGCCCGCACTCGAAATGAGCGTCCACCGGCCCTGCTTCGCTTAAAGCGCGGTACCACGGCCAATTCGACGTTTGCCGATCTTAAGGGTCGTGCTGGGATGTAGTTGGCCATGAGGGTCGTAAGGATCGTTGCCGGGGACCCCTTCAAGATCTTATAGGCGACGCAGAGGACCTTAAACTGAATCCGCTGCGCCACCGGAAGCCAGTGCAGCGCTCGTATGGTGCTGGAGGTAGGACAGAATCTTGGAAGGCCTACCACCGCTCTCGCTGCGGCATTCTGGATCCGTTGCAGGCGCCCGATCTCAGCTACGTTCAACCCGGCCAGCAAAGAACTCGCATAATCCAGCCTGGAGATGACGGTAGCTTGGATCATGAGTTGCCGAGTGGGGGCATCGAAGAACTTTAGCACAGGACGGAGCCCACGCAAGATGCCGAAGCAACAAGCAGCCGTGCGTTTAGTGTGGCATGCAAACGTAAGGGAAGGGTCCAACCAGACCCCGAGGTTCTTAAGCTCGGCGACTGGGATGGGAGCAGAACCCAACTCCTCCGGCCACCATCTCTCTCCCCACAGTTCCGGTTGTCTACCAAATACCATCACCTCGGTCTTACTAGCGTTTAGCTGGAGACAATTGAGCGTCATCCAGCTAGCGACCGCCCTCAGTCCTTGTTGAAACCTGGGAGCGTCGACTTCAGCATCCCCGCTGATCGTGACCGCTAGCTGGGTGTCATCGGCATATGACACCATGGTCATACCCCATTGTTTGACAACCTCAGCTAGCGGCCTTACGTACAGATTGAACAGCGTAGGACTCAGCGAGGAGCCTTGGGGGACGCCCAGGTTCAACGGATGGAATTTTGACTGATAAGGTGGGACGGTCACGCTAAAGGCCCGGTTGGTTAAGAACGACCGGAACCAGTCGAGAGCAGTGCCGGTAACACCAGCCTCCTCTAAACGCTGCAGAAGGATAGGGTGCGAGACGGTGTCAAAGGCAGCGCTTAGATCTAATAGCACCAGCGCTGCCGTTTGTCCCGCGTCAAGCACGGAGCGAAGGTGCTCTACCATATAAAGCAGAGCCGTCTCCGTGCTATGACCTGCCCTAAACCCATTCTGCGTGGCGTCGAGTATATCAGCTCGACGGAGATGTTCCGAGAGAGCGGCATTTACGTGTGCCTCCATCACCTTAGCCGGCCACGGCAAGAGTGAAATAGGCCGATAGCTCTCCGGCTTGCTCCCATCCAGGCTAGGTTTCTTCAGGATCGGACGAACCATGGCTCGCTTCCACTTCAGTGGAACTACGCCAGATGTAAGTGACGCATTGACCAAGGAACAAAGCGGAGAGATGTCATGTGCCGCCAGGTCCTTGAACACTTCAGGGCAAAGTGGATCCTCAGGGGACCCAGACTTCACTCTGCGGGCCAAAGTGCCTAGGCTATCAGAGTTTAACAAAGGTAGAGAACATAGTCCCTCAGATGGTGGTGGCTTAGAAGATGTAATCGCCGAGGGAACGACCACAGGAAAGGCTCGATAGATGGCATTCACCTTTTCCAAGAAAAACTCTGCCAACTTTTCACAGTGCTCCACCGAGCTCTGGTGTGATGTTGTAACTTTTTTGGCAGTGAGGTCTTTCAATACCTTAAAGATAGCCTTTGCCGGGTTCGAACTGTTCCTGAATTGTGTCGCATAAAAAGCGGCACGAGTTCTACACACCGCCCGATGGTACACCTTCACTGTTGACTGATATAGGACTTTCTTAGAGCTGGAATAGGCTTTGCGCCATGCCCGCTCTGCGCGCCTGCAAGAAACCTTCAGAGCCCGCAGAGAGTCGTCATACCAGGGGCTGGCCTTGCCAGATCCGGTTTTACAGGTCACCGAGGGAATGAGGGTGTCCAAGGCCCTGGAGACCCAGTCGCTAAACCTGTCGTACCTCTGATCAGGCGGGCCTGAGACGTCAAGCGGGTCAGCTGATAAGAGATGAAGGAACTCATCCAGCTTAAGTTTGTTCCAGCGTCTTCTTGGAACAGAACACACCACTGGCTTAGGTGGACTAGCCACGATAGGGCAGTGGAACTGTATCAAATAGTGATCAGTCCATGCCAGAGGTGTGTAGCTGGTGACACAGACTTCCGTCAGATTGGTAAAGAACGGGTCAAGGGTGTGACCCCCTGAGTGTGTAGGCTGCGTCACCAACTGATTCAGCTGTAACGCCTCAAGGTCTGCCAGGAAACTGGATACTGAGGGACTACTGGAGTTGTTGAAGTGCAGATTTAAATCTCCAATGATGGTAAAATTGGAGCACCCTGTAGCCAGATTGCTAATAGCCTCAGGTAACGCTGCTCTAAAGGCCACTTCACTCCCCGGGGGCCGATAGATTACAAGTCCCGACAGGGTAAAGTTGGATGTAATAGCGACCTTAAACAGGGCGCTTTCGCACCCCGGGATCTTTTGCCCATGCCATGTAGTAGGGTAACAGGACTTGACGGCAAGAGCAATACCCCCGCCTCTTGAGGTCCTATTCAAGGTAAATACCGAGTATTCCGGCGGGAAGGCCAGATTGACAATGGCCGTGTCAGCATCCTGCAGCCAGGTCTCTGTTACACAGAATAGGTCAGGCAGCTCCCTGCCTAGCAGATCATTAATGTCAAGATGGTGCTTGACAAGCGACCTAGCGTTAAGATTCCAAATGCTAATACCTGGCGACGGGCTTAGGGGCATGCGCAGGACGTCCCCGCAGCTCCTGCTTACGGGGGCAGCCAGCGTAAAGCATCCGCAGCCACACGATAACGGGCCGCATAAGGGATCCACCCTAGGTGTAGAGCAGGTTGGCCGCGACCTCTCAATGGCAACCAGACTATCTCTGGTGTAGCACCGCATGATGTAAAATAGACCGACCAGGAGGGGGGCCAGAGTCCAGCCACGTCCAGCGCGTCCTGTCGCGGACGGGCGCAGACGGGCAGGACTCTGGCACGACTCCGGCATGAGACGGCGTCCCAGCTGCGCGTTCCCGCTGCGCGGGAGAGAGCGACTTTAAATAGGCGCCGGAATGGAGGGAGGAGCGCGTGGACGCTCCAAGATGGCGCCCGCCGAAAAAAGCCTGGTCCCAAACCAAGATGGCGCTGGTCGCCGATCAACTAACAGCCCCCGGACCACCCACAGACCCGGGCCCACCGAAAACGGTGGTGAATATTCCGAATTAAATGCAGGTATGAGGGGGGGGGAGAGCCCAAGCAATACACATTTAAAAATACAGAAACAATGAAAACGATGCAAAAACGCGCTAAATGCGTCAACTAATAAAGATTAAAATATTAAGCGCTTACAAACCGCAGCGCGGTAGTATGCCACCTTGTCAGGCCGGCAGATGCCTAAAAGTGCCTTAAATAGGCGCCGGAATGGAGGGAGGAGCGCGTGGACGCTCCAAGATGGCGCCCGCCGAAAAAAGCCTGGTCCCAAACCAAGATGGCGCTGGTCGCCGATCAACTAACAGCCCCCGGACCACCCACAGACCCGGACCACCCACAGACCCGGGCCCACCGAAAACGGTGGTGAATATTCCGAATTAAATGCAGGTATGAGGGGGGGGGAGAGCCCAAGCAATACACATTTAAAAATACAGAAACAATGAAAACGATGCAAAAACGCGCTAAATGCGTCAACTAATAAAGATTAAAATATTAAGCGCTTACAAACCGCAGTGCGGTAGTATGCCACCTTGTCAGGCCGGCAGATGCCTAAAAGTGCCTTAAATAGGCGCCGGAATGGAGGGAGGAGCGCGTGGACGCTCCAAGATGGCGCCCGCCGAAAAAAGCCTGGTCCCAAACCAAGATGGCGCTGGTCGCCGATCAACTAACAGCCCCCGGACCACCCACAGACCCGGGCCCACCGAAAAAGGTGGTGAATATTCCGAATTAAATGCAGGTATGAGGGGGGGGGAGAGCCCAAGCAATACACATTTAAAAATACAGAAACAATGAAAACGATGCAAAAACGCGCTAAATGCGTCAACTAATAAAGATTAAAATATTAAGCGCTTACAAACCGCAGCGCGGTAGTATGCCACCTTGTCAGGCCGGCAGATGCCTAAAAGTGCCTTAAATAGGCGCCGGAATGGAGGGAGGAGCGCGTGGACGCTCCAAGATGGCGCCCGCCGAAAAAAGCCTGGTCCCAAACCAAGATGGCGCTGGTCGCCGATCAACTAACAGCCCCCGGACCACCCACAGACCCGGGCCCACCGAAAACGGTGGTGAATATTCCGAATTAAATGCAGGTATGAGGGGGGGGGAGAGCACCACTTATACCTCACTAGAAGCATGTCTACCCATGGAGAGTCTTCAGAGACTCCCCTTGTGGTTGTTGACCCTCCACAGGTCACTTCCAGATATGCAGCCCTTAGCTTCCAGGAGATGACAATTGTGTACCTCCAAGAAACTAAAACAGGGTTCTAACCCTACCACTCCTTTTCTGATAGGTCTCTTAGAGACATATGATGCCAGAAGGGCTTCTAACACAGGCCCCTCTAATCCAGATGGGAGCATGCCCCCCTTAGAGGGAACCCTGGGTGATCCTGACCTTAACCTCCATGGAGCAGAAAGTGAAGAGGAGGAAGAGGAGTAATTATCTGGGGACGAGGCAGACAAAGGTCCAGTAGTAGTCAGTAGGCTCACCAGGACCAACTTAAGCATACATGAGAATGGAACTGGGGGACCCCCAGGCCCAGCCTCAGGTAGGCTTAACCTTGGGAATAGACGAGTTAGGTCTCACTCCAGAGGCTCTAACAGATCTATTCACACCCATGTCTCTCAGGCATCTTCTCACAGGGGGATGACATCCCCTCAGAGAAGAGAGCATGAAGCTAAGATGAGGGAAGTCAATCTGAGGATTGAGAGGGAAGAACTTGCCCTTGCCAAAGAAAGACTTGCCTTTGCCAGAGAGCAGAAATTGAGTGGGGCAGACCCCACTGGTGGCAGCATTATCCCTAAGGATAAAGACAGGAGTTTTGATACTAGACACCTGAGTAAAATAGTGCCCCCCTTTAAACAAGGGGATGACATCCACAAATGGATGACTGCTTTGGAGAGGGCCTGCACTGTCCAGTGCATCCCCCCCAAGTCAGTAGGCAGCTATACTGGGGCTCTCCTTTGAAGGTAAAGGTAGAGATAAGCTCCTCACTACTAGAGCTGAGGATGCTAACCGTTACCAAGTCCTGAAGAATACACTGATTGATGGGTTTGGCTTAACAACTGAGCAGTACAGGTTGCTGTTCAGGAACACCCAGAAAATTCAGTCTCAGGATTGGGCTGACTTTGTTGATTGTGCCACTAAGGCTTTTGAAGGCTGGTTACTGGGAAGTAAAGTTACTGATTACACAGGATTGTATAATCTAATTATGAGAGAACAAATCTTAAGTAATTGTCAAAATCAGTTGTTGCATCAGCACCATATTGACTCAGATCTGACCTCTCCCCAAGAATTGGGAAAGAAGGCAGACAGATGGGTCAGGACAAGGGTCAAGCAGCAGAACCAGAACCAGGGTGGTGGCCAGAAGAAAGCAGGCCAGAAGGGTAATGAGAATAAGCAAAATGACCAGAAGTCTTCAACAGGGCCCCAACAATCTAAGGAGGGTGGGTCCCAGAATTCCCAAAAGAAGAAGAATAATGGTCAGAAGAAACCATGGTGCCAATACTGTAAAAGTAATACTCACTGGTTTAGTGAGTGCACCAAGAAAGGCCCAGCTCCTACCACTACTGCCCCTAAGGCACCTGCAACCCCTAGTTCAGTTAGTAGTGGTAGTGTTCCCCCTAAGGCTATAGTGGGGTTGACATTGGTTTCTGAGGCAGGCTCTGACCTAGTCAGAGTACCTACCCAGGCTGTTCTTGTTTGTACTGGGGACATGGATTTGACCCCTACAATAAGTCCCAGTACTCTGGGCAAGTACAGGCAAACGCCTTTGATCAATGGAAAAACTGGCTCAGGCCTACAGGGACACCTGTGCCAGTGTCACTATGGTGACACCAGCATTTGTGCACCCTCGACAGGTAATACTAGGTTCAGACTACCTAGTGACCAATGCTAGGAATATCACTACCAACCATAGTATGGCACTTGTTAATTTATCCTGGGGAGGGGTAAATGGGCTCAAAAGGGTTGTTAGTTCAGACCCTCCAGTGGACTGTCTTTTGGGCAATAATTTGAAATCCTCCCTATGGTCAGATGTGGAGTATAGGACTCATGTGGAAATGTTAGGTTTGTCAGCACATGTCCTTGCTGTGACTAGGTCACAGGCCAAAAAATGCCCAGCTGAACTAGTGCTGGATCCTGGAACAATGGACCAGACACTAACCAAGAGTAAGAACAGTAGGGTTAAGGCAGTGCCTTCCCCCTTGCCTCAAGGTGAGGATCAGCTCTCACAGGAGACTGACCCAAAGACCCCAGAAGGAACTGTCCTAAAAGAACTTGAGCCTGAACAGGTTGAGTTTCTTGGGACAGGGGGACCTTCCAGGGCAGACTTGAGACAGGCACAGTTAGACTGTTCATCTCTTGAACCCCTCAGACAGCAGGCTGCTGCTGAGGCTGCAGGGAATGCCACAGGTGCCCATTAAGTGTATTGGGATGATGGACTCCTTTACTCTGAGGCAAGAGACCCCAAGCCTGGTGCTACCAGGAGGCTGGTCATCCCCTTGTCTCAGAGGTTTCCTTCTCACCTTGGCCCATGAAATTCCTCTTGCAGGTCACTTAGGCCAGAACAAGACTTGGGACAGGCTTGTCCAATACTTTCACTGGCCCCATATGTCTGAAGACACTAAAGAGTTTTGTCGCTCATGTGTCACCTGTCAAGCCAGTGGCAAATCAGGTGGCACAACAAAGGCCCCCCTTATACCACTACTGCGGTAAGGGGTACCCTTTGAAAGAGTGGGGATTGACATTGTTGGACCAATGGACCCCCCAAAAGCATCTGGGCACAGATTTATACTGGTGGTAGTGGATCATGCCACCAGGTATCCAGAAGATATTCCCCTTAGGACCACTACAGCTCCTGTTGTGGCCAGGGCCCTACTTGGAGTTTTCTCCAGAGTGGGGTTTCCTAAGGAGGTTGTCTCTGACAGAGGTGCAAACTTCATGTCAGGATATTTGACTGCTATGTGGAAGGAGTGTGGTGTCAACTACAAGTTCACCACTCCCTATCACCCACAGTGCAATGGGCTTGTTGAGAGATTCATCAAGACCCTCAAAGGGATGATAAAAGGGTTACCTGAAAAGCTTAGGCGAAGATGGGACATCCTTTTACCCTGCCTTCTGTTTGCCTACAGAGAGGTCCCACAGAAGGGGGTTGGTTACAGCCCTTTTGAACTTCTCTTTGGGCATCCTGTAAGAGGACCCCTGTGTCTTGTGAAGGAAGGATGGGAGTTACCTCTCAAAAAGCCTAAACAGGACATAGTGGACTATGTACTTGGTCTCCGCTCCAGGATGGCAGAGTACATGGAGAAAGCATCTAAAAACATTGAGCCAGCCAAGAACTGCAAAAAGCTTGGCATGACCAAAAGGCTGTCCTTACTGTTTACCAGCCTGGACAGAAGGTGTGGGTGTTGGAGCCAGTGGCCCCAGCAGCTCTCCAAGACAAATGGTCTGGACCCCATACTATAATAGAACAGAAGGGAGAGGTCACCTATTTGGTAGACCTTGGAACTCCCAGGAGCCCTCACAGAGTACTTCATGTGAACAGGCTCAAGGCATTTGTCAACAGGGAAGACATGGGCTTGCTCATGGCTACAGATGAGGGACAGGAGGAAGAGAGTGACCCTCTCCCAGACCTGCTCACTCAGAACCCTGATGACGGGTCAGTAGATGGTGTAGTCTTTTCTGACAGCCTCTCTGAGCATCAACAAGAGGATTGCAAACAGGTTCTTCAATCCTTTAGACAAATGTTCTCTCTGACACCCAGTCAGACAAACTGGTGCACCCATGAGGTGGACACTGGTGACAGTCTGCCTATAAAGAGTAAAATCTACAGGCAACCTGACCACGTCTGGGACTGCATAAAACAAGAAGTACAAAAGATGTTGGAATTGGGAGTCATTGAACCCTCAGAGAGCCCTTGGGCTAGTCCTGTAGTCCTAGGGCCTAAACCTCACACCCAGGATGGTAAGAGAGAGATGAGGTTTTGTGTAGACTACAGGGGTCTCAATGCTGTCACTAAGACAGATGCCCATCCAATACCTAGAGCAGATGAACTCATTGACAAATTGGCTTCTGCCAAGTTCTTGAGTACATTTGACCTGACAGCTGGTTATTGGCAAATCAGGTTAGCTGAGGATGCCAAGGCCAAAACAGCATTTTCTACCCCAGGAGGTCATTACCAATTTGTGGTGATGCCCTTTGGTTTGAAAAATGCACCTGCCACTTTTCAAAGGTTGGTGAACCAAGTTCTCTCTGGGCTGGATGACTTCTGTGCAGCATATCTAGATGATATTGCTGTCTTTAGCTCCACCTGGGAGGATCACCTGATCCACCTGAGGAAAGTTTTGGAGGCCCTGCAAAAGGCAGGCCTCACTATCAAGGCTACCAAGTGCCAGATAGGGCAGAGTCAAGTTGTATACTTGGGCCACCTTGTAGGTGGAGGCCAAGTTCAACCCTTGGAGAGCAAGATACAGGCCATAAAGGACTGGGCTCCTCCAACCACCCAGACACAGGTCAGAGCTTTCTTGGGCCTGTCTGGTTACTATAGGAAATTTGTCAGAAATTATGGAACCATTGTGACTCACCTTAATGACCTGACAAGTAAGAAAATGCCAAAGAAAGTTCAGTGGACAGTTAGCTGTCAAAAGGCATTCGATGACCTAAAGCAGGCCATGTGCACTGCACCTATTCTCAAGAGTCCAGACTACTCCAAGCCATTCATTGTCCAAACAGATGCTTCTGTGTTGGGTGTGGGAATTGTTCTATCTCAACTGAATATTGATGGTCATGACCAGCCCATTGCTTTTATAAGTAGAAGGCTAACCCCTAGAGAGAAACGTTGGTCAGCTATTGAGAGGGAGGCCTTTGCTGTGGTTTGGGCCCTGAAGAAGCTGAGGCCATACTTGTTTGGCACTTACTTCAAGATTCAGACCGACCATAAGCCCCTCTTATGGCTAAATCAAATGAAGGGTGAAAACCCCAAACTTCTTAGGTGGTCCATTTCCCTACAGGGGATGGACTTTACAGTGGAGCACAGACCAGGGACTGACCATGGCAATGCAGATGGTCTCTCCAGGTACTTCCACTTAGAACAAGAAGACTCACCTGGTCAAGGTTAGTTTATTGTCCCTAAGTTGGGGGGGGAGAGGGGGGGGGGGGTTATGTAGGAGAGTAGGGTCTGCAATCCTACGGTCACCCCCGATTTTTGCTTCACTGGTTTACGACTTTCCCTGGCTGTGGGCCTGCTAATCAGACCCACAGCCTAGCTGTTCTCTCTCTAAATTGACAAGCATGTACCTTAGGTGCATTTACCAATTGGTACTGGGCCACCTTATCAGTCCCTGTACAGTGTACCATAGGTACCCAGGGCATAGGTGTACCCAGGGCCTACCAGGGGCTGAAGCATGTATTATGCCACCCCTGGCTGGCCATCTAAACAGATACAACTGGCTGCACGACAGCTGGGGCAAGGTGGTGTAATCACCCTTTGCTTTAGATACAGTATCCCTATATCTAACACTAAAATGGACACATATTTTCCTATCAGCCACTCCTATGGCAGGCCTTATCAATCCTGAAGGCAGAGTGCTTGGAATTATGTGAGATGGTGCTCTGGCATGAGCTGAGCCCGTTTGCAGCTTGCGGAACCAAGTCCTAATAGCTGTTCCATGATAACGCTATACCATATACTCTTAAGTGCATTATGAACCTCGCGGTCAAATACTAACTTTGGCATAGCATTATCAAAACATGTCGAGTAAGGTGTCATACGAATTGGAATACTAACCCCTCGCCAATTCTGGCGACGGGGTTAGCATTCCACCCTTCTAGAGGGACACGACATGTATGTAACTGTGAACCCTGGTTAAAGTTAACTCGAGCCTCAGCATCACAAAATGGATGCTGCCACCACAGACACAAGTCTGACCTCCTGCTGCTGGGAGTTCTTCCAGCGAGGGCGGCTTGGACAAAGGGTTTCCTGCCTTGGGAGGTGCTAGCACCACCCCAGACAGGATTTTGTGTATTAGGTAGGACAGGACTCAAAGGAATGAGACATGCCTGGGGCACACAAGGTGTCCCTGTGCATACACCTGTCTGAACCAGTTCCTGGGGCACTCCAGCCCCAGAGCTGGCACCAGACCGGACAAAGAAAAGGGGGTGTAATCACCCCCTTCCTGGTCCCACCCAGTGGAGGGACCCAGTCGTAGTGCAGCCCCCTTTAGCCAAATAAAGGTAGGAGCTGGTCCCATTCCAAATCAGATTACTCTTGACAACTTCCACGAAGAACTCTTGACCTTCGACCTCCTGAACATCAGAAGACTGAAGAATCTCCCCTATGGTCAGGGAGTGACCATCCTGCTTTGCGGGCACCATCAAGCTCCTGTGCGGTTTGCTGTAAAGTCCTTCCATCCTGGAATCAGACGATCCAGCTCGACAAGACCCAAACCTCCAGACCTCTCTGACCTCTACCCACATCCACAGCACAGCTGGGACCCGTGGGTGCGACTAGCAATGTGGGGACGGCCATCTTGAGAAACCAGCACAGCGCTTCCAGCACGACCGCCGAGGGATCCTCGAGTGAGTGCTTTGGGGTCTAAGAAGCCCCACACCGACGCAGCTCCTGCACCAAAGACCAGCCCCCCAGCATCCACGAGATCTGCGTGGGGCCCTTTTGCCTGGTTGCTGCTTGTCCTGTTGTCTGGTCACTTGCCGGCTGGCTCGTGACCTCTGAGACGACGACCCGAAGAATCCAACACTGCTAGTCTGGTCCTCCAGACTGGCCCTTGCTTCCCTGTGAACGAGAAGCACCCCGGACCCTCCTGGTCCGCACCAGACGCCATCTTTGTTCCACCGCGTGGCTTGCACTAGCCAAGGCCTGTTGTCCAGATCGACGATCCAACACCGCCAACAGCAGCAGACTACGTGGGACAGCTCGTGCCTCCAGCCTGGTCGTCGAGAACGGCTCCTGGTCCGCGCAGCTACAGAGAGAAGCGACCCTTCCATCACCTGACTGTGGCGACAGCATCTGGTTCCCTCCTGGTTTCAGCACCGTCACTGGCTAGTGACCGAGACTCTGTTCCCTTCCCTTTCAGGACTTCCTTCCAGTTCCATCCTTGGAACCACCGGACTCCTCCATCTGGCTGCCTGCCAGCAACTCCTTGTTTCAGGCATCACCGGGATCAACGTAGCAAACCCGACACAACTTCAGCCCTATGCACCCGCAGCCTGTGGGTTAGGTAACTAAAGCTTCTAGGTGCTGAAGTCTGTGTACACTATCCTAGTTTTCAGGTCCACTGTTTTCCCTCCATCCAGCCGGGTTCGTCCGGAATCCGTAACTTTCTAAACTGTAAGATCCATAGACGTTGGTACGCATCCCGCATGAGAATTTCCACTCTGCACGTGAGGCCCGTGGGCCTCCTGCTCCTTACTTACCCAGTCTGTAGCGTAGTCCCAGCGATTCTCCAGCCTCTGGATCTCCTGACAGCATTTTCTTTCCTCGCATTCCATTGTTTTGAGTATATGGTTTGTCGTGCCCCTAAGGCACTCGTGTAAATATTGTGCGAACTCGTATTTGTTGTAGTATTGTCATGTGCTTAGCCCTCTGACCTCATAAAGAGTTCAGAGGTGTATGTTAGTTAATAAATATCCTTTTATTTTCATAACAACCTGTGTGGTGTCCTTTCATGTGGTATTCAAGGGGTTATATGTGGTTTAACAGCTGGCTTCACATGCCATTCAGAGTTTAGCCTAAAGACTGCTTTTGTCCACGCTACTAGGATAGCTGGTCTATAAGGTTGAGTTTACAACCAATCACCATAAGGGTTGTTTCGACTGATACAAGGTGATCACTAGAACTAGTGAGCATCATATATCAGGCCAACTTCTCACAATGGGAAAAAGGGAAAAAGTGCCACAATTCAGCTTACAACCCCATCGAATTTCCTGCCCCTCGTGTAAGATCCCTCAATGATTCCAACATCTCATCTGCCTCAAGAGGAGATCTAAGATTGTACATCTTGTTGCTGTGCATGACTAAGGAAAGCAGGAAACCTCATCTGTACCGTCGCACTCAGGGCTCTGAATTTTTCCATCCTTTGCCCCAGTTCCCACTGCCGGTCCAACGTAGTCTTCGATAGGTCTGAGCGAATATCAAACGGGAAGTCCGGTCCTTTTAGCGATTTAGCCTTTAGAGCAAGATTAAGGATTTTTTCCTTAAGTGCGTACGTAAGGAAATTTACCAGAATTTTCCTGGGCTTGACCCTGCCAGGCTTTAAACGGAAAGGGTCCCTATGTATCCTTTGAATGTCTTTATCCAGAGTGTCCTCTGTCTCCTCCAAATTCAAGGAGTCCTTTAAAAGGCTCACCACATAGGTTTTAATATCGCTCCCCTCTTTCCCTTCTGGAACATTCAATAGCCGGATGTTGTTTCTCCTTGAATGGTTCTCCAAGGACCCAACCCTCTCACGGATCTCATCTCCCTCTTTTCGAAGAGATTGTATTTTTAATTCGGCAGATCCCAAATTCGCCTCAAGCTCCTCAACAGATCCTTCCAATGACTCTGTCCTTTCATTTAGCCGGTCAACCTTTTTTTCCAAGATATCACAGGCAGCCCTGATCTAATTTTGGTTTTCAGCCGAGACAGAAAATCCCTTCTTTATATCTGCCTTTAAGGAGTCTAGCAGCATCTCAATTGAGGAGCAGGCTAAACCAGAGTAGCCCCTACTCCTAAGGCCTCCATCTCCTGATGCTGGTACAAAGTTAGCTAATGTTTGAGCAATGGGTACATTGGATATCTCGCCTGTCTCATTCAGATCAGGATCTAGAACATGTGTAGAAGCCTCGACTGGAACTGGGGGTGTTATAATATCAGGCACCCAATTCTCATGTACCTGCTGGGAGGTTATTTCAGCTACCTCTGCCATTGGGGCAGAGATACCAGACAAATCTACAGGAGAACCTGCTCGGGACAAAGGTGACACCAACGTATTGGAGCACCGCTAAATAGATGACTGGCAGCTCGAATCTAGAAGCCCAGGGGGAGCTATGTCAGAGGAAGGCTCTTGATAGTTTGGATGGATGTTTAAAACCTGAGGCAGTACTTTGAAGAACGAGCGCAGGGAGGGGGTAATGCGCGATGGTCTAATTTCTCTGTGAGCTTTTTTAAAGCCTACACCCTGCCTTAAACTACCATCTTCAACTGCCTCCACTAACTTACTCCTACTTTCTGCACCCCTTGCAAGCACCTCCTTATGGGTCTCACTGTCCCCTTCTAGTGATAGAGCTTGGGAGGAGTGGCTGGTCTTACCCCCTTCTACCTCTGCCTCGTTTGGGCTTGGCTTTTGCTTGTTTCTTCCCACCAAGCACTTTTTGTCTTTTGCCTTCCTCTGAAACACCCCCTCCTCCTGCCATAACCACTGAGACAAACCGGCGTCTGTCCCCCTCATGGCTACTCACAAGCGCTGCAATGCCTCCGTCACTTTCCTCTTCTCTGGCTCCAACACAAGCAGCTACATTACCCCCATCCGCCGGGAGCTCCGCTGCAGCGAGAAAGTCCGAAGGAATAGCCGCAGAGATGAAAAAGGCGCCTATACCCGGCACACCAGCAGCCACCTTGCCTAGCTCCCGCTGACTCTGCCTGCGCTTCCCCACAGGAGACCGCGGGCTGCCGCTCTGCGGCCCCGCCTTAGCTCCACGGCTGCGAACTCCCAAAGCTGCGGCCGGGAGAAGCCGGGAGTGAGAGCAGGAGCCTTGTAGAACATCCAGGGACCATCCAATCCTTTACAACGCCAGGAAGGTAGTCTATAGGACCTCCCCACGTTCCGGCACTGATTCCCTGCGAAATCGATCAAAAAGGCAGCATTGCAGGGGGGAGAAAGACTGAGATTACTAGAGAGGGTGCGCGCTACCGCTCAACACGCGAGCGCCATGTTTTCCATCCCCTCAATCTCAGGATTGTGCAGTGAGAAGTAGGGTGTTCTCTTCTCCCACTGATATTGAAAGCACCCAATTAAATTGTGTTGGAATAGACTAACGAGTGCATTTCTACATGAGCTCTATAATCTCCCATACACCCCAACGTTTAACACACCAAGGCCCGGTCACCATATACCACTGTAGCAGCTTCAGCTTGGCTTTGTTAGAGGAAGAGGGAACGCAGGAACAAGGTTGTGTGTAAGGATAGGGATGAAGTGACGCGGACAGAGTCACGTTCTTGTTTAGCCAACCCGTTCAGAATTGAAAAAGTCTACAACTGGCTCAGTCCTCATGGCATTTCAGTTTAAAGAATAAACAGACAGAGCCTGTTTTAGGTTTCGCCTAGCGCTCCTCGCTCTGTTAGGCGTCTTGAAAATAAGATTTCTGAAGAGGTCTTGCAGCCCGCCCATCATGTTCATTGGATAGCGCCATCGTTTATGCTAAATGCTGGCTTGTGATTAAAAATGAGGCTTCTTTGTTACCGCCCTGTCTCCTTTTTGGATGTCCCATCCGGACTGGATCTTTTACTTTCGGCATGACATGGTGGGCTTTATCTGGTGGGCGAGCACTATTTAAAAAATTAACACTGATCAGGACAATGCAGCGCTATGTGCTCTAAATTATATCTTTTTTAATTACTTTAAAAAGAGTGCGGTGCCTGCTAGGGACACCGTGCTCACTTTATTTATATTTTACGTTTATGTTGTCGAGCGCGACGCCCGCTAGGGACACCACGCTCACTTTATCTATATTTTACATTTATGTTGTTTCGGCTGGTGACAAATTGTGTGGGACTTCTGTGTTTTACTTTACAACTTCCATCTAAAGAGACTTAAGCAGAGTAGAAACTGAGACGGCGGAACACTGTTGTTTACAGCTCGCCATGCCACTGCTTCGGTCTGATCTATTCAAGGGACAGACGCTCACAACACTGTTTTTCATAGTTTAACAGGTGAACAAAAGCAAAAGACAACAGGGGCTATAAGAAAATCAAAGGTGCTGTATTCTATGCAACAAGTTCTACAAAGTTTTGGCAGCAGTCGCCGGGATCTGTTCTCCCACTGCGAGGACAGCGATGGCGTCTCTCTCTCTCTTCTTGTGTTGGAACTTTTTGTCTCAAGCCTGCTGCATGTCTGGCACTTTATTGCTTTGCACCTCTGCCGCAGGAGCCTCTCACGGCTGAGCAGCCACTCCTTGAGGTGGTTTCCCTTTCCGCTCATATAGGCGCCCAGAACCCCATTGCTGCAGACCACGCAGTGGCACGGGATCATGAGGGGTGCAGGGATGCTCCGCATAGTGCAACCTACTGCCCGGGCGGCCTTCTCGTTGCCAGCCATGATAGCCAGCTGCTTGTAGGAGACCAAGTTGCCGAACTTCACCAGGCTGGAGAGGGTCAGCAATACTTGGTGGGTGATGGAGTCCTTCTCGAAAACCGGGTGATGGAATGGGGGCAGCGGGAGCTCGCCAACCCTCCCGGGATCTGAGAAGTAGGCCACCAGCCAGGCCACGAACAGCTTCACGGGTTCAGGCACCTCATCGGGCCCAGCCTCGACCTTGCACTCTAAGGGCCTCGCATCACTCACCAGCGGCGGCGTCAGCCAGCAGCTTCACCTAGTGAATCCTGGCAGTGGAGCCCAAGAGCTGGATCAGGTCCAGCGGGCTCTGAAGGGCCATTATCATAAAACCATGTTACCAGCTCGAATTGTTTATTGTACTGACTGTAGAGCAGTCGTCCACTCTCTGACTGTCAGTAACCTGTCGCTTTTAGAATACATTTTATGAAGGCTGCAAGCACTTGAATAACAGTTATTACAATTTTAGAATATCAGTGATCTATGTTGGAAATTCATTAGATGTTCAGGGTGCAGAAGAACAAGTTACTTACCTTCGGTAAACCTTTTCTGGTGGATACAGTATCTGCCTGTGGATTCCTCGCCTTGTGAATATCCCCTGCGCCAGCAGTATTCGCAATTTTTTTGTAGCTCTCCACGCCGACGACGTCGTAGAACCATGGCTCCGCTCACGACCCCGCTGATGTCACTGGAGCCATAAAGGAGCCTCGTCAGCGTGATGAAGTCAGTTCCGTCCTTTTTTTCTGTGCCTTCGAGGCACACGGACAGACCGACAAATATAAACATTATACATAGTAAACAGAATGCACAAGTTACTACTTGTGTAACGATATATCTGTAAGAGACATTAGTTAGTGATAGATTCCTTACCTTAGAATATCCCCAGGCATCAGACTGGATCCGGAAACTTTTGCGTAGCAATACCCCTGCGCGTCGGTAGGCATCGTCTGCGGCTCCGCGTCCGTCGTCGTTAGCGCCGGAATGACGTCGTAGGAGTACTTAGACGCCGACCATGCGTGCTGACGTCAGTTCTGATACACAGATTTTCCGCGCCAGATACGCAGAGACATGATAGAACCAACACTGCTGCCATGAAACTAGGGCCCTGAAAGGGGATGACCTTAACCCTAGATATCGGTCCGCAGAACGGGGACGATGGGTGGGTCGGTAAGGAATCTATCACTAACTAATGTCTCTTACAGATATATCGTTACACAAGTAGTAACTTGTGCATCTGAAAGAGACACGTTAGTGATAGATTCCTTACCTTAGAATAGATACCCCAGCAATACCAACCCCGGTGGTGGGTCTGCGAACCAATAATCACACCAGAAAGTCCTGGAGGACGGAACGGCCAAAGAAGCCATCCCTCCGGACTTGACTGTCCAGGCAGTAGTGTTTAGCGAACGTGGGCAGCGCGGCCCACGTGGCTGCCTGGCAAATGTCCTGTAAGGGGACTCCTCGGCCCAGGGCAGTTGTCGCCGTGGCCCTAGTGGAATGAGCCCGCAAACCAGCAGGGGGCTCCTTTTTCGCCATGAATACACAAGATGATCCACCGCGAGATGGTCTTCTTGTGCACTGCCTTTCCCTTCTTCGCGCCCACGTAACCAACAAAGAGTTGGTCATCCACCCGGAATTGGCGTGTGCGATCTAGATAATAGGAGAGCGCATGTTTTGGATCCAGGCGGTGGAGCCTCTCTTCCTCTTTTGAGGGATGCGGAGGCGGAAAGAAGGTGGGCAAAGTAATGACCTGCCCGATGTGGAAGGCCGTGACAACCTTGGGCAGGAAGGAAGGTCGTGTACGCAACACCACCTTGTCTGGATGAACAGATAGGAAAGGTGGAGTAGAAGAAATAGCCTGGAGCTCACTCACTCTCCTGGCAGAGGTGATGGCAAACAGGAAAGCAGTCTTCAGGGTAAGAAGACGGAGAGGACAGTTGTGGAGCGGCTCAAAGGGAGCACACATTAGATAAGTGAGTACAAGATTCAAGTCCCACTGGGGCATCACAAAGGGAACTGGAGGAAACAGGTGTGTGATGCCCTTCAGAAATCTATTTACAATGGGGGACTTGAATAAGGAAGGCTGATCAGGTAGCCTTAGGAAGGCGGAAAGAACAGAAAGGTACCCCTTAAGAGTGCCCAGAGCAGAGCCCTGCTGGGCAAGGGAAAGAAGGAAGAGTAGGATTTCAGAAAGGGGTGCAGAGAGAGGATCCACAGCCTTTGCTGTGCACCATGCCACAAATCTGTCCTGCAGACGTATACCGACTTTGTGGAGAGACGCCTGGCTGCCAGAATGATATCACAGACTTCAGGAGGCAAGTCAAATGGCCTCAACTGTCGCCGCTCAGTCTCCAAGCTTGTAGGTGGAGACTGGACAGGTTCGGGTGCAGGACCGTCCCCTGCTGCTGTGACAGAAGGTCCTCCCGTAGAGGCAGACGAATCAGGGGATCGACTGACATAATGAGTAGCTCGGTATACCAATATCTTTGTGCCCAATCCAGAGCCACCAGTATGACCTGGGCCCGGTCGCGCCTGATCTTCTTCAGCACTCTGGGCAGAAGTGGTATAGGCGGAAAGGCGTACAATAGACCGCAACTCCACACGCGACGAAAAGCGTCTCCGAGCGAGTGCCGCCTTGGAAATTCCAACGCGCAGAATTGACGACATTGCGCGTTCTCTTCTGTGGCGAATAGATCTAACCAAGGCTCTCCCCATTGCTGAAAGAGACCTTGCGCCACGTCCGAGTTTAGACGCCATTCGTGATCCATCATGCACCGACGGCTGACTTTGTTCGCCCTGGCGTTCAGAGAGCCCGCCAGGTGTTGAACTACCAGGGTCACGCCCTGACGTTCCAGCCACTGCCAGAGGCGCAAAGCCTCCTGGTATAGGGTCCACGACCCCACCCGCCCAGTTTGGTGCACAACCACATGGCAGTGGTGTTGTCGGTGAACATCTGCACTACACTCCCTCTGACAGAGGGGAGGAATGCCTTCAGTGCTAGACGAATCGCCCGCAGCTCCAAAAGGTTGATATGGAGCCGGGATTCCGACGGAGACCAGAGGCCTCTGATCTCCGCCTCTCCCATGTGGCCTCCCCAGCCCTGGAGGGACGCGTCCGTCACAACTACGTGCTCCGGGTGGGGCAGGGAGAGGAATCTGCCACTGACCCAATCGCGGTCCGTGAGCCACCACTGCAGTTGTCTCGCAGTGCCCTCCGAGATCAAGACCTGATCGGACAGGTTGCCCTGATGCTGGGCCCACTGAAACTTCAGGTCCCACTGCATAGCCCGCATCTGCCACCGGGCGTGATGCACCAGAAGGATGCAGGAGGCCATCAGCCCCAGAAGCCGCAGCGTCAACCTGACCGAGACTCAGGACAACGGCTGGAAGATTGGAATCATAGCCCGTATGTCCCGAACCCGCTGTTCGGGAGGGTAAGCCTGAAACTGCGCCGAGGCGAGAACCGCTCCGATGAAGAGGAGCTTCTGGGAGGGACACAGGTGCGACTTCAGCACATTGATGGAGAACCCCAGCAAATGCAGGAGGTCGGCCGTAGTCTGGAGGTGGCTGACGACTGTCTGGGGCGAGCCCACCTTCAACAACCAGTCGTCGAGGTAGGGGAAGACTGAAACCCCCAACCTGCGCAGATGAGCTGCGACCACCGCCATCACCTTCGTGAACACCCGTGGGGCGCTGGTAAGGCCGAAGGGGAGCACGGTAAACTGAAAGTGCTCCTGGCCTACCGTGAACCGCAGGTAACGCCGGTGGGCCGGCAGGACGGGGATGTGAAAATAAGCATCCTGCAAGTCCAACACTACCATCCAGTCTTCTGGGTCCAGGGCAGCTAGGACCTGAGCCAAAGTCATCATCTTGAACTTCTCCTTCCGGAGGAAGCCGTTGACGTTCCGCAGGTCCAAGATAGGGCGTAGGCCCCCTTGCCCTTCTTGGGTACCAGGAAGTAGTGGGAGTAACATCCACACCCTACTTCTGGCCCAGGAACGCGCTCGATGGCCCCCTTGGCCAAGAGGGCCGTGACTTCCTCTTGCAGAAATTGCAAGTGATCCCCAGACACGCGGTGGCATTGCGGTGGCATGGATGGAGGGGTCGCCTCGAAGGGGGAGGGAGTAGCCCCTTCGGACGATCTGCAGCACCCACCTGTTTGAAGTGACTGAGCGCCAGTGGGAGAGGTGATGGCGAACCCTGGGAAACTCGGAAGGTTTGGAGGCGGGTGCTGTTGAGGGAGGTGTGGACTGGCTTCGCCGTTGTCCCCGACCGCCGCCACGGCGGTTTCCATGTCCGCCACCGCGCTGTTGAACATTTTGCTGCGCATGGCTGGCAGTACGTGGGGGGGCACCCCTTCCGTGGCCACGGAAGGAGCGAAAGGCACCCGATTGCTGGCGTGGGGCTGTGAGGCCCAAGGACTTGGCCGTAGCCCTGGAGTCCTTAAAACGTTCCAGCGCATGGTCTGCCTTGTCGCCGAAGAGGCGACGGCCATCAAATGGCATGTCCAGGAGTGTGGCCTGGACATCGGCCGAGAAGTTGGCGGACCGCAACCAGGCATGGCGTCGAACAGCCACCGTCGTTGCCATCGCCCTGCCCAGTGAGTCCGTTGTGTCCAGTCCACACCGGATAGAAAAGCGTGCTGCATCTCGACCCTCCGCAAGGGCTTGGGCGAGTTTAGCCTGGACCTCCTCCGGGTATTGTGGCAGCACCTCCGCAACCGTGTCCCACAGAGTGTGGGTGTAGCGGCTCAAGAGACAGGCGGTATTCACAGACCGCAGCCCTAAGCTAACAGACGAGAACACCTTCTTCCCGAACTGTTCGTATCTCTTGGATTCCCTGTCGGTCGGGCCAACGGGAATGCAGTCTGGGAGTTGGAGGCCTGGATGACCAGACTCTCGGGGTGGGGTGGGTGGACAAAAAGCATGGGTCGCCCGGGGCCGGGCGGTAGCATCTGGCCACGTTCCTATCCACAGGCGGACCTGTGGCAGGCTTGGACCAAGTGCCCACAAGAACGTCACACAAGGCCTCATTGAACGGCAGCAGAGGCTCACTGGAGCTTGACTGCGGTTTAAGGACCTCGGTGAGGAGGTTAGTCCTCACGGCCGCAACGGGGAGCTTAAGGTGTAAGGCCTTAGCTGCCTTCGTCAACACTACACTATACGTAGAGCCCGCCTCCGAAGCCACAGTCGGAGGGGAGCTAAATCCAGTGTCTGGCGAAGTGTCAAGACCACTGGCCTGCCCAAGCTCATATGTCCAGTCCTGTTGAGACTGGTAATCTAGTGCCAGAGGGTCCTCAGACCCCTCCCAATCCTCCTTCTCGTCACACGTACCCTGCAAAACAGGTTCAGTAGACGGGGCCTCCTTGTGGAAATAAAAATCTCCAAAGGCCGTCAGAAGCGGCGCCAGAGTTGGACCGAAGGAGGCGTTGGGGACGGCTGTGTGAAGTTGGCCTGATATATAATGTTCACTATTCTAGTGAGCACTTTGTATCAGTCCAAACAACCCTTATTGATGATTGGTTGTAAGTCAACCGTAGACCAGCTATCCTAGTAGCATGGACAAGAGCAGTCTTTAGGCTAGACTCTAGAGGGCGTGTTAAGCCAGCTGTTATACCATCACATATACCCCTTGAACACCAAGTGAAAGGACACCACACAAGTTGTTATGAAAATAAAAGGATATTTATTTAGAACACAACAACCCTGGACTCTTTATGAGGACAGGGTGCTAAGCACAATACAAAACTCTTATGAAAATACTCAAAGTCGCACAATTTACACAAATGCCCGAGGGGCACGAAAAACCATATACTCTAAAAGTGGAATGTGAAATTACTAGCAGGTAAGTACTACTCTAATAGACTTTAGGATCGCTAGGACTGGACTACTGAACCTTCAGATTACTAGCAGGAGGCCTAGGGGGATCGGGTGCAGAGTGTGCACTCTCACGCGGGATGTGGGACAAAGTCTATGGATGCTAGATTTCGTAAAGTTAGTGTTATCGGACGAATCCGACTAGGTAGAGCTGAAACGAAAAAGGATCTGGACCTTTGGATAGTTAAGCTATGCTGGAGCACTTAAATGCTCAGGTTACCTAGCCCAGGTGCTGCGGCTGCATAGGTCTGAAAAGACGTAGGGAATCCTCGTTGCAGTCTATGGAGCCGGAAAGAAGAAGTTGCTGGCAGGCGACCAGTGAAGAGATTCGGAGGGATCCAAGCCTGGATCGGTGATGGAGGATACCTGTATGCAGAGGGGACCAAGTTCTGAATCACTAGCCAGTGATTAGATGGGCACCAGGATGGCACCGGATGGAGTCACCTCGACCAGGTGAGTGGGCGACGCTGGGCTCTGTAGTCTCACGGACCAGGAGGTGTTGTCGGCGACCAGGATGGAGGTGATAGCTGTCCCACGAAGGTATCTGCTGTAAACGTCGCTGGACCCAGGATTGGGGCAACAAGTCTTGGCAAATGCAAGCCCACGCGGTGGACCTAAAATGGCGTCTGGAGTAGACCAGGAGGGTCCGGGGTGCTCCTCTGTTGGAGGGGAGCAAGGGCCAGTCTGGAGCAACCGGACCAGCGGTGTTGTCGTCGTGGTGCGTCGTCAAGAGGGCCACAAGCCAGCAGGCAAGTAGCCGGACAACGCGGTGAGCAGCAAAGAGCAGAAGGGCCCCACGCAGATCTGGTGGATGCTGGGGGGCTGGACTTCGGTGCTGGAGCTGCTCAGGGTTAGGGCTTCTCGAACCCCAAAGCACTCACTCGAGGATCCCTCGGTGGTCGTGCTGGATAAGCATCGTGCAGTTCTGAAGATGGCCGGTCCCTCGAGGTCTCGTCACACCCTCGGATCTCAGCTGGGCTGATGATGTAGGTAGAGGTCAGAGGTGCCAGGGAAGCCGGGTCTCGTCGTGCTGGTCGGTAGGATTCCGGAGGAAGGACGTGCAGCAAACCGCAGTGTTCTTAGATGGTGCCTGCGGGTGCAGGGTGACTACTCCTTAGTCACAAGGGAGAAATCTTGAGAAGAAGTCTTGAGTTCCTTTCGTAGAAAGTAGTTTCAGGATTCAAAGATGATCTAATTTGGAAGGGGGCCCGCTCCTATCTTTATACTAGAAAAAGGGGGCTGGCACGCGACTAGGTCCTGCCCATGGGTGGGACCAGGAAGGGGGGTGGTTACACCCCTCTCCCATGCCGGACTTTCCCCAGCTCAGGGGCTGGTGTGCCCCTGGAACTGGTTCTAGCCGGCCTATGCATAGTGAGCACCGGGGTGCCACTTGCAGTCACCTTCCTCTAAAGCCCTGACTACCCAGGATACACAAAACCCTGTCTGAGATGGTGCTAGCACCGCCCCTGACAGGAAACCCTTATCCAAGCCTCCCTCGCTGGAAGGACTCCCAGCATTAGGAGGTCAGACTTGTGTCTGTGGTGGCAGCATCCATTTTGTGATGCGGAGGCTTGAGTTAACTTTAACCGGGGTTCACAGTTACATACATGTCGTGTCCCTCTAGAAGGGTGGAATGCTAACCCCGTCGCCAGAATTGGCGAGGGGTTAGTATTCCAATTCGTATGACACCTTACTCGACATGTTTTGATAAAGCGATACCAGAGTTGGCATATAACCGCGAGGATTATAATGCACTTTAGAGTATATGATACGCGTTATCATGGAACAGCTATTAGGACTTGGTTCCGCAAGCTGCAAACGGACTCAGCTCATGCCAGAGCACCATCTCACATGATTCCAAGCACTCTGCCTTCAGGATTGTCAAGGCTTGCCATAGGAGTGACTGACAGGAATCTATGTGTCCATTTTAGGGTTAGATATAGGTATACTATATCTAAAGCAAAGGGTGATTATACCACCTTGCCCCAGCTGTCGTGCAGCCAGTTGTGTCAGATTTAGATGGCCAGCCAGGGGTGGCATAATACATGCTGCAGCCCCTGGTAGGCCCTGGGTACACCTATGCCCTGAGTTACAGGGTCTGATAAGGTGGCCCAGTACCAATTGGTAAATGCACCTAAGGTACACGTGTCAATTTAGTGAGAGAACAGCTAGGCTGTGGGTCTGATTAGCAGGCCCACAGCCAGGGAAGTCGTAAACCAGTGAAGCAAAAAGCAAAAATCTGGGGTGATCATAGGATTGCAGACCCTACTCTCCTACATGGGCGTCCTCAGCGGACGCCGGGGGCGACACCCGTTGGGCCGGCGCCGGTGAGGTCGTAAGGTCGACCGGCGACGACCCGGATCCAGAAGCGGATCCGGTGAGGTCCTGCGGCGCCGAGACCGAAGTCGCCGGCGGCGTCGGGCCGAAGCACCCGGCGACGTCGGGCCAAAGCACCCGGCGACGTCGGGCCAAAGCACCCGGCGACGTCGGGCCAAAGCACCCGACCCGCTAGGACCTCCGGTCGGGCCGTTTGGCCCAAAGGCACCACAGAACCCGACTGAGGAGGGAGGGACCTCATGGCCATGAGGTACCGCTCGATCTCCTCCGGCATCGCGCCGTGCCCAGGGACCCCAAGGTGTGGGGCAGGCGGCGACGCTTGCGACTCCCGCGGAGCTGCGTGGCCGGTGTCGCCCGAACCCCCGGCCGCATCGTGCGAGCGTCGGGGTGGGTCGGAGGAACCATGACGTCTCTCCGACCTCTCATGCCTCTAACCTGAGGACTTGGAACCTGACGACCGGTGTCCACTCCCGGAGCTTCGATGACTCCGACCTCGCGACCTGTCCCTGGACCTCCCGTGGGACCGGGACTTGGAGGGGAGCGGGGCAGACTGCCTCAGCTCGAGTCACTTGCGGGACCGCTCCCGCCTCTCCTTCGACGTCAGGGCCCGGCAGTCGGAGCAGGTACGATCGTCATGGTCGAGGCCTAAGCACTTCAGGCACCGGCGATGGGGGTCCGTGACCGACAACAGTCGGTCGCACTTCGAGCAGGGCTTGAACCCGGGCATTCCTACCGGCACTGATAGAGTCGAAGACTCGAAGAAAAAGAGTTATCAAAAAGATCAAAAGTACAGTCAAAAATTGACTGGGGGTAGAGCTTCTCCGGATCTGCGCTAGCTGGCACGGAAAAAATAAGAACTGACGTCAGAGCGCATGGACGGCGTCTAAGTACTCCGACGACGTCATTCCGGCGCTAACGACGCCGACGACGGACGCAGAGCCGCAGACGACGCCTACCGACGCGCAGGGGTATTGCTACGCAAAAGTTTCCGGATCCAGTTTGACGCCTGGGGATATTCTAAGGTAAGGAATCTATCACTAACGTGTCTCTTTCAGATTCAACCAACACACAGTGTGAAAACATTGATGTAAAACACTTCCATTAAAAATAAATTGGACAATATAAACATTGTAGGTATACAAGGGTGGACAACGGGGAGGCGGGTGAGTCAGTGAGGAATCCACAGGCAGATACTGTATCCACCAGAAAAAGCGTTACCGAAGGTAAGTAACTTGTACTTCTGATGATTACATCTGCCAGTGGATTCCTCACCTTGTGAATAGAGTCCCACAGCAGTCCCCACTCCCGGAGGAGGGTGTCCACCATTCTATATCAGAAAATCGTGGAGAATAGAACGCGCGAAGTGTCTGTACCTCCTCACTTCGGAGTCTAAGCAGTAATGCTTCGCGAAAGTGTGGAGGGAGGCCCAAGTTGCCGCTCTACAAATGTCCTCTACAGGAACACCCCTAGATAAGGCAGTTGTAGAAGATTTCTCTCTAGTAGAATGAACTCTTATACTTTCTGGAGGTTCCTTACCAGCCAAAGAGTAACAGATCTTGATGCACAAGATAATCCATCTGGAAAGGGTGTGCTTGTGCACGGCTCTGCCTTTACTGCAGCCAGCAAAGCCCACGAAGAGCTGATCATCCACACAATAGTCTTTAGTCCTATTGAGGTAAAAACTCACCCTCCTCTTAGGGTCCAGGCGGTGAAACCTCTCCTCCTCCTTGGAAGGGTGAGGGGGAAGATAGAAGGTAGGAAGGGTAATGGACTGCCCCAGATGGAAGGGAGTTACCACCTTAGGCAGAAAAGCAGCCCTGGTCCTGAGTACCAGACAAGGCAAAGGTGATTGTGCTATACTTTATAATTCCCTTAGTTAGGCGGCAGAATACTTGCTTTGCCCTTGTGGGTGTGGCCGAATCACGGGCCGTCATCTGCAGGGACTAACTAACTGAAGACAGGACAGCGGCCATCTTTCTGAGGGCTCGCACTGCACGTCGCTCGGCCGACTGCATAAAACCATACGTCAATGGCTCCGCGCAGCGTACGCGCATTGCGGGCCGGAGTCAAGCCAGAGTCCTGCCCGTCTGCGCCCGTCCGCGAATTACCGGGGCGCGGGGCAGGACTCCATGCCCCCACAGAACAAACAGTGACTGCCTCTGTGGTAGATCATCACATAATCTACTATTCCAAAACGGAACTCCTCGCACTTGGTAAGAACTTTATCCAACCCTGCCTCCACACCATAGACCCTGATCTGATACCCGCGCACTGCAATATATGTAACGTGCCACTTCCTACAATAAAAAAAAAGAACGCTGGCCCTACAGCAAAATTAAAGATGATGCTGTTAAACTGCAGATCAATGATAAAGCATAAAACAGAAATCCATGACTTATTAAAAAACAACGACTTCGACATAATGTTTCTCACCGAAACATGGCTAGAAGATTCATCCTCCCCTGACATTCTAGAAGCCATACCAGCTAACTATAGTCTTCTAAGAATAGACAGGCAAAAACAACGTGGGGGAGGACTCGCACTTATTTGTAAAAAGGAGTTAGACTGTACCCTAACTAACAAGGCCATCATTAACAGTGAATGTGGCATATTCTCTATAAAACTAGAATCATCTACTACTATTACAGGCCTCCTTATATATCGGCCGCCTGGAACTCCGGGTCCTTTTTGCAGCCAACTTATAGAAGCAGCTACCCAGCTAGCTATAAGACATAAAAAATGTATGATCTTAGGCGATCTGAATCTTCATTTTGAAGATACCAACGTAAAGGAAGCACAAATACTTATGACAGCGCTTAACTCACTGGGTTTAAAACTGCTATCCACTAATTCGACCCACCAACAAGGACACCTCTTAGACCCGATTTTCGCTAGTTGGGAGGGAATTGAAACTTCTCCCCCCATCCCGCTAATTTGGTCTGACCACTATATGATTACCTTTGAAATGCCAAGTAATCTCATTAAAAACGCACCTAATAAAACATACTCTCACAAGCGTCGTAACTGGAAGAACTACACCCCGGACCGGCTTAAAAACGCATTAAACGAACAACCACCTGCCACAGGACAATCCTTACAAGAGGTGTGGAACAATTACGAAATATGGTTAGGAAAGGCATTAGACAAAATCGCCCCTTGGACCAACAAACCCCCAGTTAGACGAACCAAATCAGAGCCATGGTTTACTGAGAAACTTAAACTTGCAAAAGCCCAATGCAAATCAACAGAGCGCAAATGGAGAAAAAGTTATACTCCTGAACTCAAGAAAATTTACAGAACTGTACTAAAAAAATATCAAAAAATGGTAAGACGAAAAAAGTGTCTTTTTCAAAAACAGAATTGAGGAGGCGGACAACCCCACGAAGGAACTGTTCTGCATCTACAAAGAATTAACGAACACCTCACGCTTAGATACCCAAGACACGTATTCCAATGAAATATGTGAACAAATAGCAGACTTCTTCGTAGAGAAAAAATAGAGAAAATTCATGCTACTTTCCCCAAACCCATTAATCTAGTAAACAATGTAGATACTAAAGCCTCCCCTACTCAAAATCCTATACTTACCAAATTCACTACGCCCGACAAAAAGGATTTACTCAATATCATCAATGGAATTCATTCAGGATCTCCTAGTGATGTGTGCCCACAGGCAAAAAGTAAGGACATCATGGAAAACACCCTTATTAATCACATTAGAACCATGATTATTTTATCCTTTCAGGAGTGCAATGTCCCAGAGGCTTGGAAAATAGCTCAAGTCATACCTTTAAAAAAAAAAACTAATATTCCCATAACACAGCTTCAAAATCTTAGACCTATCTCTCTTCTTCCATATTGTGCAAAAATTATTGAAAAAATAGTTAACAAACAACTTATGGCATTTTTGGAAAAAGAAACCCTACTACATCCCTCCCAATCGGGTTTTAGACCAGGCTTTTCCACCGAATCAGCAGTCCTTTACTCTACGGAATGTATCCGCAAGATGGTGGACGAGGGCGAGACGGCAGCGTTGGTCATGCTGGACCCTAGTGCAGCATTTGACACCGTGCTGCACTCAACGCTGCTGTCTCGTCTCTCGAATATAGGAGTGAAGGGCCCGGCACTTGCATGGCTTGCATCTTTCCTTACCAAAAGATCGTTCTAGCTACACTGCCCACCCTTCAGATCATCTCCTCGAAGCGTGAGCCATGGGGTTCCACAGGGCTCCAGTCTAAGCCCTACTTTATTCAACATCTATATGGAACCCCTGGCACACGTAGAGAATTTTGGGGTGGGCATTGCCAACTATGCTGACGACACTCAATTAATGTTCAAACTAACACCGGACAGCAAGGAATATGCCACCAACTTTTCAAGCTGTATGGCGGCTGTAGCCACTTGGATGGACAACAATTGCCTCCGCTTAAATGGTGACAAGACTGAGGTGCGGGTGGTAGGGAAAGAAACCTCCATATGGTCTCATGCATGGTGGCCCACTGTACTGGGTGAACTACCCAGCCCTGTAGAAACGGTAAGAAACCTAGGGGTCATGCTAGATTCTGACCGCTCGGGCAAATCCCAAGTTAGCAAAATAACAGGAAAATGATTCGGCATACTAAAAGTCCTACGTAAAATCATTGACCTTGTTCCCATCGGAGCCAGAAAAACAATAGTACATGCTCTAATAACACCCCATTTATATTATGGAAATGCTCTCCTGATAGGCCTTAACCAGAAAGGCCTCCACCAGCTTCAATGCATTCAAAATGCAGCTGCTCGAATGGTACTAGGTCTTCCAAGAAAAACTTCCACCAAAGCAGCCCTAGCCAAGCTGCACTGGCTTCCTGTTAAGGAGAGAATCAGATTTAAAAGCCTCTGCTATGCCCATCGAATAGCCCACAATAAAGGCCCTATCTACCTCAGAAGTCTCCTGACCATTCACTGCCCGATCAGAGACTTAAGATCATCAGGCATGATGCAATTCAAACTACCCCGTATTACCAGAGCGAAAATGGGAGGTAAATCCTTCCGCTTTTTGGCGGTTAAATATTGGAATGCCCTCCCACTCCATTTACGGATGGAACCTTCCGAAACACTATTCAGGGCAAAACTGAAAACTCACCTATTCCCGAAATAATTTTATGATAGCTCTTCCCTTATGTCTCTACTCCTCTCGACTGATTTGTAAGCAGTAAGCGCGGGGACACACAGTTTCGTGCAGCCAGGCGCTTTACAAATGTTTTATTATTATTTTATTATTATTCATTCTATCAGCATGAATGGTCAAGAATGGGGGTTTCGAACTCAGAGCTTGAAGCTCACTTACCCTCCTTGCCGAGGTAATTGCAACAATAAAAACGGTCTTAAAAGACATTAGTGTCAAGGGACACTTGTGCAGGGGCATAAAGGGAGAACCCAACAAGTAGGTTAAGACAAGATTTAAGTCCCATTGAGGCACAATAAATGGAGTGGGCGGAAATTTGTTGGTATGGCCCTTAATAAAACATAAAAAAAAGTGACTTTAACAAAGATGGCTGATCCCGCAAGCAAAGGAATGCCGACAAAGCCGATAAATAGCCTTTCACAGTAGCCACAGCAAAACCCTGCTGGGCCAAAGATAGAGCAAACTGAAGAATGCTGGATAAGCGAGCCCTTAAAGGGTCAATAGACTTCTCCCCACACCAATGGACAAATTTGGACCACCAATAGGAATAGATAGACTTGGTGGAGAGAAATCTGGCGGACAAAATAACGTCCACCACGTCAGAAGGAAGAGAAAAAGAAATCAGGTTGCCCTGTTCAATCTCCAGGCATGAAGGTGCAAGCTCTGGAGGTGGGGGGTGTAGAACCTGCCCTGAGAGGAAGACGGAGCGGAGGGCACAAGGAGAGGTGGAGAAGATGGGTGTACCACACTCTTTTTGGCCAATGCGGGGCGATCAATATGACTTGGGCCCGGTTTTGGCGAATCTTCCTTAGAACCAGAGGAATCAAGGGTATGGGAGAAAAAGCGTAAAGGAGTTGTGAGCCCCAACTCAACTGAAACGCATCCCTCAAAGCTCCCTGCATTGGATACTGGAGATTGCAAAATAAAGGGCGGTGAGCGTTCTCGTGAGTGGCAACCTTTCCTCTGGAGACCAAAGACCCTTGATCTCCAGGTCCCCCAGATGAGCACCCCACCTTAGAGTGGATGCACCAGTTATCACTGTGGCCACCAATGGAGGTAGATGGAAGGGCTTTCCCTGACACAGATTGCCTTCCACGCTCCACCAAGACAGATCCGCCACAGCTTCTCTGGAGATCCTCACAGATTCCCTGAGATCTCCGTTGTGCTGATACCACTGCCTGCGGAGGCACCACTGGAGAGCCCTCATGTGCCTGCGTGCATGATTGACCAACACAAACAGACAGAGCAGGCGTAGGACCTTCAGGACTGGAGAGACCGCTCCATTGTAAAATAAGGGAATCATTTCCTGAATGTCGAGAATCCTTCGAGAAGGAGGGAATGCTCGACAGACAGTAGTGTCCAGTACCACTCCTATAAACAGGTTGCGCTGAGAGGGCACCACGTGAGACTTGGGCACGTTTACCAAAAAACCCAATCTGTACAACAGCTGGGTTGTCACTTGCAGATGATGACTCACCTTCTCTTTCGACTCTGCTTTGATCAGCCAGTCGTCCAGATAGGGGAAAACCGGAACCCCGATCTTTTGAGATGGGTTGCCATCCCTGCCATCACCTTGGCGAAGACTCAAGGTGCAGTAGTAAGTCTAAACGGGAGAACCGCAAACTGATAATGTTGCATCCCTACCGTAAAACGGCAATACTTCCTGTGCAACTTCAGGATCGGGATATGAAAATACGCGTCCTGCAAGTGGATCAACACCATCCAATCCTCCTGTTGCAGCGCTTGATGAACCTTCGCAAGGGTGAGCATCTTAAACTTTTCCTGCTTCAGAAAGAGATTCAAGATACTGAGATCCAGGATTGGACGTAACCTGCCATACTTCTTGGGTATCGGAAAATACCGGGAGTAGCAACCCTGACCCCTTTCCTGCTCCGGAATCACCTCTATCGTGCCTTTTGTCAACAAAGTTAGAACTTCCTCCTGCAGGAGAAGGTGGTCCTCTGAGCAAACCCCTTGGCAAGGAGGGTAATTTGGAGGGAATTCCTTAAAGGGTAGATCATACCCATTCTCCACAAGATTAGGAACCCAAAGGTCTGTAATGACCGATTCCCAATCTTGCAGAAAATAAGTAAGCGGACTCCCTACAGGACCAACATGATGCAGATTGGCGGATCTAGGGCTGCTTTGCTGTGGTAATAGGAGGAGAGGTAGAGGAGAGGAGGGCTGACGACCTTGTGGGCGACCTCTATTCTTGCCCCTGTAGGTTCCATACAAGATGTTTTGCTGCTGCTGCTGCTGAGGTTGTTTGTAGGAGCGAAAGGACGATCTCCCAAAACCTCTGTACCGCCTAAACGATGAACCCCTAGGCTGAGTCTGAAGACCTAGAGACTTGGCCGTTGCTTTACTATTCTTAAACCTTTCTAGAGCTGCATCAGTTTTCTTGCCAAAGAGACCAGAGCCATCAAAAGGTAGATCCAAAAGTGTTGCCTGTACATCTGGGGAGAACTCTGAAGGTTTAAGCCAGGCACTCATTCTAGTAGCCACAGAAGATCCCATGACCCTGGCGACAGAGTCCGACGTGTCCAAACCACTCTGAATCACCTGACGAGCAGCCGCTCGAGTGTCCTGTAACACCTCATAAAAAAATTGTCATCTTCGGACAATATTGGGGCAAGTTGTTTCGCCGAGTCCATTAAGGCATGGATATAGCGACTCAAAAGACAGGTGTCATTAGTTGACTCAAGGGCCATGCTAGCCGAAGTGAACACCTTTTTAGCGGACTGATCGAGCTTCTTTGACTGTCAGCCGGAACCTGTGGAAAGGCACCAGAAAACTTCTTTGAACAGGCAGCCTAGATGACTAGACTCAAGAGAAGGATGTGATGATAAAAATTCAGGATCCCCCGGAGCCACCCTCCTTCTCCTGGCAATAGCCTTATTAACTGCTGGAGCCGAGAATGGTTTGCGCCAGACCTCCAATTCAGGTTCAGTAATTGCCTCAAACGGTAGCAGAGGTTCTACAACAAAAGTAGGAGAATGGAGAACTTCCGTGAGAATATTAGATTTAAATTCAACAGAAGGAAGCTGAAGGTCCAAAAGTTCTGCTGCCTTTTTAATTACTGAATGGTAGGGGACCACATCCTTTGACGGAGCTTCAGATACAGGTGAAAGCTCCCCCTCAGGAGACATATCAAAGCCTCTTGCCTCTCTTAAGTCCATAAAACAGAGTCCTCAACCTCAGCTTCCCTAATTGACCATAGTACGTCATCAATGATATTCTTCAAGTTCTTTATGTATCAGTAGTTGTGGCCCTTATAGACAGGATAGGTTGGTTGTAGTTGCTGCGAAATGCCCTATCCGTGGGATTTGCCTCGTCTGTACTTTATTAAAAAGGGAAACATGTGATAAGGTAGAGGTAGATCGTATTAGACCTGCAATACACGGGGCTTCAACATCTGCTCCAACTCCGGAACTCTTATAGATCAGTTAGGAATGCTTGGCCTCCAACCTTGTCTATTATTCTTGACAGGCTCTGATTCAAGTCACCAGGACTTCTATGATGTTAATCCATGAAAAAGATATTGATTAAACATATGAAGACGATTTCTCTAATATTTTAAAAACGGTCAGTAAACTGGTTACAAGAAAGGAAGTCTCTTTCTCTCAAAATCAAAATGGGTGACAGTTTGGTAATTATGAGCTCCTTCTTTCCTTAGTTTCACCTGAAGTAACGTTCAGCCCACAATATTTAAGAAGATGAGATCTCCTTAATATATCTGGTAAGATATTACACCTATATGTTACCCTGGTTGAAGCATATTTGGATAGTTAGAGATCTGTAGACAATTATCGAATTTTTGGTTGCATGTATTTTACAAAGGGTTCTCCTTGGTAATCGGATTCCATCCTGTATTATGTTCTGTTGCCCTCAAAAACAAGGAATTTAGTCAAAAGAACAGCGATCTTTTTATATAATGTAAGTAAATAAATATGGATATGGTAAAAGGATATATTAGGTGCTAATATCTGATACACAGTGTGGCCCAAAGGCTTTCTCTAGGTGTGTTGGTGTTTCATTTCTGATCTTTGAGTGCTACATCTCAATCTCTTCTCCTTTTTTCTTTTCGTTATTGACTAACACCACAAATGATCTTTTTGGCATGCATGGAAGCTTTAGAATTAAATGACACATTTAAATTCTCCTTGCCTGGCTTATCTCTCTAATGTTTGTGTTCGAATTATGTGCACATGTTCTTCAGTCATATATGAAGGTCCGTGCTGGGTTATTATATTTAGTTGTACTTAGTTTTCTTCGTCTTTATAAGTACAACTGTGGGGACACATATTTTAGATATTTATAGGTTCCCTGGGAAGTGAAAGGTCATATCTGGAAAGGTCCTGAGGAAGGTGGTATATTATCACCGAAACGCGCGTCAACATAGTGCGGAATCTCATGCCTGGCATTGAGATTTAATTTTTGGCAGAGGTTTTCCTTTGTCACTTAAAACTCTACCGTGTACAGATAAGGTGTGAGTGTAGTTTATGTGAGTATAGTTGGAATGGAATGATTTTTGTGAGATTGTTTTGTATCCAGGGGTGTTTTTTGTGGTATATAATTGTTTTCAAATTCTCCTTTTTCAATTTTGTATGTATTTAACTTAAGTAATAATGTATTTTTGATGATTATTTTTCTATGATGTATTTACATATAAATTTCATGAAATAATGTGACAAAAAAAAGAATAGAAATATCTTTTTGACATATACAAAGAATGAAATAAGTTAAAAAAGGAATAAAAAGAAATGTCTTGAGAAAATAAAAAGTACAATGAACTGTTTTTGGTTGTCATTAGTGTAATTTATAAAACTGATACATAAAGAACTTGAAGAATATCATTGTTGAAGTACTGTGGTCAATGAGGGAAAATATATACCTTTGTGTTTACTTATTCCCCGCTTTCCCTGACCTACATTAATTTTGAGGGGGTCCCTTCATTTTGCTACTTGCATTCACTGTTATTTAACTGTGGGATTTATTACTCTTTGGGTGATTCAAAAAGTTTTTGGGATCACGACATTATTGTGGAACCTAGCATAGACTGACATGTGTGACTGGTGAGTTTAGGCAATAATTGGAATATATTGTTCACTGTTTGTTTCAATGTTGGCCCCTCCGCCTTTCTTTTTTTAGGGCATATAATGATCATATCCTCCCGGCCGCGCAGCAGGCGCGCCTAAGGCAAGCCCGTCTGCGCCCGTCCGCGGCCGGCTGGGGCCCCGGGCCACAACCCCTGCTCCATTTATTAGGCCTCTTAGGAGCAACAGTCCCAACTCTTTAATCAAATTAAGAATAACGGCAAAATCCTCATGTTTTCACTCCTGGCACCCACTAGACTTGCCTACCATCTGCCCTCAATGTAAAATGCAGCTCAGGCTAATTAACTACAAAGCTGAACTTAAAATGTATCTTGAATTGCAGGTCACTCCCAAAGCATTGTACTGAAATTGCTTTGCTCTTAGAGGAACTCTCCCCAGACGCCCTTCGTACCTGAACTGGTGCAAGCTCTTCCTCAAGGGTACCAAATCACACGGAAAGATCGCTCTCATGGAAAGGTGGGTGGCTTGGCAAATATCTGTAGAGATCCTTACATCTGCCGCTGCTCCTCAGATTTAATTCCAGACTGTGAAAGTCTGTCCTTTTCCATTGACTTCTCCCCCAACAATAGTTTTTCTGGAATACTTATTTACCGCCCTCCAGGAACCTTAAAACAGTTCCACAATACCCTACCCGCCATTGCTGCTGACCTAGCCACAACTCCCTCTAACCATACTTTGTTAGGAGACTTTAATATTCATTTCGATGATAGCTCAGACCACACGGCGTCAGAACTGTCAGCTAGTCTCTCTGCTCTACAATTGGAACAATTTGTTCTTTCCCCCACTCATACTGAGGGGCACCTTCTTGACCCCGTCTTTAGCAATTGTGCCGGTCTTAAGGTGGGTTCGCCCATCCCCCTTCCGTGGACGGACCATTTTTTGGTCCCCCTTATTAGGAACATCCATAACCTTCCCCCTTCAATCCCTATTTCACGAACATCTCGTAACTGGTCGAAACTTCTCCTAGAAGAATGGATTGCAGTCCTTGAGACCTCTAGACCGCCAATAAATCAGGGCCCTGTATTAGCCAATAATAATTATAACAAATGGATTTCATCTTCACTGGACTCTACACTTCCTTTAAGTTGTATTAATTCCAAACGACACTCAAAAACTGCCCCACGGTACTCCCCGGAATTTAGGGAGATAAAACGTCAGTGTAAAAAACTGGAAAGGAAGTGGCGATTATATTATTCCCCAGCAGACAAATTCTTATACAGGGAAGCAATAAGATCTTATAAAAACACTAATCTCCCTTAAAACCCGCCATCTGTTCACAATACACAATCTTGTTGCGATGACCTGGCGGAATTCTTATTCACAAAAATTAAACAAATTTACACTTTGTTTCCCACCACCGACATTGACCTCTATCCTGACTACACACCCTTGTCCCTGTCCCCTTCAGAACTCAGGCGTCATGCTTCAAACACCCTTGATAATTTTCCTCTTCTGGACTCAGACGCTGAGGCGCACAAGTTACTACTTGTGTAACGATATATCTGTAAGAGACATTAGTTAGTGATAGATTCCTTACCTTAGAATATCCCCAGGCGTCAGACTGGATCCGGAAACCTTTGCGTAGCAATACCCCTGCGCATCGGTAGGCGTCGTCTGCGGCTCTACGTCCGCCGTCGGCGTCGTTAGCGCCGGAATGACGTCGTCGGAGTACTTAGACGCCGCCCATGCGCGCTGACGTCAGTTCTGATACACAGATTTTCCGCGCCAGATACGCAGAGCCATGATAGAACCAACACTGGTGCCATGAAACTAGGGCCCTGAAAGGGGATGACCGTAACCCTAGATATCGGTTCGCAGAACGGGGAGGATGGGTGGGTCGGTAAGGAATCTATCACTAACTAATGTCTCTTACAGATCTATCGTTAAACAAGTAGTAACTTGTGCATCTGAAAGAGACACGTTAGTGATAGATTCCTTACCTTAGAATAGATACCCCAGCAATACCAACCCCGGTGGTGGGTCTGCGAACCAATAATCACACCAGAAAGTCCCGGAGGACGGAACGGCCAAAGAAGCCATCCCTCCGGACTTGGCTGTCCAGGCAGTAGTGTCTAGCAAACGTGTGCAGCGAGGCCCACGTAGCTGCCTGGCAAATGTCCTGCAAGGGCACTCCTCGGCCCAGGGCAGTTGTAGTCGACGTGGCCCGTGTAGAATGAGCCCGCAATCCAGCAGGGGGCTCCTTTTTGGCCATGGAGTATCATGCCTGGATGCATAAGATGATCGCCCTCGAGATGGTCCTCTTGTGCACCGCCTTTCCCTTCTTAGCGCCCACGTAACCAACGAAGAGTTGGTCATCCACCCGGAACTGGCGTGTGCGATCTAGGTAATAAGAGAGCGCACATTTTGGATCCAGACGGTGGAGCCACTCTTCCTCCTTCGAGGGATGTGGAGGCGGAAAGAAGGTGGGTAAAGTAATGGACTGCCCAATGTGGAAGGCCGTGACAACCTTGGGCAGAAAGTAAGGTCTTGTCCGCAACACAACCTTGTCCGGATGAACAGAGAGGAAAGGAGGTGTAGAAGAAAGAGCCTGGAGCTCACTCACTCTCCTGGCAGAGGTGATGGCAACCAGGAAAGCAGTCTTCAAGGTAAGAAGACGGAGAGGACAGTTATGGAGCGGCTCAAAGGGAGCACACATTAGATAGTAAGTACAAGATTCAAGTTTCACTGGGGCATCACGAAAGGAATAGGAGGAAACATGTGAGTGATGCCCTTCAAAAACCTATTTACAATGGGGGACTTGAATAAGGAAGGCTGGTCAGGTAGCCGCAAGAAGGCGGAAAGAGCAGAAAAGTACCCCTTGAGAGTGCCCAGAGCAGAGCCCTGCTGGGCAAGGGAAAGAAAAAAGAGGAGAACCTTAGAAAGGGGTGCAGAGAGTGGGTCCACAGCCTTTGCTGTGCACCATGCCACAAATCTGTTCCACCTGCAGGCGTATACCGACTTTGTGGAGGGACGCCTGGCTGCCAGAATGATATCACAGACTTCGGGAGGCAAGTCAAATGGCCTCAACTGACGCTGCTCAATCTCCAAACTTGTAGGTGGAGACTGGACAGGTTCGGGTGCAGAACCGTCCCCTGCTGCTGCGACAGAAGGTCCTCCCAAAGAGGCAGACGAATCGGGGGATCGACTGACATGCTGAGTAGCTCGGGATACCAGTATCTTCGTGCCCAGTCCGGAGCCACAAGGATAACCTGGGCGCGTCGTACTCTGGGCAGAAGTGGTATAGGCGGAAAGGCGTACAATAGACCGCAACTCCACTCGCGAAGAAAAGCGTCTCCGAGCGAGTTCTGGCCCTTTGAACGCGCTCGATGGCCCCCTTGGCCAAGAGGGCCGTGACTTCCTCTTGCAGAAGTAGCAAGTGATCCCCCGACACGCGGTGGAATTACGGTGGCATGGCTGAAGGGGTCGCCTCGAAGGGGAGGGAGTAGCCCCTTTGGACGATTTGCAGCACCCACCTGTCCGACGTGACAGTGCGCCAGTGGGTGAGGTAATGGCAAACCCTGCCTCCCACAGGCGTCACATGGACCTGAAAACTAGGAAGGTTTCGAGGCGGGTGCTGCGGAGGGAGGTGTGGACTGGCCTCGCCGTTGACCCCGACCGCCGCCACAGCGGTTCTAACGGCCGCCACCACGCTGTTGAACGTTCTGCGGCGCATGGCTGGCGGCACGTGTGGGGACGCCCCTTCCGCGGCCACGAAAGGAACGAAAGGCACCCGATTGCTGGCGTGGGGCCGAGAGGCCGAAGGACTTGGCCGGAGCCCTGGAGTCCTTAAAACGTTCCAGCGCATGGTCTGCCTTGTCGCCAAAGAGGCGACTGCCATCAAACGGCTTATCCAGAAGAGTGCTCTGGACATCAGCCGAGAAGTTGGCGGGCCTCAGCCAGGCGTGGCGTCAAACCGCCACCGTCGTTGCCATCGCCCTGCCCAGCGAGTCCGTGGTATCCAGCCCACACCGGATGGAATATCGCGCTGCATCTCGGCCTTCCACAAGGGCCTGGCCGAGTTTAGCCCGGACATCCAACGGGCACTCTGGCAGCACTTCCGCAACCCTGTCCCACAGAGTGTGGGTGTAGCGGCCCAAGAGGCAGGGGGTATTGACAGACCGCAGCCCTAAGCTTAGGGACGAGAACACCTTTTTCCCAAACTGTTCGAATCTCTTGGATTCCCGATCGGGCTGGGCCGTCGGGAATGCGGTCTGGGAATTAGAGGCCTGGATAACCAGGCTCTCGGGGTGGGATGGGTGGACAAAAAGCAAGGGTCGGCCGGGCGGTAGCGTCTGGCCACGTTCCTATCCACAGGCGGACCTGTGGCAGCTTGGACCAAGTGCCCACAAGAACGTCACACAAGGCCTCATTGAACGGCAGCAGAAGCTCACTGGAGCTTGACTGCGGTTTAAGGACCTCAGTGAGGAGGTTAGTCCTCACGGCCGCGACGGGGAGCTCAAGGTTTAAGGCCTTGGCTGCCCTCGTCAACACTACACTATATGTAGGCCCCGCCTCCGAAGCCACGGTCGGAGGGGAGACAAATACAGTGTCTGGCGAAGTGTCAACACCACTGGCCTCCCCAAGCTCATATGTCCAGTCCTGTTGAGACTGGCATTACAGTGCCAGAGGGTCCTCAGACCCCTCCCAATCTTCCTAGTCACCCGTTTCCTGTAGAACAGGGTCAGCAGACGGGGCCTCCTCAAGGAAATAAAAATCTCCAAAGGCTGTCTGAAGCGGCGCCGTTCCGGCGCCAGAGTCGGACCGTAGGGAACAATGGGGACAGGGTCCACAACGGGCGACACCCGTGGGGCCGGAGCCGGTGAGGTCGTAGGGTCGACCGGCGACGACCCGGATCCAGAAGCGGATCCGGTGAGGTCCTGCGGCGCCGGGACCGAAGTCGCCGGCGGCATCGGGACCGAAGTACCCGACGGCGTCGGGCCGAAGCACCCGACCCGCTAGGGCCTCCAGTCGGGACCGCTGGGCCAGAAGGCGCCACGGAACCCGACTGAGGAGGGAGGGTTCTCATGGCCATGAGGTACTGCTCAATCTCCTCCGGCGTCGCGCCGTGCCCAGGGACCCGAAGGTGTGGGGCAGGCGGCGACGCTTGTGACTCCCGCGGAGCCGCCTGGGCGGCGACGATTGCGACTCCCGCCGAGCCGCCTGGGCGGTGTCGCCCGAACCCCCGGCCGCATCGTGCGAGCGTCGGGGTGGGTCGGAGGAACAATGACGTCTCTCCGACCTCTCATGCCTCTTACCTGAGGACTTGGAGCCTGACGACAGGTGTCCACTCCCGGAGCTGCGATGACTCAGACCCCGCAACCGATCCCTCGACCTCCTGTGGAACCGGGACCGGGACGGGCGCATGGCCGACTGCCGGAGCTCGAGCCGCTTGCGGGAGGGCCCGGCAGTCGGAGCAGGTGCGGTCGTCGTGGTCGAGGCCTAGGCACTTCAGGCACCGGCGATGGGGGTCCGTGACCGGCATCAGTCGGTCGCACTTCGAGCAGGGTTTGAACCAGGGCATCCCTACCGGCACTGATAGAGTCAAGGACTCAAAGAATGAAATGATCAAAAAGATCAAAAGGTCAGTCAAAAAGTGACTGGGGGTAGAGCTTCTCCGGATCTGCGATAGCTGGCGCGGAAAAAAGAAGAACTAACATCAGCGTGCATGGGCGGCGTCCAAGTACTCCGACGACGTCATTCCGGCGCCAACGATGCCGACGACGGACGCGGAGCCGCAGACGATGCCTACCGACGCGCAGGGGTATTGCTACGCAAAAGTTTCCGGATCCAGTCTGACGCCTGGGGATATTCTAAGGTAAGGAATCTATCACTAACGTGTCTCTTTCAGATTCATAATGCTTCAAGTTAAGTCTGGTTCCCCTTGTGATCCAGCACCCTCTTGCACCTTAGTTATTGCTATCCACAGCATTCTTCCTACCATCCTTGATTTACTTAATGCCTCCATATCCTCAGGCATCGTCCCTCCCCTGTGGAAACAAGCGATGGTACGAGCACTTCTTAAAAAAACAAATCTGACCCTAACAACCTCAGTAACTATCGTCCCATCTCCCTGCTCCCCTGGGCGAGCAAGGTCCTCGAGAGGCACGTCAATAAATATCTGGCGGAGTTTCTCAAGAGTAACTATCTGCTCGACCCTTCCCACACAGGCTTTTGGCCCAAGCATGGGACGGAGACCGCTTTGATTGCGGTAACAGAAGAAGCTAGGAGGATCTTGGCTCGAGGGGGATCGGTGGCAGTCATTCTCCTCGATCTAAGTGCTGCTTTCGATACGGTTAATGATTGAATTCTGCTACATCGACTCCTTAGTTTGGGAGTGCCAGGGACAGCAGTAAACTGGCTCAAATCTTTTTTGAGCGACCGGTCATTCCAAATTTTTGAAGGCGATTCCATCTCTCTCAGTAAACCCTTGGACTGTGGGGTACCGCAGGGCTCATCCCTGAGCCCTACGCTATTTAACGTATATATATGAGTCCTCTGGCTGAGGTTGTCCGTCAATATAGTATAAAAATCGTCACATATGCTGACGACACTCAATTAGTGGTATCCCTCAATCAGCTAGACAGCCAACTAGCACAGGTCAATCTGAGAGGCTGCCTAGAAGCAGTAAATAATTGAATGACCGCCTCATGTCTCAAACTTAATGGAGACAAAACGGAGTGGATGCTCCTCGGCAGTTCCATCTGTCCCACGATCAATTCTATCTGGCCACCTGGTCTTGCCCCCCAAACCCCCCTCCTCCCCCAATGCCCAAAGACACTATGAAAAGTCTTGGCGTCAGGCTGGACAAATCTCTTAGCTTTGACAGTCAGGCAACCAAGCTATTAGCCACCTGCTTTGGTCTTCTTAGACTTCTTTGGAAGATTCTTCCCCTTTTACCCTTTGAAGCCAGACAAATCGTGGTCCAAGGTTTGATTCAGTCTCACCTTGATTATGGGAACGCCCTCTATCTGGGAGCCCCGGAATATACTTTGCGGAAGCTCCAGATAATACAAAATTGTGCTGCCCGAACCTTGCTTCAGCTTCCCCGTAACCATTTGGCAAAACCCGGCCTGAGAAGCCTGCAATGGCTTCCGGTGAAGGAAAGAATCAATTTTAAAACTCTCTGCATTTCCCACAAAAGCCTACTGGAAAACTGGCCCAGCCATTAACTATTCTCTAATTACTCCTTATCATCCCACTTAAGAAACAAGTTACTTACCTGTAACTTTAGTTCTCCAGTATTGGTAACTTTCATAGATTCCCATTGCTTGTATCATTCCCCGTCGTCGGAATGGGAGCCTCGGTAATAAAATATATATATATATACCTAGGTAAATACACCCTAATAGGTGTAAAAAGGTAAAAATTTAGGCCTAGGCCTCATTATCCTTTGCAGCCTATTGCTGTCATTATGTAAAAGGACCCAAAGTCCCCCTTAGCAACCAATCAGATCAGCCTCACCCTGTAGAACCTTCCTGAGAAAGCTCAGAGCCTCAGATTTTCGTAGCCGTTGCTTCGCCACATAATCACCTAGCCCTAAAGTGAGCTTTCCCAGGGGAGGCGGGTGGGCGCATGGGAATCTATGAAAGTTACCAATACTGGAGAACTAAAGTTACAGGTAAGTAACTTGTTTCTTACTCCAGTATTGGAACTTTCATAGATTCCCATTGCTTGTATCAGAGTAGATAGCAGTTAGCATACCTCAAACATTTCGTGCACAGTTACAGAATCATTATAAACTAATGACATCACAGATTATACACCATAAAGCAGTAACAAAGCATAATAAACGAAATGTTTGAAAAAACAGGAGGAGGGAAGAGAGGAAAGCTCACCTCTTATTGGAAGAGATTTCTCAGGACTGCCTGTCCTACAGCCGAATCCTCCTTTGCAGCCGCCTCCAGGCAGTAATGTCTCGTGAAGGAGTGCGTACTACTCCAGGTGGCTGCTCTGCAAATGTCCTTTATGGATACTCCAGCAAACAGCGCCACTGATGCTGAGACTGACCTTGTGGAATGTGCCTTCACCTGTCCTTGTAAAGGTTTGCCTGCCGCCTGGTGGCAGAACCGGATCGCACTAGTTATCCATCTAGATATCCCTTGTTTTGACAAAGGAAATCCTTTCCTTGGGGCTCCGAAAGCCACAAACAGTTGGGGTGTCTTTCGAAATCCAGCTGTGCGTTGTAGATAGAATTTCAAACATCTCTGAACGTCCAGAGAATGAAGTGTCCTCTCAGCCTGGGTTGAAGGCCAAGGAAAAAAAGATTTCAAAATCACTGGCTCGTTAAGATGAAAGTCCGTCGGTACCTTCGGAATGAACTTGGGGTTCATCCGCAGGATAACTGTATCATTCTTGAACTGTAAGAAGGGTTCTTTGATGGTTAAAGCCTGAAGCTCTCCTACTCTCCTTGCAGAGGTGAGTGCCAAAAGAAGCGCCACTTTCCATGATAGGAACTTCAGGTCCGCCTTATGTACTGGCTCAAATGGCGGTCTCATTAGCTGGGCCAGGACCACATTCAAGTGCCACACCGGAGGTGGGGGCCTAACTGGCGGGAAAACTCTAAACAGTCCTTTCAAGAATTGTTTGATTACTCTCGCTGATAAAAGAGAGGGGCCCGATCTTGTTCTCCTATACCTGGAAATAGCTGCCAAGTGGACCTTGATAGAAGCATGAGCCAGACCTGCTTGTGCCAATGAAAGAATATAAGGTAAAAGTTGATGCGGAGCTGATGAGAAAGGATGTACATTCTCCCTCTGACACCACAAATGGAACCTCTTCCATTTCGCTCTATATGTCTTATTAGTGCTAGGGGCTCGTGCCTGTGCCAAGATGGTCCTGCATTCCTCTGGGATGTTCAAATCCTTAAACTCTCTGTATTCAGGAGCCAAGCCGCCAACTGAAGCGAGCTCGGGTTCGGGTGAAGAACTTGGCCGTTGTACATAGAGAGCAGTGTCAGTTTGGGTTGCAGATGAATGGGCGGTGTCTCTGATAGAAGAAGAAGCTCCGTGTACCAAAATTGGCGAGCCCAGGCAGGCGCTATTAGTATCATCCTGCACCTGTCCATCTTGAGTTTCTTGAGGACTCGAGGAATTAGGGGAAATGGCGGAAAGGCGTAAACAAACGCGCCTGACCAGGACATCGAAAGGGCATTCCCCAGTGACCCTCGATGGTGTTCCCTGCTTGCGTAACACCGGCATTTCTTGTTCCCCGGTGTTGCAAACAGGTCGATCGCTGGGGTCCCCCAACGGGAGAAGATGTCCTTGATCACTGCGTCCTCCAATTCCCACTCGTGCGAGACTGCTCTCAGGCGGCTTAGCGTATCTGCCTTCGTGTTGCATACTCCTGGAAGGTGTTCTGCTACGAGTGTGATGTTCTGCGCTATCGCCCATTCCCACAGTATTTGGGCTTCCTGTGAAAGCAGTGGCGATCTTGTGCCTCCCTGCTTGTTGACGTAATGCATTGCGGTGGTGTTGTCCGTCCGCACCAGGATTGCTGAATCTGTAATCCTTGGGAGGAAAGCCAACATTGCCAGTCGAATAGCTCTTAGCTCCAGAACGTTGATATGTAGATGACGTTCTTCCGGAGTCCAGTGACCACTGACCTGGAGGTCTTGCATGACCGCTCCCCAACCTTGAAGAGAAGCGTCCGTGGTAATGACCTGAGGAGCCCTTGCAGCCTTGAAACTGAGTCCCACAGTGAGGTGAGATCTTTTCATCCACCATGAAACCGACCGTTTCATCCGCTGGGTTATTGTCACCCTGTCGTCGAACGAACCTTCCACTTGTCTCCACTGAAGGTCCAGCTCTTCCTGCAGGGGGCGCATTCGCAGCCTGCAATGCGGAATCAATTGAATACAGGATGAAATCGACCCTAGAAGAGATTTGTACATCCTGACCGTCATCCAACTTCTCTTTTGGCAACGGGTGGCTGACGATATGAGTTTCATCTGTCTCTCTTCCGATGGGAAGGCTTTGCACTCCTGAGTATTGAGTATCGCTCCCAAGAACTTCACCGTGCTTGCAGGTTGAAGAACTGACTTTTCCTTGTTGAGTTGTAAACCCAGGTGAATAAAGAGGTTCAAGCACGTGTCCACTGCCCTTGATGCCTCTTGCAAGCTTGGGGCCTTCAGCAGCCAGTCGTCTAAGTACGGGAATACTTCCAGCGACTGTCTCCTCAGAAATGCTGCTACCGGTGCCAGCACCTTTGTGAATATCCGAGGAGCGGACTTTAATCCAAATGGGAGCACCATGAACTGGAAGTGACTCTTGCCTACTGTAAAGCGAAGGAAACGTCTGTGAGCTGGATGGATCGGGATATGAAAATAGGCATCTTCCAGGTCTAATGTTGCCATGTAGTCGCCTGGGTTCAAGAGGCGCAATATGTCCTGGAGTGAAATCATTCGAAACGATAGTTTCGTGAGATAGGTGTTGAGCTCCCTCAAGTCCAGGATAGGACGCCACTTTTGTTTTGTTTTTCGGATCAGAAAAAATCTGGAATAGAAACCTTCTCCCCTTTGTGATAGGGGAACACGCTGGATCGCCCCTTTTTGAAGCATTTGTTGAGCTTCCTCTTGAAGAAGGTTCAGATGGTTGGAAGTAGTGGCGTGGGGAGCTCTTGTAGGTGGAAAGTCCTGGAATTCTAGAGTATGCCCATTCCGGATGATATTTAATACCCACTGATCCGATGTAATCTCTTCCCAGCTGCTCAGATGTTGTGATATCCTGCCGCCCACTGGAGATCCCAGAAGCGGAGGAACAGTTGGCAGAGTCGGGAGGCCGCTATTGACGCTTGCCAGCGTCCTTGCCCTGACGCCCCTGTCGTCCACGAGCGTTCTGGCGAGAGAAAGACTGGGATTGCGACTGCCGCTGATAGTATTGATTGCCGTACTGTGGCCTGTAAGACTGCGACTGCTGTGAATATCGCTGTTGCTGATAACCTCCTCTAGGTGAAGAGAAACCTCTTCCTCGTGCTCCACGGAAGGGTGTTTTCCTATATTGCAGGTTCCCCAGAGCCCTTGCTGTCTCCGTGTCCTTCTTTATACCCTGTAGGGTCTCGTCGACATGTTTCCCAAACAACATGTCCCCATCGAAGGGCAAATCCAAAATCCTATTCTGGACCTCTGGCCGGAAGTATGTAGCTCTCAGCCATCCTTGTCGCCGAAGAACCGCTGCACTGCCTAGGGCACGGAAAGAGGTGGTGGCGATGTCCATCGCGCAATCAATCATCTCTGAAGAGGAACGTTGTCCCTCTTCCAGAAGTTTCTGTGCTTCCGCCTTCTGGTCATCCGCTAGCAGATTTACATAGTGTGCCACATCACTCCACATCTGGCGGTCGTACCTTGCTAGGATCGCCAAGGCATTCGCCGCTCTGACCAGCAAGCTAGCCATTGACGAAAAACGCTTCCCAGCGTTGTCCAACCTTCTACCCTCCTTATCCGGCGGAGTCGTGAGGGTGGCCGAAGGATTCCGCGATTTCTTCTGTGCCGCCTGCGATATGACCGAGTCAGGTCTAGGTTGCCCAATCAAACAGGCGGGACTGTCATCCGGAGCTTTGTACTTCTTCTCCAAGCGCGGAAGAGTTGGAATGACCGTCGCTGGGGTCTGCATCACTTTCTTCCCTTCCTCCCATATGTGCTCCACAATGGGAATCGAGCGCACGGCCTTACGGTATGCCTCCTTGAAATCGTATAAAAAACAATCCGTAGATGTTGTAGGCATCGCTAACTTAAAACGCGCTGTGGCTCTTTCCATCAGGCTGAAGAAACCTCCTACATCAGCCGGAGGCGAGTCAACCGGGTCTGGCACTGGTGAAGCCGGATCCGGAGCTATATACTGGTTCCATTCACTGTCCTGGTCATGATCTTGGTTTTGCCCCGTTTCATCCTCATCCGAGGTATCCACTTGGATTTGCGGAGGATATGCCCTCTCATGTTCTTCCTGTGCAGGCCGTACTGACTCTGCTGCCACCGCCTGCGGTTGAACCTGTGCTTGACCTTCCACAGGTTGCGTCCCTTTCTTGCTCCTATACTCCTCCAGCATCGCCCTTAAGTCTGTTAAAAGACTCATAGGCATCGTCACCATACCCTGCTGTGGTTGGGTATCTTGGTATGCAACCTGTCTTTCTGGCCGCTGTGCCTTCTGATAGTAATAGTCCTCATCCAAATCCGAATCATGGTATTTTAGATTCAATTGAGATGGACTGTAAGCATCCCCATACATCTCATTTTCCTCTTCTGAGTAGTCATCCTCATCCAACAAAAGGGGTGGAGGTAATGATGGTACTTTCCTTGGAGAAGTCATATCTGGGGTTATCCTCCTCCTTCTGCTGTTTTCTGGCGCTCCTGTCGTCAACGGCGTTGAAAACAAATCCACCGTTTCCTTGTTCTGAATCGTCGTCGACGGGTCCGTCGACGAGAGTCCCTTCACCGTCGACGGCATCGTCGACGGAACCATCATCGTCGCCGGGTCCACCGTCGACGGCCTCGTCGACGGCACCGTCGACGGGTTCATCGTCGACGGGTTCATCGTCGACGGGCTCGTCGACGGAGCTGTCGTCGTCGACGGGCTCGTCGTTCTCGTCGACGGGATCGTCGTCATCGAGATTGCCACCGTCGACGGAATAGTCATCGTCGACGGGATGGTCTTAGTCGACGTGGTGGTAACCGTCGACGTGGTCATCGTCGACGACGCCGTCGTCGATCCGGTCTTCGTCGACGGAATCGACATCGAGGTCCTCGTCGACGCTCTCGTCGTCGTCCTCGTCGTCGCTGGGTGGCTCGTCGACGACTGAGGAGACAAAATCACCTCAGATGTTTTAGAGTCCGTTTTGACCCCTGTAGAGGCCTCTACAGTCGGTTTCTTGACGGACTACTTTAACCTGGTGGGAAAGCCCAGCCGAGCTCTCATCCAGTTTAGCCTTCTGCACCTGCAGTGCCTGCCTTTCCCTCTCCTTTACACTCACGTGAGGAGATTCGATAGGCCCTGGCTTGCCAGACCTATCAGAGGTCAAACGCACAGCCTTTAAGGGGGGTTCAGTTGAAGTGTCCACAGACGATCCGCCCCTCTTCAATGAAGTTTTCGAAGATGTTGATCTGGCATCTTCCTCATCACCAGAAATTACTTCATCTTTCCTTTCCAACTTCCTGAGCCACAGAAGCAGCCGTCCTTCACGATCACGGAGTGTTTTAACAGACATTCTCCTGCATATACTACACTTATCAACCTTATGGTCTGGGTATAGACAGTAAATACAGTCTTGATGTTGATCCTCTGTATAAAGTCGTTTTTTGCCACAAGTGGCACAAGACCTGAAAAGGCTCTTCTTTTCCTTATCAGCCATGACAAAGCTGAAAGAAATCCTCAAAGAAAAACTGTTTAAACAGTACCTCAAGTTGAAGTTAGAGCAGAGCTCTAAGGAGACTCCCTGTCACCAACGAAGCGGTAGAAAATCTGAGGCTCTGAGCTTTCTCAGGAAGGTTCTACAGGGTGAGGCTGATCTGATTGGTTGCTAAGGGGGACTTTGGGTCCTTTTACATAATGACAGCAATAGGCTGCAAAGGATAATGAGGCCTAGGCCTAAATTTTTACCTTTTTACACCTATTAGGGTGTATTTACCTAGGTATATATATATATATTTTATTACCGAGGCTCCCATTCCGACGACGGAGAATGATACAAGCAATGGGAATCTATGAAAGTTCCAATACTGGAGTAAACAACTTTGTTCTACTCATGCTTTCCTTGCCACCGTTCCCACAATCAAGAGAGCAAGATCCGGAGGTCGTTAATTTTCCTACAATGCGGCCAAATTGTGGAATTCTCTTCCCCTTCACTTGAGATCTGATCCGAATCTACTCTCATTTCGCAAACCATTAAAAACCTTTCTTTTTAATAAGTTTTACTAAACTCCCCAGTCTAGTAGCCCCACCAAAATGCACTTTTTCTTTTTCCTTTCAGCGCTAGGACGCCTCTGGGCAGCTACCACGCTTTATAAATTTTCTTTTCATTTCATTTCATTCTCTGATTTCTTCACTTTGATCTCTCTAGTTGGTGATTGGGTCACTGTGGGAGTTTCTTTGTTTCACACCATTGATAAAAAGAAGTTACTACGATGGAAGGCTTACAGACATTCGGTTTCTCAGATGAGGAATTCTCCTCATTAATGGGTCAGGTTATGGGTAATGGAGGTCCAAACCAGGTGCAACAAATGGATAACAGCGAATGGCAACATTTATTTAATATGAAAAAGAAGTATAAATGCATAGAATCACATGCATTCTATACGTTTACCTCAAAGTGGGGGTGATTCCTTCCGGTCTGAGAGTACGCAATGCCCCGGCCTTGTTTATTGAAATCAGAAAGTTCCTGGAGCGGTGGTCCTTGATTTCGAACCGCTGCTCCAGGGACAGGATGATGTTAATAATTGAAACTGCAAAAGAAATTATGACAGCTTTGATGCAGGAAATCCTCGAACTGGAGGATAAACTTAAGACGTCTAATGCAGTAGAAGAGGCAACAATTAGACTAGAAAAAACTCAAACAGAAATGAAAGACTGAGACGTACCTGACTAACAAAAAAACAGAAACTAAGAAAGGATATAAAATGGTTCACTAAGGAAAAGGCCTATCCCTACCTTAACCCCAACTACTATCAGGATGGTGGACATCATAGTTATGCCCCGAACTATAACAATTATCAACATAGACGTTTTACCAATTTTTCAGACACAGGATCATCCGAGTCTGAGGGTGAAAACTATCAAGAATTAGGAAATGGTCAACACAACTCTAGACCTTTTAGAGGGAGATCAACACAACGACCATTTCATGGATGTGTTTTTTTACCACAGGGCCAGTACAGGGGAAGGAATGTCCGGTGGCAACAAGACAGAGGTGGGCAACATCAGATGAGCCCTCACCCTCAACAATATGTGAAAACTCGCAACAACAATATTGGTGGTAGATAATTCTATCAATACTGCCAAGTTTAAAAAGAAAGTGGCCCTACCCATATATAATCTAGCTAGCAGGACTCTTAAGCCAGAAGATACATCTATGCTGAGCCGTGGTCTGTCTTTTGTAACATGTACTCAATTGAACAAATGTAAGTTACATGAGTGTTTGTTTGCATTTTTCAGGAAATTCAGGCTCAATACATTTTTCACGGATCAACCCCCTCTAGAGGAAAGTGATAATATGTCTCCTTGTAAACCCCCATCAACGTTCACGCCTACGTTAGATATGGTGGGACCCGAAGTCAAAATTTTCGAGCAACATGTGCTAAAAGACATTGCCCGGATTGTTAAACATCCATACAAACCTCAATTCAATCTATCGAAAATAGAAAATATGGCTTTGGAAAAGATTAAGAACGACCCTAACTTAGTACTTAAACCTGGTGATAAGGGTGGGGGGATTGCCATTTTCAATAAGGACCAATATGACCAGAAGATGCTGGATATGTTATCGGTTGAAGGACATTATAGACCAGCACAACCCAGAGAACTGACCAGACTGAACATACATATACAAGAAATGACACGAGGCCCTATTGGAAGGTTATATTTGTGAGGAGAAATATAAATTTCTCAACAAAACAAGTCCTATAACCTCTGCCTTGTATGGCCTTCCTAAGACACATAAATGTGAGATGAATCCTCCAATGCGGCCAATTATATCTACAATTGGTTCTAGTACTGAGCCCCTTTCCAAATATGTTGATTCTTTCCTATGTCCTTTGACACACAAGTATGCATCGTTTATAAGGAACACTGGAGATATCATCACTAAGATAGAGGGTGTCCAATTTAACCCAGAGAGTGACACCTTGTTAACGCTTGACATCAAGGCTTTATATACCAATATCCCTCAATGTCAAGCGTTACACTCGGTGGCAGCCCTCTTACAGAAATTCCAGGATAACAGACCAGATAATGTTATTCTACAGTGTCTGGAGGTTGTCCTTTTAAATAATGTCTGAGTTTAACGGCTCCCTCTACAAACAAATAAAAGGGACATCGATGGGCACATCTTGTGCCCCCAGTGTGGCGAATGCCTATATGGGGGAATGGGAACTACACAATATTTACAATGAGGCAGCCCCCTTTTTTGAAAATGTGTTTTTATGGAGACGCTTCATCGATGAATTTTTTTTTATATGGAGAGGGGAAACAGATTTTACATGAGTTTATCCTTTGGCTTAATGCCAGCAACGCCAACCTGAACTTCCCAGCAAATTGGAATCCCTCGAGGGTTGGGTGTTTAGACATCACCATTGATGGTACAAGTGGCCATTTGAAGGTAAGTCTCTATAGAAAGCCAACCGAAAAGAACACCATTTTACAATTTGGAAGTTATCACCCTAATTGTCAAAGAGAGTCAATCCCCTTTGGGGAATTCCTACGCATTTAGCGTAATTGTACAGATAGGACGTCTTTCCATGAACATGGGGATGCTCTAAGATAAAGGTTACTTTGTAGAGGGTACCCACATCGGCTTATACGCCACACTTATAAGAGAGCAAAGTATTATAACAGGAAAGCTCTATTGCAAGGATATAAACGTTTACCACAGAATCGAATCACCTGTGTGATTAATCATTCAACCCTTAATTTTAAAATTAAAAATGTTATCAATAAGAATTGGAGGATACTCAATACTGATGAAGATACACCACCCATGCCACCCCCTTTAATGGCCTATCGTAGAAACAAGAACCTCAGGGACCTGTTAGTTTTTTTATTTTGTTCCGTGTATGAACCATCACACAAAGGTCGATCACTGATTTGCCTACTATTTTGGGCAACCATAGATGTGGTTCGGGTCATGCCTGTGAGGCAGCCTTATTGTCAGATAAGTTGAATTACAACAACATTGAGATCAAACTACGTTATCTCACTAACTGCAGAAGCAGTACCATCGTCTACATACTTTTCTGCCCTTGCGGACTTGCTTATGTGGGGGAAACTGGCCGAGAATTCCGATTGCGTTTCAGTGAACACAAGTCAGCCATTAGAACTAAGAGGCTGACTGCTCCCTTAGTACTACATTTTTTTCGAGTTGAATCACAGGGAAATAGACTTGAAATGGTCAATATTAGAAAAAGTACAACTGAAGATGGGACAATCTACTGAGATAACACGCAAGAAACGGGAAACCTTTTGGGTTTTTCATCTTGATAGTGTCCGTAAAGGCCTGAATGAGGAGATTGCTTGGTACATGACCAAAGGAGTATCCTCACTCAGGAAATATGAGCCCCTTGTATCTCATTTAAAATGTGATCTTTTACCATCTGATCTATATACCAATTAAATGAATTAGTACATTATATGAAGTACACAATATGGAGTCATTGGGTGATATATTTGTGAGTATTTAACATATAGAAGTAGGGGACACAGAGCGTGGATTGCCACATTGGTATATTATACCACCGACAGAGAGGTACTTACCTATGGATATGATATTTCTGAATAAGAGAGTTACTTACTACATGGACGCTTGTCACAGTGTTGGGTGTCCCAAGTTAGAGGGAGATTGATTCCATTGATTTAGAACAGGAGTTGCCCTCTTCTTATAACTGTTTTGGTGAGTTGGCACAGTGACATGGCACATATGTTTATTTAATCTGGTGTCAATGATAGTATTTTACTTTCACTGATGCCGATTTTTGATATATTGAGTTGGTTGATATAAAAAAGAAGGGCATTTTGTACTGTGGTAATGGCCTTATTAGAGCGAGGCAATATATATCTCATTCTTTCCACCCCTCTCCTCTTTGTTTATTTGAAGAAGAATACATCTCATGCCATGCACCGCACCGCGCGATTCACCACTTCAATATGGCGCCTCAAGTTAGTCCTCCCTTCATCTCTGTATGAAAGAGTTAAGGTCAATCGCGTATTAATGAAAACATCGCAGGATTTGAATCGGCAATGATAATATTTAAACACGCAGTATAACAAGTGCTTTGGCTTCGTAAGAGAACTCCTGTTACGTGTCTTAAGGGCGGCCGACACTTCAGCCACGAGAAGTACCGACAAAGGTAAGGAATAGACTAGGTCGGCATTTGGGGATATCTATCTAACCGGGGTGGAAGGCATAAACTTCCGTAATGACCCGCCCGGGTTTAGACATCGGGTATTTTTATAAGGGGGCTAGTTAGTTCGATCTAATCACTGTTATTGGAGCCAAAAATAAACGTGTGGATTTTTTGTCGCATGAGTAATATATTTAGTGCAGGATATATCTCGCCTCTACTATTTAAAATAAACACAGATCTTGGTGGACCAGCAAAACATAGGGCTTTAAATAACGGGCAAGAATGATATAAATTCCCATAATTACCCGTTTTTACACTGGGTATCAACATGTAGGGGTGGTTTAGCCCTATTTAAATATTACTAACAGGCAGTGATCATGGGTGTTGGGAGAGTAGTTGTGGCCCTTATAGACAGGATGGGTTGGTTGTAGTTGCGGCGAAATGCCCTATCCGTGGGATATGCCTAGTCTGTACTTTATTAAAAAGGGAAACATGTGATAAAGTAGAGGTAGATCGTATTAGACCTGCAATACACGGGGCTTCAACATCTGCTCCAACTCCGGAACTCGTATAGATCGGTTAGGCATGCTTGGCCTCCAACCATGTCTATTATTCTTGGCAGGCTCTGATTCAAGTCACCAGGACTTCTATGATGTTAATCCATGAAAAAGATATTGATTAAACATATGAAGACTATTTCGCTAATATTTTTTTAAAAAAGGTCAGTAAACTTATTACAAGAAATGAAGTCTTTTCTCAAAATCAAAATGGGTGACAGTTTGGTAAGTATGGGCTCCTTATTTCCTTAGTTTCACCTGAAGTAACACGTTCAGCCCACAATATTTAAGAAAATTACCTCTCTTAGAGAAGATGAGATCTCCTTAATATATCTGGTAAGATATCACCGCTATATGTTACCCTGGTTGAAGCATATTTGGATAGTTAGAGATCTGTAGACAATTATCGAATTTTTGGTTGCAGGCATTTTACAAAGGGTTCTCCTTGGTAATCGGATTCCATCCTGTATTATGTTCTGTTTCCTCTCAAAAACAAGTAATTTAGTCAAAAGAACATCGATCTTTTTATAGCATGTTAGTAAATAAATAAGGATATGGTAAAAGGATATATTAGGTGCGAATTTCTGATACACTGTGTGGCCCGAAGTCTTTCTCCTGGTGTGTTGGTGATGGTGTCTTTTATTTCTGAACTTTGAGTGCTACTTCTCAATCTCTTCTCCTTTTTTCTTTTCGTTATTGTCTAACACCACAAATGATCTTTTTGGCATGCAAGGAAGCTTTGGAATTAAATGACAAATTTAAATTCTCCTTGCCTGGCTTATCTCTCTAATGTTTGTGTTCGAATTATGGGCACATGTTCTTCAGTCATATATGAAGGTCTGTGCTGGGTTGTTATATTTAGTTGTACTTAGTTTTCTTCGTCTTTATAAATACAACTGTGGTGACACATTTTATATATTTATAGGTCCCCTGGGAAGTTAAAGGTCATATCTGGAAAGGTCCTGAGGAAGGTGGTATATTACCACCGAAACGCGTGTCGACCTAGTGCGGAATCTCATGCCTGAAATTGAGATTACATTTTTGGCAGAGGTTTTCCTTTGTCACTTAAAACTCTACCGTGTACAGATATTGTGCGAGTGTAGTTTATGTGAGTATAGTTGGAATGGAATGATTGTTGTGAAATTGTTTTGTATCCAGGGGTGTTTTTTGTGGTATATAATTGTTTTCAAAGTCTCCTTTTTCAATTTTGTATGTATTTAACTTAAGTAATAATGTATTTTTGATGATGATTTTTCTAAGATGTATTTACATATACATTTTATGAAATAATGTGACAAAATAGAAAAGAAATATCTTTTTGACATATACAAAGAATGAAATAAGTTTTTAAAAAAAAGGAATAAAAAGAAATGTCTTGAGAAAATAAAAAGTACAATGAACTGTTTTTGGTTGTCAGTGTACTTCAAAAACTGATACATAAAGAACTTGAAGAATATCATTGATGAAGTACTATGGTCAATGAGGGAAAATCTATACCTTTGTGTTTACTTATTCCCCCCTTTCCCTGACCTACATTAATTTTGAGGGGATCCCTTCATTCAGCTACTCAACCTCACCTTCCTCCATTTCTTCCAGGTGAAATCTTTGCTCCTCTAAAACTCTCTGGGCTTCTCTACTAGATCTTATTCTAGGCACCAACGCCGGTGGTGCCAAGACCGACTCCAAAGGACCTGGAGCAGGTGTCGTACACTGATACGTCGGCACAGCCTGCACCGATCGAGTTCGAGCTGATGGCGCTGGAGAGGATGGAAACTTAGTCTTCGTCCTCGGCGCCAGGAAACGCCAAGACGGCGCCGCCGGAAGAAATGGCATGAAGGGAGCCTGGGCATAGGCCTGAGGAACCCCCAGATTAAACGCTAATGGACCCATGGGACCCGAAGGTGCTCCAGAAGGGTACATAGCTCTATGGAATACTCCATACATCGCATTTAAATAATGCGAAGGATCTTGACCCAGGCTTGGAAAACGAGGATAGGCCCCCGGGACAGACTCCAATGCAGGCGTTGCCGTGTTCGGCCCAGCCGGTGCCGACATCAGACCCGATGGAGTCACCTGCTCATCCCGCACAGGAACCTCTTCTACCTGAGCCGGAGAGTGTTCCGAAGTCGGTGAAGGGGCCGGCGTCTGAGATCGAACAGGCAAAGCTGAACTCACTGGAGAAGCTGGATTCGAGGGAGAAGGAGACATGAACTCCTTACTGCGTCGATGGACTGGAGAAGTCAACTTCGGCGCCACCTCTCTATCAGAATGGCGCTTCTAAGAGTGTCTCTTCTTTTTATGCTTCTTGGCTCTTGAAGCATTCCCCGGCGTACATGTCGAGCCCGACCTCGACATGGAGCGTGACCACCTTCTTCCTCTTTTTCTCTTTCCTCACTTTTGCCATGAAGAACTTCGCTTCTCTTTCTTTCAAAGCCTTCGGATTCATTTTCCTACAAAAAGCACATCCCTCGACGTTGTGATCCGACGACAGACACCAAATGCAGTCTTCATGCGGATCTGTAATGGCCATATGTCCTCCGCACTCCCTGCAAGGCTTGAACCGGACTGCCTAGACGACATCCTTGAAATGAAACAAGAAGCTGCACAGGAATACAGCCAGAAACACAAAGTAGCAAGAGAAACTTCAGAGAGTCCTAAAAAAAAACGTTAGCAGCGACGGTGCGGAAAAAAGGGAACTGACGTCATCACGCCGACGAGGCTCCTTTATGGCTCCAGTGATGTCAGCGGGGTCGCGAGCTGGGCCATGTTTCTACGACGCCGTCGGCGTGCTGAGGAATCCCGTGGCAGATGTATCTATCAGAAATAAGGAGCATAAGGAGTGCACGTTTTTAGCTAGTGTATGTAAACATTTAAGGAGGCAGGGGGATGCAAGGCAAGGTATGATCTTGGTTTTATGTCCCTGTTGGTATCTCCTCTGCACAATCTTTTACTGTTTTCTGTGGCAGCAACTTATGGTTTCAGCCCTGCAGAAAAACGAATACAAATAAAAATAAACTGGAGTGTCCAGTCCATGTTAACCTATCACAATAGGACTTTGTTTTCAGAAAGGTAAATAGCATTGAAAACGTTATGATCAGCAAAAAAGCTAGTAGTTTAAAGTTCTAGTGATGAAAGTGTATTATCGATATTCTGCAGATGTTTGCAAAGGCTGCTTTTGTTCTTCACTAGCCTTTTCTCCCCTCTTCCCGTGCACTACGCTCCTGGAAAAGTTCCTGAAACTGCCAGATCACTAAAAGATCAGGTAACTACAAATCTCTCTTCCACCAGAGTAGGATGGCTCAAGCTTTCAGAACCCAAAAATCACATTTGCTGTACATTAGATATTGTAGACTAGAAAACAGTGTTCCGGAGAAATTAGTGTCTACAAAAAACCCTCAAGATAAATTCCCTCTTTCTCCATGCCTTACTGAGTAGTCACAACAGAAAATAACTCTATATTTAGAATCCTTAAAAGCTACATGAAGGTGTAGATCAAAATACACAGCTGTATCACATAAATAGAGAAAAAAAAACTTTGCACGTTATTTAGCGGTGAGATTCTTACGGACTTTCAAGTCTGGACTAAAACGAAATCTAGATAGGAGTGTAGCCCAGTCGAGTGAGCAATTGTCTGAACCTTAAGAGCCACTGCCAGCCAGCTGAGACAGGCAGAACTAATGGTGTCTACAGAAGGGAGAGGTCCGGACTTTAAAGAAGCTTTGAACCCAAACAAAAGTAGGAGAAATAGCTAGGCAAGTAAACAAGTTCTAAACAAGTTCTCACCTTTGAAAGATGTTAGGCATCCTTTTTGGTTTTCTCAACAACAAAACGTGGTCGTGGTCAACAAAGGTGCTCACTGTAGCAACACCTGCCTACTACTGTGTGAAGATACACTTAATCTACAACACATGTTGCTTTCCTAGACAGGGTGTACCTCAATTCTGTATACTAAAAACTCTTGGTGTGTCTATCTACACGTTACTAGCTTCCAAACACTGCACTTGGTGTTGTAGAAAAAATGTGTGTGAGGAAGGAAGGAACCTCACGGGAGCAACCACCAGGGAACTACGGGCTGGTACTCGTCAGTTTGTTCCACTTATCATTGGCTCCTTCCAACCATGAACAAAAATAATGTGAAAAAGTGTAAGTGATTCATAAAAACTCAAATGTGATCCTAACTGCTTACATCCATATTCACCCATCCCCCCGGGTAAGAGAACCGCTATTCGATGCACTTAACCTGCTAAAAATGAGTTAGATACCTCTATCTCAATGATACTCTTTATTCGTTGCTGGGTATCTACTCCTGTTAAAACCTATACTCACCTGTTGAGCTTTGTTTTAACCTATAAGAAGCCAACATGTTTCATTGCCTGTCTTACTTGGTCAGCAACTTTTCAGGGCTGGGGGTTTTTTGTGCCATACACTGCTGTAATCTTCCAGCACTCAAACCTGTAGAAACACAGACATGGACACAACAATAAAAACACAGAGTGACACTGATTATCTGGTGCCCGTGCGGCGGCTTCTTAAATTGTTTACCAGTTGTTGCATGGACATTTGTGATTTACCTGGTGGTGGCCACTCTCTGGCATACCTATGGCCACAAGTATACCGGACTTCAATGTATGTCCTCGTATGTTACTTGCGGTCGCTGTGCGTCAACCTGTAACATCATGTACGTTGTGTTGCTATTATGTACATTATCATAGATCTTTGTGTATATCCTATTTCTGATGTTTAACACTTACTCTGGGGTTATGCTGTTGCCATTGCTACAAACTTGGGTGACTCCTATCTGTGTTCTTTCACTCGCTAGATTGATGTAATGCCGTGTGTAGCCCCCCTTCCATAAACTGGTTTATTTATTTATTTTTTAGATTTATACAGCGCGTACAATTGCCCGTAGGAGTCTCGGCGCTAGAAACTTTGAATGTATTCCCGAGGTTAAACCGGTAACTATTCTTGATCAAACAGCCAGGTCTTTATCTTTCTGCGGAAATGCATCAGGGATGGGCTGTCTTTGATGGAAGCTGGCAGGGAGTTCCATAACCTGGGAGCTGCCACTAGGAAGCGTCTGTCGCCCAAGTTAACTGTTTTTGTTCGTGGTATTTGAAGGATTTTAAGGTTGTTAGATCGGAGCGATCTTATGGAGGACTGGTATCGGAGATGGGATTTCAGGAAATGTGGACCACAGTTGTGCAGTGCTTTATAGAGTATGCACAGCGCTTTAAACTTGATCCTGTTTCGAATCTTGAGCCAATGCAGGTCTCTTATAGTCCAAGAGATTGGTGAGAACTTTGGGATTCCAGACAAGAGGCGGGCTGCAGCATTCTGGATGGTCTGCATTTTGTTGGTCACTCTTGCTTGGGCGTTGATGAATAAGCCGTTACAATAGTCAAGAGATGACAGCACGAGGGCGCTTACCAGCGTCTTACCTGCTGAGGTTGGTAGAAACGGCATGATTTTCTTGATCAGCCCGAGTTTGTGATGGGCTGTTGCTGCTATTTTATTAGAGTGAGCCATGAAATTTAATTTATCGTCAAAAATCACCCCCAGCTTTCTGACTGTGATGGCTGGTGTAGGTGGTGTTCCGTGCGTAGGGGGCCACCAGGTGTTTGACCATCCGGGGGAGAGATGTGCAAATATGACGTCCTTCGTTTTTTCAGCATTTAACTTTAGGCAGTTAGAGGCCATCCACTCACCGATCGCCCGCATGCCCTCTTGGAAGTTTTCAGCTACCTTGTCTCCATTCCCGTTGATGGCCAACACAAGCTGGGTGTCATCCGTGTACGAGGTAAGGCTCATCCCATAGGCCTTGATGGCAGAGGCCAGGTCCGACACGTACATATTGAATAGTGTCGGACTAAGGGATGAGCCTTGGGGAACCCCACACGGTAGTGACAGCTTGTGCGATTGGAAGGGCCCCAGTGTGACCACCTGTGATCTACCAGCCAAGAAGGAGGAAAGCAGATTTCTAGCCATGTGGCGGATGCCCAGGTTTTCGACATGGTCGACCAGGATCTTGTGGTCGACCGTGTCGAAGGCCGCCGACAGATCGAGCAGTACGAGTATTGCTGTACCTCCCTGGTCCCGGATCACTCTTATGTCCTCTGTAGCTTTTATTAAGGCAGTTTCGGTTCCGTCGAACTTGCGGAAACCAAATTGGGTGTTGTCCAGTAGTTGATGTTTTTCTATGAACTCTGAGAGTTGTGAGTTCATAGCCTTTTCCACTACCTTGGCTAAAAACGGGAGACTGGCTATGGGGCGGTAGTTTTTTGGTTGGTCCTTGTCCAGATTAGCTTTCTTGAGTAGGGGTTTGACCAAGGTGTTTATAAGGGAGTCTGGGTATATCCCAGCTCTGAACATTGTGTTGCAGATTGATACAATGTCAGGGGAGAGATAGTCCATGATCGGACGAATGACTTTTAGAGGACAAGGATCTAATGCTGAGCCTGATTTGATTGTGGCCGTTATTTCCTTAATTTGTGATTCTCCAAGGTCTAAGAACTGAGAAAGTTCGATATTGTTAGTCCCGTTGTTAGATGTGGGGGGGCTGATTACTGTTTTTGTGGAGAATGCTTGATATATATCATTCACCTTTGTGAAAACGAAATCAGCCAGAGAATCACAAAAGACTTGGGATTGTGGAGGATTCAGGTCCGGTGCGTTTCCCGCTAAGACCTTAGTTATCTCAAAAAGTTTTTTACTTGAGTTTTTAGCAGAATTGATTTGTTCAGTGAAATAGGATTTTTTTGTCTCGACAATAAGGGCTTTGTATTGTTCAAGTGCTTCCTTATAGCTGGTCTTGCTTTCAGCGCTGTAGGATCTGCGTCAATGTCTCTCCCTGTTTCTACAGAATTGCCTCTTAATACGGAGCTCCTCTGTAAACCATGGGGCTGATGGCGTTGCTCTATTTCGAGAGAATTTTTTAGTTGGGGCTAAGGAGTGGATGGCGGTACCTATCCACTCCTGAAATTGTTGTGTGGCCAAGTTTGAATCAAATGTTGAGTCAAGACGAGTTTTCTCAAGTAGGCTCGTTAGCTCAGCGTGATCGATGTCCTTCCAAACTTTAATGGTTTGTGGTTTCGGTACAGAGTGGGGTCTGAGTCTATTTAATGTGACTGATATTTTTATTAAAATGGCGAAGTGGTCGGTCCATGGCATTGGTAAGGTATCTATTATATTAACGCCTTGCATAATAGTAAAAATGCCATCTAACGTGTGACTGGCTATATGGGTGGGGGTGGTTACCAGTTGCCGAAGACTCATGGTGTGCATGTCTTATATCAAGGAATGGGTATCTTTGTCAGATGCATTCTCAAGATGGAAATTCAAGTCGCCCAATAATGTAAATGAGTCTTCCAGCGCTGGAGCTTCTAGTATTGCACCCAGATTTGCTAGAAAGTTGGTGCGAGAGCCTGGTGGTCGATATAGGAGCGTGCCTTTAAAATGAAACGATGGGGTGAGTTTAAGATTGAAAAGAAGGGCTTCGCAGGAGGTGGAGTGGATGTGAGATATTCTGACCGTTATGTGGTCGCGGGCGATGATGGCTAGTCCTCCTCCGCGCTCCCCCACTCTATCTAGGCGATAGGCGTTATAGGCTGCGGGGGTCGCAACTGCCATGTCAGGATCGGATGCTCCATCCGTCCATGTCTCCGTGAGAAAGAGACAATCAGGGTTGTTGTTGATAATAAGATCGTGTATTTCTTGCCGGTGCTTGACAAGGGATCGTGCATTGATTAGTGCAGCGGTGATGTCGGAAGACATAGATGCAGTGACAGCATGCGTTTTGATTTTTTCATTCGTTATCTGTAGCTTCACGTTGCAGTGAGGACATGTAAGTTTAGTGGTATCTGACCATAAGTGTGGATTATATTGAGCGCAGTCGGTGTTAGGCGTGCGCAGTGCCATCAATGTGGATTTGGGGTAGATGTGGGGAGCCTGTCGCGGGGATTGATCAGAGGTTCAGGCCCTTGGCCCGGTCTCGGCACGGACGAGCACAGACGAGCTTGCCTTATGCGCGCCTTCGGCGCGCATTCGTCGCGCCCGCTGCGCTTCCGGAACATGCACATATTTGTAGGGAGGGAGCAATGCAAGAGGCGTGGCCTCAAAGTGGGCGTGTTTTCCTTGCTACTCCCGGCTGTGCCTCAGGAGGGTTCAAAAGTTATCTAAAGCGCTAGTAGTCAGTGCGTCTTTTATAACTTTGAAGAGGGGGGGCGTGGCCTCAAAGTGGGCGTGTCCCAGTCAGGGAGAGGGGAATGAAGTTGGTGGGAAAACGGTGATTTTTGGCCTTACCAGTGCTCGTTTTTCAGCAGGAAAGGGTGCCTGCACACTGCAGTGATGTGACAGGGAAGGCGAGTGAAAACATAGCCTAGTTGTAACCGTTACAGATCCCCGCCTACTCATTAGTGGGACCTTGGCGCCTTCTGCTATCGCTTTGGCCGCCTGTGTTACCAGCGCTGCTGGCTAAATGCTGAGCGTATTCTGAGCCTGAGAGTCACTGTTCGCCCCCTACGCGGCTAACCCCTCTTACCGGCACCTTCAATAGGCTGATGCTCTACCGGGCTCCGGTTCCGCTGGGCTGTGGACGCGTTTTTTTTTTTAAGTGATTACCCGCCCTCACTAACATCGGGGCTTGTCGCTGTCACTACGTGTGTGTGATTATCACGTGATGTTGCCCGATGGCGGCCATGTTGAAATGGTAAAGCGCCGTATCATACGTAGGCTCACTGCATAAACTTAGAATATTCTTGTATTTGTTGGCGCCCACATTTATTTTATGTGTGTAAATGCCCAACATAAGAAAAACCCAAAAAGAATCGGGAGTTCGATATCGGCAACACGTACTGATTATGTGATGCTGATCTGTGGCGGCCATCTTAACCAGGGATAGGACGTGTTAACAATAGTAACATATGAAAACTCTAATGTGTAGTGCCGGTATCTGTGACATTCTTATACTAATTCCAGATAGTTACCTAAGAAGACTTATTTGAGTCTCTATTCTTGGATTCATTGGGGTGGGGAAGAATACCCTCTGTAGCTAATTCAGGAAAAGTTTACAAAGTAGCCTTTTCACTATGCAAGATGTACCATGCATTCACAGACCACTGGCCCTGCGTGCCCGGTAATCCCACTCGGGCCTGTAACTAGGGGGGTTCTGAAGATGTGTATGCTCTATAATACTATCCATTTTTTGTCATAGAGAATCCCTCAGGATTGACACCCCTTCAATGCTCATGGTGTTAAGGGCCCTCCATATGATGTGATCGTTCACGTGAAATGACGTTGTTCCATTCAATCATATCATTCAGGCCCGTCTTGTCTGCTCGTTCCTGATAGATCCATCGGGATTCCTTGGAAATCAATCTGTTCTCAATGTTTGATGGGTCACCCCAGACTTTCGAGGACAACCCATCGAATCTCTCTGAAGTTATGTTTGTATTCTTGGTAGTGTTCGACCAGTCGTGTTGTCAATCTACTGGCCTTGATAGTGCTTAGGTGTTCCTGTATGCGGATTTTAATTTTCCTTGTTGTGTGGCCAATGTAATTCAAGCCACATGGGCAGGTCAGTTGATAAATCACATTAGCTGTGTTACAATTGGTGAATTTATTAAGATGCCACACTTTTCCGTTTACCAATTGCACACTCTTCGTTCGTTCCGTTAATTCGCATACCGAGCACCCTCCACATGAGTAATGTCCTGCTAATGTGTCCGGGGGCTTTGCCCCTTGTCTGGTACGAGAATGCACCAGTCTGTCCCAGAGGTTTTGCGATCTTTTGAATGCAAAACGCAGGGGAGGCATCCTAAAGTTGTTGGTACTAAGCAGATGCCAATGCGTCTTGATGATTCAGCGAATTTTTGTCGATAGTGGATCGAAAGTAGTGACCACGGGAAGACATTCTCCTCGTTCCCTTTGGTTTCTTTCCAATAGTGCCTGTCTATGTGTATTTAATGCCCTCTTCTAAGCTGTCTTCACAATCTTTCTGGGATAGGCGCGGTGCCCTAGTTTCTCTACTAGTTCGTTTGCTTGTTCCACATACTTTTCCGTCGTGTTACAATTCCTCCGGTACCGTAGGAATTGACCTACCGGTAAATTATCCCGGAGGGCTCGTGGGTGGAACGATTCATAGTGGAGCAAGGAATTCTTGTCCGTAGGTTTTTGATGGACATTTGTACTTAGCCGATGGTTCTGTGTGACTATGTCCAAATCCAGATATACTGCTGTATCCCTACTCACCTGCCAGGTGAATTTGAGGCATTGATCTAAATTGTTGAGCCATACAAAAAAGTTGTTGAACTCGGTTTCCGTGCCTGTCCAAATACATAAAACGTCATCCAAAAATCGCTCCCAGAGACCAATGTTCTTCTGGAAGGGATTGGACGGATGGTTGATATGATGGGTTTCAAATTGTCAAACATATACAGGCCAAACTGGGGGTAAATGTGGCCCCCATCGATGTTAGAAATACCTGTAGGTACAGTTCTTTATACTGAAAGTAGTTGCGAGTGAGGGCTAGCTCCACAGATTGGAGAACAAAGGATTGAGGTGTGTCGTAAAACCACTCACATACCGCCAGTGCCTGCACTGCCGCCACCAGCGTGGCTTCCTGGGGTATGCTGGTACTAACGACTCGATGTCGATCGTTACCAGAAACTGTTGGTTTGGGTCGTACTCTAAGGTTCCTAACATGTTAAAAATGTCTGTAGTGTCCTGCAGATAAGAGTGTTGTGAATGTATCTAGGACCCTAATTAGATATTCCCGATTTATGCCCTTGTGTGGTTATAATAAATCATATCCCTATCAAGGCATATGAATCATATCCATATTAAGTCATAGCCAATACAGTCCAAATACGGCAAGGCTACTCCCACAGACTCCTAGAAAGTACAACGTGTTCTTAAACAAATCAAGCCTCCAGCAGCCCGGGAATTTCCCCTGCTTCTGTTTTGATTTGTCCTAGAACTCCTGAGAGTCCTGAAAGAACTGCCAGTTCTTAGTGACGTCTTATGTCTAACCTTACGTCAAACTCGGCACCTTCCTGGTATAAATATACCAGCATCTGCCTTAAGCAGACACACAGTGGTTTGGAGCAGATCGGCTATCTACTTGCCCGACGCCCAGCTGATGCGAGTGCCGAAGGAAACCGACCCTCCCTGCTGACGAACAGAGAGACGCTGTCTTTTCTCCTGCCGAGAAAATCCAGCTGACAGCCTCGCGGGTTTCTGGGAGATCGAGTCCTGAGAGAGAGATACAAGACCTCCTTCATTCTATACCCAAGGTACGGAACTGATTAGACTCATAGAGAATTCTTGATTCAGATTCTTGGCAAAAAACTAACTCATCTACTCCTTCCCTGTACTAGGCTTAGGTTAGGTACACTGGGGTAGGCATATCTTAGAAACACCAGTTGAGTACGTGTAGTCATTATTTTATCATTGTATGTTTTTTATCCATTTTAAGTATCTTATGGCTTAGAAACCATATACATGCTTTTACAGTATTATTTCATAATACTCCTTTTACTGTACGGACTTTACTTTATGACAAGTATTGCAATTGTGGCAATTCATTTGTCTTGCATGAGAAAGAAGACTGCTCAATAAATAACCCTTTTTATTGAAAACGCCCGTCTCTCTATTTCTCTTCATTTCTGGTGAAACAAAGCATGCACGATTGACTGAGCAAAATAGCTATCTATTGTTTCCGCGACTCTAGAGATATATTCTTTATTGCAGGGGGAACAAAGTTGTCATGTGATTTGGTTGTCAGAAGCTAATCCCTTCTTGTCTATTCAGGAGAGCTAAACGCCTTCTTGTTTACTCGAGAACGTTTCTAGTGACCTCTGAGCTAGCTGGCACACACAATTAAGTCTAACATATTCAATAGAGACCTAGTCGACCTCAGTCCTACATCTAAGCTATCGTTTATGTTATTCCAATGCGCAGAGCCTATTGGGAATATAGGAACTACACTACGTGGCGCCCAACGTTTGGTAATGCGATAATTTAACGCTAGATACTAGAGTAACTCAGTCGTGATTTTCACACAGACCCCTTTTCCCGTAAAAACTCCAATAGACGTCTGGAGTGGGTAAAAGGCTAATATCCGCCAAAACTTAGAAGGAAGAGATTCCTATGTATTCATTTTTGGTTTAGTCAACGTTGAAGGATACAGTGTTATAAAATATTGTGCACCTAATCTTTGTTTCCTTGAAACGTATTCTGCAAACGTTCTGTCAGCAAAATGACAGAGTGACAACGAAAGGCATAGAGCTAGACTAGCAGCTCAACTTTTGACAGAAGACACAAGTCTCCAACAAGATGAACCGGATGCAATACTCATCCCGGTAAATGTAAGGAAAACCTTAACTATAAAACTTATAGAAAACAGAGTATCATCAAGAGGTGGTACAGTAATATTTGTTGTCTAGGCACATGAATATCAGCAGACAGAGGTATTCTATGGATACATTTTCCAGCAGCAAATGCTGTAACACACGAGTTCCACTACTACAAAGTAGGGGAACCTCCAGCGGAATACACTTCTTTCGAGGAAATCGAAATTCCAATAACTTATCAAGAGCATGAGCTCTGGTTCAATGGCGCCCTAAAACACCAAAATCACATTACCAGGCTCGGTCCACTAGGTAGACCAGGAGCAACATGGCCGGTTCTAGCCAGCTATACACCAGATCCTGACATTGAAAAAATGTCTAGCGAAGAACTTTTAGTTCGAATAAAAGAATTAACAAATGCATATAGATAACTAGTTCAAATGACAGTTGACAGTACAACCTACCGCCAAAAACTAAAAGAAACAGATATAGCAGACCAACCTTTTGAACTTGCTAGAATAATTGAAAAATCCTATGAAGAATTAGGTAGAGACAGTTTGGGTGGGAAACCACTAGAACCGCAACTAACTGAAAATCCTGAAAAGACTTTCATTAAAAATAATCTTAAATCTCAAAAAAAAACTGGGAGGGTAATAAGCAAACAAATCCCAGAGAAAAACATTTTCAGACCAGAGGAAGGTCCCCCCAATGAAGAGAGATCTCCAGAAGTGGGGGCAAGTCTCCGCAACGGGAGCCCTCTGAAAAAAGATATAACCTTAGAAATAGCGATAATTTGAGAAAGCCTGACCGATAAAGATATTGATACACGTCCCTCTCGATCTTTTCAGACTTCCTCACAGAAATCGGAAAAAAGAGGACGGTCAGAACAGAAAGAAGAGCGCGTCAAGTCCAAAGACAAAGAAGCTGCTCATCAAAGTAAAAAATTACAATTTCCCAAAAAGAAGGTAGCCAGTATTAAAATAAAACATGCAGAGGATCCTAAGGACACAACTCAAGAACGGTGAGTGGGACTAAACAATGTTAGACAGCGCAGCAGAAGTGACAATAGCTCGCAAGATCCTGATGAATCTTCTGGAGACAGTGGACACGAATAAATACATTCAAGTGGAAACTGCAGACACCCGAGTTAGCGTGCCCCATAAACTATATGCAATAACATTACGTATAGAGGGAGATAAAACTAGGAAAATAAAAGGTCTCTTCAGGGAAAACCTATCTAAAGGCTGTGATATCCTTCTAGCAGAAAAAGACTGGCCACCAGAGTTTGTTAGGGAGTGCCCACATGGCGAAGACATGATTATGCCTGCCTTCTCAAATCACATTCCAATACATAAAAAATACACACATGCAAGAAAATGGGCAGTGGCCCAAAGTACTGCATTATATAAAAATCATGTAGGATGGGATGAGGATTCTCCTCACCATAAAATCCAGTTAAAAAAATCAACCAACTGCTCAGAGGCAATATTCTGTTAAGCAAGAAGCTAAAAAACAAGTCAGATCAACTTGAATATCAGGGGGTGATTGAAATATGCACCTCACAAATAAAAAATCCTTTGTTTCCTGTCTCCAAGCCAGAAGATTCATATCGTCTAGTTTTGGACTACAGACACCTAAACTCTTGTTGTAAAACGTTTGCAGTGCAAAATTCACACAGTGCAGCACTAATGAATAATATTGTGTGAAAAAAATATAAAACGACATTAGATATTTCAAATGTTTTTTTCTGTCAAAACATTGCACCAGAAAGCAGGTATTTGACCGCTTTCTCCAGCATGGGGCCCAAAAGCAATTTTGTCGTCTCCCACAAGGATTCAAGAACAGCCCAGAATTATTTTCAGCTAGGGTAACAGTTACTACAAATATATGATGATGAGGCATTATCATATGTCGATGACATCTATCTTAAAGACAATGACCTGGAGACACACTTGAAAAGAGTGAACACCATCATACTTGGGTTCGCATCTGAAGGGTGCAAATTTAACTTTAAAAAGTCACGAATTGCACACCAGACTGTCCTATTTTTAGGATATGAATTATGAAGTGAGGGCAAAAGCCTAGCACACAACTTCTTAGAGAAGTGTGCAGTACTCCAAGCTCCAAAAACGCTGAAAAACTTACAATCAATTCTAGGTTTCCTGAACTTCGGAAGAACTTACATTCTAAATTATGCAGAGAGGGTTAAACCGATCTACGAATTAATAAGACCTGATTTTAAACCAACTAATTGGACTAAGAAACATACAGAAATTTTAAGATCATTACAAACAGACATGTTAACTAAAACAAAACTGCAAACCTGCGCAAACGAACGCAACCTTGTAATCCGAGTCATCCCAGGAAGATGCGGATTTACATACCTGACCTCCAATGAGGGAGAAACGGTACCAATAGCTTACAAATCACACTTGTACACACAAGCTGAAATGAAATTCAGTTCTACTGAAAAAATTCTAACTGCGGTACAAACTGCTGTAGCAAAAGAAAGAGCCCTCGCACATGGTAAACGTATAATAATCGTTACACCTGTACCTGCTTTAGAAGCAGTAACTAGAGCAAGCATTCCAAATGCTAAAGCATTACATCCGAGATGGATACAATGGGTTAATTCTCTTGCTGCACCAGACGTAGTATACGAATTTGACCCCAGAATGAAAAAGCTCTAACATCTAGAATATGAAAAAGTATGTCCTCTGTCGATGGAAATTCTACCTCTAGAACAGTACACCTGCGTAATATACACAGATAGATTTGCACAACATTATGTTGTGGATAAAAAGGATTACAATTCAGCGTGTGCGATTGTTAAAGGTCGCTGGCGCTTAGGTAAATTCAGACCAATGGTCACTAAAACTGAATCAATTGGAAACTGTACAGCTCAGCGAGCTGAACTACGAACTTTAAAGATGGCACTTGAAAATGCAGATCGCGAATTCCCCATACTAATAGTGTGCGACTCGCATTACTGCATCGAATCTTATAAATAGTCAATGCAGACCTGGATTAAAAATGGTTACAAAGATGAAATAGGTGGCACAATAAAATATAAAAAAACTATGGGAACAAGTAGTTCTTTTACAGAAAGAACTACAAAAGACTCACGTGATACATACGCAGAGTCTTCAACGTGACGGCGTTCACGTTGCAGGGAATTAATTGGCTGATAAAGCCACAGCGGCAGTTGATTACTCTGCTTCCGTAGCTACAAAAAAGCGTTCTAAAAAACAAATAGATGGTGAAACGCTGCTTGCAGAAAAAGCCTCAATGGAAGGCAATTATGCGGCGTTACCTCTAAACTATCCACTGGGAAATACATACAATTGATGCGAACTCCGTTCCGTTTCCTCAAATCCCTGGAGTGGGGGATAGAGCAATTCCAAACACGAACCGGAGAGTCTTCTTGATTCAAGAAGCACACATGGGATTGGGTCTGAGGCACCAAGAAATCCTGAAATCTCTAATAGAATTGCAATCACGATACTGGTGGCCGGGAATGAGCGTGCAAATTTATAACTTTGCAATGGATTGTCAGGACTGTAATAGAGATCGCAGTCATGAACCGAACCAGGAGACTGACAATAGCACAGTCAGTCCAGCCCAGACACCTCTGTTAGACAGCATTAGACTGTCTAGGCGCATGCATCCCAACGGACGTATGCGCTCCCACAACTACTAGGATAAGATTCAATTAGATGTGACTCCAGCACTCGGCTGACGCAAGAACTGTTATCGAATGATCTGCGAGTCTATTATGGCATATACGCAATTGGCATGCTACAGCTGACCAGGGTCCTGCATTTAGCTCTGGAGCTTACAAAGAGGCTATGACCAGCATGGGCAGTGCATTGCGGTACTCTAATCCACTTCCATCCTGAGGGTATAACGGTAGTGGAGGGAAAAAAACAAAACATATAGCGATCTATAACAGCGAGGGTATTATGTTCGGGTGATGGGTGGGTCAAACATCTAATAAGTGTCCAACGTAGTCTTAACAATTTGCCAAGAAATTCTCTGGGTGGAATCACTCCGTATGAACTTTTGTTTGGTACAAGAATGATTATCGAAGACCTTGATAGTCAGACTTGAGTGGTAGAACAAAAAACTTTTGATATCAAAGATCGTTTGACTGTTTTTCAGAACTTGAATGAAACAAGAAGAAGTCTAAGTAACACAAAACTAAAGCCAACAGCCACTGAAGAGAAATCACCTGTCCCAGCAAGACCTGTATGGATTCCAAAGATTGGGGATCTGGTCAGAGAAAAGATCGCGGTGAAGAAGGAATTTGGGCCTTCTTACAGAAAAGCAGTACCTGTCTTAGCTATCAGCGGAACAAGATCAGTAGTACTACCGCCCCTTGCTGGTAGAAAGGAGAACCGAGTTGTATCAATCGACCTGGTAAAACCACAACCATGTGGCCAATAATAAGTAGTAGGCCCAGTGGACTCCCAAAAGTAGCAGAAGACCAAACCTTGCTACAATCCAAGAGGTTCAAACTGAGAGACTAATCACATTTGATAAACCTGCAGGAAATTAAAAAGGACTCTGCAACAAAGCCATGGAACTTGTGCCTCTTGAAACCCAAATAGCAACAGTTTGTCAAGAAACACCCGTCTATAATGATGTAGCCTCGGACTATTCTAATATGAAAAAGGAAGAAGCATCTGCAAAGATTAATAACAATCCTGATGCCATCCAAACAATTGACAGAACTGCATCTGGCTACTTTATCAATTTCTATGACTTTTCCGATGATCCAAGTGAACATGGAGACAAGCCAGCAAACAAAACTTTCAAAGACAAAATTACAGAACTCTCTCATTAACTTGGAGAAACATATCTGATTTCACCCTTGATTGAATTGTGGATTGTGTTAGGTGTACTTTTCCTCCTGCTCTGGCTCATCTTAGTTTTAGGCCTGTGAAGAATGATTGATGGAAAATACAGTACAATGGACACAGCATGTCAGAACATCAACTTGGTTCTAAAACCTCATAGATCCTGTCACGTTGAAAAAAGAGAACTATCATCAGTGAACATCACAGCCATTCTGATACCTGGTGGTGTAGCATGGGACAATACTGATTACGAAATCTATGGCCCGGTTGAGCTCTTGAAATATCCACATCAGTTCAAGATTTCTTTAAGAGACTTTGTATCACCTAGTACTTTCTCAGATGATTGGGACTTTGAAAATATTAATATTATGATGTCAGATTTAGAAATGTCAGCAAAATTTACAGAACATGATTATTTACAGGGTTCATCGAATTATGAAGAAATGTATTGCTTCAATCGTTTTGGGCATCATTATTTGCATAAATCTGCTAATCCTAGAAATGTGTTCAGTCATAATCAATGGGAACATTGTCCAACTCCGCCAAAAGGTAGTTCGAAAACATTTTATGCAAAATTCCCATACTTCTCAGGGTTTAATGTCACTGATCCAGAAACATTTTATTTTAAAATTATTAATAAGACAGGAATGAAACACATGTTGACGAACACTTAACTGATTTATTCTGAAAAAGTTTATGAAAAAATGTCTACATTTGGTTTTGAATTTTTGGAAAAACAACATTGAGACAAAAACTGTCTGGGGTACAAAAGAATGGCAGGTTCAAGGTTTAGAATCATTGTTCAGAGCATGCATGATCCCAGAACAAATAATGTTCCTGAATGACACCATTCAACAAACAACCTGTCTTGGCCTAGAGCCAAGATAAAAGATTTCAATAACCCGTCTATACCGAAACCGATGAAACACTACAGATGAGGGGTTAGACGTGTCCCATATTTTAAAACAAAACAGAACACATTCTAATTGGAACAAATGGTTGATCTGGCCCACAGACACTAATAACTGTCAAGATAGATTCCTGAATAACATACAGGGGTTCAAACAGAATAGGCCAGACCCAAGATATTCCCAGAGAACATCCAGGGATAGTTACAACATACAGTGTAGGAAAACTATCCCTCGAATGGCTACAGAGATCCACACTTCCAGAAATTAAGCAACACTTAACTTTACTTAAAGAAGGTGCTGACTTGCAAGATTTCTTACTGGGACCTCGCAAACAGCGTCAAAAACATTTCATATATGCCGGTATATACGCAGCTTACAATGAAGCTTGGAAAATAAATTGAAACTGCAGAAAAAATACGGGAAATTGATCGTATTATTTTGGAAAAATCACTTTCTGTAGTGGACAATGGGTGAACGACTGTCCTCCAGAATTTATTTACTGGACAGCATTGTATCTTATGCTATTGATATAATAGAACAGGATATGCTAGTTACAAAATGGCCAGTCCCAATTACGTTCTATTGTACAGTTAGGCTGGACCTTCCAAAATTTGCTTTCAGGCAACGTGCCATGGTGTCAAATCAACACAACGTCATTATTTTCTATCTATAACCTTACTGATAGACAAATCTCTTTGGCAATGAGAGGGGCAGACTATACGGTGCTGAGCATTGAAAAACTAGAAAAATTATCATTGACAATGTCAGAACGACCGGTCATTGAATGGATAATACTTGGCACCATTACAATTCCGATAACTTTTCCGTTTCAATACTGCCAAAAGTATATACCAGCAGGCCTGTATGAAAGGTTGGGTAAAGGATACATCAAGACAACCTGGAATTTACCATATACACATAGGTGTTGGAGTGGGGGCAAGAAAGAAGTATTTCTTAGTGGTAATAACTGTAAAAAGTCACTAAGCGGTACACTTCTGTGTTTAGGAAATAACTTGCATGGAGCCTGCGAAGGTTCTTCAAATAACCTTTCATGTCACCAGCAAGGCACCCCTGCTACACAGATAGCGCCTTTTTTCAGACAGCTTTCCAACGACCGCTACGTTCTAATAAGTGACCACAGCTGTTGTGGCATGGTGCCAGGAAAAGCCTATCTCTGCAGCGTTACTTCCATGGTCACTTGTTTTATGCAAGTATTGTATCCAAACAGCAAACTAGACATGGAGGCGGCAATATGGCCTTCTTTGAATATCTCTTCTATTCGAATTGATACTTTAAGCAGAATGAAGTCTATTCTTTTACAAACAACTGTGCCTTTAACCTCTAGAGAAACGTATGATCTGCAAGTTGCAAGGACAGCAGCTGAGATACATGCATTATTATCAACAAATTGCCACGTACATTTCGTAGAAATGTTAAGTCAAATCTTAAACATGTCCGATACCAGCGGCATCGCACATGTATTTAAGACACTTTTTTCGGGACTGCTAACACCCTTCGAAGCAGTTCTTGGCATCTTCCCGAATTTTGTGCATTCTGTGTTTAACGGCCTGCCTCATCTTGGGACTCGTAGCAGGAATCTTATTTTTGTTCCTTCTGCTCCGATATGGCAAGTCCAGTCACAGACAAAACTCAGGCTACAATGGAAGACACGATTCTAGCAGTACAATACCAAGAGCGGATCACTAAAGTCCTCGGCTTGGCTCGGCTAAGAGATCTGAGTACTACCTGGTTTCTTTCATTCAGACCAATCTGGCAAGAGTGCATCCTACTCTATTAAGATGCTTGCTTTGCGGAGAAGAATGCTTGTTAGATGTCTGTCTCACACTTCCATCGGCAGTACCTATGGATGTCTATACTTTGCTTGGTTCGGTAACGGCTCATGCAACGTGTTGTCCCCAGCAGCTACCCATTCTGATGACGGCATTCGTTGAGACCTCACCATTACGATTAGGTGGCAGTGAGGTACGAGATGAAAGCGGCACTTAGGTACAACCTTCCGTGACCATTGCTGATCTAAACATCGATGATTGCAATGCATCGCATGTATGCACTATTTCCACTTTTTCGGAGTTGGCCCAACTTTCACCTACTGTTGTAGACAAAATTTTTGCCGGCCTATCTGAGGTAATGTTCTCTCCTAACAACGGGAATAATATTTGAAATAGCGAGCACACAGCGTCCCCTGAACTTTAAATTCGGCCTTCAGTTTTGATAAACAGAACTTCTAAAAACATTGGGACTATTTTTCTTCCCGAAAGCGAAATTTTTTTCCAATTCCCAAAATATTAACTTTTTTTGGCACATGATACTCTGCTTAAAGTAGAACTATTCTTAGAGAACAAGATTTCTATTTTAAAAAAAAAAATACCTAGAGAAAATATTATGACTTGGCCTCTAGCACATGTACAGTCTTGTATAAATATGTGATGAAATGGTCTCGACCTTATCTTCTGTATTAACCATTTCGCTGCTGCGGTCGGCCAATGGCAGACGGCAGCACTACCACCCCAGTGCTGCCGTCAGCCATTGCCCGACGGCGCCCCACCCGCGCACGAAAACGCCCGCGGCGGAATTACCGCCGCGGTTAACGGGTTAAGAGCCATTTCATGAATGTAATTTTCTTGATTCAGTCAACATTCTAAATGAACAAAATATGCATTTTCTGAATGATACCACTGCTTGAAAACGTACAGTATTATACTCATTTTCGTGTATACACCATTTCAAATGCAAACTATGTATTTTGGGGTGGGCTGGAAAACACATGCATCGTTATATGTTTAGTATTGCTTAGTATTTAGTAATGATGGACATTATACGTGGAGTGGGTGTTGTGAATGTATCTAGGACCCTAATTAGATATTCCCGATTTATGCCCTTGTGTGGTTATAATAAATCATATCCCTATAAAGGCATAAGAATGATATCCATATTAAGTCATAGCCAATAAAGTCCAAATACGGCAAGGCTACTCCCATAGACTCCTAGAAAGTACAACGCGTTCGTAAACAAACCAAGCCTCCAGCAGCCCGGGAATTTCCCCTGCTTCTGTTTTGATTTGTCCTAGAACTCCTGAGAGTCCTGAAAGAACTGCCAGTTCTTAGTGACGTCTTATGTCCAACCTTACGTCAAACTCGGCACCTTCCAGTTATAAATATACCAGCATCTGCCTTAAGCAGACACACAATGGTTTGGAGCAGATCGGCTATCTACTTGCCTGACGCCCAGCTGATGCGAGTGACGAAGGAAGCCGACCCTCCCTGACGACGCACTGAGATAGACGCTGCCTTTTCTCCTGCCGAGAAAATCCAGCTCCAGTGTTTCCCTGACAACCTCGCGGTTTTCTGGGAGATTGAGTCCTGAGATAGAGTTACAAGACCTCCTTCATTCTATACCCAAGGTACGGAACGGATTAGACCCATAGAGAATTCTTGATTCAGATTCTTGGCAAAAAACTGTAACTCATCTACTCCTTCCCTGTACTAGGCTTAGGTTAGGTACACTGGGGTAGGCGTATCTTAGAAACACCAGTTGAGTACATTTAGTCATTTTATCATTGTATGTATTTTATCCATTTTAAGTATCTTATGGCTTAGAAACCATATAAATGCTTTTACAGTATTATTTCATAATACTCCTTTTACTGTACACACTTTACTTTATGACAAGTATTGCAATTGTGCCAATTCATTTCTCTTGCATGAGAAAGACGACTGCTAAATAAATAACCCTTTTTTATTGAAAACGCCCGTCTCTCTATTTCTCTGCATTTCTCGTGAAACAAAGCATGCACGATTGACTGAGCAAAATAGCTATCTATTGTTTCCGCGACTCTAGAGATATATTCCTTATTGCAGGGGGAACAAAGTTGTCATGTGATATGGTTGTCAGAAGCTAATCCCTTCTTGTCTATTTAGGAGAGCTAAACGACTTCTTGTTTACTCGAGAAAGTTTCTAGTGACCTCTGAGCTAGCTGGCACACACAATTAAGTCTAACATATTCAATAGAGACCTAGTCGACCTCAGTCCTACATCTAAGCTATTGTTTATGTTATTCCAATGCGCAGAGCCTATTGGGAATATAGGAACTACACTACAAGTGGGTTGATTAATGACACTCTCGGAGGAAAAAATTGGAAAACTGAGACAGGGGTTCCAGTACTGAGTGGATCCCCGAAACTATGGGGCGGCCCGGAGGTGGAAATTGGGCCCTGTGAATCTTCGGCACGATGTAGAACACCGGCGTTCTTGGTTTGGAATTGATCAAAAAATCAATTTCCTTGGCCGTGATCCATTTCCTTTCTTTCGTCCCTGTCACTAGTTCGGTTATGAGAGTGAGGAGTTCTTACGTGGGGTCTCGAGCTAGCGGTTGATCATTTTGATGTGAACCCAGAAGTCGCATTACTTCCGACTCAGTCTGTAGTGTTCATAACGACAACCGCCCCGCCTTTTTCGGCTGGTTTGATAGTCCGTGATATACAAGTAACAAAAAAGGTGGAGTATAGAGGTAACGAATAGAACCTACCTCCTGTAAGATTATAAATTAACAATGGGATTCTATCCTTTTTCTTTTTAGGTTTTTATATTTTGCTTGTGATGTGTGACTTTAGCTTATACCCATCAAATGTACAGGGAAAGCACTAAGTGTTTTTTTTTTTTCTTTTAAATCTTTATTTCGGCCAACTGGCCATAAAAGACACACATATGTACATACATAAGCAAAAAACGAACATAACATAGTACATACATCAATTCCTTTAGAGCAGTTTTAAGACTAAGGGCGAAATCAATTTACAACAATAATATTAAAACATAATTCATTTGAGAGCGAAAATGAATTTTTTTAAAATAGCGCTACTCAGAGCATTTGACCCGATTTCTTCCGAACAATATATACAGAGTGGAGAAATCTACTGACGCTAAACACAATTGGCTGGGCAGTGTTAGTTTTTAGAATCCTATAGGCAAAGAGGCTAGATCTAGTTCCTAGAAGTGCACACACAGGTTTTAGCCATTTTTTGCGAGCTTTTAAATACGCATTACATGTGAACAACATATGGGCATCGTTTTCTATGCATGAGGCTAAGCACATAGGACATATCTTATTTTTGTTATTTGAATTTTCCAGTGTTTTCTTTGACCACCGTTCTATATTAGAGTTCAGCATAAGATTCCCATACCTGAATTTCAGATAGAGAGTCTTAGCGACTGGGGGCTCTATTTCATCCAGACAGGATTCAAAACAGGGTTCGTTTTTAAAGGTTAAGAAATCTTGGGTTAAAGTCCCATTTCTACTTTCAGATACAACCCTGTTATCTATATAAGACCAGAAGGCTCTCTTTACAATGGCTTTAGAAAAAGGTGGTAAATTATCTGGGTTTTCCCACATTGAATATAAGCCTAGAATTGAGAGCCACTTTTGGATATGCCTAAACCATAAAATGGAATTAAATGAATCAAGATTCAATATCTCGCGGAGGCTGTTCCTGTAATCTAATAATTCTGGAGTGGACCAAATCCTAATCCAGAACATTAACGGTCTTATAATAGTTAGATGATCGGTGCGTTTGAAGTTCAAGTCAAATTGAAGAGGAATTAGTGGCGTGCTAGTAGGGACCCTTACGATTGTTCTCATGAATTTGTTGTCCATACCTTGGAAGCTTTCCCTGGCCCAAGGTCCCCAAATCTCAGCCCCGTATAGGGCGGCAGATTGGATTTTAAATTTAAAGAGTTCAAGTACAGGTGTTACACTCTTGCTTGTACTAGCATTTAACTTATTAATAGGTTTAACATTTTGAGCATATGACACCTTACTTTTCTCAATTTGGGCCTTCCATGATAGCTTTGTGTCGAGCACCACCCCTAGGTAAGAGAAGTTATCGACAGTACCTAGAATTTGGCCATTCATAGTCAGATTGCCTCTGTCCGGTCTGCTGGGATTCAGTGCCATGCATTTTGTTTTGTCAACATTTATTTCTAAACCCTTGATCACACAGTAGCTACTAAAGGAGTTTAAGAGTGCCTGGAGGCCTTTCTTGGTCTGGGATATTAAGATGGTATCATCCGCAATGAGCAGTGCAGGCACTCTCTCTCCATTGAGCTGTGGTGAATCATTGTTACAGGTATTCAGGTGATCAGGGACATCGTTGACAAATATAGAAAATAAGGTGGGGGCCAAAACGAATCCCTGCCGGACTCCGCGTTCAATTGGGATATCGCGAGTCAGTTCACCATTTGGACCCCATCTAATGTTGACATGATTTCTAGCATGCAACTCAATTATTTGTATCAGAAGGCTCCCTGGCAGGCCAACTTTCTTTAAGGAATTCCAAAGCAGGTTACGTGGAACAAGGTCGAAAGCCGCTCTTAAGTCAACAAACGCTACATACAAATGGCCTTTCCTGATATGTACATAACTCCAATATATGCAGCAAAATCTGAAGACCTGGTCAAGGGTGCTGATCTTAGACCTGAAGCCTGCTTGGAATTTGGAGATAAGTGCTGACTCCTCCAGCCAATCATTTATCCGGTATAACAGATGCTTGGCATAGAGTTTTTGAAGGATGTCCATTAGACTAATAGGTCTATAATTTGAAGGAGCAGATCTATTCCCCTTTTAAAAAATTAGGACAACTTCCGCTGCACGCCAACTATCCGGAAATCTACAGTTTTTGGACAGGGCATTAAACAAACGATTTATATAGTGGGCCCAGACTTCGGTTTCGTGCTTGTAGAGGTCACCCGGTATTTTATCAGGGCCTGGTGCTTTGCTATTTTTTAATTCATTAATTGCCCTTTTAGTTTCATCCAGGGTGAAATCTAAACACTCAGGGGGTGGAAGTAACAATGGAATCTCTTCAACACCACTATCGTATTGTTTGTACAAGGAAGTAAAATGTGTCACCCATGTAGATTCGTCTATGAACGTGTCCTTCACTACTCTGCCTGCGTGCCCCCCATTTGCAACTAACCTCCAAAAGCCAACATTATCATTTAATTTTGCCGCGGTCAACATGTCCGACCAGACCGACTCTTCCCATGATTTTTTAGAAGTTTTTTGGACAGACTTATACTCTTCCCTTGCCAGTCTTATGTCTTCTTTAGGGCTATTTTTAATGGCATATAGAAGTTTCTTCTTAGCCATTCTACATGAGTGGTCATACCAAAGTTTCCCGTGCAATCCCACCCGTACATTTTGTTGTTTTTTCCTTGGTAATTTGGACATGTAATTTCGTAGTTCATTAAAAAAGATTTAGTGTAGTTCAATAAAATGGTCACAGTTCTCAGATAAAAAGGGATGTCCAACAATTGGCGAAAAGGTCGTGTCAAAGAGCGAGTAGACTGATGCCAAAGTTCTTCCTTCGGTTAGGAGATGTGGCCATTTTAAAGCACGCCTATTATTATTGATGTGCACTTGTTCACACAATTCATCAGTTCAATTTCACTTGATGTAGGTACAGGGATATCGCTAAGCATGTATGCATCAATGTGGAGTTCCAGGGGATAGAGATCACTTTCCTCCCTGAGTATCACCTTGAAGTCAATCATAAAATGCCAAATGCTTAGTTATACAAGAATAAAATCTAGCCTGCTTTTGGACTTCCCATATGTTGGCTGTTTTGTTAGATCCGACGGAAGACGGCCATTACATGCTCTGAGGCCATGATCAACTGTTAGCCTCAGTAGTTGGACCGCCAAGGTGGTGCATTGGACGTGATTTGAGGTTTCAAGCTGGGGGATATTATAGGCTTGATCTTCATCCTCAAATACATCGGTGATTCCAGACATCGGTTCAAAGTCACAGTTCAAATCACCTCCCAGGATTACGGGGACTTCGCCGACCACCCTTTTCAAGAATGAATCCAGGATTTCCATGGTGGGAGAAACCTTTGAGCGGCCTATGGGTCTATTGTAGACATTAATAATATAATAATCACACCCCTTTGCAGTGATGATTCTCAAGGCTAGAATATCAGGGCTTCCTGTGTCTATGGGTTCAACCCTTAATGCTAAGCTAATTTTGAGCCATATTAACAATCCCCCGGACGGCTTTCCCTTTCAGACTGCATGGCCTCATTTCCAAAAGTTTTAAATACCATCCTGTGTGGAATGTCAATGGCCCATGTTTCTTGCAATAAACAAACATCACTGGAGTCGACATAATCTGCCCATTCTGGGTCTTTCAGATTTTTGCTTACTCCAGCAATGTTCCAAGACAGGAGAAGCAGCTTTGGTGTTCGGCCGCTATCAGGAAGAGCGCGATCAACAATGGGCAATCTAGGTTCCACGAGTGGAGCTACACTCTCTGGCTGAGAGTCGACTATTTGGTTCCCTACGTTGGTAACCAAAACCCTTGGTGCAGTACTAGTTGTTCCACCGAAACAACCCTTATGTGTATCATGGTGAGCTTGATTCAGTTATGGGCGGTTTTCCCTATTCTGATTATTAATCCCCAGAGTGGAGCAAATGCGCCTAACACCCAATGTGCAGTAGGTGTCGTATAGCTTTGGAATACAGTTTGGCATACTCTCAAGTCAATCAACTGCGTCTAAGCAGCTGAACCTGTTAAAGGTGGGGATTCCAGTCCACATATTTCGATCGATTTGTCTTGCCAGATTTGACGCATGGCCATGGTATTGGGTTGAGGTATTCCAGCCAGTCCCATAGTTTCTGGGCCTCGGAGGTGGATAAAAGAACAGTAAGGGTCTAGCCACAATAGATGATGAATCTCCATACGATTTCCATGCACAAATCTGGTCAGCACTATGGGGTTCTTCGAATGAAACAACTATGCAGTCGCCCGAAATCGACTTTATAGTTGGACCAACCCATGGTACCCTACGGACCATAAGGATTTTACTTTTCATTTGGTTTGGGATCGGTTTATTAGAATTTAGCCAATAAATCACCTTGTTTTTTAGTGATGAAAAGTTCTCTTCATATTGATTATCTAATTCGGGTACCCCAGTAAGGACGATGACAAAGGGACTGGCTTCAGGTGGCAAATCAATGTATCCTCCCTTAAAATTGTTATGAACATGGGAGTTATGAGAATTTGTTTTATTGGCAAAGGATCTATCAGTAATAGAGCCCTGAGTAGCGTGATTATTAGGGGGTAAAGTGGTTAATGGATGCTTCTTCAAAACAGGAGTCTTGGACACAGCAGATTGATTACCAGCAATATTTGCTAAATGGGATTTTTTACCTTGAACGGAACCATTCGGCAAGGATTTGTTAGTTGTATTATCCGATGGTTTTATCTGAGTGTTTACTAGCGACTTTCTAGTTGTGTTTTTTGCTACTCCCTCTTTCTGGTGCTGTGTATTACATGGATTTGTATTCGAAGAACTCAGAGAGGCCATAGTCGGAATGTGTGTGGAAGTATTATTCCCATTAAGGCTTAGACTTGCTAGCGTTATAACCTTTTTTTCCACCTCAATTGATTTTCAATACCTGTTAATCTAACTTCTAGTGGCCTGAGAAGTGTTTTTAACGTTTCCCATACAATTTTTAGAAACTCTTCCCTATCCCCTTGTAAGGCATCCGTAGAGATAGAAGTTTTCTCACCCATCTCTACAGAATTATCTGCCATTAGGTCCAGATTGGGTAGCTCAGTATTAGCATTACTGCTTTGTACAACGGGGGTCATCTGGGGAGGCACATTAGTAACAGTAGCAATAGGTTGCTGGGGAACCACCTTTGTTATACATTGGCTGGAAGCTACCTTGGCCTTCTTCCTGGCATACACAGATGGATTTTTACGTTTACGTTTATTTTTAGGTGTTATTTGGGCAGCTCCCTGGAAAATATTTGGAGTTGCATCTCCTAGCACCTTTTCACCCTCGATGATCTCAATCGGTGGAACAGTAGATGGAATATTTGCAGATGTAACACTGGCTATTAGGCCTGGACATTCTGAGTCACAATTGGCAGGGGAGGCTAGGTTTTCAGTAATGGAATGCACTTCTGCCAGGGTAATAATTGGTGCAGGGCCAGAGGTGCGCTCAGGAGTTTGAGGTTGCAATGCTACCAAGTGAAGATTTTTTTCGTAATGCCAGTTCAGTCGATAGCCTTCTTGCGGACTCTAACTCCAGGGAAACCCTATGCTGGAGCTTGGTAATCTCATTGTCAATGGATAGGCTAGTTCTTGTGATGAAGTCGTCAAGGGTTCCTGTGGGCTTTTTCCCATTTTTAGTGGACTTACTTCGTGTTTCCCGGACAGACATTGTTATATACGGTAAGTAGCGGAGTAACCATGCGCTAATGAATTGTTGTGGCGTGACAAGTACAACCAAGGGGAATGACCCGGTCCGGTCTTACTCGGTCTGGAACGGCCTGAAAAGGCCCTGTCTTTGCCCCGTCTTCGCCCGGGCTGCGTCCCGCGCTGCGGGAGTTTGAAGGAGGGATATAGGGGCGTGATGGGCGGGGGGCGGGCCAGCAGGGAGAGCGGACCGGAAGCTATCCGTCGGTCTTGCAGGGACTTCTGGTTATTGAAGTCCCCACACGCTCGCAGCCCCGCTGGTTCCTCACGCCCGGTGCCGCCTTTCCGCCTTACCGCCTTGGTAAACCAGTGCTCCTCGCAATGAAGTTCCTGGCCCCGCCACACACAAACGAAGCGGCACCCGCGGAGCGGGTGCGGCGAGCAGTAGAGTGGTGCGCTGCTGTGCCTCGCTGATGATACAGAGATCCTCCGTTGGACAGGCAAGTCAAATGAATAAGTGTCCCACTCGTTTGCCAATAGGGACGCTGTTTTGAGGCCTCAGGAGGGCGGGGGGCGGGCCAGCAGGGAGAGCGGACCAGAAGCTATCCGTCGGTCTTGCAGGGACTTCTGGTTATTGAAGTCCCTGCACGCTTGCAGCCCCGCTGGTTCCTCACGCCCGGTGCCACCTTTCCGCCTTACCGCCTCTGTAAACCAGTGCTCCTCGCAATGAAGTTCCTGGCCCCGCCACACACAAACGAAGCGGCACCCGCGGAGCGGGTGCGGCGAGCAGTAGAGTGGTGCGCTGCTGTGCCTCGCTGATGATAGAGATCCTCCGTTGGACAGGCAAGTCAAATGAATAAGTGTTTTTAAAATAACCCTCACACACTATGAATCCCATAGTGTCATGCTTCATCATGGGGGTCTTCCCGTCCCTCTATGGGGCGGGCGTGCTTCGACCTACGACTACGCGGGAGCACTTGATATTGTGTGGATAGACTAGAAGTGTAGTAGGTGAGGGTGATATGAGTGGTAGGGAGAAGGTGCAAATTGACATTAAATGTTTAAAATAACCTGGCTAGTAGAAAAAAATATACTTTATTCATATCTCTGTCTGGGAACGTTAAAAAGGGGATACCATGTTGTAAAATGTTGGGTTCCCTACATTTTTCAACATGACATGAGTTTCAAGAAGGACTGGTCACAGATATCGTGGCACTGCACAAGAGACTGGATCGTGCTGATCATAAAAACAGTAAGCCGACTGGTACAAGAATTAAAAATCGAAATCCAAGCTATCGAAGTTCGCCTGAGAAGCTATGAGACTCCAAGCAGCATGAAGAAACATCTAGAGGAACTGAACAAAACATTAAATGATTTTGAAGCCACTCTGGAACAAAGTAAATATACTAAACTAAAGAAAGACACTAATAAGTTCAGCCATGACAAAGTGTATCCCTACTTAAAAGCGGATTACAAACCTCACCGTGAAGATACGACTGATGATGACTCATCAGATACGAGATCTAACAGTTCAGGATCCAGCAGATGAAGAAACTCGACCTACCAAGGTGCACAAAACTACAGACGCCCTTACCATCAAGGACCCACAGATGGACCAACTGCAACAATTTGGACCTTCACTGTTTCCTTATCCCCCATGAAGCTTACCCGCCATGGGTATATCCTCAACAGGATAATCCCTACTTAGAACCGAACCATTGTTTAGGATCTCGTCAAGGGAGGAGCAAAGGCCGGAATCGAAGAGGATCAAACGTCCATTGGACACCAAGGGAAGAAGATCCAGCAGGGGTTTCCACCAGGAGTATGACCAAAGCGTTGACAAACAGAAAGTAGACCTAGTGGTAAATCTTACAAGTGAAACCCTAACCACTGCTCAAACCTCAGTGTTGGAAAAAAGGATTGGGATATGTCCCCACTAACAACTTAGGTAAGTTACTACTATGTAAAGAAGTACAAGAATTTCTGAGAAGACTAAAGCTACAGGTCTTCTTTCAGGACAAATAAGACAAGTAAATAAATGAAGGGGACACCGGCTTAAAACCCAAGTCCAAATTCACCCCTCCAGACCACACCCTACCTGTACAACTATTAGCATTTGAGAAGGCAGTCACGAAAGACCTTGATGATCAGGACAAAGACAACAAACAGATATTTCAAAACATCTCTAACGAAGAACGTAAGGCGCTAAGAGAGTTGAGCAATAACCAACAACTGGTCATAAAACCTGCAGACAAAAAGGGCGCCATTGTCATACAATCAGCAGACCAGTATGACCGAGAATGCAAACGACTCCTTCAGGGTCAGAGAAACTATTGCATTTTAACACAAGATCCTACAGAAAAGATACGAATACAGATGAGTATGAGTATGGTTGTGGAAGCAAGATCACATAGATGGATTACGAAGGAGGAAGGGGAATTCCTGATACAGGAGTCATCTATTACACCCTACATCTACACAATCCCCAAAATCCACAAAAGTCTGAACAACCTATCAGGATGTCCTATTGTGTCCGGTATAGGATCCATACTGGAACCGGTATCCAAATTTGCGGATGCATATCCGAGACCCATAGTGCAAAAAACTTCAACCTATTTGAAAGACACAAAAGACATTTTGGTCCTTTTAGAAGACCTTCCATTTAACCCTTAAAAATCAACTATTGATAAGCTGCGACGTCGAAAGCCTGTACACCAGCCTTCCACATGAGGAAACTTTAAACATCATAGAAGAAGACCTTTTTAGCATCAACTGGGAGTACCCGACACCCAGAAATGTCATCATGGAGTGCTGTAGCCTGGCTCTGAAAGAAAACATTTTCGAATAAGAAAACACATACCTCCAGAAGCATGGGACCAGCTTCGGGAGCACATTTGCTCCCAGTATAGCTGGTCTCTATGTACATCACCTAGAGATGACAAGAATCCGACATCATAACCCATTCCATAACCAGATCCACACCTGGAAGAGGTACATCGACGATATTTTTATCATCTGGGATGGAGATGAAAGATCAGCACAGCGCTTCATCACCTGGCATAACTGTCAAGATGACTTCCTGAAATTCACAAGCACGATCTCTAAGGAACATCTGGTATTTCTGGATCTGAATATTTCGCCAAAGGACGGCAGACTAAAAACTACCACCCATATTTAAGAGACATCCAAGAACTGTCTCCTCATGTACCAAAGTTTCCACCCCAGAAATCTCAGGGACAATCTACCATACGGACAATTTTTACATCTGAGAAGAAACTGTACTGAGGTAGCGCACACAATCAAACCAACTCAAAAAGAAACTTCAGATACGACAATACCCTAGTAGAGTAATCGACAAAGCATACAAAAGAGCACGAAACAACTGCAGAGAAAGCCTCTTGGAACCTGCCTTTCACAAACAAGAGGAAAGGCGCCCCTTTTGCATCACTACGTACAATACTAAATCAAATGAGGTAACCAAACTCAAACAAACATTGAAGAATTCTCAACAGTGGTGGACTGAATCTCCCAAAACCTATTTTTTCACACAGGAAATGACAGAGTATTCGAGACATGATTGTCCACACAAGACCTAAGAGACAGATATCAAGTCAATCCTCAGAAATGAGCAACATCCATGGACATCATCCCTGTGGCAAATGTAAGGTCTGCATTTTACATCCAAAAGTAAAGAATCTCGTTCCAAAATGGATCCAAATGGGAGCAGAGGATGTTTACCTCATGTAATACAACAAGTGTGGTGTACTTGATCAGATGCCCTTGCCTAATGGAATACATAGGCATGACCACGAGGGCGGTAAAGACCAGAATAGGCGAGCATAAGAGCAACATCAATTGCAAAAGAAGCACAAAAATATGGCCTCGCATTTCTTGGAAAAGAACCATACCGCAAATGATATCTATTGGACTGTGATCGAGCAGGTGCCGAATGAGAAATGCCTATTTGAAAAGGAGCAACGATGGGTCCACCGCCTAAAGACCAATGAAAGAGGCCTTAATGATGAGATTCCCTGGAGCCAACCGTGAGCCATTATTTAGAATGACACTGAATTCTGTCAATATACAAAAGTTAAAAACCTCTAATGATGTTTTACCAACACTACTGCCTTCAAGCAAACTAAACATCAGAATGACTATGCGCAATACATGCCTTCATGACAACAACCATACGCATGAAGCACAACCTTTGAACCCTATGAAGAAGAGATAAAGAGAGCATAGTCTATCGTAGGACTGAAAACAGCATGATCATTGGTAAAGAATATGCTAAGGTTTATTTACACTCAATAGAGGATTCTTGACTCATATGATAAACTGCAAATTGCCTGGACAATAGTGTTATACATTTTTCCTTTGACCATAATAACTACCTATATATGTAAGAACCTACAACAGAATAATAATGTACAAAAAGCCTTCATTATGAATACAACCCGTATGAAGTGCAACCTTGAATCTTATGTAGATGGAGATAAATTTGACATACCAATAACTGCATAATGCTAGGGAACTTATGTTGTGAACATCAGCCTACATACAAAGAAACAACTTGCGCGTGGCACTAGCTCTCAATTAGTTTGATGAAAGATAATAAGAGCCATTTTTGAAATAATAAATGCAGTATGAGGTACTACCAAGCATGTCTCCCCATTGCGAACAACATGATAACTTAAGGTAGTGCTTGACAACAAGAATCAAGCGCAGCAACTCATCACGAGGAATACACAGGAAGTGGTCTTCTAAACCATAAACCGCATTGGCCATGAGAAGCGGCCACTTTTGTTGTCTCTCTAGTCTTTGTTCAGTGGGTATATTGAGGCAAGTTTGCTATCGAGATTAGCCTCCTAAGAATATACATTTTTATAAGATGGCTCCACGAATTACGAATAAAATTTTGGTCACAAGCAATCCTTTAACCAATTAGGACTACTTTATACTATAACCCGTGTTAGTCCCGAATAGTCTTTTTTCTATTTCTATATCTTGAAGCGTCATGTGACAGCCTGCACAACAGAACAACCAGGTGTAACTGATTAAAGAGAATAGGCAGACAATTATCCAATCAGGCAACATATAAATATCCAATGCTAACCGCAGATGCTTCAGACCACGGAGCAGCACGGAGGTCCTGGACGGATGAGGGAGTATCATTGTATATGTAAGTCCGACTCTAGCCAAGTCGTTAAATCGCTTGGCTTAGATATCTTAAGAGGAAGCTTGGAATCCTTAACCCCCCTTCTTTTTAATTTTTCAAGCACAGCCAACCAGATCTACTTGTTTTCACAGTGACTGAAATTACTAAAGAACCCTTCCCCACCCCAGCGCTTGCTCATGTGGCACGGTGAACAAAAACAAGTGTATGTATTCCTCATTGACCTAAATATTACAGCTTTTGGTTTCATTGTAAAGACTTATAATTTTCCTCTATGTGTGCATGAATGAATGTCGGCCTGAGACAAAAGTATGCATTTATATAAGGTGATGTCTACTTCTTAACAAACACATAAAAATACCCTCCACGAGAAAAATGTGGGTTAATGGCATAATATTGGCCTGATATGCTTGAAAATATGAAAAATATATCATGAAAACTATATCACAAAGTATGTACTTTTTCACAGGACGAAATGAACAAGAGCAACATGATATTAGAATTTTTAGTAAATATATCCACGCTATAATGATGTGTCATATTGACAACCAATAGGTTGTTTATCGAGTTTTGTTGCTTTCTTTCCTTTCCCTCCACAGGTACCAATTTGGTAAACCTTTTTGAGGAGGTCATTCTGCCTCCACAATTTTCTTTTTAGTTGACCAGCCTATTTTTGCGGTCAGCTAGTTATGAAATAATAGGCATAGAAGACATATAAACTATTATCTCTGAGTGCAGTAGGGATCGCAATAGGTCCTGATGAGTAAAGCAGTAGGGGACTGCTTACGAAACATGTCGACCAAGTATAGAGTATAACTTACTCACACTTGCTCTCTTCTTCCCCTTTGTAACGTTCCTAGCCAGAGATATGAATAAAGTATATTTTTTCTACTAGCCAGGGAATTTTTTTATATTTTATGTCAATTTGCACCTTCCCCCTACCACTCATATAAACCTCACCTACTACACTTATAGTCTATCCATACAATATCAAGTGCTCCCGCGTAGTCGTAGGTCGAAGCACGCCCCACCCCGTAGAGGAACAGGAAGACCCCCATGATGAAGCATGACGCCATGGGATTCATAGTGTGTGAGGGTTATTTTTAATACACTTGGTGCTTTTACCGTACATTTGATGGGTATAAGCTAAAGTCACACATCGCAAGCAAAATATAAAAACCTAAGAAAATGGATAGAATCCCGTTGTTGATTTATTGATAGTCAGTGAACCATTATTCTCCAGTGATTTGATTGCCATCCACTCAGCTTTGGTCATGTTACAATGATTACGCTTGTGTTCAGCTTGTTCAATCTCATGAAGTACTTTCTCTTCGAATACTGAGACTTCAGGGCCCACCGAACTGGTGGATGGACAAAACGTAGATGGACGGTGTAGATTAGAATTAAACAGCGAAGGGGGATCTGCTGGTTTGTCCGCAAAAAAAAATTTCCATTTGATTTTTCTCAATATTTCAAAGAATTCGAATTAATGATGTCTACTGAAGGGAGAGGTCCAGACTTTAAAAAAGCTTTGAACCCCCAAAAAAGTAGGAGAAATAGCTAGGCAAGTAAACAAGTTCTCACCTTTGAAAGATGTTAGGTATCCTTTTTGGTTTGCCATTGCTTGTTGGTGATGCCGACTCACATTGGCAAAGCCATTAGGTCCCACATACGCAAAGGTGATCAGCTTCGTCAGTATGTTGTGTGTGTGCTTTTTTGTGTGTGCGAAAATAAAGGAAATAATAGCGCTATGACATGGTCAGCACTGGCTACGTCAGTGTTTTTTTCTTTACTATCCACAGCGCTGCACAGTGGCTATAATGCTACACAGCTAAGCAAAAGACTAAGCGAATAGCTCTCATGCAAGTTTGACCTATTAGCTTTGCCAATGCTTTTTTTCCCTGCTGGTAATGGAGTATTGTAGGGGGCAAGCAATAACACTGGAATTGTGGTATGGGGTAAAGCAACAATATGGATTTAGGCGGGGTGGTTAAAGGGGCAACCAATAATACTAGGAGTGAAGGGGGGAAGCAATAACATGGCGCAGGTGCGGTTTCGGGTTGAAGGATTGGACGGAGAATGTCTGCAAGCAAATGTTCTCTTAGGGAGTGCTATAACTAAAAGATACAAGCATTTTCAATGCAATATGTCTCGCATTTCCGATAGTTTAAGCTCTTGGCGTTGTACATAACAATGCCTTTTATTTATGTTTCAAAAACCAAAACATAAATAAAAGGCATAGTCATTTGCAATGTCAACACCTCAAACTCTCGTAAATGCTAGACCTATTGCATTGCAATTGCTTGTTTACATTTCCTGCTGTTTCTTCTGTGAGGCGCGCCTTTTTTTTTTATAACAGCTGTTTTTTTGTTGTGTGTCAAATACCTCTCACAATCATGGAAGTCGAGAGGTTCTGACGGCTGCTTTCTCGTCTTGGAGGTGCACTGTGCATATTTTAGACCTTTCATTCTTACCGAGCACAAACTCTTTCACGTAGCCCATTCCCTCCCCCTCCCCTGCCAAAGAGAAACATGCAACAACAAGCATTTACAATGCAATAAGTCTCGCATTTATGCGATTTTGAGCTATTGGCATTGTAAACGACTATACCTTTTATTTTTGGTTTCGGTTTTAAAACATACATAAAATGCATTGTCATTTACAATGCCAATAGCTAACCTCGCTTAAATGCGAGACCTATTGCATTGTAAATGCTGGTTACATATGGTAACACTGGGCAAAGTCCTCACCGCATTAGTACAAGTTTAACGACAAAATACAGCAATAGACAACAGAAAGATGACCAGACAACCTTAAGGAAGGGCCTTTCACTGTGCGTAATGTCACGTAGCCGCGTGTATAGTAACTTTTGATCACACTAAGCTAGAATAAACATTTTCTTTAATTAAAATCTAAAGATTATGCAGCAGGTTATTATATAAATAGACGCCAATGTGGCATAATTATGCGGAAAATGTACCATCCACAGAATCGCATAATTACAGAGGCCCCTGGCTATGTTCACCAATTAACCCTTCAACTGCACACCGTTTTGTAAATTAACCGTTTGTCACCTCCGCCAGAAGGTGGCAGAAGTTCACACAAAATAACCAATGTGTCTACATCAACATAGGACTAAATAAAAAAAAGCTTGTAAATGCGCCGCCAGCTCAGGGGTGTAAATTACCCTCACCCTGACAACGGAGCCACAGATAGCTGCAGACATGCCAACCCTCCCGATTCAGGCGTGAGACTACCGATTTCAAGGGTAGTCTCCCGCCTCCCGATTCCTGCAAGCAAAAACCCGATTCCTCGGGGTTTCAGCTGACAGGACTTGGTATTGTGTAAAGTACCAATTCTTCCAGCAATAGTCAGAGTGGCGATGCAGGGGCTCTCAAAGGGGTGAAAAACCAACAAAGCGTCATTAACAAGGGTCTTTTAAAGACCTGTGAAATATGGGGGGAGGGAGAAGGGGGCTGTGTGTGTGCACAGGAAGCTGTTTTAGCCCGGGCTGTCACACAGGGGGTGGCGGGGTTGGCGTGGATAGCATGCACCGCCAGGCCGGTGCACAACACTTGCATCGCCCTCTCTCTGCCTGCCATTGCGCTCCATGCTTCTGAAAGGTATGAAAAAAACGTGCATTTGTGTCTCAAATGTCAAATCCTGCAGCAGCCACGTCCAAAGCCCATACATGCCAGTAACCCGATTCAAGGACCTATTCTCCCGATTTTTTAAAAAAAATCTCCCTCTTTGCTCTTCTGAAATGTTGGCATGTATGTAGCTGGCGATAAACATGCATCACAAGAGGGAGACACGGCTGAAGCAAGGAATGTGTGCGGAGCCCGCCTAATCTAAGAGTATCTGGATGCAATTCAATTCTTTCAACTATCAAGCCTGATAAAGCAGGCCTTTAACAAAACACTTAAGAGCTGGCATTGGTACAATACATAATTAGAAACACGCCAAGCAACGCCGAGGCCGCGCGCTACGCATCTGAGAATGAATGAGTGGGGCGTACAGGTGTCTATGTACCTTTGTCTCGTGCTCTGACGTGTTTGCGTTGCTGCTGCTTCCTCTGTATCGCTCGCAGCCTTCTGGGACAAAATAAGGCTCCATCAGTTCTACTGAAAGAAGCACGTGTACTTAATCTCTGCGAGATAACAAAAGCATTGCCGCTGTGCTCCCACCGTCACAGACATGCCCCTTCCATGATCACTCTCCCAACGGTGTTTAAAGTGTCCATCGTCCAGTATCAGTCTTCGTCCCTACAACATGTGTTTATTTTTCTGTTATGTATAGCGCAATCTTGGCCAAGGGCACTGTAGCGCTTTAAATGATATTACAATACGCAAGCTTAGATTCTTTTCTTGTGTGTTAGGTCGCGGGAGATTGATTTGAGCAGAATCACAAAATGTTGATGAGCCAACGCCGGGACTCTAACCTGGTTCACTAGTTCCAAAGGTAGCACTTCTGGCCATTAGACCACAGCTCCTCTCCATTACCCAATGGATACTGCAATGTGTGTTTCACAGATGAAAAAAATATAGCAATAGGCAAGTGATGTAGAATTTTGAGAAAAAAGCCCACATCTCTTCGAATAAACCTGTACCCAGGACCATGAACACCATCCACTCCGGCTCACCATCATACCTCTGCCCCCACCACATCTTCAACAAAGCGAGCTCAATCATTGCAGCCCAACTCCGCAAGATCTTCAACAGCTCATTCGAGACAGCCACCTTCCCAGAAAGATGGAAACACGCAGAGATCAACGCCCTGCTCAAGAAACCCGAGGCAAACCCACAGGACCTCAAGAACTTCCGGCCCATCTTCCTGCTTCCGTTCCAGGCGAAAGTCATCGAGAAGATGGTCAACAGACAACTGACCTAATTCCTCCAAGAGAACACCTTGGACTCGTCCAGATCCGGATTCCGCAGCAACCACAGCACCAAAACCGCCCTCATCGCCCCCACCGACTGCTGGACAATGGCGAAACCGCAGCCCTCATCCTCCTGTACCTCTCGGCCACCTTCGACACCGTCTGCCACCACACCCTTCGCACACGCCTCTACAAAGCCTCATACGCAAACGACACCCAGCTCCCTCACCAAAGACCCTGCCACCGCCAAAACCAACTTCTACAAAGGGATGAAGGCCATCGCCAAATGGATGAATAGCAGCCACCTGAAACTGAAGACAGAGGTCCTCATCTTCAGCTCCACACCCCCTCCGCCTGCGACTACTCCTGGTGGCCGGCCTCGCTGGGAACTGCACCGACACCCACCGACCACGCACACAACCTGGGGTTCATCCTGTACTCCGCTCTGTCAATGACTCAACAAGTCAACGCCGTCTCTTCCTCCTGCTTTAACACCCTCCGCATGCTTCGCAAGATCTACAGATGGATCCCCACCAGAACCAGAAGAACGGTCACCCAGGCCCTCGTCACCAGCAAGCTGGACTACGGCAACGCCCTCTACGCGGGAACCACAGCCAAACATCAGAAGAGACTCCAACGCATACAGAACGCCTTCGCATGCCTTATCCTCTACATCCCCCGCCACAGCCACATCACCGCCTACCTGAGGGACCTGCACTGGCTCCCCGTTAACAAGAGGAGCACCTTCAAGCTCCTCACCCACGCTCACAAGGCACTCCACAACACCGAACCAGCATACCTCAACAGACTACTTCTACACCCGAACCGCCTGCTCCGCTCACCTCGCCACCGTACCACACATCTGCAGAGCGACCGCCGGCGTTTCCTTCTCCCACTCGCCGCCAAGACATGGAGCACCCTCCCCACCCACCTACGATAGACCCAGGACCTGCTGACCTTCAGGAGACTCCTCAAGACCTGACTGTTCGATCAGTAGCTGCCCCCCCGCCCCCTCCCCTCCCCTCAGCACCTTGAGACCCTCACAGGCGAATAGTGCGCTTTAGAAGTGATTGATTGATTGAAGGGAAATGGATAATGTTCAGGGGGAATTCAAGGGAATGGCTGTGGCCGGGGCCCAGGCAGGGATGTGTCTGCGCAGCAATGGTAGCTGATGTGGACAGCGGTCAAAAACTCTTCCCTGTCCAGCCACAAGGTGGCAGATATTCCTAATAACCGGTCACGTGTGACTATTGGGTAGGTGTGATCTAAAAAACGCACGCAAGTAAGAGACCTGGCCATAAATTACAGAGGGAGGTTGTGATCGGTGCCACACCCACTTACCATGACATTAACTTCATACCAAATACACTGCGTATGCCTCTTAAACACGCACACACCGATTATCTGCACGGAGTGGCACACCGACGGGGGAGAAACAAAGGGAAAGCAACAGAAGGCAATTAACTGAAAAGGTAAAGCGGCCTTTAATGAGCAATCTGAATGTTGCTGTTGTGGGGCCGAGGAAGGTGGAGGACAAAGCAGCTACTTCCAATGCGCAGCAGGCTGAAGGGGGCTGAGCACAGACCCAGCAGCACACAGGCTCCAGTGTCCTCCGCGGCCATGCTCTGTGCTGGGGAAGCGGTGGTGCTGCTGTTGCTGGCGGGTCCCCTGGGCGGGCACAGCCAGGAAGGGTAGGCAGCGGCACATCCGTGTCAAAGATGGGCGGAGGCCGCGCCTTTTGTGGGAGTATGGTGTTAATAGCGGAAACACAGCAAGCAGCGCATGTGCGCTGCCGCCATGGGCTCGACCTAAATGCAAAACCATTTGCAATGCAATAGGACTCGCATTTACACAAGACCTATTTATTGCATCACGGACAACGGGGGGCAACGGGAGTGAGGGGGGAGGGAGAGAAGGGGGTGAGAAGGCACGGACAAAGTAGTGCTCAGTCTTTACACGTACCGTACTGTGCAACACTCGAAGTAAAGGGGGCAGTAGCCATGGGAGGGTGCAATTGACGACATGGCCATAATAAGTAGGAACTAACAAGCCTCATAACCGGACTACAGCATTTACGAAAGACAATAACAAGCCAATTAAAAACATGGGCGGAGCTTCCACAGAGCTTCCCCTCCATACTCCATTACTGCATGACTCGCAAAGCGAGCAGCGCATGTGTGCTGCCACTATAGGCTCGACATAAAAGTACAAGTGGGCAGAGGAGCTGTGGTGCGGCGTGAGGAAGCTGTGATGAGGGGGGCGAGTAAGCTAGGAGGGTGAACAGCACAAATACTCCTGCGCTGGCAAGAGCGAGGAGATCGCAGCCGGCAGGTTACAGATGAAAGGCGGCAGGCGCCCAAAAAGATCAAAAAGAAAATAGAGCCAAAACAAACCTAAAAGATAAAACCAAGTAAGAATACTTGTAAGAGGGTGAGTCTCCTGGGAAGGTCCGGAACAGCAAAAGGTGAGACAAATTAACTTTATTCTCCAATGCAAATCCGCCATTTACAAAGGGCATTAGCAGGAGCCAACTGAAAACATGGGAGGTTCTTCCCCTCCCAGTACCAGATACAGCAGGTCTTGCAGAGACCACAAAAGCAGCATATGCGCTGCCCAGGCTCGATCTAAAAAGGTAGGAACATGAGATGAGGTTCACCAGTGATTTGTTAAGTTCTTAGCTTCACACCAGTCCCCCAACTTTTGTAGTGTGGTAAACATTTGCCTTGGCTACAAAAACAAATTAGGCAATTTTGACATTTTGCACACAGCTTTCCACTAGACTGTAAGCAGCAGTGCCACACAGGCTGGGAAAATAGTGGAACTGTAGGAGGAAATGTGGGATGGACAAGAGGAGAGGGAAAATGTGGGGAGTGTCAAATTGTGAATTATGAATAGTAGTGCAGAGAAGAGGAAAAGAAAGAACTATTGAGGAGATGGGAGGTTGTAAGGGGAAACAATTCATAGCAAGCAGGAGACATATCAGGACAGAATAGATAAAAAATTTGAGGACTTGGCGAGTGAGAAGAAATTAAAAATTGTCAAGTTAAAAAGAAAATAGTTGAAAAGGGGAGAAACGGAAAACAAACAAGAATTGGTAATGCATCTGTTTTGCCTATGTAATAAATAAAGAGCTGTTTTCATCAATCATGATCCCGGAGAAGGAAAGAGCTCCCTGATAGATAAGATAGGAGTGGATGTGGAGCAGCGACCAGAGCTGCTGACTCGAGAGCTGGGGATCCCGGTTTGAGTCTGGGCGGCGCCGCACAACATCCTGTGATCCGATGCAAATTAATTAATCTCTCCGGGTGATAAATTGGTATATAAATATGCTGCAAAAGTAAAAGGCAAAACTTTCTGAAAATATAGTTTCACCAAAGCTGACTGTTAGAAATGGGATCTCTGATTGGCTAAGGCTTGCGCCAGCCAGGCAGAGACCACCACTCTAGTCATGGCAAGGGAGTTACACGCCAAAGATAATCCCTGCTCAACCCCTTGGTAGCTTGGTACGAGCAGTCAGGCTTATCCCGGAGGCAATGTGTAAAGCGTTTGAGCAACACACACAGCAACAACATACTGGGCACACCACAAAAGGAACTCCACACAAGGTTATATCAAAATAGCCTTTGTATTATCATTAAGGCTCTCTGTTTTCCGTTTAAACTTATTTTTACATACAAGTACAGATCGAAAAATATTTTCTGTTTGTCTGAAGTTATATGTAAAAACAAAAAACTGCCAATAAATCGGTCTCGAAGACAAGTCTGTCTGAGCGCAGCCAGAGAGAGGGCTTATCAGATTTCATCAGAGTCAATACATATTGTGATGTTAAGGGGCCATTAGGCCTCCTTTTGTTTATTTAAGTATCCTGGCTTGGAGCTATCCTGGCGGGAGCAGAGGTGCAGCGGCGGGATGCACACCTAAAAGAAATGAAGGCAAAAACAAATGCACAAAGCTAATCACTGCATGGATACTCGAGAGGCATGCTTTTGACTTTGTTCAGCCCCTAGATTCAAGAGATGCATGCGCATACATTAAACTTTAGCGTTAACTGATCTACGGAGCCAGCTGCTTGCTGGACCTGAAGTGCAGCTGCTTTTTCCTGCTTCGGCCTCCGAGTGTGCAAGATATATGTATAATGGCATATGTAGTAAGTGTTGGAGGGTGTCAATAGAGTGTGTATGCCGTGCCTTACAAATTTTACAACATAAGAAGGGAAGGGGCAGAGAGTTGAGGTTGCCCCCTTGTTTCTTTCCCGTGTGGACAGTTTTTTTATTTATGTTAATGCGCACACATAGCTGTTAAGGTTTCACATTGTTATGTTTGACATTTTCAAAATTTTAATCAAGGTTAAGGTCCTCTTTAAGACTGTGGTGGGTGCTTGCAGGACCAGTGCGACTTTCACAGGGAGCTCTGCACAGCACTGTATTTACTGCAGAGTACAGCAGCATTTTCAGTCTGCGGAGGCATTTCTTTTAGTACTGCTAGGCCGGTGACAAGAACATATGCATGGGTATCAAAGTCAAATAATGATTTTATCCAGTCTAAAACATAATTCTTTCACTTCTACTCAAATAATATTGTTTTCCTGACTAATATGTGACCACCACGGAGTCATGCTATTCACAAGCCCTGATTTTTTCCAGTTAGTTCCGGAGTAGCGTGCTACAGGATAAAAAAGCACTTTAATGCTTCGTCAAGTGTAGCAAGCACTATATAAATGAAATTACAAATAAATGCATAGGATGTGTTACATAAGTCAGCGAAGCTTACAAGGCCATTCATATCTCCCTGCCTTAATTTAGAAGGTTTGCAATTTATTAACAGCAAGGTAACAAAAGGATCTCTTTGTTAAAAGCAGTAACCCATTAACCCATCTGCATAACTATCTGAACCTAAAACAACCAAGCGCGCATTGCCTTTTTAAATAAATGTCAATACTTGCTACAGCGTCTTTTTTGTTCGCTACCAAATAAATATGGATACATACTGAAAAAATGACCAAAAAATAAATATGAATAAATACAGACGGAAATGGTAAAAAAAAAAAAAAAAAAATACCATAAAACCGGGAGCCCTAATTATCAAACACATAGAATACAAATCACACAATACACACTGTGCCACCTGGCACTAGGCAATATTTACAGGGTATTATATACACCTGACAGGGCCACTCGGGCCACTGTCAGAACCATCACAACCACAAATAGTAAATGTAGAACTAATAATAAATATAGAACATAACCAGTAATTACTGGTGAACACTGTACTTCACATCCTCTCCTGCAACATATATCAGATCATGTAAGCAGCATCACATTAGGCATGAAATACATTCTACCCCAACCTCACTAGCACAAACACAATATACAATAACCTCCTAAGTTGAAACGCATTAGACAACCTCACAAGCATTAACCTACTATGAAGTAACCTCAAGTCTAAACGCATTAGACAATAATCTCACACAAACACATTATGCATAGAACAGGGTGCGTAAATCTTAATAAAAAGCACAGAGAGGCAACAAACATTTCAAAATGCACAGTAGATGAATCAATCCGGACTCTTCAAAAGCTGTTAGGCATGATCCTTTAATGGATTCTTGGACCACATATGAAAAGTACACCCAGAGTGCAGCCAATGCATTTTTAACCCTGAATAGGGCTTCCTCAGGGCTGCAAACATAACATAAGTGCAGTCAGACATTATGTTGATAACCTAATACACTTACAGCAAATGCATCAGCAAAATCAATTACATTGCTTGTAAAGACTAGTCCTAGTATTGGAAACATCATTTATATTAACCACCAAAAGTACACATTGGTCTGCATGTGTCAAAAACCAAAAGGAAGAGCCCATAAGAAAAAGAAAACAGAAAATTATATACACATCCAATGTGTTCTTAACACCATCGGTGCGGCGCATTTTCCCGCTGTGCCCTGAAGATTCGAAATTCCTGCGGTTCATGACTAGCTCAGCTCGTCATGAGCGTACGAGAGGTGTACTTCATGACAAACTGAGCTCGTCATTAGTGTCGAAGAGGTTAAAGAGTTACCAACTACAGACACAACAGTAGAGACCAATTTCAAACACAAGTGCCAAACAAAAAATTACTTACCACACCAAAAGAACCATATACACCTCACCGGTGTCTATATAAAACAACCATTGGTGTCAATCCATCAAAACCAATAGTCACAAAAAAAACTCAGTCCTCACCATTCAACAGATAACTCAGATCCTGTGATGTTCAAAGAGGTACTCGGAGAGACTAGAAAGAAGATGTATGTAAAGTAAACAATATCAACAAAATGGCCTTATATTGAAATTCTCATCACATGCGTTAGTCATTGTTTTTATTAAGCGCAATACGTCAATGCCTTTGAAATCGGTGCGTATTCAAGCCACCAAAACAAGTCTTCTTAAAGTATTCTTTCAGTTTCTATCTCACTCTAATTTAAAGGACTCTGTAGTAACTGTAATAAAATACATGCATTCACCATATCGGTACATAAAACGTTGGGACATTTTCGGGTATATATCATTTAAGACACCAATCCCCATCTTTACTTTAAAGACTGACGTATTCAGTCTTCAAAGTTCCAAATTCTGTAATGTAATCCAAATTCTAATTTCTGGTGACCACTATGATAGGTTGTACACCTCGGGCTGTAGACAAATATGGTATTTGTAAGTAACACATATGACGCCACCTAGTCCATTCTCTAACATTTTTCCTATCATACCAATAGCTATACATTTACCCAGTCAGATTAGTTTGCATAAATATGCACGTATCACCATCTTTTCTCTGGCAACTGCACATCTTAAGTTAGTTACCGCATGTGCAGCCTTAACAAAAATTAACTAGTGCATTCCCATATACGACTAACTGGTTATGCCACACATCGGTTGCCGGTTGACAGTCAATCGATTATGCCACATACTGGTAAGTAGTCTACGTAAACAAAGTCTCATGACGGATTACCAAAATGTTAATCAACATGCTCATCAAGCAACCCATCTTTAATCCTGTCACTAGCTCAGATTTTAAATATAATTTAATCGTAGACCCCCTCATCATTCATGGCGTTTCTACCACCCGCCAGACAACAGCTCCCGTCACGCCGACAAACTTGTCAATTCTTCTCACTGTAGCGGATCACGCGCTCGAGTTATGCCGCCATTATAACATTTAAAAGGATAAGTTGATTTATATCATACAGTCAAACTCTAATCACTATTGCCTCTAGGTTTTCAATTGCTTTGCTGCAATGTACTGGTATGAAACAGAGGAATGACTAATTAAATCGCCCGTCTCTTGCCACTCCAAAAAAAAATCAACACTTCATCTGCACACACATTTACTAACCGGCATTACTTCATGTCGCCATTATTCGCGATGCCGTGTTACTCGACCCGCCTTCACCTTCAGACTGCAATGGAAAGGGTTCGAGTATCACATGTCACGTTTTTAAACCGATTACTCGGTTGTTTTCATCCCACGTGTTTGGATCACATGACATACCAGGAAATACGGTCTGGAATCCAAACTTTATTGTTCAGTATCACGAACAAGTAAATAAACAACACGTAATTTTCAAAGCAATAGTACAAACGTGCCCTACAACCGCTCCATAATATTAATAAACCAAAACAAACACCCAATCAGTTATCTCCACACTTCATGTATGAATCGCTTAGTAGATAAAAAGGAGTCACAAAGACCCAAACGTTATTGTTCTCCATCAGCGACAGAACACTTGGTTTGAGTATAGAAACTATCCCCTTAACCAAATACCGCCGAAATCTTAAAGGACATCAGACATGGTTAAAAATATAAATGTCCTTACCAACTTAGTATTTTAAAAGTGTGCATGTCCATACAAAAGTAATAATTTTTACCAAAGTCTTTATTTTAATACCGCAAACAAAGTCCATATAGCTAAGTATATCGAAAAGTGTATTCCATTTCTACCGCTTATCTCTGGTGCCCCCAAACAAAACTACCAACGTGTTACCAACCCTCAATTCAGTGGATGATAAATTATCATTTGTGTACAACAGATTTCTTGCTATCACTAGCATTGCCCCCATCCCAACGAGAACAGCAATGACTATGTGCCCTTCGTTCATTAATCGAACAGGCACAAATAAGAAAACAAGTTACTTACCTGTAACTTTGGTTCCCCAGTATTGGTAACTTTCATAGATTCCCATGCTTTGTATCATTCCCCGTCGTCGGAATGGGAGCCTCGGTAAATAAAAAATACCATAGTAGTAAGCACAAAGGGAAAAAATAGGCCTAGGTCTCATCTCATTTTGTAGCTTATCCACCTCTTTTTGTAAAAGAGAACAAATTCTTGCAATAGCCAATCAGAGCAGCCTCACTCCATAGAACCTTCCTGAGAGAGCCTCAGATTTTCGTAGCCGTTGTGAACAGCAACATCATTGAACAATAAGGCTGAGCTTTCCCAGGGGAGGAGGGTGGGCGCCAGCAGAGAGGGCGTTACATTACTGGGGAACCAAAGTTACAGGTAACTTGTTTTCTTGCCTCAGTATTGGAACTTTCATAGATTCCCATGCTTTGTATCAGAATAGCTAGCAGTAAAGAGAAAGCATTTTTTGTCATTTGTATATCTGTAAATGTCATACATAATCCTGATAAGAAAAACAGATACACATTAGCATCACAAAGCAGAACAACCACAAGTAATACAAAATATGCAATACAGGAAGGCGGGATAGAAAGGAAAGCTCACCGACTTATTGAAAAGGGTTCCTCAAGACCGCTTGGCCCACTGCTGCATACTCTTTCACAGAAGAATCCAAGCAGTAGTGGCGAGTGAAGGTGTGGACACTGCTCCATGTCGCCGCTCTACATATGTCCTTGATCGGGACACCTGAGAATAGAGCCACCGATGAAGCCATTGACCTCGTAGAATGAGCACGAACTGCTCACTGAAGCGGCTTTCCTGCTTCTCGATGGCAAAACTGGATTGCACTTGATATCCAGCGGGAAATGCAGGGTTTAGAAATTGGACAACCCTTTCGCGGAGCACTGTATGAAACAAAAAGCTGGGAAGACTTCCTGAACAGTTTAATCCGCTCCAAGTAGAATTTGAGACATCTATGAATGTCCAAAGAATGTAACGCCCTCTCTGCTGGCGTGGAGGGCCGCGGGAAGAAGGACTTTAAGATCACCGGCTCATTCAGATGAAATTCTGAGGGGACCTTTCGAATAAATTTAGGATTTGTCCGCAGGATGAGAACATCATTCTTGAATTGTAGAAAGGGTTCCTCAATTGTGAAAACCTGGAGCTCGCTAACTCTTCTAGCCGATATCAGGGCCAAGAGAAGAGCCAGTTTCTATGATACAAACTTCATATCGGCCCTGTGAATAGGCTCAAATAGAGCCTTCATCAGATGTGACAGGACCAAATTAAGATGCCAGGCTGGTGGTGGAGGCCGGACTGGAGGAAAACCCCTGAACAAGCCTTTCAGGAACTGTTTAACAATCCTCGCAGACCAAAAGGGAAGGACCTGATGATTATCGTCTAAATCTAGAAATGGCCGCCAGATGTACCTTTACAGAAGAATGAGCCAATCCAGATTTTGCAAGAGAAAGGATGTAAGGCAAGAGTTGGTGCGGTGCAGAAGTATATGGATGTAGACCTTTTCTCTGACACCAAAGGCAGAACCTCTTCCACTTCGCCCGATAGGTTTTATTCGTACTAGGCGCTCGGGCCTGGGCTAAAATGTCTCGACATTCCCCTGGAAGATTCAAACCCTGGAACTCTCTGAACTCAGGAGCCACGCTGTCAATTGGAGTGACCTCCGATCTGGATGCAGAACCTGCCCGTGAACCATTGTTAATAGTGATGGAACAGGCCGCAGGAGAATTGGTTGATCTTGAGAGAGAAGAAGAATTTCTGTGTACCAAAACTGCCTGGGCCATGCTGGTGCAATCAGAATCATTCTGCACGGCTCCGCCTTGAGCTTGCGGATCAATCTCGGGATCAGCGGAATTGGTGGAACGGCGTAAACAAATGCGCCGTACCAGGCTATCAAAAGCGCATTCCCCAAGGATCCCTGATGGTGATCCTTGCTTGCGTAGCACTGGCATTTGGCGTTCTGAGGAGTCGCAAACAGATCGATGGTTGGGGTCCCCCAACGTGAAAACAGTTCCTCCAGAATGGTCTGATCCAATTCCCATTCATGGCTGATCGTCTTTTGGCGACTCAAAGCGTCCGCTGTGGCATTGAGTGTGCCCGCAAGATGTTCTGCTGAAAGAGTGATATTGTGTTGGATCACCCAATTCCAAAGCCTCTGTGCTTCCTTCGAAAGGGTGCAGGATCTCGTCCCGCCCTGCTTGTTTATGTAGTGCATGGCCGTGGTGTTGTCTGTACGAACCAGCACTGAACGGTTGCGGATCCTTGGAAGGAAAGCCTGTAAGGCTAGACGGATGGCCATAAGTTCCAGCAGACCAGCAGATTTATGTGGAACTTTCCTTGACTGTTCTCGGAGGACCGCTCCCCACCCCTCCATGGAAGCATCTGTTGTCAACACCATGGGAGATGGTGGAAGTTGGAATGGCAAACCTCCTGAAAGATTCTCTTTTAGCAACCACCAGCTGCTTGCTTTTTGCATTCCCGGTGTGATCACGATCTTGTTGTCGAAGGAGCCTGTCACCTGACGCCATTGCTTGTCCAGCTGTTCCTGCAGTTGACGCATTCAAAGCCTGAAGTGCGGTATCAATGGTATGCAGGATGATATTGATCCGAGAAGCGATTTGTATTGGCGAACTGACAGAAACTTCCTTGTTTGCAGGAGGCGAGCTTAGAGAATCAGTTTGGTCTGGTGCTCTTCCGAAGGGAAAGCCATGCAGCAATCCATGTCCAGGATCGCACCCAAAAACCTCGCTGTCTTGGATGGGCGCAAAATCGATTTCTCCTTGTTGAGCCGAAGGCCCAGCTGCTCGAACAGTTGACTGCAGCTCGTGACTGCCCTGGGCGCTTCTTGGAACGAAGGAGCCTTTACCAGCCAATCGTCCAGATATGGGAAGACTTTGAAAGACTGCTTCCTGAGAAAAGCTGCCACAGGAGCTAGTACCTTTGTAAAGATCCTCGGTGCGGACCGACCGGAGACCAAAAGGTAGTACTTTGAATTGAAAATGGCTCATGCCTACTGTGAATCCAAGATATTGCCTGTGAGCTGGATTAATGGGCACATGGAAATATGCACCCTCCAAATCTAGGGTTGCCATGTAGTCCCCTAGATTGAGAAGACGGAGAATGTCCAGAAGGGTGACCATCCTGAAAGACAACTTGATGAGATAAGTGTTGAGCTCCCGTAGATCTAAAATGGACGCCACTTCTCCTTCGTTTTCCGAACCAGGAAGAACTTGGAATAGAACCCTTTCCCCTTCTGGGAGTGAGGTACAGGCTCTAGTGCCCCCTTGATGAAGAGTTGGTGGGCTTCGAGACGAAGAAGTCCTAGATGGTTGGGTGTAATGGCGTCTGGAGCTCTCGTTGGAGGAAGATTTTGAAACTCCAACGTGTGTCCTCCCTTGATGATGATCAGGACCCACTGGTCTGATGTTATGACCTTCCAGCTGTTTAGGCAATGGGCAATCCTGCCCCCCACTGGTGTTAACGAGGGTACAGGAACAGTAGAAAGAGCCACATGGCCGCTATTGTCTCTTAGTATTGTCTCTCCTCTGTTGCCCTGACGTCCTTTCGGCGGCTGGCGAGAGAAAGTCCCCGATAGACCGTGCCTCTGCGAATATTGGGGTTTGTATGACTGACCAGGTTGAGAGTAGGAAGAGTAGCGTTGCTGATTGCCACCTCTGTAGGATGAGAAACCTCTTCCTCTTGCCCCCTTAAAAGGAACTTTGCGGTATTGCAATGTTCCCAAGGACTTAGCCGTGTCAGTATCTTTCTTTATGCCTTGTAGGGCGTCATCAACGTGTTTACCGAATAACATCTCTCCATCATAAGGTAGGTCCAGAATTTTGTTCTGTACTTCTTGTCTAAACCATGTGGCTCGCAGCCAACCCTGGCGTCTTAAAACAGCCGAGCCTGCTAGCGCTCGGAAGGCCGTAGTTGCTATATCCATAGCGCAGTCGATTACCTCCGAAGAGGCGCGCTCCCCTTCCATCAAGATTTTCCTGACCTCGTCCTTAGACCCATCCTGAAGTTCTTCCACACACGGGGAGAGGTCACCCCACATCTGGTGATCATATCTCCCCAGAATCGCCAGAGCATTAGCCGCCCTAACGAGGAGGCTGGCCATTGTGGAGAATCTTTTACCAACATTGTCCAGACGCCTCCCCTCTTTTACAGGTGGTGTCGTTAGCGGCGTGGATGGATGTTTGGATCTACTCTGTGCGGCCTGGGAGATAACCGAGTCCAGTTTTGGTTGACCTGTAAGACATGCAGGGCTGCCCTCCGGCGCCTTAAATGTTTCCTCCAGTCTGGGAAGCACTGGGAGGACCGTGGCTGGATTTTGCATAGCCTTTTTTCCCTCTGACCAAACATGTTCAATGATGGGGATTGAACGAACTGACTTCCGGAATGGTTCTTTGAAGTCGTACAAAAACAACAGTCAGATTGAAATGTGGTAATTGGAAGACCAAATCTCTTGGATGCTCGTTCCATTAGGTTGTAAAAACCTCCAATATCTGCTGGAGGAGAGGTTGCGGTATCAGGCCCTGTTACATTTGGATCTTGAAGGCCATCCGGATTCCAGTCCACATTCTGATCTTGGTCAGGATCCCCCTGCTGATCCGCATCTGATGAGGCATCATCATCCCGAGTGACAACCACCTCCTGAGGATGTTCTACGGGCTCTGGGTCATGCACCCTTAAGGGCAAAGAGGCGTCTGCCACTGTTTGCGGTACGGGAGGCAGAGGTGTGGAAGGACGTACTTGTTGAACCTCTTGTTGAGTAGGAAACCGCCTCTGATAGTCCTGCAAATTGCAGGTCTGAGATGAGTGAGGACGGCATCGCTACCATCTCCTGTTGAGACCGTTGTGGAGATTTCTGCGAATGATCATGCATGCAAGGCCTCTCTTGCTGGTCATAACAGTCTTGCGGAGCATAGTGGTGTTGCTCCGTCTCGCCTTCCTCAGAACTGACCTCCTGTAATTTGACTTGCAAGTCAGATGGGCTATAAGCTGGCCCATAATTGCTATCATTTTCCTCCTCAGAGTCATCATCCAGTAATAATGAAGGAGGCAACAGCGTAACCTGCCGTGGAGATGTCATTTCTGGCGTTATACGCCTCTTCCTTTGAGAAATGCAGATTTTCCCAGTCGTCGATGACGTCGACGGGATCTTCATCGACGGTTGAACCTTCGTCGACTGTTTCGTTGACGGAAGCGCCGACGAAGAGACTGTGCTCATCGTCGAAGGCTCAGTCGTCGACGGTGAGATGGTTTTCGTCGACGATGGTTGGATCGTTGACGGAGTCGTCGAGGAGCTCGTCGTCAGAATCATGGTAACTGGCGTCGTCGACGTTGTTCTCGTCGTCGTCATCGCCGTCGACGCTACCCTAGTCGTCATCGTCGTGGAAAAAGTTAGCTTCGTCGACGACGAACAGGAATCAGGCGTCTTAAACATCGACAACGGTGTCGTCGCCATCGTCGACGAGCCCGTCGACGAGGACATTTTCAGAGACAAGTCTTTCTTGACAGGAATCGTAGACGTACCTGTGGTTTTCACCATCGACGGACGCGGTTTCTTGTCAGAAGCAATTTCCTGAGGCGTAGATGAAGGCTTTTTCACCCCTCTTTCTTTCTCTGAAGTTGGTGAAGTCACAGAGACAATTTAATTAGCCTTCTTTGTAGGTTGCAACTCCTCAGGCTGTCCCTGCCTCTCCTTTTCACCGTGGTGAGGAGATTTTAGGGAAGCAGGGCTATCAGACCTATCAGAGGTCCCAGGCAAGGCCTTCACATGGGGCTCATTGGATGTTGAAGGGGAAGACCTACCCCTCTTCTAAGATGATCTTGATGAAACAGCAGAAGAAGAGCCCTCACTGTCCGAAGACAGAACTTCCTTGCGATCCTTCATCTTTTGCAACCAAGACAGCAGGCGGTCTTCTCTGTCCCTCAAGGTCTTGGTGGAGAAGGTTCTGCAAATCTTGCAGTCAGTGGGCTTATGGTCCGGGTATAAGCAGTATGTGCAGTCTTCGTGTTTGTCTTCAACAAACAACCTCTTTTTTGAGCAGGTAGCACAGGCTCTAAAAAGTGCTTTCTTCTCTTTGTCAGACATGACGAAAAAACAGGCAAAAAGTTGTAGAATATACTCAGAAGTGAAGAAAATTTAGCAGAGCTCAATGGAGACTCCCTTGCACAACGTGCGGTAGAAAATCTGAGGCTCTGAGGCTCTCTCAGGAAGGTTCTATGGGGTGAGGCTGCTCTGATTGGCTATTGCAAGAATTTGGTCTCTTTTACAAAAAGAGGTGGATAAGCTACAACATGAGATGTGGCCTAGGCCTATTTTTTCACTTTGTGCTTACTACTATGGTATTTTTTATTTACAGAGGCTCCCATTCCGACGACTGGGAATGATACAAAGCATGGGAATCTATGAAAGTTCCAATACTGGGGCAATCAGTTTAATAAAAATGATTCACATAATGTCTTCGACATAACCACTTGTTTACTGCGCCATACCGTTCTTTGCACACTGTGTTGGTAATGATCTTGAGTCAGGAGAAAAAGGAAAGGAGAGCAACACCACCCTTGATCCGAGTACATACTGGTGTTCAGTAAAAGTGCAAATATACTAATTAGTTGAATTTACAACTGGTAAGCTTTGCTGCTCAAAAATCCAAAACAAATTGAATTCTCATTATTAAGCACCATTAACTTAATACCCATGCGTGAAGCGCCATTATCATAGTTCATCAAGTTTAATAGAAACGTTTTTATACATATACAATTGCAACATTCACCCTGATAAAAAAATAAATACAAGTGTTTACAAAAATTGCAAATACAGTTATAGATTAGGTATTTAAATTACAGTTTTCAGATCAGGAAACTCAAAGCAATTTTACTCTAATTGACTTGCATCTTACACTCAATACTGATGCACAAATTATCATTGTTCATGGTCCATCTCATGATGCAATCAAATTACACTCACCTAGATACACAGTTTATACATCTGAATTGTAATTTTCCAAGAGATTCAATGATACAGCAGTCTTGAATAATGCAGAGGCAGATATCCATTACATCAAATAATGCATTTCATTGTCTGAATTCAAACCAAATGTAACTGCCCTCAATTTACAAATCCATGTTGCCTCTAGCTGTCTTAGGCGTAACTCTGTTTCCTCTCGCCTATCGGGAGGAACATGGTCAATTGCATGAAACCTAAAATTACATTTCGGAATGGACGACTCACAGATGTGAGCTCCAAGAGCATTAGTACTTTCATTCTTAGAGAGTGCCCTTCGAAGTTCCTGAATGCACACACGTAGTTACCTCACTGTGCTGCCAACGTATATTTTCATAAAAATGAGTACATTTGCTTTGGGTTTCCTGAGCTGAAAATTGTAGATTTTAAATACCTAATCTATAAGTGTATTTGCAATTTTTGATCAGGGGGAATGTTGCAATTTTATATATATAAAAAAGTTTCTATTAAAACGTGATTAACTAGGATAATGGTGCTTCACGCGTGGGTATAAAGTTAATGGTGCAAATTAATGAGAGTACAATTTGTTTTGGATTTTTGAGCAGCAGAACTTACCAGTTGTAAATTCAACTAATGAGTATATTTGTACTTTTATAGAGAAGATAGAAGGATGACAGTTCTGGATGGTATTGGCGCTTAACACTATATAGGCAAAGAAATCCCTGATTCACTATTTTGGTTGTTGGGTGCCTAGGTATGGGTTGTCATCCCTGCCCACAGATGAACCGTAGATCCAAATGTATATACAATCCTATCACACCAACTTTGAGTATTTCACAAAAAACAATGTCACAATTCCAATTCACAAAATCAATACAGATTGAGATTATATGTATGGTTCGTTTAATCTTTAAGGCTTTCTCCAAGTCCAGCCAACACGTGTTTCGTCGAATGGGCAGGAACCCATGACTTCATCAGGGCTGGGAAAGAAAATACAATACAAACAATATTGGAGTTTCGAGACACATGGTCTCGTGGTCACAGTTTGAACATGTAGCTAATTCTTGATATTTAGTTTACATGCCATGCAAGTGAGAATGTTTATATATAAAGACACTTGGCATTTCCCATGTGTTTAAGACAGATAGGTTTGTATATCTCTTATTATTAGATGAAAAGCTTGTTAGGAAAAAGAGGTGGGAGAAAGAAGTCTCCCATAGAAAGGGTGAAGGTTGCCTCATTTATTGAAGCAAGAAAATGTCCCACAGTTCGTGAAGTCACTAATTGCATAGGTAGTGTCCAATATCATACCGGCGCTGTGCTTCACCAATTGTGTATTTCCGCCTTGGTGCCATATTAAAGTGATCTTTACAAGTGCCCGTGCCGATTCTCATTCCTCGCAAATATTGATGTTTTGTTCTTAAGTTATGAAGTGCCCAAAATTATTATTAAGACTGAGTGTTAATACTCAGGCTTACCTGATATTCGATAATGGTATATTATATGCCAGTAAATTGGCAAATTATATACGTATAATGAATTTCCTGTCAAGGGTTATATTTACCATTTGAGTACAAGAATAATATTTAAACCGGCCCAGAGACGTACCTTCTGGCTGGTTATAATTCCGACCCAGTCTCACGTGGCTGGGTTAATACTTTCTTTATGCCCCCGATTTTGTGTCCGTTATTCAGAGCTGTGGGAAAATATATGTATATATGTTGTATATTATCCAGGTGGAATACTAATGCGTCAAGAGGACAACTTGTACACGAGTCAGTTTAGTACATTATTATTATTGGGGTTTCGAGCTTACCTTCTGACTAGCGGTAAGTATGTAATCACAGATGCAACCGGGATATTTTAACGTTCCGATCCAATTATTAGAGGGATCAATGGTACTATTCTTCACGTTGGTTATTTTAAATATTCATCCTCACCCCAGCTGTCGATCGTATAAAGGAGAGAGAAAGGATACACACATACGGAAAATCGTTAGTGTTCCGTAATTGTGATCTCCGGTTTAAAAATTGTTGATTATCTGTATCTATCTCGTTACAATATCTTACCTTCCTATTTTGAAGTCACGAGGAGACAGTATGGCTCCGTGTCGAGCAGGTTCTTCCGTATTGTGGAACACCCGCTTCTGTTACCCGGATGTATATATTACTCAGGTTGACCTTCCTGCGCTTTACGACTAGAAGGTGAACGTTAGAGCCGTCGCGTCGTTTTCGGTCTGCCATATTGAAAAAGTGTCTAATACATAGACACACCATAATATTTAGAATGATATCATGATGGGTGCCCGTGAACCTGTTAGTGATGAACGAAAACGGGGTGACAAGTAAAGTGCTACGTTCGAATTATATTTTTCGGTGAGGTGTACCCATATAGATTCGATGAGTATTCGTCACCTGGTGATGCTTGATTTCCAAACCATGGGGCCCGATAAGTACATGTAAATTGATAGAATAGAAAGACATATATAGTAAGCCAAATGGACTGTTGTGACATTAATATATCATGAATCAATATACAGTTATACAAAATTCTGTGAGGCATGCATTATCCTGTATAATATTTTTACATAAATTAAACTATTTTATAAGAAACTAAAAAACATTTACTATCATGTTAGCTGTCCTAAATGCGCTGGAGGGCACATTTTCATTTGTTACAAGTTCCTGATTCATTTCATTACAAGTTAAGGATTCATTTGCAATACATCAATTCCTATCTTGATAGTCAATGTAACATAAGACTGTGTCTTAGTCACCTAGATAATAATGCAATTCTTGGTCTGAGTTCATCCCATATTCCACCGCTCGCATAGTCAATATCCATGATGCTTCTCTACGTCGTAGAGACAGTTCCCTGTTACCCCCTCTGGGATCATTTTTGACCTGGTCAATGGCACAAAAACCAATTACTTTATTCTTGCCTTGTTTGGGGCATTGATTCACATGTGTGGCAGTGTTATATCTTACATCCTGATGTCTGATTGCTCTTACATGTTCAAAAATTCTATCTTTGAGAGCTCTTTTTGCGCTACCTATGTAGAAGCTACCACATTTGCAGGTGATCATGTAAATTACAAAGCAACTGTTGCAATTAAGTATTTGTTTGATCTTAAATTCTCTACCCATATAGTTGCAAAAGTTCTTAGTCTTATCCATGGCCATGGGAAAGTTTACATATCCCACATTTATAAAAGCCAATACTCTTCTGGGCTAACCAATCCGGAACTGTCTTAGATATTGGTGGGTATGTGGGGCTCACCCAGGATTTGATATTTCTTCCCTTCCTGTAGGTGATAAGGGGATGTTTAGTAATATGTTGGTTCATAGATTTGTCATTATTTAATATCCACCAGTGTTTCCTCATACTGTTTCTTAGTATGACTGCTGCGTCATAATTAGTGATTAGTCTGATTTTGGTGTTTTTATTGTCATCTTTATGTTTTTGTCGTAGTGTTACTTCTCTAGGTGTGATGTTAATTCTATGTTCAGCCTTAGAAATGGTATCTGCATTGTACCCTGTAGCTCTGAATCTTGTTCTCATATTGATCTTACATTCTGAGAAGTCTTCGTCTCTGCTGCAGTTCCTTCTTGCTCTAGTTAATTCTCCAAAGGAAATGGATTGGATCTGATGTTTGGGATGTGAGCTACCAGCATGCAAAATAGCATTACATGATGTTGGTTTTCTGTATAGTTTACTCTGTATTTTGTTGTCCTCAATGACCAGAGTGAGATCTAGGAATTCTATTTGGGTTTTACTTATAGAGTATGTGAGGTGTATACCCATCAGGTTTGAGTTCAGGTATTCACAAAATTGTTCGAGATTGTTCATATCTCCAGCCCAACACGACCCCAGTATATGATGAATTCACTCCACCGTATACCGCCCGGGCCCCAGATCCACTCCTCCTCGAACCTGCCCATGAACAGGTTCGCATAGGAAGGAGAGAACCTGGAGCCCATGGCAACACCTTGTTTCTGTCTGTACCAGGTAGTCTCAAATAAAAAAACATTATTCTGTAGTATGTGATCCATCATGTTGATAAGCATTTCAGTGTGAGCCCACTGAGATGCTGATCTTTTGTTAAGAAATTTTCTAGCGGCCATAAGACCCAGATCTGTCCTAATGATTGGATCGGAACGTTAAAATATCCTGGTTGCATCTGTGATTACATACTTACCGCTAGTCAGAAGGTAAGCTCGAAACCCCAATAATAATAATAATGTACTAAACTGACTCGTGTACAAGTTGTTCTCTTGACGCATTAGTATTCCACCTGGATAATATACAACATATATACATATATTTTCCCACAGCTCTGAATAACGGGCACAAAATCGGGGGGATAAAGAAAGTATTAACCCAGCCACGTGAGGCTGGGTCGGAATTATAACCAGCCAGAAGGTACGTCTCTGGGCCGGTTTAAATATTATTCTTGTACTCAAATGGTAAATATAACCCTTGACAGGAAATTCATTATACGTATATAATTTGCCAATTTACAGGCATATAATATACCATTATCGAATATCAGGTAAGCCTGAGTATTAACACTCAGTCTTAATAATAATTTTGGGCACTTCATAACTTAAGAACAAAACATCAATATTTGCGAGGAATGAGAATCGGCACGGGCACTTGTAAAGATCACTTTAATATGGCACCAAGGCGGAAATACACAATTGGTGAAGCACAGCGCCGGTATGATATTGGACACTACCTATGCAATTAGTGACTTCACGAACTGTGGGGCATTTTCTTGCTTCAATAAATGAGGCAACCTTCACCCTTTCTATGGGAGACATCTTTCTCCCACCTCTTTTTCCTAACAAGCTTTTCACCTAATAATAAGATATACAAACCTATCGGTCTTAAACACATGGGAAACGCCAAGTGTCTTTATATATAAAAATTCTCACTTGCATGGCATGTAAACTAAATATCAAGAATTAACTACATGTACAAACTGTGACCACGAGACAATGTATCTCGAAACTCCAATATTGGTTGTATTGTATTTTCTTTCCCAGCCCTGATGAAGTCATGGGTTCCTGCCCATTCGACGAAACACGTGTTGGCTGGACTTGGAGAAAGCCTTAAAGATTAAACGAACCATACATATAATCTCAATCTGTATTGATTTTGTGAATTGGAATTGTGACATTGTTTCTTGTGAAATACTCAAAGTTGGTGTGATAGGATTGTATATATATTTGTACTTTTACTAAACACCCATATGTACTCTGATGAAGGGTGGTGTTGCTCTCCTTTCCTGTTTCTCCTGACTCGAGATTATTACCAACACAGCGTGCAAAGAACGGTATGGCGGGGTAAACAAGTGGTTATGTCAAAGACATTATGCGAATAATTTTTATTAAATGATTTGTGCCTGTTCGGTGAATGAACGAAGGGCACATAGTTGTTGCTGTTCTTGTTAGGATGGGCACAATGCTAGTGATAGCGAGAAATCTGTTGTGCACAAATGATATTTTGTCATCCAATGAATTGGGGGTGGTAACACATTCGTAGTTTTGTTTGGGGGCACCTGAGATAAGTGGTAGAAGTGGAATACATATGATATACTTAGCTATATGGACATTGTTCGCAGTTTTAAAATAAAGACTGGTAAAAATTATTACTTTCGTATGGACATGCACGCTTAAAATACTAAGTTGTAAGGACATTTATATTTTTAATCAAGTCTGATGTCCTTTAAGATTTCTGCAGTAATTGGTCAAGGGGATAGTTTCTATACTTAAACCAAGTGTTGTTCTTCTGTCGCTGATAGAGAACAATAAAGCTCTGGCATTTTGTCCCCTTTTTATCTACTAAGCGATTTATACACGAAGTGTTGAGATAACTTAGTGGGTCTCTATGTTTTGGTTTATTAATATCATGGCGAGGTCGTAGGGCATGTTGGTACTATTGCTTTTAAAATTATGTGTTGTTAATTTACTTGTTTGTGAAACTAAATAATAAAGTTTAGATTCCAGACCATATTTCCTGGTATGGCATACGATCCAAACATGTGGAATTAAAACAACTGAGTAATTGATTTAAAAACGTGACATGTGATACTCAAGCCCCTTCCATTGCAGTCTGAAGGTGACGGGGGGGGGGGGGTTGAGTAACACGGCATCGCGGATAATGGCGATATGAAATAACGCCGGTTAATATTGCTAAGTAAGTGTATGCGCAGATGCAAGGTTTATTTTTTTGGAGTGGTGAGAGACGGGCAATTTAATTATAGTCATTGCTCTGTTTCGTACCAGCACATTGCAGCAAAGAAATTGAAAACATAGAGGCAATGATGATGCAAGTTTGACTGTTTGATATAAATCAACGTATCCTTTTGAATGTTATAATAGCGGCTTAACTCGAGACTCCAAGACTGCTACTAAGCCGCCCCAGGACACACCCATGGACCCTTCACCTGCCACTCCTGCAAGTTCGACTGCATCAAGACCCACACCAAATCCACAGACTCCAAACAGAGCTCCGACACTAACCACCTGAAGTGCATCCTACTCAACACCCGCTCGGTCCACAGACACGCCATTGAACTTTGGAACCTACTCGACACCACATCACAGGACGTCGCCTTCCTTACAGAAACCTGGATGAATGACTCATCAGCTCCCGACATCGCCATAGCCATCCCGGACGGATACAAGATCATCCGAAAGGACCGCACCATCCAAACAGGAGGAAGCATCGCCATCGTCCATAAGAACTCCATCCGCATCACGACCAGCTCAGACGATAACCTCGCAACCGCCGAACACCTTCACTTCCAGATCCACACCGACCCCAAGACCACTCTCAGAGTCACCCTCATCCACAGACCACCAGGACCCCGCACACAATTCTGCGAAGACATCACCGACTTCATCAGCCCACACGCCCTCCCCTCCGAGGACTACATTCTACTGGGAGACCTCAACTTCCACCTGGAAAAGAAAAAACGACAGCAACACCACCACCCTCCTGGACAACATGGCCAACCTCGGACTCGAACAACTTGTTGATACCCCCACCCACTATGCCGGGCACACGCTCGACCCAATCTTCACCTCCAGCAAGCACATCTCCTTCAACCACACCACAGCTCTCCACTGGACGGACCACAGCTGCGTCCACTTCGACTACAAAAAAACCACAACCCACAACCTCCCACAACCAATCCCCCGAAGAAACTGGAACAATATTACCACCGACCAGCTCTTCACTTCGCTTCACCAAAACCCTCCTGCCAAATCATCGGACCCAAACAAAGCAGCCACCAACCTCACACAATGGATCACCCACAGCGCCAACGAACTAGCACCCTTGAATCAAGCCATAAAATCAAGCAAGGTAGTAAAAAAGCCCCCTGGTTCAACGACGACCTTAAGTAATCCAAGAAGTTATGTCGCACCCTCGAGAAAGCCTGGAGAAATAACCCAACCACTGACAACCTGGCCACCTTTAAGAACGCCACCCGCAAACACCACCAACTGATGCGTTCCACCAAGAAATCAGCATTGAAGGATCGACTTGATAACAACGCCCACAACAGCAAGGAACTATTCAACATTGTCAAAGAATTTACCAACCACATCGCCGGCACCAACGACATCACTCCCTCCCAAGACCTCTGCGACTCCCTAGCCTCTTTCTTTCACAACAAAATCGCCGACATACATAACAGCTTTGAAAACCAGTCCGAAGACCAGTCCACTCCACCCACCTCCAAACCAAAAACCCCCCTCTAACAGCCTTTACGCCTGGAACCCAATCACCACTGAAGACACCATCCGCCTGATGAACTCCATCCACTCAGGATCGCCAACCGCCCCATGTCCCCACCACATTTTAAACAAAGCAGACTCCATCATCGCACCCCATCTTCGAGACATCATCAACTGCTCCCTCAACTCCGCTACCTTCCCGGAAAGCTGGAAACATGCCGAACTCAGCGCCCTTCTGAAGAAACCCACAGCAGACCTCACTGAACTTAAGAACTACCGCCCCATCTCGCTCCTCCCATTCCCTGCCAAAGTCATTGAGAAAGCCGTCAACAGTCAGCTCGCCGCCTTCCTCGAGTACAACAAATCCCTCGACCCCTCACAGTCCGGCTTCCGAGCCAAACACAGCACCGAAACCGCCCTCATCGCAGCAACAGACGACATTCGAACACTACTGGACAATGGAGAAACAGTTGCCCTCATCCTACTTGACCTCTCAGCAGCCTTCGACACAGTCTGTCATAGCACCCTCATACAACGCCTCAGCAACGTCGGAATACAAGGAAAAGCATTGGACTGGATCATCTCGTTCCTCGCCGGAAGAACCCAGAGAGTCCGCCTCCCCCCTTTCAAATCGGAGGCCACTGAAGTCATCTGCGGCGTACCACAAGGATCTTCACTCAGTCCCACCCTTGTCAACGTATACATGAGTCCCCTCGCATCCATCGCGCGCCAACACAACCTCAACATCATCTCCTACGCAGACGACACCCAGCTGATCCTCTCCCTCACCAAAGACCCAAACACCGCCAAAACCAACCTGCACGAAGGGATGAAAGAAGTAGCCGAGTGGATGAAGAACAGCCGTTTAAAACTGAACTCTGACAAAACGGAAGTCCTCATGTTAGGATCATCCCCTTCCGCCTGGGACGACTCATGGTGGCCACCGGCCCTGGGAAACGCTCCGATACCATCGGACCACGCACGCAACCTGGGCTTAATCCTGGACTCCTCCCTCTCGATGACCAGACAAGTCAACGCCGTATCATCATCATGCTTCAACATCCTACGCATGCTCAAAAAAATATTCCGTTGGATCCCCACCGTAACAAGAAAAACGGTTACCCACGCACTGGTCACAAGCCGACTGGATTACGAAAACACCCTCTACGCCGGAACCACAGCCAAACTACAGAAAAAACTCCAACGCATCCAAAACGCCTCAGCCAGATTCATACTAGGCAACCCCCGCCAAGCTCACATCTCCGATCACCTGAAAGAACTCCACTGGCTCCCCGTCACCAAGAGGATAACGTTCCGACTCCTCACCCACGCACACAAAGCTCTCTCCGACCTAGGACCCGAATGCCTCAACACACGCCTGTCCTTTTACACCCCCACCCGCCAACTACGATCGTCCAATCAAGCCCTTGCCGCAACTCCGCGCATCCATAGATCCACTATGGGGGGGAAGATCCTTCTCCTACTTAGCGGCTAAAACCTGGAATTCTCTCCCCACCCACCTCCGCCTTACACAGAACCACCTCTCCTTCAGAAAGCAACTAAAAACTTGGATATTCGATAAGTAAAGGACCCCCCCTCAATCAAGCGCCTTGAGACCTTCTGGGTGAGTAGTGCGCTATACAAATTCTTGAACTACAGTGAGAAGGATTGACAAGTTTGTCGGCATGACGGGAGCTGCTGTCTGGCGGGTGGTAGAAACTCCTTGATGAGCATGTCGATTAACATTGTGGTAATCTGTCATGAGACTGTTTACGTAGACTACTTACCAGTATATGGCATCATCGGTTGACTGTCAACCGGCAATCGATGTCTGGCATAACCAGTTACGGTAGTATATGGGGATGCACTAGGTAATTTTTGTTAAAGCTGCACATGCGGTAACTTACTTAAGCTGTGCAGCTGCCAGAGAAAAGATGGTGATACGGTGCATATATATGCAAACTACACTGACTGGGTAAATGTATAGATATTGGTATCATAGGAGAACGGTTAGAGAATGGACTAAGTGGCGGTCATGTGTGTTACTTAAAAATACCATATTTGTCTACAGCCCCAGGTGTACCACCTATCATAGTGGTCACCAGAAATTAGAATTTGGATTATATCACAGAATTTGGAACTTTGAAGACTGAATACGTCACGGTTTTTAAGGTAAAGATGGGGATTGTGGTCCTAAATGATATATAGTGAAAATGTCCCAACTTTTTATGTACCGAGATGTTGAATGTATGTACTTTATTACAGTGACTACGGACTCCTTTAAATTAGACTGAGATAGAAACTGAAATAATACTTTAAGACGTGTTTTGGTGGATTGAACACGCACCGATTTGAAAGGTATTGATGTATTGTGCTTAATAAAAACAATGACTAGCGCATGGGATGACAATTTCAATATAAGGCCATATCGTTTATATTGTTTACTTTACATACAACTACTTTCTAGTCTCTTTGGAAGTAGTGATCCGAGTACCTCTTTGAATATCACAGGATCTGAGTTATCTGTTGAATGGTGAGGACTGAGTATTTTTGTGACTATTGGTTTTGATGGATTGACACCAATGGTTGTTTTATATATACACCGGGGTGGTTATATGGATTTTTGGCGTGGGTAGTAATTTTTTGTTTGGCACTTGTGGTTGAAATTGGTCTCTCTTGTCGGGTCTTTGGTTTGTAACTCTTTCAGAACACATTGGATGTGTATATATTTTTCTGTTTTCTCTTTTTCTTATGGGCTCTTCCTTTTGGTTTTTGACACATGCAGACCATTGTGTACTTTTGGTGGTTAATATTAATATGTTTCCAATACTAGGACTATTCTTTACAAGAAATGTAATTGATTTTGCTGATGCATTTTCAGTAAGTGTATTAGGTTATCAACATAATGTCTGACTGCACTTATGTTATGTTAGCAGCCCTGAGGAAGCCCTATTCAGGGCGAAACTCGTTGGCTGTACTCTGGGTGTACTTTTCATATGTGGTCCAAGAATCTATTAAAGGATCTTGGTTTACAGCTTTTGAAGAGTCCGGATTGATTCATCCACTGTGCAGTTGTTCATTTTGAAATGTTTGTAGCCTCTGTGCTTTTTCTTGTGTATTGTAACTGTGGTCTGTGGGCAGAAGACCAGTGAAGTGGGCAACACTGACCAAGAAGGGAGTTTAAGATTTATGTATAACTAAGTGGTGCAGCTTTTAAGTATCTCTTTCTGCCTTTGCTCTTGTTAGTTGCGTAAATCATAGTACATGAATCACATTTCCTAGCACCACATAAATCACTGACCCCCCTGGCCAACTGGCCTTCTCTAGGGCTCAAATGTCCTATGTCCAAAGTGTCAGGGTGTGCTGCCAATGCAGCAGAATCCAAAGTGCGCCATCGCGCTGGGGCAAAGGAGTGCATCTCACTCTTATCTCTCAAAACCTGCCCCCCAAAGAACTGTGGCCTAAACGTAGCAGCTGGCACCAAGTGCTGCGCAGCTGTGAAGAATAAGGCCTGGCACCACTGTGCTCCCTGCACTGGTGCGGCGCAGCGGTGGCACTTTCCATAAAGGGGGCCCGGCACCTCTGTGCCCTCTTGACCCCCCACGTGGCTCTAAACACATACCTCCATCATTGGGGCGGCCCACTCTCTTGCAGGACCGCCCAGGCACAGACAGTGTGCATCGAAATGCCCTCAAACAATAAATGCCTCCTTGGAGCGGCCCGCTGCCAGGTGGGGCGGCTCAGAATCTGAACCTCCAGCCTGTGCCTTGATCGGCACCACAAAACGGAGAAGCCCCTACTCAACGGGCTCTCCAGGCACCTGGACTCGCGCTCTGCTCCCTCGCGCTGGAGCCACTTCTCTCTGCGGGGCTTCCCTCTACTCTCGGGAGCCTGTGCGCTACCATCAGCGGCCTCTCCACTTCACCCGGGCCCCCTCCTGGGACCCGGGACTTCTCTCCCCTCACCGCGTCTCCGGCAGGTGGGACTTCCTTTTGGAAGGCGGAAGTCACGCCAGGCATCGCGCTGCCTGACCTCCTCTCCGGCCTCCGGCTGCAGTGGTGAAACGCTGGGTGGGCTCCCGCTTCGTTTAAAGGTACCGGCGGGGTGGGCACCTGGCGAACAGCACATAAGCGGGGTGGGCACCCGCCATAGACTCAAAACCCGGGCTGGGCACCCGCAAACACTTCCCAAAGCGGGGTGGGCACCAGGTCCGCTCTCCTCCATCAGGGGGGAATCCCCACGTCGGGATTCCCTCGGGAAAGCCTGCAGCTTCACGCTGCGGAGCCCTCGTGCTCCTTTTCCTTTTGGCATTTGGAAACAAAGCGCTCACAAGGCGCTAGAAGCAGCCCAAGCTCCTCCAGTGTCCTTGAAGATCACAAGCAAAGAAAAAGGTGACAAGCAAGAAGTTCCTTTAGGGATCAAAGGACAATGCAGGGCCCAGGGAGGCAAGCTGTCATGGCAACCGCCCCTGGGCCCCAGCAGCAGCACGCCCTAGCAGGATTCAGTAACAAGGACTGAACAACATCATGGGGTCACAGCCCAAATATTTATATCAACATTTTCTTTGTCTTTAGTGCAGGGCATGGGGGAACCAGATGCAACTGGTTCAGGGGGGAATTTGAGCACTTTTTTTGCAAGCTCCTCTTCCACCTTTGGTATGAGGGGGGCTAGGTGATTAGACACCCCACAGAGGGCGGAGCCAGCATTCGCTAGGGCAGGCACTATCCTATTCAGAGTCAGGGGATTACCCCTCCCACTACTCCTAGCCTAGATGTCCTATTCAGCCCAGCGCGGACTCACCCTGCCCCTGCTGAAGCCACACACACCTCCCAGGCCCTGTCACTCACAAGCCAGACATGCAATTCACATCAGGCAGGCAGACACATAGCACACAAATGCCAACTTCTAAAAGTGACATTTCTCTCAGTCACAATAAATCTGCGCACACCATTGCGCAGCATTTACTCTCACGAATTCATACATACTAAACTTGACCCGGCTGATCCTCTCATACCAGGAATTAACATGGACACACTTCTTCCCAATGCATTCCTATGGGAGGGCAGGCCAACTTCACCAAATGTGCACAGAGAACGCACGCACTTTACACTGGACTACAGTGCTAAAGTGCCCAGAGGCCTAAAATCACCAACACCATGTCAGAAATTAAGGCAAAAAGTTTAGGGGTGAACCTGCCAAAAAGGGCCAAGTCCAACACTGATGTTAACAGTATTTCGGGTGTGTGAAACTGATAAGAGACGCAGACTAGGAACAAGCATTGGTAAACGCAGGAAAATATGCTACAGCCAATAGAAATTGAGGAAAGGTAAGGGGCATGCACAGGAACCAACGAGACGCCAGGAAAGAGAGGAGGCGGGATGTAAGTCCCTTTTAAGTTTATATAAAAAAAAGATTACTCAAGCACAGCGGGAAACCTAAAAAAGGGATAGAAGGAGAAATGTTTAAGAGTGGAGTATGAAGAGACCAAAGTAAAAGACTAGGAGAAGGGGCGCCTGAAAGGCAAGGGTAAAAGAAGTTACGATTGGTGAAAGGGAAATAATAAAACTGGAGAAATGTTAACATTTCATTTGTTTTTGGAAGCGGGATCTGAACAGGTAGTGACTGGGCGCCTAATACTCTGCCCCCTAACAGATGGATTTCAGCTCATCGCTATATCCAGGGTGGGCGTCACCAATGCAACTTCCCTACTGCAAAAGATTGAGGAGGTCAGCCGAGGGGATTTTTCCCCCCTGGGAAACCAGGACCAAATAAAGCACACAAAAAACCTGTTCGAACAGTTGTAAAAAGGTAAGCAAAAGAAAGCAGTAACTTGCGGAGAAAAGTGAATTTTGTAATACATGATCAAATTGACTCACAAAAACATTTACTCATTGATCAGCTCACTGATCTATTGAATACAAACCATACCCACATTAAATGCGTCCGCACAGTTAATTGTTGCTTTCTCCTTAATCACAACCAACATCTCAGACATTTATTTAAACTTTGAGCTCACTGTTGTGTCGTGAATAATCCACGATGCGAAGTAGAAACTCCAAAAAATACTTTTTAATGTTAAAAGTACAAAAAGGCCCACAAGCTAACGCCACAGTAACTGCGTTGCTCACAGAACAATGCACAATTATTAAACATAACGACTAAATCTAGAATAGCAGAACGTCTTGATATTGTTCATGACGTCCAAGGGTGAATGAACATCATGAACAATGCTGCATGAACTTACACAATGCAACACTCACTTCTAAAGGTAGCTCAGGAAAATTTCAGAAAAGGGGTCATTACAAACCCAAGACGAGAGCATAATGCCAAGATATGAATCACAGATTTAAATTAAAAGAGGCGTGGCAAGATACAAACTCAACGAGGACTCTTGGATACACCAAGTCGCAGTCATGGCTACATGTTCGTTCTTGTCTCAGAAAAACATTTGTTTCAAGTAGCAAAAATTAGACAGATGGCTTTACAGACCATATTCGGATAATAAAGCGGGTCAAGATTTACTAAATAGGATTTAAATAGATTAGATAATCTCAATTTTGTGCAAGCAATGGAACAAAGAATACTATTTGCATGAAAAGCACACATATATTAATATCAATGGAGTCTCAGCTTCAAACAGTTCAGTATGGGAGACCTGTAAGGGCATATCTGTGAGGCTACATGAATGATTTAAAAGCAGAAAACAGGACTTGAGGCTTCATTATGGTGGTCGCACTTTAAGAGTGCTCCGGACCCCTCAGTCATTTGTCTCCATTGCCAGAAGAACCTAGTATCTTCCGGATAAGCAAGGGACTGCAGTGGCCTCCCATAGTTGTTAGTCGACCGGAACCCTCCTTTGAAGCATTCAGCGCATACGCGAACGGAGGGCTGTTGCTGCCCACAAGATGGCGGCCTCGACCAGACACCGAGTTCTCCGGTCAAAGTTGGACGTGGGTGCGGTGGACCACAGGAGAAGCAGCTGCAACATGATATTGGGAGCGGCCAAAGGTGGGTGTTAGCGGCTGTGCTGGGCGAGCGTCCAAAGGCCTGATGCACCCTTACGGCCTGCAGTACCCGGGGTCGCACCGTACTGACTATCGTCACAAGTGGAGGTCGAGCGACCTGTACTGAGCCCTCCTCCTTTACCCTGCTATACGCAGCAGCCCAAGGGGTGCTGAACCTGCTGCCCACGAACGTGCTTGACCGCGGCTGCAAGTAGAGAAAATAAGTGGGCACAGACCACTCCTATCTAGGAACGTCTGCTAATTTTCTGGCGCTGTGTCTGCATGGACAGTTATCCTTTCTCTGTCTGGGAGCCTGACCAACAACACAGTGCCGGGACCTTCAGTCTACAGAGGGCTGATGTGGGTCTCGCCTGCTGTTCTTTCCATCCTGCTGGGTCCAAACTGGTTGCAGAGAAACAGGTCCTGGGGCAGGGTGTGGATGTCTGGGCATTCTGACCTAAAAGTGAGCAGGGTTGTTTGCCCGGTGACCTGACCTCTCCTTGGGAGCCAAGGCCATCCTTAGTTTCTACTTTCTGAAGGACCCTCTGTAGGAGAGTAGGGTCTGCAATCCTATGATCACCCCAGATTTTAGCTTTTTGCATCACTGGTTTACGACTTTCCCTGGCTGTGGGCCTGCTAATCAGACCCACAGCCTAGCTGTTCTCTCTCTAAATTGACAAGCATGTACCTTAGGTGCATTTACCAATTGGTACTGGGCCACCTTATCAGTCCCTGTACTGCATACCTTAGGTATCCAGGGCATAGGTGTACCCAGGGCCTACCAGGGGCTGCAGCATGTATTATGCCACCCCTGGCTGGCCATCCAAATCTGACACAACTGGCTGCATGACAGCTGGGGCAAGGTGGTGTAATCACCCTTTGCTTTAGATATAGTATTCCTATATCTAACCCTAAAATGGACACATGTATTCCTATCAGTCACTCCTATGGCAGGCCTTATCAATCCTGAAGGCAGAGTGCTTGGAATTATGTGAGATGGTGCTCTGGCATGAGCTGAGCCCGTTTGCAGCTTGCGGAACCAAGTCCTAATTGCTGTTCCATGATAACGCGTACCATATACTCTTAAGTGCCTTATAATCCTAGCGGTTATTTGCCAACTTTGGTATCGCTTTATCAAAACATGTCGAGTAAGGTGTCATACGAATTGGAATACTAACCCCCCGCCAATTCTGGCGACGGGGTTAGCATTCCACCCTTCTAGAGGGACACGACATGTATGTAACTGTGAACCCCGGTTAAAGCTTAACACAGCCTCAGCTCCACAAAATGGATGCTGCCACCACAGACACGAGTCTGACCTCCTGCTGCTGGGAGTCCTTCCAGCGAGGAGAGCTTGGACAAAGGGTTTCCTGTCAGGGGCGGTGCTAGCACCATCCCAGACAGGGTTTTGTGTATCCCAGGTAGGCAGGGCTGAGAGGAAGGTGACTGCAAGTGGCACCCCGGTGCTCACTGTGCATATGCCGGCTCAAACCCTGAGCTGGGGAGAGACTGGACAAAGGAGAGGGGTGTAACCACCCCCCTCCTGGTCCCACCCATGGGCAGGACCTAGTCGCGGGCCAGCCCCTTTTCTTAGGATAAAGGTAGGAGCAGGCCCCCTTCCCAAATTAGATAATTCTGAATCTTGACTACTTTCCACGAAAGAACTCTTGAACATTTCTGAAGACTCTCCCTTGTGGCTAAGGAGTAGCCACCCTGCACCAGTGGGCACCATCTAAGCGCTGCGGTTTGCTGTAAGTCCATCCTCCGGATCAAGAATGCCCAGCACGACGAAACCCGGATTCCCTGGCACCTCTGACCTCTCCCTGCATCATCAGCCCAGCTGAGATTCGTGGGTGTGACGAGACCTGAAGGGACCGGCCATCTTCAAAACTGCACGACGCTTATCCAGCACGACCGCCGAGGGATCCTCAAGTGAGTGCTTTGGGGTTTGAGAAGCCCTAACCCTGAGCAGCTCCAGCACTGAAGTCCAGCCCCCCAGCATCCACGAGATCTGCGTGGGTCCCTTCTGCTCTTTGCTGCTCACCGCGTTGTCCGGCCACTTGCCTGCTGGCTTGTAGCCCTCCTGACGACGAACCACGACAATTGCATCTCTGGTCTGGTTGCTCCAGACTGGCCCTAGCTCCCCTCCAAAAGAGGAGCACCCCGGACCCTCCTGGTCCACTCCAGACGCCATCTTGAGTCCACCGCGTGGGCTTGCCTTTGCCAAGGTTTGTTGCCCCAATCCTGGGTCCAGCATCGCCGACAGCAGACACCTTCGTGGGACAGCTCGCCCCTCCATCCTGGTCGCCGACAACGCCTCCTGGTCCGAGAGACTGCAGAGCCCAGCGTCGCCCACTCACCTGGTCGAGGTGACTTCATCCGGTGCCATCCTGGTGCCCACCTAATCACTGGCTAGTGATTAAGAACTGAGTCCCCTCTGCTTTCAGGTCTTCACCATCATCGATCCAGGCTTGGATCCCTCCGAATATCTTCACTGGTCGCCTGCCAGCAACTTCTTCTTTCAGGCTCCAAAGACTGTAACGAGGATTGCCGATGTCTTATGAACCCTGTGCAGCCGCAGCCCCTGGGCTAGGTAACCTGAGCATTTCGGTGCTCCAACATAGGTTCACTATCTAAGTGTCCAGATCCTTTTTCGTTTTCAGCCTAACTAGTCGGATTCGTCCGATAACTGTAACTTTACGGAAACTAGCATCCATAGACTTTGTCCCGCATCCCGCTTGAGAGTGCACACTCTGCACCCGATCTCCCTAGGCCTCCTGCTCCTAACCTTAGGGTTCTGTAGTGTAGTCCTAGCGATCCTGAAGCCTCTGGATCTTGTTACTTACCTGCTGTTATTTCGCATTCCACTTTTGTAGTATATGGTTTTTCGTGCCCCTCGGGCATTTGTGTAAATTGTGCAACTTGAAGTATTTTCGTAAGAGTTTTGTTGTGTGCTTAGCTCCCTGACTCAAAGAGTTCAGGGTAGACTTGTTATAAATAAATATCCTTTTATTTTTATAACAACTTGTGTGGTGTCCTTTCACTTGGTGTTCAAGGGGTATATGTGATGGTATAACAGCTGGCTTAACACGCCCTCTAGAGTTTAGCCTAAAGACTGCTCTTGTCCATGCTACTATGATAGCTGGTCTATAAGGTTGACTTACAACTAAGTGTGGGCGGCCAGCTACGCTCCGTGCACGGAGTGTGCGTAGTGCCGCCTACTCCGCATTTTGCGGAGCGGGCGTAGCCAGGCGGCACTACGCACGCTCCGCAGACGGAGCGTAGCTGGCCGCCACCCGCCTCCCTCCCGCCCTCCCTAAATACTTTCAATTAAAGGAGTCAAATAATTAAAATGCACTTACCTTGCCCGCCGCTGCCCGCCGTGTCCCCGGGGCTCGCTATCTTCCGTCTTCTTTACTAATGCGCATGCGCGGGCGGCCGCGAATGCGCATTTTCTCGTTAGGTTGTCACATTGACCTGATAGCATGTATATGGCAACATGTCCCATACACTTTGGAATCCTCTCCTGTAAAGCTCTGCCCTCCCCGGAACACACGACCGGTGGATTCCCTGCTGAAGCTCATATTTACACCTAATGCCCCACCATGACTCCATACAGTGTAATGTCATGGAAACTTAATGGTCTCCTATATTTGGCTATAGAAAACCTACCCGGGCTGGCAGCATCAAATTTATTTACCACCGAAGGAGGCTTATGCTTGGCACACCTGAAACTATCACGCGGCTACACATCTCTTCCAACTGGTCTACCATTCCCACCCCACGCTAGAAACCCCGGTCTGTTTAACCAAAGATAAAAGCTTATTTATTGTTTATAGGACACGCTTACCGACCATGTACATTCACATCCTGCAACAAGATCACTACCACTGATGGAAACCATACATCATAGATTCTACAGACAAAAACTGGAACGAGATTCTTTATTCTCCTGACAAACGTTTATAAGAATCCAGGTTAAAATGTAGTTATTTCAAAATCCTACATAACTGGCACGGGTCGCCTTTCTAACTTCACATGGCTGGAATGGCAGCCTCATCTCCGTGCTGGCATTTTACTCCCAGCTGGGGAGATATAATTCATATTCTATGGACTCTCCCCATAATTCAACCATACTGGGAAGCTGTATGGAAGGTGCTCTCAAACTCTGACATCAACCTCCAACATTCCTGGACTTGGCGATTCTACATGAAACACTGGAGGTGGAAAATATCATTAATCACCAGAACCAATGGTTGTGCTCTTCACTGGCAGTAGCCCAGTTAAGACTTGCGAGACATTGAAAGTCAGCAACACTACTGTCAGTAGAAGAATGGCTGGTGGCCCTGACAATAACAGTCTCCCACAAACAGGTGATACATGAAATAAACGACCAGTTTGATGTTGTTGACAATATTCGGGAGTAGTTGCTGTCTTAGAGGGCTCTTTGATCTGACACATCTATCTGACCCTCCTCTGCTCTACCCACTTCTTCCCTTATTGGCCTCCTATTAATTGCGTTATGATCTACATCTAAAGGACCCTGACCATGGGCGGGACTCCCCCCTGCCTCAGCTGAGATACTGGAGATACTTGGGGCGCTAAACAGAATCTCCTTTCCCTTGACAGACGTTTGTGAGGTCCCAGATACTGCCCCTTCTCCTCTGATGACTAACGAGTTGTATTATTACCAGGTTATAACTGGTCAGACAAACCTTGTGCACAATGAGCAGGCATATTAGCTAGCCTTTAGCATTACTGGAAGGACTGCGATGATTTTTTAACTGTCTTTTCTGAAATATTATTAATTGTTTTAAATCATTCTCTGTTGCTTTTATGAATTGTAAATATTTTTATTGTGAAACTTTTATGGTTCTCTGAACCGAAATAAAGTTAATCTCGACTTGACTGCGACAAATTAACAGTGAAATGGTAATTTGCAGAGGAAAAGGTTCAGAGTAAAGTGGTCCAGAATAGGTTGGAGGCCACCATCCAAACAATTTGGAGAAACGGTCCGAGTCATGGATTGCCAGTATTCTGCATGATTGGGTACCATCCATAGGTAGCTCATGCTCCTTCAAGGATGGCATATAATGGTTTAGCTGTTAATGCAGAGGATGATCGCGGTTGCTGTACTCTGTGACCTCTGGCACTATTACAGCCTAACAGCTATCCTTTAAAACACACAAGCCTCCCTTCCCAGAGACACTGCATTCCACACGGCCAGCTCTGGGACTGGTTATGAGGTTTTCCTTTTGATTACTTCCTGCAGAATGGTCATGCTATAGATTTTGCGCTCTAGTGACAGCAGGTAGAAAGAGGGGGGTAGGGATGGGAGAACCCGTGCTACAGCCCATAATAAAGGCACAAAAGACAGAGGCTTCCTCATTCAGGTACATCGTAACATGTTGAGGATCCCACCTATGGTAAGAATGGAATTAAGGGTAGGTAATGTCCCTGTACTTCAAAAGGCCCCCCCAGATTACGACCCTCGACACCCTAGTGTCTGGTCCACTTCAAATGACATCAGTAATGCTGCAGAAGAGTCACTCAATTAACACGGCTGTCTGACACTCCCTCCAACCTTCATCTTGAGGACAGACAGGAGATCCAAAGTGGAATTCTGGTCTGTAATTGTCAAACAACACATAAGATACATATGAATCCTTCTATACATTCATAGGTTAAACATACATGCAATATTATTGTCCAACATGGATGATCAAAAGACCCTGTTGCTCGGGACTTGCAGTACATTTTAAAAAAGAGAAACCAGAAGGCATCCCTACCTGTGCAAAAAAAACATAAAAGGAATGTACTGAACGTAAAACAGTCGCTGCCATCACAGTCAGGCCTCTAGCCTGGCAAGCTGACAATAGTCAAGGTTCGTAAAGGAAGGATGGATGTGGTGTGCTGTGTTAGACTACGCAGCCCTGCTCTGTGTTCTCAGTCCATTTCCATGCAGGCCCCCTGCATACAGGTGTGATAACAGTTGCATGTGCTGAGACCAAAAATCCCAAAACTTGCTACATGGGGAATGCTGGGCAGGGGTTAGTTCTTTCCAGAGCCATGCAGGGAACATTCCCACCACAACAGCCTCAACATAGCACTGGGCATTCAGCAAACAAACATAAGTAAACACCTCAAAAAGCAACAGAAGCAATGGGCAAGCCTGTAAGTTTTTAGACAGTGCCAACTCCTTCAAGAACCATACTATTTGCCAGGAAGCTTGCATAAAATTCTACCTAGAAGAATCATTGAAAATAAACAATGAAGCTTCATAACGGAGTGCTTGAATACCCAAACAGCATTACACTAGTTTATCATAATGAAAAATAAGATGCTTGGTACAATTGCAGCCTCCTGTGGAAAACAAAATGAATAAAGGGGCAAATATGCACAGTGAAAAAATGAGGCATGAAGTGGGATACAGACTGTCATATTAATAGTGCTTTCGTCAATTAAGTGCCATTCTACTTGCTGGGTTCTTAAGGTGGCTAAAATATTAATACCTCTACTTGCCGCTAGTCTAATCTTTGAGGTGTATTTTGAGAACAGTTTATGTTAGTAAATTGACATTTATTCATGGACAATACGTTTTTCTGTTATATTAACTTACCATCAGTAACAATATTTTTTGTCTGTCCATTGCAAATTATAACACTTCCAGGCTTCTCAGGATTTGGTCGAGGGAATCCATTTTCTTTTAACTGCTCCTCATTCAGCAAGTAGTCCTTTAGAAGTTTATACAGAGAAGCTCCTTTAAAATCTAAATAAAGAGAGGACTATTTTTTACATTTAGATTATTTATAACTACATTTCAATGTTGACAATCCAATTGGCCCAACAAATTGTGTATATCATGTACCACAAATTAAACCTGGAAATGCTGAGGCATGGAAAACACTGACCTGGTAACTGCACAAGTGCTTGCAAATTGACATTATGAAAAACAAAAATACTTGCATACTTTATAGAACTGTTTAAGAGGAGACATCATGCAAACAGTAATTTTTCCTTTTAGTCTTCAAGAATTATTTAAATGTACTGGTTACTATCACCTCATTACTCTAAGTAAAATTCTATCATTACTATAATTGTGTTGTAAAAATGTATACGCAAATCTGAAATCTGTGCAGTGCTCTTTTTGTAAAATGTTTTACTTCCTTGCTCTACATCTATGTGTTAAAAAGCCATTTTTGATGATACTGGATGCTTGCTGTACAAGTTACTTACCTTCGGTAACAATGTATCCGGTAGAGACGTTGTCTTGCCACAGTTTGCTAAACTTAAAATTATCCTCAGGCGTCAGACTGGATCCGGTAAATTTTTGCAGCAGCACCTTGGCGTGCCGGGGGACGGCGCCACACAAACCCGCCCTGACGTCGTCCACGGATGAGACGTCAACGAGGTCATACAAGTCCCTCCCGGCGCGTTGATGTCAGTTTTCTTCAGAGAAACTTTTCCGCAACACAATACGGAGACAACAACAAAACTGTGAGTATGGGAACACTGTGCGAAGGAGGAAAAATCCGTAAAACAAAATAATCGGATGGTGCAAAACAGCATCATAAAGGACAGTGTGAGACACTGTATACCAAAAAACCAAGAAGTAAGGGCAGAGCAACGCTCTGAGAAACAACCCAATAAAGCGAAGCGTAGACCCTCCCCAGAGACGGAGTAACAAGGGAAGAATGTCCTGACAGACAAAAGGAAGGCTGCTATTGCAACGCATGAACTGGGCCGGCCAACAAGGCCGGAGCACAGGAAGAACAACAATCCACTGCGAGGTGACAGTACAAGGAATGGCACATCCCCCTGTAGAGATCTAAGGGCCAAAACAGACCAATGGACCCCAAAAGAGGAGAATGCAGATGAGACAAGAAACCCTAAACCGATGGGAGGCAGGAGGGAGGAAAAAGAATAGAAGACCCCAAACTTTAAGGACCATAGTGGAAGAATGCAGAGAAAGGGAAAAATGAATCTCCTGTTGAAGGCGAAAGCGAAAAGCACCACTCCACAGGAAGATAAGCCACCCAGAGGGAGGCGGCTGCAGAAGGCAAAGTCAGAGAGTCGCACCAACTTCAGCCCCCTGAATGAAGACCAGTGCCAACTGAAAGGAGGCAAAGTGGAGAACTTCACCTGGAAGGGTCCTCACAGAACGGGGAGGATGGGTGTCCGTTAAGGAATCTGCGGCTAGACAACGTCCCTACCAGATACATTTTTACCGAAGGTAAGTAACTCGTACATCTGATAGAGCCATCAAGCCGCAGATTCCTTAACTTAAAACAGATACAACAGCCATACCCCAAGGGGGCAATGGGTCTGCGACAGACCAACAAAAAGTGAACGAGAACACTGAGCCGGCATCAGGGTGACGGACTATAGGGAAAGCTGTGGAAGTGCAGCCAATCAGCAGACCAAGCAGCTCGGAAGAGTAAAAGACAATGGGAGGCAAAGGCACCACAAGACGACCAGAAGGGCACGAGACCTCACCCGTGTGAATACAGGATGGAATAACAGCCCTAAGCCACAATCCCAGAACGGAAGAGAGAGTTCATAATGAGAGAAGGAAGAAGAACTACTCCTAGAGCCCAATGGCCGCTAAGTCGCCACCAACCAAGATCCAGCGGACAACATGGAGTGACATAACCAGAGCTTACCCGGCGGGTCTACGCAAGGGTGACCTAACAGGCAGCAGCCAGGAAACGGAGGACAAGAGGCAGGGACTGAGCAACGTCCCAGAAGCGCAGGCAGGAAACACAAGACACACCAAGAGCAATACTCAGTCACAAGAAAGCGACAGGTTCAGACAGCAACCCGCTGAAGCACGCCAAGACAGACCACAACGAGGAACACACATGTAGCAGACGGCTACTGAGACAAAGCAAGTGGCGTGGCTAAGAAGATTAAGGGACTGCCCAACAAGGCAACTTGAAGGCCAAGGGGAAGAACGCACCCAAAGGGAGACAGAGGCAGGGCGCAGCACCTGGGACGAACACCAGAAGAGAATTGTCCCGCAGGCACACCAGACACAGAGAAGGGTGCCACCTGAAGGAAAAAGACACATCCGAAGGGGTGTGTACTCCGAGGCACCAAAGGTGCCTACAGGGACCATAAAGAGAAGTTCACGCAGAGCTGCGGAGAACAACCTCAGATCTCCGGAACCACCACCTCCAACTGGGAGGAGAAATGCACCCCCACAGAAGAGAGGAACTGTTTAGCACATTAACGGGACAGACAATACCCCCAAGATGTAGAACAGCCAGAAGAGGAGGCTCACCCCAGGGAGTGGAACCATGGGAACCCTTGTTGCCGAAGCAGCATGAAAAGGCACCGAAGTGTACTATAAAACGTGCAAAATAAAAACGTCACCGTGTAGAACGATGGCAAACCTGAGCACAAGGCACCCAACTGCTCCCTGAAAAACAGGGATATAGGAGCAGATCTCGCATAAGCGAAGAAAGGCGGAGGCGTGTAAAAAGGATACCCAGTGGTCCTCAACATGCGGGTATCTATAGAAAGGGCGAGCCACAAAACCAACGCAGCTGCGGGCACTATAGCAGGAACCCACTTAATGTACCAGTGGCAGGGCGGCAGCCTCGGAAGAAGCGTGCTAAAACACACTGAAAAGACGTCCCAAGGGACAATGGTTGAAGAACATTTAGTAACAAGTAAAAAACCTCTAAAAGAGTAGTATGAGACACACACAAGGCGCAAGCAGGGCAGAACCTGGGGCCTGTGGGAGGCAGTGCCAAAAGGCACAACACGGAAAAACGCCCTAAACGGTAAGATAACACCAAGGGAAAAGGGGAGCCCAAAGGGACCTCCAGGCCCGACCTGGCACGAAGCAAAGCTATACAATAGCATATAGGTACCCCACCTGGGGTTGATCATGCCCCCAAAAACAAAAAACAGGGGAACACGTCTTAGGGTAATCCACAGTCAGAGGTCAAGACACGAATAACCTGTTGAACAACGGCACAGTCAGCTTACTGTCAGCTCAAAAACGCACAGTCCAACTTGTGGATGCTGAATGAAAGTTGCAAAAGGAAGGAGGGGTAACCACCCCAGGGTAGGATGACCTGAGACCTGCCAAGTACAACCCAGGGAAGGTGGGGGGGGGGGAGCATAGAGGCGCTGAATCGCTGAGTCGGCGTGAGTGTTAAACAAAAGGACCCCATAAAAAGGCAGGTAAACAAGGCGCTCACTAATATTTTCCGGGAAGACGCCTTTCTGCAAAAAAGCCTGGCAGCATAGTGCAACAGAACCGGCCATAGCCCGGCCTAAGGAGTCTGAGGTATCCAGGGCCGACCGAATAGTAAATTTTGCCAGGTCAAGTCAGTCACGGAAATGATGGAGGAGGTAAGCACGAGCGTCCTCAGAGGTTGAAGAGATAAGAGACTCTGCAGACTCCCAAAGGGCAGAAGTAGTCCGAGCCAACACACACGGTATTGAGGGAGCGAAGAGCCGCGCTAGTGGAGGCGAAAATATTACGACCCTGCGACTCCAGCTATCTAGACCCCCGGGAGGGAGGAAGCAACAGCGGAGGCAAGGAAGGAAAGGCAGCTTACAGAACGAGCCCCGAACGTCCGGATGAACAAACAAGCAAACCGGATCATTCGGAGCGGTGGCGGTGCATGATGGAACAAGCCACCGGATCACCCGACGGAGGTCGAGCACAGGTCCCCAGAAGGGCATCATAAAGGGAGGCTTCGAAAGGCAGAAGCAGCTCTACATTTCCCGAATCATGGTGGAGAACATCCAACAGGGGGTCAACAGGCAGGGGAACTGAAGGGGGCAGCCATGGAAACAACCCTCACAAAGGCCACACCAGCCTCGGTAGCCCTCCGAGGAGGGGACAGTAACTCATCCGTGGGTGTGGCTGTAAGCTGAGCCACCCACTCCAAGGGAATTGTCAGATGAAAGGAGGAGCAGACCAATGTCCAAAGGGAGGAAGCCCCATGGAGGAATGAGGGTCCTGAAGGGGCTCTTGAGGAGGAGGAGAGTCCACCGGAGCCACGAGGGAGGGGAAGGCAAGCACGGACCCAGCGTCGACAGACGTCGGGGTGACGCCGAACTTTCTCCGGAGAGGAATCGATGATCCGGAGTCGACAACCTGGCGTTGAGGCGGCTCCAGGGCATCCTCGGCCGGCGCAGACTAAGCCTCGTCCGGCACGGACTCCACCTCAGCCTCAACAGGCTCCGAAGTAAGGAACAGAGCCGGAGACGGAGAGGCAAGTCTAGGGCGCTGGACCGGCGCCGACTCTGCCTCAACCACAACAGGCTCCAGCTCCAAAGTAAGGAACGGAGCCGGAGGGGCAAATCTATGACGCAGGACCAGTGCTGGCTGGGCCTCTGAAAAGGCAGCCGCCATTCCGGCAGACCGAGCGGGACTCAGACAAGCTGCGAGTATCAGCGACCAGCTGAGATGCCACATGGATACCCACTGGACTATACGACACGTTAGGGGTGCTTTGGGCCGAAGAGGGAGACACAGCCGGGCCACGCTCTGACATCATACCTCCATCACCTGGGGCAAGGTGCTCAGCCTGCGCTCGGGGCGAACTCACCGGCGAGTCCACCGGAGACGCCCCACGCAACGGGGGTTCCGAGGATGCCCCAGGGAGAGGAGGGGACCCAAGGGAGGTATGCAGGGCCGCGACATAAGCCGCCATCTGGGTCCCCAGCGTCAGGAAATGGCGGAAAGGGGAGGGCAGACTATCGGGGGCGCACGTCCAGGAACTAATGCCTCCTACAACAGGAGGCTATTGCAGTATTATTTTATCTTATTGCTAACACTGTACGTATTTTACTTTGCATTCGGTCTTACAGTTGTAGCAGTTCATATCTCTTGCATGAGAAATAAGACTGTTCAATAAACCCTTTTTTATTGAAATGCCCATCTATCTATTTCTGTGTAACTGTAGAAACGAAGCACGCGCGATTGAATAAGTTAAACTGTTATCTATTGTTTCCACAATTTCTGAGACGTGTTCAGATTCTAAGGGAAACAAAGTTGTCATGTTTATGCGGTTGTCAAAGACTAATCCCTTCTTGTTCATTCGAGAAGTTTCTAGTGACCTTTGAGTTAGCTGGCACACGCAAGTAAACAAGTTTAATGTACTCGATAGAGAGATACTGACCTCTGTCCTATGTCAAAACTGTAGTCTATATTATTCCAATGCGCTGAGCCTATCAGGGGAACTACGCTACACAGCGCCTAACAGTTTGGTAAGGCACTAATTTAACACTAGATACTGAAGTAACTCAGTCGTGCTTTTCTCAGAGACCCTCTACTCATAATACTCCATATGATGTCTGGAGGGGGTAGAGATAATATCCGCAATATGCGGAGTAGGACGAAAATCCTATGTATTAGCTGTTTGGTTTGTTGAACATTGAAGGATACAGTGTTCCAAAAATATTGTGCACCTTATCTTTATTCCCTTGAAACTTGCTCTGCATTTTTCATTAAACAATGTCTGATAGTGAAAACCCCAGCATCGGTGGAGTTGCAGGAGACCAAGCCGCACCAGCTTTTAACATTACAGGTTTTGATGAAACCAATGAGAATGCTATAATCATTCCTCTTAATTTAAGGAGAGCGATCACTCTAAAACTAATAAGACATGGTCTAACACTGAGATGTGGTAGAGCAGTTTTTGTAATCGAGGCACATGAATCTCACAAGACAGAGGTATTCTACTCATGGATAGTATTCCCTGAATCACATTAGTAACTAAAATGTTTCACTTCTACAAAGAAGATGATCCACCAGAGGAATATATTCCTTTCGAGGATATTGAAATTCTCATCGCATACCAGAAGCATGAGCTCTGGTTTAAAGGTGCCCTAAAACATTTAAATCCCATTACGAGGCTTGGTCCACTAGGTAGACCAGGAGCAACATGGCTGGTTTTAGCCGGCTATACACCTGACCCCGACATTGAATGAATGTCGGACGAGGAATTACTTAGTAACATACAAAAATTAATAGAATTATAAAGATAATAGCAAACATTCAAAAGAGAAACATTCTCATTCCAGAGGTAGGTCTCCTCAAAAGGAGCCCTCTAAAATGAGGTACAACCTCAGGAATAGGGATATGTTGAGAAAACCGGACAGGTATCAAGATACTGATACACGTTCCTCTCGTACCTTTCAGATATCGTCACACATCTAAAAGAAGAGGACGGTCAGACCACAAGGAAGAACGCGTGAAGTGGAAAAACGAGCAACACGTTCGGAAAATCAAACCAAAACCTCAATTCACAAAAACGAAGGCATCAGGTCTGAAGATCAGACATGCCGAGGATTCTGAGAACACAACTCAAGAACAATTCTGGAGAGTGCAGCAGAAGTAACAATATCTCGCCAGAACCTGAAGGGACTTCTGGAGACAGTGGATTCGAATGAAGACATTAAAGTTGAAACTGCAGACACCAGGGTGAGTTCTCCTCATAGGTTATACTAAATAACACTACGGATGGAGGGAGACATACCAAGAAAAGTCAAAGTACTCTTTTGGGCGAAACTTTCAAAGGGTTATGATCTACTTCTAGCAGAACAGGACTAACCACCAGAATTTGTCAGGGAGTGCCCACATGAAGAAGACATTATGCCAGCCTTCTCCAACCATGTTCCGATACATTTAAAATCTACTTATGCCAGGAAATGTGCAGTTGCCCAAGCCCCAGCATTATATAAAAATCATGTAGGATGAGATGAGGACTCACCTCACGACAAGCTCCAGTTAAAAAAATCAACCAACTGCACAAAGGCAGTACCCAACTAAGCAAGAAGCTAAAAAACAGGTCTGGGAGATATTAGATCAACTTGAATACCAAGGGGTGATAGAAACATGCACCTCACCAATGAACAATCCTTAGTTTCCGGTTTCCAAACCGGACAACACATATCGTCTAGTTTTGGATTACAGACATCTAAACTCTCATTGTAAAACATTTGCAGTGCAAAATGCACACAGTACAGCATTAATGAATACCACTGTGCGTAAAAAAATATAAAACCACATCAGACATTTCTAACGGTCTCCTTTGTCAAAACATTGCACCTGAAAGTAGGTATTTGACAGCTTTCGCAATAATGGGGACCCAGCGTCAATTCTGTCAACTCCCTCAAAGGTTCAAGAACAGCCGGGGCTATTCTCAGCAAGGGTAATAGAGTTAATGAAAACTTATGATGATGAGGCATTGTCATATGTCGATATCTGACAGACGACGACCTGGATAGGCACTTGAACAGGGCGAACACCATTATACTGGGCTTTGCCTCTAAGGGTTACAAACTCAATTTCAAGAAGTCCAGCGAGTCCACCGGAGACGCCGCACGCAACGGGAGGTCCAAGGATGCCCCAGGGAGAGGAGGGGACCCAAGGGAGGCCTGTAGGGCCGCGGTATAAGCCGCCATCTGGGTCCGAGTCGCCCCAGCGCCAGGAAATAGGGGATAGGGGAGGGCAGACTATTGGGGGCGTACGTCCGGAGAAGTCCAGGAACTAATGCCCCCTACAGAAGGAGGAAGAGAGGTCGATGACCTCGGCGAAAGGCGCCAGGACTTAACAGGGACGGGCGAGCTACGCCCACGGGAACCAGACGGCGACCGATGCCGCGAACTGAACCCTCTGCTACCGGGACCTGCCGCCGAGGAGGCCCCGGGGGCCATGCAGACTCAGACTGCGATAGGTGAGCTGAAAGTAGCTTCATCCGACGCTCCCGCCGGGACTTTGGCTTGAGTTGCTGGCAGGCGTTGCAATCTGTCGAATCGTGGTGTTTGCCCAGGCACCACATGCAGATAAGGTGTGGGTCAGTCGCAGATAAATGCCGGGAACAGGAGGCACGCGTCTTAAAGCCCGAAGGCATCACACACTGTTCCAGATGCAAAGCATCAAAAGGGGCCTGAAAAAAGGCCAGAGGAACTGCTTACACTGGATCCGCGTTGTACGCGGGAAAGAAGGAAACTGACATCAGCGCGCCGGGAGGGACTTATATGACCTCGCTGACATCACATCCGTGGACGACGTCAGGGTGGGGTTGTGTGGCGCCGTCCTCCGGCTCGCAGAGGTGCTGCTGCAAAAGGTTTCCGGTTCCAGTCCGATACCTGGGGATAATTATAAGTTAAGGAACCTGCGGCTGGATGTCTCTATCAGATTGACACATTCAAAGCAGCATTATCATTACACCCTGAATCAGATTTGAGAGGGCACAGAGGAGAATAATCCCAGGATTGAGAACTTAACTAGCATTAGTTTTAATATATAAAGAAATCTTATTCAGGAAATTATTGTTCAGAGAAACTACATTCTACACAGCAAGGAATCCTGCCCACAGTCAACTGTTAGAAAGTATGAATAATTTTATTGTTCAGTTAATAAAAATGTACAGTAAAAACACCCTAATACAGTTTTCTTACATTTCATACAATAAAACATCTTTATGCAATTTCATACATAACCAATCCTGGGCCCTTATTTAAAAACCACATAATTAAAAGTACTATTCCTCAATTCTGAAGTGCTAAAAAATCTCTACATTGACCACTATTAGTCAGTTTCCTCTCTGCAATTTCTATAAACTTCAAAAGTCTGCCAGTGAATTGTAAACCTTCTCCCTGCAGGCTGGCTATGACTGCTTGTCTACATGTTCATATCAATTGACTATTAAAGTCCTGCCTCCGCAGCCTACTACGCTCAACTAATAACTCTGGGCAACTACAAATGATATGACAAATATTGTCTCTATTATTATTAACCGTTAGCAATATATCAGTTCCAAGTTTGGGAGGGTGGTGGAAGGGGGTTTAGAAGTTGTTTAAATAGCTTTCTGAGGTATATTAGAAATATTTCTGTGTTCCAACATAAGTAGGACCGCAGACTAGAGTATGAACTATTGTATGGTGTCTACTCCACAGATGATATCAAAAATTGATAATTAAAAAATAGCTACATCAAATGCCTTTCCTCTAGCTGAACAGGCACACTAACCACTCAAAAAGATCAAGTCCGCTTTGATAGCTTGCATTCATATATTTAACAAACAACCAGACATAGAACAATTGGCAGCTCTAACACAATTGATCATTATATATTTTTTCTCTATTAGAAAGAGTCCTTTTCAAATTCTACTTATGCAGGTGTTGTGTGTCCATTTAGATACCGTATATAGGCACAATGCCCTTTGCCCTTATATAGGCATAGAAATCCAACCCTTATTTAGGCATAATTCATGCTAACCAAATACAGGCATGGTCACCTACATCCGTCCAACCACGTCATAACGAGTTCTTGGAAAACCAGACTCTTAAGCCTTTAGGACTTCCCCTTGCTTGGTTTATTGATTTCTCCAATAACTCATTTATTATGCATGAACATCTATCCTTAGGGGTTCATTCATGACCTTCCTATGCCCGACTTTTACGTCAATACTGGCATTCCTAAAACACCTTCAAGGTATAAATATACCTTCACTTGCCCTGGCAAACCATGGTACACAGTACAGCTCGGCTGCATACTTGCACAACGCGGTTCGCCACAGCAAGTTCGGAAGGAAGTCGAGTCCCCGACTGACGCACTGACCAGACGCGGTCATCCTCCTCGCAGAGAATCCAGCTCTGGTGTTGGACTCCCCTTGCGGGTAAGGTATGGAGCAGACTAAAACCTAGAGGGACTCTTGGCAACTCTTGGCAAAACTAAAACTATAGCTAAACTAGACTATAGAAAAACAGCACCTTCTTCTTACCTCGTACTACACTTAGGCTAGGTACACTGGAGTATAACTAGCTAGAAGCACCAGATGAGTATTTACATTTTAGCCTGTGTTATTTATGTATGTATTTTTATGAATATATGTCATAGCTACAAGCCATGCTATTGCAGTATTATTTTATCTGATTGCCAACACTGTACGTATTATACTTCGCATTCTGTCTTATGGTTGTAGCAGTTACAAACTCAATTTCAAGAAATCAAGATGTCCTTTTCTTAGGGTATGAGCTTTCAAGTGAAGGCAAAAGCCTGGCAGACAACATTTTTAGAAAAGAGTGTGCTGCTCCAACCGTCAAAAATGCTGAAAAACTTAGTTGATTCTAGGTTTCCTGCATTTTGTAAGAACTTGCATTTCAAATTACACAGAAAGGGTTAAACCTCTCTACGAATTAATTAAACCTGATTTTAAAATCATAAATTGGACACAAGAACACACAGAAAGTTTGCGTTCACTTCAAGCTGACATGGTCGCAACAAGTCATTTACCGACAGGTGTAAATATATGTAACTTAGTGATCAGATCATTCCGGGTCAATGCGGATTCGCCTACGAACTTTTAAGGAAGGTGAAAAAGTACCAATTGCTTACAAATCACATTTGTACACTTAAACATAAGTGAAATTTACATCAACAGAACATTTTTTGACAGCAGTTCAAACCGCTGTAGCAAAAGAAAGAGCCCTAGCACAGGGAAAACGCATTATGGTCGTGACACATGTACCAGCCTTAGAGGCAGTTACAAAAGCGAGCATTCCGAATGCAAAAGCTTTACATCCAAGATCAATACAATGGGTTAATTCTCTTGCTGCAACTGATGTTGAATTTGTTTTTGATCCTTACTTTAAAACTACAAGCATTCCTGCAATACGAACATGAATGTCCTCGGCCTGCTGAAATTCACCCTCTTGACCAGTATGAATTTATAATTTATAAGGACAGATCTGCACAACCCACTATGGGGGGTAAACTAGCTTAAATTGCAGCATGCGCGATCGTTAAAGGTTGTATCCGTGATGACAAATTCAGACCTATGGTCACAAAAACGCAATCTCTAGGAGATTGTACAGCTCAGTGAGCTGAACTACAAGCATTCATCATGGCACTTGAAAATACGGATCGTGAATTCCCCACCCTCATAGTCTGAGATTCTTTATACTGTGTTCAATCATTTAATGAATATTTACAGAACTGGCTTCAAAACTGTTTCAAAGATGCAAAAGGTGGCACAATCGAGCATAAAACACTTTTTGGAACAAGTAGTTCAGTTGCAAAACAGACTACAAAGTCATCAACGTGATGGCATTCACATTGCATGGAATTAATTGGCTGATGAAGCCGTGAAGGGGGGTGTTCAAACGGCTATCGTAGCTGCAATCACTCGAAACGAAAATAGACAGTTAAATAATACTGGCTGTTAATGCTACGAGCAAAGGCAGCGTTGCAGCGTTACCAGAAAAGTTTCCACTCAAATACTCATATCTAATTGATACAAACAATGTTCCGTTTGCTCGAATCCCTGGAGTGGGGGATAGGGTAATTCCAAACATGGAACATAGATTAGGACTAATCCTAGCAGCACATGAAGGGCTCGCCTCTGCTCATGCAGGCGTTTCCGCTACAGTGTCGTTATTAAAACAGATACTGGTGGCCCAGCATTAGGAAACAGACCAGAAATGTTTTTGACTGTGAACTATGCCAGAAGATGAAAGTCTCTACAGTGAAACGTCCTGTGCAGATGCCCCTGTTAATTTCAGATAAACCATTAGCCTATGTTTACCTGGACCACTGCGGTCCCTTACAAAGGGATGGTAACTATAAATATATCATGGTCGCAGTGGACTCATTAATTTCGAAAGAATGGGACCCCTATATATTACTAATACACTTGCTATACATAGGGAAACGTAATTAATTTGAAAAAGGTCTATAGCCAAGTGAGAAACATTAATACTAAACAATATATATGGAAGACACTACTAGAATTTATAAAGATATTGCCCAACAGTACAAAAACTAATCACCCAAATGATGAATCATTTATTTATTTTATTATTCATAGATTGTGTATATTTTATCTTTTTTTGACATTTGCTTTGTTTTTTCTCTTTTTTATATAGATTTGCAATTTGTACAAAAAGTTATTAAAATCGCACAACAGAAACAAATAGCATAAGACAAGGCAGATGATGGAGGCAAAGCGGTAGGGTAATTACTACGCGTGTTTCGGCTAGGCAGCCTTCCTCAGGTAACCGTCTATTGCAAGAAAAACTATCCAGGTCATACATAGAATAAATGAGAACGTATACAAGCAGCCAATCGTCAACCTCTCATTATCTTGTTTAAGCTAGTAATACATAAGGGTAGATATGATGGACTATATCCTAACGTCCAATACTGGTAGTAGTGAATCCTTTAATTTGGGCCTTGTATTTGTAGCATATTTATAGCCACATCTGATTATATGGACTCGAGCCTAGAAGAAAACGATGACGATTCTGTGAATAATACGCTTAAAAAGGGGGAAGTCCTCTGATCTAAATCCGACTGCTTGCGGGTAACCGAGTTCGGTGATATCTCGTGTTAATTATCTTCCTAAATTAGAAAAATGATGGCAGGATACGGCTCTCGGTCGCGATGGGACATCGTGAAAATATCGATGTCTAATAGATGCCTGGTTACAAACAGCTGCTTGTATACGTTCTCATTTATTCTATGCATTACCTGGATAGTTTTTCTTGCAATAGACGGTCACCTGAGTTCCCGGGGACAACAAAAGAGGTATGTGTGTGCGAATCTGGATTAAAGCAAGCTAAAGGAACTAAGAGACCTCACACACCCAGAAGCTTTAGGTGTCATGCTTCATCATTGGTCTCCTGCTCCTCGTCAGACTGGCGCTGCAATGTCCGACGGGCGCCGTAGGCGCTCTTTGTTGGAGATCTTATGTTTCAGCCAATGATTTGAGTGCGTGTGAGGGGTCTGGTGAAGGTGTAGTTGTGAGGGAGTGGTGAGGTTTAAAAAAGGTGAGTCAATACACTGGGGACTTTATTCACGTGGCTGACTCCTAAGGGACATCTTTATGGGGACCAACACTCATTAAATAATTTGCCAAGAAGTTCTCTAGGGGGTGTCACTCCACATGAGGTCCTATTTAGGACTAGAATATTGGTACCAGACCTTGATTGTCATGGAACAATGGTGGAAAATAAGAAAATTGATATCAAGGATTGTTTGGCTGTTTTACAGGACTTAAATGAACTAAGATCGAAACAAAGCAACATGTTCCTGAAGCCAACCACCACTGGGGAAAAAACAGCCTTCTCCTGTCTGGATCCCAAAGCTTGGGGATCTAGTCAGAGAAAAGATAGCGGTCAAGAAGGAATTTGTGCCTTCTTACAGACAACCAGTACAACCAGCACCTGTCCTAGCAAACCACAGATCAAGTACTATTGCCGCCCCTTGCTGGTAAAAAGGAGAAAAGATTTGTGTCCATCGACCTGATCAAACCACACTATGTGGCCGATACTAAGCATTAGGCCAAGTGGACTCCGCCAATGTAGCAGACGCACTCCTCTAGCTACTATCCAAGAGGTTCAAACTGAAAGACTCATCACCTTTGAAGACTCTACAGTGAGAAATGAAGGACTATGCTACAAAGCTATGGAACTCGTACCTCGAGACCCAAATAACAGTTCGTCCTGATACACCTGTCTACAACAAAGTAACGCACAAGTTACTACTTGTGTAACAATATATCTTAAAAGACATTAGTTAGTGATAGATTCCTTACCTTAGAATATCCCCAGGTGTCAGACTGGATCCGTAAACTTTTGCGTAGCCACACCCCTGCAGGCCGGCAGGCGTCGTCTGTGGCTCCGCGTCCGTCGTCGGCGTTGTTAGCGCCGGAATGACGTCAGAGTACTTAGACACCGCCCATGCGCGCTGACGTCAGTTCTGATACACAGCTTTTCCGCACCAGATACGCAGAGCCATGATAGAACTAACACTGGTGCCATGAAACTAGGGCCCTGAAAGGAGATGACCTTAACCCTAGATATCGGTTTGCAGAATGGGGAGGATGGGTGGGTCTGTAAGGCATCTATCACTAACTAATGTCTCTTACAAATATATCGTTACACAAGTAGTAACTTTTGCATCTGAAAGAGACACGTTAGTGATAGATTCCTTACCTTAAAATAGATACCCCAGCAATACCAACCCCAGTGGTGGGTCTGCGAACCAATAATCACACCAGAAAGTCCTGGAGGACGGAACGGCCAAAGAAGCCATCCCTCCGGACTTGGCTGTCCAGGCAATAGTGTCTTGCAAACGTGTGCAGCGAGGCCCACGTAGCTGCCTGGCAAATGTTCTGCAAGGGCACGCCTCGGCCCAGGGCAGTGGTAGTCACCGTGGCACGAGTGGAATGAGCCCTCAGTCCAACAGGGGTTCCTTCTTAGCCAAGGAGTAACACGCCTGGATACACAAGATGATCCACCGTGAGATGGTCCGCTTGTGCACCGCCTTTCCCTTCTTAGCGCCCACGTAACCAACAAAGAGTTGGTCATCCACCCGGAACTGGCGTGTGCGATGCAGATAGTAAGAGAGCGCACGTTTTGGGTCCAGACGGTGGAGCCTCTCTTCCTCTTTCAAGGGATGCGGAGGCGGAAAGAAGGTGGGCAAGGTAATAGACTGCCCGATGTGGAAGGCCGTGGCAACCTTGGGCAGGAAAGAGGGTCTTGTCCGCAACACAACCTTGTCCGGATGAACAGAGAGGAAAGGAGGTGAAGAGGAAAGAGCCTGAAGCTCACTCACTCTCCTGGCAGAGGTGAAGGCAACCAGGAAAGCAGTCTTCAAGGTAAGAAGACGGAAAGGACAGTTATGGAGCGGCTCAAAGGGAGCACACATTAGGTAGGTAAGCACAAGATTCAAGTCCCACTGGGGCATCACGAAAGGAACAGGAGGAAACAGGTGTGTGATGCCCTTCAGAAACCTATTTACAATCGGGGACTTGAACAAGGAAGGCTGATCAGGAAGCCTTAAGAAGGAGGAAAGGGCAGAAAGGTAGCCCTTGATAGTGCCCAGAGCAGAGCCCTGCTGGGCAAGAGAAAGAAGGAAGAGGAGAACCTCAGAAAGGGGGGCATTGAGTGGATCCACAGCCTTTGCTGTACACCATGCCGCAAATCTGTTCCACCTGCAGGCGTATACCGACTTTGTGGAGGGACGCTATGGCTGACAGAATGACATTACAGACTTCGGGAGGCAAGTCAAATGGCCTCAACTGTCGCCGCTCAATCTCCAAGCTCGTAGGTGGAGACTGGACAGGTTCGGATGGAGGACCGTCCCCTGCTGCTGCGACAGGAGGTCCTCCCGAAGAGGCAGACAAATCGGGGGATCGACTGACATGCTGAGTAGCTCGGGATACCAGTATCTTCGTGCCCAGTCCGGAGCCACAAGGATAACCTGGGCCCGATCGCGCCTGATCTTCAGCACTCTGGGCAGAAGTGGTATAGGCGGAAAGGCGTACAATAGACCGCAACTCTACTCGCAACGAAAAGCGTCTCAGAGTGAGCGCCGCTTTGGATACTCCAACGAGTAGAACTGATGACATTACGCGTTCTCTTCTGTGGCGAATACATCTAATCAAGGCTCTCCCCACTGCCGAAAGAGGCCTTGCGCCACGTGCAAGTTCAGACACCATTCGTGATCCATCATGCACCGGCGGCTGAGTTACTCCGCCCTGGCGTTCAGGGAACCTGCCAGGTGTTGAACCACCAGGGTCACGCCCTGATGTTCCAGCTACTGCCAGAGGCGCAGAGCCTCCTGGCATAGGGTCCACGACCCCACCCCGCCCTGTTTGTTGCAGTACCACATGGTGGTGGTGTTGTCCGTGAACACCTGCGCTACACTACCCCGGACAGAGGGGAGGAACGCCTTCAATGCAAGTCGGATCGCCCGCAGCTCCAGCAGGTTGATGTGGAGCTGGGACTCCGCCGGATACCGGAGGGCCTCTGATCTCCGCCTCTGCCATGTGGCCCCCCAGCCCAGGAGGGATGCGTCCGTCACAACTACGTGCTCCGGGTGGGGTAGGGAGAGGGATATGCCACTGACCCAATCGCGGTCCGTGAGCCACCACTGCAACTGTCTTGCAGTGCCCTCCGAGATCAAGACATGGTCGGACAAGTTGCCCTGATGCTGGGCCCACTGAAACTTCAGGTCCCACTGCAGAGGCCGCATCCGCCACCGGGCGTGATGCACCAGAAGGATGCAGGAGGCCATCAGCCCCAGAAGCCGCAGCGTCAACCTGACCGAGACTCGGGATAACGGCTGAAAGATCGGAATCATAGCCTGAATATCCTAAACCCGCTGTTCAGGAGGATAAACCCGAAACTGCGCCGAGTCCAGAATTGCTCCGATGAAGAGGAGCTTCTGGGAGGGACACAGGTGCGACTTCGGCACATTGATTGATGGAGAACCCTAGCAGATGCAGGCGATCGGCCGTAGTCTGGAGGTGGCTGACGACTGTCTGGGGCGAGCCCGCCTTCAACAACCAGTCGTCTAGGTAGGGGAAGACTGACACCCCTAACCTGCGCAGATGGGCTGCGACCTCCGCCATCACTTTCGTGAACACCCGTGGGGCGCTGGTATGGCCGAAGGGGAGCACGGTAAATTGAAAGTGCTCGTGGCCTACCGTGAACTGAAGGTAATGCCGGTGGGCCGGCAGGACGGGGATGTGAAAATAAGCGTCCTGCAAGTCCAACGCTACCATCCAGTCTCCGGGGTCCAGGGCAGCTAAGACCTGAGCCAGAGTCAGCATCTTGAACTTCTCCTGTCGGAGGAAGCCGTTGACGTTCCGTAGGTCCAAGATAGGGCGTAGGCCCCCTTTGCCCTTCTTGGGTACTACTTCCGGCCCAGGAACGCGCTCGATGACCCCCTTGGCCAAGAGGGCCGTAACTTCCTCTTGCAGAAGTTTCAAGTGATCCCCGACACGCGGTGGAATTGCGGTGGCATGGCTGGAGGGGTCACCTTGAAGGGGAGGTAGTAGCCCCTTCGGACGATTTGCAGCACCCACCTGTCCGATGTGACAGTGCACCAGTGGAAGAGGTGATGGCGAACCCTGCCCCCCACTGGCGTCACATGGGCCTGAAAGCACGGACTAGGAGGGTTTTGAGGCAGGTGCTCCAGGGAAAGGTGTGGACTGGCCTCGCCGTGGTCCCTGACCGCCGCTACGGCGGTTTCCACGGCTGCCACCGCGCTGTTGAACATTCTGCGGCGCGTGGCTGGCGGCACGTGTGGGAGCACGCCTTCTTTGGCCACGAAAGTAGCAAAAGACACCCGTTTGCTGGCGTGGGGCAGAGAGGCCCAAGGACTTGGCCGTAGCCCTGGAGTCCTTAAAACGCTCAAGCACATGCTCTGTTTTGTCGCCAAAGAGGCGACGGTCATCGAACGGCATATCCAGGGTAGCCTGGACATCGGCCGAAAAGTTGGCGGACCTCAATCAGGCGTGGCGTCCAACCGCCACAGTCGTTGCCATCGCCCTGCCCAGTGAGTCCGTTGTATCCAGCCCACACCGGATGGAATACCGTGCTGCATCTCGACCCTCCGCAAGGGCTTGGGCGAGTTTTGTCCGGGCCTCTTCCAGACATTGCGGCAGCACTTCCGCGACCGTGTCCCACAGGGTGTGGGTGTAGCGGCCCAAGAGGCATGCGGTATTGACTGACCGCAGTCCCAAACTCAGGGACGAGAACACCTTCTTCCCGAACTGTTCATACCTCTTGGATTCCCGATCGGGCGGGGCCATCGGGAATGCGGTCTGGGAAGTGGAGGCCTGGATGACCATGCTCTCGGGGGTGGGGTGGGTGGACAAAAAGCATGGGTCGCCTGGGGCCGGGCGGTAGCGTCTGGCCACGTTCCTATCCACAGGCGGACCTGTGGCGGGCTTGGACCAAGTGCCCACAAGAACGTCACACAAGGCCTCATTAAAAGGCAGCAGAGGCTCACTGGAGCTTGCCTGCGGTTTAAGGACCTCAGTGAGGAGGTTAGACCTCACGGCTGCGACAGGGAGCTCAAGGTTTAGGGCCTTGGCTGCCCTTGTCAACACTACACTATACGTAGCTCCCTCCTCCATAGCCACGGTTGGAGGGGAGACATGCCCAGGGACCCGAAGGTGTGGGGCAGGCGGCGACGTCCGCAACTCCGTCGGAGCCGCGCGGGTGTTGTCACCCGAACCCCCGGCCGCATCGTGCGAGCGTCGGGGTCGGTCGGAGGAACGATGACGTCTCTCCGACCTCTCATGCCTCTTACCTGAGGACTTGGATCCTGACGACCGATGTCCACTTTTGGAGCTGCGAGGGCTCCGACCCCGAACCCGTCCATCGACCGCCTGAGGGACCGAGACCTGGAGCGGCGCGGGGCCAACTGCCGGAGTTCCAGTCGCTTGCGGGACGGCTCCCGCCTAGCTTTAGACGTCAGGGCTCGGCAGTCGGAGCAGGAGCGGTCGTGGTGGTCGAGGCCTAAACACTTCAGACACTGGCGATGGGGGTCGGTAACCGATAGTCGGTCGCACCTGGAACAGGGTTTAAACCCGGGCATCCCTACCGGCACCATAGGAGTAGAAAACTCGAGTAGAGAAATGATCAAAACGATCAAAAAGTTTAGTCAAAAAAGACTAGGGGATAGAGCTTCTCCGGATCTGCGCTAGCCGTCGCAGAAAAAAGAAGAACTGACGTCAGCGGGCATGGGTGGCGTCTAAGTATTCCGACGACGACGTCATTCCGGCGCGAACGATGCCGACGACTGACGCGGAGCCGCGGACAACGCCTGCCGGCGTGCAGGAGTATTGCTACGCAAAACTTTCCGGATCCAGTCTGACGCCAGGGAATATTCTAAGGTAAGGAATCTATCACTAACGTGTCTTTCAGATAAGTGGTTCCAGCGATTTTAACGAATCCTGATGCAATTCCAACCATTGACAGAACTGCCTCTGGCTATTTCATTCACTTTGATACGTTTTCTGAGGATCCCAGCTAACCTGAAACAACGCCAGCACAAAGATCTTTCAAACAAGCAACAGACCTTTTTCATCACCTGAGAAAGGCTTATCTGATTTCACCATGGATTGAACTATGGATTGTTTTGGGAATATTTTTCTTTCTACTTTGGTTAGCTCTGGTAAGAACTGTGGGTATGCTGATAAATGGAAGATCTATTCAGATGGACACCACAAGTAAAAGAGTGAACTTACTTCTCCAGTCACACAAATCATCCCATCGTGAAGCAAGAGAATTGTCAGCAGTGAACATCACAGCCGTTCCTATACAGGATGGCATAGTTTGGGAAAAAAACGATTATTACTTTTTTTGCCCATCAGAGCTTTTGAAGATTCCACACTTATTTACAATTTGATTAAGTGACTTTATTACTTCTAGTACCTTTTCTGATGATTGGGACTTCGAGACTGTTAATAACATGATGTCTGATCTAGAAATGTCTGCAGTATTCGCAAATCATGAATATTTGGAGTGTTCATCAGACTTTGAACTGCTATATTGTTACAACCACTATGGTCCCCATTTCTTGCATAAAACTGCATCACCTAGAAGGATTAGTTACTTACCTGTAATCCCAGTTCTCTTCCAGGGGTATCCTCATCAAAGTCATAAGCATTAGAATTTTCCCACCCATGCGCGGGACCCCGAAACACTACAATATATGTGCCACACACACACACACATATATATATATATATATATATATTCACTGAAAAAACCATAGGTTTCACACCAGTTATAGTTAGGAATTAGCATTTAAAAAACCTATTAAATTTACTGACAAAACCAGTTATAGTTAGCTGGAAATTTTACTGACATAAAACCATTGAAATTCCCACGTTATAGTTAGTTGGACTCACTATAACTTGCGCGCCTGCAATGCACTGCTGATGACGTCACATATTACATCACTCATGACATGGTCAGTGACATCACTCATGACATCACTGATGACACCATCCAGTGAATGTGTGTCTTTCTGAAAAATAAATTTGTTTTATATATGTATTTGTAAAGGTCGATGGAAGAATAAATGTTTAAAAAAGTGTGTAAATGGATGTTTTTTAAAAAAAAAATTGGTTGGTTAACTGGCTTATTAAGTGAATCTTAGTGAATACATACATTAGCGAGTATTGTTTAAATATTTAAATGTTTGTATCAGTGTTTCTCTTTGTGTATAAGTGGCTGTAGGGGTTGGTGACTGACTCACTGTTTGTATGTGTTTTGAAGACAGCATATGTGCAGGACTGTATGGGTGGACGAGTGTGTATATGTGTGTGTTAGTGAGTGAATGACTGTCTCACTAGTGTCTTCATTAGTAACGACATATGTTTTAATCTAGTATATGTGAGTATTGATGTATATAAGTGAGTATAGTATATATAGTGAGAGATTGTAGGAGTTCCTGTTTAAATAAGTATGTGTTTCTATAAGTGATTGTTTAAGAGAGTAAGTATGTGTAAGTTTCCTTAGAAGTAAGGTGGTAGTGTGTGTATAAATGTATATGCAAATAAATGGATGTTCAATAGTTTATGTGCATGTGTGAGTATGTGTGTGAGTAACTTTTGGATGACTGCTGATGTGTAACAGGATGTATAGGTGTATCACTACATATGATGAGTGAGTATATATATGAGTGACTATATAGAACTGTTGGTGAATGAGTGGATGAGTATATAGATGGTGGAATTACTGAATTGGTTGTTGTTACTGGTTTGGGTATCTCCATTTTTTTGAAAATGTTTGTTTCTATTTTTGAATATGTGTTTCAAGCGTTACATTACACTGAAATTAGGTCTGTCACTCTGTCACAAGGATGGTGTCATCAGTGATGTCATGAGTCACGGTCATGGTCATGGTCATATGTCACTGACCATGTCATGAGTGATGTAATATGTGACGTCATCAGCAGTGCATTGCAGGCGCGCAAGTTATAGTGAGTCCAACTAACTATAACGTGGGAATTTCAATGGTTTTATGTCAGTAAAATTTCCAGCTAACTATAACTGGTTTTGTCAGTGAATTTAATAGGTTTTTTAAATGCTAATTCCTAACTATAACTGGTGTGAAACCTATGGTTTTTTCAGTGAATTTCAAAGGTTTTTTAAATGCTAATTCCTAACTATAACTGGTGTGAAACCTATGGTTTTTTCAGTGAATTTCAAAGGTTTTTTTAATGCTAATTCCTAACTATATAAGACCTGAAAGCCCACCAGGAATCTCCAGTATGCACCAGGGGACTGCATTGCAGAGAGGTGTAATGAAGCCACAACCCTTTTTACACCTCTCTGCAACGCAGCCCCCGTGCATGTTTGAAGAGGGGAAACTAATTCCCCTTGCATACTGGGGGCCCCTGGGGGCCAATTAGCCCACCTGGAACCTCCAGTATGCGCCTGGGGCTGCATTGCAGAGGTGTAATGAGACTATGCCCCTTGTTACACCTCTCTGCAACGCAGCCCACTGCCGCGTTTGCAGAGGGGGAACTAATTCCCCTTGCATACTGGGGGTCCCTGGGGTCAACTAGTCCACCAGGAGCCTCCAGTATGCGCGAGGGAGCTGCATTGCAGAGAAGTATAATGAGGCCACACCCTTGTTACACCTCTCTGCAATGCAGGCCACTGGCGCGTTTGCAGAGGGGGGACTAATTCCCCTTGCATACTGGGGGTCCCTGGATCATATCTGCCCAAACACCGATATTCCGAACGATTGTAAATGACTTTTCTTGAGAAACATTTGGATTTGGATTATCATGTCCTATACTTTGGAATTTTTGAAAGACTGACTTTGAGGATGCTATAAATTACTCAAGTCTGCCCGAATTGTGTGGGTAAAATTGATACCTAGTCACTTTTAATAAGAATATACTTATGTCTCGTCTAACATTTGGAAGAAATATCTAGTTATATGACAACGGGATACCGACATAACTTGAAGGAAATAAGAACGCCCTGAAGAAGTTCTGTTGTACAGAACGAAACGTTTCGGCTGGCTGTGGTACATAAACTTAAGGAAAATAAAAGCATTTGAATATACACCAAGATTCAGCGCTTCAATAAGTACTCTAAGTGATATGATTTGATTGGACTCATTGTGAAAGTGGTGCTGTGCCAAACTTTGGAATATTCTCCACTACTCTCTACTACTTACTCTCTCCTACTCTCTACTACTCACTCTCTACTGCTCTCTACTACTCACTCTACTACTTACTCTCTACTACTCTCTACTACTCACTCTCTACTACTCACTCTCTACTACTCACTCTCTACTACTCTCTACTACTCACTCTACTATTCACTCTACTACTCTCTACTACTCACTCTCTACTCTCTATTACTCACTCTCTACTCTCTACCTCTCTACCTCTCTCTTCTTCTCTCTCTACTAATCTCTACCTCTCTACCGCTACCTCTCTACCTCTCTACCTCTACACCTCTACCTCTCTCTACACGCACACATATAGACATATATGCATATATATATGTGCATATGCATTTATATATATGTATGTGTATGTATAAAAAAAACAACTAAACATTTTTTTTTCTAAACAGCTACTTTTACAACGGTCATTCTTTTTCCCCATGGTAAGCTCCCCGGTACGCTCCCCGGTGCGCGTACCGGGCGCTCCCCCCGCGAAAATAAAAAAAAAAAAAATTTTTTTTTTTGCCCCGCGGGGCCCTTTTATGGCCCCCACATCAAACCTAGGGGGTCAAGGGGGGGTCTACTCTGCCCCCTTATGGTCATTTCCCTCTTTGTTTTGGCCACCTCTCGTGTCTCGATCCTACCGAGACACAAGATGGCGGCCGCCCCGGACTGTTTAGAATGTTTACAGACACCCCAGAGCCAATCAGCTTTCTGCGCGCAAGTCGCGTGGCGCGCCCGGTGCGCGTACCGGAGCGCTGCTATAGATATATATATTTTTTTGAACCTTAATTACTCAAAATCCACTGGAGGACATATCTTGAGACATAGCAAAGGCACATCGGGCTACCAGTCCCTACAATTTTGCCAAGTTTGGTGGAAATCCATTCAGCCGTTCGGGCTAAAAGTGAAATCGACCGCCCTATGGAAATTAACATGGGGAAAACGCGTTTTGGGACCCCCCTTTTATCTCGGCCCCCGCTTGACGAATCCCCCCCAAACTTTCAGGGAAGGACCGGAACGCCGCGAGGCCATTTTGAGGAAATTTTCAGGCAGATTCGTCAACCGGCGCCAAAGTTATTCCAAATAGAATGTTGAGATTTAACATTGAAAAAAATCCTAACTATAACTACCTACTGGCGACCGCCAGTAGGTAATATATATATATATATATATATATATATATATATATATATATATATATATATATATATATATATATATATATATATATATTCACTGAAAAAACCATAGGTTTCACACCAGTTATAGTTAGGAATTAGCATTTAAAAAACCTATTAAATTCACTAAAAAAAACATAGGTTTCACATCAGTTATAGTTAGCTGGAAATTTTACTGACATAAAACCATTGAAATTCCACGTTATAGTTAGTTGGACTCACTATAACTTGCGCGTGTAATGCACTGCACTGCCCCCGGGCGCGCCCCGGGGCGCGTAGCGTAAGCGCGTCGGGTCATGTGACCTGAAAATAACACTTCTCATTGGTTCAGGACAGTTTTTTTTCCAAATGATTAAAGACCCCACCTTTTTTCCTTATTCTGACTTTGTCCTTTGACTGAGGAAGACCTGTTTGTACCTCTCTGTACCTTTTTGATCTTTATAATGGCTACAGTAGCAGCAGCAGCTGGTGCATCTGCCCCACCACCACCACCACAACAACCAAGAGGACCAGCTCAAGATCACATTGGTGGTATACAAGAGGAGGAGGAGGAAGAGGAAGAGGAGGATGGTGGAAGATGGCTGTCTGAACAAAATACCCCATACAAGCCCAAGTCCCACATTGTATGGGAGTTTTTTTCACTCCCAGAGGGCAAGAAAAAGTGAATGCGGCCAAGGTAACTTGCCTAACCTGTAAGGAAGAACTCTCAAGGGGCAACCCAAACAAAAAATATTCCTTTGGTAACTATACCATGATTCGACATATGACCCGTAAGCACCATAACAACTATTCTCGTGCAGAGCTCAGGGAACTGGCCAGTAACCTCCCCCAGTCTTCAAGGACCACCTCCCAAAGAAACGAACCCACTTCATCGGGACCAGAAACAGAGATGATGCCTTGTATTCAGCCACGATTTGCTGATTTTAAAATCACTTGTTCTGCATGTGGCAAGCTTATCGCCTATGGTGAAAAGAGCGTAAAGCTCATCGTCCTTGCAGGTGACAATCACAAGTGCCCCAAAAAGAAGTAATTGTTTGGGTTTTTGTTTTTTTGCTCCAGTTGAGCCAGTTTCAATTCCCTTTTTTTTGTTTCTCCCCCTAAAAAAATACAAAAAAATATAAAACTGTTTTGAAAAGCCAAAAAAAGTACAAAATGTTCAAAAAACAAAAAAATATATAAAACAAAAAGAAGAAAAAAAAAAGTTCTTTTTAGAACTACCTCCAATTTAAAAAAAAAAAGCTTCATTTTTTAAAAAACTCTGTCATTCTTTTTTCCTCATAGTACGCTCCCCGGTCCGCTCCCCGGTGCGCCTACCGGGCGCTTCCCCCGCGCAAAACGAAAAAAAAAAATATTTTAAATGCCCCGCGGGGCCCTTTTATAGCCCCCACATCAAACCTAGGGGGTCAGAGGGGGTCTATCCCTGACGCCTTATGGTCATTTCCCCCTTTGTTTTACCCACCTCTTGTGTCTCGATTTTACCGAGACACAAGATGGCGGCCGCTCCGGACTGTTTCGAATGTTTACAGACACCCAAGAGCCAATCAGATTTCCGTGCGCACCTCGCGTGTCAAGCCCGGGGTGCTCCCCGGGGCGCGCTTACAGATATATATATTTTTTTGAACCTAAATTACTCAAAATCCACTGGAGCACATATCTTGAGACATAGCAAAGGCACATTGGGCTACCAGTCCCTACAATTTTGCCAAATTTGGTTGAAATCCATTCAGCCGTTCGGGCTAAAAGTGAAATCGACCGCCCTATGGAAATTAACATGGGGAAAACGCGTTTTGGGACCCCCCTTTTATATCGGCCCCTGCTTGACGAATCCCCCCCCAAACTTTCAGGGAAGGACCGGAACGCCGCGAGGCCATTTTGAGGAAATTTTCAGTCAGATTCGTCAACCGGCGCCAAAGTTATTCCAAATAGAATTTTGAGATTTAACATTGAAAAAAATCCTAACTATAACTACCTACTGGCGACTGCCAGTAGGTAATATATATATATATATATATATATATGAGCAATGAGAGGGAGGTGGAACCGGAAATAGATCCCTCCATGATATCAAATACGGTAATCAACTTGTCGGATGTCAACCTCAATAAGGCAGAACTACAAATCCTTGCACTGGGCCTGTCTTTTAGTCCGGAGAGTAGCTTTAACTATTCTGAAACTAGAATGGATGTTTATAAGTTCATCCGCAAACTAAAGCTACAGAAATTCCACAAATTGAAAGCTAAGAAAACACCTACAGAAGCATCTAACATCGTTCCAAGTCCTCCGTTATTGTCAGCAGGGGATGTCTATTTATATCAGGACTTACAACAACTACAGAAGGGGCAAGACACTACTAATACTGATTTGGGGTTGGAATACACGGATTTGGGAGGCACCATCAGACACCTTTCAAACCCAAGTCGGTATTCCAGCCCATAATGCCGTATGACAATTTGGATCTTTTCCATGAACAGGTGACTTTGGACTTGAAGGAACTATACAAACATATTCATTCAGACAGTGCTCAATTGAACCATAAACAGCGGTGTTACATTGAACTTATGAAAAAACTGCAGGGCAATGAAAACCTTATTGTAAAGCAATCGGACAAGGGGGGGAACATTGTCCTATGGCCTCGGCAGCTGTATATGGAAGAGGCATATTTGCAGCTTAATAACACTTTATGCTAGAAACAGAGTAATTTGCGAATTGTTAAAGCCTCTTGGTCGAATTACTATGGTAAATTGGTGGCTTGGAAGAGTGGCGGGCTGATTAGTAATGACGAATATCTCTTTTTAAAAAATGATCACCCTGTCATTCCATCCTTATATCTTTTACCAAAGGTCCACAAAAACAGCCAAAAACCCCCAGGACGCCCTATTATTTCTGCAATAGGTAGTATCACAGAAAATACATCCAAATATGTGGATTACTTCCTGCAGGAATGGGTATTGTCTTTACCATCATACATTAGAGATACCACAGATTTTCTGTGTAAAATTAAAGACATCTCTTTTGGGGGATGACCTACTATTCATTACCATGGATGTGACCTCCTTATATACTTCCATCAGTCACCTTGATGGAGTCGAGGCTATTGAACACTATCTAAATCGCAGGTCAGCATTCTTCCATCTACATAATAAGATGCTTGTTGATATGGTTAAAATGTGTCTGGAGCATAATTATTTTTACTTTGACAACACTATTTTTCAACAAATAAGGGGCGTTGCCATGGGGGCCTGCTTCTCTCCCAGCTATGCTTGTTTGCATATGGGGCTGTGGGAGGAGCAGGTCCTCAATAGGCAGTATGAGGACATCTTGAAGGAACATGTCGCCTTGTGGTTAAGGTATATAGATGACCTTTTCCTGATTTGGAGGGGGTCAGAAGAATTAGCCACTCAATTTGTCAAGGGTTTAAATACCAACCATTTAAATTTGGAATTTACTGCCCACATGAGTAAAGACTCGGTGGTCTTTTTGGATACGGAAGTCTTTATATCTGATGGCTCCATATCCACTAGGCTTTACCGGAAGCCCACTGCGGGCAATTCATTGCTGCACGCATCGAGTCATCATTCTTTGCACTTGGTACATAGCATCCCCTATGGGGAGATGCTTAGAATCAAGCGCATTTGCAGAATTGAACAGGAATGCAAAATTGCTCAGACAGCATGTAAGAAAAGATTTCTCATGAGAGGCTATGCAGCCTCCATTGTGGACAAAGCCATCAACAGGACTCGAAACCTCAGCAGGGAACAGGTATTAGGTTCGGGTAGGATCAGCCCAATTGGGACTGATAGCCAATCATCTAAAGTCAGAGTCATCTTAGGCTTTAGCAAACAACATGGTGCAATTAGACGTATCCTTAAACGCCATTGGGGTTTACTTTTACGGGACCCCATAATTGGTGATGATTTGACTCAACATAACCGATTGCCACAACTTGCTTTCAGAAAAGCTCGATCAATGGCAAATTGCATCGTCAAAAGCAATGCGGAGATCAAATCACCCACAAACTGGTTATCAAAGCAAAAGGGGTTCTTTAAATGTCTAACATGTAAAGCTTGTAACCATGCCAAAAATGTCAAAACCTATAATACCCCTTTCTTACCTAAACCTGTCAAAATCACCAAGAGAATTACCTGCAAAATGGAACACGTGGTATATGTTTTGGAATGCCCGTGTGCACTGTGCTATGTGGGCAGTACAAAATTGCCCATGCACAGGAGAATTCTCCAACATATCCGTGCCATTACAAATAAAGATCAGGCATACCCGGTGGCGAGGCATTTCGAGGTAGTCCATAATAGCAATCCTACCCTTTTGAATTATTTTGCCATCGATTGCATACCCTTGTCACGTAGAGGGGGCAACAGGGAGAGCGCACTGCGCAAATTTGAGACTAAATACATTTTAGAATTAAACACTAAGTCTCCCTTTGGTTTGAACGCGACCGAAGATCTATACACATGTTTATAAAACATAATTCATATGTATATAGGAATATGGGTCTGACAAACAATGCAAGGGCAGTTTAAGCTATCCGATCTCATAAATTCTCATTATGTGCATATCTTATAAATTCCCTTTTGGTTTCTGTTTTTTTTAATTTCTTTATACATCACTTATGTGGCACTCTTCACATTTGTTATAATACATATTTTTATCTATACACCTTGGAATATTTCAAGGTATGGGAAATCACTATTTAATAGTTCGGCCATTACCTACCCCTTTTCTGCCTAGAACAAATTCTTCCAGTAAGCTGTGCTTGCCCACTTGGGCATGAATGCAGTAACAACCCCAGAATATGGGTAACTGTGTGTATATTATTTGTAGCAGCAATTTCAGAATTTATACAGTACCACAACCATGGCATTGAGTGATGATATGGGGACCCATTCCATTATACATTCAGTTTGGGTCCAACAGCTTGTATGCCTATATATTATTATTGCACACAAGATGCACCAGCACTTAAAGGTGGTTGAAAATGAATTGTTTATTGATTTTATGAATATTGTTATAATAATATTTATATTTTTAAACATTGTCATATATTTATAGTCTTATATACTTTTGCCATGGTTTAAATCTAAGAATTTGCAATGAATTTGTTGAAATGCATTTTCTGATAGCTGCTATTCGTGAAGGAATGAATTGTTTGGCTGCGTTTACTTTTGTAGTCTTTCTTCACAGTTTGAAATGTATAGTCTGTCTTTCAGTTTTTGTATAGAGTTTGCACAGCTGTAAATAATGATATTGGCACTTTAAAAGGGCGGTTAACTTTAGGCAACGCGTCATGTGATCAAGGTCCAGGTGGGACCAAAACGCGTCATGGCGGCTTTGGTGCGGGATATTTGAAAAATAAAATTTGGCACGAAGAACTTTATGGGTCCGCCTGTTCATCTGCTTACTGAAAAGCTACTTTGGTGAAGTACGATTATATATATATATATATATATATATACATATATATATATATACGAACAAATCCCTTTCCCGCGGGAAGGGGAAAGAGACAGCACTCACGGATTTAAATTTTCCCAATGTTCTTTTTATTCTTTTCTTCGTTGTCAATTACTCCAACCAATACACAAACCAACACGTTTCGCAACAGCAGTTGCTTGATCACGGTCGATTGCTAATGTGGATTCTCCTCCTATATGTTAGAGGGACCCGCCTTGTATATACATTTACTTCCTGTTAATCAGCAGGAAGTAGCTGGGAAATGTAGTTTACATTTAAACAGTGCGTTAAAACATATGTATTAACGGTGCAATCGTGAGATCCGGTTTATGCACACATCAGGTGATACGAAATTAAACAGTGTCTATGTGTCTGTCACATTGCTAGAAACATGTCATTCCATATCTGTATCGTTACTTTGTATTTCACGGAAACATCAGCATAACAACATTGTGGATTACCAATTCGCCCTCTAGTGGGCAGACTCAGTATTTTTAAGTAAAATGTTACCAAAATGAAGCCCTCCAGTGTATGTATATATATATATATATATATATATATATATATATACACACACACACACACAAACACGGATTGATATTTTTAAATTCGTAAGGAAGGTCAAGCTAATGAAAATTCATGAACTTCACCCTAAAGACAATACCCTTGCAATAAGAGAAGAAGAGACAGGTTTGGGTATCTTAACAGGAAGAGACTTGGGGCCAGATGTAGGTAATTCATATTTACCGACTCTTAAATACCGAATTTTACAGAGTCGGTAAATATGAAGGGGGGGAGATGTAGGTATTACCGAATCTGTAAACACCGAGTCGGTATTGCCCATTGATTCCTATGGGCCTTAAAGGCCATAGGAATCAATGGGCAATACCGATTCTGTAATTACAGAATCGGTAAATACCGAATTTTGCAAGGGTGCAGGGGGTGTCACTTTGACACCCTCTGGCACCCCAAAAATAGGCATGTGCGCCATGTGGTACACAGACATGCCCTAAGGGCATGTCTGTCTGTCACATGGCTAGGTGTCCATGCACACATGTGCATGCACACCTGAATTCGGTATTTTAACACCCAATTGGATTGGGTGGTAAAATACCGAATTTGTAGGGCCTTTGGGACTCAGAAGAGTCCCACCTACATCTGGGAATTACCAAATCGGTAAAAATACCGATTCGGTATTTGACAGATTCTGTAAATTTACCGATTCGGTAAATTTACAGAATCTGTAACAATCTGACAACCTACATCTCAAGATGCCAAATACCGGTCGGAAACGGCCGAATTAGTCCGTTTCCGACCGGTATTTGCCACCTACATCGGGCCCTTGGAGGCTATATCAATAGCACGAGAACTATTGGAGGAATCGGATTCCCAGATGGACCCATCACTATCACGACGCAAATCTTGGAAGAAGGTGGAATTACACAGCAAGGCTGTAAGAGTAATATGACTATCAAATCTAAATATATTCTTAAAAGCAGTATAGATACCTTCCAAGAGGTAGTGATTGGAGAAATGTAAAATCTACAGAAAAAGAAATTCAATGGTGCAAAAAGAAATTTTAATAAAGAGGAATGGGATATCATCAAAAGCCTGAGAGAGGATGAGGACATAGTAATCAAGCCGAGTGATAAAGGGGGGAATGTAGTAATTTTGAAAAAACAACAATATGAAGACGAGGCACTCTCGCAGCTGAAAAAACTTGATCACTACACCCCCATTAAATGAGAAAAATATCTGGAGAGCATCATGAAGTTTCATACCCTAATTAATCTGTGAATGGAAAGATAAGGGTATAATGGATGTAAAGGATTGGGCAAACTTGAAGTGTGAACATCCTCAAATAGCGACATACTATCACATGCATAAAGTCCATAAGAGTAAGATCTGGCCTCCAGGGCGTCCCATCGTGTCAGCTAAGGACAGTCTTTTGGAAAAAACCTCGATCTATATAGATACATTTATTGCACCATTGGTGAAAGATCTAAGCTCTGACCTAATGGACACAAAATTTTTTTTACAAACAATACAAGGAGTGATTTGAAAAGAGGACTTAATATTGATAACATTGGACAATGGAAGCCTCTATACCTAGTCTAGGACACCCCCCGCGCCGCACGGCCACCAGCTGTTGCGTGTGCCTCCCGCCTGCCTGCCTCGTTGCCCCTGCTGCCGCCGTGTGACCACGCCCCCTGCCACCGAGCGGCGTGGTCTCCTGCGTGATAGCGCTGTTCTCCTGCTGTGCCCCCCTGCCTGCTGAGTTATATTGTGTTCATTTTTGTTCTTTTCTACATTTGTATTGTGCTTGTATTTTCGCCTGTCCCCCTGTTTCTTGGTCTCCTCCCTCCCCGCTCCCCGCTTCCCGCCACCGCCGCTAACCACGCCCCCTTTTCTTTCTGTACCCTCCCCGCTCCCGCCTCCCCGCTGCTCCGCCCTCCCTCACACTTGGCCATATATGGCGACCGTGCGACGCAGGTGAGTGTGACCTAGTCTAGGACACCTCCCGCGCCGCACGGCCACCAGCTGTTGCGTGTGCCTCCCGCCTGCCTGCCTCGTTGCCCCTGCTGCCGCCGTGTGACCACACCCCCTGCCACTGAGCGGCGTGGTCTCCTGCGTGATAGCGCTGTTCTCCTGCTGTGTGCCCCCCTGCCTGCTGAGTTATATTGTGTTCATTTTTGTTCTTTTCTACATTTGTATTGTGCTTGTATTTTCGCCTGTCCCCCTGTTTCTTGGTCCCCTCCCTCCCCGCTCCCCGCCACCGCCGCTAACCACGCCCCCTTTTCTTTCTGTACCCTCCCCGCTCCCGCCTCCCAGCTGCTCCGCCCTCCCTCGCACTTCGCCATATATGGCGACCGTGCGAACGCGCAGTAGTCACGCGTAGCGGGCGCGCCGATTGTGCGCCGAAGGCACGCTAAAGGTAAGCCCGTCTACGCCCGTCCGCGCCTGGACCGCGCCCAGCGCCAGGACCCCTGGCCCCCACCGACGGAAGACGACCCGACTGTCCTACAACGCCACCGAACTCTACGCACTCAACACCGGCGGGATCCCTGGATGCTACCGAGCCACCCCGAGGCGCACCCACGGACCCTTCAGCTGCCACGCCTGCAAGTTCACCTGCATCCGGACCTGCCCCACACCAGCACCCGCCAAGCCGAACACCAGCAGCAACCACCTCAAGTGCATCCTGCTCAACACCCGCTCCGTCCACAGGCACGCCATCGAACTCTGGAACCTCCTCGACACCACAGCTCCTGACGTCGCCTTCCTCACGGAAACCTGGATGAACGACTCCTCAGCGCCCGACATCGCCATCGCCATACCAGAGGGCTACAAGATCACCCGAAGAGACCGCGTCAAACAGACTGGAGGAGGCATCGCCATCATCCACAGGGACACCATCCACATCACGACCAACACCGACGACACCCTGAAAACCGCCGAACACTTACACTTCCAGATCCGTACCGACCCGAAGACCACCCTCAGAGGCACCCTGATCTACCGACCCCCGGGACCACGCACACAATTCAGCGAGGACATCGCCGACTTAGTCAGCCCGCATGCCCTCCCCTCCGCTGACTACATCCTCCTGGGGGACCTCAACTTCCACCTGGAGAACAACAACGACCACAACACCACCACCCTGCTCGACAACCTCGCCAACCTCGGACTCAAGCAGCTGGTGTCCACCCCCACCCACCTCGCCGGACACACACTCGACGCCGTCTTCTCATCCAGCAAAGACATCGCCTTCAGCCACGCCACTGGAGGAACCACAGCTGCGTCCACTTCACCTTCAGAAGAACGACGATCCACCACCACCAGCAACCGGTTGCTCGAAGAAGCTGGAACAAGATCACAGCCGACCAGCTCGCCGCTTCCCTGAGCCAGCACCCCCCCGCCAGCTCAGCGAACCCCAGCCAGGCCGCCGACAACCTCACGAAGTGGATCAACAACTGCGCGGACGAACTCGCCCCACTGAGGAACCCGCCTAGCAGACCCGGCAGCAAGAAGGCCCCATGGTTCACCGACGAACTCAAGAGCTCCAAGAAGAACTGCCGAGCCCTCGAGAAAGCCTGGAGAAGGGAACCAACACCGGACAACATGACCGCCCTCAAGCTTGCCACCCGGAAGCACCACCAACTGATCCGCGCCACTAAGAAAACTGCATTCAAAGAACGGCTGGACAACAACGCACACAACTGCAAGGAACTCTTCAACATCGTCAAAGAGCTCTCCAACCCCAACGCCGGAAACAACGACATCACCCCATCGCAAGACCTCTGCAACTCCCTCGCCTCCTACTTCCACAACAAGATCGCGGACATACACAACAGCTTCAGCACTCAACCGACGCACGCCACAACCGAACCACCGCCCCCCACCACCACCCTCCGCGCCTGGACTCCGATCAGCACCGAAGACACCATCCGCTTGATGGACTCCATCCATTCCGGATCTCCGACCGACCCCTGCCCTCACCACGTCTTCAACAAGGCCGACGCAGTCATCGGACCCCACCTGCGGGACATCATCAACACCTCCTTCGACACCGCCACCTTCCCGGAGAGCTGGAAGCATGCTGAACTCAGCGCCCTACTCAAGAAACCTACAGCGGACCCCACCGAACTCAAGAATTACCGCCCCATCTCGCTCCTCCCGTTCCCAGCCAAAGTCATCGAGAAGACCGTCAATAAGCAGCTGGCCGCCTTCCTCGAGACGAATGGATCCCTCGACCCCTCACAGTCTGGCTTCCGAGCCAACCACAGCACCGAGACCGCCCTCATCGCTGCCACCGATGACATCCGAGCCCTGATGGACAACGGAGAAACAGCGGCCCTCATCCTCCTAGACCTCTCCGTGGCATTCGACACTGTCTGCCACCGCACCCTAGTGCAGCGCCTCAGCAACGTCGGAATCCAGGAGAAGGCACTGGAATGGATCATCTCCTTCCTCGACGGAAGAACACAGAGAGTCCGTCTACCACCGTACAAGTCAGAGGCCACCGAAGTCATCTGCGGCGTCCCTCAAGGATCCTCACTGAGCCCCACCCTCTTCAACGTCTACATGAGCCCCCTCGCGGCCATCGCACGCCAACACAACCTCAACATCATCTCCTACGCTGACGACACCCAGCTGATCCTCTCCCTGATCAACGACCCCGCCGCCGCCAGAGCCAACCTTCACGAAGGGATGAAAGACGTAGCCGAGTGGATGACGACCAGCCGCCTGAAACTGAACTCAGACAAGACGGAAGTCCTCATCCTGGGCTCCTCGCCCTCCGCCTGGGACGACTCCTGGTGGCCCCCCGCCCTGGGCAGCGCACCCAAACCGACAGACCACGCACGCAACCTGGGCTTCATCTTGGACTCCTCCCTCACCATGACCAGACAAGTCAACCCCGTCTCCTCGTCATGCTTCAACATCCTGCGCATGCTACGGAAGATCTTCCGGTGGATCCCCACCGAGACCAGGAAGACGGTCACACAGGCCCTCGTTACCAGCCGACTGGACTACGGCAACGCCCTCTACGCCGGAACCACCGCCAAGCTCCAGAAGAGACTCCAGCGGATCCAGAACGCCTCAGCCAGACTCATCCTCGACATCCCACGACACAGCCACATCTCCGGACATCTGAGAGACCTGCATTGGCTCCCCGTCAACAAAAGAATCACCTTCCGCCTCCTCACCCACGCACACAAAGCCCTACACGATCAAGGCCCCAGCTACCTCAACAACCGCATCAACTTCTACGCTCCCAAACGACATCTCCGATCAGCCAGCCACGCCCTCGCCGCCGTCCCCCGCATCCGAAGAACGACAACAGGAGGAAGGTCCTTCTCCTACCTGGCCGCCAAGACCTGGAACTCCCTACCGACCGACCTGCGCCTGACCCAAGACCACCTCTCCTTCAGGAAGAAGCTCAAGACCTGGCTATTCGAGCAGTAGCAGCACTCCCCACCCCCCCCAGCGCCTTGAGACCCTCCGGGTAAGAAGTGCGCTATATAAATGCCTGTGATTGATTGATTGCCCTTGTGATCGCCCTTGTGCTGTCTAGGCTGGACTACTCAAATAGTTTATATTTGGGCCTTCCAGCCAGGCAGCTCAAGAGGCTGCAGCTGGTTCAAAATCAGGCGGCCAGGCTGATCTGTGGGCTTCCTAAATGGCAGTCCATCAGGCCAGGCCTGGCAGACCTGCATTGGCTGCCGGTAGCCCAGAGGGCGGCTTTTAAAACCGGCTGCATTATCTTTAGGGCATTACAAAGCAAAGGCCCCAAATTTATCATCAACCTGCTTGCCAGATACACCCCCTCCCGCAGCCTCCGTTCTGGTCACAATAACTTGCTCACGGTGCCGGTTGTTAGGAAGCAACGTCAGGGCGGCAGCTCTTTTCATTTTCTTGCTGCCTCCCTCTGGAACTCCTTGCCAGCTTCTTTAAGGTCACACGAGGATATTCTAGCCTTTAGACTAGCCTTTAAGACCTGGCTTTTTAGAGAAGCCTATCCTTAGACGTTCTAAGTTGTCCTCCTGTTGTTGTGTTATGCTCTGAAAACTTCCTACAGCGCCATGAAGCCTACGGGCGTACGTGCGCTTTATAAGCCAAATTTAACATAACATAACATAACATTGATACATCTATAAGACATGAAGACGGCCTGAAGGCCATGAGATTCTTCCTGGACAGAAGGGCTCTAAAATACAGGACACACAACCAAATGTTAATTGACCTTACTGATTTTTGTTTAAAAAATAAAATTTTCCTGTTTTCAGGTCAACTGTATCTACAACTCCAGGGGACCGTGATGGGCACGTGCTTCGCCCCCAGCTACGCGAATTTATTCGTGGGCTGGTGGGAGGAGCACGTGGCTTGGGCGGAGCCTAATGAGAACTGGGTGGAGAAGATAGTACTCTGGACCCGCTATATAAATGATCTTTTCATCGTATGGCGTGGGACACAGACTGAAGCTGAGGAATATATTGGGATCCTCAATGAGAATCAACAAAATCTAAAATTTATCAGCCATACCAGCAAGGAAGATGTTTTCTATCTTGATCTCAGAGTGCACATACAGGATAACAAAATTCAGACAGCTCTCTATAGAAAACCAACGGCGGGAAACACTATCCTGCATGCAGGGAGCTGTCATCCACGCAATGTGGTCAACAACATTCCGTATGGAGAGTTTCTACGGATTAAGAGGAACTGCTCCACAGAAGAGGAATACATTAGAGCAGGACAGAATCCAGAAAAAGTTTTACAGAGAGGGGCTATTGCAAAGGTGTTCTAAATGAAGCTAAGCACAGAAGTGATGCCAGATCTAGAGATGATTTGCTCATTGATAAAGCCAAAAACAAAGATACAAAAGTAAGAGTAATTACTAATTTCAATGACAAATCACACCAGATGTTTCAAATCCTGAAGAGGAATTGGAACATTAAAATCAGATGGTGTAGTAGGAAGCTTGCTATCCGAGTATCCATTAATTACCTATCAGAAAAGCAATTCTCTGAGAGATCACCTAGTAAATAGCCATCACGAATCAAAGAGGAGAAAAAAGACGCCTGCTTTGGGATTTTATCCTTGCATGAAATGCAAGGCATGTAAAAACTCACAGAGAGTGAAGGAATATGAGGTACCAGGGAAATCACATAGGATGACAATTTCGAAACTGCTAAATTGCAATTCGGAATTTACTGTATACTGCCTGCTGTGCCAGTGCGGCAAAAAATACGTGGGCAGCACCACCAAGCAAACTAAACTCAGAATTCTTGAACACATGAGAGACATAAATACAAAAGATCAGAGTTACCTGGTGGCTCGTCATTATGAAAAAATGCACAAAAGCAATAGTAATCTGTTGAGCTTTTTTGTGTTGGACCAGTTGGTAAAAACAGAAAGAGGGGGTGATTGGGTCAAGAAATTGAGAACCCTAGAGTCCAAAATATATCATAATGCTCCAAACCAAGAATCCTGTAGGACTAAATAACGAAGAAGAGATGTGGGTGCACATTGGATGAATGAGATGCTTTCCCAACAATTTGACATGGCAGTAGGGAACTATCAGTCACCGTATGTTTTGTGAAAGAAAGGAATTTTTCCCCCTACCCTTCCTTCCCTCCCTTCCCTCCCTCCTTTCCCCAAAAAATTTGAAACTTGGTTTGAAACTGACCTGCAGCAAAACCAAATCTCCGGTCTAGAGATGTCACGTAATGTATGGAAAACGAAACAGCCCATCCAGGGCAGTATCATTTAAATATATTTAAATATACGTGACGAACCAGGCATATATATATATAGGCCGATCAGAAGTACATCTATAATGGTGATCTAGGATATGGATCTGATGAAATTAATAGCCCATTCAGGGCTTGATTGAGGGTAGAAATACCGATTTAAAAGTATAATATAATACTTTGTATCAATAACAATTGCATATGTGCGAAAAACATTGTGATTTATACTTTCAGAATACATGAATGCGGATGTACATAGACATAGCAAGATGGCCGCCACATAACAATGAATGAAATTGATATGCCTTCTTTTATGTTGTCGTTTTTAATCATGTGACTTGATGTCATGGTGAAGCTTTATTTAAACAAAAAAATGTCTCAGTCAGTCAACACTGACGAAGGCGGCAACGCCGAAACGCGTTTGTTGACTTGACGTGTGTGAAGAACGCTTTTGAATAAATGTGGCTATGGGACTACAAAGAACGACCTGAGTGTCCTTAATTGAGGAGCGGTTCTAAAGAATTTGAACTGTGTTTTCGAGATATATATATTCTGCTCAAGGTTTCCACCATGTTTGCTAAAGAAACCACGCACTCCGGGGGTAGTTCTTAGATGTTTATTTCAAAATTTGCAACAGACGCGTTTCGGCGCTCCACCTTCCTCATTGTTACAAACATTGATGTTCGGCGCCATGTTTTAACAGCAATCTGCGTGCATTAGTGGTAAAAACAGACAAGGGACTACGATCATGCGCCATATTGGATGTTGTTAACATTGTACGTCACATTCTGTTCAAGTGCACTAATGATTTCATAGTAGCTCATCTATTAAATTACGCTACAGTAATGCTTAAATTATATCATAAGTAGAATCAAACTTCTTACGCGCACTATGTAGATTTTAAATTACACGCACATTTCTGCGGTCATGTTATCACGCCGTATATCGGCCAAATTACTCAGCAATATCTGGGTTACCTATTCTCCCATACAATTATGTTACAGCTCGCTATTTTGACATGTAATGTTGATAACATTAATCCGAACTGCTCCCATATTATTTAGTGGCAGTGTCCGTTAAGGACTGAGCCATCTTGGAATTTCATACCCAGATTAAAATATGCCGTTTTGCCATGTAATAGCATGATCACTGTACCTAAACAATTGAAAATGTCACATATCATGTTTAGGTACAGTGATCATGCTATTACATGGCAAAACGGCATATTTTAATCTGGTATGAAAATAAACATCTAAGAACTACCCCCGGAGTGCGTGGTTTCTTTAGCAAACCTGGTGGAAACCTTGAGCAGAATATTTTGCGGGTCCTGTAACCGCATCACACACCCGTCTGTGAGTGCTCCCAGAACCTGCAGGGGATTGAGCGCGAAATATATATATATATATATATATATATATATATATATATATATATATATATATATATATATATCGATATCCAGCAGCAGACAGCAACAATGGTCAGAATATCAAACGGCCCCCACAACGCTAAGGATGCCTGGCCTCCACCTTGGGGGTGCCCAGGAGTGGACGCCTCACAGGGAAAGCCAGGATGGTTCCACAGCGGTATTCATACAAGCGCCTGGAGACCCTTGCGGGTGAGTAGTGCACAATACAAGTATCAATTTACATTTTTACATTTACCTTCGGGATCGGAGGCAGGGGAGGAAATGCGTAAGCAAATATCCCTGACCAATCTATCAAAAGTGCATTCCCCCTAGTCCCTGGACGGTGGAATCTGGACGCGAAGGAGTGGCATTTTTGTTTCCCTCGTCTGCAAACAAATCTATTGATGGACGACCCCATCGATGGAAACGGTCTGCCACCACCTCGTCCTTTAGAACATAGTCTGGCTGATCTTTGAAGTGCCGCCTGAGTGCGTCTGCCTTGATATTTTGCTCTCCTGGAAGGTGCGCTGCCACCACTGAGAGGTTCCGGGCTAGAAGCCAGTGCCAGATCGCCTGGGACTCCAGGGAGAGAGGGCATGACCGCGTACCACCCTGTTTGTTTAGATAGAACATGGTGGATGTGTTGTCGGTCTGGACCAGGACCGAGCTGGATTCGATTGAAGGTAGAAAAGCTTTCAGAGCAAGGTGAACTGCTCGCAGCTCCAACATATTGATGCAGTAGGATTGTTCCTTTGCTGACCACCGCCCTTTTACATCTGAAGGCACCCCATGTGTGCCCCCCCAGCCGTGCAGAGATGCGTCTGTCACCAACAATTGCACTGGAAGTGGCTGGTGAAATGGAACTCCCACCAACAGATTCCAAAGCGGAGTCCACCATTTGATGGAGGATCTCGCTGCCTGGGAGAGACCGATCCGATCTTCCCAGCGACCTGTCGTTTGATCCCACTGGTCCTCCAGAGTTTGTTGCAAAGGGCGCATTCTTAGCCTGGCGTTGGGGATGAGAAAGATGCAGGAAGCCATGGATCCCAGATAGGATGCCACCTGCCGAACTGTTGGATTCTCCGTCTGGAGTAGAATCCTGCACTTCTGCCGCATTGTAGAAAATCTCTCCTCCGAAGGAAACGCTCTTCCCAAGTTTGTGTCCAGAACGGAGCCTAGGTAGTGGATGGTCTGGGTGGGTTGTTGCACTGACTTCTCCATGTTGACATGAAGGCCGAGGTCGTATAACTGCTGCAGACAAACTTGCAAGTCGTTTCTCACTTGCAGAGGAGATGGCCCTTTTAGTAGCCAGTCGTCCAAATATGGATAGACGAAGAGACCTCTTCAGTGCAGGAAGGCTTTCACCACTGCCATGCACTTGGTGAAGCCACGCGGAGCCGACTTGAGCCCGAAGGGCAGGACTTTGTACTGGTAGTGTTTGTGGCCGACTACAAACCGCAGATACTTGCGATGGCGTAGGGCAATTGGAATATGGAAGTATGCATCTTGGAGGTCCACCGAACACATTTAATCTCCTACTTTTAGATGTGGACATATTTGGTGAAGGGCCAACCTGCGAAACTTCTCCTTCATTATGATCTTGTTCAGAAGGCGAAGGTCCAGGATAGGTCGGAACTTGTGCTCCTGATCTGTATATGGTGTTCTTCTACTTCTGCGCTGGGCACTGTGCTTCCTTCCCCGTGATCTGTCCGTGCGTTCCTCCTGTCATGGGGAACGTGATCTATAGTGCCTTCCCTCACGGGATCTCTCTGTGTGGGCTCTACGTCTAGGAGAGCTCTCCCTGTCCACTTCGCCACCATTCTTTTTACAGGAGACCTGTGAACAGGACTTTCATACTCCTGCATTCGCCTTGTCGCACCTGAATCCTGCCAGTGATGCAAAGGAAGTTGCTATCTTGGGGATAAACGAGCAGCAGAAGGAGCCTCCGTTTGATGTGATGGAGACTTATGAACAGGACTTCTAGCTTCCGGAGAGGCTGATCTTGTAGAAGCCCGCATGGAAGAGTGAGAAGAAGAATGGCGTGAGGCTGACTCCATCACCGGACCACCGATTCCTCTCTAGATCACACTGAGGTAGGTCTCGACATCGGGCGTGAGCCTCTCGACGCCGAACCAGCACGCATTCTAGAAGTCGATCTCCTTGGATCTTGACTTCTCGGCGTCGCAGTCGACGCTGCCTGGACCTCCTTTCTACTCGACGTCGACCGCCGTCTCGATGGCGACCAGTGTCGGTGAGAAGCAGGTGAAGAATGCTGATGCCTTGACGTCGAAGTAAAGCCGACGGCAGAGGACTTCTCGCTCTCGACACAGAGTGTCTCCGAGACAATGGCAGAGGGGAATGAGTCCTCGACGCCGAACACTGTCGAGACGACGACTGAGATCTCATCCTCGACGTCGATCGTCGCCGACGGTGGAGGAAGACTCTTGGCTCTCGATGTCGGTTGCCGAAGGATCTGCAACGACGGAGGGGAACCTGCTCTCAACGCCGAACGTCGTGTCGACGACAGCGGAGGGCCTGTAGTCCTAGACGCCGATCGTCGCCGGGTTGACTACAGCGGAGGGGTGATGGTCCTCGATGACAATCGTCGCCGGAGTGACGGCGGCGATGCTCCTCGACGCCGATCATTGCCGGGTTGACGGAGGAGGATCACGAATCTTCGATGTCAACGACGTACCCGAGTGACTTTCTTCTTGACGGCGAGCCCACTGTCGAAGGTCTTTTCTTGGATAAAGGACCCACCGGTAGATCTTCTCAGCGCCGAGCCCGACGCTGCTGTTGAAGGACGTGAGGTCTTGCTTCTAAATTGTGTTCTAGACCTCTTGGAGCCCTTCCACACCGGAGACCTTCCTCTAGATGATTTGTCTGCCAGGCCATGCAGGTGAATCCTTTCCCTGACCTTCAGAGTTCTTCTGGACAGGGTTTGGCAGTGAGGACAGGTTTTAGGGTCATGACCCTCAGGTAGACAAAGTATACAGACCTCATGAGAGTCTGTCTTGGCCTTTTTAGCACAAGAAGGGCAGGAGTCAAAAAGAGATGGCATTTTAAGATGTAAAAAATGCCCAAAACTGTCAAAAAAAGACAGTCCCTTACTTCAATAGATGTTAAAAGTGAAGAGAATTTCTGACAAAAATCAGAAAGAAGTGGAGCTGTGTTGCTAGGATCCTTCCTGAAGGAGCCGGAAAGAACAACTGACCTAACTGTCCCCCCTGAGGCATGATGGGAAGCATGTCAGGAGTGCCTTAAAGGCACAGTGTCAGTTTATATCTATGTTGCTATGAGTTAGCTTTTCAGTCTTTTTAGACTGTGGTTTGCAATGCAGCCTGGGAGCTGTCTAAGCTTTCAGTTCTTTATGAGATGTTCTACTGTCTGCTGAGCATTAAAACTGTTTCAAAACATGTTTTATTGTTGTTTTTCTCCATTTCTAATGCATGTTTTTCATGTTATGATGGGAAGTCCTTACAGCATGATTCAGCTCTGATGTGTATGAGGCTGCAGTTGCTTATCTTTGTTCTTCCAAGTGATTGGTTCGCCACCAACCCACCCAGTATGCGATTCCTGCAAGGGCAGCCTCCCAAGGTGGATCCTGACAGCACAATGTGTGTTGGTGTATTATTACCAACCCACGACCCTGCATGTACGCTAATGTGTGGTTGGAACGTGTGCGGGGACCGGAGGAGACTTGAGGATTTTAATTTACCGGACACAAACGCATTCGGCTCTACTTAAACACCAGCCCACATGGACTTTCCCTTTGCGATTTCCCATGCTTCTTGCCCAGGAAAAGATGTATCCTGGGTGATGTAGTGCCTACAGCGCTGCATTCGTTGGGACATCCCGTGACTGGGTATGGTGTGTGCTCTTACCTATTGGAGGGCGGCAGCAATATTTTAAGGCGGAGTTGTGGTCATGTTCCCGGTCAGCAGTGGCGTCTAAGGAAGGTCTGTGACCGAAATGCATTATGCCTACCTGCTTACCTGAATAAAGTCTCCAATGTAATCCTCGCGTTGAGGGGGGGGTGTGTGTGTGTGTGTGTGTGTGTGTGTGTGTGTGTGTGTGTGTGTGTAGGTGTGTGTGTAGGTGTGTGTGTGTGTGTGTGTGTGTGTGGGGGTGTGTGTGTGGGGGTGTGTGTGTGTGTGTGTGCGTGTGTGTGTGTGTGTACATCTATATATATATATATCTATATCTATATCTATATCTATATATATATATATATATGGGGCACATATATTGTGGTGTTTCCGGGGTCCCGCTCATGGCCGGAAAAATTCTAATGCTTATGACTATTGAGGAGGATCCCCTGGAAGAGAAATGTATTTATGTATAACCAATGGGAACAGTGTCCCACACCATCAAAGGGTAGCTTAAAAACTTTAGCAATGAAGTTTCCATATTTTTCAGGGTACAATATATCCACTCCAGAAACGTTTTACTTTAAAAATGGGAACAAAACAGTAATGAAAAGTATGTTAACAAATATAAAACAGATTTATTCTGCAGCCTTTATTGCCCTTACTGGTTGGTGTTTAAATAACAATTTCTTTTTATTTGGTAACAACATCTACATACAAAAAAGAGGTGTTGCGATGGGGGCTTGTTTCTCCCCCAGCTACGCGTGCTTGCACGTGGGCTGGTGGGAGGAACAGGTCCTCTTGCGCACCCATGGTGCATTGTACCAAAAACATGTCATACAGTGGTTAAGATTTATAGACTATGTCTTTATTCTGTGGAGGGGGAATCTGGAAAGTATCAATCATTTCCTTGCTTGCATTAATAACAATCAAGAAAACCTGAGATTCACTTCGAATGTGAGTACCAATGAAGCTAAATTCTTAGATGTAAAACTATACATTAAAGATGGCCGTCTTGTCACCAAAGTACATAGAAAGAAAACTGCTGGCAATAACATCCTACATGCCAGCAGTTCACATCCACGACACACCATTGACAATATTCCATTTGGGGAGCTGCTCAGGTTAAAACGAATTTGTAGCACTGACTTTGACCTACAGATCTGTACAAATGAAGCCTTAGATAGATTTAGGTGTAGGGGATATAAAGAGTCAGTTTTAAAAACTGCTATCCAGAAAACCAATGCTAGATCCCGCGAGTCCTTGTTCACCAACAATGAATCAACTGAACCAACTGACTCAAGGGAGGAACAAACTCCCAGGCTTATCACTGGATATAGCAAACAGGCCAGACAAATTAAGTCCATCATAAAACAGCGCTGGCCTGTTTTAAAAACAGATTTGGTTCTGGCCCCTAGGCTTCCAAACAACCCTGTGGTGACTTATCGGAGGAGACCCTCCTTTAAAACCCAAAACAATCATGAATTCCCTGAGTTAGCCAAACAAGATGATTGGTTGAAATCCCGGCCGGGATTCAAACGCTGCTCAACCTACAGAGCATGCAAATTTGGTAAAAACACTTCCCAATACTTGACACCGTTCAGTCCCATTGCCAAAAACATCAAGGGCACTTTCAATTGTAAAACAGATTTTGCGGTCTATATTCTGACATGCACCTGTGGCCTTAGATATGTGGGCAGGACAAAGCTACTGGTGCATGCCAGAATACTCCAGCATTTACGTGCCATCGTTAATAACGATGGCACATATCCCGTTGCCAGACATTTCAAAGCAATTAAAGCCATTAGTTATACTGTGCTTTGTTTTAGCAATCCATTGTACAAGAGCATTCATACGAGTATTATGTGTCATTGTAAATGGGCACTGACAATAGTTGTCTGACATTAAATCTAAACAACGTAAAATATGACAACTTTAAAAAAATGGAAAAGTTTGTGTTAATTTGGGCAACAAAATGTAAATAGTGCAACAATACCTCCTTTTACTCGATTTTGTATATATATCAAATTGTGGTTTGGAAAACAGACTATCTATGTCAGCTATATGTAGTGTGTCCTCAGTCTTTATGCTTCAATCACATGGTGTAGCAAATGAAAAAAATCGTTAATTGAATTCGTGCAATGTACCCTTTAAAAGGGATGTTCCTTTATTTGCCTGACGATCTGTGACCAAGGGCGGACGCCCGAAACGCGTCAGATTTTGGTGAACTTGCCTTTTTAATAAATCTTGCCGAATGAAGATTTGGACTCGCGTGGTTTTTCTTCGCTGCTGCCTTGTCGGTGGTTCTGTGGTGAAAGATTGCTGTTGATATATATATATATTTATTTATTTTTTAAATTTGTAAGGCGCAACAGCTACCCAAAAAGGGTTTCCCAGCGCCGAGACACAGCAAAATGAGGGCAAGGAATTTCTGGCTATTCTAGTTATTGTTCGAAACCCAAGTCTTTACGTGCCTTCTTAACCTAGCATGGTTTTCCTCCTTTCGAATGAAGGGAGGGAGTGCGTTCCAGAGGGATGGTCCAAGGTGGGCAAAAGATCTGCCTCCCATTTTTGCCAGTTTGAAACTTGGTACGCAGAAGTTGGCAGCTGATTGTGATCGAAGGTTTCGCTTGGGAGTGTAAGGATGAGCCAACGCTAGAAGGTATTTGGGTGCAGTACCAGCTTTGATTTTGAACATGTAGTTCAGGGCTTTGAAACGGATTCTGCTTTCTACCCTGAGCCAGTGGAGTTCACGGCGGTAGCTCGAGACTCCCGAAGTTTTGGGGATTCTGCACAATAGTCGAACAGCTGCGTTTTGGACAAGCTGTAGTCTACTGACTACAGCTTTGTTGGAACCAAGGTATAGAATATTGCCGTAGTCAAGCCGTGATGTTATGAGGGCATTGACTACGGTTTTTTGAGTGGATGAAGGCAGCATCCAGAGGATTTTTCTCAGCCATTTGATGATGGTAAGGCATAGGCCGACAACTTTGCTGGCCTGTTGGTTCATGGAGAGGGAGCTATCCATGATGACTCCCAAATTACGTAATTGAGTAACTGGGGTGGGAAGATTGCCCATTTGGTTGGGCCAGTGTGAGGGGTTCCAGAGATCTCGTTGTTTCCCTAAGAGAAGAATCTCTGTTTTGTCTCCATTAAGCTTTAGTTGATTTCTTGTCATCCAATTCAGGATGTTTTGAAGCCCTATTTTGAGGAGAGACGGAGATGATGGGCAAGATTCTGATAGGGAGAAAATATATTTGGGAATCATCGGCATAGGTCATGAGGGTAAGTCCGGATCTTTCCGCTAGGTCGGCCAGGGGTCTGAGGTAAAGATTAAAAAACAGAGGGCTCAAGATAGATCCCTGTGGCACTCCGTGCGGGGCTTTGAAAGTGTCGGAGCAGGCCAAGGAGGATGTAATTTGGAATGTCCGTTGAGCCAAGAAGGACCGGATCCATTCGAGCGCTTTCCCACGGACACCGTTTCTGTATAACGCCTTGATGAGTGTTTCGTGGGATATGGTGTCAAAGGCCGCGCGCTCAGGTCTAAGAGCACGAGCGCGACTGTTTGACCATTATCAAGGAGGTTCCGGATATGTTCTGTAACTCCTAGGAGGATGGTTTCTGTCGAGAACCCAGCCCGAAAACCCGATTGCAAAGGGTGCAAGAGCAAGTTGTTTTCCGCAAAGGTGGATAAGACCGAGTGGACGTGTCTCTCTAAGCATTTGGAGAAAGCAGGGACCAAAGATATGGGTCTATAATTTGCCGGAAGTTCTGGATTTGCTGTGGGCTTCTTTAACAGTGGCGTTATCATGGCGTGTTTCCAGAGGGCCGGAACTGTGGAACGTTCTAACGAGAAATTGAGCGTGTCCACAATGATTTCCAGGGAGCGATCGTCCAGTTGTTTAATTACTTTGATAGGTATCGGGTCCCTGGGGGAACCGGATTTGATGGTCGTAAAAATGGTTTTCAGTATGTTAACCGTGATGGGAGGCCAAGATTCAAGGGTATTCTCACAAGAGGGAGCATATTCCGTGTCAGCTAGAGGGGGTGGTTCATTGTTGATAGTTTTAATGTCCCTGATGATTTTCTCAATTTTTTCGGTGAAGAAACAGGCTAGATCTTGGCATTGGAGAGTGTTAAGAGGGGGAGCCGTAGCTGTGGTTTGTGCACCTGCGAGTTCTTTAACTTTATTAAACAGAGTTTTCGGCTTATTGGTAGCTTCCATGATGGTGTTCGAGACAAACAGAGCTCGCGCTTTCGCACAAGCAGTGTGGTATAGATTTCTGGCTGCATGGTAGGTCTTTTTTGCATCAGGGGCGTAGTCTTTTCGCCATTGACGCTCAAGTGCCTTGCATTTAGATTTTTCAGTTTTCAAAAGGTCATTAAACCATGGGGCAGGTTTCCTTTGATATGAGGGGTGGGTAAGCAGTGATCAGCGGCGTCACTGATCCATTTTTGGGTAGCTACTGCTAAGCTATCCATGTTGTGACCTTTCGTAGGAGGGTTTTCGTGGAGTGCTGCGTTGAGTTTTGCCATGTCCAGTAATTTCCAGTTTTTCCTGGACGTAGCTGAAAAAACAGATTGCATAATGGTAGTAGGTGGGAGATTGATGCTAAATTTTACTAGATGGTGGTCAGACCAGCAAATGGGGATGGTATCGTGCCATTTTAACTCGTTGATATTAGAAATAATGGGGTCAAGTAAATGGCCCACTTTATGGGTAGGTCCAGAGTTGGCTAAGGTCAGGTTGAGGGCAGTCAGATCCTCTAACAAATTAGAGCAGAAGGAGATAGAGGGGTCGTCAAGATGTAAATTAAGGTCCCCGATAAGTGAGAAGTTTTTGGAGGCTATATAGTACGGGGTGATTTAATTGGCTAGATTTGACGCCCATTTGGATGAGTTACCGGGGGGCCGGTATATCAATAGGCCAGATATCGTAAAGTTCGGGTTCAATGATAATTTAAAAGAGCCGGCTTCGCAGTCAGGGATGTCGGCTGATTCTAACGTACATTTCAAGTCTCTATTGAAAATGATTGCAATTCCGCCACCTAGTTGTTTATTTCTATCTATCCTGATGATTGCATAGTTGGCGGGAAGGGCAGTAGCAACGTCTGGGCCAGCACTCTCGTGTAGCCACGTTTCTGTCAGGAAGAGAGCGCTAGGTTTATCTTCCAGTAGGAGGTTAAAGATGTCTAATTTGTGATTGGGTAGTGAGCGGCAGTTAGTACTGTAAAGTAAGAATTCTTGTGCCTCAACGTCAACGTGACGCTGTTTGCGTTTCCTGTGCCTCTTTGCAGCGTCAGGATAAGGTTGGCGAATGGTAAGGGTAAGGTTGCAGTTTGGGCAGGAGGTAACTCCAGTTTTATGGAATTCGAGCGTTGTACACCTAGTGTTAGTGATCGGGCGTAGCGCTCTTAGTTGACTAGGGGATCTTACCAGCCTAATATGAGTAGGTGGAGCATAGTCTTCTGCCCCGTGCCCCGTCCTGGCCCAGACGGGCTAGTCTTTGGCGTGTCTTCGGCGTGCTGAGGGCGCGCCCGGCTGCGCTCGTCCGCTGCGCTTCCGAGGAGTGAGCATTGTTATGGGGAGGAAGAGGGGGCGTGGCTTCGTGAAAGGGGCGTTGCCTATTGTCTCGTGCGTGGTGATGGCGGCGAAGTTTTGGCCCTCCCTACGGCAGCGCTGGCTCGGCTGCGCAGGAGAGTGTCCCCAAAAACCAGAGACAGCTAGGATCGACTACGTAGCTATCAGAGCACAAAATGTTATTAAAATCAACAAATGTGGAAATATGCAAGGCTTTGTTTTTAAAATCAAGCAATGTGGGGCACATATATTGTGGTGTTTCCGGGGTCCCGCTCATGGCCGGAAAAATTCTAATGCTTATGACTATTGAGGAGGATCCCCTGGAAGAGAAATGTATTTATGTATAACCAATGGGAACAGTGTCCCACACCACCAAAGGATAGCTTAAAAACTTTAGCAATGAAGTTTCCATATTTTTCAGGGTACAATAAGTCCAATCCAGAAACATTTTATTTTAAAAATGTGAACAAAACAGTAATGAAAAGTATGTTAACAAATATAAAACAGATTTATTCTGCAGCCTTTATTGCCCAACTGTCTAGACAGTGTTTTGACTTTTGGAAAGACAATTGACACAAAAATCTGCCTGGGGTATAAAAGATTGGCAAGTCCAAGGGGTAGAAGCTTTGTTTAGAGCCTGTATCATCCCTGAATAAATGTTTTTGAATGACACTGTCCAACAAAGGTCTTTCCTTGGGTTAGCCAAGATCAAAGACATGAACACTCCGTTCATACCTGCACCTGCAAGGAATAGCACTACTCAGGGGGAGGTCAACGTACATACTATTTTGCATCACAACCGATCAGATCCAGATTGGAACAAATGGTTGCTCTGGCCCACAGACACAAACTGTCGAGATCGATTCCTGAACCAAACAGTGTTTCACTATCAATAGGCCAGACCCACAATATGTTCAAAGACAGCATCCAGGGCTAGTAACAACATACAGTGTAGGGACACTGCCTTGATTAACTACAGAAAGCTACACTAGAGGATGTAAAACAACACTTATCTTTACCTAGAGAAGGCGCAGACCTTAGGGAATTCTTGCTAGGACCAAGAAAAGCGCATCAAACACGTTTCATATATGCCGGTATCTACGCTGCTTATAATGAAATATGGAATATTACCCAAGCAGAGACTGCAGAACGAATACAAAAAAATTGATTGTATTAATTTAGAGAAATCTGTCGTAGACAATGGGTTAACGACTGTCGTCCAGGATATATTCATTGCACCGCATTGTGTCTTCGGCCATAGACATCATGGAACAAGACTTGGTCATGTTGCAACATGGTCAGTCTCAGCTACGTTCTATCATGCTATTAGGCTGGATGCTACAAAACTTGTGTTCAGGCTATGTGCCTTGGCGTTTAATCAACACTATGTCATGGTTTTCAGAATTCAATCTCACTGATAAACAGATCACACTGGCACAAAAGTGAGCAGACTATACGGTGCTGAGCATTGAAAAATTGGAAAAATTACCATTCACAGTGGCAGAGAAACCAGCTACTGAGTGGATCATACATGGTAAAATTACTCTGCCTGTTACAATTTTCCATTTTCAGTATTGCCTAAAACGTATACCAAAAGGCAGTAGTAGTAGTAGTAGTAGAAAAGCTTTATTCGATTTCTACAAACGAGAATCAAGGCACATACAAAATAATACATTACTATACACAATTTTAAAAAAAATGAGAAAATCTTTTTTCACAGCATTATCTAGTTATTAAAAATCATACTCAATCATATTATTGATTTCCTGCATTTTACCACATTTTTCTGAAAATTGATCAGACACCATATGACAAATTCATTATTTAAAAGTTGCAATGCTAGAAACGCCAGTCGGCATCTTTTAAAATGTAATTTCTTTAAAATCGGTAATAGCCATTTTTTCCTTTGCAAAATATAAAATTGACAGAAAAATACAGTATCGTCACAAGGACATAATTGCATCACTCGTGTCCAGACGCTCATTTTTGGAAAACTAGTAATATGCTGGAAAATCTCTAGTCTAAATCTTGCAAACAGCAGTCTTTCATATTGGCTGGGTACAAGTATGAGGAGGGGTTGAATGTTACCAGTTGTCATTATCATTTAATGGCTTAGCTAGTTCTTTAGATATTCAACGTGACTCTAGTAGTGCCATACATTTTCTTTTCAACTCTTTCCTAGATATCACTCTCATTGTACTTGGTTTGTTATAATAATTAGGGTAACCTAATTCAATCAGAAAATCCTTAACATATCTTAGCCACTTCAGATTCATCACATCTGCCATTACCTCCTAGTTTACATGGGGTTCCTCATTTGTCCACAGCCTATGCCAGAGCATGACTGGTTCTGTTTTAATCAAATCTGTTAAAAATGGGACAATCAGTTCTGCATGGCAGATATATGATGATGTACTCATATGAAGGGCCAAAATGTATCTTAAAAATTGATTTTCTATCAACTGGAGGGATTGAACATTCCAATGTCCCGATAATCCTGAACCATACATTGCTGTAGATATACATTTGGCTCTGTAAATTTGTAATAGTGTTTCCGGTGGCCTAGTACCTAATTTCTTTGAAAAATTAAATAGGGTTGCTGTTGTTCTAATGAGTGCAAGTCTTCTCGTTTGCACGGCCTGGACCCAAGTGGATGTGTGGTTGAATAATATGCCTAAATAACTAAAGGTGTTAACAAAGTTTATTCTATGGTTGTCTATAAAGATCTCTCTACATTTTTTGCTTCCTGTGCCACATTTCATGATGTAAGTTTTTGTGGTGTTTATTTACCCTTAAGCCCAGATCACGCATGAATGCCACATAGCCAACCAATAATCTTTGTAGTCCCACTTGAGTACGGCACATTAAAACCACATCATCTGCGTAAATTAGTGATGGAATAGCTCGGCCATTAATTAATGGAAAATCTTGCCCTGTTTGGATCAGTACTTTTTCTAATCCATTTGTGTTAAGATTAAAAAGAATAGGGGCCAGCACACACCCTTGCCTGACCTCCCTTTTTTATTGGAAAGAAACCTGTGCATTCTCTGTTTTTACCATAACGTGCAGTAGCCTTGGCATTCTGGTACGTATGTTTCAGAAAGTATATAATGGTATTGTTCACCCCCAGTTCGTAAAGGACCCCTCCACAGCCTCTCATGTATCACATAGTCGAAGGTTGCGGTTAGGTCTACGAAAGCTAAAAATAGCCTTCCTTTTTTAGGTTGACATACTTTCCTATTAACATACTCAAGTTGAGGCTTTGTTCAACGGTTCCCAAACCTTTACGGACACCGCATTGGAGATCTGACAAGATTAGTTTTTCCTCGCCCCAGTCCTGTAATCTTTCTAGTATAATGCGCCCTACAATTTTAGATGAGGAATCCAATAAAGGTATCGGGCCTTATCTAATTCCCTTTTTGAAAATTGGGACTAAAATGGATGCAGTCCAAATCTCAATGTACTTGGAAGAGCAACTAGCCCTTATTGTTTGGGTCATACATAGGTCTACATTTGCCTTCTATAGATCTACGGGAATCCCGTCAGGGCAGGGCACCTTACCCCCCCCCCTTACTTGCCAGTATTGCCCTATTAACCTCTCCTATGGTAATTTGGAGGTTATTTATATGTGTACGTGGTGGAGACCCTTGTCTAAAATTTGTCAGATTTGTACTAAAAATTGTGGTGAAATGTTCTACCCACTGATCTTCTGTTACGGCTATTTCTATGTTAGGGATATCCCCAGAGTCTAGAAAGGGTGCCCGTACAGCCCTCCAGAAAGCCGCCCCATCGTTGGGCTTCTTGTAGGGTTTGCCATAGTTCCTCTTAAAGCTCCCTCTTACGGTCTTTTATTGCATTCGTATAGGCCTTCCTTGGTATAATAGGGTTCCTGGGAATATTATGGGTCTCTTTTCAGTACGGAATATGCTTTGGTACATTTTGAATCAAAACATTCTTTGGCTTTTCTTACAGGTTTTTCATAGTGTTTCATTCATTACTCTTGTAATTTCTTGAAAAGATGCCAAAACTATTTAATTTGTTGTATTTTCATTTAAAATAGCCTCTATTGATCAAATACTTTTTGCCAATACTTTTTTTATTTATTACTTCTAGAGGGTCAACCATCTGCCATTTTAGGGCATAGCCATTTTTCCTATTCATTTTCAACTGTTCAGGGGGATAGACAATTGTTTGATCCTGCTTAGTATTGGTGGGCAACAGATTCAGCGATATACTCAGCGGAAAATGATCACTCAGTGTGATATCATGTGTTACAAGACGGATCGACTTTGGTGCTAGATTCGAGGAAACTAAGATATAATCTATAATTGTAGAATACCCTCTTCCGTTAAAAGTACTCTTAAAGGGCATCAGGTTATTACTCAATTTGTATGCATAGCCTAAGTCAAGCTCACATACCATTTCATTTAAAACATTCCCATATTGTGTATGTGTAAAATGCGTTTCACATTCACCATCATTTAGGATACCACAAACATTTGTACCGTTTTTTGGGCACAGTGGAATATTAAAGTCCCCCGCCCCCCAAATGACATGCATATCCCCCTCTATCTTCTCTTGACAGTCTTTCGAGAACATATGATAGGTTTACAAGAATTCCAACTATCTTATCCGGGGGTGCATTATTATAATAATTTATCAATATTACTCTTTGTTTACTTCCCAAACACATCTCCATCAGTTGGTAATGTACATCCTCATATTCCAAAGTGATTTTCCCAATATCTAGCATATTAGACACATATATAGCTAAACCCCCTTTGCCCTCCCATGATTTCCTCCAACTGCGGGCATATGATATGTACGATATCAACTCAAATGTACGGACTCCTTTAACCAGGTTTCTTGCAAAATATGATTTGGTACCCTTCTATAAATTTACACCACTCTGGGTTATCTATCTTAGTTTGTAAGCCTGCTACATTCCAAAAAGTCACTTTTAACAGATTATTATAATCATTGTGGGTTCCTTCTGGAGTATTTACCTCTATCACAGGGTTGATAGGAATGGTCGTAAGATCGGTCACAGGACAGCCCTCTACCATGGTTATCGGGAGAGGAGCCTGTGTACATTGTGTTTGTAGTGGTATATTCTTTACAAGTCAATCCTGCTCTTCCAGGCTATACAAACTTTCATACCCATTTGCTGTGTGAATGTTGTACTTCAATTTTATTTATCGGGTAAGCCCAATTAATATTTTCCTGTTCATTTGGTGGTTTGTAAAAATACCCTAGTGAGACGACATTTATACTTTGGGGGTTTATCAAAAAACTCCAAGAAGTTCCAATATTATTTCTACTAAAAATGTGGAGGCAAAGGTTAAAACTACGCAATCCCCTACCAAAGCTTTTTGAGATTTCCCCACCCAGGCTGTTTTTCTAGCCATTTTAAACTCTGAGAACATCGCTCTGTCCAGGCCTGTCCTAGTATTTAGCCAGTGTAGGGATTTATTTTGCAGGTTCTCCCAAGATTCACTTTCTTGTCCGTTAACTGTGGCACATTTGTTAGAATTATAATATACGGGGTTGCTTCCGGAGGGAGATCTAGATACTTAATATTTTGACCCTTTTTAATCTGTATTGGACGTGAGAAAGGTTAGCTTGCACTGGGATATTGTATACCTATGCACACAACAAGGGGCGAATTAGGAAGCAAAGCACACAAACGGTTTAAATGCGCTCTTTTAAATGCTAGATCCCTAGTGAAACAGCATTGAGGTTGCAGACCTAGTTCAAGAAAATGAAATTTTGATTGCATTTATAACTGAGTCATGGACAGATGATGGGTCAGGACCGGATCTGATCTGATCAAAGCTACACCCCCTGGGTATGCATGCCACACACTAAATAGGATGGGCAAAAAGGGAGGAGGGCTAGCAGTGATGTATATACAAACACAAAATGCTAAGTTTAGCCCTTCCCCCACCATGGAATGCGAGGCACTTGATTTTAACTTTTCACTGGCCCACAATTCTACATTTAAAGGTACTTTGATATATAGACCACCGGGCCCCAGGAACCGATTTTCAACACAAGCTCTCACTTGACTTGAAAGAGGGGTCTGTGCTAGCTCCTATACTATTTTGGGGGATTTCAATTTTCATCTAGAAATGGACAATGATGGAGATACCTTGAATCTGATCGACCTAATAAACTCATTAGACCTTCATCAACAGGTCACTGAGGCGACACATTCAGCGGGACATACATTGGATGGGACTTTTTCTAATAACAACCACTTGAGGTTTATCAACACACTCCCGGTAACATGGTCAGACCATAGGATAGTGTTTGAGGTAATCTCACCAATTCTTGCTCATCAGAAACCCGGGGCTAAACAAACAACCATCAGAGCATGGAGCAAAATAAATGCCAACGATTTACAACAGCAATTATTTAGCACGGCTCCGCAGATAGCAGGAGACCTAGACTAGTCCACTTTGGCCTATACTACCTGGATAGAAGCAGTGACTAATAAGTTAGCGCCAAAGATAACTATTCACAATAATAGGGAACGGCCAAGGTCTCCATGGTACTCTCAGGACCTAAGAGAAGGCAAAACTCTCTGTAAACATCAAGAAAGGATATGGAGAAGGGAATACAATGTTGAAGAAAAAAATAAATATAAACTCCGTTTGTCAGACTATAAAAAACTACTGCACAAAACTAAACAAGACTTCTTTGTGAAGAAAATATAGTCTGCAAATTTTTTTACTAAAGAGCTATTTAAGACAGTCACTGCCCTAGCTCAACCTCCATCAAATCCCGTTACAGCCAGCCAAGAACTATGCGACAAGATAGCCAACTTCTTCTTTAAGAAGATGGAGGACATTTTTGTCACATTCACAGGTAACACTTACCCTAAACTTCATCATACAAGGCTTAACGAGGAAGCGGAGGGAAATTGGTCCAAACTGTAATTTTACTCCCACCACCACAGAGGAAGTACACTCCATTTTGACGAAAGTCAAATCTGGATCTCCAATGGACCCTTGTCCCCCCTCCATACTGAAGTTGGTATCCGACCCGTTATACCAATTTTGACAAAGATCATTAACACGATTTTTTCAGAGTGCTATTTTCCTAAGGTGTGGAAGACCGCATCCATTCTCCCCTTGCTTAAGAAGCCTAAGCTTGACCCCATGGATTCCAATAATTTAAGGCCAATCTCAAGATTACCACTCCCTGCCAAAATCATTGAAAAATTGATAAATACCCAGCTTAGTCAATTCTTAGAGGAAGGACACAAGCTGGATCCTACACAATATAGTTTCAGAGGGAGCCATAGCACTGAGTTGGCTCTTATTAAATCCACTGAGGAAATAAGAGCCACTCTAGATCAAGGAGGGAAAAGAGCCCTGATCATGTTGGACCTCTCGGCAGCATTCGACATGGTCCATCACAATTTACTGATGGATCGGCTGCATGAGATTGGGGTCACAGGCAGGGCATGGAAATTGAATAAATCATTTTTAGTAGATAGAGTGCAGACTGTTACACTTGGCAACTTCTCTGCAAAATCCTTTTCCCTTCCCTGCGGAGTTCCTCAGGGGTCATCCAGGAGTCCCACTCTTTTTAATGTTTAGGTCTCCCTGCTTGCCCCTCTCATTGGCTCCTTTGGATTCAAGTTGACCTCCTACCCTGATGACACCCAGATAGTGGCCTCCATGCTTCCAAACGATACCCAGGACCTTGATGGACGCTTTCAGGACTGCATGACAGCTGTAGGTGGCTGGATGGCCAGGAATTGCTTGAAGCTTAACTCAGCCAAAACAGAGGTGATTCTTTTTGAAAATAGCCCTCAATTTTGGACCCCAGAATGATGGCCCCCTCCCCACACCAGTCAGGAAAGTAAAAAACTTAGGGGTTCATAATTGACAACAAATTGACACACAAAGATCAAATTAACTCAGTTGTCTCAACAACCTCCTACATTTTAAAATCATGCAAAAAAATATTGGCCTATCTCCCCTCAGAAAGTCAAGACAGTGGTTACGGCCCTAGCTATGTCCAGGATGGACTATTGCAACAGCCTTTATGTAAATGCGCAGGAGGACCTGGTAAGGAAGTTGCAACTCCTACAGAACGCGGCAGCCAAACTGCTGTCTGGCACTTCAAAATATGCATCTATCTCAACAGAAATCAAAAAGCTACACTGGCTTCCGGTTAAGAAATGAGTTCTGTTTAAGGCTCTATGCATCACTCATAAATCATTACACCAAACAGGTCCTAAACACTTGATTCAAAACACTAATTGGTATGTCCCCACAAGATCCCTTCGCTCCTCAGAATCCAAGCTGATCTGCATCCCATTGGCTAGAAAAGCTAATTGGGGAGGCAGGAGTCTTTTTGTAGGTGCGCCAAAGCTTGGAATGCCCTTCCACTCTCTCTGAGGCACTACCGACCTGCTTGTTTTTAGGAAAAACCAAAAAACCTGGTTGTTCACTTTATAAGTTTTCAGGCAACACAACGATCAGCCTTCAGGATTGGCATCTCCCTCAGCGCCAGGACGCCCTTGGGCAACAGTGCGCTTTACAAATGACAATAACATAACATAACATAACATATAGTACTTTCTCTCATTTGGGAACTATGCAGATTATTCCATTCTTCCCCTTGTCTCTTACTATGTTGTGGTGGGAAGTCTAGACCCGAAGGAATTCTTGGGGCCTTGATACCTGTTGAGTAATACTGCCTTTCATTTCCCGAGTCGGCTCTTTCTCTCGCATCTGCAGTGTTCTTACTTTCTAGTGTGCTTGGTATTACTACCGAACTCTTGGTTGTTAATTTAAGCGATCTTGATCTTCTCAAAGCCTCATTTTCGCTAGTTTCCTGTTGACTACATACCATATTTTTCTCTTGGAGCTTCCCTAGAATCGATTCGATGTTTTTAAACCTATCATCCATCTTACACGGTACTTCCTTTATCCTCGTTTCTAGGTCCTTTATTAGGGTAGGGATTTCTTTTGCCTCGCTCTTGTTATGATTTGACTCCTGTGATAGTTTTTTTCCTATCTGTCCTAGTTGGAGCTGATTTATTAGTTTTTTTCGCTTTATCACCTTTCTGTTGCCTTGAGCTCGGTGTATTATTCACTAGGGATTCCCGGTTTTGGACCCATTTCCACCCTCAGGGTTTCTCACACATTTTGATGGAGGTTGATATCCATCATCATCTTCACTAACCCATACTTGATCTGTTATTAACTGCATACAGCCGTTCCTATGGGGTGATTTTGCTATGTGTATATTTTCTGTGCCTGGTGTGCCTTGGGTGCTTACTGTTGGTATTTCACCCCTAGCTTCGGCATTCAAGGTCTCTTCCACAGTGCTTATTTGTTTCTCTATTGCCCCTACTGCCCCAGTCAGGTAGCTCAGCAATGAGGAATGATTTTTCGGGTCCTTTTGTGGATCCGGCTACTTCTGTTGTACTTTACCGGATTCTGCCTTTCTTTTTCCCATATTGGAGTATAATGCAGTAAATAATGTGACAGTACTTTCAACAGTTCACCAGTGTTAACGTACCAAAGTTGCCAGAAGAGCTACTATGAATTCGGTGAGTCAAATGCTCACAGAGCTGCCACAAAGAGCTTTGGGGCTAATTGCGTAAGTTCTACTTCAGGTACTCACCAGAACAGCCCGTTCACGATCGATGGAAAGTACAACAGGACTAAAAGGGGTGGCCCAGCCCAGCCTCCAGTCACCGACGGGCCCACCCTTGGCCCGGGCGAGTCCCCGCCGCGGTATTTGCTGGGGCTTTTGAGTGCTGTGCAGTGGGCAGGGCTCTTCCCTCCTGGGAGTAGTCAGGCAGCAAAGGCTTCTGGTCGTTGTGGTCCCCCAGCAGCCTCAAAGACCTCTTTAGTCTCCGTCGCTTGCGTGCGCATTGACCACCATCTTTCAGAAGCTTCCTTTCATGTCGGAATATCCCTGGGCACCAGCAGGCAAATATGAAAGGTTGGGTAAAGAATACATCAAGACATCCTGGGATTTACCTTGCACACACAGATGTTGGGGTGGAGGGTGTGAAGTGTTTCTTAGCAGTACTAACTGAAAACGCACAAATCGGTTCTCTCCTTTGTCAGGGTATTAACTTACACGGGGCCTGTGATGGTTCTACTACAAACTTAGCATGTCACCTGCAAGGCTCACCAGCTGCAGTGATTAATCAAATTTTTGGCTAACTTTCGAATGGAAGTTACCTTATGTTGAATGATCACAGCTGCTGTGGCATGTTGCCAGGTATCCCATATCTAGTAACCGTTACATCCAGGGTCACTTGCTGTACGCAAGTCTTGTTTCCACAAATAGACACAGTCAGGGAGTTGCCTCTATGGCCTTCACTGAACATCTCTTCTACACGAATTGATACTCTAAGCAGAATGAAACCATTCTTTTGCAACAAACAGTGCCACTGACCTCGGCCAAAGAAACCTATGATCTACAAGTCGCAAGGACTTCTGCCGAGATACATGCCCTTTTCAAAACAAACTGCCCTACACATTTCTCAGAAATGTTGGGACGTATCAAACATGTCTGATGGAAGCGGTATTGTAAATGTATTTAAGAACGTGTCTTCAGGACTGTTAGCACCTTTTCAAGCAGTCCTCGAAATCATTCCAAACTTTGTGCACTCTGTGCTTGGCGGACTGCCGCTCCTTTTATCACTCGTTGCAAGGATCCCGTATTCACTCCTACTGCTACGATATTGAACGCCAAATCACCAGCGACACCCAATTCACCTTGGAGAGAGCTCTACTGGAGATGAAGTGTTGTGAGTGCATCGTCCAAATTTTGGGTTTACCTCGTCTATGAGAATTAAATACCACATGGTTTCGGTCATTCAGACCAATATGGCAAGATTGCATCTTAGCGGTTCTATGCTGCCTACTTTGCGATGAAGAATGCGTGCTGGACACCTGTCTAACACTCCCATCAGTCATACCTACGGATGTCGATACTCTGCTGGACCCTGTAACGGCTCATGCTCTGTGTTGTCCCCAGAGTCTACCAATCCTGATGACGGCATTCACTGAGATCTCAAAGACGCAAATTGCAGCTGCTGAGGTACGAGAGGAAACAGGAAACATCCGATACGAACATTGCTAATGCTACCAATGGTGAAGGCGATGGCTCACATCTATGTGTGGTTAGTCTACTAAACTAGGTATTCCAACTCTCACCTACATCAGTAGATGACTTTTTGTCTACAGAAATAGAAGATTTCATGTTTTCTCCAAGCCCGAACACTGACTTCTGATTTAGGATACAGTGTACTGGGAAGACTCTAAATCTGACCTTAATTTTTTTAAAGCAGAGACTAACTTTGCAACTTTATTTCCTATGATTAATTGGTTTTCAAATTTTAAGTTTACATTTTTGGCACAGTAATCTACTTATAGTAGAACTATTCATAGAGCACAGACTTCTTTGAATAACTTCTAGAGACAATATGTCACCTTGTCAACAATTGACTTATGTGTCACCTTTGCATTTTATGCATAGCAATTGTTTTAATGCATTTTTACAATGTATTTTAGACATGTTTTTAGCACTTCTTGTGTAGCTATACTTCAGATATGTTTAGCATGTTTAGGATTTAGTCATGTCGTTCATACAAAAGTGGAGTGGGTGTTGTGTGTTGATTTAGATACCGTATATAGGTTTCCTGATTTATGCCCTTATATAGGCACAATTCCCTTTGCCCTTATATAGGCATAGAAATCCAACTCTTATTTAGGCATTATCCATGCTAACCAAATACAGGCATGGTCACCTACATCCGTCCAACCACGTCACGAGTTCTTGGAAAACCAGACTCTTAAGCCTTTAGGACTTCCCCTTGCTTGGGTTAATGTTTTCTCAAAGAACTCATTTAATATGCATGAACATCTATTCCTTAGGGGGTCATTTATCATTTACGTCAATACGGGCATTCCTAAAACACCTTCAAGGTATAAATATACCTTCACTTGCCTTGGCAAACCACGGTACAACTCGGCTGCACACTTGCACGACACAGTTCACCACAGCAAGTTGGGAAGGAAGTAGAGTCCCTGACTGACGCACTACCAGACGCGGTCAACCTCCTCGCAGAGAATCCAGCTCCGGTGTTCGACTCTCCTTGCGGGTAAGGTATGGAGCAGACTAGAACCTAGAGGGACTCCTGGCAACTCTTGCAAAACTAAAACTATAGCCACACTAGTCTATAGAAAAACAGCACCTACTCCTTACTTCGTACTACACTTAGGCTAGGTACACTAGGGTAGAACTAGCTGGAAGCACCAGACTAGTATTTCCATTTTAGCCTGTGTTAAGTATGTATGTATTTTATGAATATATGGCATAGCTACAAGCCATGCTATTGCAGTATTATTTTATCTTACTGCTAAGGCTGTACTAATTATACTTCGCATTCTGTCTTAAGATTGTAGCAGTTCATGTCTCTTGCATGATAAATAAGATTGTTCAAAAAACCCTTTTTTATTGAAATGCCAGTCTATTTCTGTGTAACTCTGTAGAAACGAAGCATGCACGATTGACTAAGTGAAACTTATCTATTGTTTCCACGATTCTGAGAGATGTTCTGATTCAAAAGGAAACAAAGTGGTCATGTTCATGCAGTTGTCAGACAAATTCCTTCTTGTTCATTCGAGAAGTTTCTGGTGAACTTGGAGTTAGCTGGCACACACAAGTAATTAAGTTGAATGTACTCGATAGAGACATACTGACCTCAGACCTATGTCAAACCTATAGTGTATATTATTTCAAAGCGCAGAGCCTATCAGGGATATAGGAACTACACTACACAGGGCTGCTCTGCTGGAGCATAAGGATTTTAACATGAAAGTGTAGAAACACTGATTGACATTAACAATGAAATCGCCATAGGTAAAAAGGAAGGAGGAATATAAACACCCTCTCATTTTGTTAGACAGTAAAAGACTCTGACACAGAGCTTGTATCTTGCTTACAATTTCAGAAGGTAAAATATACTAAGGGGGATATTCTCAAGAACGTGCGATAATCATCGCCAAAATAGCCAAACGCAAATTTTCATATCGCCGTCTATCAAGGGAAAATAACTCTGTGTTAACGTCTTATTCACAGCACGGCGGTAACATGCAATAGTTTCCTAATAACACGTCAAATGTCCGTAATAAAATTACCTTGATGGCAATAAAAATCAAAAGCCGAATGTGAAAACAAAGTGGTGTTGGGCGCAACCGCGATAAAATTATCTGAGATAAGCTGTGCCAGGCCTGCAATTCACACACGCAGACGGGAAAAATCACTATAAAAGCAGGGAAAAAACACAAACAAAGCCAAAACAACTGTGAAGCACAATGAAGGTAGCCGGAGCAAGTACAGAGGACATCCAGAACCCCACAAGCCCCACGGAGGACCCACCTGGGACCTCGGGGTCAGGGAAGGGTAAGGAGAAGAGGAGGGGCAAGGAGAAGAGGAGGGGCAAGGAGAAGAGGAAGACGCGGTTCAGTCCGCAGAATCCTGATAACGGAGGTGATAGAACACCATCAACTACTGTCCGTCACCTCCAAAGTGTCATTGGCAACAAAAAATAGAATATGGCAGTCCATCGTGGACAAGGTGAATGCAGTTTCAGTGCTGAGGAGGACAATGGAAGAGTTCAAGAGGGGCTGGAATGATGTGAAGCACAAAACCAAGCAGAAACTCTGCAACAACCAGAAGGCAGCAATGCATACTGGAGGTGGGAGTCCAGAGCCAAAGGAGGAGCTGGATGAGATGGAGGAAATGGTGTCCACAGTCAGTGTGGAGACAGTGGCAGGAGTTGGGGGACCGGACAATTCCCAACATGACCTCACAACAGCAACAGGGTGAGTAACGACCAGTGACTGGGGGGACGGGGGGACGGGGGGGGGTTGGGCACAATGTCACACATGCATAATTAAGTATAGCACAGAGCACAACCACAATGACTGGATCATGTCATTGATCCCCTTTGCACACTGCAGCACACCGCAGCACAACTTGAAACAGCATGTATGCCCTGTCGACTATGTGCCTAGAGGGGGCCCTTCCCACACATCACCAATCTCACAACCAACCCATGCACATGTGCCAAACCAACCAAAGCGGCCTGTCTGTGACCCACACTGACAATGCAAGTGACACTGCATGATGACTAGCAGGGCTGCAGTCAATGTATCATTTCATGTTGCACACCACAACACTGAGGTGGCTGAGAGTGGACCACATCCGTAAAGGAGAAGGTCACACTAACACATCCACAAGCACAAACAACCCCTGACATCAACAACACATCTGCGGACAAACCATGCCCCATGCTCCCATCTCCCACCAAAAGCTCAATGTACCCAAGTATGAAACATCACAGCACTGTATAAGCACAGAAGTCAAAGGCACATCGCCTGAAAGGGATAAGGGGCAGCAAAATCAGAGTCGTAGGGGCGACTCTCCCAAAATGCAGCAGACACACAACATTCAGAGCACATCAACATTGACAACAATGTGGTACAAACTGCAACAAGTTAACAACAGAACAGAGGACAACTGATGCAGCTTTTGTGTAGAAACTGGCCAAGCACATTTAGCATAGCAGGGAAATGGGAGATGATAATGTACAAGTACAAACACACATCCATGATGTTGTCGAAATGTCCACTGTCCCGCATCAAATAGGTAGCTCCTCCCAAACAGTCACAATGTACATTGTCATGCAGTCTGTATGTAAATTTGTACAATGCGCAACATACATGTGAACACAATGTTAAACTGCATCTCCCCTTTACACTGCAGAGGGAAAATTAAAACCTCCTGCAGAGCAGACCGAACATCTCTTCAGTGATGACGAGACACTTTATTGCAAGCACGCTTTCCTGGGTAGAGATTTGGTACCGGTGTAATGTTCTGGGGATGGGTTGGGGAACGGGGGTGCTGTACTCCTCCTCAGATCTACATTTAGATAGAGGATTAGTTAGAGTATGGGCGACAGGCACACAGCGAGTTGCGGTTTGGCGAAAGCCGTGAGCGGGGGTGCAGGGAGGGGGGTGGGGGAATGGGTGTGTTGTGGAATGTGTTGGGGTGTGATTGTGGTTTATTTTATTTTTTAGTCTCAGGTGATGAAAGTGTAGTGATGCTCGTTTTGCATGGGTACGGGGACACGCAGTACCAGAGGGTCAGGGATAAAAGCTGGAACGTGAATGGCCTGGGAGACCAGATCAAGAGGGGGATGGTTAGTCAGCTCATTAGGCGACATTCCCCAGACGTGATACTACTGCAAGAGACACACTTAGTCGGTTACAGATGCTTGGCCCTCCACAAGGGAGGGTATACATTAGTGGTGCACGCTGGATTCACTACCGGCTCCAGGGGAGTTGGGATCCTGGTTAAAAAATCCTTCCCTTTGTCTGTGCAAGATACCTGGATTGATCAGAGGGGCAGGTACGTGGGCGTCTCGGGGCAGGATGGGGGTCGGACGGTCACTATTGTCTATTTATGTGCCACCCGGCCTCCAGACTGAGACCTATCGGGATTTGGGTAACATCTTCCTCTCATTGCCTCTTGGAGATCTAGTGTTAGGTGGAGATTTTAATTGAGTGTTGGATGGTGAGACTGATCGTAGCCCACCCCGTGCGCTCCTGGCAGTCACAGAAATGGCTGCCGGACCTCCTGGACGCGCTGAACTTGGTGGATAGTTGGCGAACACGCAATCAGACGTCCACGCACTACACCCACGTCTCGGCAGCTCACGGTAGCCTGTCTAGGCTGGATTATGTGCTGCTTCTGGCGGCCATGGCGCCTAGAATCCGTGAGGTGCGCTATCTAGGGAGGGGAATATCTGGCCACTCCCACTATGGCTAGACCTCACTCTCGAGTTGCCAGCGGTTGGCAGAGTGGCTCCAATTATTGATTGGCAGTTGAAGGACCACACCATTAAGAGGGAAATTCTCCAGATGTCAGATCGTTATTTTCTGGACAATAGGGCTTGGTAGAATCCGCTCAAACCCTATGTGAGGCGTATAAGGCTGTGGCGAGAGGTGAAGTGTTATCCCTGGTGTCAGGGAAGAAGATGAGAGCCCAGGCGGAGGTTGTTCAAAAAGAGGCGGAAGTCATGAATATGGAAGAGAAGATAGCTAAGGCGCACACGCCGGCGAACCTTCTTTTGTTGCGTCTCCGAGAGGAGGAGTATAGAGTGTTGGTCAGAAATAGAGTAGTGACTCACCACAATGCTTTTCAGAGCTGTATATACGAACACTGTGATAAAGCCGGAAAGTTGATTGCTTGGCTTGAACATGGGGAGTGGGCCTCCAGGCTGGTACCGGAATTGGAGGGGCCGGAGTCATGCATGATTACAGCTCCGCAAGCAGTGGCAGACGAGTTTTGTGAGTACTATCAGACAGTCTATACAGCCAGCGGTGACTTCACGGAAGCAGAGAACAGTGAAACGATCAGAGATATCAGCATGCCTTTTTTGTCGGAGGACAGGAGCTACCTTGAGTCTGCACTGACGGACGACGAGGTTGCCCAAGCGATGAGGCAGATAAAATCAGGTAAAGCGACTGGCCCAAACAGGATACCTATTGAACTATACAAGCTAAACGTGAATAAACTAGCCCCTTATATTCGCGCCATGTACATGGAGTAGAGAGAGCGGCGAGCTTCCCTATGATCAACGTGTAGCGAACATAGTGGGTCATTCATAAAGTGGGCAAACCTAAGACACAATGCTCCTACTATAGGCCCATATCGCTACTTAATGCAGAGCCCAAAATATTGGCGAAACTCCTAGCTACTAGGCTGGTCAAAGTGATCGCGTCTTTGATTCATCTGGACCAATCTGGGTTCATGCCAAGGCACTGAATGCATGCAGTCCTGGGGGGGCCTTGAAAATACATGAGCAAACTGTGTTAGTCTCCTTAGATGCTTCAATGGCCTTTGATAGAGTGGAGTGGCAGTACCTATTTGCTGTGCTGGCGAAGCTGGGCTTTGGACGCGAATTTGTCAGCTGGGTGCGCCTGTTGTACGCGAAACCTCTGGCTAGAGTGATTGTTAATAACAGCAAGTCCTGAGACTTCCCGTTGAGGAGGGGCACCAGACAGGGGTGCCCGCTGTCTCCGCTGCTCTTGGCACTCGCGATGGAGCCATTGGCTGCATGGGTTAGATGGGATAGGTCGATCCGGGGTTTGCTGTGGACTCCCGACTGGGAGGATAAGATTTTGTTATATGCCGATGACGTGCTGCTCTATCTCACTAGCACCAAGGAGTCCTTCCGGAACTTCTAGGATGTACTGGCCATCTTTAGCAGATATTCTGGATTGGCCATTAACTGGGCCAAATCAGTGCTGTTTGCGGTGGTGGGCGACCCACCGGCAGTCCCGAAGTCGTGTCCTGTACGGGTTGAGACGACGGGATTTCGATACCTGGGCATGTATATCACACTCAACTCAAAGCTGCGGTATGACAGTAACTTAGCTGCTCTGTTGAGCAGGTGCAGGAAAGACGTGGAGCGCTGGAAATCCCTTCCTCTGTCTTTGCTTGGGAGGGCTGCTCTCTTCAAGATGACACTCTGTTCATCACCACCCCCTTTTCTGAATCGTTTTTGGCCACTATAGGTGTGGCAGGGTATACTCAGAAATGAGTCCCTTTCTCACTGCACCATCAGGATTCAAGCAAGCCGGGCCGAAGACGGCTGAAATGCCAGAAACCAAAATGGTAGTTTAGTCTGCCCTGTTCCCATGATGCACTGGGCCAGGGACAGACTGATTTGCATATAGCCAGGTTCTGAGCTGGGATGGTGCAGTGAGATAAATAACGGTGATGGATCGAGCCCTGATCTTTGGACTGGGTAAGAGTGGTCTGCTTAATTCAGACACTCTGTTCATCACCACCCCCTTTTCTGAATCACCTCTTCAAGATGATGGCGCTGCCCCGGTTTCTGTATGCTTTACAGAATTCGATAGACCCAGTACCAGCTGCGTATTTCAAAGAGATAGAGGCCCTCCAGAGGCAGCTCCTCTGGGACGGCGGCGCCCGTATTGCCTTTAACAAATTGACCCTCCCGTGGTATGACGGCGGGATCAGACTTCCAGATTTACGTAAGTACTACTGGGCCTCGCAGTTGGCCGCAGTAAACCATATAGTTTACGGACTTCCAGGAGACCCAGGCTACGCCATGGACCGGGGTCAAGCCCCCGGTGGGATGATTGATAGAGCTCTGTATTCTAGACCTGGAAGATTTCCTCTGACTGGTCCAACTGCACATGCGACACAGGTGTGGCACGCGGCCAACAAAAGTCTCAGGTGGGAGGGTAAGCGGATAGTGGCCATTTATTTAATTCTAACAAACTGGGCAGTATGTGGAAGACCAAAGGCTTAGATAGATGGGACCTCATTGGAATCACCCGGATAAAGGATGTGTGGGGGAAAGGCTCGGTGCATACGTTTGAGTCCCTTGTGGAGCAATATAGTCTACACCAAAATGAATACTTCTGATACTTGCAGGTGAGGCATGCTCTCACCACCCAAGTCCCCAAGGGCACAGATCTCCCGGAGGCATCCCATCTTGAAGACCGTGTACTGGATAGGCATATTCCAGAGAAGACTATTTCATTGATATATCGGAAATTGGTTAATAACTCCGAGAACCCACTGTTGAAGGTCAGAGCTCAGTGGAGTGCGGATGGGCTAGAACTTGACGACCAGGATTATGTGGAGACAGTGTCCTCCCCCAAGTTAGTCACTATCCAGAAGCATCTCCGACTAGTGCGGCTGAAGATCCTACATAGATCCTACATCACAGGGCCTCGCCTGGTACGCATGGGGCGTGCTGAGAGTGGAGTTTGTAGGAGGGAGTGCGGAGCAGTGGGTACCTTGATGCATACCCTCGGGAATTGCGATGTGATACAAACATACTGGGCGAAGATTCACGATGAGTTGGGAGAGGTACTGGGGGTGGAGGTAAGGCCAGATGCCCGGAGATGTTTGTTGAATGTTTGGGAGCCCTCCAATCTAAGTGTGTACCAGAAACAGTGGGTTACATAACGTATAAGGTGGCCAAACGCAATATCGCTCAACTTTGGGGTGCCAGCCAGCCGTCCCAAATTAACAAATGGGCGTAAGACCTTGATTGGTGTATGTTCAGAGAAAGGTCGGTGTATATGGCCCGGGGTTGCCCGCAGAAGTGGTGCAAGATTATAAAAAAAATAAAAAATAAAAAACATACATGAATAACATTCTAAAATACCCAACTGGTGCTTCTAAAATACGCCTACCACAATGTACCTAACCTAGGTCTAGTACGATGGAAGTAGTAAGTGTGGTCTTTGGCATAGGTTTAGTTTTTGCCAAAAATTGCCAAAGGTTGCTCTAGGTTCTAATCAGCTCCATATCTTAGAATGAGAGAGGTTGGTATCTCTTTCACGGACTCGATTACCCAACACCCCGCAAGGGGAGTCAGAAACACTGGAGCTGGATTTCTCGGCAAAGGACAGCTTCTTGTCAGTGCGTCAACTAGAGAGTTAGCTTCCTCGGCACTTGCTGTAGCGAGCTGCGTCGTGCAAGTAGGTAGTCTAACTGCACCGAACCACATCGTGCTTTGCCATAGCAAGTGAAGTTATAGTTATACCTTGAAGGTGTTTAGGAATGCCAGCTTTGACGTAAAGTCGAGCATATGAACGTCATGGATGAACCCCTAAGGAATAGTTGTTCATGCATAATAATACGTTTTTGGGAGAAATCAATATCCAGGCTAGGGGAAGTCCCTTCTGCTTAAGAGTCTGGTTTTCCAAGAAAACGTTGTGACGTTGATGAACGGATGGAAGTAGCCATGCCTGTATTTGGGTAGGATGGGCTATGCCTAAATAAGGACTGGATTTCTATGCCTGTATAAGGGCAATGTGAATTGTACCTATATAAGGGCATGAATCGGGAAAATGCATACGGAATCTAAATCGCCACACAACACAAGGTCTTCCACACTGCCTGAGGTGACCTGTTTGCGTCCACTGTCCACAACACTACAAACACCAGCAGTATATGTCCACATGGACATGTCTGTGCTCTGCATTCTGAAGTCTGTCCAGCACGTTACCGCCACACTTGGCATTGTGTACATTCTCATTGATGGGTTACATACTTGGTTCCCACCTCTCCTCTTTCATGGATTCACATGCTTGGAATCATCCCCGCCGAAGAGGTGGGAGTCTCGCGGTACAATAACACATATACATTATAGTCATAACCCCATTACACAATAGGTTACTATGGACAGCAAAGTTACTTTATTAGCCTATCTTAGTCCTTTTGTAAAAAGACTAAAACTTGGAATCCAGCCAATCATGCTGCAGCACCCTCTTAGAACCTTCCACAGAGAGGCAAACACTCAGATTTTCATAGCACAAGTGAAAGTAAGATGTCTATAGATAAGGTAAGCCTCTCGGGGAAGGAGGGTGGGTCACATGTGAATCTATGAAAGATACCAATACTGGATAACTGAAGTTACAGGTAAGTAACTTGTTTTCTTATCCAGATTTGGGGTATCTTTCATAGATTCACATGCTTAGAATCAAAACAGCTAGCAGTAAATAATACTTAGTCATATAGTGGATGGTGGGTATCATAAGAAAAAAACAATAGATACCTTGTAAAATCAATATAGTACTGCAGTACATATTTGAATCTTAATAAGAGAAATACCAAATACATATGCATCAAAATAAACATATCTATATATTAAACACTTTCCTGTAAAGATATACTCATTTTCTTACAGAGGCTTACCTTACTTAAAAAGGTTTCGTAACACAGCTTGACCCACTGCTGATTCAGCCTCTGTTGCCAGATCAAGGCAGTAATGCAGTGTAAATGTGTGCACATTTTTCCAGGTTGCAGCACAGCAAATCTTCTCCAGAGGAACTCCAGCAAAAAGAGCAGTAGATGAGGACACTGCCCTTGTAGAGGGAGTCTTGGGTTTATTTGATAGAGGGTGTCCAGCTTTGACATGGCAGAATTGGATAGTAGATGCAATCCACCTTGCAATAGTGGACTTTGTTACAACTGTTCCTGGCTTTTGACCACCATAGGAAATAAATAATTGGTCGGATTTTCAGATGGATACAGTATGTGAAATGTAGAATTTTAAACATCTCTGGACATCCAAGGTATGTAAAGATTTCTCAGCAGAGGAAGGCGAATTGGAAAAGAAATAGAACAGGCTCGTTAAGATGGAATGTAGAGGAAACTTTAGGAATATACGTAGGATTAGTTCTGTGAAAGAATAATCATTGGTAAATTTCAAATAAGGTTGCTTGATAGTGAAAGCCTGGATTTCACTGACTCTCCGAGCAGAGGTGAGTGCCACCAGGAGCGCTGTTTTCCAGGAGTGAAACTTTAAATCAGCTTTGTGAACAGGCTCAAATTGATGCTTCATGAGCTGTTGCAGCGCCAAATTAAGCCTCCATTCTGGAGGAGGATCTCTAAACGGTGAAAAAGTTCTTTAAAAACTGTTTAATCAGACGATTAGAGCAAAGGAATTTCGCTCCTGTAGAGCGCCTGTAGGTAGAGATGGCCGCTAGATGCAGTTTAACCGAAGCAAACATGAGACCAGATTTAGATAATGATAGCAGATAAGGCAGAATCTTATCGGGAGAACATCTTAATGGGATGTATATTCTTCTACTACACCAGGAACAGAATAGTTACCATATTACCGCATACGTTTTCAAGGTAGAAGGAGCTCTTGCTCTAGCAAGAATGTCTCTGCAGTCTTGAGGTAAATTTATCTCCTTAAGCTCCGTGAATCCAGGAACCACGTATGAAGGAGCAATTGGACTGGACGAGGATGAAGAATCTGGCCTTTGCTCATTGATATTAGGTTTGGGACTGCTGGAAGACGGTTCGGTCTGCGTTTGGATAGTAGGAGAAGCTCTGTGAACCAATGTTGACGCTTCCATCTCGGTGCAAAGAGAATCATGCAGCATGGTTCCATCTTGAGCTTGCGCAGAAGTCTTGGGATCGACGGGAAAGGGGGAAATGCATACGCAAAAAACCCCGTCCATCTCATCATGAAGGCGTTCCCACACGTGCCCTTCTCTGGCTCCGAACTTGCAAAGAAAGGGCACTTTTGATTGTTCCTGGTGGCAAAGAGATCCAGATTTGGCACGCCCCACTTCTGAAATATATTCTCCACAATTGTTTGATCCAGCTCCAATTCGTGACAGGACTTTGAGGTCCAGCTCAGAGTGTCTGCCAAAGTGTTGTGGATCCCTGGTAGATGTTCCACCTTGATTTTGAGATCGTGAAAAAACAGCCATTCCCTAATGGTTTGCGCTTCTTCAGATAGAATGTGGGACCGGATACCTCCTTATTTGTTTAGATAATGGATGAAAGTGGTGTTGGTTCTAATCAGAACAGTTGATCCTTGAAGCCTTGGGAGAAAAGACTGCAATGCCAGGAAAATGGCTCGAATCTCCAGAAAATGTATATGCATCTTTGCCATTGAAGCAGACTATCTCCCTGTTATGTTATGTTAAAGGTATTTGGTACCGCGCCCGTTCACCAATTGGTTTCTTGGCGCTTAAAGACAAGTGGAAAGAGGACGCGGGGAGTAGAAGCAGCTAGTCATGGGCGAGATGGAACAAATAGGTTTTCAAGAGTTTGCGAAAAGTAGTATAGTCAGGTGTGAGCCGAATTGAGAGGGGAAAAGAGTTCCAGGTAGACGGGCGAGAAAAGAAAAACAAGCACCTCCGTGTTTTTTACGTTTGAACCTGGGAGTGATTAATAGGTTGTGAGCCGAAGATCTAAGGTGTCGAGAGGGGACGTGAGGGTGCAGGCTGAGAGAAATAAAGGCAGGGGCAGAGGCAGATAGAGATTTGAAAACAGTGCATCCCATTTTAAAGATGCAGCGGTGCGCAACCGGGAGCCAGTGTAGTTTTTTCAACATCGGTATGACATGTTGGTGTTTGGGCTGTTGAAAAATTAGTCTGGCTGCCTGGTTTTGCACCAATTGGAGCCGGTTTAGGTGGTATGCGGGAATCCCCACGTATAGACAGTTGGCATAGTCAATACGTGAGGTGACCAGGGCCATGATGACAAGGGTAAGAGCCTCTAATGATAGGAACCTTCGGATTTTCCCGATTCTGCGAAGGTGATAGAAGCTGGCCGAGGTAACAGCGTTGATGTGGGGCCGCATCGAAAGGTCACTAGAAATGATGACTCCTAGGCTCTTCACGGAGTTGACTGGGCAGGGGGGGGGGGGGGGGGGGGGGGGGGGAAACCAAGGGCTGGAGGCCAGAAGTTAGGAGTCCAAGGGTGCCAAGGCCCACCGATCAGAACCAACTCTGTCTTGCTAGGGTTGAGCTTCAGCTGGCTGAAGTTCATCCACTCAGATGGTAAGCATTATTGATTGGAAGTTGGAGCAAGAGAGAGGGGAGGGGTCGATGGGAAAAATGAGTTGCAGATCATCTGCATAGTTAAAGATGGTAACAGAGGAGTGACAAAGAGAGGCAAGAAGGGGCTGCATATATATAGATTAAACAAAAGAGGGGACAAGGCAGAACCCTGGGGAACACCACAGGAAAGTGAGATTTGGGGAGCAGAAAAGGTGGACAGTTGTACCGATTGGGAGCGGTGTTGAAGGAAGGACACAATCCAAGACAGGGCCGGGCCCATGATGCATTTCCCTCTTATTCAAAGATCTTGAAGGTGTGTACCCCACCCTTCTAAGGAGGCATCTGTTGTGAGGATGAAATCTGGTACATAAGGCTGAAAAGTGAGCATGACTGAGGCATTCTTGGAGCGCATCCACCAGGTAAATGTTTCTCGGATAACTGGAGTTATTTCCTCTAGGTCGTCGAATGATCCCAAGATTTGCATCCACTGACTCTCCAGCTCCTCTTGAATCAGCCGCGTTCTTAGACGGGTATGAGGTACTAGGTGATCCCAAGATTTGCATCCACTGACTCTCCAGCTCCTCTTGAATCAGCCGCGTTCTTAGACGGGTATGAGGTACTAGCAGAATTTCTGAGGATAGTATTCCCAGAAAAGATTTGATAATCCTCACAGAAGCGAACTTTCTTTTTAGGAGTCTTTCTATATTGTAAGTACCCAGTGCCCTGGTGGTATCAGCATCTTTTTTGATGTCTTGTAACGCCTCATCAATGTGTTTCACAAATAATAAATCACCATCAAAGGGCATGTCCAGAATCTTGATTTGGACCTCCGGGCGAAAGTTGGTGGACTTCAACCAACCCTGTCGTCTATGGGTTGCTGCTCCTGCAAGTTGGCGAAAACCCAAGGAAGCTAGATCTTTAGAGATATCAATCTCTGAAGCAGCCCTTTCACCATCAAAAAGTATTTTCCTCGCTTCCTGTTTCTTGTCCTCAGGAAGGTATTCGAGATAAGGGGAAATGTCCTTCCATAATTGGCAGTCATATCTGCCTAAAATCGCCAAAGAGTTTGTGGCACGAACTGGTGAAGATTTTACCAAAGTTATCGCTGAGTCTCCCATCCATATCTGGTGGCACCGTTACCGGAATAGATGGATTACGAGACTTCCGTTGGTCTACCTGTGAAATAACAGAATCTAGCCATGGGTGCCCAGAGAGGCAAGCAGGACCATCATCCGGTGCTTTATACTTTTTATCGATTCTTGGGAGAATCGCAGGCATCGAAAATGGAGTTTATTATTTTTGTTCCTTCTTCCCCAATAAGATCGATGCTGTTGCTTTCTGAGAACCGAAGGTTGATTTGGAGGCTTCTGTATAAATTCAAGGGTATGGCCCTGTTGAATTATGTTTAATACCCATCTGTCTGTTGTTATCGACAACCATTCTTGGTAAAATAGAGAAAGGTAATGCTTTTTGAAGCTTGAATAAGTGGCGGGTGATTTGTTGAAGTCACTGTCTTCTTTTCTGCTGTTGAGATTTGCCTCTTGCCGTAGACTTTCCCCTTGCCTGCTGATGATACGAGGTATTTTAAGGATCGAAATTGCTGGCCACTTGAAAACTGGCGATACCCCTGCTGATTGGAAGGTTGATATCTACCAGATTGGTATGTGGGTCTTTGATTATACTGTCCTCTAGACCCTCTCTTTCGAAAGGACTGAAATCTGCTCTGTTGTAGAGAGCCCAATGCTCACGCCCTATCAGTGTCAGCCTTGATGGGCCTCATTGATGTGCTTTCCGAAGAGATTTTCTCAGTCAAACGGCATGTCAATTATTTTCGCTTGGACTTCTGGTCTAAACGAAGTGGCTTTAAGCCATCCCTGTCTTCGTAGTGCTACCGCCGCTGCCATTTGCCTAAATGAAAGAAGACCTATCCATTGCAATATCTATAGATTCAGATGCCACTCTGGATCCATCCTGTATTTTATCCTCCAGCAGATGGGACAACAATGGAGCTATATCTGACCACATTTGCTGATTGTATCTACTGAGGAGGGCTAACGCATTTGCAGCTCTAAAAGAGCCTGCTGCCATCACGGCAAAACGCTTCCCCGCACCATCCATTCGTCTTCTCTCCTTGTTGGAGGGGCTGCAGATGTTGACTGGATTTTTGGAATTGCGTTGTGCGGCCTGCATTACCACTAACTCTGGCCGTGGATGCCCAATTAAACATGCTGGAGAGGATTCAGGTACCTGATACTTTTTCTCCATCCTAGGCACGAGGCTGCGACGAGGCCGGATTTTTCTTAAATTTCAATCCTTCTTCCCAAATGAACTCTATAATTGAGATTGCTCGGATAGATTTTCTTGACTCCTCTTTGAAATCGTAAAGAATACATTCTGCTTCTTGAACTGGAAGCGGGAGTTCAAATCTTTGAGGCCTTTTCCATAATATCATGGAATCCTCGAATATCCTGAGGAGGAGAATTTGCTGGAGACGGTGATGGAGACGGCGTAGTAGGAATAATATATTGATCAATTTCTATCCCAACTGGACTTTTCTGAAGAAGTTCTCCTTCTTGTTAATCTCCGTCACTGTCCAACAAATGGTCTCTAATCGAAGTAATCGGGGGAGATCGAATTTTTTTAATTGAAGGTGTAGGTGGAGGTGGAGGTTGAGCCACTTGAGCTGGAATTGCTGCCGGCTTTGAGGCTGGAGCGTTAGCTTCTGAAAAACAACAATAGTAGTCGTTAATCATATGACAGATCCGTCACGAGAGAAATTGGCATGGAGACAGACTCTTCTCTCCCCTCCTGCTGTACTTCTTCCTCCTCCTCATAATCATATGACTGCTGAAATGATTCATATCTCTTTGATTCAGTCACTGGACGATCTTGGAAAGAAAACACCTCTTGAACTTCCTGGTACTCGTCATCGTCAGGGTCTTGACATTTTATCTGAAGCTGGGAAGGATTATAAGCCACTCCCGATTATTCATCCTCGGACTGCACTTCCAGCAGATTTGATGGTGGTAGCGGTGAAATCTTAGCCCAGCTTGTAAAATCCATAGATATCTTGTCGACGAGCCCGTCGACCGTGGAAGGACTTCAGAGTTATTAATGACTTCGTCTTCAGGGACTTAAAAGATGTAGTTGACGGAGCTCCGGTCGACGATGTTCCCATAGACGACGAAATCAGAGTTACCGTTGACGAAGTCGTCGACGTCAACGGTGCCGTCGACGAAGATGTCATCGACGAGGTAGTCATCGACGTGGTCGGCGACTTAGTTGACGCTGTTCTTCCCGTCGATGAGAGCGCAGGCCAACCCTTCTTCGACGATGTTGTGTTCGTCGTCGACGCAGCAGTCGTCGTCGATATCGTAGTCAAAGACGAAGTAGTCGTCAACGGCGTCGTCGCACAAGTTACTTACCTTCGGTAACGATATATCTGTAAGAAACAGTTGTTAGTATTAGATTCCTTACCTTAGAATATCCCCAGGCGTCAGTCTGGATCCGGAAAATATTGCGTAGCAGTACCCCTGCGCGTCGGTGGGCGTCGTCTGCGGCTCCGCGTCCATCGTCAGCGTCGGGATGAGGTCGCAAGAGTACTTAGACGCCGCCCTCGTGCGCTGACGTCAGTTCTTATACACAGCTTTTCCAGGATACCTTTCTGCATCTTTTCCTGTTGAACTGCACCTGTGTCAAGCGTTGGAGGACTGACACAGCGCTTAGTGCTGCTGTTGCTGAAGCGCATTTTCAAGCGCTACTTTCCGCCGGACCCGCTCCGCGGGTCCCGCTTCACCGGAGAAGCTCCCTGCTGTAACTGACATCTCAGGACCAAGGGCTCGAGGCAAGTAGGGCTGCGAGCGGGCAGACTGCTGGACTCCAACTCCCAAGAGTCCCAGCAGCTGCCTCACCGATCCCACCTGGTGACGCTCTCCCTCAAGGCCACGCCCCCTCCTTTCCAGCAAAAGGCGCCGGATCTCCACCTACAGCGGATACCTTTCTGCATCTTTTCCTGTTGAACTGCACCTGTGTCAAGCGTTGGAGGACTGACACAGCGCTTAGTGCTGCTGTTGCTGAAGCGCATTTTCAAGCGCTACTTTCCGCCGGACCCGCTCCGCGGGTCCCGCTTCACCGGAGAAGCTCCCTGCTGTAACTGACATCTCAGGACCAAGGGCTCGAGGCAAGTAGGGCTGCGAGCGGGCAGACTGCTGGACTCCAACTCCCAAGAGTCCCAGCAGCTGCCTCACCGATCCCACCTGGTGACGCTCTCCCTCAAGGCCACGCCCCCTCCTAAGGTCAGTCAATAAATAGAGTTTCTGTACTCCGCTGCGCGGGAGCGCGCGGGTAGCGCCCGGGAGAAGCCCGGGACAAGGGCGGGCCCTCTGAGGCCCTCAGAGGCACGATTAGGCCAGGCTAGGCCCACTCCCTTAGCCCTGGTACGCCATACCTTATTCCCAACGCCTTTAGCACACGCTCCTTCACAGCGCATCCACGATAGTTTCCCAGCTAAGATGACAAAGAAACTAAGATCCGGTAAAATAATAGTAGGAAGATCCAGCTCCAAAACTAAATCTAATCCCCTTCGAAATAAACACAGCCAATCGACCAACATGAAAAGTACCTGCCAGCTATTCAACCTTTGGGACAAGGGTAAAAATAAAGCCTTAGGGTTGGACAATAGAGTAACGGACCCAAAAGATCCTGGAGTTATCCATTTAGACTCCGCCGTAAATGATGCCCCAGAAAACCCGGAAATTAAAAGAGCAAAGGCACATTCAAGTCCAGTTAGGACGCTACAATTCCCCCCCCCCCAAGAGTGAGTTCTCTCCCCCTTTGTTTTCTACTTTGAAAAATAATATAGACCTAGCACCAGAGGTAATCATAAAAACAAAAAAAGACATAGAGCAAGTTAACATGAACTTCATGCCAATTCCTGTCGATGAAGCTACCCAGCCTGCAAACAGTTCTCCAATCAAAACGTCCTTTCACAACGGTTTGTCCCCAGTGATTCTAGATGAAGTCCTTTGTCAACGGTATTTAGAATCTGATCCCACAATAGTTGAGTTACCCCAGAACACCCCACTAATGTTAAACCATGCCGGCCTACAACTTTACAGCAGTACTCCATCCAAAACCTCACACTCTCACTTCTCCTCTAGCCCTAATCTAAATTTGACCGGAATAAATTCCTTCCAATGTAAGGGGCCCGGTAAACCGTTTTCTGACTCCCTCCACATCTTAGAACATTTACTGGCCTCTATTTTACATCTATTAGAAAAATTTGTGGGGGGATCTGATTGTGTGCTGGATACAGTGACCCAAATTTTAAAAGTTCTGCTGAGGTCCCAAAAACAGAGGGAAGCGGACGGGAAGGAGTCCTCCTTTCCCCCCACGGTCCCAGATCAAATGGGTATAAATGAGCAACCCCCAGTAACTACAACTACTTTAAAAATTGTACAAGAGAAAACTGGTGCTTCCCAACCATTACCCAACTTAAATGGTTCAGTAAATTCCGATTTTGTAATAAAACCTCATGGGGAAACCCCACTAAATACTGGAATCAACCTATTCCCAATTTTTAAGAAACAGAAGGGGGACGGGGAAACAGAGGAGGAAGCTATTCAGGGGGAAACTGATAATAGAGGGAAAATTGCGCCATTAAAAAAGAACGGAAAGCACAAGAGGAAACTGTTAAGACGGATAGATAAAAATAGGCGGAGGAAAATTTTATTCAGGAAACACTTAAGCTCCCCCCTACTTGAAGCGTCACCTCTAACACAGATGGCAGTGGGAAATAACAAAAACCCTGTCAATATGCCATCCAAAGAAAATACTCCCTTAACATCCAAGGCTAAATCACCCTTCTTATCTACTCATACATCCCCTTTGTCAGCAATTACTAACATATTTACCTTTGGCCAACAAAGTAATAATATTAGGGATATAAAAGTGGCACACAAATCGACCTCCCCAGGTCAGGTTTTAAAGCCGCCTACCCAAGTAACCATGCTACTTAATCCCTTCGCACCCGCCTATCAGGGTGTAACAGCTCAGGGTGTTCCTCCCCAAGGCTCTACGTACCAAGAAGCAGATAAACCAACCCCATTAGGGCAAGAGCATAATCACCCCGCTCAAAAAATGCCCTCTTTCAATCCTTTTGTAATTGCTCCCATGGAAGCTCCTACAAAGGTCTCCATGGGCAAAGAACACACAGAAAATAACATAGATACTGTATGGGTAGATTTCCTTCCCCTTTTCGAACCTGACTGCATACTGAATAGATCCCTCTTGTTGAAATACTTCCAAGAATCTGCCAATTTGAAACTGATTCAATCAGCCGACCTAGATTTAGTTTTGCAACGAAAGTCTGAAGTGGGGACGGTCACGAGGGTGAAGTTTCACTCTAAATTGGTAGCTAACCTCATCCTCCAACGGGCTGAAGATCTCCAGAGCAGGGGAATAGATGTAATTCCTGTACTATTGTCCTCCAGTCGGAATATCGCCGTTAAAACGGTAATCCAACGAAATCCCTCTTCTTCCCTGCTGTTAGCCGCAGCTGGCAATATAAATAACTTGGGTGAAATCAAAGAATTAAAAATAAGCAAGTCCAGTGATTCTCGAGTGGTATCATATGCTCAACCCTCTTTTTTATCTCATACTACCCTCAGAGAGGAAAAGGACCACTGGAATTGGCTGCCCAAAGTATTAGCCGACAAATCCTCGGGAAAATCATTATCTAATCAGTTCCTTTAGCACGGACTTATCTATAATATCGTGGAATTTAGCAGGCTTGAAAAATAATACGGAGAAAATACATTTTCTCCTATCCCTGGAGGCAAATATTATATGCCTCCAGGAGACATGGTGCAATGAAAGTATCCAAATAGGGAAGGACTATTTTGCTCTGGAAGGCAGTGCTACTGCGAATAAAAAAGGCCATGCCAGCGGGGGCATAGCCTGCCTATTATCCAATCGTATAAACTGGGACTACAACCACTTCCTGGACCCGAGTAAACTTTTCCAGGTAGTTACCTTGTTTGGGTCAGGCAATTTCTTAGCTGGAACCCGCCTGGCCTTGATAAATGCCTATATCCCTCCTGAAACGGGTTTTAATACAATTTTAAATAAAATTTTCCTCCATATACAGAGCATTAAGGAGAAAGATCCTGGAATGGTTATTATCTTAACTGGGGACTTGAATTGTAAAATCTCCAACTTTAGTTTAAATCTATTTTCTGACAAAATAAGAGAAGAAACGCTCCATATTCCTCGGGCAATATTCCCTGAAAATATATTAACAAATAAACGGGGTAAACTATTACTAAATGAGTTGGCTGAAATCGATGGGATAATCGCAAATGGGCGTCTCCCCTCAGACTCTCCAGCAAACTTTACCCATAAATCGTATCAAGGGGAATCGATTCTTGATTATGTTATAATAGGATCTCATTCATTTGAGTTATTAAAGGACATCGCTGTAATCGATACCATTTTCAGCGATCATAAAATTATTTCCATCTCAATGAATGTATATCCCCCTAAATGTGATCAATGGTCCTTGAATAGTAGCCAAATAAATTTTGGTAACAGTTCGGGAAGGTGTTATTGGAATGCAAGGGCTCACCGTTACCTGGAGGACATGCTAGACATAGCAATTTCCGAACTCCCCTCTTGGTATGGTCGCGAAAATGAGCTTTTTTCCTTATTTTTGAATTCAATAATAATAGGGGCTCAAAAACAGAACAAGAAAAAAACCACCAAAATAATCCATTGTCCTCTGAAATTACTCAATGTAGACCTGAATAAACTTATAAGGGCCCAATACTTAAATAGAACTGAGGATAAATCCCGACAAATAACAATACTAAAAAGGAGAAGGAGGCGACTCTTATATGCTCTTCGAAAAGAAAAAGAGGATACCATCTGGGTAAAAATAAGGGAAGCTGCAATTAATGGAGAATTGAGACAATTCTGGTCCCTTATAGGTGAAGGGTGCGGAACGAGAACTATTCCGCTGCCTATCCCTATCGAGGAACACATATGGAGGGATTTTGTCTCAAACCTCTATGCCAGCAACCACTCAGTTTCTCCCCAAGTTCGGTTTTTAGACATTAGCCCACCGACAGAGTCTTTTTCAGAAAAAGACATAGAACTTGCCATTGGGGAAATGAGACGTTCAGGGGCCATGGGCCCCGATGAAGTCCCAATTAATGTGTTAAAGCAAAATAGGGTCAAATGGAGCAAGCTTTTATGCCCTATCTTTAATTCCTGCATATTAAGCGGAAAGGTCCTACCTTCCTGGAAGGGAAGTATCCTGGTCCCATTGTACAAAAAGGGTGATCGTCTCCTCCCCCAGAATTATTGCCAGATTGCTTTGCTGGACGCAATCGGCAAAGTTTTTACTAGATGCCTGCTCAAAAGGATAAACGCTTGGGTTGAATCTGCAAATATCCTTCCACTTGAACAGACAGGCTTTAGAAAAAACCATGGGACCCTAGATAATCTAACAGCCCTCCAGGTAATAGTTGATAAGTATATAAGAGCGAGGAAGGGGAGAGTCTATGTGGCCTTCATAGATTTCTCCACGGCCTTTGATAAGGTCGACCGTCAGGTATTGTGGAGAAAGCTACACATTTTAGGAATGCCACATAGCCTCTTACGCTTGGTCCGGGATCTGCATGATGATACATGGTGCAAGGTCCTGTTGGGAGGAGAAAGAGGTCTTTCTCGACTCATTCCATCTGCAAATGGCCTCAAACAGGGCTGCCTACTAGCTCCCCTCCTATTTTCCCTTTATATCAGTGACCTTCCCCTTACTTTATCAACATGTGCAGGAATTGCCCCACGTCTAGGCGAAAGACACATCCCCTGCTTAATGTATGCAGACGACATTTTAATATTAGACCTCTCCCCTAAGGGCCTTAATAACCGTCTGCATGCACTATACACCTTCTCTGAAGAGCACTTTTTGAAAATAAATATTTCTAAAAGTAAGATAATGTGTCTGGAGGGACGAAACAAACTAAAACTGGACCACATTAGTTGGGAATTGGGAGGTCAGAAATTAGAAAGAGTAAAATCGTACGTCTTTCTAGGTATGGTAGTCACTAGTAACATAAGTAACAAATTACACATTGAAAGCAGTTCCCGAAAAGCAAAGTCACAGGGTAAAGGCCTAAGAACACTATACAAATCAACAGGTCAGAGACACTTCGTTCATCTGTTGGAGGCCTTTCGGGCAAAAGTTCCCCCGACTCTGCTTTACGGGGTAGAATTAATTGACCTAGCAGAATGGGGCTTTTTAGACACAGTGGAGGGCTCCTTACTGAGAAATTTAATCTCGGTTAATAATAGTTGTAGCTCTGCAACCCTGCGTCTTGAACTTGGCCTTAGGAGTAGCTGGGCTCAGGGACTCGCAGGAGTGATTCGTTGGGTTATTAGTCTGATCAAAGGAAAGCCATCTACTCTCAGATCTCTAATTACAAAAGAGTTGATGGGCCCCCTAAACGCTTACTCGATCCTAATAAAGAACTATAGGAAAGCTATCACTCTTTTAGAGTTGGAGGAAGCACCCATCTTAGAACTTTCCATGACCCAACTGAAATTACAACTAAAACAAGCTACATGGAAGCTAAGTTACGAGAGGGATCGGAATTTAATAACACAAAAAAAAGGGGTCACACAAGTTGCTGATTCCTATTTGATCAGACAGATACAACCCTACCTGTCATGGAACATCCCGCACGGCTTACGCCGTTTTTGGCTGCTTCTCAGGCAGGACTTGCTCCCCCTGAATAAGTTATTGGCCAAATGGTACGGAATACCCAACGTATGTAATTTCTGTAACCTAGCAATTCAAGACTCCAAACATGCCCTGCTAGTTTGTCCTGCATTATTGACCTACCGGCGCCTTTGGATAAAACCGGCTTGTATTCAGTTTGGTATTTCTTCTGCAACAGCTCTGTTGGATGCCATTCTTAGCCCCCCAAATGGAATTTTTTGCAACAAAATTTTTAATTTCTTTAAATGTTTCTTAGAACTTTATTAGTAGGATGGTAAATTGCTTTTGTATAATTACTGTCTGTATGAGTTGTTTTAATACGGTCAAAATTTCATCCTGTGTTTTGTAATTGTATAATATGTGGATCTCCTCGGAGTTCCGAATCATATTCAATAAAATAATTGAATTGAATTGAATCCACGCCAGAAATGCAGAGTCATGATAAAAACCAACACTGGTGCCATGAAACTAGGGCCCTGAAAGGGATGACCGTAACCCTAGATATCGGTTCGCAGAGCGGGAAGGATGGGTGGGGCGGTAAGGAATCTAATATTAACTACTGTTTCTTACAGATATATCGTTACCGAAGATAAGTAACTAGTGCAACTGAAAGAAACAGGTTAGTATTAGATTTCTTACCTTAGAATAGATACCCCAGCAATACCAACCCCGGTGGTGGGTCTGCGAACCAATGATCACACCAGAAAGTCCTGGAGAACGGAACGGCCGAAAAAGCCATCTCTCCGGACTGTCTAGGCAGTAGTGTCTAGCGAACGTGTGCAGCGAGGCCCACGTAGCTGCTTGACAGATGTCCTGCAAAGGGACTCCCCGACCCAGGGCAGTAGTAGCCGCCGTGGCCTGAGTGGAATGGGCACGTAGCCCCACAGGAGGCTCCATTTTAGCCAGTGAATAACAAGCCTTGATGCACAAGACGACCCATCGAGAAATGGTCCGTTTGCGCACCGCCCGTCCTTTCTTAGCGCCCACGTAACCAACAAAGAGTTGGTCATTCACCTGGAACTGGCGTGTGCGTTCCAGATAGTATGAGAGCGCACATTTAGGGTCCAGACGGTGGAGTCTCTCTTCCTCTTTCGAGGGGAGCAGAGGCGGAAAGAAGGTGGGCAAGGTGATGGACTGCCCGATGTGGGCAGGAAAGAAGGTCGCGTCCGCAACACAACTTTGTCCGTATGGACAGAAAGGAAAGGAGGTTGTGAAGAAAGGGCCTGGAGCTCACTCACTCTCCTGGCAGAGGTGATGGCAACCAGGAATGCAGTCTTAAGGGTGAGAAGATGAAGAGGAAAGTTATGAAGTGGCTCGAAGGGAGCCCACATCAGATAAGTCAAAACAAGGTTCAAATCCCACTGAGGCATCACGAAAGGAACAGGAGGAAACATGAGTAATGCCCTTCAAGAACCTGTTTACAACTGGGGTCTTGAACAAAGAGGGCTGATCAGGTAGCCTTAAGAAGGCGGAAATGGCAGAAAGGTAGCCCTTGACAGTGCCCAGAGCGGAGACCTGCTGGGCAAGAGAAAGAAGAAAGAGGAGAACCTCAGAAAGGGGGGCAGAGAGTGGATCTACAGCCACAAATATGTTCCACCTGCAGGCGTATACCGATTTTGTGGAAGGGCGCCTGGCTACCAGAATAACATCACAGACGACTTCAGGAGGCAAGTCAAATGGCCTCAACTGTCGCTGCTCAATCTACACGCATGGAGGTGGAGGCTGGACAGGTTTGAGTGGAGGACCGTCCCCTGCTGCTGCGACAGAAGGTCCTCCTGAATAGGCAGACGAATCGGTGGATCGACTGACCTGAGTAGCTCGGGATACCAGTATCTTCGTGCCCAGTCCGGAGCCACAAGGATGACTTGGACCCGGTCGCGCCTGATCTTCTTCAGCACTCTGGGCAGAAGTGGTATAGGCGGAAAGGAGTACAACAGACCGCAACTCCACTCGTAACGAAAAGCATCTCTGAGCGAGTGCCACCTTGGAAATTCCAACGCGCAGAACTGATGACATTGCGCATTCTCTTCTGTGGCGAATAGATCTAACCAAGGCTCTCCCCACTGTTGAAAGAGACCTTGCGCCATTCGTGATCCATCGTGCACCGACGGTGGAGTTCGTCCGCCCTGGCTTTCAGGGAACCTGCCAGGTGTTGAACCACCAGTGTCACGCCCTGATGTTCCAGCCACTGCCAGAGGCCCAGAGCCTCCTGGCATAGTGTCCACGACCCCACCCCGCCCTGTTTGTTGAAGTACCACATGGCGGTGGTGTGGTCCGTGAACACCTGCACTACAGTCCCCCGGACAGAGGGGAGGAATGCCTTCAGTGCAAGCCGGATCGCCCGCAGCTCCAGAAGGTTGATGTGAAGCCGGAACTCTGCCGGAGACCAGAGGCCTTTGATCTCCCCCTCTTCCATGTGGGCCCCCCCCCAGCCCTGGAGGGATGCGCCCGTCACAACTACGTGCTCCAGTTGGGGTAGGGAGAGGGATCTGCTGCTGACCCAATCGCGGTCCGCGAGCCACCACTGCAACTGTCGTGCAGTGCCCTCCGAGATCAAGACATAGTTGGACAAGTTGCCCTGATGCTGGGCCCACTGAAACTTCAGGTCCCACTGCAGAGCCCGCATCAGCCACCTGGCATGATGCACCAGAAGGATGCAGGAGGCCACCAACCCCAGAAGCCGCAGCGTCAACCTGACCGAGACTCAGGATAACGGCTGAAAGATCAGAATCAGAGCCTGAATATCCCGAACCCGCTCTTTGTGAGGATAAACCCGAAACTGTGCCGAGTCTAGAACTGCTCAGATGAAGAGGAGCTTCTGAGAGGGACACAGGTGCGACTTTGGCACATTGATTGAGAACCCCAGCAGGTGCAGGAGGTCGGCCGTAGTCTGGAGGTGGCTGACGACTGTCTGGGGCGAGCCCGCCTTCAACAACCAGTCGACGAGGTAGGGGAAGACTGAAACCCCTAACCTGCGCAGATGAGCTGCGACCACCGCCATCACTTTCGTGAACGCCCATGGGGCGCTGGTAAGGCCGAAGGGGAGCACGGTAAACTGAAAGTGTTCGTGGCCTACCCTGAACCACAGGTAGCGCCGGTGGGCCGGCAGGACGGGAATGTGGAAATAGGCGCCCAGCAAGTCCAACTCTACCATCCAGTCTACCGGGTCTAGGGCAGCTAAGACCTGAGCCAAAGTCAGCATCTCGAACTTCTCCTTCCGGAGGAAGCCGTTGACGTTCCGTAGGTCCAAGATAGGGCGTGGGCCCCCTTTGCCCTTCTTGGGAACCAGAAAGTAGTGGGAGTAACAACCACACCCTATTTCTGGCCCCCTTGGCCAAGAGGGCCGTAACCTCCTCTTGCAGAAGTTGAAAGTGATCCCCCGACAGGCGGTGGTACTGCGTGGCATGGCTGGAGGGGTCACCTCGAAAGGGAGGGAGTAGCCCCTTCGGACGATTTGCAGCACCCACCTGTCCGATGTGATGGGAGCGCTAGTGGAGGAGGTGATGGCGAACCCTGCCCCCCACTGGCGTCAAATGGGCCTGAAAGCTCAGACTAGGAAGGCTTTGAGGCGGATGCTGCAAGGGTAGATGTGGACTGGCCGCGCCGTTGTCCCCTGTTACTGCTGCAACGGTAACCACGCTCGCCGCCGTTCTGAGTGTTTGTCTGCGGCCTGTGGCTGGCAGGGCGTGTGGGGGCGCCTCTTCCGTGGCCACGAAAGGAGCACTGGGCAGAAGATTGCTGGCACGGGCCGACAGGCCCAAGGACTTAGCCGTAGACCTGGAGTCCTTAAAGCGTTCGAGCGCACTATCTGCCTTGCCACCGAACAGCATGTCCGTAAGGGTGTTCTGGACATCAGCCGAGAAGTTGGCGGACCTCAGCCAGGCGTGGCAGCAAACCGCTACAGACGTGGAAATCGCTCTTTTCAGCGAGTCCGTGGTATCCAGCCCACATCGTATGGAATACTGCGCTGCATCTCGTCCCGGGCTCCCTCCGGGCACTCCGGCAGCACGTCCGCAACCGTATCCCACAGGGAGTGGGTGTAACGGCCCAAGAGGCATGCGGTGTTGACCAGCTGCAACCCCAAACTAAGGGAGGAGAACATCTTGCTGAATTGCTCATACCTCTTGGATTCCCCATCTGTGGTGCAGTCTGGAATGCGGATTGGGAAGTAGAGGCCTGGATAACCAGGCTCTCGGGGGTGGGGTGGGGGGACAGGAAACTAGGGTTGCCCGGAGCACGGCGGTGGCGCCTAGCGACGTTCCTATCTACAGGGGACCTGTTGCGGGCTTAGACCAAGTGCCCAACAGGACGTCCGCGAGAGCCTAGTTAAACGGCAGGAGAGGCTCTGGGGAGCATACCTGCGGTTTAAGGACCTCTGTGAGGATGTTAGACCTCACCGCTGCGACGGGGAGCTCAAGAGCCAAGCACCACACTATAAGCAGCCCCCTCCTCCATAGCCACGGTAGGAGGGGAGACAAAACCAGTGTCTGGGGAGGTATCCAGGCCACTGGCTTCCCCTAATTCCTGTCAAGTCCTGAAATGATTGCCACTCACGTGCCAGAGGGTCCTCAGACCCCTCCCAGTCTTCCTCGTCGTCCATCTCCTGGAATTCAGGGGTAAAGGATGGACCAAGATCGTCGAAGAATTCCTCTTCTGCCAGCGCCGACTGCGGCATCGAGCGACGCGCTCCGACGCCGGATCCGGACCGAGGGGTGGACCAGGGACAGCGTCGTGCGGGGACGGCGCCGGGGGGTGACACCCTAGGGGGGTCGATGCCGGCGGGGTCGTAAGTTTGACCAGCGGCAACCCGGATCCGTATACAGTGGGGCCTTGCGTTGCCGGGACCGAAGTCGGCGCCGGGGCCGAAGTACCCATCAGCGCCCGGCCCTTAGCACCCGGCCCACTTGGGGTCCCAGTCGGGGCTGCGGGGCCCGAAGGCGGCGCGGAACCAGACGGAGGAGTGAGCGACCTCATGGCCATGAGGAAGGCATCAATCTCCGGCGTCGCGTTCTGCCCAGTGACCGGCGGGTATGGAGCAGGCCACGACGCCTGCGGCTCCGGCGGAGCAGCGTGGGTGGTGTCACCCGAACCCCCGGCCGCATCGCGCGAGCGTCAGGGGGGGGAGGGGGAGTCAGAAGAACGATGTCACCTCTTCGACTTCTTGTGCCTCTTACCTGAGGACTTGGAGCCCGACGAGGGGTGTCGGCTTGCCGAGCTGCGATGACTCCGACCCCGTGACCGGTCCCTCGACCTCCTTCCGGACCGGGACCTCGAACAGTGCGGGGCAGACTGACTGAGCTCGAGGCGCTTATGGGACCGCTCCCGCCTAGCCTTCGACGTCAAGACCCGGCAGTCGGGGCACGACTTGTCATCATGGTCGGGCCCCAGGCAATACAGGCACCGGCGATGGGGGTCGGTAGCCGACATCAGTCGGCACAGGGTTTGAACCCCGGCTTTTTTACAGGCACCGATGGAGTCGTTCGACTCAAAACGGATCGAAAAAGCTTAGTCAAAAAGTGACTAAAGGGTACCACTTTCTCCGGACCTGCGCTTGCTGGCGCGGAAAAAAGAACTGACATCAGCGCGCGAGGGCGGCGTCTAAGTACTCCGGCGACGTCATCCCGGCACCAACGACGCCGACGAACGCGGAGCCGCAGACTTTGCCTACCGACGCGCAGGGGTACTGCTACGCAAAGATTTACGGATCTAGACTGACACCTGGGGATATTCTAATGTGAGGAATCTAATACTAACCTGTTTCTTTCAGATGCCGTTTTCACAGGAGTCAAAGCTGGTGAAACTCCTACTTTAGAAGAATGAGCAGAAGACACCTGCCTCGAAACAGATGTCTTTTAAGGGAGTTTGAGGGAGAGAAGATTAAGAGGCTTCTTTTTCTTTGGTCTTTTGCTTTTTGGGATCTATTTTTTCCTCAGGAGCATTAGACTTCCTCTTCTTGGAAGATTGAGTATTAACCTCTTCCTCAGAGTCTGAATCTGAAGTGGCCTTCTTCTTTTGAAGCCATAATAATAAACTTGCCTCCCTGTCGCTCAAGGTTGTTGCCGAAAAGGTTCTACAGTGCTTGCAGTCCTTAGGCACATGTTTAGAGTGGAAGCAGTACAAAGAGTACTTATGTGGATCCTCAGAATATAGTCTAGGTTTTCCACTGGATCTGTAGGGCCTCAAAAGACTCTTTTTATAGCTTTCAGCCATACTAGGTAAAAGTAGTAACACAGTACCTTAAATTCAGTAGAAAGAAGTTTTCAGTTGAAAAGGTGAAAAGTTCACATAGGAACAAAACTGAGCAGAGCTCAGGGAGACTACTTCTTACACTAAGGCGGTTGGAAATCTGAGGTATGATGGCTCTGCTGGGGAGTGTATTGTCAGGGCTGGCAGCTGCTTGGCTGAGTTTTTGACCAAATAATGATGAGGTTTGGCTACCAAATATTATGGTTCCTTATGGGATTTTCTATGCATTTTTCCTCTGTGGTGATTCTGTTACTGTGAGACTCCCACCATGACGACGGGGAAGATAGAAGCATGTGAATCTATGAAAGATTTAATACTGGAGATTTTCCAGATCCAATCTGTGTGCCAGTAGGTGGTGTTATTCGGCTCTGCATTAGCAGTGACATTGCCAGTGCCTATATAGGCGCCACCTCAGCACCCGGACGTCCGTTCTCTTTCTTTCCACACCAGTCAGCGGAAAGCAAGAGAGAGTTACCGTCAGTCATTTTCTGACTGGCTTTTTCCTCAACTTTGTCGAAATATTTTTTCATCTCCTGGTGTGTCAGGGAAATACCTAGAAAGCAAACAGGCTTTAGACCGTGTGATACCAGTCATAGGGAGTTGCCTGTGACAGACCCTCATTTGGTTAGCCTATGGTGCTTGTTCAGGACAATGACTCCAATACGTGAAAGGACTGCTGGGCCATGAATCTCCAGGCACTGAAGGAAAGGTCCCTGCAGTCCTTGCTGCCTGACAACCCTGCAATGCTCTCAGTCCCCGTCACGCAGAAAGCCTCCGGAACACTCGCACAGCTGCTCCTGATGATCATCATGATTGAATTCCTCTGGTAAGTCGCACAAGCAGAAGAAATCTATGAAGTTGAAGTAATCTTTGAGTTCCCCTTGTCAGTCCAATTCATAAGTCCTGGTGCGGGAGCGTTGGCACTCTAGGCCGTGCGCGGAGGTGGAGCCTGTGCAAGGGTCCTCTCTAGAAAGCCTCACATCACAGAATCTACGTAGGTATTCATAAAGGGTTAATACATAATGCTAGAGAAGGAACAGCAAGCTCTTTAATAGTAGGAATAATACCCCCCCCCTCCCACATATGAAGCCTACCAATTAACTCTCCACCCTAAAACAGAGTTACATTTCTTTTAGACTGGTTCGAGTTACTTGGAGGGCGGGGCCTAGTTCTGTACCATCTTGTCAAATTTATGTCCCCACCCGCGAACTCCATTGCGTACAGAAAGAAAATGAGTTGCTTATCTGTAACCACGGTTCTCCAGTATTGGTATCTTTCATAGATTCACATGCTTGAATCATCCCTGTCGTAGTGGGAGTTGGGACTCCCACTACGACGGGGATGATTCAAGCATGTGAATCTATGAAAGATCCAATACTTGATAACTATTACAATACTGAGATTATTTCATCAAATACTATATTTAAAAGCATAGGGAGCAGGTATATGGCCATTAATGTTATTCTCTCCCCATCCAATTTACCTGTGACTGACACACAGTACGTATACCACCTACGATGGTTAAACAAGTCATGTCTACTATATATGGTATTGGCCTCCTCAAAAGACCAGTCACCCCACTGGGACAAGATGTGTATCTAGCAGGGGTCGCAGAGGAATACAAGCGCCTCCCGAAAAGACAGCAATTAGACCAATGAGAATCTTGCTATGTAAATCTAAAGAGGATGCAGTTCTTATCAGAAAAGATAAAGCAGGGAGGAGCTCGGAAATCAACTGAGAAACCAGATCGGGCGATATGATCGCTCAGGAACAGTAGTCCTCACACACCCAGATGGGTGTCATGCTTCATCACGGGGCAGCTCCTCATTTGGCCAGAGCTGCAAAGCCCAACTGGCCCCTCATGGGGGCTCTATGCTGGAGTTCATTTTGTGTTGCTGATGTGGTGTGAGTGCCAGCACCAGTTTCTTATCAGACGCGTCCTGCAGAGTCCACGCCGTTGGTACTTCAGAAAAAACTCACGGGGCCTATCTTAGCCTTCTCGAAACCCAACACATGTGTAAGGCATACAAGGGATAGCAGGACAATATATATATTTTTTACTCCACATGAAAAATACTCGCATAATGGACTGAAGAAAGTACCAACGGGGACTAATTGAATATGTTATGAAACTCTTTGGGCAGATTACACTATTAGAAGAGATATAAATTGCAATTTAATAAAGAAAACTTGTGTGATACACATCCTTGAACTACCCTTGTTGGCAGTTCCCACGCTATTTGGACTAAAGAAATAGGTGGACAACGTCTTATTAACCAATTCTTGGGACACTATCGTTCACAGTTTGAGAAGACATCGGCAATTAAATAGATGTGCAGCTACTAAAACCTTTTATAGAATTGGAAAAAGCCTTGAGGAAGTCACTTGACGTAACAACACACGTGTCGGCTGTTGCTCATTTGGCTCAAGACCATAAGGACACAACCATCTATTTATGTACAGTCTCTTGAATGTTACAAATTTTTTAGGGACAATGGTTTCTCTTTGGTCTTTTCTGGAAACTGATGTCGTAAATATTGTCTCTAAATTAAACAACCACTTTTTGGTGAATCCAAATCGGTTTGTTGCCAGTGATATTTTGACATTACATAATGCAGTCTGTTTTTGATCATATAATAATATGAATAAGAGATGTTACTTTTGAGTGCCGGGATATCTGTATATTATTGCCAGTGCTCTATACATGATTAGAAGTAGATTAGTGTAATGAGTCTAAAAATAACTAAGGGGCACCCTGGGGTGTTTAATATGTGGGTCCCCTTGTCATGATTAAAACAATAAGTTACTGACAGTGGATAGTGGTCCAATCTAGCTCAAAAGGGAGTTTCGAAGATGGTCGACATGTTTCTTGCCAATTTACTGTTGCTGTTGATCACAGCAATTCATCAGGACCGGGAATCAAATTTGCAAAGCATTGAGTTAATAAATGTACGTGTGTGTGGGTCGTATCTAGTCACAATCACGAGTGAACATAGTATACCTTAGATATAAAAACAGACCTGGAATAAAACAAGACATAAGATAAAAGCACAGGAATTAAATCACACCTGTAAACACAATATAGCACTTTGTACTGCATGGAAACATTTGTGCCGCGGCGAGTCAGCCCTTAGTAGTGAAGGTGCAGTATTGCCAAACACTAAAACACAGTAGGAGACCTAAAACCACACAAACCCAAAAAGTGACAGCTCTTAGTTGAAAAGCCCACAATGCAAAAACCAGGTAACAGCATTAAAACGGTGCCTTAAGACTTACTATATTGTGGTAAGTATCAAATATCAGTGGGTGGTGGCAAAGGAAGAGCTTATTAGCAGGCTGAAAACCTGAGGAAGACTGGGCAAAGTTAAAGAAGCCCCTACTGACACGGAGAGCTCCAGTCAGCACCCTACAAGGCATGGAGGGGGCCATGTACTCCCAGGTTTCTGGCACATGCCTCGTGACAGCCTACCACATCCCTCCCCCCCCCGTTTCTGCAAACGAGGAGGTAGTTAGTGAGCGCAGCCGGCGGTGTTTTAAGCAAGGACAGCATGGGCTTGAGCCACAAGTTGCTGCCGATGTGGGTGGACAGGTAGGGAAATGCTGGAACGTCCTGGGTGCTTCGCCTGCGTCAAGTGGCAGGTGCTATGTTGGGACTAGGTTTCGGGGGACGCGGAATATTGCAACAGTATATTTAAAAATCTGATTTTGGTAGATGATTTGGATGGATTCACCAAACCATCTGAAAATATGATTATAACAAAAAGGTTGCTGATATGGAGTACGAAGTTTCACTGTTCACATACAAGGCAGATTAATCTATTGATGAGGAAAAGGCGACTGCTATTTTGGTACGGCAACCACACTGATCCCAGAGATGTGCAAGGGTAGCGTGGGCTGACTATCCAGGGTAGAAAATAGTAAGGGATAATGTTACTCAAAGTCAGCATCACTGTTCATAGGGGACCTATCTATACATAGTCACTATAGGTAAAGAGTGTTGTATGGCCCTTATTGTGTCTAAAGATAGAGGATAGTCAAAAATACACCCACCAGAAGAGCGAGAAGGTTAAATCGACATCTCACTGTTTTGTGTGTGGCTAAACGGAAGATCCAATTCGGTTACCTCCGAAACAAAGTGTTCAACTTAATCTATGGATGTGTCTCTAGGGCTGTCCAACGTACTTCATCGGGAGTATGGATCTCATTAAGATAGTGAGCACTCAATTAATTTGTCCGTTTTTTACAGCAGACACTCCACTGAGCTATGATAGAATACCTTAGGACGAACATCTCCACTAATGAGCAGATCGTTTCTAAAACTCCACGCATCTTTTTGGGAGAAGCGGATTTCAAACGTGAATGGTCCCAGGTGGCCTGTAAATGAACGAGCGACTGGCTGACTGTGATGATAAATACAGCCAAATGTCTTGCTGATGCGCTGATAATCAGAATAATATTTAAGAGAAGGCTTTTAAGATAGGGATTTTGATCTCTACTTATAAATCTAAAGTAGCTGAGATCAAGAACAAGATAACTAAGTACAAAGACTACCTAATGAAGCAGAAGATTACTAAACTTCAAAAATATATTAAGAAGTTTAATAAGGAAAAGGCCTACCCTTATCTCCAGGAAGATTACCACATTACAGGGGGTGATACTTCTTCTCATGACAGCTGCTCCTCAGATAGGAAGAATGCTTCCTCCAGCAGTAATTCAAGTTCAGGAAGATGGGAGAGTGAGGACGGTAGCCAAGGCCCATAGCCTCCATTGTTTGGTTAGGGGATGACCCCCTTCCAAGGACCCCAGCTATGTGGCCCCAGCATTACCCCAGGTTTCCCTCAGGGCCCCCACGAGTCCTTTCCGCAACGCTTCAACCCTACTTTTGTTACGCAGAGGCTGGGGCAGAGGGAGAGGAAAAAAGAGGGGGGCAACAAAAGAGGTGGAGGGAACTGCAATGGCATGAAGCACAAATTCATATGAGGATTCAAGACAAGAAAAACTAATAGTGAACCTCTCTACAAGAACCTGGTCCATTGATGAGATTGCTGTCCTGAGGAAAGGACAGGGCTTTGCCCAGACATCCAGAGATAACAAATTTTATTCTAATTGCGAGCCACATAATTTCTTTCGGAAGATTCGCCTCAAGGCCTTCTTTTCTGACAAGCCCACTTATGAGGTATCAGACTATGGCTCACAAAATCCCTCCAGGTTTACACCCTCGGGTGACATGATACCCAACAAGTTATTGATCTTTGAACAGGGAGTACTCAAGGAAGTGGAGAGTTGTACCCGTGAGTCAACTTTCTAAGAATATGTTCAATAAGGAACTTACAGCAATGAAGTCCCTTGCCATTGACACCTAGATTATTATCAAACCTGACACGGGAGGAGCAAGTCATCATGTCCACTGACTACTATGACACTGAATATCGCACCCAACTTGCTAATGAGAGATGCTGCACACCTATCACTCAGGACCCAGATCAGCTCCCTAGTATCCTCTGCTGAAACATAACGATGGATCAGTAGGAATGAGGCTGAATTCTTGGTAAACACAAAACCAAGGACTCCCTACTTTTACGTCCTCCCCAAAATACACAAAGGGATTTATTTACCCCCAAGGCAGACTGGTTATGTTGGGGATAGGTTCCTTGCTTGAGCTTTCATCTAAGTTCTGTGACCTATTTTTATAACCTTTAGTCACAAAGATACCCTCCTTCCTTATGGACATTAGGGATGTGTTAAACCTCATTGAGGAATTCAATGCTAGGAGTCCAATTGACCTTCTGGTAACCCTCAACGTCGAAGCTCTGCACACTAACATCCCCAAGACAGCGCCCTAAAAGTAAGAGAAACTGTACAAGGAAGGGGTATTTCCCACCCTGGTGAACTTTATTCTTGAATGCGCTACTTTGGCCCTTAAAGAGAATTTCGTTCAATGTAGAGACCAACCATAGCATCAGATCAAGGCCACATCTATGGGAACCACATTCGTGCAGAGTCTGGCATATATGCACAAGGCTTACTTTAAGAATGAGAATATTCAATGTGAAGACAATCCCCATTTTGCTCACATCCTGTTATGGCTTCGTTTTAGGTCTCGCCTACGCAGCGCACATGCACTACTTAGGAAAGAGACCTGTAGCCATGGAGTGCTTTTTTCAGGCTAAAACATGCACGCATTCCATTGCCTTTAATGGCAAAGCGTGCACGTGTGGCTATTCGCTTGCGGGAGCGAGCGCTACCATAGGTAGCAATTATCGCTCTCGCAAGGGAATCCCATAGCCCCCCTCTTCCCCCCCCTGCTGCCCGCGGGGCGCGCGCGCTCCTCCCCCTGCTGCCGGCAGCCTGTCTCGCGCTCCTCACTGTTCGCTGCCTCACTTGTGCTAGTTTATTTTTCTATAGTACCCCAGGAAACATCTGTGTTGTTTACAGTTTTCTCCCTCGTCTGCTTCGCCCATCGCTCAATGCAAGGGAATCCCGCAGCCTCCCGTAGCCCCACCTCCCCTGCGAGACACGCGTGCTCCTCCCCATGCTGCCGGCAGCCTGCCTCGCGCTCCTCTCTGTTCGCTGCCTTGCTTACGCTTATGCCTGCCAGTTAACCTCGCCTTTACAGCCAGAGGCGACACTTCTTCCACCTTTCTCTGGAATTGTCCGCAGGCCAGGCAGAGTTTTCACCACAAGAGTGTTTCTTCAGTGCCACAGACTGGCACTTACATTCCCCGGCACCAGAGGTCACCGGTATAGGTGAACCCGCCACCTTAGTGCACTGAAATTCTGCGGGCAGCCCTTGGAATCAAAACAATTTACACGTTGGTTACAAATAAAAATTATCTAACAATCAGTATTATGCATCAACTGACGATTTACGTTCTAGAAAAATAGATTTTGATAGCATTGCTTTCCCTAAAATGGCCTTCAATAGTGCTTTGTCGTGCAACCACGCCCCTTATGCTGCTGTCAGAATGGACTGAGTGACGCAATCACGCACGCCTTTCTTTGCTCTTATAAGGAATATGCTACTTACCAGTATACATCTGTTCTTGGCATGTAGGGCTGCTGACATTCATATCTGTGTAATACAAAAAGCTTGCCCCCTCTCTCAATGAATTTATACTGGGGACCAAATAAACAATGTCTTTAAATCTGGTCCGGTATGTTTATTTATACCTTTTTTTTAAACAATTATTTAAAGTTTTTTTTGGCAGAGAAAGAATACAAAATACAATAAAATTATTAACAATCTTACTCAAACCACAGTTGACAAAAGAACACTTACAAATTGTACGGAAAGAAAAACTTCAAGTGTTACATCCAACAAACAATACACATTACAGTGCACACAATACACGTTACAATGCCACAATTTTGCATTATACAAAAACACAATATCCTAAACGAATTTTTATGTGAAGAGAGCCAGTTCAATACAAGAGCAAAAAAGTATGAGGCAATTATATTTTTGAAACACACTGAATGTTGTAATTAGCTCTTGCTGGGTTTGCCGACGCGTTTCAAGTTCGGGCCAAAAGGGTCCAAACTCTCATCAGGGCTCTTGTTATTATTCTGGAAGTTCGTGTGTGGTTGGCCTATGGTGGTTTCTATAGATGGACACAATCCTTTAGTCAGGACACAACCGGGGCCACTTCAACAAAAACACCAATCTTGAGTTGAACGGTCTTGCCACATAAGGGGGGGCGGAGGGATATTTTTTCTGAATCCTGTCTCGTGCCCCACTGTGGGGTTATTTTGTTTTGTTTATCCGTGGATAGATCTCCCATGTGCCTTTAAGCGTGCTGGGAAAGGCACCACCTCTCGCCCCCAGTCTACGGCCCCAGCCAGGGCTGTAGGGTGTTGAAATCACTTTCTTTTTGCAATCCGCGTCTTCAGATCACGGATCCGTCGTTTTCTCTGTCAGCCTTCCAATTCTGCTGCATAAACACGATGCTCCTCAGTTGCTCGCTGTTAGTGTATGTCACTGTAAGGTGGGTATTGCGGTACTGTACTATATTAATGCAGTAATGTGTAACATATACACAATTCTAGTTACCCTGCAATTAACCTATAGTGTTTTAACCAAAGTGGATGTCCTCCAGTCTGTGCTTGCTGATTAGTCCATCACAATATTCATTGATAACTGTGAATATTGCCCCATGGAATGTTATCATTCAGCACCCTTCTTATAAGTTGATAGCGAATATGCAACTTACCAGTATGCATCTGTTCTTGGCATGTAGGGCTGCTGACATTCATATCTGTGCATAGATCGCCGCCTAGTGTTGGGTCCGAATGATTGCACCTTCTTGTCCTGGAAGAGTCTTCGAAGTATCACAAGATAGGTGACTCCTCCCCTGGACTACAGTGCGCATGGGCATCTTCTCCATCCTCAGATTGTTTTTTGCCATTGTGGCAGAGATGGAGATAGTAAAGTAAGAGATGGCCATGCAAAAGATAATCCTGCAGCTGCGACAGGCATCAGGGAGGAGGGCAGGCGATATGAATGTCAGCAGCCCTACATGCCAAGAACAGATGCATACTGGTAAGCAACATTCTGTTCGAGGCATGTGGGCTGCTGAATTCATATCTGTGCATAGACTGTATAGCAGTATGTCCTCTAGCAGTGGTTACCTGTGCCAGCTGAAGCAGTTTGAAAAAGAGTTTGTTTTGAGGACAGCCTGGCCTACAGCAGCTTGCTGCTTTGCTTGCACGTCTACACAGTAGTGTTTTGAGAAAGTGTGTATGGTAGTCCATGTGGCTGCTCTACATATGTCTTCAAGAGGATTATTTCCTAGGAAAGCCATGGATGCCCCCATTGTTCGCGTAGAGTGTGCTCTTGGTGGGACAGTTAAAGTGCGTTTGGCCTTTTGATAACATATTTGAATGCATTTAACTATCCATCTGGCTATTCCTGACTTTGATATTGGATTTACTTTATGTTGTGGTGAAAAGGCAACAAATAATTGCTTTGTTTTCCTAAAGGATTTCGTTCTGTCCACATAATAAAGCAGAGCTCTCTTGACATCCAGTGTGTGTAGGGCTCTTTCAGCTACTGACTGTGGATTTTGGAAGAACACTGGCAAACGCCACCAACTCCTCAAAAGAAGCACACCTGATTGTCAAAGAACTCCTCAACATTCCGTTGATCCCCACCGTCTCCCCTGCCCTCCCTGACAGAAGTAATGACCTTGCCGCCTTCTTCGAATCTAAAATCTCGAAAATATTGGACTCTCTTCCCCTGATCCTGACCACCCCCCTTAATACCACCATTACCGAGGTCTGTGCAAACGGCCCGCGGCTTTCCTCCTTCAGAGCTATCTCTCTCACCGAAGTCTCCCACACGTTAGCTAAAATGAAAAGCGGCTCTCCTCTCGACCCGGCCCCGGCTAGAATATTAAAAACGGCCGCTCCCAGCATAGTCACCACCATCAGGGATCTTATTAACATCTCCTTGCAACAAGGCACAGTCCCGCCCAGCTGGAAAAACGCGGTTGTCAAAGCCCTGCTAAAAAAAACCCTCCTGAATCCCGACGACATGTCTAACTATAGACCTATATCACTCCTTCCCCTCATCAGCAAGATGACAGAGAAGCTAGTTAATTCCCAACTCTCCCAATTCCTTGAGACCAATAAAATCCTGCGCCCCTCTCAAACCGGCTTTCGGCCCGGCCAGGGCACAGACACAGCCCTCCTCTCGGTCATTGAGGAATCAAGGCGCATTCTAGATTCAGGAGGATCAGTGGCAGTGATCCTCCTGGACCTTAGTGCCGCCTTTGATACGGTGGATCATCGTGTCCTTCTACATCGCCTGGCCGGGGCAGGAATCGTGGGCTCAGCACACGATTGGATCAACTCCTTCCTATCAGACCGTACCTTTCAGGTGTGGGACGGCAACTTTCGTTCAGACCCCCGTCCACTCACTTGCGGAGTTCCGCAGGGGTCCTCGCTTAGTCCCACCCTATTTAATGTCTACATGGCCCCCCTGGAAGATGTTGTGACCCCCCATGGGATCAAGGTTGTCAACTATGCTGATGACACCCAACTTGTCGTCTCCCTCTCCCAGCTGGACAAAAACCCGGACAGCCTGCGGAATTGTCTCCAGGACATCTATGCCTGGATGTGCGAATCTTCCCTAAAATTGAACGGTGCCAAAACCGAAATAATGCTCCTGGGTAACAAATGGCCCTCAATCCCCGCCGCGGTGTGGCCAGACACCTTTGGTGAGATTCCCATTCCTAAGACCGAAATCAAAACGCTAGGCGTCTGGCTGGAACCAAGCCTCACCATGAAGACCCAGGCGATCAAGACCGCTGGAACTTGTTTTGGTCTCCTGCGGTCTATCCGCAAGATCCTCCCTCTCCTCCCCCTGCTCTCCAGGAAGCTGCTAGTTCAAGGGCTCATCTTAGCCAGACTTGATTATAGCAACGCCGTCTACCTTGGCGCACCGGAGTTCACTTTAGCCAAACTCCAACGGGCACAAAACGCTGCTGCACGACTCATAATGAACGTCCCCCCGAGAGCCTCGGCCAAACCGGCCCTCAAGGCTCTTCATTGGCTCCCCGTCCGTCAGCGAATTGAGTTTAAAGCAATGTGCACCAGTCATAAACTCATTAATGGTGCCGGCCCGGCTGCCTTGAAGGACCTTGTCGTTCCTTACAAAGCCTCAAGGTCACTGCGCTCGGACGATGAGAATCTGGCCATCGTCCCTAAATTTAAGAAGGCCCGCACAGGCGGCCGCCGCTTCTCGGTCAAAGCCTCTTCTGGGTGGAACGCTCTGCCTCGCCACCTGCGTCTGGAACCCTCCCACGCCCTTTTCCGAAAAAGACTTAAGACTTTCCTATTCCCTAACTAGTCTTCCGGTCCCTCCCCCCCCCCTCTTGGTTACTGCAATTTTATAGCGCGGGGATGCCTCCGGGTCACCAGGCGCTCTATAAATTTATAAAAAAAAAAAAAAAAAAAAAAAAAAATTCTATTGATTGATTAATATGGAAATTGGATATCACCTTTGGCATAAACGTAGGGTTTGTTCTGAGAACCACCCTGTTAGCATGTACTTGCATGAAGGGTTCTTGAATTGTTAGTGCTTGTAACTCACTAACTCGCCTGAGTGAGATAATGGCAATGAAGAATGCCACCTTTCATGTTAAGAACTGCAGTTCGCATTAGTGTAGAGGTTCGAAAGGAGGTCCCATAAGTCTGGTAAGTACTATATTTAGATTCCAGACTGGGGAAGGTGGGTGTCTTGGAGGGATCACCCTTTTAAGACCCTCCATAAAAGCCTTTATTGCTGGTACTCTAAACAGTGAAAGGTATATCAGCGAGGTGTAGTCTTATGGAAGAGTATGCTAGGTTGCATCTTTGAAGATGCAGTAGGTAACATATAATGTTCTGTATGGAAGCATCTAAAGGGTTGATTTGGTTATTGTTGCAGTAAATGACAAATCTCTTCCATTTAGCTGCATAGCACGCTCTCGTAGTTGGTCATCTTGCCTCTTTAATGATGTTCATACAGTCTGGAGGCAAGTTAAGGTATCCAAAATGTAAGACTTCAGGAGCCAGATCGCTAGGTTCATCTGATTGGGATCTGGGTTTCTGATTTCTCTATGGTTCTAAGTTGGAAGATGGGGTGCGAGGTTCAGCCTTTGATGAGGAACTACTGAAAGTTCCAGGAACGTTGTGTACCATGGCTGTCTCGCCCATGTGGGAGCAACTAGGATTAGTGTGAGTGATTGTTGGTGCAGTTTGCGTGCCACCAGCGGAATCAGTGGTGCTGGGGGAAAAGCGTACGCAAATCTGCCTGACCAGTTCCTCCATATCGCATTGCCTTGTGACAACGGATGTGGGAACCTGGCGGCAAAGTACTGGCATTTTGAGTTTTCGTTTTGTGGCAAACAGGTCTATCTCTGGGTGCCCCCACCGCCTGAAGAATGGTTGGAGAACTTGGGGGTGAATCTCCCATTCGTGTAGTTGTTGGCTGTGCCTGCTGAACAGATCTGCTATTTGATTGTCTTTCCCTGGGAGGTGTTCTGCCAGGAGAAAGATATCTTTTTGGAATTGCCCACTTCCATATGCTCTGTGCCAAGTGGGACAGTTGTGGAGAGTGTGATCCTCCCTGTTTCTGGATATAGTACATTGCTGTCATGTTGTCCGTCCAGATCAACACAGTCTTGCTGTACAAGTATTTTTGGAATGCTTTCAGGGCTAGGAATATCGCTAGCAACTCTAGTTGGTTGATATGCAGTTTCTTTTGTTTGATTGTCCAGAGCCCTTGTACTGTGTAGTGAAGGAGGTGGGCTCCCCAGCCTGTCAGTGATGCGTCCGCTGTTAGTACTAGTGGTGGAACCGGCTCTTGGATCAGTCGCCTCTTGGAAAGGTTCTGTGGGTTCCACCACTGCAGAGAGTTGTGAGCGCGACTGTCTACCAACACTAGGTCTTTTAGTGGTCCTTGAGCTTGGTTCCACTGCCGTGCTAGGCATTCTTGCAATGGGCGCATTTGGAGTCTGGCATGGGGGACAATGAATATGCAGGAGGCCTTCATGCCTATGAGTTGCATGAATACTCGAGCTGGAAGAGAGTGTTGTGGCAGAAATTTGCGAATGAGCATCTGCATGCTGGCTATCCTCGTTGAGTTTGGGTATGCCTTTGCCACTGAGGTATCTATAGTAGCTCCCAGATATTGTTGCGTGTGGGACGGTTGTAGATGCGATTTTGGGTAGTTTATCGAAAACCCTAGGCTGTGTAGCAGCTGAAGCGTTTGAGACGTGTCTCTTGCACACTGTTGGTACGATTTTGCTTGTATGAGCCAATCATCTAGGTACGGGAACACATGTGTAGGAAGGTGGATACCCGACTATGGTTACCCCCAACTTTTTGCCTGGTGTTTTGCTGGTTTATCGACTTAGTTGACCTGGGGCCCTGCTATTCAGGACCCCAGGCCTCCTGCTCACTCTGTAAAATGGATTCCATGTACCTTAGGTACATATCTAATTGGATATTGAGTCACCTTATCAGCCCCTGTACAGTGTACCTTAGGTACCCAGGGCATAGGTGCACCCAGGGCCTACCAGGGGCTGCAGCATGTATTATGCCACCCCTGGCTGGCCATCCAAATCTGACACAACTGGCTGCACGACCGCTGGGGCAAGGTGGTGTAATCACCCTTTCTTTAGATATAGTATTCCTATATCTAACCCTAAAATGGACACATGTATTCCTATCAGTCACTCCTATGGCAGGCCTTATCAATCCTGAAGGCAGAGTGCTTGGAATTATGTGAGATGGTGCTCTGGCATGAGCTGAGCCCGTTTGCAGCTTGCGGAACCAAGTCCTAATAGCTGTTCCATGATAACGCGTACCATATACTCTTAAGTGCATTATAATCCTCGCGGTTATTTGCCAACTTTGGTATCGCTTTATCAAAACATGTCGAGTAAGGTGTCATACCAATTGGAATACTAACCCCTCGCCAATTCTGACAACGGGGTTAGCATTCCACCCTTCTAGAGGGACACGACATGTATCTAACTGTGAACCCCGGTTAAAGTTAACTCGAGCCTCAGCATCACAAAATGGATGCTGCCACCACAGACACGAGTCTGACCTCCTGCTGCTGGGAGTCCTTCCAGCGAGGAGAGCTAGGACAACGGGTTTCCTGTCAGGGGCGGTGCTGGCACCATCCCAGACAGGGTTTTGTGTATCCTAGGTAGGCAGGGCCGAGAGGAAGGTGACTGCAAGTGGCACCCCGGTGCTCACTGTGCATATGCCGGCTCAAACCAGTTCCAGGGGCACCCCAGCCCCTGAGCTGGGGAGAGACTGGACAAAGGAGAGGGGTGTAACCACCCCCCTCCTGGTCCCGCCCATGGGCAGGACCTAGTCGCGTGCCAGCCCCTTTTCTTGGAATAAAGGTAGGAGCAGGCCCCCTTACCAAATTAGATAATTCTGAATCTTGACTACTTTCCACGAAAGGAACTCTTGACTTTTTCTGAAGACTCTCCCTTGTGGCTAAGGAGTAGCCACCCTGCATCAGCGGGCACCATCTAAGCGCTTGCAGTTTGCTGTAAGTCCATCCTCCGGATCAAGACTGCCCAGCTCGACGAGACCCGGATTCCCTGCCATTTTTGACCTCTACCTGCATCATCAGCCCAGCTGAGATTCGTGGGTGTGACGAGACCCGAGGGACCGGCCATCTTCAAGACCTGCACGACGCTTATCGAGCACGACCGCCGAGGGTTCCTCGAGTGAGTGCTTTGGGGTTTGAGAAGCCCTAACCGTGAGCAGCTCCAGCACCGAAGTCCAGCCCCCCAGCATCCACGAGATCTGCGTGGGGCCCTTCTGCTCTTTGCTGCTCACCGCGTTGTCCGGTCACTTGCCTGCTGGCTAGTGGCCCTCCTGACGACGAACCACGACGACTACATTGCTGGTCTGGTTGCTCCAGACTGGCCCTTGCTCCCTTCCAAGAGAGGAGCACTCCGGACCCTCCTGGTCCACTCCAGACGCCATCTTGACTCCACCGCGTGGGCTTGCCTTTGCCAAGGCTTGTTGCTCCAATCCTGGTCCCAGTATCGCCGACAGCAGACACCTTCGTGGGACAGCTCGCACCTCCATCCTGGTCGCCGACAACGCCTCCTGGTCCGAGGGACAGCAGAGTCCAGCGTCGCCCACTCACTTGGTCGAGGTGACTTCATCCGGTGCCATCCTGGTACCCACCTAATCACTGGCTAGTGATTAAGAACTGAGTCCCCTCTGCTTTCAGGTCATCTCCATCATCGATCAAGGCTTGGATCCCTCCGAATATCTTCACTGGTCGCCTGCCAGCAACAACTTCTTTCAGGCTCCATAGACTTCAACGAGGATTCCCGACGTCTTTTGAACCCTATGCAGCCGCAGCCCCTGGGCTAGGTAACCCAAGCATTTCGGTGCTCCAACGCAGGTTCACTATCCAAGTGTCCAGATTCTTTTTCGTTTTTAGTCTATCTAGTCGGATTCGTCCGATAACAGTAACCTTACAAACGCTAGCACCCATAGACTTCTTCCCGCATCCCACGTGAGTGCACACACTGCACCCGATCTCCCTAGGCCTCCTGCTCCTAACCTTAGGGTTCAGTAGTGTAGTCCTAGCGATCCTGAAGCCTCTGGATCTTGTTACTTACCTGCTAGTATTTCGCATTCCACTTTTAGTGTATATGGTTTTTCGTGCCCCTCGGGCATTTGTGTAAATTGTGCAACTTAAAGTATTTTCTTAAGAGTTTTGTATTGTGCTTAGCTCCCTGACTCAAAGAGTTCAGGGTAGACTTGTTATAAATAAATATCCTTTTATTTTCATAACAACTTGTGTGGTGTCCTTTCACTTGGTGTTCAAGGGGTTTATGTGATGGTAGAACAGCTGGCTTAACACGCCCTCTAGAGTTTAGCCTAAAGACTGCTCTTGTCCATGCTATTAGGATAGCTGGTCTATAAGGTTGACTTACAACCAATCATCAATAAGGGTCGTTTGGAATGATACAAAGTGATCACTAGAATAGTGAGCACTATATATCAGGCCAACTTCTCACAACATGGATGTGTTGCCTCCTGAGATGTGCAGCCACTGTCGCTAAGCATTTTGTAAACTATCTTGGAGCAGTGGCCACCCCGAAGGGGAGAACCTTGAATTGGTAGTGTTGACCTTCTATTGTGAACCTGAGATATTTTCTGTGAGCTGGATAGATGGGTATGTGAAAATACGCGTCCTTGAGGTTCAATGTTGCTAGGAAGTCTCCTTGCTGTAGCAACGGGAGCACTTGCTGTAGTGTGATCATATGGAAGTGCTCCAACAGTATGTAATAATAATAATCTTTATTCGGTTTTTTAGCATTTGCAAAACCATAAAAGATGACAGTTATATAAACATTCATTAAAAAAATGCAATTAAGTATACAATTAAAAAGTCAAGTTGCCAGCAATTTACACAGGATATGAGTTAGTACTTTGATTTACAGATTGTTTCTGTGCCTTATAATACACTTTAGAAAATTTAATACATGGTACACAGTGTATTCAGAGTCCAAAGATTGGAGTGCCAACATAGCTGGACGACATTGTCTATAGCCCCATTTTTTTAATAAAGGGATAAGCCATATCTTTCGATGGGTGTGAAAAAACTTGCAAAAAAGTATTGTATGGATGGTGGACTGTTGAGAGTGATCGTCACAAGGACACAGGTCCATCTGAGTGTTCCAGTTATTTTTTTCCGGAAAAGTCACTAGTCTGAAAAATAGGTTCATTCTGAACCTTGTTAGGAGCATCTTTTCATAGGTGGTGATCTCTAGGGTCAAATATAGCTGAATTTTCGGAGACTGCTGTATGATGATTGCGTGCATAACAGATTTTTTTGCAATCAACGAAGATAGTCTCAGGGATTCCAAGTGGCTCAATGCAGTTTGCTTTAATTCTTTTTTGGATATTTCTTTTAGTTTTTCTGGATTGTAGTAATATTGTTGAAGACCCAGATCACAGAAGAAATGTCTTACATATGAGAGCCAAGCTATTTTATTGGCATGGTCCAACTCCATGGTATCCTGTAAGATGCTTTTTGTCAGGCTGTTTTTTTCCGACAGCCAGACTCTCCTCCAAAGCATGAGAGGTTGGATTTTAATTAGGTCTTCAATATATGAGATTCCCAGTTCTATATGTGAGGCGTAGGTGGAAGTGCCTCGTGGGGTTGATAGGAGGAATCTCATGAAGATATTTTCCTCCTTTTGTATGGAGCCAGTAGATGTATGTCCCCAGATCCCTGCGCCGTATAGTGCGATTGCTTGGCATTTCGCAGCATAAATCTGTAGCAGTTCCACTGGAGGTTTTTTTCCGAGTTTATTTGAAAATTTCATCAGCGCCATGATCGCTCGTTTAAAAAGATGTGTCCTAGCCTCTACCGCCGCTTTCCAGTTTAGGGCGTCATCTATCATAATACCTAAATAGGGATATTGTGAGGTTTTTTTGATTTTTTGGTCTTTCAGAAAGATGGACTTAGTAGCTTTTCTTGTTCCGCCGACCACCATGACAAAAGTTTTTTTAACATTTATATGCAAGTCCAAGGCAGCCATAAAATCTGCATATTTAGATAGTGATTTCTGCAGTTCAATCGGGGTTCGAGCTAAAATGACTGCGTCGTCCGCATAGAGCAGTGCGGGGATCAGGCGATCTTTTACTCTTGGGAGGTCCCTCCCCCCTCTCAGCATAGACTCTTCAAGACCGTTGGTATAAAGTGAGAAGAGAAAGGGGGCCAGGACACAGCCTTGCCTCACTCCCCGCTCTACTCTAAATGGTGCCGTTAATTCTCCTCTTGTCCCATACCTCACTCTCGCCGTGGCTTCACTGTAGAGCTCCCTTAGGAAGTCCAAAAGAGGAGGATCTACCCCCATTACACTCAGCAGCGACCAAAGCTTGGCATGAGAGACACAGTCGAATGCGGAGGACAAATCCACATATGCCATATAAATGGTGCCAGTTTTAGCGTGGGTGTATTTGGATGTTAGCAGACTTAGATTTAGTGCCTGTTCGATGGTTCCAAAGCCCTCCCTGAAGCCGAACTGTAGGTCCGAAAGGATGTTTTTGTCTGCTACCCATTGTTGCAGGAGGACTCTGCCAACCACTTTGCCCAGGGAGTCGAGAAGCGAGATTGGTCGGTAGCACTTGACGTCTTGCCGATCCCCCTTCTTGAAAATTGGGACCATTATAGATGATGACCATGAATCTAACAGACCGAGTTTTATTGTTGCTATACAAACTCTTGTGATTATTGGAGCCCAAAGGTCAGGAAGAAATTTGAAAAGGTCGACTGGGACCCCATCAGGGCCGGGGGCTTTCCCAGACTTACTTGAAGATAGCGCCATTTCAAAGTCCTGTAGATCAACTTCCAGAGATATGGGAAAGACGACTGGATTATTATTAGACTGATGTGGTTCGCTGTTGGGTGTCAGTTGGAAGATTTTCGAAAAATGGTTCACCCATGTAGCCTCGTCAATAGCCACGTCTATTTTTGGACCGCTGGAGTCAATTAGCAAAGGGGATTTAACTATTTTCCAGAATGTCTGGCTGTCTTTCAATAGAGCGCTCTCGTGCAAGGCGTTCCACAAGGATAATTTTAATTCTTTTTTTTTTGTTTTTCTAGCAGTGTTGTACTCCCGTCGAAGATTTTGGATATTTGTTTTGTCTCTGTTTGGTTTTCCAAGAGCTTTCCTCAGATTTGTCTGTGCTTTAGTACAATCTCGGTTAAACCAGCCTGTTGTATTTTTTTTATTTTGGTTAAAAGTTCTGGTTAACAGGTTTTTAACCTGTTCTATTATTACATTAAAATTTTCCAAGATTTGGTTCGGCTCCGCGTGAGGATCAAGGCAGATCAATATGTTCTTGTATGTAGAAGTAACTAACCTTTTTGTAAGGATATTGGGATCTACTTTTTCCCATTTGATTGTAAATCCATTGCTTTTACCCAGTTCAAGCCTGTTTTGTGTTAGCATATTTGCTATGTTTGCCATCAGAGATTTTGGTTGGTTCTTTTGGAGAGTTAGACTTAATGCAGAGTGGTCACTAAGATGATTTTCCAAGATTTTGATACTACTGATTTGGGGTTTCAAGCCTTCTGTAACTATTACATAGTCCACAGTGGTCTCGTGGCCCCTACCTCTGTAAGTAGGTTCTAATTTATTGGTTGACTGTTGGATGGGGTTTATAATTTGCAAGTCCAGATCGGAGAGTATTTTGTTCATAACTGGCCCCACTCTTAAGTGGATAAAGTGGATTAAGGAGTTGTCATGTTCGTCCACCATTCCACAGGTATCGTTGTTGGGGCAAGGATGTAGATTAAAATCACCTCCCCAAATTACGTGGGCATTTGCCGTTTTCTGTGACTCGCTCCTCGCTTCAGGCAGAGAGGTCGCTCCCAGTGTCTCTTGCAGGCATCTGGTATTAGTCGCGCTGCACTGCTTTACTTGCCTTTAAAAACGCTCTCTCATTGCCTGCTGTGTTTAATATATCGTAGCGCTGCTGTGTTTATCTGCCATTTCCTGTGTGCTTTATATGCTAGCGCCGCTCCGCTTGGTCTGGTCAAACTGTGCAATCTGATTTGGTTTTTGTGACATTTCACCAGCTGTGTAGATTATTTTGCGCTCTGCCTCGCTAGCGCTTGATTGTGTAATTGCCCTCTGCTGTTGTAGCCCTGTTAGCGCATTTGTCTCCAGCGCTCCGCTCTGCTCCCCCCTCCGCCTCCATTTTGTTTGTTGTTGTCCTCGTGTGCCCGCCCCGCCTCCCAGCTGAGACGCCCTCCCACAGAGTACAGATAGCGCTCCTCTCCCTACACTCGTTGTGACTCGCTCCTCGCTTCAGGCAGAGAGGTCGCTCCCAGTGTCTCTTGCAGGCATCTGGTATTAGTCGCGCTGCACTGCTTTACTTGCCTTTAAAAACGCTCTCTCATTGCCTGCTGTGTTTAATATATCGTAGCGCTGCTGTGTTTATCTGCCATTTCCTGTGTGCTTTATATGCTAGCGCCGCTCCGCTTGGTCTGGTCAAACTGTGCAATCTGATTTGGTTTTTGTGACATTTCACCAGCTGTGTAGATTATTTTGCGCTCTGCCTCGCTAGCGCTTGATTGTGTAATTGCCCTCTGCTGTTGTAGCCCTGTTAGCGCATTTGTCTCCAGCGCTCCGCTCTGCTCCCCCCTCCGCCTCCATTTTGTTTGTTGTTGTCCTCGTGTGCCCGCCCCGCCTCCCAGCTGAAACGCCCTCGCCCCTCCCCCTCCACTATCCATATATGACAGTAGCTCCCGCGCGCAGCGTCCACGCGCAGCGACCGCGCCCCAGCCACGCCGAAGGTGCGCCAAAGGTAAGCCCGTCTACGCCAGTCCGCGCCTGGACCGCGCCCAGCGCCATACCCCCTGCCCCTCGCGCTGCCCAGCCCCCCCGCATTACCTACGATGCCGCCGCCCTCCTAGCCCTTAACCCCGGTCGCGCCCCCAACTGCGTCCAAGCCGCTCCTGGACGCACCCATGGACCGTTCTCCTGCTTCTCCTGCAAATTCAGCGGCACCAACAACATCTCCGCTCCGACCACACCACAGATTCCCGACCCCAACCACCTACAATGCATCCTTCTCAACACCCGCTCGGTCCACAGACACGCCATTGACCTTTGGAACCTACTAGACACCATCTCTCCAGACGTCGCCTTCCTAACGGAAACATGGATGAACGCTTCCTCCGCCCCTGACATCGCCATCGCTATCCCTGACAACTATAAGATCACACGCAAGGACCGCACCGACCATACAGGAGGAGGAATCGCTATCGTCCATAAGAAATCAATCCGCATCTCAACCAGCTCTGACGCCAACCTCACTAACTCCGAACACCTTCACTTCCAGATCCACATCGACCCCAAGACCACACTCAGAGGCACCCTCCTCTACAGACCACCAGGACCCCGCGCAAAATTCAGTAAAGACATCACGGACTTCATCACTCCACACGCGCTCCCCTCCAAAGACTACATCCTTCTGGGAGACCTCAACTTCCACCTTGAAAAGATCAACAACCGCAACACCGCCACCCTCTTGGACAACCTCGCCAACCACGGACTTAAACAACTGGTCACTTCCCCCACCCACATCGCAGGTCACACACTCGACCCCATCTTCACCTCCAGCAACCATGTCTCCTTCAGCCACACTACAGGTCTCCTCTGGACTGACCACAGCTGCGTTCACTTCACCTACAACAAGCCGAAACCCATCATCCACCTCCAACCAACTCTACAAAGAAACTGGAACAAAATCACCACGGAGCAGATCTCCACATCGCTCCTTCAAACCTCCCCAGCCCTCTAACGCCAACGAAGCCGCATCCAACCTCACCCTTTGGTTATCCAACACCGCCGACACCTTAGCACCACTGAAAAAACGTCAACACAAACTTGGCATCAAGAAGGCCTCATGGTTCAACGACGAACTCAAGAAGTCCAAGAAACTGTGCCGCTCCCTTGAAAAGGCCTGGAAAAAAGACCCATCCACCAGCAACAAGGACGCCTTCAAAAGCGCCATCCGTACTCACCACCAACTGATCCGAAAAGCCAAGAAAACAGCATTCAAGGATCGACTTGACAACAACGCCCACAACAGCAAGGAACTTTTCAACATCGTCAAGGAATTTTCCAACCCCTCGGCCAACTCCAACGACATCACCCCCTCTCAAACCCTCTGCGACTCCCTTGCCTCTTTTTTCCATAACAAGATTGCTGACATCCACAACAGCTTTGACAGCCAACCCGGAAGCCAACCCACCCTACCATCAGCTGACCATCTTCCCCACGTTAACACCCTTAACGCCTGGAACCCAATCTCCACTGAGGACACCATCCGCCTGATGAATTCCATCCACTCTGGATCCCCCACAGACCCATGCCCTCACCACATCTTCAACAAAGCAGACTCCGTCATAGCTCCGCACCTCCGAGACGTCATCAACTGCTCCTTCAACTCCGCTACCTTCCCAGAAGACTGGAAACACGCTGAACTCACCGCCCTTCTGAAAAAACCAACAGCAGACCCCACCGAACTCAAAAACTACCGCCCCATCTCGCTTCTTCCATTCCCGGCCAAAGTCATCGAGAAAGCTGTCAACAACCAGCTCGCCGCCTTCCTCGAAACCAACAAATCTCTCGACCCCTCACAATCTGGCTTCCGAGCCAAACACAGCACTGAGACCGCCCTCATCGCAGCAACAGACGACATTCGAACTCTACTGGACAATGGAGACACAGTCGCCCTCATTCTCCTCGACCTCTCTGCAGCCTTCGACACAGTCTGCCACAGCACCCTGTTACAACGCCTCAACAACATCGGAATACAAGGAAAAGCACTTGAATGGATCACCTCGTTCCTCACCGGAAGAACCCAGAAAGTCCGCCTCCCACCATTCAAGTCCGAGGCCTCTGAAATCATCTGCGGCGTACCACAAGGATCCTCACTCAGCCCCACCCTCTTCAACGTATACATGAGCCCCCTCGCGGCCATCGCCCGCCAACACAACCTCAACATCATCTCTTACGCGGATGACACTCAACTGATCCTATCTCTCACCAAGGAGCCCCAGCACCGCCAAAACTAACCTACACGAAGGAATGAAAGAAGTCGCCGAATGGATGAAACAAAGCCGTCTGAAACTGAACTCAGACAAAACAGAAGTCCTCATCTTAGGTAAATCCCCCTCTGCATGGGACGACTCCTGGTGGCCGGAAACCCTCGGAACTGCACCCATCCCGACAGACCATGCACGGAACCTTGGCGTCATCCTGGATTCTTCACTCTCAATGAACAGACAAGTCAGCGCCGTATCCTCTTCCTGCTTTAACATTCTTACCATGCTCAGAAAAACATTTCGCTGGATCCCCTCCGAAACAAGGAAAACAGTCACCCACGCTCTAGTCACGAGCCGACTGGACTACGGAAACACCCTCTACGCAGGTACCACCGCTAAACTCCAGAAGAAACTACAACGAATCCAAAACGCCTCAGCCAGGCTCATATTAGACATCCCACGCAACGAACACATCTCTGGTCACCTTAAAGACCTCCACTGGCTACCCGTCAATAAGAGGATTACTTTCCGACTGCTTACCCACGCACACAAATCACTCTACATCGGACCAGATTGCCTCAACTCTCGAATGTCCTTCTACACCCCCTCCCGCCAACTTCGCTCTTCCAGCGAAGCCTTAGCCACTGTACCTCGCATCAACAAGACCACCATGGGAGGCAGATCCTTCTCATACCTGGCTGCCAAAACATGGAACTCACTCCCCGCTTACCTTCGCCTCACCCAGAATCACCTAGCGTTCAGAAAGCAGCTTAAAACGTGGATATTTGACAAATAATCCTCCTCCCCTCCCTAAGCGCCTTGAAACCCTCTGGGTATGTAGTGCGCTATATAAATTTTATGACTTGACTTGACTTGACTCTGTTTAGAGTGAGAGTGTTCAGTTATTTTATCCTGAATTAGAGAAAGAACACTCACAAAGTTGTCAACCTCCAGATTGTTGTATATGTTTACTATTGTAATAAAGAGTTTTTTTCCTATTATGAGAGTAAGGATCTGAAAGTTCGATGAAAGGTCTACCTTGAAGATCTTTATGTCAGCAATTGTGTTGGCCAGGTAAATTGCCAGACCCCCTTTAGGTTTACCTGAAATACTGGGGAGGGCGGGAGATATGAATGTCCTGTACCCCACAAGGTGAAGGGGTATCGTTGCCCAGGTTTCTTGTAGGCAGATGATTTGAAACTCCTTCAAGAATGCGGCTGCTGAGCCATCCTCAATTTTGTTACGGAGGCCGGCCACATTCCAAAAGATCACGGAAAGCTGGATGGATGCGTGTTCTAAAACAGTATTGTTCGTTTGTGAGGGGGGTAAGGTGGAAAAGAAAGGTGCCAAGGTTATTGGTGAGGGCTCCGGTGATTTAATTATTGGTCAATCGACCATTTCCAGGCCGCTAAACCGGTTCATGGTCGGGATGCCTAGCCAGTTTTGCCCATTGATGGTATCTCCATAGTTGGGTCCGAATGGTTGGTGGGATGGTCTCTCCCACTGCTCCCAGTTTCTGAATCTATTTTGTGGGCCCATAATCTGCCATGGTACTTCTCTCTGCTGGTGTTTCTGATTTGCTGACCACCAGGAATTGTCGGGGTCACTGTGTCGCATTGATAGATTTGGGCCAGCAACATCTAACTCCCACGGCTGCGGGATTGGTTTCCGCCAGATGTTATCTGTATTGCGTGTATAAAATTGTTGTTATTATGCCTCTTTGGGTAGAAGTAAGACAAAGGTCTTGTTGCAATCCCCCCTGAGGAGTTGTTATATTCCCAGGAGCAGATATATTCAGCTATGCTGGGGTCCTCAAACGTAATTACTATGCAGTCTCCCCGGATGGATTTTTTCTTATAGCCTACCCACGGGGTCCGGCATACTGAAGCTATTTTGCTTTTCCAGGGTGGCGGGACGGGGCGGTTAGTATTCAACCAATACTGGACTTTGTTCTTTAATGACCAGTTGGGTTCCGTCCCCTCGCCTGTAAGTTCGGGGACCCCCGTCATAACTACCACGTAAGGAGAGGCCTCGGGTGGCAAATTTAAGGTAGGTCTTTGTTCAATTGTCCCTCTTGGGGCACCTTTTGTTTTTGGTGGATTTGTGTTTGTTTTGAGAGGGGTTTTAGTAGCAGGTGTATTTGTGGTTGGAGTATTTACTGTTGATGTCGATTGGGAGCTGGTTTGCGGGGCAATAACAAGGGACTTAGGAGTTGGCTTTTGTGCAGTGGGAGGATTTGTTAGGAGTGTTACTGTAGTTTGTTTTTTAGGCTGCGGGGGAGGTAAGATTACAGGTTTCTTAAGTACTGGAAGGGTGGTTGATGAATTTGAAGGTGGTTTGATATGGGGTTGTGGAGGTATAGGTTTGAGAGAGCCAGTAATTTTTGTTAGTTGATTCTCTATGTTACTGAGTCTGGATTCTAGCGGACGAATGTAGGAATTTAAGAGGGAGGCTACCTCCTTAATTAGCCTTGCTGATTCTCTTTGTCTACCTGAATGTTGTGGGCTTGGGGGGTCTGGGATTAAGGATTCTTGAGGGTCGTGTGGTAAGTGATGTATTGTTACCACATTATTAGTTAGGGGAACAGAGTGGTTGGGTAGCGCTGCCGAGTTTGTGTCGCTTACCAAAATTGGGTGCTCGGTCACTATGGAATTTACAGTGTGATCTGGGTTTTTCTTTGCATTCCGTTTCTTTATAGCTCCCTCCCGCCTCCCTCTCATTTGCCTTGTTTCTTCAGGTGTGGGATCAGGAAAGATATCAGGGGTTTTTTCAAGGTCACTTTCTGTGAAAGTTACGGATAGTTGGGATGCTGAAAGGTCAACATTATTTGGCAGGCTAAGTCTATTTGCGGGCACCGCCGTTTGAGTTGGGGCTGACTGTAGTTCAGGAGTTCTTGCGGTTGCAAGTAATCCCATTGAGGATCGACGTGCGATTGCAAGTTCGGTAGAAACTCTGCCCTCGATTAGACTTATGCTCTGATCAATGAATGTATTTGCTTTAGCCAAGAAGTCATCCATTGGACCTAATAATTTTTCTCCTATTCCATTCTTCTTTGATTTTTTCTGCTTGGTGGATCTCGTGTTCATTTTGCAATGGATATTTACGTAGAGAGCTTTCTATGTTACCTGTCCGGTTATGGAAGAGGTCAGGAAGATGACGAATACCTGTATTGGGTTGACCAGGGTGTGGTTCTTAGGGGGGTGGGCCGGACCGGACTCTCACGTTCTCAAACGGCCTCAAACGGCCTCAAACGGCCTCAAACGGCCTCAAACGGCCTCAAACGGCCCGCTCTTTGCCCGGTCTTCGCCCCGGGCTTCGACCCGCGCGCGTCCCGCGATGCGCGGTCCAGGTAGCGCTTTTAGGGAGTGAGGAGTTGTAGGGGCGGGGCACTGGAAGGGGCGCGGCTCTCACGGGAAGAGGACCAGCTGGAGATGGTGTATGCTGGTCCTCGCAGTCCCGGGGCCGGCGCCTCGTCCTCCTCTGCGGCCTCGCGGTGGTCAGAGTCTCCCAACAGCACTTGGACGGTGTTCTAAGCTACTCCTGTAGCAGGGACAGCAGGTACAGGGCTTCTGGTAGTCTGTGGCAAAAAAGTTAGATCCACGAGTGGCACCCGCGAAGCGGGTGCCGTGAGAAGTTGTAGCGCTTCGCTGGGGGCGGGGCACTGGAAGGGGGCGCGGCTCTCACGGGAAGAGGACCAGCTGGAGATGGTGTATGCTGGTCCTCGCAGTCCCGGGGCCGGCGCCTCGTCCTCCTCTGCGGCCTCGCGGTGGTCAGAGTCTCCCAACAGCACTTGGACGGTGTTCTAAGCTACTCCTGTAGCAGGTACAGGGCTTCTGGTAGTCTGTGGCAAAAAAGTTAGATCCACGAGTGGCCAACAGTATGTAGTGATTTAGAGGTCTGAGGTCCAGTATTGGTCTGAGTGAGCCGTCCTTCTTGGGAATAAGGGAGTATACTCCTGTCCCTTGGTGCTGGAAAGGGACTGGCTCTATGGCCCAATTTTCCAGCATGCATTTCACCTCTTGTTGTAGCAGGGTGATGTGTTCTTTGGACATAGGACGGTGTCTGGGTGGTATGTTTGTTGGGGTTGAAGTGAGTTCTAGGCAATAACCATACTGGATAATTTGTCTCACCCACCTGTCCATGGTAATTGCGTTCCAGAAAGGTAGGATTTGTTGGAGTCTGCCTTCGACGGTGTTAGGTGGTCTGGAGGTAGCGTGATGAAGTCACTGTTTTATGGCAGTAAAGGCTCTGGTGTTATTGCCTCCACGTCCTCTTCCCTTGTTATTGTTGCCCCTATAACCTCATCTGTTGGAGTTTTTGTTAAAGGAACCTTGAGTGTTGCCTTAGTATGAAGACGAGGTCTGTGAAGTATGGGAAACATCCTTTACAACGCAACTTTTACAACGCACTACCATTACGACGCAACTTTTACAACACAAGTCATTACAACGAATTGTGTTGGAGGGCGCTCTAGGATAGGGAATAGTTTAATTTGTATCCAACACCTTCCCTACTATCCACGGGGACTGGAGTTGAGATAGTAAATTAAAACTATTCACTATCCGGCGCCCCCCAACTCAAGTCGTTGTAACGACTTGCGTTGTAAAAGTTGCGTCGTAATGGCATGCGTTGTAAAAGCATGCGTTGAAACGTCATACAACCGTGAAGTATTGCCTCGTGTAGCTGCTCTGTATGAGGAGCGTCGAAAGGAACCTCTGTGTTGCTGAAACTGCAATGCACCCATTGATTTTGCAGTTTCTGTGTTTTTCTTCATTTTGTCTAAAATGGTGTCAACTGCAGGGCCAAAAAGGAAGTCCTGATTGACTGGCTTGTTAAGAATGGTGGACTGCACCTCGTTCTTAAAGCCTGAAATACGCAGCCATGCATGTCGTCGTAGTAAAACGCTAATGTTAATAGACCTGGCTGCGGTGTCGGCTGCGTCAAGCGCACACTTGGAGGCGTTTGTAATAAATGTTCCCTCCTGTATGAGGTCATTAGCTTGGGCTTTAAAAGGCTCAGGCAGGTGTTGCATTAAGCTTTCAAGCTTGTCTTAGTGTGCCCTGTCGTAACGAGCTAGCAGAGCTTGTGTATTCACAATTCTCCATGAATTGGAGGCCTGTGATGCTACCCTTTTACCTGAGGCCTCTAGTATTTTTGACTCTTTATTAGGAGGAGGAGCCTCCCCTGTTGTCTGAGTTGACCCTTTTGTGTGCATTAGCCACTACCAGTGAGTCTAATGGTAACTGACCTCTGATGTAGGTAGGGTCTGTAGGGGCTGCTCTATATTTCTTTTCAATCCTGGGATTGATTACGCGTGCCCTGGCTGTATCTTCAAATATATCAGGCGCGTGTTTCAACACTCCCTTTAGCATAGGAAGTGTTCTGACGTTTTTCTCTGAAGTAGGGAAAGTGTCAAATAAGAAGTCTTCTTCTATAGGGTCATTGTGGTGCATGTCTACGTTGTGGTACTGCGCTGCCCTGTCTATTAGTTGGTTGAAGATAATGGTGTCGTCAGTAGGTGACGTATTTGTTGGGTATGAGGAGACGTCAGGGATGGGATGGGTGTCATATGGGTCAGTTGGCTCCCCCATGGTTCATCTTGGGGGTTAGGATCCTCTGGATAATCATAATCATGCTGAGGATTCTCCCCTGTGTTTCCCTCATTGTCCCCATAGTGAGAAGGAGAGTAAGGAGCAAAAGGCGTAGTAGGCATAGTGGGATAGAAAGGAATGAAGGGTCTAGAGGGAGAAGTCCCAAAGTCCTTCTTCTTTAGAGGAATGGGGGAATGAGAGTCCGTTTCCAGTGGTCTCTTCTTCCTGTGTAGGATTGTGACTTTACCATTCTCAGGATTAATATATATTTTTGCCTGGTTGTCTGATGGATCTGGATGGAAGAGTTCTTCTTCCACTGTCCTTGGTTGTGTCTGTTTTGGATCGACTATTGCCTTTGGGTCGATAACCCCTTCTGTTTTGACGACTTTCAGTGCCTTATTGCTCTTCTTCGGCTCGGACCCTTTCTTCGGGTCGACGAGTGATTTCGGGTCGACCGGGTCTTTCGGTTCGACACGTTTCTTGTGCTCTACAGGTTTTTTCGGTTGACTGTCCTTTGCAGAGTCAATGGCTTGTTTAGGATCGACTGGTGTTTTTGGAGCGCTTGTCTTTGGTTCGATAGCCTTCTACGGCCGGATTACAGGCTTCGATACGGCACCCTTTCTGTCAGCGACCTTCTTCAGTTCGGCGACCTTCGGCACAGCCGTCTTTTTTGGGGTCGACGGGCTTCTTCGGCTCGGCGCCCTTCTGCTCAGTGGCCTTCTTTGGCTCGACAGCCTTTTTAGGTTTGGCGCCCTTTGGGTCAACTGTTTTCTTTGGGTCGACGCCTTTAGGCTGTACGGCCTTCTTCGGTTCGACAGACTTCTTGGGTTCTGGAACCTTCTTTGGGATAATGTTACTTGGCTCTGGGGTCTCTGAAGGCTTAGTTTTTGGTTTCGGAGCAGAGCCGGACGGCAGGGCTGGCGAATGTTTCTTCGGATCTTGGCTAAGGCCTTTTGATGATGCCTCGACCGGAGCCTTCGGTAACGGGGTAATCAGTGTCGGTGTCAGTGTACTCCCGATTTGCCCCGGTGGGATCTCGTCGTTTTCGACGTTGACGATCTCTAGGTCCGAATCTGGAGCTTCTGGAAGTTCTTGGTCATCATCGAAGATGTTGTCCGGTTCCGGTGCCTGTAGCTGCATCTCTTGCCTAGCGGCCCGTCAAATCCGAATGGTTTTCTTCTAACGGAATTGGGCACAGGCTGGGCAGGTTTCTTGCTTATGGTCTGGTGACAGGCACTTGTTGCATACTGAGTGTTTGTCAGCATGCGGGAACTTGGAGTGGCATTGTGGGCACCTTTTGAACGGGCTTCTTACCATCGACAGCAGAACCACGTGGTGTCAAAAAGGCCCAACGGCCCGCGTCGACGACCGGTTCGAGATGGAAAGCTTGATCGAGTCAAGAAGTACCGAGCGAGAACAATACCGTCGAAGTCGAAGGCGTTTTGGCCTTTAGAAAAGTTTGGTTTCGACTCCGAAGTTGGAGTACAGGAATAACATCCGAACCCAATGGCATAAAAAAAAACTATCTGAGGATGGAGAAGATGCCCATGCGCACTGTAGTCCAGGGGAGGAGTCACCTATCTCGTGATACTTCAAAGACTCTTTCAGGACAACAAGGTGCAATCATCGGGACCCAACACTAGGTGGCGATCTATGCACAGATATGAATTCAGCAGCCCACATGCCTCGAACATGAAAGTTATCTAGGGGACCTATTAATCCACAAACATCTGCCACTTACCCAGCGCTGCGACAGGCACGCAATGTATGCTTGACTGTAGGTAGGTAGCTCGTTGTTTGCTTTCAGTCAGTGCACCTTCGGGTAAAGTCCGCGCTATATAAAAATGCATTAAATAAATAAAATATATAAATAAAACCTGGATACGGATCATGGCCCCGCCCACCTCCCTCTCCCAGAATCGAATGTGATTTTCCTTAACACCTCATTCGCCTTATTCGGACTGGAGCGGGTCTGAACAAAGCCACACCTTCGCTGTAGCATATGTACACCGCTAAGAAGTAGTTCAGAGCAGAGCTCTAAGTGCTTAAGTTTATTGGGAAACATTCTGACGATTTCTGAAAAATTAATCTAAAAGAGTATAGGTAATCCTTGTCCAGTGGCTTAGTGGACTGAAACATCGACTGTAGGGGCCTGTGTCTGACTTCATGGCCACAGGTTCAAATCGCGGTGGGTCCACTTGTCATTTCATCCTTCTGAGGTCGATAAAATGAGTACCCTTGAGTAACAGTAAACATATGTTATTAAGCATTAAGAGATACCCTTGGGTGAACGTACGCTTTGGAAGTACTTATGTCAGTGATTTAGATCCCATATATAGTTCACGTTTACTTCCTTAGAGTGTTAACTAGTCCCAGGATGACGTGTTTATGTTTTGTATTCGTGCTCATATTACTTCCCTAATGTCTCTCAGCTGAGCCATCGCGGAGTGTTTCTACCGGCTAGGATTAAAAGCTCTGGAGCGGAGATCGAACATAAGGTGAGTTTCTCTCAGGGTGTCAAGGAGTTCAGAATATGGTCATCAAAGCCACGAGCTTGAGAGCTCAGTAGCATCTGACTGACCTGCAGCTGAAACCAGAGCCTCTAGTTTCAGAGTTGCTGAAGTGAACTTTACCCTGGTGATGTGAACTGTGGCCCTCTGATGTATGCAGGTGTAGTTTTCTTGGCCCCGAGTTTTCCGATATTACAATTTGTTTTTTCATGTGGAGGCTGTGTTTTATCTGTCTAGAACCTGTCGCTCTCTGCAAGTTGACTTTATTATCTGCAGGTGACCAGGGCTCCAAAAATGGGATACGGGCATTGTTTCCAAGTTTCGAACGCCTTTGCAGTGCTCTGACCTTTATACAGCGGGTAGTTAAAGAAACGGGAAGGTGGAATGGAAGAAATGCCATTTTTAGAGCATGTTATGTATGGGTCACACTTAAAAGAGCATCCTTGTAAAGATAGCGTGTGACGTGCCACTGTAACGTGGGTATTGCGGTACTGTACTATATTAATGCAGTAATGTGTAACATATACACAATTCTAGTGACCCTGCAATTAACCTATAGTGTTTTAACCAAAGTGGATGTCCTCCAGTCTGTGCTTGCTGATTAGTCCATCACAATATTCATTGATAACTGTGAATATTGCCCCATGGAATGTTATCATTCAGCACCCTTCTTATAAGTTGATAGCGAATATGCAACTTACCAGTATGCATCTGTTCTTGGCATGTAGGGCTGCTGACATTCATATCTGTGCATAGTTCGCCGCCTAGTGCTGGGTCCGGATGATCGCACATTGTTGTCCTGGAAGAGTCTTCGAAGTATCACGAGATAGGTGGCTCCTCCCCTAGACTACAGTGCGCATGGGCATCAACTCCATCCTCAGATTGTTTTTAGCCGTTGTGGCAAAGATGGAGTGAAACTCTGTGAATGATGACCATGCTAGAAGTATTTGTGAGTGCTGCAGCCGCTACAGGCGCCGGGGAGGAGGGCGGGCGATATGAATGTCAGCAGCCCTACATGCCAAGAACAGATGCATACTGGTAAGTAGCATATTCGGTTCGAGGCATATGGGCTGCTGAATTCATATTTGTGCATAGAATACATAGCAGTCCCTCCATTATCGGCGGCCGCCTGTGCCAGCTGCAGCAGTTTGAAAAAGTGTTTTTAGAACAGCCTGCCCTACGGCTGCCTGCTGTTTGGAGTGCACCTCTACGCAGTAGTGTTTTGTAAATGTGTGTGTGGTAGACCATGTGGCTGCTCTACATATGTATTCTAAAGGAATATTTCCAAGGAAAGCCATGGTGGCCCCCAACTTCCTGGTGGAGTGGGCCCGCGGGGGAATCGTTAGAGTGCGCTTGGCTTTCTGATAGCAGATCTGAATACACTTAACGATCCACCTGGCTATAACCAGCCTTGGAAATGGGGTTGCCTTTGTGTTGTGGCGAAAAGGCAACAAAGTTGTTTCGTCTTCCGAAAATCTTTGGTCCTATCAATGTAGTACATCAAGGCTCTTTTGACGTCAAGCGTGTGGAGCATTCTCTCTGCAACTGCCTCAGGATTTTGGAAGAACACAGGTTGTTCCATAGTCTGGTTGATATGGAACCGAGAAACCACCTTAGGAAGGAACTTAGGGTTAGTGCGAAGCACCACCATGTTGGAATGAATCTGTATGAATGGCTCTTGGATAGTTAGTGCCTGGAGTTCACTAACACGTCGTAGCGATGTAATCGCTATCAGGAAAGCCACTTTCCATGTCAAGAACTGAATCTCGCATGAATGCAGTGGCTCGAAAGGGGGACCCATTAGTCTCGTGAGGACCACATTTAGGTTCCATTCGGGAGCTGGTGGGGTCCGTGGAGGAATGACTCGTTTGAGTCCTTCCAGAAAGGCTTTGATGGCGGGCACCCTGAAAAGGGAGAGGTGCTGCCTGTTTTGGAGATAAGCCGCCATTGCGGATAAATGTATACGAATGGAAGCATAGGCCAAATTACATTTGTATAGATGTAAGAGATAACAAATTATGTTTTGAATAGATGCGTCTAGCGGGTTGATGTTGTGGTCTGCACAATAAATGACAAACCGCTTCCATTTCACCACATAGCATGCTCTGGTGGTGGGCTTTCTTGCCTCCCTGATTATGTCCATACAGTCAGGAGGTAAGTTGAGGTAGCCAAACTCCAAGACCTCAGGAGCCAGATCGCCAGGTTGAGCTGTTGCGGATCTGGATGCTGAATGTCGCCATGGCTCTGCGTCAAAAGCTTGGGTGTGAGGCGCAGCCTTTGATGCGGTACCACGGACAGTTCCAGAAACGTGTCTTACCATGGTTGGCGTGCCCAGGTCGGAGCAACCAGGATGAGAGTCATTGAGTGTTGCTTCAGCTTGCGTGCCACCAGCGGTATTAGAGGTGCTGGGGGAAAAGCGTACGCAAATTTTCCTGACCAGTTCATCCATATCGCATTGCCCTGTGACTGTGGGTGTGGAAACCTGGCGGCAAAGCTTCGGCATTTGGTGTTTTCCTTTGTGGCGCACAGGTATATCTCTGGATGACCCCACCTTTGGAAGTACGGGTGGAGTACTGATGGATGTATCTCCCACTCGTGCATTTGGTGGCTGTACCTGCTGAGCAGGTCTGCCATCTGATTGTCCTTGCCCGGGAGGTGTTCCGCCATGAGGAAGATATTCCTTTGAATGGCCCACTTCCACATGCTCTGAGCCAGATGAGACAACTGTGGAGTGTGTGTACCTCCCTGCTTCTGGATGTAGTACATGGCCGTCATGTTGTCCGTCCGGATCCACACAACCTTGTTGTACTTTGAATGCTTTCATTGCCATGAAGATAGCCATCAGTTCTAGAACGTTGATGTGCATCTTTTTCTGCTGCGTTGTCCATAGTCCCTGCACAGTGTAGTGGAGTACATGAGCTCCCCAACCCTGGAGAGATGAGTCGGTCGTCAGAACGATCTGTGGCACAGGCTCCTGGAACGGTCGTCCCTTGCAAAGGTTTTGTGGATTCCACCAATGAAGAGAGTTGTATGCAACACCGGTTAACAACACTAGGTCTTTCAACTGTCTGTGAGCCTGATTCCACTGACGAGTTAAGCACTCCTGAAGCGGACGCATATGTAGTCTCGCGAGCGGGACTATGAAGATGCAGGAGGCCATCATGCCTATCAACTGCATGAACACTCGTGCTAGATGCGAGTGTTGAGGTCTGAATTTCTGTATCAGCGATTGAATGCTGCTGACCCTCACTGAATTTGGCTGTGCTTTGGCTGCCAGAGTGTTTATCGTCGCACCCAGATACTGCCGTATGTGGGCGGGTTGCAGGTGGGACTTTAGGTAATTCAGTGAGAATCCCAGATCGTGAAGAAGGTGAATGGTGTGGGACATGTGGGCGGCACACTGCTGGGCCGACTTTGCCTGGATTAGGGTAGACGTGAAGGTTTTGTCTCCATAGGTGTGCCGCCACTGTCGCTAGGCACTTTGTAAACACCCTGGGTGCCGTGGTGACCCCGAAAGGTAGGACTTGGAACTGGTAATGTTGATTTTGGATGGTGAACCTGAGGTATTTTCTGTGTTACGGGTGCAGTGGAATATGAAAATACGCATCCTTGAGATCTAATGTTGCGAGAAAATCTCCCTGACTGAGCAACGGTAGGACTTGCTGCAGTGTTAGCATGTGAAAGTGCTCAGATAGAATGTACTGATTGAGGGGTCTGAGGTCCAGTATGGGTCTGAAGAACCCGTCCTTTTTTGGTATCAAGAAGTACAGTGAGTAAACTCCTGTGCCTCTTTCTTCCACAGGCACGAGCTCGATTGCCCCTTTTTGCAGCATGACGAGTACCTCCTGCTGCAATAAGTGCAAATGCTCGGTGGACATAGGACGGCGTCTTGGGGGTATGTTGGGTGGAGTGGATGTTAACTCCAGACAATACCCGTACTGGATAAGCTGTGTGACACACTTGTCTGTGGTGATGGACTTCCAGACTGGCAGGAACTGCTGAAGTCTCCCCCCGACAGGTGTTGTATGGTCAGGGGGCAGTGACAAGGCGTCACTGTTTGTTAGTGGCGGAGGATCTGGAGTTGTTTTTTCCACGACCTCTGCCCCTGGCGCTGTTTCCACGATATCCACCTCTACTTTGTTTGGTGTATGTGGTTTCCGCGCCACCTTTATAGTACTGTGTGTTCTGGGACAGCTGGCCTCTGGAAACACCTCTATTGCTTGAGCGACGAAAAGAACCACCCCTGAACTGCTGCGACTGTAGAGCCCCCATAGACTTTGCAGTCTGTGTCTTTCTTGATTTTCTCCAAAGTGGTGTCCACCTCTGGGCCAAATAGATGATCAGGGTTTACTGTCTGATTCAGAATGGTGGTCTGTATCTCTGGCTTAAACCCGGAGATTCTGAGCCAGGCATGTCGTCTCAACATGACACTAGTGTTAACAGCTCTGGCCGCGGTGTCTGCTGCGTCCAGTGCACATTTGATTGAAGCATTGGATATGAGCTTCTCTTCCTGGATGAGCATCTCAGCTGCCTCTTTATATTCATCTGGTAGGTGCTGTAACAGGGTCTCAAGTGTGTCGTAAGTGGCCCTGTCATACCTGGCTGAGAGTGCCTGAGTGTTTGAAATGCGCCAGATATTGGCCGCTTGAGCTGCTACCCTTTTCCCTGATGCCTCCAACACCTTAGATTCCTTATCTGGGGGAGGAGCATCACCCGTTGTTTGTGAATTGGCCCTGTTCCGGGCATTAGAAACAACAAGAGAGTCCAAAGGCAACTGTCCCTTAATGTAAGTAGGGTCTCCAGGCGCCGGTTTGTACTTATTTTCAATCCTGGGGTTTATTACCCTGGCTCTCGTAGGCTCCTAAAATATTTCCCCAGCATGCTTCAAGACACCCTTCAACATAGGCAGACTTGACAGTCTTCTCTGAGGTCGAAAAGGTGTCAAAAAGAAAGTCTACTTCAATGGGGTCAGCATGGAGCTGGACGTCATGATTTTTAGCTGCCCTTTCAATGAGGGCATTAAACGCTGCAGAATCCTCAGTAGGCAACGTTTTCACAGCATACAGTGTCTGGGGCAGTGTGTGGATCACCTGGGTCAGCAGCATCTGCCCAGGGTTCATTTGTATCATCTGGATCAGTGTCCACAGGATAGCTGTATTCGTCATTATCACCTTCCCCAATGTCCACATCTGAATAAGTGGGTGAGACATCATGGCCATGTGGAGATACAGGTTCTACAAGAACAGGTGTCGAAGTCGAATCCTTCTTCTTTAGTGGTATTTTATAGGACTCCATTGGCTGTTCCGGGGCGATTTTCCTCTTATAAAGAGAAAGTCTGCCTGTCTCGGCATCGATAAACTGTTCCTGTTGCTCTTCCAACGAGGATTGTCGATGCTTTGCGGCTGGGACCACAGTTGTCGGCTTCGGCACCGTGGACACCTTCCTGGGCACATCGACGGCCATTTTAGGGACGAAAGCCTTTGGCACCACTTTGTCGGCAGCGTGAAGTGGATGGGCGCCGACGTCTTCTGAGGTTTATCGGCAGGCTTTGAAGGTGGAGGATCCTTAGGCCCGACCCCCGAAGCCTTGTCCTTGATGCGCTTCAGGGAGTCAGCCACCTGCTTCGAGAAGGAGGCGGACGGCTGCGTCGACTCGACGGAATCCTTCGAGGCACCACCAGGCGTGGACTCTGGGGTTATTGATCTACTGGGAAGGTTTTTCGGTATTCCAGATTAGGACAGGCGCACAGCCGTGTGAACGCAGGGTATTGAGGTGGGGTAGAGTAACAGTTTCCAGGCAAAGGGGCGGGCGGTAATCCCTCGTAACCGCTCAAAGGTGGATAAATCCACACAGGTAGCACAAAAGCAACAAAAGCCCCTGCTCTAGGAAAATAGCAATAAGGTCACAGTAGTTTCTGGTTGTGGAAACAGTAGTAAAATACACACATCAACATATTTCAAAGTCAATAGATAGCGGTGTGCCAAGAAAAAGTTTGAAATGGAGTAGATTCCTTGTTATGGAAAACAGTTTATTGTTTCTCTTGTTGTGGCCAACACGTGTTTCATCGCAGGGAAACAAGACTGCGCCGTTTTTCGAAGACGGACCGTCTTCGAAAAACGGCGCCGGGAACTACAGGAGGGGGAACAAATGGAAACAGGTGCACCCGCCTGATTTACCCTTTTTTCGAGCGTTACAGCTCTAACCTATTCTCCTCCCGGTCATAGTCACCCTGATGAGCCCGATAAGGAGCTAACTAACTACGCGTTTACAGCGCATTCTTCATACGCTCGCCCCTCTGGGCGTTGGCCACAACACTAATCCCGGCTTTTGACTTTAAAAGGCCCTGAAGATTCGCAGTCTTGTTTCCCTGCGATGAAACACGTGTTGGCCACAACAAGAGAAACAATAAACTGTTTTCCATAACAAGGATTCTACTCCATTTCAAACTTTTTCTTGGCACACCGCTATCTATTGACTTTGAAATATGTTGATGTGTGTATTTTACTACTGTTTCCACAACCAGAAACTACTGTGACCTTATTGCTATTTTCCTAGAGCAGGGGCTTTTGTTGCTTTTGTGGACTCTGGGGTTGTTCCGCTCTTGGCCTGGTCCGGCCGACGCGGAGGCTCGAGAACCTTCGGATCACCGAGTCCTTTGTCGGTGTTGACTGTCTTCGGCGCCGATTTGTTCGGGTCGACTGCCTTGACCTTTGCCTTCAGCGTGCTAGACTTCGTCTCGATGCCTTTCAGGGGCTTCTTCGGGTCGACAACGCTTTTCTGTTTCGTCGGTGCCGACAGGTCCGAGGACTTAGAGCCGACCAAAGCAATATGTACTTTCAGTTTCGACGTAGTCACAAGTGCTTTTGGTTGCGTCGATACCGGAGCTTCACTTTCGGTTTCGCTGTTTGCGGCTCCTTAGATATGTCCGAAGCCGAGCCCGAAGGCGGGCCGTAGAACTTATTGGAAGATCTTGGGTAAGGCCTTGGGGCGATCCCTCGACCTGAGCCTTATAAAGCGTTTCGGCCCCAGTGCCAGTTTGTGGGCATAGCTCCTCGCTCAAGCTATCTTCCATGGCCCCAAAGGCCCCATCGTCGTCTCCTACCTCGTCGATCACGTCTTCCGCATCGAGCGTCTCAACATAAGCGTTGTAGTTGGAGTCGACCTCTGAACGCAGGATTCTACAGGTTTTCTCGAACCTCCTAGTCTGCTCCTTCATCATCCCCGGCATCGAAGATGTCCACTGGCTCCGGTGCAGTCTGCTGGGCTTCCTTGCGCGCAGCGTGTCGATGCAGAAGTGTCTTCTTGGATCGAAAACGGGAACAAGCCATGCAGCTGGCTTCATCATGATCCGGCGACAAACACTGTTTGCACACCGGGTGGACGTCGATGTGGCGATATTTGGAGTTGCACACGGGACATCTCTTGAACGGGCTCCGTTCCATGATGGGTCGTCGATAAGGCCTCTGGCGTTGACCGGGCCTTCAGCGTCGAAAAGCACGCGGCTTCTCTGGATATCCGGCTCGGAAACCGAGCTGGAATAGAACTAGGCACCGATCGCAAGACAATACCGACGAAAAAACTAAAGGCCTTTTGGCCTTAAGAAACTTTTATATCGATTCCGACTTGAGTGAACCAATATGCATCTGAACCCAATGGCGGAAAAAAACAATCTGAGGATGGAGTCGATGCCCATGCGCACTGTAGTCCAGGGCAGGAGCCACCTATCTCGTGATACTTCTAAGACTCTTCCAGGACAACAATGTGCGATCATCCGGACCCAACAATAGGCGGCGATCTATGCACAGATATGAATTCAGCAGCCCACATGCCTCGAACCCTATAACTCCATGGTTCTTTTTCAAAGGCTATTACATGATTTTTTGTTTTATTGTCCAGCTGTTCGTTTATGACCCAATTTAAGTTGTTCTCTGTCAAATTATTGGCTTGCTCTCGCTGGCAGGGTTAAAATGCAGTGCGTGGAACAGTATAGATTTAAAACTGCTCACTAAATGAGGTCAACATGTTTCAGCCAAATGATCACCAATATGTATCAGTGGCTTTCTTCAGGACCAAAAATTTTTGGGGAAAATCGCTGCTGCTAATCATGAACTGGTGCTCAAAATATAGGAAACAATGAAAAAGATACAACACCAGTAATCCTGCGAGGCTGTGTCAGGATTTACTGGAATTATCCTCAAATGTAGGATAAGATACCTCATCTCTAGCTGGCTACAGCTCAGGGGAGGAGGCCCTGCAATGTCGGTCTGTACCTAGTCTCGGAACTGAGCTGCCCCCAGGGGCTTTGCTTGTTATATTTTGAACACTAGTCAGCGAGCGAGAGCAAGCCAATAAAAAGAAAGTATTTTTGCATCTTCCTAGGCAGTTTTAGATCACTATTAGTCCTTCCCTTTTTTGCGCTGCGCCCTCATCACACTATACTATCACATATGGGATTTTAGCATCCTAGCCACACTAGGGAACATAATTTGTAAAACATCCCTGAGCTCCTCCCTCACAGTGAGGGAGTTGTAGCCCTCAGCAGGACTAGAATTTCCTGCTGGGAGGAGGAACCCATATGATTAAGCATGTCACCTACGGGTGAGTGAGGGTTCTAGTCCTCAAGGGATAATCCCCTTATTATTAACACTTTTCTTGTTGAGTGAACTTACTTTTTCACCACACAGAATCCACGTGCCAAATATATAGACCCGAGGTAGTACAGTGTTTAAGACCTTATGAATAGCCTTTCTCTGTTCGAACATTAATAGTGCGTTGTTGTACATAAATTTAAGTCTTGCTGCGCTATTACAGGCTTGTTTACGGGGCTCGAGACATCAAACTTACCAAAGACGGCAATGTGTTACTTCATGAAATGGTTAGTTTCAGAAATGCCTAAACATAATTATGTTAACCATTGAGTGTTCATTCTCATTTCTGTCTTCTCTACGTTGGGGATGTAGACATCTCGAATTAATTACATGCGTATTTGGGTAATGCAAGTTTGGAGGACGGGATTTGGATTTGTTGGTTTATACATCTAGTGCAGGAAAATCCATCAGTTTTATGCTGCATGCGCTAATTGGTTTCCTGGCGGACAATGAAAATACAGTGTGTACTTTAGGCTTGTGGGGGTAGGCCATGTATTATTGTGATAAAATGGGACACCAAGATTTTGTTTGAGGTGGGTCCTCAGTTACTTTCTTTTAATTTTACTTTTTAAATTTTGGTGCGTGGGTAGTAAAATTTTGCGATCCTAGAATAAATGTATGAATGAGGAAGCTCACATGGCAGCTTCAGTGAATATGTAGCAAGTTTCGTTGGTAAATTCTGCTAGTTTATAATCTTATCTGTTTTTGTTTGTTAAGCAAATTCAACACCACGCGGTTTCATGGCGCTTTACAGATTGCGAGGAGGCAGCAGGAGCGGGGAAAATTAAACTGCGAAAGCTCGAGAGAAGAGTAGGGTTTTGAGGTTCTTTCGAAACACTGTGTACGAAGGTGTCATGCGGAGTTCAATAGGGAGGGAGTTCCAAAACACGGGAGCGAGGACCGAAAATTTTGTTCCACCCGCCTTTTTCATTTTGAATCGAGGAATGGTCAAGAGGGCCGTGTGGGCAGAACGGAGTTCTCTGCCCGGGGTATAAGGCTTAATGGCAGAACAAATTAACTCCGGAGCGGTGCCCATTTTGGCCTGGAAAGTAAGGCAGCCAAGCTTGAGCAGGGCTCGCTCCTTCACCGGCAGCCAGTGTAGTGCCTGCAATAGGGGGGATGCACAATGGAATTTGGGCAGGCCGTGGATCAGGCGGGCAGCCTGATTCTGCACCAGCTGCAGACGGTGGATGGCATAGGCCGGCGCGCCATTGTAGATGATGTTGCCATAATCAAGGCGCGAGAGCACCATTGCCATCACTATGACCTTCAGAGCCGGGAGGGAAAAGAAACGGGAAATCTTCCTAATAGTACGAAGGGAAAAAAAGCAAGAGGAGACGACCGAGCTAACCTGTGAATGAACCGAAAGTGAAGGATTAAGGAGGATACCAAGGGTTTTGACTTTGGGAACGGGGGGTGGAGGAACACCAAGTGAGAGGGGCCAGTGGGACGGGGACCAAGGACTGCAACCACCTCCGGTCAAGATTAACTCCGTCTTGTCCGGATTAAGTTTGAGGTGGTTGCAGTTCATCCAATCCTGGATGAACAACATGACAGATTGGACATTCTGGAAAGATGTGGGGGAGTGGGAAAGGTTAAAAATTAGCTGGAGGTCATCGGCATAATTAAACACCGTGACCTCGAGCTGCTGCAACATAAAAATAAGGGGGTAAATGTATAAATTAACAAAAGGGGGGAAAGTGAAGAACCTTGGGGGACCCCGCACACAACCTTACGAGAGGCAGCAGTGAACCCAGCTAAGTGAACTGCCTGAGCCCTGTCACTCAGGAAGGATTCAAGCCAGGCGAAGGCTAGGCCCTCTATGCCCGCCGCCCTGACACGGGTTAGGAGGATGGAGTGGTCCACCGTGTCAAAAGCGGCGGACTGATCTAAAAGGATGAGGGCCTGCGGAAGATTGGTATCAATGCCCTCGCGTAGGCTGTCCATCACTGAGGCTGTCCATCACTGAGATTTCATTTATAGATTTCATCTTTATAAGAAGCTTAAATTAAACTAGCATTGGCAAAGCCAATAGGTCGCATCTTTGCATAAAAGCTATGCTGCACAGCATCAGCAAGATGCAGCTCAGCTGGAATGGGGGATAAATATTTTAAACGCTTTTTTTTACGGGTTGGTAAATTTGAAAACAAAGGTGCGCTAAAGTGTTTAAGAGACAGACCAGCAGCAATTTGCTTTTTTCCCCTGCAAGAAAAAGAAACCAGCACTGGCATAGCCAATAGGTCTCTCCTTTGGGACCTTATAAGTGTTTAGCCATGCAACACTTGATGTTGTTGCACCAAGGATATTGTGCTGGATAACTATACACTGATAAGGTCCCAAAGGCGAGACCTATTGGCTATGCCAATGCTTGTTATTGATGATCTGATCTTTTGGCAGGGAAACAAGGGTTCATGTGATAACTAACTGAACCCTTTTTGAAATTCACCAAGAATATTTCTGATGAGGCTCTTCCTTTTCTGGATCTATTGATCTCCCTCCGAGAAGGAGAGTTACGCATGACTGCCTACAAGTAACTGACAAACTGCAATAATTTGTTCCGGTAGGATAGTCATCATTCCAAATACCTGAGAGGTAACTTGCCCTATGGCCAATTTATGCAGCTTTGAAGCAATTGTCGTGTCATCAATGAACTACAAACTCAACTTCTCACTTCCAACTAAGAAGCACATTGCTACCCACCGCACAGCATCAAGGTGGCACTTAAAAGGGTGAGGAATAATGGGGCAGCCCTGCTTGAAATACGTAGCCGCACATAGGAGGATACCTTGACCTGTGTAATTATGTTCACACCCAATTCCCATAAAATACAAAAAATCATTAGGAAGCACTGGTCATTATTACAGACAGGCTCCCTAACTTTGTGTACCACGCTTTGCTTTCAAACGCATGAGAAATATAAAGGACATTCCTAAATACAAATATAAAGCATAATATAATAAAAAGCAATATAAAGGATATCTTTGGATACTGGTTTGGGAAACCGGGATGCGAAGACGCAGCATTTCACGTTTTCTCCGTCTACAAACAGGTTGATTTGTGGCGTTCTCTATTGTTGGAAAATGTCCTGAGCGACTTAGTCATTTAGTATCCAGCCATGAGCAAATAATGGCCAATATTTATATTTTCCACCCTAACAATGTCTATCAAGCCTCTCCTTGTCAACCATCCTGGCAAGAACAATTACCTATCAAATCAGAACTCAGTTATGCTGAAGAACCTCAACATGAAGAACAGAAAGTTTCAAAACTATTTACCTTGTTGACCACTCAACGAAGTAACAGGTTAACTATGATCATTGGCTACAAGACACTAACTGTCGTATATCAAAAGGATTTAAAAGGTGATTGATACTAAACAGCAAAACAATTTACCATTTTTTTCTTCCCGTTTTCTGGCTCCAGATGCATCAGCTTCTTCAGCACCAGAAGATGAAAAGTCTATAATCAGAACAGAGAAGACATTATTTCAAGGAATAATGTGCTGCAAGAAATTAGTTACTTGTAACTATAGCTCTCTAGTATTAATAACGTTCATAAATTCATGTTTGAATCATTCCTCTTTGTAAGTCTTGAAATCCCAAGTAGTTTTAAATTAAGAATAAACATTGTTAAAATAGAAATAGGCCTAACAATTGTGTTAAGTAGCACATCCACGGTATTTGAAATGAATTAAACTTTAGCCAATGAGGTGGAAGTGTGCTCACCTCCACAGATTTCATAGCACAAGTGTCAAGGATAGTAAGTATCGAGAACTTGGTCAATAAAGGTGAGGGGAGGGTGTCACATTGAATCTATGAAAGATAGCAAAGCTGGAATGATAGGTAAGTAATTTGCTCTCAGACACAGGATTTTCCATATATACACATGATTGTATCTGAGTAGAAAGCAGGATAACAAATGCCAAATACGTGGAAAGCAGACTCTCCTTTAAAAAAAACATGTCACAAAGAACTGCTGGTCTCACTGAGGAGTTGGCTGCTGCATTAAAATCCACGCAGTAGTGCTTTGTGAAAGTGCGGCAGGTATCCAAAATGGTACTCCTGCATAGAGCATAGATGCTACGGACAGGCTTCTCATGGAATACGCCCTTACTCTGTCCAGACAGGTACTTAACTTTACCGGGGGTCCGCCGACTTGGCCTGCTGCATCTGGGGGGCTAACGCTGTGTCTCCCTGCCGCCGCTTTCCTCCACCTCGCGGCCGGAGACTACAGCTCCCAGGTAGCATAGCGGCCACTTCCGGTTTCCGCTAACATTGTGCCCGGAGGTGCTACTAAAGAGGAGAGGCTCCCTCGGTGGAGCGGGGGGGCATTCTTGCACGAAGACTGGAGCGTGCACTCACCTGTTGGTCCAATGACTTGGCCTGCTGCATCTGGGGGGCTAACGCTGTGCGTCTCCCTGCCGCCGCTTTCCTCCACCTCGCGGCCGGAGACTACAGGTCCCAGGTAGCATAGCGGCCACTTCCGATTTCCGCTAACATCGCGCCCGGAGGCGCTACTAAAGAAGAGAGGCTCCCACCGCGTCGCGGGATGTGCGCGGGTAGCGCCTGGCTAAGCCCGGGCAAAGGGCGGGCCGTCTGTGGCCGTCCAGGGCCGGACGAGGCTGGGCTGGGCCACAGACTTTGGACTTTGGTTCTGTTGCAAAGGATTTATATGCCCAAGTGAGACTTAACTTTTTGACTTCGGCCAGGGATCTGTCTTAGTCATTATTTTAGTAAATACATCTGTAACCCTGGTTCTAGGGTAATTTATACCGGACGTTTGTTTTGTTCTCTTACTTAGCACCTAAGTACTAATTGAAAGTTTTTGGCCATGTCTAAAACTAAATTTGATAAAACCGCATCTGGGTTGGCTACCATAGACAATTACTTAGTGAAAGTGATCAACAAAATTAATAACGACCGGAGAGCCTCGCTAGGACGAGGGAGCCCTCCTGCTTTACACCCAGACACACCTACCCCACTGGTGGAATTACCAGTGGATGATAGATCTGATCTTGGCAATCGGGTTGCTGTAACGGTTGAAGCGCAGGTTCATTCTGAGCTGCACGAGGATATGCCTGATATATCTATAGAGGCAACGGAGCAGCCCCTGCCAGTCCCTAGAGCAGCGAGGGCCTGTAGGAAATTACAAACTAAACGTGGAGGAAAGTATAGTAAAAAAAGAGCAGAAACAACCCAATTACTCCAAAATAGTCCCTCTGTTGGAATCGACCCACAGGAAGGAAAAAGCCAGTATAAATATAAACCCGGAGCAATTTGCACTATTGGTCTGTGCTATAGAAGCCAAGATAGAGGCAAAGATGGAAGAGATCATCAAACCCATAGTGCTTAAATTGGATACCGTCGCCCTAGAGGTTAACAGACTAGGAGGTTTGATAACAACACATCTGGCCTTGGCCGAAAGAACTAAGGCTGTCACCAAGGGTCCTGCTGGCAAGGGGCAAGGAACTAGTAAAGGAATTTTACAACAACCCAGCCAGCAAATAACAGTATTTGAAACTGCTTCGCCTGATCCTACACCAATAACTTGTCAGAATAAACAGGCTATAGCACCACCAGAGGGCAATTTGGGTTTTAGACAAGTAAAGAAAAGTCGCTTCATTAATCTTCCCCCTGACTGTGCACCCTATGTGGTTGTCCTAACCAAGTTCCGCCTATTGATCGTCACCATGCTCAGCCCCAGGAGGAATCCCATGAACCACTTAAAAACAAAACAGTTTCATGATTGAACAAGAGATGTGGCTTTCCAATTTCTTACTCTGAGCAAATATTGTACACTAGAAGGGTAAATTGGATTAGCCCGTCCAGTAAGACATGTAGTGGGGATTGTGTCATTGTTAATTTCAAACACCCCCAACATTTTGCAACAGTTTTTTTAAGAGCAGCCTCTTTAGTTTATGATGTGAATAGTGTATGTGTGTGTCCACTTGGCTACTTCTACACTCATCTAATTAAATCTCCTGACTTTAGTAGAATTAGACCATTTACTCCTATTCATCATCTGGCCCCTGAAGTAACACAACTCAATAAGGTTGATAACCATTGTAGGAATGGGTTTAATGTTGTGATGCAAAATAGATTTGATTTACTCTCTGGCCTAGAGGCATGTGATTGACGTGAGGACTCAGAAAGACAGGGAAGGGAGAGATTGGCTGACTTGGGAGATTTGGAAGCCACATGGGGAAAAATGAGTCATAACAATGTAATTTCTTGGAACATTGCGGGACTGGGTGCTAAGATGGAGGATTGTAATTGGATTAGGTATATCAAACAGTATCATATAATTTGTCTGCAGGAGACTTGGTCAACTGAATGCAACAATTTTTTAGAAGGGTATACGACATTCTACGTCACTGCAATTGCAACCACCAGGGGAAGACCTAAGGGGGGGGGGAGGATGGTCACGTACATCTCCGTTGCATTGTCTTGTAAAGTATGTAGAGTATCATCTGCCAAGCCTGGAATTATCGGTCTAATTTTAACTGGAGAAAACTGTATAGCTGGTCTGGTCAATTTTTATAATGCTGTCAATCCATGCTCAGATTCTAGTCCAATATCAGCGTTGAATGTTTTTATCAGTTTTTATCAGTATGTTAATGAAACAGTGCGTTCATAATCTTATGATCATGGGTGACTTTAATGTTCACCCCTGAGGTGACCCCCTTTCGAAAAGTATTCTGGAACTGAATTGTGCACGATCCAAGGGTTTGCATTTAGAACACACGATTGAGGGGGAACTTTTTAATGATTTATTGAATGACCTAGATTTGACACCGACCATGGCCTTGATGGATCCTGCCAAGAGTTTTGAGATCCCGACTTTTAAGGGGCATGGGAGGGGGACTTTCATTGACTATGTATTAATTTCATTATCAATGCAGTCTTTTGTGGACTTTCACCATTGAAGACAGTGAATTTAGTGACCACAATCCGCTCACTGTTCACTTGACGGGACCGTGGATAGCCAAAGAAGGGCCGAACCACATTTCCGGTAGGGTGAGTGTAGGAAGGTGGATACCAGACTATGGTTGCCCCCAACTTTTTTGCCTGTTGTTTTGCTGGTTTTCCGACTTAGTTGACCTGGGGCCCTGCCAATCAGGACCCCAGGCCTACTGCTCTCTCACTAAAATGGATTCCATGTACCTTAGGTACATTTCCAATTGGTACTGGACCACCTTATCAGACCCTGTAACTCAGGGCATAGGTGTACCCAGGGCCTACCAGGGGCTGAAGCATGTATTGTGCCACCCCTGGATGGCCATCTAAATCTGACACAACTGGCTGCACGACAGCTGGGGCAAGGTGGTGTAATCACCCTTTGCTTTAGATATAGTATACCTATATCTAACCCTAAAATGGACACACAGATTCCTATCAGTCACTCCTATGGCAGCCCTTGACAATCCTGAAGGCAGAGTGCTTGGAATGGTGTGAAATGGCGCTCTGGCATGAGCTGAGCCCGTTTGCAGCTTGCGGAACCAAGTCCCAACGGCTGTTCCATGATAACGCGTACCATATACTCTTTAATGCTAACTTCGGTATCGCGTTATCAAAACATGTCGAGTAAGGTGTCATACGAATCGGGATACTGACCCCTCACCACTGCTGGCGACGGGGTTAGCATTCCACCCTTCTAGAGGGACACGACATGTACGTAACTGTGAACCCCGGTTAAAGTTAACTGAAGCCTTAGCTCCACAAAATGGATGCTGCCACCACAGACACGAGTCTGACCTCCTGCTGCTGGGAGTCCTTCCAGCGAGGAGAGCTTGGACAAAGGGTTTCCTGTCCAGGGCGGTGTGCGCACCATCCCAGACAGGGTTTTGTGTATCCTGGGTAGGCAGGGCTTTACAGGAAGGTGACTGCGGAGTGGCACCCCGGTGCTCACTACGCATCTGCCGGCTAGAACCAGTTCCAGGGGCACCCCAGCCCCTGACCTGGGGAAAGTCCGGCATGGGAGAGGGGTGTAACCACCCCCCTTCCTGGTCCCACCCCTAGGGCAGGACCTAGTCGCGTACCCACCCCTTTCTTTAGGATAAAGGCAGGAGCGGGGACCCTTCCAACTTATACCATCTTTGAATCAAGAATACTTTCTACGAAAGGAACTCTCGACTCTTCTCAAGATTTCTCCCTTGTGGCTAAGGAGTAGTCACCCTGCATCCGCAGGCACCATCTAAGAACTCTGCGGTTTGCTGCACGTCCTTCCTCAGGAATCCGACTGCCCAGCTCGACGAGAACTGGCTTCCCTGGCACCTCTGACCTCTACCCACATCGTCAGCTCAGCTGAGATCCGTGGGTGCGACGAGACCTCGAGGGACCGGCCATCATCAAAACCTGCACGCTTTCTTAAAACAGCACGACCGCCGAGGGATCCTCTGGTGAGTGCTCTGGGGTCCGAGAAGCCCCGACCCTGAGCAGCTCCAGCACCGAAGTTCAGCCTCCCTGCATCTCACGATCTGCGTGGGGCCCTTCTGCTTTCCGCTACTCAGCACGTTGTCTGGTTACTAGCCGCTGGCTTGTGACCTTCTTGACGACACTCGACAACCAACGCTGCTAGTCTGGTTGCTCCAGACTGGCCTTTGCTCCCTTCTGAGAGAGGAGCACCCCGGACCCTCCTGGTCCACTCAAGACGCCATCTTAGGCCCACCACGTGGTCCTGAAATTGGCCAAGGCTTGTTGCCCCAATCCTGGGCCCAGCGACGCCGACAGCTTCAATCTTCGTGGGACAGCTCGCATCTCCATCCTGGTCGCCGACAACGCCTCCTGGTCCGTGAGACTGCAGAGCCTAGCGTCGCCCACTCACCTAGTCGAGGTGACGATCATCCGGTGCCCTCCTGGTACCCTCGGACTACTGGCTAGTAGTTACGAACATGGTCCCCTCTGCTTTCAGGTGTCATCCATCTCTGATCCAGGCTTGGATCTCTACGAACTATCTACACTGGTCGCCGGCCATCAACTCCTTCCTTCTGGCTCCTGGCTCGTCAGCGAAGACTCCCGACGTCTGTAAAGACTTGTGCAGCCGCAGCCCCTGGGCTAGGTAGCTTCGGCATTTCGGTGCCCGCATAACCTCCTTATTGAAGGGTCCCGAGTCCCTATCGCTTCCGACTTGCCTTATCGGGTCCGCCCGAGACCACTAAACTTTACGTGCCCTCGGGCACTTGTATTGATTGTGCACTTGAAGTATTTTCCTAAGAGTTCCGTTGTGTGCTTAGTACCCTGTCCTCATAAAGAGTACAGGGCTGTTGTGATCCTAATAAATATACTGTTTATTTTCATAACACTTGTGTGGTGTCCTTTCACTTGGTGTTCAAGGGGTATGTGATGGTATAACAGCTGGCTTAACACACCCTCTAGAGTTTAGCCCGAAGACTGCTGGTATCCACGCTACTCGGATAGCTGGTCTAAGGTTGACTTACAACCAATCACCATAAGGGTCGTTTGGACTGATGCATAGTGATCACTAGAATAGTGAGCACTGCATATCAGGCCAACTTCTCACAGTGAGCACAACTGATGGGAGACACAGACTTAGATGGTCTAAGATCACCCCAGATCTCCTGTATAAAGACATTAAAGTCTTTTGTGCAGATGAAATTATCGCCTGTACTCAAGAAGGCATACAGCCGAGTAAGGTCCTTAGTGCGTTTCAAAGTTTGTCGGACAAGGTCTCTCAGCTGCTGTCGGTGCCAGCAAAAAACTTAGAGAACGTGGGACCAAAATGGTTTAACCATGACTGTTTCAAAGCAGCAAAGAACCTAAGGATGGCACTAGCAGCTAAACCAAGAATACAGGCGACAGTCCAACTCTGTCGAAAAGAATATAAATCTACTATTACCAAACGTAGGGAATCCCTAAGGGAAGAGGCCTGGAGCGAGATCCTTGATCCCACTACTTTGAGGTGCAGCTCTAGATTCTGGGCTGTAATGAAGAAACCTTTCATGGTCCAGGAGCCTGGTGATGGCTTAGAGTGTTACATACCAAAGGGGGAGTGGGAAGAACACTTTAAGCAATTATACTGCTGCCCGATGGATGAAACTTCTAACCCTGCACCTTGTATTACTGGTGAGAAGATTAGCATTGATAGAGGGGAGGTCATCGAGGATATTGTGGGACTAACAGCCGGGAAAGCACCCGGTCCTGATGGAATCCCTCCAGACTTAAGTCTGAGCCAACCTTCTGGGCTCCAATACTAGAGTCTGTTTTTAATGCTGCTGTGAAAAGTGGTTGCCCACAATCGTGGGGGGTTTCTAAGATTGTCCCGGTTTTTAAAAAGGGGGACAAGCGTAGCCCACATTGCTACAGACCTATTTCACAAATAGACTATGGCTAAAATAATAGGAAGGATACTACTACAGAGACTTTCAGATTGGGTGCTGGAAAATAACATGTCCATCTCCCAGTATGGTTTCTGCAGTGGTCGTTCAACAATAACTCAATGTCTTAACCTATTTTTAATATTAAGTAAGTACACTGTAGCTCAAAGGGGGACTATCCACCTCGCCTTCATGGACCTGTCCTCAGCTTTCGACTGTGTGAACAGGGGGGAAGTTGTGGCAGTCTATGAGGGCGAAGGGTGTGGATAGTGGAATTGTTGATTTTCTTGTTGATCTCCACAGTAATACCAGAGCAAATGTCAGATATTCCCAAGATCTGAGCGTAACAAATAACTTTGACATTAGAAAGGGTGTCCGTCAAGGATGTATTTCGGCCCCCTTTCTTTTTAATTTTTATATTAATGATCTAGATAGCGTTTTGCAGAAGGTTCAGGCTGACTGTCCTAGAGTCGGCAGGCGGGGTATTCAAGTACTTTTATATGCAGATGATGCAGTTTTAATATCCAGAACTGAAAGGGGCCTTCAAGCTTTATTAAATGCTTTTAAACCGTTCATGACAGATGGAGATCTTTTGATTAATAATTCGAAATCATTTGTCATGCAAGTAGGCCAACAACCAAGAAGGAACTTTTCATTCAAAATTGATGAAGCGGTAATCCCGAAATTAAAAACGTTCTCCTATCTTGGGGTTCTTTTTGATACTAAACTAAATTGGGGTCCGCATCTAGCTAAAAAGAAAGGAGAATTGGCCAGGGTGAATGCCTCCATTTTTAACTTTGCACCGGTAGGTTTTTTTCCCCAATTTCGAAGCAATGTTGAAACTCTATAATGCTAAATCTGTGGCAACTGCCACATATGGTAGTGAAATATGGGGGCATGTGGGCGGTGAGCAGCTGCAGATTGCTGACTTTTTTTTATGAAGAATCTCTTGTGTGTACCCGCAGGCACGTCCAATCTTGCAGTACACGAAGAACTGAGGACGCAATACTAATGTGACATTTTCTCCTTACGCCTGTTGACTTGCTGGATAAAACTGTGGTTGAATCCAGACATACCATTGACACACCTGATTGTGAGGGACTGTTTGTCCCAGGATAAGGCATTGGGCACTCCATGGATAAAATACCTGAAATCCAGCTTTGCTAGGCTTGGGCGTTCTGATTTTTTTTTAACACCCAAGCTGGATTGTCAAGGGGGATCTGGAGGTAATTAAGCAGGCCTTCATTATGGACAGGAAGATCCAGAGGGAAGGTGTGAATCTCCAGAAACAAAGTGTGAGAAAATTTGTCATGTTGAAAACGTGTGAAACCACCTAGCCATATTTTTTGGGCTCACTGACCTCGCATGAAAAGTTCCTGTTAACAAGGTTCAGGTTGAATCTCTTTCATCTGCTGATTAGGCCAAAAACTGTTAATTTTAATAGGTCTGCAGTACCCTGCGGCTGCGACGGAAAGTCTCCGCAGGATGTGCTGCATTTTACATTTTTATTTAGGTTTTATGAATACCCCCGCAAGCGCTATTTGGTGATTCTCTTCAAAAAACTTAATTTTACCCAGATTAGACCTGCTTTAATGTATTCACAACTTTTGCACTGTGACAGTATTCTCCAAATTACTGAATTTTTAAAATTGACTGTTAGATTGAGAAACTGTATGGATCAGTAGGGGACTCTTGCGATGAATTTATTAACTTTTTCTGATTCCAATGTAATGAAGATAGTACATCCTTGCACTCTTTGCACTTTATCAGATATGTGTTTTTAACTAATGAATTTCGAATTGTGTCATCACTGTATATGTACTTTTATGGTTTTAACAAAAACCGAAATAAAGTTTTATTGACTTTACCGTAAGAAAAAGCTGCCTGCCTCCAGCAGCAATGATTTACTTCAAACGAGGATGTCCCCTGCTTGGATGGTCAACCAAGATTAATAACTCATGAGCTGTCCTTTGTCCTATCCATGTAAAACATAATTCATATACATACATTCAATAAACAAAGTTTTTTTGGCTGAAGTAGTTGCATTTTGGAAGATAGAGGGTAGCATGCCGTGCTTGCTCATATGGAAGGTGGATGGAAATTGCAGAATGAACTTAGGGCTGGTGCACAAGATAACCACCCTCAAATTAATGTACCATAAAGCTGGTGTACCAGAACTGGCAGTTACACTAGTGCAATCCATATCTGAAAAGTGCTGCACCTTGCCTTCCACAACACTTTGTGAATAAGGAAAAATGGAAGAAAGGCGTAGGTAAAGAAGTTCAACCACATAATCGAGAAAGCATTCCCTCTGGGCCCAACTTACCAATACGTGCTTGCATAGTCCAAACATTTCTTGTTCTGCAAAGTGGCAAACTGGTCCAGTGGAGGATAGATCAATTTCCTGAAAAAATGGTGTACCTGATCCTAATAGAGCTCCCATTCAAGGCAATCTGACAAGGTGCAGCTGAGAGCTTCCGCCTGGTCGTTCAGGACCCATGACGTGTTCTACAGGATGAAAACAAGTTACTTACCTGTAACTTTGGTTCCCCAGTATTGGTACCTTTCATAGATTCCCATGCTTTGTATCATTCCCCGTCGTCGGACTGGGAGTCTCGGTAATAAAAAATACCATAGTAGTAGGTACAAAAGAGGAAGGAAAGGCCTAGGCCTCATTCCCTTTTGTAACATATCAGCCTCTTTTTGTAAAAGAGACCAAACTCAAGGCATCAGCCAATCAGAAGAGCCTCACCCTTAGAACCTTCCTGAAGGAACCTCAGAGCCTCAGATTTTCGTAGCCGTAGTGTGCTAGACACCATACTTGCTGAAGGCTGAGCTTTCCATGGGGAGGTGGGTGGGCGCATGGGAATCTATGAAAGTTACCAATACTGGGGAACCAAAGTTACAGGTAAGTAACTTGTTTTCTTGCCCCAGTATTGGAACTTTCATAGATTCCCATGCTTTGTATCAGAATAGCAAGCAGTAAACACCATAAACACATTTTGTAAAGAAGTACATCATAACATTAGAAAGAAAATTACAAAATGTGTTACCCAAGGAAGGTGGGATAGAAAGGAAAGCTCACCAATCACTTGAAGAGGTTTCTCAGCACAGCCTGGCCCACTGCCGCGTCATCCTGCTGCAATGACTAAGCAATAATGCTTCGCGAACGTGTGCACGCTGCTCCAGGTAGCAGCCCTGCAAATGTCTTTGATATGTACCCCCGCAAAGAGGGCCGTAGAAGATGCCACTGATCTCGTTGAGTGAGCACGGATCCTGCCCACCAGAGGTTTTCCTGCTATCTTGTGGCAATGCAGAATAGCACTCGAAATCCATCTTGAGATCCCCTGTTTGGACAGAGGGAGACCTTTGTTTGGACCGCCGAAGGCAATGAACAATTGCGAAGACTTTCTAAAGTCTTTGGTTCGGTCTATGTAGAATTTTAGACATCGTTGCAAATCCAGAGTGTGCAATGTCTTTTCCGCTGGAGTGACTGGGTTCGGAAAAAATGTTTTTAGGATCACAGGCTCATTTAGGTGAAAGTCAGTAGGAACCATCTTGCGGACGAACCTTGGGTTCGTCCGCAAGATGGTAGTGTTCTTTTTGAACTGCAAAAACGGTTCCTGGATAGTTAGGGCCTGCATCTCCCCCACCCGCCTTGCCGATGTGAGGGCCAAGAGTAAAGCTAACTTCCATCACAAGTATTTTAGGTCTGAGCGGCGAATCGGCTCAAAAGGTCCCTTCATTAGTTGAGCCAGGACTAAGTTTAAATGCCACGTTGGAGGAGATTGCACTGGCGGATAGACCCTGAACAGGCCTTTGAGGAATTGTTTGACAATTCTTGAAGACCATAACGAAGGACCAGAATCAGATCTTCTGAATCTCGAAATCGCTGCTAAATGAACCTTGATAGTAGAATGGGACAGATTAGACTTAGCTAGCGAGAGTAGGTAAGGCAGGAGTTGATGAGGTTTTGACGTGAAAGGATCAATCTTTTCTTTTTTACACCAAATACAGAATCTTTTCCACTTCAGTCTGTATGATTTGTTTGTGTACGGCGCCCTTGCCTGGGAAAGGATGTCTTTGATCTCCTTGGAAAGAGGAACATTCATGTATTCTCGCTGGTCAGGAGCCATGCAGTCCGGTGTAACGATCTTGGGTCTGGATGCCAAACTTGTCCTTCGGACATTGTCAGGAGATCCGGAACATCCTCCAGCCCTATTGGAGGAACTAGCGATAGCAGATGGAGCTCGGTGTACCAAAATTGTCTTGGCCATGCAGGGGCTATCAGGATTAGCTTGCATGGTTCCGTCCTCATTTTCCTGATGAGGCGAGGAATCAGGGGAATCGGTGGAAACGCATAGAGAAACCGCCCCGTCCAGGCTATTGATAGGGCATTGCCCAATGAGCCTTGATGGTGGAACCTGCTGGCGTAGGCTCTGCAATTCCTGTTGGTGGCGTCGCAAAAAGGTCCACCTCTGGTGTGCCCCATGTTTGAAAGAGCAGATCTAGAACCTGTTGCTTCAACTCCCACTCGTGACTGACTGAGGTGAGCCTGCTCAGCCTGTCGGCGCCCTCGTTTAGCACTCCTGGTAAGTGCTCCGCCTTTAGAGAAATTCCGTGAAGAATTGTCCATTCCAGAATCTGTTGAGCCTCTCGCGACAAGAGGAGTGACCTCGTTCCTCCTTCCTTGTTCACATAACGCATAGCCGTGGTGTTGTCCGTCCTGACTAGCACTTGTAAACCCTGGAGTCGCGGAAGAAAGGCTTGAAGAGCTAGCCTGATCGCTCTCAGCTCCAACAGGTTGATGTGTAGCTTTTGGTCGCTTGGAGACCAATCGCTGCTGATCTGCAGGTCCTGCATCACTGCTCCCCATCCCTCCAATGACGCATCCGTTGTCAGTATGTGAGGTGATGGAACGCTTGCGAAGGATAGACCTTGGCATAAATTTTGTTGATGCGACCACCAAAGCACTGCCTCTTTCATCTCTCGAGTGACAACCACTTTGTCGAACGATCCGTGCACTTGCTGCCACTGGAGGTCCAGTTGCTCCTGCAGGGGGCGCATCCGCAGTCTGCAGTGCGGGATCAGGGGAATACATGATGACATCACCCCCAGCAGCGACTTGTAGCTGCGTACAGAAAGACACTTTTTTCGTTGAAGGCCTCGTGCTAATCTTTGTAGTTTTTGTATCCTCTCTCGAGTAGGAAATGCCTTTGAGAGCTGCGAATCCAACACTGCCCCCAGGAACCGCGCTGTCCGTGATGGCACCAGCGTGGATTTCTCTGTGTTCAAGGTGAGACCCAGATTTTGGAACAGATTGGTGCAAGCCTGCACTGCGTCCTGCGCTAATGCTCTGGTCGGGGCCTTTAGTAACCAATCGTCCAGGTAAGGGAAGACCTGGAAGTGGTTCTTTCGCAGAAATGCTGCTACAGGTGCCAGCACCTTCGTAAAAATTATTGGGGCAAAGCGAAGGCCGAACGGCAAAACTCTGAACTGAAAATGGCTCTTGGCTACTGTGAAGCGAAGGAACCTTCTGTGTGCTGGGTGAATCGGGACATGGAAATACACATCCTCCAGATCGAGCGTGGCCATGAAATCCCCCGGGTTGACCATCTTCAAAACGTCCTGTAGGGACACCATCCGGAAGGATAAGGAGATGAGATAGACATTTAACTCCCTGAGGTCCAGGATGGGGCGCCATTTCTCCAGCGTCTTTCTCACCAGGAAGAACCTGGAATAGAAACCTTGGCCCTGTTGGATGGAGGGGACCGGCTCTATCGCCCCTTTGCGGAGCATTTGTTGTACCTCGAGTCTTAGGAGACGCAGATGTTTTGATGGAATGGCTGTCGGGGGTCTGGGTGGAGGGACTTCCATAAACTCCAAAGTATGTCCTCATCTGATGATGTTGAGCACCCAACGGTCCGATGTAATTTGGGACCAGTTCTGAAGGAATTTTGACACCCTGCCTCCAACTGATGATCTCTTGGAGGAGGGAACAGTAGGCAGAGCCAGGAGGCCGTTATTGGCGTTTGGACAAGTCCCGTCCACGGGCAGCCTGCTTGCCTTTGTTGTAAGGCCGTGAGTAACCAGAGGACTGGCCCTGTCTCTGTTGGTATGACTGGCGGTTAGGCTGGTATGCAGAGCTGTTTGAAGAATAGCGCTGTTGTTGGTATGAGCCTCTGTAAGCACCTCCTCTGCCTCTTGCGCCTCTAAAAGGAGTTTTGCGGTACTGTAGGGTTCCCAGCGATCTAGCTGTTTCCGTGTCTTTTTTGATCTCTTGAAGAGTATCGTCGATCAATTTACCGAAGAGGGCCTCACCATCAAAAGGTAGATCAAGGACCTTGTTTTGGATTTCTGGCCTAAACCAAGTCGCCTTTAGCCATCCTTGGCGTCTCAACACTGCCGCTCCTGCCAAAGCCCGAAAGGACGTTGTGGCAATGTCCATGGCACAGTCTATTATCTCCATGGAGACCGCTTCACCTTCTTGTAAAGTTTTCTTGGCTTCCAGCCCTGACTCCGGTGGAAGTTGTTCCAAATATGGAGCTATATTGCACCATAACTGGCGATCATATCGTCCCAATATTGCCAAAGCATTGGCGGCGCGAACCAGAAGGCTAGCAATGGATGAAAAACGCTTGTCCGTGTTATCAAGCCGTCGCCCATCCTTGTCAGGAGGGGCCGTCAAGGGAGCAGAAGGGTTCCGTGACTTCCTTTGCGCTGCCTGTGAGATAACAGAGTCCGGCTTGGGATGTCCTGTTAGCGCTGCAGGTCCATCCTCTGGCGCTTTATACTTTTTATCTAGGCGCGGTAGCACAGGGACCACCGTCGCTGGGTTTTTCATGGCCTTCAAACCTTCCTCCCATAGATGTCCACAATTGGAATGGACCTTTTAGTTTTGCGGTGAGTTTCTTTAAAATCGTATAAGAAACAGTCTGTGGTTTGAGCAGGCAACACCAATTTAAATCTTCCAGCTGCACGCTCTATCAGCTGATGAAAGCTGCCGATGTCAGCAGGAGGAGAATCTCCTAAGTCTTGGTGAGGTGAAGCTTGATCTGGGATGATGTAGTCATTGTATTCATCCCCCTCCTGATCTGAGTCTTGATTATCATCGGATGACACATCCGTTTCATTATCATGATCCCCATCTGGATCATCGGCTGGCTCCGACGTATTCTGAGGCACTGGCCGCTGTGGTTGAGGAGGAGTCTGTATCGAGTGCACCGGAGGGACTACTGAAGATTGGTTCCTCACTGGTGTCGACGGAGCAGACCTCCGCGGTGCTGGTCGCTCAGCTTTCGACTTGTAGTCCTGCAGCATCTTGTGTAGGTCATGCAGGAATGTCGTCGGACTGAAACCATGTCTTGTGGTTCATAGCCCCTAGAGTGGTCTGTTTGTGGATAGTCACCTCCACCTTGTTCATATGCCTCCTCTGAGTCGGTTTCTTGACTCTTGATGAGAAGCTGAGATGGGCTATTCGCATATTCAAAACCATCCTGACCATCTCCCTCAGAGTCCTCTTGGTCCAGCAACATAGTGGGAGGTAAAGAGGTCACCCTTCTTGGGGATGTCATTTCAGGCGTGATCCTTGTCAAAGCAATCGTTACCCTTCTCTCCGCAGCCAGTATCGTCGGGTGGTCCGTCGACGCCGGAGAAATCCTCGTCGACGAGATAGGAATTGCAGATGTCGTCGACGCCACCGACGACGAGCCCGCCGTCGATGTAGATATTGTTGTCGTCGTCGATGCACTCGTCGACGACATGACCGTTGTCGACACCGTAGTCGACGTCGTCGTCACCGCCGTCGACGATGGTGGTTTTTTCGTCGACGATGTCGTCGGTATACTCCCTGTCGATGCTGCCGTCGTCGAGCTCTTCTTCGACGACGGAGCTTTCGTCGTCGACGAGCCCTTCGACGGGACCAATTGGATCTTGGGCTTCATTTTCGTCCTCGACGGAGCTACCGCCAACGAAGTCTTCGTCGTAGAGGACTTGGAACTCCTCTCTGTAGAATGTGATGAGGGTTTTTTGAAGGCTGGGTCTGTCTTCTCACCCCTAGGAGGCGAAACCAGTTCTGCCTTGCCCGACCCACTGTGGTGGGGCGAACCTCCTGAACCCCGGCCATCAGACTCCCTGGGGGTCTTCTTTGAACCCTTTGAGGGCCGCCCAATAGAGGTAGATGGGGAACCTCTACCCCTTTTCACTGACCTTCTTGAGGAAGCAAATGAAGCCAATTCCTCCTCATCACTGGAAACTCCATGTTTCCTTTCCTTCTGCCTCTGCAACCATGTAAGAAGCCTTCCAGCACGATCTCTCAAGGTCTTGGTGGAGAGAGTGCGGCAAATCTTGCAGTCCTCTGCCTTGTGATCTGGATAAAGGCAGTAGATGCAATCCTTGTGTTTGTCCTCCACAAAAAGCCTTTTCTTTCCACAGGTGGAACAGGGTTTGAAAAGGGCTTTCTTCTTCTCAACCTCAGACATCTTGATGAAAAAAGAGTTTCCTGAAGAAATCTGAAGAAAAACCTGAAGAAATAACTGTAGAAATGATTTAGAAGAGTTGAAAATAGAGCAGAGCTCAATGGAGACTCCCTAGCACAACGTGCAGTAGAAAATCTGAGGCTCTGAGGTTCATTCAGGAGGGTTCTAAGGGTGAGGCTCTTCTGATTCGCTGATGCCTAGAGTTTGGTCTCTTTTACAAAAAGAGGCTGATATGTTACAAAAGGGAATGGGGCCTAGGCCTTTCCTTTCTCTTTTGTACCTACTACTATGGTATTTTTTATTACCGAGACTCCCAGTCCGATGACGGGGAATGATACAAAGCATGGGAATCTATGAAAGTTCCAATACTGGGGCAAGTTCACCTTGTCTTCCAGGGTCCAGTCCCACAGTATTTGAGGCTGCCCAATCAGAAGTCAAGATCGTGTGCCACCCTGTACGGCACTGTAGTACACTAACGTTGCGTTGCCAGTCACTTCCCCTGAATTCCCTCAAAAGCACTTGGCACTGTCCCCAGCATTCTTAGTTTTGTTTTAATTGTGTTGCAGCACGCGAATCTCCTGCACACCTATTTGCTTGTCAAACCTATTCACTCCTGAGCGCCAAGTGGTTCACACCTATATGCAAGCAGCTGGGAACACACAATCACGGTGAAGCTCTGCAAATCCTTCGAACAGACTCAAGATCCATAGTGGCTTGTTCAGCCGCAAGGCTTTTGGGTCATATTTTGGGCTTTAGGAGTAAGTTGCAAAGTAAACACTTAACTGTTTTGATTGACTATTTAATATGCTTTAATATTTTTACAGTTTATGTACTTTAGGAATTTTATTGGCAGTGGATCAGGAGATAATTGACAGCATAGCGGACCCAGTTAGTTCTTTTATGGCTACCTTGAGTTTTTGTTGTCACAGTCTAACTGCACAACAGAGAGGTCAGTTCACCGTGTTGATCGTAAATATGGCTGTAGTCGAATACCCGACTGATGTTCGCTCTTATGTATTCCATGTTTTACTACATTTTTTATGTATTTATAGGAATATTACACAGTTCACTTTTATGGTCGTATGATCAAAATAAATGTTCTTTGAATGAATAAGTTGTCAGTCCTTGTAAAAACCACCATGCCTGCTGGTTACAGCAAAAAACTTGGGCCACTTTATGGCCCACAGTTACAACTGAATTCTTGTAGGATGCACGGAGGACTTTTGGACATTTAGTGTCAGACCCGACTAATAAAAGCAGATGTGGAGGCAAGAGCCTCTCTCAAGAGACTTCATCAGGGTGGATTTCAGGCCAGAATCTTAAATACGGCCTGTGGTCTATTATGCAGGCAAATGAAAATCAGCGACCTGTAGATCCAGGGAGGTATGGAATTCCCCTCTCAGCACCTGCTAGGTGCAGGTGACCATACCAAAGGACTGTTACTTCTGAAACGTTCACAGTTCTAGGAGGGACAGAACAGGTCTCCATTCTATTGCCTTCCTGACAAGGAAGAACCTGGAACAGAAACTCAATTTCACAGGTACTGATCTATTTATTGAAAAGCTGAAGAATTTCCTAGTGAACAGTGCTAAACTTGTAAAAGAATAAGGGCCAGTGTCTAAGGCTCTGCTCAGAACTGATGCAATTTAATGTCAGCGCACTTTAAAACCTGGGCTTTGTAGTCCTAAATCTACTTCATGCCACTTTAATCCACTTCCAGCCTTTCCCAGACTGTTTCTTACGCTCAGGTTCTTGCTTTCTCCCTTTTTGACAGGTTTCCTATCTTTTTCTTCCTCAGTCTTTCTGGTTTGGGTATTTCAAAAAACTTGGGAGCGCACATCAAAAAAGTCAAGACAAGATTCAAGTCCCACTGAGGCAATACGTAAGGGCACGGGTGGAAACTTATGCATAATGCCTTTAAGGAAACAGTTAACAACCGGGGACTTGAAAAGAGAAGGCTGATCTGGAAGCTGCAGAAAGGCGGAGATGGTTGAAAGATAACCTTTAACAGTGCCCAGAGAAGAGCCGTGCTGGGCCAAAGAGAGAAGGAACAGAAGAACCTCAGAAAGAGGGGCAGAAAGGGGATCCACAGTCTTCGCTGTGCACCATGCCACAAACCTGTTCCACCGGCAGGCGTATACAGTTTTGGTGGAGAAACGCCTGGCTACCAGAATTACATCACAGACTTCGGGAGGAAGATCGAAAGGTGTCAACTGTCGCCGCTCAAGCTCCACGCATGGAGGTGGAGGCTGGACAGGTTCGGGTGGAGGACCGTCCCCTGCTGCTACTCCAAAAGATTTTTGCACGATAACTCTTAAATAAGCTAAATTTTTGGATCGAGGATAACTTTATTTTAACAAAATATCAGACAGGATTTAGAGTTAAAATTAGTTCAGTGGATCAAGTTTTTAGACTTTTATGTCTAGTATGGAAATACATTAACATAAGGAACTCTCACCTATATGTAGCTTTTGTGGACCTCAGGGCCGCCTTTGATTTGGTCCCGAGAGGGAAATTATGGAAATCACTAAGAGATATGGGAGTTCCCGGTGACATACTACAACAACTAGTCAGGCTGCACGAGGGGAACTACCCAAGAGTAAGGTGGGGACCTAATGGGGAGCGGACGGAAAGAATTGACATAAAGAGAGGGGTAAGGCAAGGCTGCGTTATGGCGCCAACCCTCTTCTCTCTCTAAGTTAATGACATCCCTGACACCCTCTTGGGCTGCGAGCATGACTCTCCCAAGTTGTGTGGTCAAGCCGTTCCGGCACTACTAATCGCAGAGGACACGATTTTAATTTGCCAGACGCCTAAAGGATTACAGAATTTGTTGAAAAAATTTCACTCATACTGTTTGGACAAAAATCTTGAAATTCATTCCTCTAAAACTAAGATTATGTCCATCAGTCCACATAAGGGTTTTAAAAAAGTTTTTAGTGTAAATTATGAGAATATTTAACAGGTCAAAAATTTAAAATATTTGGGTATTAGCCTCGATTCTAAAATGAATTGGAAATCGCAAATAGAACAATCAAGGCTAATGTTCATACAAAATCAAGCTCCTATATTAAGGAAGAATAAAAACAGCTTCCTTAAGGCAGTATCACCAGCAATTGAGCTATTTAAGTATAAAGCTCAATTGGCCACCTTGTATGGGGCAGAATTGTGGGGCCATGTAGTCAGAGACTCTTTCAGTACAGGAAAACAGCTTTTTCAGACAACTTTTAGCTGTGCCAGGTTGTACTTTATTTTGGGATCTAAACATACAACGTTCTGACGATCACGCTTCCCTACGCCGCTGCTTTACTGGGTTCCTCTATGGTCCACTGACGAGCTAGTGGACTATAGAGCAGCACTAAAGGAAATCTTACAGATAAAGAACATTACTAGAGTAAGCTGGTTACTGCATATTGAAAAATGGTTTTTAAAATAAATTAGGCTTATATAGTTTCTGGACCGATCCAGATTCTCTTACTCATCGTTCAAAAAAGCTATTGAAGGCACAGTACTGGGAACATTTTCACAGTTACCCACGTCAAAACTCAAAAATCGGGAAATTGACACTTAAATTCTTTGATGTTAAAACCAAATGTAAATTTGAATGTTTTATAGATGAAATTCTACCTTCAATGGCAAAGTCACTGTATCTAGTACCGTTATGGCATTTTACAATTAAAAACTAGTACTTCAAAGTGGGCGTGTAAGATAGATCCTATGAGAAAATGTGATACTGATCTTTGTGAACTATGTGATATGGGCGTTAAAGAGGATGAGGCCCATGTCCTATTTATATGCTCCGCATATCTGCAAGCAAGGAGGAAGTGGATTAAGCCTATCTGCCTTCTTCTAGGTTTTCGGAAAATCTAAGAGGGGGAAAGAGTATTTAAAGGGGATACCTCACAGACCATAGTATTTAGTCTGAGTCGGTTCCTTCTTGCAGTAGCAATAGTACTCTTAGGTTCTGTACCAACTCACAGTGTACCAAATAAAATGTATTGGTACTACAGCTACCCCCATATACTCTAGTCCGAATTGCCCCTTGTAAAATGGCTCCTGACCTCCTAGACTCAAACTTTTATCAACTGTACTTTTATAATGCTGGTTTTGGTATCCGCCAAACATTTTTATAAAAGAAAAATATTTATTGTATTAATCTATTTTTTAATTATGTATTACCTCAATGATGGATTTATACTGTATTCAAAGAATTTTAAACCTTCTATAAACCTGATCCTGTTACTAGCCAATGTTTTTACATATTCAAATGCTTAAGTATATATGCATGTCCTAAACAGCTTTTCTTCGGATTACCAGTGCATGATGTATATGTTGATGTTTTTAATATTGTATTGTACTCTTTTATGGTTATTTAACCGAAATAAAGAATGAATGAATGAAAAGATCCTCCTAAAGAGACAGACGGATTGGGGGATCGACGCTCCTACTGAGTAGCTCGGGATACCATACTCTTCGAGCCCAGTCCGGAGCCACAAGAATGACTTGGGACCGGTCACACCTGATCTTCAGCACTCTGGGCAGAAGTGGAATAGGCGGAAAGGCGTACAACAGACCGCAACCCCACTCGCGACGAAAAGCGTCTGAGCGAGTGCCACCTTGGAAATTCCAACGTGCAGAACTGATGACATAGTTCAATCTATTTGCCACCAAAGAGAACGCACAAAGTCTCTACACATCGCTGAAAGAGACCTCGTGCCACCTCAGAGTTCAGACGCTATTTGTGATCCATCAAGCACCAGTGGCTGAGTTCGTCCGCCCTGGTGTTCAGAAAACCTGCCAGGTGTTGAACCATCAAGGTAATTCCTTGACGTTCCAGCCATGTCCAGAGGCGCAGAGCCTCCTGGCATAGGATCCAAGGCCCCACCCCGCCCTGTTTGTTGCAATACCACATGGCGGTGGTGTTGTCCGTGAACACCTGCACTACACTTCCCCGGACAGAGGGAAGGAATGCCTTCAGTGCAAGTCGGATCGCCCGCAGCTCCAGAAGGTTGATATGCAGCCGGGACTCCGCTGGAGACCAGAGGCCTCTGATCTCTGCCTCTCCCAAGTGGCCTCCCCATTCCAGGAGGGACGCATCTGTCACCACTGTGTGCTCCGGTTGGGGAAGTGAGAGGGATCTGCCACTGACTCAATCGAGATTTGTGAGCCACTACTGCAACTGTTGTGCAGTGGCCTCCGAGATCTGAACATGGTCAGAAAGGTTGCCGTGATGTTGCGCCCACTGGACCTTCAGGTCCCACTGCAGAGCCCGCATATGCCATCTGGCATGTGTCACCAGCAGGATGCAGGAGGCAATCAGACCCAGAAGCTGGAGGGTCATCCTGACGGAAACCCGGGATAGAGGCCGAAAGATCGGAATTATAGCCTGAATATCCCGGACTCGCTGCTAGGGCGGATAAACCCGAAACAGTGTTGAATCCAGAACCGCACCGATGAAGGGGAGCTTCTGAGAGGGATTTAGGTGCTACTTCGGCACGTTGATGGAGAATCCCAGGAAATGCAGGTCGGCCGTAATCTGGAGGTGGTGGACGACTGCCTGGGGCGAGCCCGCCTTCAACAGCCAGTCATCGAGGTAGGGTAAGACGGACACCCCTGACCTGTGCAGATGAGCCGCGACCACCTCCATCGCCTTCGTGAACACCCTAAGTGGCACTGGTAAGGCCGAAGAGTAGCCATTAAACTGAAAATGCTCTTGGCTTACCAAGAACCACAGGTAACACCGGTGGGCCGGCAAGAAGGGGATGTGAAAATAAGCGTCCTGCAAGTCCAACGCTACCATCCAGTCTCCAGGGCAGCCAGGACCAGAGCCAGGGTCAGCATTTTGAATTTTTCCTTCCGGAGGAAGCGATTGACTTCCCGGAGGTCCAAGATGGGGCGCAGGCCCCCCCCCTTGTCCTTGGAGACCAGAAAGTAGTGGCAATAACAACCACTCCCCACTTCCGGACCAGGAACGCACTCGATGCCCCCCTTGACCAGGAGGGTTGTGACTTCCTGTCGGAGAAGAGCCAAATGATCCCCCGTCAAGCGGTGGCACAGAGATGGCATAGCTGGAGGGGAGGACTGAATGGGAAGGGATACCCTGGCAGATTACCTGCAGCACCCATTTGTCCGATATAATTTCTCGCCAGTGGTTGAGGTGGTGGTGGACCCTGCCACCCACCGGCGTGGGGTGCTCCCTGAAGCTCGGATTAGGAAGGCTTAGAGGTGGAAACAGTGGTGGTAGAGGTAGACTGACCCGCACGCTGGTTTCCAGACCCCGCCCCTGCGGAAGGTGCGCTCGCGCTGAGGCTGGTTCTGCACAGGCTTGCTGGAAGGAGCGCGCCAGGGTGCCTCTGCCCTGGCCACGAAAGGAATGAAATCGAGGAGAAGAAGGGTTCTTTGTAGAAAGACCCAAGGACTTGGCCGTGGCCAGTGAGTCCTTAAAGCACTCCAATGCACTGTCGGCCTGATCGCCAAAGAGGCGGGAGCCATCAAAGTGCATGTCCATGAGCAAGCCCTGGACATAGGGCGAGAACCCACTTGAACGCAACCAGGCGTGACGCCTCAACGCTACAGTCGTGGAAATTGCCCTGCCCAATGAATCAGCAGTGTCCAAACCACACCTGATGTCAAACATAGCCGCATCCTTACCTTCAGCAATCGTTGGGAAAGGACCGCCTGGACCGCCTCAGAACACTGAGGCAAGACCTGAGCCATGGAATTTCACACTGTGTAGGAGTAATGGCCCAACAAGCAAGTGGTGTTAACCGACCGCAGCCCTAAGCTGGCCCAGGAAAACAACCTCTTGCCAAACTGATTCAGCCCTTTAGAGTCTTTAGCCGGCGGAGGCTTGGGAAAGGCACTCTACAACGTCGAGGCCTGAATGACCAGGCTCTCAAGCGTAGGGTGAGTGGTCAGGAAGGCAGGATCACCAGGTGCAGGTGATAACGCCTGGAGACGTTTTTATCCACTGGCGCCCCCGTGGCCGGCCGCAACCAAATGCCCAGGAGGACTTCAGTAAGGGCCTCTTTGAAAGGGAGCAGCTGCTCCGACGATGCAGACGAGGTCTGGAGCACCTCCGTAAGGAGGTTGGTCTTGAGGGCCACCGTATGGAGATCGAGATTAAGAGTCTCCACAGACCGACGCAGCACCACGTTGTAGGAAGCACCCTCCTCCATAGTAGGCGGAGGAGAGGCAAACCCCGGGTCAGAAGAATGTCAAGTTTGCCAGAGTCTTCCAGGTCGTCCACCCAATATTGCTCGGAGTCACATTACCGGGCAAGGGGATCTTTGGACCCGTCCCAGTCGTTGTCCGCCTCCGGTGTGGAAGGGGCCGGTCGCGGCAGCGGAGCCGGGACGAACAGCATCGGGAATGGAGCCAAAAATGGCACCGGCCAGGGCCGGGGTCACCTCTTAATTCGGGTCCCAGGCCGGAATAAAATGGTCCGTGAACGGGGGCAGGAGTGGGATAAACGGGACCCAGTGCAGCGCCGGAGGTGGAGCCGTGGGCGGCGCTGGGGCAGGAGCCTGCGGCGCAGGAACCGGTGGTGGAGCCGACGTGACAGCAGGATCTGGACACAGGTCCGCAGGGCCTGTAGGCGCGCTGGTGGGAGCCCGGGGCCTAAAAAGGTGGTCCATGGTAGCAAAAAACTCTTGCATCTGTTTGGGAGTCACTGACGGACCCAGGTAAAGCGGGTAGGCGGCGGGACTCCACGGCTCCAGAGGATTCGCAGGGGTGAAGCCCCTGTTCCCCTCCGGGGAGCGAGGGGGGATGTCGGAGAGCGAACACGCTTCTTCGACTTCTTTTTATGGCGTCGCTTACCGGAATCCGAAGGCGAAGACTTGGAGCCCGAGGAGCGATGGTTCCAGTCCCGCAAGCAGTCTCTGGAACAGCCCCTACAACCGGAGCGGCAATGAGAGGAATGCCGGAACTCCAGCAATTTCCGGCGCCACTCCTGCAAGGCCTTCATGCCATGGCACAACAGTCTTGGCAGTCCCGGGAGTTGTTGTCGGTCTCCAGACAGTAGAGGCACAAATTGTGGGGGTCCGCCACCGACCTGTTACAGCGACACAACCAGCAAGACTTAAAACTGGGTATCCCTACGTGCACCAGGAGAAAAAAGGGGGGACAAAAGTCTCAAAAGAGCAGTCAAAAAGTGACTAAGGTACGGGCCCAATCTGGATCTGCCCTTGCTGGCGCCGACAAAGAAAGAACTGACGTCAGCGTGCATGGGTGGCGCCTAAGTACCATCCGTGACGTCATCTCGGCGCAGACTATGGCAGTGACGGACGCTGAGCTGCAGGATGCCACCTACTGACGCGCAGGGGTACTGCTAAGCAAAATTTTCCGGATCCAGTCTGACGCCTGGGGATATTCTAAGGTAAGGAATCTATCACAAACAGGTCTCTTTTAGATGCTCCAGGCATCAGTATGGATCTAGAAGGTTTTCTTAGCAGTAACCCTGCGCGCCGATGTCGTTTGGCGCCAAGTTCATAGTCGTCTATATAGGCGCCACTTCAGACCACTGACGTCAGCACTTTTATCGATTTTAAATGCCAGAAGCACAGTGCCATGAAGTTAACTGACAGTGGTGCGTTTAAACAACTAGGGCTCTGAAGGCGAACAGCCCGGACATGGAGAACTGATCAGCAGTGCAGGAGGATAGGTGGGTCGGTAAGGAATCTGCACCTAGATCATGTCTCTACCAGATAAGGCATTACCTAAGGCAAGTAACTTGTCCATCTGATAGAGACATCTAGCCACAGATCCCTTACCTGTGAACAGATACCCAAGCAATACCATCCCCGCAGGAGGGGCTGCGGAAAAGTTTAAACCAGAAAGTCCTGTTGGACAGAACTGCCCAAGAGGCCCTCCCTACATACTGGATTGTCCATGCAATAATGCTTGGCAAACTTGTGTAGGGATGCCCACATAGCCACCTGGCAAAGGTCAAGAACCGGAACACTACACTGAAGAGCCGTGGTTGCTGCCTTAGCCCTAGTGGAATGAGCTCTGAGACCTACATGAGGCTGTTTCTTTGCCAGAGCGTAACAAATATTAATGCAGAGAATAACCAATCATGAGATAGTCCTCTTCTGTACAGCACGTCCCTTCTTTGCTCCAACGTACCCCACACAGAGTTGGTCGTCCACCCGGAACTCTTTAGTGAGGTTATGGTAGAACAAGCATGCTCTTTTTGGGTCCAGACGGTAGAGAAGTTCTTCCTTAGAATGATGCAGAGGATCATAAAAGATGGGCAAGGTGACAAATTGCCCTAGGTGGAAATGTGTCACAACTTTAGACACAAAAGAAGCCCTAGTGTGGAGCTCTGACTTGTCCGGAAAGATGGTCAGCTTGCTCACCGGCCTGGCAGAAGTTATTGCCACTAAAAAGGCAGGTCTTGATGGTGAGCAGCCAAAGTGGGTAATTATGCAGCGGCTTGAATGGTGCAAACATTATTAGTTAAGTGAGAACCAAGTTAAGGTCCCACTGGGACATGATGAAAGGTGAAGGGGCGGGGGGGAAACAAATGTGTAAGCCCCTTCAGAAATCTATGAACAATAGGGTCTTGAATAGTGATGGTTAGTCTGGCAACCGTGGAAAGGCAGAAAGGGCCGAAATATGTCCCTTCAGAGTGCCCAGAGCAGAGCCCTGCTGGGCAAAAGACAGGATGAAAAGGAGAATGTCAAAGGGGGGCAGACTAAGTGTCAATAGAATGTTCTCTAAGGTCTTTACAAAATCTTTGTCATCTGCATGCGCATATAAACTTAATGAAGGGACGCCTGGCTGCCAGAATAACTTTGCATACTTCGGGAGGAAGGTCAAATGCTATCAACTGTCACCACAAGGAGGCAGACGGTTGACATGTTCTGGTGGAGGACCAATACCCTACGGCTCTGACAGAAAATCCTCTTGAAGGGGCAACCTGATCTGAGGATCAGTGCCTATTTGCAGAAGCTTAGGATACTAAACTCTGTGGCCGGTCCAGAGACACGAATAACTTGTGCCTGGTCGCTCCTGATCTTCTTGAAAACTCTGGAAAGAAGTGGTATGGGCGGAAAGGAGGCCAGAGCTCCACTTGAGACGAAAATCGTCGCTGAGCGAGAGCCGCCCTGGAAGCTCCAATGCGCAAAACTGCTGACATTTCATGCTCTTGAAGGAGGCAAACTAATCTAACCAATGCTCTCCCCACCACTGAAAAAGTCCTTGTGTCACCTCTGGATAGAGACGCCACTTGTGACCCATTAGGCACAGACGGTTGAGTTTGTCCACCCTGGCGTTCAGGGAACCAGCCAGGTGGTGAACAACCAGGGACATGCCCTGTACCAGCCAAGTTCAGAAATGCCAGTCCTCCTGACAGAGGGCACACAACCCCACCCCACCTTGTTTGTTGCAGTACCACAAAGTGGTGGTGTTGTCCATGAACACCTGAACCAGCCTTCCCGTGAGAAATCATAAGGCGGCTTCAGTGCCAATTGGATCACCTGAAGCTCCAACAAGTTGATGTGAAGCCTAGATTCCGTAGGAGAAAATTCTCCTCTGATCTCCATCTCATCCAAATGGCAGCCCCATCACAGAAGTGATGCATCGGTCTCTACTGTGAGATCTGGTTGGAGAAGGGAGAGAGGTCTACCTCTGACCCTATCTGGGTTTATCAACCGCCACTGCAGATCATTCGCAGTTCCCTCCAAAATCTGGACCAGGTCGGTGTGATTTCCCTGATGCTGCACCCATTGAAACTTCAGGTACCACTGCAGAGCCTGAATGTGCCATATGGCATGATTCACCAGCAGGATGCAGGAGGCCATGAAGCCCAGCAGCCTCAGAGTTAGTCTCACCGAGATCCAGGATAGAGGCTGAAACATCTGTATCAAAGCCTGAATATCTTGGACTCGCCACCCAGGAGGATAGGCCAGAAACTTGCACTGTGTCCAGTACAGTTCCAATGAAAGAGCACCTGAGAGGGAGTCTGGTGTGACTGACACGTTGATAATAAACCCCAGCAAATGCAGGAGGTTTGCCATAGTCTGAATGTGGCAAACGACTGCCTGGGGCGACCCCGCCTTTAACAACCAGTCGTCGAGCCATGGGAAGACTGGAACCCCTGATCTGCAGTTCTGATGCATTCAGAGACTCCACCCCAAAATGTTAGCGTCAGGAAATCCTGTGGAGATCAAGTTGCCACCAGAGCTTCGGTTTCCTGGACAGTGCCCAGGACCTCAAACGTCTCTGCAGTATGGCATGGCAGTCTTGTGGTCAGTTAGAACGTGAACCAGTCTCCCATTGATGGTTGGAAGGAAGACCTTCATGGATAACTGAATGGTACAAAACACAAAAAAAGGTTAGCGTGGAGCCTCTGCTTTACGGGGGACCAAAAGCCCCGGATATCCACATCTCCCAGGTGACTGCCCAAGCCCTGAGTCTAAACATTGGTCACTACTGTTAAGTCCATACAGGGTAGAGGGAATGGTCTGCTGCAGGTAAGGCTGTAATCTGACATTCACCATTGGAAGCCCAGTTCTGTACCCAGTGAATTGTAGGTTGCAGTGCAGGGCCCTTGTGTGGCACCTGGCACGTGAAACCAGTAGGATGCTCAAGGCCAAGAAGCCTCCGAACTAAGTGCGCCAGATTCCAGAAGTGAGCACTAAACATCAGGATCATAAATTCAATGTCCCAAACTTCCGGAGGATGGACGTGCAGCAAACCGCGATGCTTAGGTGGTGCCTCCGGGTGCACGGTGGCTACTCCTTAGCCACAAGGGAGAGTCTTCAGAAATAGTCAAGAGTTCCTTTCGTGGAAAGTAGTTCAAGATTCAGAATTATCTAATCTGGGAAGGGGGCCTGCTCCTACCTTTATTCTAAGAAAAGGGGCTGGCACGCGACTAGGTCCTGCCCATGGGTGGGACCAGGAGGGGGGTGGTTACACACCTCTCCTTTGTCCAGTCTCTCCCCAGCTCAGGGGCTGGGGTGCCCCTGGAACTGGTTTGAGCCGGCATATGCACAGTGAGCACTGGGGTGCCACTTGCAGTCACCTTCCTCTCAGCCCTGCCTACCTGGGATACACAAAACCCTGTCTGGGATGGTGCTAGCACCGCCCCTGACAGGAAACCCTTTGTCCGAGCTCTCCTCGCTGGAAGGACTCCCAGCAGCAGGAGGTCAGACTTGTGTCTGTGGTGGCAGCATCCATTTTGTGATGCTGAGGCTCGAGTTAACTTTATCCGGGGTTCACAGTTACATACATGTCCTGTCCCTCTATAAGGGTTGAATGCTAACCCCGTCACCTTACTTGACATGTTTTGATAAAGCGATACCAAAGTTGGCAAATAACCACGAGGATTATAATGCACTTAAGAGTATATGGTACGCGTTATCATGGAACAGCTATTAGGACTTGGTTCCGCAAGCTGCAAACGGGCTCAGCTCATGCCAGAGCACCATCTCACATAATTCCAAGCACTCTGCCTTCAGGATTGATAAGGCCTGCCATAGGAGTGACTGATAGGAATACATGTGTCCATTTTAGGGTTAGATATAGGAATACTATATCTAAAGCAAAGGGTGATTACACCACCTTGCCCCAGCTGTCGTGCAGCCAGTTGTGTCAGATTTGGATGGCCAGCCAGGGGTGGTATAATACATGCTGCAGCCCCTGGTAGGCCCTGGGTGCACCTATGCCCTGGGTACCTAAGGTACACTGTACAGGGGCTGATAAGATGACTCAGTATCCAATTAGATATGTACCTAAGGTACATGGAATCCATTTTACAGAGAGCAGTGGGCCTGGGGTCCTGAATAGCAGGGTCCCAGGTCAACTAAGTCGAAAAACCAGCAAAACACCAGGCAAAAAGTTGGGGGCAACCATAGTCAGATATCCACCTTCCTACAGCCTTAACTTAGGGGTTTTTGGTGGAACGCTCCCACAGATCACTGGGCCACAGACCCAACCCAGGGTGCCCTCCTAGGCCCACCATCGCTCGAGTGATTAATTTCAGAGACAGAGCCACTGCACTACGACTGGCATGGGAGCGTGGCGAGACACTGTGGCAGGGCTCCAGCTGATTGATTTGATTTGTTCCTTGCAGAGTTGGGCCACACATTTGAGTGCTCATGGTTTCTATTGGGAATTGGTTTATTGTGCATTATATATTCAAATATGTCGCTACGTCGATGGAGTGATCGCCCCCCTATTGGTGTTCACCTTGTAGAATTTTAGAAGTTACCAGGTTGTACCTTCACGGTTGGTTTTGCGCCTTGCTATGTTCATTTATGGTACAATGCTATGGTTGGTTAATGTTGGTATTGCCTCTCCGATTGGGAGGACAGGCTGGGTGGGGGGTGGTGGGAGGGGATTGCTTTCTGTTGCTTTGCACTAGATCTAACGCAGATATGCTCATGGTTGCACCCTATAGGCACGTATGTCTACTATTCTTCGTCTTTCCTCTGCACCTTACAAAATGGCCCAGGTAGGTCATAACTCGAGCTCCTCGGGCATTACACTGGCCACTTGGAATGTCCGTGGTTTGAATGACAACCGCAAACAAAGACAAGTACTCCATTATTTGATCAAGCATAAAGTTGATATAGCTTTTTTGCAAGGGACATTACTTTCCCCGGCGATCCAGCTCGCTTTGCCGCCAACTGGGGGCCTCAGATATTTCGCTAATTACAGCAACTATACCAGAGGCACAGCCATTCTTGTTCATAAACACATTCCTTTCCACTACCATTCCTAAGTATGTGACTCCGAGGGCAGATTTGTGATGGTGGTAGGCACGCTGAGGAGTCACAGGATAACATTGGTCTGCGTCTATGGCCCAAACACAGCCTCCCCAGCTTTTTATTACTCACTGCTCCCTAAACTAATGCAGATCGGCCCTATGCCATTGCTGATAGGGGCGATTTCAATATCCCTCTAGTCCTACCCGTAGCCAGCACTTCCACTGCACCAGATCCCAAACTCCGAGCGTGCCCAGCCTGGAGTTCCTTCTGTGACCAGCTCTCCCTGATGGACTTGGGCCACACCCGTGATCCTGACCATACCACGTACACTCCCTACACAAGCCCCCATGACACATGGACGCGAATCTACTATTGGCTTGCTACCCCCGAGATCTCCAACTGGTTTCACAGCCTTCAGACGTTACCCAGAACTTATTCCGACCACTCCCCCATTCTGCTATCCCTAAGGATCCCCCGCCGAGAGAGGTTTGAGAGGCAGTGGCGCACTAGAGGATGAGATTTTTCGGCAGGGCATACGAGAAGCAATAGAAGACTACTTCCTCATAAATGCAAGCTCGGTCGATTCTGAGGCAGTGTTTTGGGAAGGTTTCAAGGCCTACTTGCAAGGTGTGTGCATCTCCAAGAACGCCAGCATGCTGTGGGACCTATGTGGCTCCCTGTCGCGCCTGAAACAGGAGTTAGGGGCCCTGGACGCGAGACAACTGCAAGCTTTGAGCCCGGAACTGGACAAACAACGGGCGACCTTACTCTTGGAGTATAGAGATACTGCCGAGAGGGAAATCCTCTTTATGGGGAAATACCACAACGCCAAGGTCTATGGCGAGGGTGACCGCCCAGGAAGGGTCTTGGCCCAGATCATTAGACCCCAGTACGCAAAGGCATACATTACCAAGCTACAGACGGTATCTGCACAACCACTCACTGACCCATTGGACATCCAGAGGGAATTATTTTCCTATTTTAAAACATTGTACACCTCCAGACTAGGGCAGGATCATACAGATCAGGAGGCATATTTGTCAGAAATTGCGTTAGTGTACCTTGAGAAGTTCATGCAAGACTTCCTAGCGGAACCCATATCTGCGGATAGCATAGATGAAGCCATCTCTGCCCTTCCCTCCTCCACTGCTCCTGGCCTTGACAGGTTCACAGGTGAATTCTACAAGGAGTACAAAGATGTATTGATCCCCCGTTTTTGCGGTCTATGCTGCAGCACTAGAGAGGCAGGTTTTACCCACCACTCTTCGAGAGGCGGTCATGATACTACTCCCTAAGCCCGGAAAGGATCCCCAGTTCTGCTAAAATAGACCTTTGTCGCTTTTAAATCTCAACTACAAGATCTTGGCCAAGGCTCTCGCCTGCTGTCTCTCCTTATTAATGGAGGCTATAAAATCGCCTGCACAATCTGGCTTTGTGCCCCACTGTTCCATAGCACTTAAATTACGTACATTGTTTATTACCTTTCACAGAATTAACTGAGCTACCCCCACCGCTACGATCCTTCTGGACGCAGAGAAGGCTTTTGACTCTCTAAAATTGCCTTTCTTTTTGTCCATAATGCAACGCATTTGGGATGCCCAATGGATTTATTGCCACTAAGGCACTACTGTACAATCGACCCACCGCCAGGCTCCGGCTGAACGGTACCCTGTCGGCCCCCTTTTCCCTATCACTAGGTACAAGGCAAGGCTGCCCGCTCTCCAAGCTTTTTATTTTGGTAATGAACCCCCTGATCAGACACTTTCAAGAAAAACACCAACACCGCCGCCTACAATTTACCACAGGCCCACTGCTGGTTTCATTGTATGCCGATGACACTATCTTATATGTTTGTGAACCCCAGACTAATCTAGACCCCCTCATTAGGGAGATACTTAGATTCTGCATGTTTTTAGGGGCTGGGTATCAACTGGCATAAGTTGGTGATCTTCCCCCTCTTACAGCTAGCACGATCCGCTGGGACCTAGAGTTCCCCCTTAGGGGTGCTCAGATTCAGTGAAATATCTGGCAATACATATACATCTTGAGACAGACCAGATCATCCGGCGTAAATATGGGGTAGCCAACTCCAAACTAGAAACGCAAGTAGGCACATGGCTTAAGCTCCCCCCTATCCATGACTGATCGGGTTGCCCTCATTAAGATGAACGTATTGCCGAAATTTCAATATCTATTTCAGAATATACCGATCCCACTCACGAATAAGTTTTTTAGCACACTCCGCACCCACTTACTCAAACTAGTATGGGGAAACAAAATTTGCAGCTGTATTATCTGGCGGCACAATGTAATTTTTCGCAAGCATGGTACTACCCAGAGGCTAGGATCCCCTTCCTACGTCAGGAATCTGATTTTGTTCTCCCGGACACCCTGTCCGCTGTTCTGCCCATGGGGATTGCTCGGGACCCCAAAGACATTCAGCTGGTTTCAACTAAGAGTTGGGCCTGGATCAAACTTGGAAGCATCACAAACAACTCAACACTCTACAGCCCTACCACTCCCCAACGCGAAATGGCTTCCAGTCACTGCTGAAAAGCTGGTGCAAAGAACCTTTGCTAAATTTAACATTGCCAAAATGGGGGATTTATACCCAAGGGGGTCACATTTTTGACCCGGACAACGAGTCCGCCTACCCTATCATCACATTCATGGACAGATTTATCCTGTTGAGGCTAGGCTCCACTCTTCGGGCTAAACTCCCGGAATACCCACTTGAACCTGCATCCTTCTCCCCACTCACGACAGTGATAGAAAGTAGTAGAGGGGTCCACCTTATATCCAGACTCTACAAGACGTGCGCTGACATACTCCTAGTCAATGACAAGATACACAGCACCTGGGAGTCAGATCTGGGTAACCCCATAACGGACGAGCAATGGGCAGCCTATTGCTGAGTTACGAACAATGTATTCCTAAACAGCCGCCACAAACTGATTCACTTTAAAACCTTAGTGCCGCCTTTGACACGGTCTCGCATGACATCTTGTTACAGCTCCTGGAGGAACCTGGAGTGGTTGGGTCTGCTCTGAAATGGTTCAGATCTTTTCTGACTGAAAGATCGTTCAGTGTCCGCACCTCCGATTCTCTCTCAGGTCCACTCTATTGATCAGAGGGTACACAAGGGTCAGCTCTAAGCCCAGCCTTGTTTAATTTTTAGGTCCAACCTTTGGCAGCAGTCGCCAGGCAATGGGATCTTGTGATAGTTTCATATGCAGACGACACGCAGCTGGTTGTCACCTTGGCCGAAGGATCCTCCCCTAATGCCTCAAGGTTCAGAAATGGGATGGCTGCTGTGGCTCGATGGATGGCTTCCAATTGTTTGCAACTTAATGCCAACAAAACCGAGGTTTTGTTGGTTGGGAAGAATACTAGTCTATGGAGCCAGCAGTGGTGGCCAACTGTTTTGGGCACAATCCCACATCAAAGACGTTGGTCAAAAATCTTGGGGTGTGAATTGACTCATCCCTTAGTTTGAGACCATACTAGAAACGTCACCGGTACTTGTTTTGGCATGCTGCGGGGTCTTAATCCCCTCCTGAAATTTTTTGACCCTACTACACATCAGCTGGTTATACAGGCTACCATCCTTTCTCGCCTCGACTATGCCAGCTCTCTCTTACTTGGGGCAAATAAGGAAGAGAAATGTCTGATGCAGCGTATCCAAAATGCCACTGCCCGAGCCTTGGTAGGCCTTTCGCGAGTCTGTTTAAGCGCTGACACCATTCGGAGTAACATTGGCTTCCCATGGAGAAACGGATTCAATTCAAGGCATTGAGCCTATCTTTCAAGATTGTGAAATTCGCTAGTACCAGGCTGTTGAGCAATTTGCTCACTCTGAATGCTCCGACCCACAGGCTACGGTCGGCAGGGCAGCAGTTGGTCGCTCTTCCGCGGGTTAAGCGCAGCCGTGCGGGAGGTCGTTCCTTTCGCTATCTAGCCGCGAGGCTGTGGAATTGTCTGCCGGAACAGATCTGTGGTATGAACAGTGTACTTGCTTTCAGGAAAGCGGTTAAAACTTTCCTTTTTCCTTCAGCCTAACTTAGGTACTTCTGACAGCCTCTAGGTTTTCTGATCACTGTGCGTTTCATACTTCGTAGCTGCATGCGCCAGGACGCCACTTTGCTGGGGCAGCTGCGCACAATACAAGCCATATTAACATAACATAAGTTCCTACGTAGCATGTATATAACCCCAATCAAAGCGCACAGGATGGACCCCACTAGGTCACACTGCTGTCAGAAGTGCAACTCCCCACGCGCTGTCTTTGCCCACCTTGCATGGACATACCCTGACATACATAGCTTTTGGACGAGCATACACAAAATGCTCAGCAGTATGGTTGGATGCTGATAGCACCTCTGCCAGAAATTGCCTTATTGGGTTATGTAGTCCAAGTTCCTCTGAAAATTTGCAGATTTGTGGCTCTTTGTCTATTGTTGGCTAAAAGTGAAGTCAATCAATCAATCAATCAAGCACCAGCACCCTGCTCGACAACCTCGCCAACCTGGGACTCAAGCAACTGGTGTCCACCCCCACCCACCTCGCCGGACACACACTCGACGCAGTCTTCTCTTCCAGCACAGACATCGACTTCAGCCACGCCACTGAGCTTCAATGGACGGACCACAGCTGCGTCCACTTCACCTTCAAGAGAACGACGACCCACCAGCAACAGGCCGCCCGCAGATGCTGGAACAAGATCACAGCAGACCAGCTCGCCACCTCCCTGAGCCAGCACCCTCCTGCCAGCTCAGCGAACCCCAGCCAGGCCGCCAACAACCTCACGAAGTGGATCAGCAACTGCGCGGACGAACTCGCCCCACTGAGGACCCCGCCTAGCAGACCCGGCAGCAAGAAGGCCCCATGGTTCACCGACGAACTCAAGAGCTCCAAGAAGAACTGCCGAGCCCTCGAGAAAGTCTGGAGAAGGGAACCGACACCGGACAACAGGACCTCCTTCAAACTCGCCACCCGGAAACACCACCAGCTGATCCGCGCCGCCAAGAAAACAGCATTCAAGGACCGGTTGGACAACAACGCACACAACTGCAAGGAACTCTTCAACATCGTGAAAGAGCTTTCCAACCCCAGCGCAGGAAACAACGACATCACCCCATCGCAAGACCTCTGCAACTCCCTCGCTTCATACTTCCACAACAAGATCGCGGACATACACAGCAGCTTCAACAACCAACCAACGCACACCATGACCGAACAACCGCCCCCCACCACCACCCTCCACGCCTGGACCCCGATCAGCACCGAAGACACCATCCGCACGATGAACTCCATCCACTCCTGATCACCGACCGACCCCTGCCCTCACCACGTCTTCAACAAGGCCGACGCTGTCATCGCACCCCACCTGCGAGACATCATCAACACATCCTTCGACACCGCCACCTTCCCTGAGAGCTGGAAGCACGCCGAACTCAGCGCTCTACTCAAGAAACCCACAGCGGACCCCACCGAACTCAAGAACTACCGCCCCATCTCGCTCCTCCCGTTTCCAGCCAAAGTCATTGAGAAGACCGTCAACAAGCAGATGGCCGCCTTCCTCGAGACGAACAGATCCCTCGACCCCTCGCAGTCCGGCTTCCGAGCCAACCACAGCACCGAGACCGCCCTCATCGCCGCCACCGATGACATCCGAGCCCTGATGGACAAGGGAGAAACAGCGGCCCTCATCCTCCTAGACCTCTCCGCGGCATTCGACACGGTCTGCCACCGCACCCTAGTACGGCGCCTCAGCAACATCGGCATCCAGGACAAGGCGCTGGAATGGATCATCTCCTTCCTCGACGGAAGAACACAGAGAGTCCGCCTTCCACCGTACAAGTCAGAGGCCTCCGAAGTCATCTGCGGCGTCCCCCAAGGATCATCTCTGAGCCCCACCCTCTTCAACGTCTACATGAGCCCCCTCGCGGCCATCGTACGCAAACACAACCTCAGCATAATCTCCTACGCCGACGACACCCAGCTGATCCTCTCCCTGACCAACGACCCCGCCGCCGCCAGAGCCAACCTGCACGAAGGGATGAAAGAGGTAGCCGAGTGGATGACAACCAGCCGCCTGAAACTGAACTCGGACAAGACGGAGGTCCTCATCCTGGGCTCCTCACCCTCCGCCTGGGACGACTCCTGGTGGCCTCCCGCCCTGGGCACCGCACCCAAACCGACAGACCATGCACGAAACCTGGGCTTCATCCTGGACTCCTCCCTCTCCATGACCAGGCAAGTCAACAACGTTTCCTCGGCGTGCTTCAACATCCTACGCATGCTATGGAAGATCTTCTGGTGGATCCCCACCGAGACCAGGAAGACCGTTACCCAGGCCCTCGTCACCAGCCGACTGGACTACGGCAACGCCCTCTACGCCGGTACCACCGCCAAGCTCCAGAAGAGACTCCAGCGGATCCAGAACGCCTCAGCCAGACTCATCCTCGACATCCCACGAACCAGCCACATCTCCAGACATCTGAGAGACCTTCACTGGCTCCCCGTCAACAAAATAATCACCTTCCGCCTCCTCACCCACGCACACAAGGCCCTACACGACCAAGGCCCGAGCTACCTCAACAGCCGAGTCAACTTCTACGCTCCCAAACGCCACCTACGATCAGCCAACCACGCCCTCGCCGCCGTCCCCCGCATCCGAAGAGCGACTACAGGAGGAAGGTCCTTCTCCTACCTGGCCGCCAAGACCTGGAACTCCCTCCCGACCGACCTGCGCCTGACCCAAGACCACCTCTCCTTCAGGAAGAAGCTGAAGACCTGGCTGTTCGAGCAGTAGCGGCACCCTCCCCCCCCCCCCCCCAGCGCCTTGAGACCCTACGGGTATGTAGCGCGCTTTACAAGTGTCACTGATTGATTGATTGATTGATAGAAAATGGTGGGATGTCTGCACCGGCCTCAGTGAGAATTTATTGTATTGCTATATTTTAAAAACTCATGTCCCTAGCTGTGCAAGTGAGACGAACTTCTCAGCTTAACCATGTATTCATGCATATGTCAATGTAAATGATCTCAGTGCATTGCCTTTGTGTATTCAGAAAATGCTGAATAAAGTTTAAAACATTTTTTTTATAAAGATGCTTGTATAGCTACATAGCCGTAACTTGACCTACAACCTTTACGCAAAAACGGCTAAATACAGCTCCGGGGTAAAGGACCCTTCATATCCTAACCCGGAAGCTGCACGTTTGGACGCAGGGAGGCCCCGATTTTACAGACAGGTAAGGAGCATAGCGCAACAATAAATTAGATAAGACCCTTTATAGAGCCTAAAGTAGGTTGGGTTCCTTAATAAAAACTGTTAGGAAGACTGCAATATGAGGGGCAAAAGACTAGTTAATCAATTTTTAGCCCACTGTAGGTTGCTTTTATTTTAAGACTCTATAACCTGCACAGCAAGCATACTTAAGTGTGCGGTTATGTGAAAATATCGCTTAATATTTACCGAACTGCTTATGTATATGGATATCCTGCCTTAAATGCTTGTATTTTACTAAATTATGTTGACCGGTAACGGGTGCACCTTCAATTGGATGCCCTAGTCTAAAGGATATCATCATATTGTATAGAAATCCCCCATAGTGTCAGACCTTCACGCTACATAGATAATTTGCAGAGGATAACTTTAAGGGAGAGCATAGAATAGTTATTTAAGGTATAAGATAGAGACAGACCTTCACACTTATTAGATAACTTACAGAGTATACCATTAAGGGATGGCATAGATTAGTCCTGTAAGATATATGATACATTTAGTAACACAGTCCTCTATGTTTTACCTCCACAGGCTTTCGAATATACATTTCTGGCTATTTCTCATCAACAGCGTGAATCAGGTAACTAATCATTGAGACTTACATCGGATATGTCTTTGAACCCCAAGACATGCAAAAGTGACTCCCTTTTCTTTATATACTTTCACTTTACCCGTTCATACAGTGTGTGCATATCCCACCACTGGTGACATTAGGCGGTTGGAAACTCCAGTCACGACACATCAATTGGGAAGCTCCAAGCTTCTCTATGAATAAAAGTAAGAACTTTTTTCATTAATGAATTTGTTAAACATGGCTTGTTTTGTGAATGGGGAATATGACTTTCCTTTTCATTTTTTTCTTGATAGTTGTTGTTCGGTATATATGAACAATTTCTTAAACAGTGGGCTCCAACGTGCACAATAAACCGTTTATCTACTTTTATCTTAAGGTATGTTATCAGACTTCAAGAGAAACAATATACCTACAAGTTTAATAGAAAGCACAAAATTACCCATCTACCCTTTAAAAAAATCTTGTGTACATTTCAGATAGGTCATTAAACAAAGGATAACATCAAGATCCGTCCAAAGACCCAATCTATTTGCTGTTTAAAAAAAAAAAAAAAAAAAAAAATAGAACGTTAGACCTAGCTCTGACATCATAGGTACGTAGTAATAACTATTTTAGTACTGTGTTCTGTTTGGTCTCTTAATTAATAATCCCCATATGAATATATGCAAATGTATAGATTAGTTCCAGTAGAACTAATATGTGTTTGTGTTATAAGATATACAGTGTATGAGTACTGTGATGGTCAATTAGATTGTTTTAAAAAAATCTTTTCCTTGTGTAAGTCAGTAATTAATGAGCCTGTGAATAATTCACTATTTCGGTCATTTAGAAAACTGTCCTGAAGAAGGTGATTGATTGACCCCTCACCGAAACGCCTGGTCGACATTTGTTTTGTGTATTGTTTTTAACCAGTTGATGATAAATCCTCTTAATCTTTGTCATAAAATAAAACAATTTTTTTATGGAAATACTCAAGTGAATATTTTTGTAATTTTTTTTAATGTGATCTACGGACGTACTTGTGATTCTGTAATATTGCTCCGTTGGTTGTTTTGTTAAATTCAAGGTGTTAATGTCCATAGCCCGGATCGGGCACGTGCAAACTGTGCCTTGTTTTAGGGACTTACTCTGATTTGGTACTGCTATCACCCAGTCCCTATTGTAATATAGGGTACCTCCCTTTGTTTTACTATCGTGACTGCAGAGCCCTAGTGGAGATGTCTGAACAGCTTGGGAGCCTGAGGCTGCGCAGCAAGCTCGCGGGGCCTGCTTTACCCCAGTCGGGTGCAATGCTTGAGATAGGCCAGGGAAATCAAAAACTGAGAAAAGGTACCTGGAGGATAGCTGCACAGGGCCTGCAATACCTCTAAGGTTGCAGGCAGACCTTCGCCCCAGACCCTGGACTAATTGCAAAAAGACCACAAGTGGGGAGATATGCGGAGGAGTGATATTATCTTGAACAAAATTGAGTGCACTCGGTCATCCTTGGAAACAAAAATAAAGGAGCTCTGCGCAGAGTACTATGCAAGGATCAGCGGAAACAAGCATCCAGGGCAACTAATAAAGAACACTTAATCGATCACATTAAACCCCAGTTGCCAGATCAAGAAAAGTGTACTTGTGACCTCATTGCAAGGTACAGAACTTAGAGCACCCAGCAAAGGATGCAGAGGGGTAAGCTCTATGCAATAATTTATGTGCTGTAGAACTTCCAGAAGCGCCTGAGAGCTATCACATGATGATTGCGTTCCTGGAAGAATGGGAGAAATCTTTCACTCCAGCTCAATCACTGTCTCCATAATGATCCCTCGAGGGCGCATGGAGTGCCGGCCTGCTATACTCTACCAGGAGCACTGATTCGCCGGGTTGTCACCAAACTCCTTCACTACAAGGATAGCGATGCCATCCTGGTGGCAGCTAGGCACAAAGCTCCAACCCAATACAAAAACAGTAAGATCATGTGGCCCTCCTGACCTTTAAGTCCTGTACAGCAGCAGCACTGGGCTGCCGTTTACTCGACTACGCACCAATATGAAAAAAAAGTTAAATATACAGCAAACACTTATTTAAAGGTTAATTGCAGTTAGCGAAATGAAGTAACTATGCCCTTAACTGTAGGAACAGTTTAAAGACAGCCACTAGATGTACATGCTTTGCTTTCCCTACACCCACTTTACACCCCCGCTGGCCTCAGTGCGGCCATTGGTCACACCACAGACCAATCTTTGAGGCCCCTGGGAAAATGTTTGAGAGTACCTATGATCTAGAAGGAGGTGCATGCTCCTCCACGGACAAGGACCTTGTGCCCCACCACAAATGGCGACAAGGTGGTTGCCATCTAAACAGACCCAAGGGAGGTAATGGTGCACCCTTGCACCAGGAGCTGACGCACGAACAATGGTCAGAAATCACAGCAGCACTTGATACGCCATGCGTCGCCTCCACCAAATACAGATTCCAGCTCTGCTATCAGAGGATGCAACACCTCCAGCACTTCAGGTCATACAGGTCTATTTCCCAGCCCTTTGGTCAACCCACAAACAGTTGAGGACCTGGTCTAGCGACCTCCCACTGCAGATGTGCTGTCTACTATATTGAGGGTTGGACCCTGCTGAAAGCCAACCTGGTCACCTTGCTCTACAAGTACTATGGCACAATTCTGCACCCCCCCAACTTCGCCGTGGCTCTCACATGACATCGGATCATCACTGTCCCGCTCTACAGCCCATGACAAATTAACTGTCCGCCCTCCAGACTGTCAATAGTGGAGAGTCTCAAAATGCCACTCGCCGCCACACCCTCCTTTAACATGGCTACTGTTTTTTACCAATCCTCTTTTTGTGGATAGTTCTACAAGAGACTGTTTGAGTGTACAACCAGTGGCTGTAGGCTCGTTATTGTTCGAGTTTCTTTACCTGTTAATTAAGGTTGATTTCTCCACAGCACGAGCGACGCAACACCCACCTTCCCATGGGCTTAAGAGGGTACAGAGAATGGGATACCACCACTTACCACACCACTCCATGGTACGTCCACATATCACTATCTTATGGCGCCCCGAAAAGTTCTTAACAATAAAAGTATTGCTATGTTATTCCGTGTAATCTTATGCTTAACACAATTCACATAGTTTCCTTCCGAAGACCCATTTCACTAGCAGCGAGCTGCAGCTGCTCAGTAAACGCTGGAGGGGTACGATTTATGGTACAATGTATTTCTCCAATGACAAGGGGCTTTACTTTGGATTTACCCCGGCACACCTTCCCAAACTGTCACCACAGTCATTGACAAGGTAGGGATACAAGTCTTCGCAGAAGGCCGTTTGGATTTCAATCCAATACTCCTAGGCTGTATTTAAGCCCAAAACCCAGAACAAACTGTTTTTTGGGTCTCCTTGTCCAGGGTTCTAGCCCAATAAGTGGGTATCCCCTGGGTGTTGGGGCACACGCATCACACAGAAATTCTCCTGCTGGATACAGTAATGGTCATTACTAGATGCCACGACCACAACCCACACCTCCAACAATACTCACATTATTCAGTCCACCTTGAGTTATGTCCACCTAGATCATGTTCTATGTTCCACAACTATACTATCACAATGAACACATTCGAATTACCTAGGCCAAGTCAGGGTGTGGACTGGGCTGCACACCATCCTCTAGTCCCTACCTGGCGGCTGTCCTGAGAAATCCTGAAAGACCCACTCTTCCGTGACACTCAACCTACCTATATTAGTCAGCTCCACACAAGCTATTGAGTGGGACTCCTTTAAGGTAGTCCCCAGAGGAATCTGCATCCAAAACATAGGCGGTGTCTGTTGAGAACTTGACTGAAACCTCACATACACAAGAGGTCATTAGCAGACCCTGACAGTCAAGCTCCTCCCAATACTGATGCATCAGATACTGGTGGGTGCCAAAGCGAGACACACTGCTCTTATAGAGTACCTTCACTGCTATGAATTTTTACACGTATAAAGTCAGGATACATACCACAGGCAACAAACCTGATTACCTTCTGGTGTGGCTAGTCTGCTAGGAGACCAACTCTCCCTCTATCATAGAAATTGCCCCAGACACAGGACCCACTCTACACTCACAACCAGTCATACTGCAAGTCTTCTATAACTACTAGTCGGTACTATATAAAGAGCACCCTGTTCCACTTCCCGGGTAATTGAGGGATTCCTAGTCCCCCTACAAAAGCCTACCATCAGTGCCATTGATCGAGAAGAACTTGTTGAATTAATTACAGTAGTTGAGGTGAAAAAGGCGATCCATGACTTAGTCTGAAGTAACTTCTAGACAATGGGTTGTGCACCGCTCCTGGATTTTTATATGCTTTTTAGACTGTGCTCTGGGGTATCACCTCCCTCCTGAGGTGTATTAGATAGCTCCACTGGTCGCACACCTGTTACGTCACAGGTGTGTCACCCTAGGCACAAGTGTGATGTGCTGGATACCAGCTCTGATAAACGATACAGTTCATTCAGTAGTTTGATTCATCAAAGTTCTTTAATTCTTATTTCCACAATTTAATTCTCAATTAATTCGGATTAGATCATGTTAGGCGTAAACACAAAATCATTCCAATGCATTTCGGTGCAATCGGCACCTTCATCAGGGAAGGCCTGAAAATTAAACAAATAAAATACTTAGTAATCAAAAGCTTCAACTCTATCTCACTGAATAGTATTAATCAAGCGTAAAAAAATTAAATGCTATACTTTCCACCTCAGTATCTTTATAAATACTCCTTTTGATAAAGGGCACTGCTTCCTCTAACACCCGCTATGGATTTAACCTCCCGGTTCTAACCGTAGATCAGTATGTCGTTACGCGCTTGCTGCTGCCCGCTTGGGCGTTCTCTAGTTACCGTCTGCGTTCGACTAGCCGTTAGTGAGTGTCTATACCCAGTGCTCACCTCTCACCTTAATCTCTGCTGCTAAAGTCTCAGCTACGCGAAGCCCCTCCGCTCCGTTTAGCTTCGACAAGGTCAGTTCAAACGCGAAGTTCGCGCATGTGCACCTTAGAGGAGTCCCGGGGTTTTTTCAAAAGCTGGTTGAATGTAACTTTATCGACACGGAGACAAGCTCCTCGGACTCTAAACATTCGCTTATGGCGCGTCAATCTCGCGGGTCCTGCACTATACTAATTATCAAATGTGGTGCTTTTACATTCATAATTTCAATATGAAGCAATACTGTTCCTAAGATGTTACTGAATAAATACTGTGAAATTCACAATACATTAGGATTGTTCAACATTACAGGTAGCATGTAAATTCCATTCTTTCATTTAGCCCATTCGGCTTGAGGCTACACAGATGGTAGATCCAATGATTTTCCCTCTGTAAGAGGATTTTTTTTCAAGGGTGCTTCCTTAAGTCCTTAAGACCCGTCTGAACGAGCATAAAAGTAACATAAGAACAGGACAATTGAAATCCACAGTGGCAGCACATTTTATGGACAAGAAGCACAACATAAGCCAATTGAGGGCTTGCGTGTTGGAAATAGTTCCTAAAAAGGAAGGACCCTTGAACAAAAAAATCCTCCAGATATTACCCACCATTGTACACTCCGATCAAAACAGGATTGTCCGGGGCCACATAACATCAAATAACATCAGTAGGCTATTCCATGTAATGGATCAGGCATCGCTACGCTACCCCCAGGCAGCATGCCTGATACTAGATCTAAAGAAAGCCTTCAATATGTTGTCCTGGAACTAGCTCTTTGGGTTATTAAGGACAATTGGCCTCGGTAGAAGACTCCTCGCTTACACTAAACTGCGATATACTACCCCCGCCTCCCGTGTACGAATTGCTCGCCTAATGCACAAGTTACTTACCTTAGGTAACGATATATATCTAAGAAACAGTAGTTTGTGTTAGATTCCTTACCTTAGAATATCCCCAGGTGTCAGACTGGATCCAGAAAGTTTCGCGTAGCAGTACCACTGCGCTTCTGACGCGGAGCCGCAGACGACGCCTACTGTCGTCGGCGTCGTGATCGCCGGGATGATGTCGGAGTACTTAAACGCCACCCTCGCGCGCTGACGTCAGTTCTTGTACATAGCTTTTCGCCCCAGGAACGCAGAGCCATGCCAGAGAGACACTACTTGTGTAACGATATATCTGTAAGAGGCATTAGTTAGTGATAGATTCCTTACCTTAGAATATCCCCAGGTGTCAGATAGGGTCCGGAAATTTTTGCGTAGCAATACCCCTGCGCGTCGGTAGGCGTCTGCGTCTCCGCGTCCGTCGTCGGGGTCGTTAGCGCCGGAATGACGTCGTCTGAGTACTTAGACGCCGCCCATGCGCGCTGACGTCAGTTCTGATACACAGCTTTTCCGCGCCAGATACGCAGAGCCATGATAGAACCAACACTGGTGCCATGAAACTAGGGCCCTGAAATGGGATGACCTTAACCCTAGATATCGGTTCGCAGAACGGGGAGGATGGGTGGGCGGTAAGGAATCTAACACTAACTAATGTTTCTTACAGATATATTGTTACCGAAGGTAAGTAACTTGTGCATCTGAAGGAAACAGGTAAGTGTTCGATTCCTTACCTTAGATTAGATACCTCAGCAATACCAACCCCGGTGGTGGGTCTGCGAACCAAGATCACACCAGAAAGTCCTGGAGTACGGAACGGACTAAAAAGCCATCTCTCCGGACCTGGCTGTCCAGGCAGTAGTGTCTAGCAAACGTGTGCAGCAAGGCCCACGTAGCTGCCTGACAGATGTCCTGCAAGGCGACTCCCCGACCCAGGGCAGTAGTAGCCACTGTGGCCAGAGGGGAATGGCCCCTAAGCCCAACAGGGGGCTCCTTTCTAGCTAAAGAGTAACAGACCTTGATGCACAACACGACCCACCAAGAGATGGTTCGTTTGTGCATCGCCCGTCTCTTCTTCTCGCTCACGTAACCAACAAATAGCTGGTCGTCCACCCGGAATTGGCCAGTGCGATCAAGGTAGAAGGAGAGCGCACATTTTGGGTCCAGACGGTGGAGCCTCTCTTCTTCCTTCTAAGGATGTGGAGGCAGAAAGAAGGTGGGCAAGGTGATGGACTGCCCGATGTAAAAGGCCGTTAACATTTGGGCAGGAAAGAAAGACGAGTTTTTAAAACAACTTTGTCCGGATGGACAGAAAGGAAAGGAGGCTTAGAAGATAGGCTGTGACTACCTTGGTCAGGAAAGAGGGTCGCGTCCGCAACACAACTTTGTCCGGATGGACAGAAAGGAAAGGAGGTTGTGAAGAAAGGGCTTGCAGCTCACTCACTCCCCTAGCAGAGGTGATGCCAACCAGGAATGCAGTCTTAAGAGTCACAAGACGAAGAGGGCAATTGTAAAGTGGCTCGAAAGGAGCGCACATCAGATAGGTAAGAACAAGGTTCAAGTCCCACTGAGGCATCATTTAAGGAACCGGAGGAAACATGGGCCCGATGCCTTTCAAGAATATATTTACAACAGGGGACTTGAAAAGAGAAGGCTGATCAGTAAGCCTCAAGAAGGCGGAAATGGCAGAGAGGTAGCCCTTAAGAGTGCCCAGCGCAGAGCCCTGCTGTGCAAGAGAAGGAGGAAGAGGAGAACCTCAGAAAGGGGGACAGAGAGTGGATCCACAGCCTTTACTGTGCACCATGCCACAAATTTGTTACACCTGCAGGCGTATATCTATTTCGCGGAGGGACGACTGGCTGCCAGAATCACATCACAGACTTCAGAAGGCAAGTCAATTGGCCTGAACTGCCACCGCTCAATCTCCACGCATGGAGGTGGAGGCTGGAAAGGTTCAGGTGGAGGACCGTCCCCTGCTGCTGCGACAAAAGGTCCTCCTGAAGAGGCAGATGAATCAGGGGATCGACTGACAAGCTGAGTAGCTCCGGATACCAGTATCTTCGTGCCCAGTCTGGAGCCACATGGATGACTTGTGCCCGGTCGCGCCTGATCTTCTTCAGCACTCTGGGCAGAAGTGGTATAGGGGGAAAGGCGTACAACAGACCGCAGCTCCACTCCCACACGCAGAACTGATGACATTCCACGGTCTCTTCGGTGGCGAATAGATCTAACCAAGGCTCTCCCCACTGCTGAAAGAGGCCTTGCGCCACGTCCAAGTTCAAACGCCATTTGTGATCCACCATGCACCGGCGGCTGAGTTAGTCTGCCCTGGCGCTCAGGGAACCTGCCAGGTGTTGAACCACCAGGGTGACGCCTTGGTGTTCCAGCCATGTCCAGAGGCACAGAGCCTCCTGACAAAGGGTCCACGACCCCACCCCACCCTGTTTGTTGCAGTACCACATGGCGGTGGTGTTGTCCGTGAACACCTGCTCTACACTTCCTCGGAGAGAGGAAAGGAATGTCTTCAGTGCAAGCCGGATCGCCCGCAGCTCCAAAAGGTTGATGTGGAGCCGGGACTCCGCCGGAGACCAGAGGCCTTTGATCTCCCTCTCTCCCATGTGGCCCCCCCATCCCAGGAGGGACGCATCCGTCACCACTATGTGCTCCGGTTGGGGTAGGGAGAGAGATCTGCCCCTGACCCAATCGCGGTTCCTGAGCCACCACTGCAACTGTCTTGCAGTGCCCTCCGAGATCCGGACGTGGTCGGACAGGTTGCCCTGATGCTGTGCCCACTGAAACTTCCGGTCCCACTGCAGAGCCCGCATCCGCCACTGGCCGTGATGCACCAGAAGGATGCAGGAGGCCATCAGCCCCAGGAGCCGCAGCGTCAACCTGACCGAGACTCGGGATAAAGGCTGAAAGATCGGAATCAGAGCCTGAATATCCCGAACCCGCGGTTCAGGGGGGATGAACCCGATGTTCGGGGGATAAACCCGAAACTGCGCTGAGTCCAGAACCGCTCCGATGAAAAGGAGATTCTGAGATGGGCAAAGGTGCGACTTCGGCACGTTGATGGAGAACCCCAGCGAGTGCAGGAGGTCGGCCGTAGTCTGGAGGTGGGAGACGACCGTCTAGGGCGAGCCTGCCTTCAACAACCAGTCGTCGAGATAGGGGAAGACTGAAACCCCCAAACTGCGCAGATGAGCTGCGACCACCGCCATCACTTTCGTGAATACCCGTGGGGCGCTGGTAAGGCCGAAGGGGAGCACGGTAAACTGAAAGTGCTCGTGGCCTACCGTGAACCGCAGGTAACGCTGGTGGGTCCGCAAGACGGGGATGTGGAAATACGCGTCCTGCAAGTCCAAGGCTACCATCCAGTCCTCTGGTTCAAGGGCAGCTAGTGTAGGAGAGTAGGGTCTGCAATCCTATGATCACCCCAGATTTTTGCTTTTTGCTTCACTGGTTTACGACTTCTCTGGCTGTGGGCCTGCTAATCAGACCCACAGCCTTGTTGTTCTCTCACTAAATTGACACGTGTACCTTAGGTGCATTTACCAATTGGTACTGGGCCACCTTATCAGACCCTGCAACTCAGGGCATAGGTGTACCCAGGGCCTACCAGGGGCTGCAGCATGTATTATGCCACCCCTGGCTGGCCATCTAAATCTGACACAACTGGCTGCACGACAGCTGGGGCAAGGTGGTGTAATCACCCTTTGCTATAGATATAGTATACCTATACCTAACCCTAAAATGGACACAGATTCCTATCAGTCACTCCTATGGCAGGCCTTGACAATCCTGAAGGCAGAGTGCTTGGAATCATGTGAGATGGTGCTCTGGCATGAGCTGAGCCCCTTTGCAGCTTGCGGAACCAAGTCCTAATAGCTGTTCCATGATAAAGCGTACCATATACTCTTAAGTGCATTATAATCCTCGCGGTTATATGCCAACTCTGGTATCGCTTTATCAAAACATGTCGAGTAAGGTGTCATTCGAATTGGAATACTAACCCCTCGCCAATTCTGGCGACGGGGTTAGCATCCCACCCTTCTAGAGGGACACGACATGTATGTAACTGTGAACCCCGGTTAAAGTTAACTCGAGCCTCAGCATCACAAAATGGATGCTGCCACCACAGACACAAGTCTGACCTCCTGCTGCTGGGAGTCCTTCCAGCGAGGGAGGCTTGGACAAAGGGTTTCCTGTCAGGGGCGGTGCTAGCACCATCCCAGACAGGGTTTTGTGTATCCTGGGTAGGCAGGGCTTTAGAGGAAGGTGACTGCAAGTGGCACCCCGGTGCTCACTATGCATAGGCCGGCTAGAACCAGTTCCAGGGGCACACCAGCCCCTGAGCTGGGGAAAGTCCGGCATGGGAGAGGGGTGTAACCACCCCCCTTCCTGGTCCCACCCATGGGCAGGACCTAGTCGCGTGCCAGCCCCTTTTCCTGGTATAAAGATAGGAGCGGGGCCTCTTCCAAATTAGATCATCTTTGAATCCTGAAACTACTTTCTACGAAAGGAACTCAAGACTTCTTCTTAAGATTTCTCCCTTGTGACTAAGGAGTAGTCACCCTGCACCCGCAGGCACCACCTAAGGACACTGCGGTTTGCTGCACGTCCTTCCTCCAGAATCCGACCGACCAGCACGACGAGACCCGGCTTCCCTGGCACCTCTGACCTCTACCTACATCAGCCCAGCTGAGATCCGTGGGTGTGACGAGACCTCGAGGGACCGGCCATCTTCAGAACTGTACGACGCTTATCCAGCACGACTGCTGAGGGATCCTCGAGTGAGTGCTTTGGGGTTCGAGAAGCCCTAACCCTGAGCAGCTCCAGCACCGAAGTCCAGCCCCCCAGCATCCACCAGATCTGCATGGGGCCCTTCTGCTCTTTGCTGCTCACCGCGTTGTCCGGCTACTTGCCTGCTGGCTTGTGGCCCTCTTGACGACGCTCCACGACGACAACACCGCTGGTCTGGTTGCTCCAGACTGGCCCTTGCTCTCCTCCAACAGAGGAGCACCCCGGACCCTCCTGGTCCACTCCAGACGCCATTTTAAGTCCACCGCGTGGGCTTGCATTTGCCAAGACTTGTTGCCCCAATCCTGGGTCCAGCGACGTCGACAGCAGATACCTTCGTGGGACAGCTCGCACCTCCATCCTGGTCGCCAACAACGCCTCCTGGTCCGTGAGACTGCAGAGCCCAGCGTCGCCCACTCACCTGGTCGAGGTGACTCCATCCGGTGCCATCCTGGTGCACATCTAATCACTGGCTAGTGATTCAGAACTTGGTCCCCTCTGCTTACAGGTATCCTCCATCATCGATCCAGGCTTGGATCCCTCCAAATCTCTTCACTGGTCGCCTGCCAGCAACAACTTCTTTCAGGCTCCATAGACTGCAACGAGGATTCCCGACGTCTTTCTAGACCTATGCAGCCGCAGCCCGTGGGCTAGGTAACCTCAGCATTTCGGTGCTCCAGCATAGCCTCACTATCCAAGGGTCGAGATCCTTTTTCATTTCAGCTCTACCTAGTCGGATTCGTCCGATAACACTAACTTTACGAAATCTAGCATCCATAGACTTTGTCCCGCATCCCGCGTGAGAGTGCAAACTCTGCACCCGATCCCCCTAGGCCTCCTGCTAGTAATCTGAAGGTTCAGTAATCAAGTCCTAGTGATCCTAAAGTCTATTAGAGTAGTACTTACCTGCTAGTAATTTCGCATTCCACTTTTGTAGTATATGGTTTTTCGTGCCCCTCGGGCATTTGTGTAAATTGTGCGACTTTGAGTATTTTCATAAGAGTTTTGTATTGTGCTTAGCACCCTGTCCTCAAAGAGTCCAGGGTTGTTGTGTTATAAATAAATATCCTTTTATTTTCATAACAACTTGTGTGGTGTCCTTTCACTTGGTGTTCAAGGGGTATATGTGATGGAATAACAGCTGGCTTAACACGCCCTCTAGAGTTTAGCCTAAAGACTGCTCTTGTCCATGCTACTAGGATAGCTGGTCTACGGTTGACTTACAACCAATCATCAATAAGGGTTGTTTGGACTGATACACTAGAATAGTGAGCACTGCATATCAGGCCAACATCTCACAGCTAGGACCTGAGCCAAAGTCAGCATCTTTAACTTCTCCTTCCGGAGGAAGCCGTTGACACTCCGAAGGTCCAAGATAGGTCATAGGCCTCCTTTGCCCTTCTTGGGTACCAGAAAGTAGTGGGAATAGCAACCACGTCCTACTTCCGGCCCATAAACGTGCTAGACGGCCCCCTTGGTCAAGAGTGCCGTAACTTCCTCCTGTAGAAATCGCCAGTGATCCCGGACATGCGGTGGTACTGAGGTGGCATAGCTGGAGGGGTCACCTCGAAGGGGAGGGAGTAGCGATTTGCAGCACCCACCTGTCCGATGTGATGGAGCGCCAGTGAAGGAGGTGAAGGCGAACCCTGCCCCCCACTGGCGTCGGATGGACCTGGAAATACAGACTAGGAGGATTTTGAGGCAGATGCTGCAGGGGCGATGTGGACTGACCTTGCCGATGTCCCCCGGCACCGCCACAGCAGTTACCACGTCCGCAACAGGATGGAGGTTGGATCTCGGCATGTGGCTAGCTGGACATGTGGGGGAGCCCCTTCCTTGGCCAGGAAAGGGACAAAAGGCGGAAGATTGCTGGCGAAGGCCTAGGTCCAAGGACTTGGCCTTAGCCCTGGAGTCCTTGAAACGCTCTAGTGCACTCTCCGCCTTGTCACCAAAGAGGCAACGGCCATCAAAGGGCATGTCCATAAGGGAGGCTTGGACATAACCCGAAAAGTAGGCGGACCTCAGTCAGGCGTGGCGGCGAACCGCCACCGTCGTCGCTATCGCCCTGCCCAGCGAGTCTGTGGTATCCAGTCCACACCGAATGGAATATCATGCTGCATCCCGTCCCTCTGCTTTGCCTGGACCTCCGCCGGGCACTGCAGCAGCACTTCCGTAACCGTATCCCACAGAGAGTGGGACCATCAGCCTAAAAGGCAGGCGGTGTTGACAGACCGCAACCCCACACTGAGTGAGGAGAACAGTTTCTTCCCAAACTGATAGTACCTTTTGGATTCCAGATCCGGAGGAGCGGTCGGGAATGCGGTCTGGGAGATAGAGGCCTGGATCACCAGGCTCTCAGGGGTCAGGTAAATGGACAGGAAGCTGGGGTCACCCGGAGCCGGCGTTGGGCCACGTTCCGATCTACAGGGAGGCCTGTAGAGGGCTTGGACCAGGTGCCCAACAGAACGTCAGTGAGGGCTTCGTTAAACAGCAGGAGAGGCTCAGAGGAACTTGCCTGCGGTTTGAGCACCTCAGTGAGGAGATTAGTCCTCACGGCCGCGACTGGGAGCTCAAGAGCCAAGGCCTTGACTGTCCTAGTCAACACCACGCTGTAAGCAGCCCCTTCCTCCGCAGCCACGGTAGGAGGGGAGACAAATTCAGTGTCGGGCCAAGTGTCCAGACCACTGGCCTCCCCCAGCTCGTCTGCCCAGTCCTGGCTCAACTGTCACTGCAGTGCCAGAGGGTCCTCAGACCCCTCCCAATCCCCCTAGTCATCCATCTACTGATCGTCAGGAATAAATGATGGAGTCGGGTCGTCGGTGAGGGGCTCACTGATCGGCGTCAAAGACAGGGCCAGGCGGCGCCGGTCCGACGCCGGATCCAGACCGGGGAGAGGATTGGGGAAGACGCCGTCCGGGGACGGTGCCGGGGGAGACAGCCTTGGTGACGGCGCCAGCGGAGGGTTTTTAAGGTCGACCAGAATCATCACGGATCCAGATCGGGATCCTGAGGAGCCCGACGGCTTCGGGACCGGAGTCGTCGACGGTACCGAGGCCGAAGCGCTCGACGGCGCCGGAGCCGCTGGCACGTTTGGGCTCCCAGACTGACCCGAAGGTGCCTCGGCTGGGTCTGACGGAGGGAAGCGCGACCTCATGGCAGTGAGGAAGGCGCGGATCTCCTCCGGCGTCGTGTGCATCCCAGGGAGCAGCGGGTATTGAGCTGGACGCGGCGCTTGCGGTTCTGGCAGAGCCAAGTGGGCGGTGTCGACCGAACCCCCGGCCGCATCGGGGGAGTCAGAAGAGCGAGGTCGCTTCTACAACTTCTTGTGCCTCGACTTACCTGAGGACTTGGAGACCGACGAGTGGTATTGACTCGCCGAGCTGTGATGACTGTGGCCCTGCGACCAGTCCCTCAACCTCTTCCTGGACCGGGACCTCGGCGGCGCGGGCCGACTGCAGGAGCTCGAGGCGCTTGCGGGACCGCTCCCACCTAGCTGTCGACGTTAAAGCCTAGCAGTTGGGGAACGACTTGTCATCGTGGTCGGCCCAGAGACAGTAAAGGCACCTACGGTGGGGGTCGGTAACCGACATCAAGCAGTTACAATAGTCGCAGGGTTTGAACACGGGCATCCCTATCGGCACCGAGAGTCGAGTAGCGACTCAAGAAGATCCAAAAGAGATCAAAAAGTTTAGTCAAAAAGGGACTAGGAGTACTGCTCTTCCCGGATTTGCGCTTGCTGGCGCGGAAAAAAAGAACTGACGTCAGCGCGCGAGGGCGACGTCCAAGTACTCTGACGTCATCCCGGCGATCACGACGCCGACGAGGGACGCGGAACGCGGAGCAGCAGACGCGCAGGGGTACTGCTACGCAAAACTTTCCGGATCCAGTCTGACACCTGGGGATATTCTAAGGTAAGGAATCTAACACTAACATGTTTTTCAGATCTCTTCCACTTTCCCAGTAAGCCGCAGCACACATCAGGGCTGCCCCTTATCTCCAATCCTCTTTGCCACTGCCATGGAGCCACTGGATCACTGATTTAGTGGGAGAGAATACACTGGGGCATCCCCCTAAACACTATGCAGTGTTGCTATATGTTAATGACATGTTACTCTGCCTTCGGGACACCACAGTGAGCACAGAGACAGTATCTGCAACCTTCCAGGCCTTTGAGGCAGCAGACTGCCCTAGAGCAAGGTGGGTAGATTTGAGAGTCTTCCTCTTGGGGCAACACACCCCCAGATCATTAGCCAAGGAAGGAGTGTACTTGGCATGGGCAAAACAGCCACCCTCATTTGACCATTTGTGCCAAGACTACGATATCCCTCAAGTCAGTTCCTCCTTTATAGATAATTACTGGCGAAGTTCCAGCTCTGTGGCACACAGTGGAAGAATAGCCCATCACCCATGCTGTCATACATACTCTGCATACCAGAGGGGCAGGGCACCACCAGAGTACATGGAATCCGTCCTCCTTTTAGGATTTTCCTAGTATTTTGACACTATCTTAGTTCCTTCACATACGTTGGTCTAAGAGATCACTACTACTCGACATTTAATTTGAATTTGTGTAAGGCTCCCTGGGCCTTGTAGACCTGTGGATCCTTTATAGTCTAAAAGGAGTACCCAGCACAACCATCAAGACTTTATTGTCAAGTTCTTCAGAAAATAACACGATGGGCAGTCTAAAAAACAGAGTAATGCCGACAAGGTTGCCAGACAGTCACTGCTGAACATCCTTCTTGAGCTAGTGAGACCATAAACTTGAGAATGTCCAATAATGGGGCCATTCCAAGCATCCATGTATTCCCAGCATACAAAGCAACAAACCTGTTCATTTTCCAGAGTACAGTGTTTTGGTAGAGTCATGGCCGTAGTTGCAGAACAGACCTTGCACCTCCTCTGATAAAGTAATTTTTGATAAGGGCAGCATTGACAGTTAAGTTGGTCTGCTCTTGTGTTCAGATAACCTGTCAGATGTTGAACCACAAGGAATATATTGTGACGTTCCAGCCATGTCCAAAGATGTAGGGCCTTTTACACAGGGTCCACAGCCCCTCCCCACTGGTTTCAATACAACAAGGGGGTGGTGATGTCCTGAACCATCTTCCGCTTGGTAGAAGGAAGAAAGGCTGGGGTTCCAGTTTTTTTTCTCCGATTCCCGGTCTGCTGTGGCTTTAGGGGTAGCTCCAGCTGACAGCTTATATGAACAAGAAGCCTGAATGACCAGGCTCTCAGCAGAGTGATGTGTTGAGAAAATGCTAAGGTCAACTGGTGCAGGACAATGGCTCTTGACTATTGCCAAACTCACCGCCAGAGAAGATAGTCTTTCCCAGGCAGACAGAATAGGGTAACTTGTAAAGGTTTGTCTGACTATGCGGATGACTGGAGTACTTCTATTAACATTAGCTTTCATTTCCTGAGGGAAGAGGAAGCTACAAAACCTCAGCTGCTTTTCTAAGTGGTATGAAGCCGCTTACAGTGTCAAGGGCTGTGAGCAATTAAGCATCTCGAACTCCTGAGATGTGTCTAAGCCACTTGCCTCACCCAGACCTGGTTATTCATCTGGGTTCCGAGGGAGGGATTGGGGTGGAACCACATTAGTGGTTGATGATTAGAATCCCCGCTAAAGAGGGTGTAGTGCCCCTCTAGGAGATGATCAGCCTCCCTACAGAATCGGAGAGGCATTTTTTTAAAGACCTGGAGGAGGGTTTTATGCCCTTCAAGGCTGCGATTTCAAGCTCTGCCCGGAGGATTTGCAGTTGTCAGCAAAGGCATTTCAGAGGGAGGTGGCAGACATGCTACACTGATTTGTAATTTATTTTTTAAGAAAAAAAATCTGATAGTTTTGGTGAATATGAGAAAGCTCCAGATCAGCTTTGAAGGTGTGGGGGAAAAAGTAAAGTGACATCAGACTGCCGGGTTGGGAGCTTTATGGCTCCATGATGTCACAAGGGTGTTGCTTTAAATGGCAATATGGAGTCAGCACCCTCTATGGGCGTGGAACGTGTGTTTATTTTTAGAACCTATAATTTCCAAAATCAATTTATGGATTATATTTAAATGATTAATGATGACTCATTGGGAGATTAATTACTAACATTACCTTGGCATTCTTGCCTTAGTGCCAAGGGCATTGCAGCTGTGGCTACTACGCATTACCCTTGCAGAGGCATTCCACATTGAAAATGTGTTATTGCATTACTGCTAATTATATCAAATAAAAAGGCTCAGGGAAAAAGAAAAAATATTATTAAAACATTGGAAAGGTATCCAATATGATAGTCAGAGAAGCCCAATAGTATCCAAATTTGCACATTTATTTATTTTACCAATTGAAAAAGTTTTTAGTTTTTTGACATATAAATAATCTCATGCAAGAAAGACGCTGGTATACAAAAAAGCAATACATATAAACCAGACAGGTGGCAACAACAATACATATTACAAAACAGAAAAGGAACACCATAAACATAAATACTGTGTCCTTATAGTAACTTAAGCCACAGAAAAGCGTTGACGGCGTTTCGACCGATATATTATTTGGCGGTCATCTTCAGGACTCAAAAAGGTATTCTTGAACAAGAGATCTGTACAATAAAAGACATAACTTTAACCATAATAATAACAATTATTGATACAAAAGGATCAGAGTAGGCTTCTCATGAAGAAAAGAGCGGCTGATTTCAATAGTAAAAATCCCAGTGAAAAGGGTTTAAGAAAAGATAAACAACCTTGATCCCCACCACAAAGTGAAAAGGAATCCTAGCACCAAAGTGTATTAAAAACCGCGAAGGCATATTTTACCTTCTGTATAAAAATGTATAAGGCATAGACCGAAAGACATTCAGGTCCTCCAGCATCAATATTCAATATCTGGAAATTGCCATATAAAATACAAGTCAAATTAACTGCACCAAAAAATCTGGGTCAACCAAGTATAGCCCAATTGTGATTGTACATACCGTACTGCAATAAATTCACTGCACGGTGAGGCCTTGCTACTTAATAGTGTAGTAAGGAAATCATCGAAAGATCTTTAGAAGGGCCACCTAATGACCACGGTGGTGATATACAGATATATTCACCAACACATCGTTTTTGGGCTTTTGAAAAAATTAAACAAAAAATAATGTATATGAGTCTGTCAATAACATCAGACTGTCAAACAAATTACTTCATAGAGGCTCAGAAATGCAGTCACATTGTTCTAAAAATGTACTATACCGGGTGTATAAAGCATCCATCCATTAAAGGGAACCTGCTGTGTAAATAAATTCACACCACAACATTTATAAAATATGTCGCAACATGCACCAAATATGTAGATTTTGTGTGCATAATCCAAATAATGGCAATATTAGAGACGCAAATCAGGGTAGTGACAATCCTTAATATTTAACATCATTATGGGCGCTTGGTCCTGATGTCCATTTACGATGCTAAAAGCATGATTAGGAAATAATAGCATTTCGTACCGCTTACTCCGACCAAACAGTCCTTAATATTTAGCATCACTGAGGGTGCTTGGTCATGCTATCCGTTTATGATACTAAAAGTATAATTGCGGAATAGTAGCATTACGTACCGCTCTATCCGACCAAACAGACTCGATCGCAATGATCGTTTAATGTTGGCATGCCGAAATAAGGAAGGCTTGGGCAAAAACTTACCGCATATAATTTCAGAGACGCCAACTCGTTTCCACGTGCATGAAGCCAAAGTTACGGCAAGCACGGTCGATAGAAATATCAGAAAGGAAACGGAGGAAGGACAAACAACCTCCCAGAGGCAGCGCCATCTTGAACTGGGAAAAAACGCCCTAGCTATGCTTAGAATCGACGTGAAAGAATTAAGTAGAAATGTATACAGAGAGTTATAATTCGTAAATGCCAGAATATAGATCGTTAATAAAAGCCAGCCGTTTTCATCACAAGAGGTCTAGGTACAGAAATCACTGCTAGATGTTTATGTCAAAAGCACATAACAGCAATTGTAATATTTCATACACTTTTATAGAGGTCACAATCAGAAAAACAGCAGTATCAGAATTCAAACCTGTTTTTTAAAAAAAGTTGATAGTGGCAATAGCAAAACTTTTTGTGTTAATACACATATAAATGTGAATATATATTAAAAGAAAATATACATCAACAGACCTTTTGGCTAGATCACCTTCAAAAAAACAATTTTGACAAAACTCAGATACATTTCAAGCAATTGTAAAGGCAGACATAGTATATATGGCACATTCATAGAAAAGGTTATGTCAAGATTCAAGTAGGATTCATCTTGTATAAGATAATTAGAAAAACAGACACAATATATACAGTGGATGTGGTACAGATCCTATACATTAATCACCACAGAATGACATTCCTCAATTGAGTTTAATCCATTATTCACACTGTCACAACGGAGTATCCATCAGCACTCACTTCTGTTCAGAATATTTGAAATGCTACCCCCTCTCACAGGGACATGAATAACCTCTATTACTTGCCAGCGCATCTCTGATGGCGCATGACCCTTTTCAGTATATTGCGCGACCAGAGGTGCGTTTTCAGTGGTACATCGTATCCTACTTTTATGTTGTGACAGTCTGGTCTTTATTTTTTGGGTAGTTTGTCCAATGTAAATGAGCTCACATGGGCACCAAATTGCATACACAACATTACTTATGTTGCAATTCAAAAAATCATGCAGGTCATGAGAGATATTCCCATGCATGAACTGCTTGGTGTTCATACTTGTGTCACACATGAGACATCCTCCATACTTGTAATGCCCTAGAACCTTATCCAAGCCCTATAAAGATGTAAGGGTCACAGCCTCAACACGAGGTAAGGCTGCCCGCACTAAATGGTCCCGTAGATTTTTTCCTCTTTTAAAGGAAAATAAAGGCAATTCATTGGTAATTCCAGTGAACATTACCAAAAGCCAATGTCTTTTGATGATGGTCGAAATTTGATTGCTACGAGTACCAAAGGTTGTGACACATGGAATGCGTTTCATTTGTTTTTTCGGTCTAGGTGTGAGAAGGAATTCACAATGATTAAACCATGCCCTTTTCATTGATCTTTTGATCAATTTTCGTGGGTAGCCTCGTAGTTGGAGTTTTTTTGAAAGAATTTCTGCCTCACGAAAATAGTCATCTTTAAAACGACAATTCCTGCGAATCTGCAGAAATTGCCCAAAGGGCAAACCATCCCGGAGTCCTCTCGGATGGTTTCTTGTGTAATCCAAAAGTGTGTTATGAGCGGTTGCTTTCGTGAACAGTTTCGTGGAAAGCCCACCATCATGTGGAAAGATAGTTAAATCCAGAAAATCGATTTGGGTTTACTGGAACTTGAAGTGAAATTGAGATCTACTGAACAAGAATTTAACCAGCTCAGGAATAGGTTCAGCTCTACAGTATTTCCAGTCCAAATAAAGAAAATGTCGTCAATATAGCGCCGCCAATGGCAAACGCTGTCAAAAAAAGGGTTAACGTCCTTGTCAAAAATAAAACGTTGTTCACAGTCGTCCACAAACAAAATGGCAAAATTAGGGGCATAAGAAGCCCCCATTGAGGTACCCTTAGTCTGTAAATAATATTGTCCGTCAAATTTAAAATAATTATGAGTCAAAGAAATTCGTAATAACTCAGTAATAAAGTCAGTAGGAACAGGTACTGGGGCTGTCAGAGTATTCAACGCTTTTTTAATCACTTCTATTCCATCCAATTGGGGAATGTTGGTCTATAAGGACTCAAGGTCCAAACACACGAACATCTGAGTTTCTGGACAAAAATTCATAGTTTCCAATTGTGAGATGATGTCTCCACTGTCACGAACGTAACTGTGTGTGGACATCGCCAAGTCTTTTATAAATACATCTATGTATTTACATAGGGGTTCCAGGATTGCATTACTACTGGCAATCATGCACTTAAGGTATAAGGGCAGCTGAATTGCATAGGGTGGCCACTAAAGTAATCTTGCCTGATGTGCACAATACTAATATTAGCAGATCGGAATGATTTTCATTGCACATAAGTAGCTCTCATTAGCAAAAGGTTTGGAGACCCCTGCTTTAGATCCAGTGTGCCACCCAGGATATTTAGAAGGTAATTAATCAGCAAGCAGAAATATCCAACAGAAAATCATGTTAGGCGAACACAAGCATTGCAACTGATTACCACACAGGCATGCCATGGTGCAACCTGTGGAGTCCGTTGTGTTCTAACTCGCTTTCTATACATATTTAGCTGTTTTCAGTCCAAAAGAATGAATGCAATTAGATTTTCCATCTGGTGGAACCATGTGAATTGCCTTGCTGGTAGAAGCCTGATCCACCAAGCTCTAAAGAGTCAGGAGCTTGCTAAAAAATAAAAAAATAAACCCCAAAAGGTCTGCTCCCCATGGGTAGGCCATTGACACCTAGCCACAGGAAAACGTACCACTGAAGCTGAACCCTGCTTAGGCTAAGTAGCCATTATGTTTGTAAAAAGGCATCATTAAGGACAGCAAGCGATTTTAACTAGTGGGTCCAGGCTGCAGGATTTCAATGAGTGCTCTTTGGTCTATTGTGGGTAGCTAAAAGTCCAGTACTTCTGCAGACTTCTCAACAAAAAGTGACTAGTGAGGGGCCCATGGAAATTCTGTCACAGGGGAAGTATCTAGGCCATTGGAAGTCTTGATATCTAAATATAGGCCAGCATTAGTGTAATCGGGGAGGTGAGTACATTCTCTCTTACAACATGTAGGACATTTTGAAGCCTTGAATGGCATCAAAATAAAAAATTAACAAGGCCAGATAAGTTGTGGGTCTACCAAAACTGGGGCCATGGAATTGTTAATTTTGTTGAGGGACACAGGAGTGGCTACATTGGTACCAGATCCAACAAGCATTTGCAATGCAATAGGTCTCGCATTTACGCGACTGAGCTATTGGCATTGTAATTGACAATGCCTTTTATTTATGTTTTAGTTTTTAAAACATAAATAAAAGGCATTGTCATATACAATGCCAGTAGCTTAAACTTGCGTAAATGCGAGACTTATTGCATTGTAAATGCCTGTTTCCAATTTCTTTACATCCTGAAAGCAACCGCCATTTCCTTTTGTTTTCATTACTTTTGTTAAAATCGCGTCAACTGCACGGGTGCAACGAATGCATCAAAAGAGAAGAAAACTAAAGGAAAGGGCAGGTGGCCACTTTCAGCATGTAAAGAAATAGGTACAAAGGGGCTTTTGAAACCTTAAATGGAATACCTCATGTAATCATGGTAACTAGGAAATATGTAGAATAAAGAGCTCCATAAAAATTATTCCTTCATTTCTCAATTTCTGTTTAATAACTTGACGGTATACACGTTTGCTAGTGATTTCACGCAATGCAACTCGTTAAAAGTTTATAAATGTATGAAAAATTATTTAACTGTAGACCCATGTATTCTCTAAAATAGCACCTTCTTTTCAATTAACACACAAGAAGGCCGACATAAATGTGTGCCGTGGTGCTGGAACAATTATTAGAGTGAGATTACTGGCCAAAATATCACCTGGCCGAAGGCCCAGGGGATATGTGGCAGTCTTTGAAGACACAACAAATGCTACCAGCAGAAAAACATTCCAAGGACCTCTTTATTGTTTATTCTGCATCTAAACTTTCAAGCTTTATGTGGCTGCTGCTGCAACTCACACCTGAATGTGTGATTTAGATGTGAATACATATGTTGTACATGTAAATTCACATAGCAAAGAATCTACCTCAACTTTAACTGCCAATTAAGTAACTTCCCATAAGAGCATGGGTAAGACAGGGTTTGCCCGGAAGAGCTAAGATTAGTTGGACACTATGAGACGAGTGTGGAGAGCCCCAGAAGAACAAGATGTCGACCATTGTTAATCTATAGATAATAACACAAGTCCAATGTGAAAGCCCCCACTTAAAAGGAAAATCAGATATTGAGCTAGAATTAGCCCATTGTAAAGGATTTGTGAATAATGATGGAAGCACTCATAATGACTGTTCTAATTATATATGAGCAATGTGTGACCATACAAAACATACTGTTGTCACTCTGGCTGATTTGTTAATAAAAATGTAATAAAGTACATTTAAAAAATGAACGTGGGTATGACATTTCTCTGGGGAAATCTAGAACTGTTAGCATCTGGTGACTGGTGCTTATTGGTACTTAGTAGTGGTAAGTGGAGTGGAGATCTGGTGAATAGAGCAGAGTGAGGTGTGAGGAGAACTAGTGTGAATTTCCAGTGTTTGGGGTTCACTGGTGACTCTTGCAGAGCTAAAGGGCCTGCAGTAAATTGGAGTAGTTAGTGATAATAACAGTGGCAGATGGGCACTGCAGATTATGTGTGCAGTGCGGTGATGGCTGCTAGTGAGTGGAGCACAATGGAAGAGATTAGACATGTGGTGTTTGTTTTGAATGGAGTCGGTTGAGGTTTACTGGTACTGACTACTGGTGCTGACTAGACCGCAAGCATCTTGAATTACTGTGATCCATTGTTGCTGATGGTGAGTAGTGGTATATGGTGTCAGGTTTTGGTGATTGCAGTAACTTTTGGAATGGTGGGTGATTAAACACTAGAAGTAGGGGTGTGGGGTGCTGCAGCACCCCCAAAATAACCATGCTGTAGTTCAGAAGGTGAATGAGCAATAACGATGCCTTTAAATTATGTGCTGACATTTGCTGTGCATTCAAAGACAAATGGCGAATGCCAGGCTATATCGTCTGACTAATTGCTGCTTTCTCTTTTAACAGTGAAACCGGTGTGTACTTTTCTTTCTCTGACTGTAAAGTGAGAAGATTTTGTAAAAGGGACCTAGGTGACAATCCTGCTGGGTTACAAGGAGTATAAAAGGAAAGGTTGTATGCAGGCTGTCAATTTGTATTCAAACACAAAAATGTAAATACCTGTAAATGAACAAGACACATATTTCAAAGTATGTCAGCAATTAGGAGAGCAAATATGAAGAACATTCTAAAGTGTGATGGAAACAAAGATCTTAATAGCAACAAAGAAAATCAAAACACTTTACGTGGTGATGCACAAATGACAAATATTCGCTGATACCCGAATTCAACAAACTATTTCGGCTGTGAGCTTCATAGTTTTATCACTAAAACTGCTTGTCTGTGTAAATTTAGTGGCTATTTCCCACAAAATGCACCATGTCTGTATACCACGCCCCAAAAAGTACAGCACATTTGTTACACTTGGTTTATTTGGATGACGCCTGGATTTTTCACAATCCCTACGATTTCAGCGATGTAACAATGGTAGCATCGAAAATTGTTCCAGCACCACTGGGCCAATGGTAAGTGGTGTTTAGTGATGGGTAGTGATGCCTAACAGTGGATGGTAGTAAGTGGCGGCCAGTGGTGAATGGTGCCAACCTCAAGCAACTCAAAGGACTTTTATTAGCGGATAGTGGCATGTGGTGAACGGTGGGGGTGTACACTTTATCTAGAGTTGGATACCCCTGGCCACCGGTGTTGAAAATGAGGTGGTACTGCTAGTCGGCGAGGGAACGGGAGGTGTCTGGCTGCTCCTTGTCGCCCCTCACAGCCCTTGAAGAAGAAGGCCCATGACCATGACTTACCTCCGAGTGAGCTCCCGGGGCGTCATTCTCTGCTCTCTGCTGGACGCGCTGCGCTCGCCTGTACCAGCGCCGTGGGCAGGAGGGCGCAGAGTTGGCTGCGGAAGGAAGTCACATCCTTTCCTTTGAATATCAGCGTTCCTGGCAGCGGAGAGGAGCTGAGAGAGGATGCGAGAGGGCCGGGGACGCGCAGGGACCAAGGCTGTTCAACAACTCATTCTTTTGAGGCAACAACCTTCCACAGTTGTGGACAAGGGCGAATGATGCTCGAAGGGAGACCCTTGCACAGCTCTCAGCCCATCCAATCTGGGCGGCAGCAGGCCTCTCCTATTCCAGCACACACAACACGCTGTATTCCAGTACTGGGACCCACGCCGCTCCACTGATGCACCTCATTCCTCGCTCAGCAGTCCCTGCTCTTCTAGCTCTGAAATACTGAGAGCTCGGCCAGGCCCGCTGCCTGTCTGTATCTGATCGCTCCAGTACTGAGACAGAAGAGGGTCGGACCCTCCGGCGAGTCCTAGCGAGAAGTGTAAAAAGGTGTCTCGTTAGTTGACATTTCTTGTTTACTTCTCACCTTCGCACCCCTCGTTTAGCTGCGCATCGCAAAATAAATGCCCGCCCTGATACACTGAGAATATTGTAATACTCTATACCTTTTTTGGCCACTGCAATCTAACGGTACAGGCTAAAAGGTGCAGTCTGAAGTCAGCGGAGCCTGCACTGTGACTCCACCACTGCAGACAATAAGTTGCAAACTTGTAATTGCTGGGCTGCGTCACTCCTCCTCCCGGCTCTGCTGCCGTTCATCTGTGGGGAGTAGTTGGAAAACCTAACTGAACTCAACCATTCTTCACGGGTTGTCTCAAGACGTGCACGTGTACTGCTGAAAACTAAACCTGTCGTGGGCAGGACTTCCGTCTTCTGCAAGAAGCCTGCGCCCACGGAGTGGCTGGCCAGAGAAGCAATGGTGACGCGGGGCTCCCATGCCCGAGGGAGAGCCCCGTGGGGGCGGCAGAAGTCCGGAGTGGCGATGTGCACCTGTGTGTGCGCGCGCGTGCGGCGGCAGGGGGGGGTGTGGTGTGTGTCTCTGAGTGCGTGCATGTGCGCTCGTGTGTGTGCGTGTGCTCGAGTGTATGTCTGTGTGTGCGCTCGTGTGTGTCGGCCTACAAGGAGCTAAAAGGGAGACAGGAGATGGTGAACGCGCGCGCGACCTGATCCGATTCCTGAAGATGCGCGTGCCCGTCTCTTGTGTCCCTTAGCTCCTTGTAAGCAGAACCGCCGACAATAGGCCTCGCTTCGACATCGCGTCGCAGGTGCGAGACCTAAAAATGGCATCTGGATCAGATCCAAAGTAGGCCCCACCTGAGCAAAAACAATGGGCCTAGGGTACCGACAAGGCATTTAACAGAGGATGAGCCACCGGAGGGTGGGGTGGGGGGGGACAGATGGCAGACCATCATGGTCAATCAGTTCCAGGGAAGGGCTTGATGGCTGGAGTCCAACTCAGGCCCCTACAGTTCCACAGCACCCAAAGGAACTCCAGAAGGAGGCGTCATCTTGTCAAGTTGCAGCATGGGCTTTTTAAATGTTTCTACTTGCTGTAAAATCGGCTATGGCATGGTGAATTTGAGGTGCACTGGGACCAACCTACATAGGGGCTCAGAGCCGGACATGGTGGGCTGAGTTCCTTTACGTGTCGATATCATCTCAGAAGAGGAATGCAAGAAGGCAGAGCAATCTCGTGGACTTCTTCTGTAAATGGCAAGACTGGTGTTTCAACTTGGTCTTCAACTTACCCAAAGATGGCGACTTGGCAGGAAATGGGGCATGGAGTGAGAGTTGACCTGCGACTGGAAGCCAGTTTGTTGTTTGGAGGGTGATATACCCCGCCCGGTGCTCGGCAGCATACAGTTTTGCCTCTCACTACCTGGTGGACTTCGGATGCATAAGGGAGCAGCTGTTACAGAATTTCTAATCGCACTTAGATTCTAGAAACAATAGACATCATGTAGATTGATACTCTCTGCAGCACAGCTTTAAGCCTGTAGTCTTCGGGCAAGACTTGTCCCTAGCTCACCATCTAGAAAACTAGTTTGGATTTGAATACCAAAAAGGTTTTGAAGCAGAGCTCCAGTTGTGTTGAGAAGGATGTGGAAATAAAGGAATTGGCATCAGTGTGCAGTGGTGATGCCTACGTATTACTCCAGTTGTCACTAGTGGAGGCTGTGGAAAATCTCAGTTAGGTGCTAGTACCTGTTGATGTGTAGGAGCAATTGCTAAGAAAAAAAGTTCAAGTATGGCATCTGGGATAATTCCAAAGGTAAGAAATCAGCATTTAGAAACATCCATTAGAACGCTCTATCTAAAGTACCCAGCAACCTTGGGCAATTTGGGAGCTTCAGCCTTTATGCAGGTTACTTGGGGGAGGGGCAGCATGGAGAAGTCTATGACTCAGTCCAAAAAACATCCTTGGTCATAACTGGACTGTCTACAATGACCGTATTTCCAACTTTGTCAGCTGTATTGGTTAGAAGCTCTCCTGCAGGCTGGTTAACATAAGGGTATGCATGGAGCATGTCTGTACTGCAGGGCTCCCAACAAACATTCAACATTGCTGTCAATCTTTATACTTTGTAGCACCAACAGATTTTGATGAACAGGCTCTGTCCATTAAAGGGCATGTCTAGCATCTTTACCTACACCTCAGAATGGAAAGCAAGAGGGCTTGAGCCAGCCAGGTCAAAGAAGACTGTAGCATCTAGCAGCAATCCAGTGTTGGAGACATCTGTTAGATCAAAAATAGCAGCCAAAGTATTAACCCCTTCATTGGGATTGGCTTTAGCATCTTCTCTTATCAGTTTATCAAAGGAGAGATATTGTGCCAAAACTTGCATTCATACGAGCGGAGGGTGGCCAATTCATTAACTACCTTTATGAATGTTGCTGACCTGGTCATCACTTCATTGACTTCATATTGGTCCTTTTTAAACTGCAAATGGCAATGCAGTGGAAGGCGTCCACAATCCCAGACACTGCCAGATGGTTGACTGAACGGTTACTTTGGGCTCAGCAGTCAAGTGCTTTGCGTTTTCTGCGTGCTAGAGGACTGGCGATGATGGGGTGGGGGGGATTATGAATTGAATGCAGGCTATGAGTGTGTCTATAGCCTGAATTCAATCCATAAGCTTACGACCCTGTATGGGCCACAAAAAGCGTACCACCCGAGGATTGCAGTGGGGCGAGGGGGCTTGGTATACAACCGATGCCCACATTTTCGGAGTCACAGTTGGTCTCTAATTGCAGGAAGGAAGCAATTTCCAAGCCATACAGAGTTGTAAGCCTATGTATTGAATGCAGGCTATGGACACACTCAATTTCCCAGAAAGCAATAGGACGTCATTGACAACTGAGTGCAGTAGCAGTGCGAGAAATCAGCCAAGCACCTATGATTAAGGGAGTTAGTTCCGAAACGCGTCAGGTGGCTGTAAATATCAAATGCTTACCTTGCTACTACATGAATAAAGACTTTTGCCTGAAGTTGGCTGTGGCTAGAGTGCGCTTTCAAATACGGAGCAACTTTTGGATGAATATATATGTGTGTATATATATAAAAATATAAAACATAGAAGCTAAGAACAATAAGCGCCCACCTTGAAGCAGATGATTGGGACTTGGGGACAAATGCCCTTCTTCAGACTGTACTCACAAGAGAGATTTCAGTAGTCCATTACCCCTCTCCCATACCAATACCATTGGGATCCCTATCCACCAAATGTAACCGAACAATGCAAACGCAAACTTTCCGGGCTCCCGGTACTGTATAGCTGGGACTACACTTTCTTCTCACCACCACCCTACAAAGGGTACTTACGCAGATGAGGCCACATTATTTGACATGGTTTCACACTGATGCACAATGACTCAGAACCAACACGATGTATACTGTGTACCTGGCTTCACCTTTTAGCTCTAAAGATAAAATAGATTATATACATACACATACGTACATACATACATACATACATATATATATATATATACACACACACACATATATATCGGAGGGGGCACGGTGTCTGCCAATAAATCTTTTTTGAAACACGACCTTGGAGTGCTGTATGATTTAGTTGAGGAACGGAGTTGTTGAAAGAATATACATACATACATATATATATATATATATATACACATACATATATATATACATACACACACATATATACACATACATATATATACACACACATTATATATATGTATATGTATAAGTGTATACATGTATATGTGTATGTGTGGATATGTATATGTGTGTATATGTATATGTGTGTATATGTATATGTGTGTATATATGTATATGTGTATATATATATATGTATACTCGATTTGACTTCAAACTTGTCATCATTAATACATCAATAAATCCTATGTCCCTGATAATAGCTTTTTTTCAGTCTGTTATAAGGTTCATTTGTGCAATTTTACAAATGCACATACATCTCACCATCCCCATTCAAGCCCATAGGGGTCTTTGTTTTGAATCTGATCATCAATTTAGATTCGAGACGTCGTAACTTTGTAATTCGATCTCTGCCTCGCTCATCTTCATTAATCACAGCTATGCCTGAATATGTGACATCCTTCCAAGTCTTTCCTGGGTGGGTTTTCAAGTGTTTAGCTATCACATAGCTGAAGTCATCATTGGTT